>NC_091469.1:289563110-290770671 GCF_036971445.1 Narcine bancroftii | reverse complement strand
GGGTCACAGCGTGAAGTGTTGCAGGAATCTCCTGCTTGGCGCAGCTGTGTTGCTGTGGGACAGGTGCAGTTGTTTCTGCCGGTGCTGTAACCCAGTCTCCGTGGAGCCGTACTGATGACCCAGACATTGGCAGTGAGTGGTACGTGACTGGAGGGCTCTTGTGTTGGTCTGGGAGCTACCACCACATTGGGTGGCCATTCGGCCCTCTGAGTCTGTGCAGGTTGCTGATAGTCCTGGACCTGAGCGGATACACTGACCCCTCCCCCACCCACCTCCTAAGGCCGAGGTCCTCACATTCTCTGCATCCTTCTCACTTTTCTTCTGCCCAGGATTATCATTAAGTGCTACAGCACCATACCAGACCCTTCGGCCCAACTCGTTCATCCTGACCCTAATCATTGACTGGGTATCTCTCCCCATTGAATCTCTCCAGCAGCTCGCTGTTGTTTGTGACCCACTGAAGGAATCACCATGAAAATAAATACCTCAGCATCTGAGGTGGAAGTGTTCCTTCCAGGTTTCAAGGGATATGAGCCAAATGAGTCGATTCTGGTGGGCCACTGGGTGAATGGGCTGAGGGAATTGGGCCACTCTATGACTTGAGATGCTGTGGGATCCTCTCCCTCCACCAGCCTCTTCCTGAGTTAGGCTACACTCTTGATGAACAATATTCTTTCTCACCTCCTGACTTCAGCCAGAGAGTGATGATCCTCTGGAATTTGCCTCCACGGACAGCTGTGGAGGCCAGGTCATTGGGTGTTTTGAAGGCAGAGATTGTTAGGTATCTGAATAGTTCAAGGTATTCTGCCTATTTTTCTCCCCATCACCTTCAACCTCCCCTGCCTGGTTTTGGATCCAGTACTCCCGCTGTGGTCTCCTCTACATCGGAGACACTGGCTGCAGACTGGGAGTGTGGTGCGCTATTAGACAGAATCAGACACACACAAGGTAAAGACTGAACAACAGGCTTTAATCCACAAAGACTTCCACAGAGCCAGGCTGGCTGTGGCTGCAGCAACTCAGTGTGAGGCCTCAGAAACCCGACGCAGGCTTATATCCCAGAGGGTGATTGACACCCGACCGGGTGGGGCTTGATCCATTCAGGCTGACTGATTGGCAGCTGGCCAGGTGTTGTCCTGTCCCCTTACACTCCTGCAGGTACAGAGGTTACCCCCTGCAGTAGACTGGTGGTGTACCACCACAGGGAGATCGCTTCACTGAGCACCTTGGCTCTGTCTGCCGCAATAGCGCAGATCTCTCAGTGGCCACCCATTTCAATTCCCCGCCCCATTCCCTTGCTCCCATGGCCTCATGCACTGACAGGCTGAGACCACCCGTAAATTGGAGGAACAACGCCTCATCTTCTGTCTGGGCCCCCTCTAACCAGATGGCATTAACATCGACTCCTCCAGTTTCCGTTAACCCTCACTCCCCACCCATCTTCCCTATATTTCCTGTCTATCTCTCTCTCTCCACCTGAAGGGGCCTTCCTCTGTCTCCTTTACACTCTGCATTCACAGAGTCAAATCCCCTCTTCCAATCAATTCTCACCTTCCCTCTCTCCAGTCCTCCTATCCATGTCCAATGATCACCTTTTGCCTGTTGGTCTGTAATCCTCCTCCTCCTCCTCTTTCGTCCCTTCTCCCCCAGCCCTTTAGATTCAGATTTATTATCAGAGAACATCCGTGATATCACATACTACCTTGAGATTCAATTTCCTGTGGGCCAGGCAGAAATACCACTTCATGGTAGTGCAAAATAAAACTGTACACAGCATACACATAAACAAATAAAGAAACTTTAATTCTGGCGTAAAACACAAAAGTCTGCAGATGCTGCGATAGTAGCAAAAACGCAGACGCTGGAGGAACTCGGTCAGTCTCACAGCGTCCACAGGAGACAAAGGAATTTTGCTGACATTTCAGGGCTGAGCCCTTCTTCAAGGAATAAGCAAAAACCAGGAAAAGGGAGAGTGGATCGGAATCTGGCGAGAAGCATAAAATGAGATGGGTGTCAGTAATGGTTGATGACAGATGCGCCTGTATTTATGCACTGTATCTCTGTGCCACCACTGAAACAGATTGTCTGATCATTATCAGATTGAGAGCTTGCTGTACACCATAGTCATGTTACACTTCAAATCACTGCACAAATCACAGCAGACAGCCAACACCTTTTTCTTAGCAAACACCAGAGAACATGAATACAAAGTGAAGTGAGACATCAGGGGTGTTTTTTTTTATACTGAGAGTTGTCAGTGCCTGGAATGCCTTGTCAGGGATGGAGGTGGATGCTGGAATAGTAGGGGCATTTAAGACTCAGATAGACATATGGATGGAGGAAAATAGAGGGTTATGGGGTTGTGAGGGTTTATTTTTTTTTGGTAGGAATGTCAGCACAACATTGAGGTCTGAAGGGCCTGAACAGTGCTGTGGTGTGCTATGTTCCATGTCAGAACAGAGACAGTACTGGCTGGGGAGGCGTGGCCGGGGGTGGGGGGGAAGAGGGGGTGGGTAGTCCAGATAAAAGGTGTTTAATTGCATATAGGGGGAGAGGAGTGAATTGATTTTGGCTGTGTGAAAGGAGACAGAGGGAAAAGGGAGAGAGACAGAGAGAGGGGAAGGGTGGGGGTAGAGTTTAATGGAAAATGGAAAAGTCGATATTAATGGCATCTGGTTGGAGGGTGCCCACTTTGCGGGTGGTCTTAGTACACGAGGCCACGGACAGACATGTCAGCAAGGGAATGGGATGGGGAACTGAAATAGGGGCTGACTGGGAGATCCATGCTATTACGGTGGACAGAGCCGAGATGGTCAGCGAAGTCACTCTGATGTAAAACGAAAGTCTACAGACACCGTGATTGAAGTACAAAACGCAATGCTGGAGAAACTCTGCAGGACAAACAGCACCTTTATGTAACAAAGGTAAAGATGAAGGGCTCAAGCCCGAAACGTTGGTGATATATCTTTACCTTTGCTACATAAAGGCACTGTTTGATCTGCTGAGTTTCTCCAGCATTTGTGTGTGTTTTTTCAGGTCAAACAATGTACTTCGTATTGCAAAGATGAAGATACATGGCCAATGTTTTGGGCCTGAGGTATGAGCAAAATGTAGGCAGGCACCCGATACGTGGGTAATATATCAGATTTATTGTCAGAGTAGATACATCACATACAGCCCTGAGATTCCTTTCTCCTGCAGGCACGGCAGAATTACCACTAATTGGCAGTGCAAAAAGTAAACTGTACACAGTGTGAACATGTAAACAAATAAAGAAATAGATAACGAATGGAAACAAACTGACTGTGCAATACAGAGAGAACCAAAAGAAAATCAATAAAGTCCACAAGATCCTTAAATGAATCCCTGATTGAGTTTGTCATTGGGAGGAGCAGCTGTTCCTGAACCTGGTGGTGCGAGTCTTGTAGCACCTGCACCTCTTTCCTGATGGCAGCAGCGAGAACAGAGCGTGTGCTGGGTGATGAGGGTCTCCTGTTCAACCTGCTGAGTTCACTGTTTGGACACAGGGGATCCCCTCTCACTGGGTTGCGGACCTCAAACAGGCGGGGCAGCGGCATGCCGAGGGTTAACGCAGCACCGGTCGCGGTGTTGATCGCCTCGGGCTGATCGCTGAACCCAGGATGTAGAGGGAGCTGGTGACGACTGCACTGTGTGGCCAGCCCAGTCAGGGAAGCCGAGATGACTGTGTGATCAGTGCATCCGCGCAGCGAGGGAGACAGGAGAGGGGGCTGACCGCACCGAGCCCGTCTCCCCACCACAACCCCAGCTGCAGGACCAGGACAGCGCGTCCCCCGGGGGGGGGAGGGGGGGCGAACCGAGCCAGAGGGGAGATAGCAGGTAAGCGGCGGCTCTGCTCCCCTCTCGGACAGAGGGGGTTTGGGACGGAGAAGTGTGCAAGCCATCGAGTGCCCTGGGATAGTTCTCCGCCGCTTTGCGTGTGTTGGAAGCGCTTGTCCCGCCCGGGAGAGGGTTCATGAGCCGGGGCGTGTGGAGGGGCAGGTGGGACGTTTGTACGTGTGAAAGTTCCTTTAAGACAGCGGAGTCCGCCAGCGGCTGATTTTGATGGCAATACTCCCTTCCCCCGGGCCTCGGGAAACAGGAATACATCCCTGGGGATCTGCATTGCTCTAGCGCCTTTCACACTCTCCCGCGGCCTTCCAGCGCCTCCTGGGTCATGTATAAAACGAGACAGTGGAGTCAGCCGGGACAACCTCCCATTGCAGGCATGAAACTTTCAGCAGATAATCCTTTTGTGAAGTCAGATGACTGATTTAAATATTAATCTCTGGGAACTGTGGAGAAGATCGTTCATAGTCTCTGTAACAGTGGCCATTCTGCCCGTTAATACTATACTGACTGAGCCATCCCATCAATCTCGCATGTGCTGGTTAATCCACTGAATTTATTTTTGCCTTTTCATCAGTAAATCAATCCCGCCCCTTTACTATTCATCATCCAAAAGTTACAAGTACTGCCTTTGTCTACAATTCACACCAAACTGAAGTTACAATTGAAACATGATTATCTTCGTCAAACCCTTGGGGAGAGGACCGTTCCCAGAGACCCTCCAAACTGCCGTTGAGCACTCCGTGCTCCTTCTCCAGGAATACACGGCCACACAGTTGTCCTCAGAAGAGGGGCAGGTAGTCAGCCCGAGCTGCCTGGACCCATGGACGGCCACCTTGGCCAGGCCCAGTACCAGACTGACGAGGACAACCCTCGACTGACCCTCCCTCCTCCATACTGGGTGCCCAAAGACCAGGGCTGGACCCTCGCACACTCCATATCTTAACGTCAATCCATGGACACTCTTTGCTTCTGAAGGGACTCTCTTTTGCTTTCTCTTTCTCTCTCACTGAAAGGGGTGTCGGGCGACACTAATGGTGACTCTTTGTCTGCCTTGTGGTTCTTTATTATTACATGAAAATAAAGGCATCTTGATCTTAATGTCCCACTGATTCCCCAGTATCGACCCACGTGAGACAATTTGACCCTTACTTCTTTGGGATATGGGAGACATTGGGGCACTGGGCGAAAGCCATGGTCACAGGGCTTTATTGAATTGCTTATTGTCATGTAGGCTGAGAGAGTGAAGAGTTTTGTTATCCAGGAAAGTCAACCTCTACATAGTACAGCAGGTATTGGAGGAATAATGTGTTGCAATAAAGTGCTGTTACACCATGCAAAGACATCATCTATTACCGAGGAGGGGTCCAGACAGGAGCCCAATTACAGTAGGAAAGAAGCTGCCCTTGAATCAGGAGGTTCATATTTTTACACACGCATGACTTCTGGAAGACTGGAGTGCACAGAAGAGAAGTGTGAATGGAGGGGCGGTTCCTTTAAAATTTTGTCAGTTTTCCCAAGTCGGCGGGAGGTGTGGACAGAGAAGAGTGGGGAGGGGTTGGTGTGTGATGGTCCAAGTCAGGTTCTCAACTAACTCTCTGCGGTTTCTTGTAGTCTAGAGCAGAGTGGTTCATAGTGATAATGAGGGTGGATAATCAGAATCTTATCCTTAGAATAAAAGCATCACACACTAAAGCAGGGGTGGCCAAACTTGTTTAACCCAAGAACCACAGATGATAAACTTAGGATGTTTGAGAGCCGCATGACATGAAAACATAATACATGCAGACTTGATCTTAAGTTTTAAGAATAAATTGGATAAATACATGGATTGGAGAGGTCTGGAGGGTCAATGGTACTAACTGAATAATGATCAGCACAGTCTAGAATGGCCAAATGGCCTGTTTTCTGTGCTGTCATGTTCTATACTTGTTTTTACAGTTACATGCACATTTTGTTACAAAACCTTTTCTAAATATTAAGAAATACGTGTGTATATTAATATTTATTCATGTTTGTAGTTTTTAAATTGCTAATTTATATTAGTTTCATTAATCAAAAAGTACACATAAGCGTGTAATAGATATATTTTTTGTCCAATTTTTAGGGTAAAATTTAGGGGGTTGACTATTAGACACATGCTACTTTTGACTGTGGTAAGTGACTGCGTCGTTCTGGGTGTTGGGAGCTCTGGAGAGCAGATAGTTTGGTCCTGGGTGAGAGATGGTGGCTGGGACCGGGTGGTAAGTCTGTGTTTGAGGTGTCAGGAGCTCCAGAGGGTGGGCAACCAGGGCAAGAGTGAGAGACAGCAGTCAGGGCATCAGGAGCTCCGGAGGCCAGGTGACCAGGGCCAAAAATGGGGGGAGTGGGGTATTACACGCGATAAACGTGGTATGCTATACAGACCAAATATTTTCAATCACAAGCTAAGGCCACTAATCTCAGCCAAGATGTTTCTGCGAGCCGCACGTTACAGGTCAAAGAGCTACATTGGCTCATGAGCCACGGTTTGGACACCCCTGCACTAAAGGATTGTGTTTATGAAGGGGCAAATAAGAGAGGGGTGGGTGACTGGAGCAGGTTGGTGGTGGTAGATGGCGATCCAATAGTGGTGTTTAAGAGGCTTTTAGATAGACACATGGATATGAAGGGGATGGAAGGATGGCTATCGGGTGTGAGCAACAGAAAGACATTTAATTGAACAGATATAATATGAATGTTAGTGTTGTGACGCTGCCGAAAAACGACAAATTCTATGACATGTTCCTGACAATAGATTCTGATTCGGGATTTGATTGGAACATCATACTCAGCACAGACATGGGGGCTGAAGGGCCTGTATCCATGCTGTCCTATGTGCTAATATGATAGAAACACTCAGCAGGTCAGGCGGCATCTGCGAGAGAGTAAGGGATAATGTTTCGGTTGAAGGGGGATGTCTCAACTGAAACATTATCTCTGTTTCTCTCCTAACATGTTAGATTGGATGGGGTCAGACTGAAGGATGGTTGTGAACCAGATGGGTTTTGCATGACAATTTTGTAGTTTCTTGGTTACTCAGGGATTTAATGACTTGAATTGGAATTCTGAAGCCCCATGGTGGGAGTTGAACATGTCTCAAGATTTCTAGCTGTGGGTCCAGTACTAGGACCTTCGTAACCACCTTGAGCAGTCAATGAGCCGCTGAAAGACTCAGTGGGTCAATCAGCATTCATGGAGAGAAATGGTCAGTCATCGTTTCAGGTCAGGGAATATTGACTGACCATTTCTCTTCCCGGATGCTGCCTCAATGGCTGAGTCCCTTCTGCGGTTCATTGTTTGCCCAAGATTCCAGCAGCCTTTGCGTTTCTCTGTAACACCGCCACCTCTCGTCTCCTCAGAGAAGAGGGGACTTGAGGTGCTTGGTCTGAGGGGGGTGCGGTGCGCAGGAGCAGTAGCTGGCTGGTCAGAAGGCACCAAGCGAAGGGGGTTGGCAGAATGGAGGGGGGTGAAGGAGAATGTTGGCCCACAACAAGCCTCTGTGATCTGGGACTGAAAGGAGATGGAGGGAGCAGGTTCTTTGCAAATCAATAAGGCTTAAGGCAGGTGTGGAGCCAGGAGAGCAGGGACAAAGCGCTGCTCCGAAAGGTTCAACCTCCGGGCCTAATGGCGACTGACTTGAAGGAGCCGATGGTGTTTATAAGAAAAATCCTGCAACTGCAGAGGTCTGTGCCCAGCGTGGCGGTGCTTGTGCTTGACAGCGGTCATGAGGGGTGGCAGACTCCAGGAAGCAGGGGCCCAGAAACAGGGAGAAGGGCCTTGGGCACTGAAGGCTTCTTAATTGTGTTGGGAGTTTGGATCTGGGCTCAGGTCGCCGATGGTTTGAACTGGAGTCTGTGTGGCTGCAGCAGCGCTGGAGGTGAATCCACTGACACACAGTGACTCTAAAGGGATTCTCTTTTTGCTTCTCTTTTTCTCTCACTGTTGGGGGTGTCAGGCAACATGAATGGCGGCACTTTACCTTGTGGTTGGCAGAAGGCAATTTTATGTAATATTACATGCTACACTATTACATGACAATAAAGGAATCTTGATCTGAGTGAAACACTTCTGGGTTATGAACAGGCTAGAGAAGGTGATTCTCTTTTTATTAGTTTTAATATAAAACATACAGAAGACAATGGTCGGAGAGAATAAGGATACAGGATTGAAAAGATTACAATATACAACAATCAGTAAATAATAAGTGTCTTCATCTCCCCACACTGGATCAGCGTTCATCGAAGATAAGAAGCCTGGTCCTCACCCAAAAGAAAAACTTAATGGTATCAGGAAGGGATAATAAACCAGGGAAAATGTGCGAAATGATTGCCAAGTTTCTTCAATTTGAACAGAGGGATCAAATGTAGTCCATCTAATTTTCTCTAAGTTCAAACAGGCCGTGGTTTGGGAAAACTATATTGAACTATAGGAGGTGGAATGGGGATCCTTCCGTTGCTCCCCTGGCTTTCAGGATGGTGAAAGCTATCACCTGATGAGCAGAAGCTGGACAACAACCTCCACCTGCCTCCTAAAACTCCAAAAAGAGCAGTTAAGGGATTTAGCTGCAGATCAATTGCGAAGATTGCTGAAAGAACCGGACAGGACAAAAACGTAGGGGTCAACGAACCCACTTACGAATTACACCTGTCACAGAATTGGATTAAAATGAGGAAAAATATGAGCAAGCTTGTCCTTAGACCTTAATTTGAATAAGGGAGAGTCGAGTGCATGTTCATGAGGTTATTAACTCGTTTGAGAATCTTTTCCCACATCTCTGAAGGGAAAAGCTTTTGGAGCTCCTGTTCCCTTTTAAACGTATCATTCAAGACTGGTCGCAATTTTAGTCATGTCATATCTGATTGCTATTAAACCCTTCTGAGAAGGCTTCAAACAAAAAAGAGCATCGACCATATCCGCCTGATACAGCAGGGGGAAATTAGGTCAGGGAGCATTCCAAAAATGTCCAATTTGAAAATATCTGAACAAATGCAAATTAGGTCGACCATATTTATTTGAAAGTTGTTCAAAGGACATAAGATAACTTTCCATGAACAAATGCCGAAAGCACATGATATCTTTAACCTTGCAAAAAGAAAAATCTTGATCATTCACAGACGGCTGGAAAAAAATTAGCTTGCTGAAATAAAACCAGATAAAGTAAATATTTTTAAATTTAAAAAAAAACCTCTGGAAACTGAAACCATATCCATAATTGTGTGGAGAAGGCAATACTCCTGATGGGCTGAATGGCCTCTTGTGACAGGGCTCACTAGCCCAGGACAGTCAGGAGCTTTGTCACAGCAAACGACGACCAGGTAGACTGAGGGACATGGTCCCCAAAAAGATGTGACCTCTGACTGGGTCCTGAGAAAGGGATCATCCAGCACCCGTCCCCTGAGACGCTGGTGCCTTGATGTGCAGCTGTGCGATGTAAACAGAATAACTGGCACCTCCCGTCTCCCTGTATATCATTTACATTTGAACGTCAGATAAGAAATGTAATCGCTTGTCGTTTTATTTATCTTTAGCAGTGATTTTTTTGCAATGCACAACGCCCTGATTAACCACTGCAAGTTGGGTCAGGAGGACTAACTTTGTGTCTTGTCTTTGCAAGCTGTTTTAGGGCCAGAAGGGATGAATGTCAGTCGGAGCTGAGGGGCCAGGAGTTCTGTTGGCAAGTCATGGGCGACAATGATGGAGATAAAGGAGGTCAATCCAGCCAGTTCTTTGAGAACTTTGTGCAGGCCTCGACGTTCCGGGGAACTCTGCAGGCGTTCCACATTCTTTGCCGCCAGTTGGATCTTGATCCCCTGGATCACCGCATGTTCTATCCCACCTTGAGATCGAAGCTCAACACCTGGAGGGCCAAAGCCCTTTGGAGCAAGCTGGATAAACAGAGCAGTCACAAGGAGTACAAGCAAGGCAGTGCTTGTCCCAATACGCAGGTGAGGGGCGTTTCCACCTGGGGGGATGTTGGAGGGAGGGAGATGAGCTGGCGTCCGAGACAGACGTTGGAGACATTCCACTGGTTCAGCAGCAGCTGCGCAGAGAGAAACTGGGTGATCGTTTCAAGTCAACGACCTTTCCACTGAGCATGTGCTTTTTCCGAATCCCCGTATGTTTTCTCTGATCAGTGCAATTTAGCCTTGAGAGAGGATGTCTGAGCTATGGAGAGGGTGTGGGGGAAGACCTTGCCAGAGGGAGAGGAGGTTGGAGTGGCGGACAAGGTTGGGAGGCTGGGGGATGTTCTCTGAAATGACGAAGGGTATTAGAAAGTATTTAAAGACTGCAAGAAGAGCTCATCAGTACTTGCAGGGTTCTGTAGGTTGGATGCAGGAAAGATACTTCCCCTGAACTGAGGAGTCTAGGAACAGGAGTCACAGAGTTTGGTGAGTGAGATCATCTCTGGAATTTCCTTCTCCCAAGGCAGGGGAATCTTAATTTTCTTTGCTCAAAGCTGAGATCCAGAGATTTCTGGGCACTGACGATTGAGGGAAGGTGCAGGGGTCGCAGATCAGCCCCGGACTAGATTGACAGCAGGGTTGATGGGCTGAATGGCCTTCTCTACTCATGCAAAGGAAATGCTGAAAATCATGAGGGAGTCTCGTTCGTTTTCGGAATTAACCAGACAAATCACTCCATCAATTATGTACCATGAGAGCGAGGGAACCGTCTGTATTCAGAGGGTGACTGTACAAACTCCTTGTAGACAGCGTCAGATTCGAACCCAGGTGCTGCAATCATGTTGTGCTCTCCCCACACTAGGACAGATAGATAAATATTCACTGGCAAAAAAAGAAATAGTGTTTCAATCCTGCAGTTAGAATGGTTTCTGGTTAGGGGAGTATGGGAAGAAATTCTGTGTACCCCGAGGATGGGCAACCTGGCCTTCTGTAGTGCACTGTACCCTACTCCATGGAGGGGAGGGGATCTGTACAGAGTGGTGGTCACAGTCCTGGGCAGGAAGAGGCAGTAGATCAGCGTGGGTCTTCATGAACAGATGCAAAGGATGGGAAAGGGTCTGGATAAACTGGATGCAACCGATCCAGTTCTCATGTCGATTCATTCAAACGGGCCCAATTTGTTTGGAACGTTTAATGGATGGCAGCCTACTCTTGTGATCCAGCCCAGTTAACCCAATTCCAGAGCTCTGGATCAGCTCTGGAGATGGGAAGAGAACTGAGGTTGCTATTTTGAGCAGGTCTTGCCCTATCAGGGGCAACATTCCGTGGATGTGGTGTCCAGTGGGGACGGAGGCAGCGAGACCACCGGTAAACAGGCGTTGTGTCAGTGTGGCAGACAGGACGTGCTGGGTGCGAGGTGGGCCCATTCACCACCCACCTCCCTTCTATGCCATGCTGACTCCTTTTCAGGGACGTCCCTCTTGCTAGGCCAGTGATAAGCTTTTGGAAACCAGTTTCAGTTTGAGTTAAAGCTAAACACAGTCTGCCAGAGGAACTCAGTGATTTTGGCAGCATCAGCGGGAGAAAAGAAACAATCTACCTTTTGAGACTCAACATTGACCATTCTTTCTGTCCCACTGATGCTGCTTGACCCGCTGAGTTTCTCCAGCAGAGAGCGTTGAGCCTCCGATTCCAGCGCCTGCCATCTCCTGTGTGTTTCGAATCTGGTTTGAAATACGTTTTGCATTTAAATTTAGTTGTACTGCACGGTGACAGGCCCTTCTGGCCCACATGCCTGGGCTGCCAAATTATACCTGATTAACTCACTACCACCGATATGATTTGAACGGTGGGAGGAAACTGGAGCCCCCAGGGAAAACTACGTAGATGTGGGGAGAGCGGACAAACTCCTGACAGACAGCAGGGGATTCGAACGCTGGTCCCGATTGCTGGTGCTGTAACAGCGTCACGCTAATTATGCCAAACTCTAACATTACTATTAACATAACTCCCTTCTCATTCTAAGCTCACGTGTATGTGATGTGCATGTTCAAAAAAACCTCTTTGATTCACAGTCCAATCTCACTTCTCACTCTTCCAAGTTCACTGGTGTTAGGCAATTTTTCTACTGTGCACAGAATTTAACATTTATGAATCCTCACCAGGCTTTGGTGCTTGAAAGGTAAATGGTTACCACTCAGGAAGGTTCTTGTCAGTTTTCAGAGAGAGATTTGTTGCTCGTTGGGCAACTGATTCCTTCTGATCAGCCACTTCAGTATCTTGCTGAAGAAACTTGCCCTATCAGGGTTTTCCAGATGATAATCTCTTTCTTTCAGGTCACCACAGAGTTCCTCTTCTGTTCCCCTTATTTCAAGAGAGACATTATACAGCCAGCCACCTCCTCTTGTATGGATCCACAAGGGCTTTGACCAGGCTGAACTAAGAACTCACAACCCATCTTCAAAATGGGGTTTTTCCACAAGCTCGACAGCTTGTCCTGTTCCAGTCCCAGACCCAGACCCAATCTTCTGAGTTCCTTCATCTGTTGTTTTCCAAAACAATAATCCATACTCCATAGCACATCTAATTAACACCTACTTGTGAAGTCCTTATAGGCATTCTTTAAAGTTTTTGCAAAGGCACCTGGAGCCTGGACTGTCTGGCTTGAGCAGAACTCAAAAATGTGATCTGTTTTGAAGTGTTTGTATGTGACCTTCACTAAAACCTGCCACAATTTATCTCCTTTAAATTATATCTATATACAATATAAAATATAACATAATCTGTAACAATACATGCTTGGAAAGTGCTACGTTAAGTGAAATGACATTAAAATAAACCAGTTTTATATAGTGGTAAAATACCGTGGTATTTAATTTTTTTATTTAAATTTTCTTTCTCGTCATAACGAAACAATGTTATTCAAGGATTTGCGGTAATTGTGCTGTGAGGTTTCATCACTGGGTAGGAGTGTATTTCGAGCCCAGATGAGTTTAGTCGTTTGTATCAACCAGGAATAGCTGTCATAAAAGCATGCGTGTGTAAAAGCATTAACATTTCCAGCAACAACACTTTGTCACATCTGATGTAGGTTCCGATACATGTCAACAGCTTGGTGTTGTCTCTCTCCCCTCAGATGCTGTATTTTTCTTTTTGATTCTCAGCGCCTTTGGCAAGGTGCCGCACGTGAGGCTGCTCCACTAAACGAGAGTCCATAGAATTACAGAAAGGATACCAGTGTGGGTGGAGTATTGGGTGATTGGCAGGAAGCAGAGAGTAGGAATAAAGGGATCCTATTCTGGTTGGCTACCGGTTACCAGGGGTGTTCTGCAGGGGTCGGTGTTGGGGCCACTTCTTTTTATGATGTACATCAATGATTTGGATTGTGGAATGAATGGGTTTGTGGCCAAGTTTGCAGATGGTACAAGGATAGATGTTACCCAGACTTCAGGAACTGAGTTACAGGGAAAGGTTAAACAGGACTTTATTCGCTGGAGGGTAGAAGAATGAGGGGATAATTTGATACAAATTATGAGGGGAAGAGACAGAGTAAATGTCGGTAGGCTTTTTCCACTGATAATAGGTGGAAGGGAAATGTTTAGGGGGAACATGAGGGGGAACTTCTTCACACAGAGTGTGGTGGGAGTGTGGAGTGAGCTACCAGGTTAAGTGGTGAGTGCGGGCTAAATTTTAATATTTAAGAAGAATTTGAATGGGAGAGGTATGGAGGGCTATGGACTGAGTTCAGGTCAGATGGACTAGGCAGAATAATGGTTTGGCACAGACTAGAAGGGCCGAAGGGCCTGTTTTGATGTTGTGGTGTTCTATGGGTCTATGGCAGGTAGTGAGGAAGAAATTGTGAAGCTGCAGAGAGCCTGGGGTAGATCAGGAGAACGGGCAGAGAAATGGCAAACGTAATACCATGTTGGAACGAGTTCAGTTGTGCACTTTGGTGGAAGGAATAAAAGTGCTGACTATTATTTGGATGGGGAGAAAATTCAAAATTCAGAGATGCAGAGGGTCTTGGGAGACCTTGTGCAGGATCCCCTAAAGGTTAGCGTCCAGGTTGAGTCGGTGGTGAAGATGGCAAATGCATTGTTGGCCTTCATTTCTATAGGGATAGGATACAAGAGCAGGGATTTGATGGTTGAGGCTTTTATCAGGCACTGGTGAGACCTCACTTGCAGTACGGGGTACAGTGTTAGGCTCCCTATTTAAATTAAAAATTTAGGCAGGCCAATTCGGCTCTATGTGTCTGTGCCATCCAACTTCTACCCCATTAACCTGCACTCCTGGTATGTTTTTGAAGGGTGGATGGAAACTGGAGCCCCCCAGAGAAAACCCACGCAGACACGGGGAGAACATACAAACTCCTTGCAGACAGCACGGGATTCGAACTCAGGTCTGGTCCCGATCGCTGCCGCTGTAAAGGCATTGCCCCAACCGGTACGCCATCCATGCCACCCTTCCTGGAATGAGGGGAACGCTTGACGGCTCTTGGACTGGACTCCTTGGAGCTCAGAAGAATGAGGGGGGACCTCACAGTAGCATTTTGAATGTTGAAAGCCCTGGACAGAGTTGACGTGGCCAAGCTTTTTCCTCACGGCGGGAGAGTCTAGGATAAGAGGGCACAACCTGAGGATTGAAAGGCGCCCATTTAAAACAGAGACTCTAAGGAGTTTCTTTAGTCAGAGAGTGGTGAACCTCTGGAATCTGCCTCCACAAGTGGCTGTGGAGGCCAGGCTGTTGGGTGTATTTAAGGCAGAGATTGATAGATATCTGAATAGTCAGGGCATCAAAGGCTATGGAGAGAAGGCTGGGTAGTGGGGCTGAGGGAGAGAATGGATCAGCTCATGGTGGAATGGCGGAACAGACTCGATGGGCTAAATGGGCTACTTTGCTCCTATATCTTAAGGAAATTGATAAATGATTTTCAGCAACTGGCAAATAGCTGCAATTGAATTCAAAGGACATGATAGAACTGTCTTGTTTTAGATGAAACAGTACCAAGCAGGTTCATGTGGTTCTGGTATGTTTGCACTTGAAGCCCATCTGTGGCATTGACAGAACCTGCTTGGTATGTGCCTGAATTATTCAAACATGCTGTCTCCTTGTCTCCGAACAATTCAATTTGTGTCATTGCCTTTTTTAGCCTGCAGGGTTAACGGTGTTAGTCCTGATGAAACTTTGGTGGCAAAATCGTTTCCTCTGACTCACGTTCATCTTCTTTTGTTTAAGCATCACTGGGTGGGGGGGGGGGGGGTGGGGGTGGGGGTGGGGGTGGGGGTGGGGGTGGGGGTGGGGGTGGGGGTGGCGCAGACACACATCCAACCCCTTGTTGTCAGCCGGAAACTTGGAGAGAAACAGGCTGTGTTTTTAAACTTGTGCATCAGCCAGGGGTAAAACATTCAGTTCGAGGGCAGGAGGCCCTTGTTCTAAGCGCTTGGTCGAGTGTCTGTTGGGAGGAAAGGTTCATCAGGAACCTCCTTGTGAAAGATCGGTGGGGGGGTGGGGTAAAGGGAAAGTTTCACCAAACAGTGATTTCGACCAATGCTTCGCCATGAAACTGGCAAGACGTTGAAGTGATGCAGAAGGATTCTATCTGGGGCAGTTTCTGTGCAGAAGGAGCTCACTCTGGAGGAGCAACTGATCCCTCTCCTGACAGCTCTGCAAGCTCTCTCCTTTCATATCTTTATTGGTGAACATGACACTTGAATCTGCCTTTCCTGCAGTGCCTGGCCACGTGTCCCTGGCCACGTGTCCCTGGCCACGTGTCCCTGGCCACGTGTCCCTGGCCACGTGTCCCTGGCCACGTGTCCCTGGCCACGTGTCCCTGGCCACGTGTCCCTGGCCACGTGTCCCTGGCCACGTGTCCCTGGCCACTGCTTGAGCGGAGACTTCTCTCTCTTTTGGACACAGAAAGACCAGCTGAGTTCCTCCAGCATTTCCGTGTGTTTATGCTGCAACACAACGTCTGCAGACTTTCGAGTTTCACTTCCGTTTGCTTCTATTCTACCCTTCTGGCCATCACCATGATCTCCACCTCCCTATTTTACCCATTTCCTTCCAGAGCCCCTCACAACATCCATTGTTCCCAGGAGAACATCCCCAGTTTCTCCAGACCATCCACAGAATTAAGGTCCCTCATTTTTGGGGAATCCCTTCTGCGCCCTCTCCCAAGCCTTCACCTCTTTCCTCAAGGTCATCCCCGGAACTGGAACACTTTTCCACAGCCGTGTCGATATCACGTGCCCCAAATGTTTGATCATGACCTCCTGCCTCTTCTCTTGAAGTCCTGGGTCCTGTGAGCTCTCTCTTGCCGCCATCCCTCTTCCAATCAACATCGAGCCCCAGGTTTCTCATTTGGCTCTCAGGTTTATATTACCTTTACTCTTTCCAATCGAAGTATAAAACCACATTTCTCAGCATTATATTTCATTACCTGCCTATCTGCACATTCCATCAGAATTGGGTTTATTATCATGAATGTGTCACAAAATTTGTGGTTCTGCGGCAGTAGTGTTGTCCATTACAGTTGCAAATTGCAATAAATAACTGTTCTGTAAATACAAAATTAAAAAAATAAATCATTAGGGCAAAACAAGAGGAAAAAAAGTCTGTGGTTCATTGTCCGTTCAGGAATCTGATGGCGGAGGGGAAGAAGCTGATCTGTGCCGCTGAGTGTTCGTCTTCAGGTTCCTGTACCTTTTCCCTGATGATAGTAGAGTGAAGAGGGCATGGCCTGGGTGGATACAGGCTGCTTTCTTGAGGCATCGCCTCTTGTAGATGTCCTCAAAGGAGTGAAGACTGCTCCCCATGATGTCGCTAGCCGAGTTCACAGCTCTCTGTCATCTTTTCCTGTCCTGCGTATCATCACCTCCGTACCAGACAATAATGTAGCCAGTCATAATGCTCTCCACAGTACACCTGTAGAAATCTTCTCAAACTCCTAATGAAGTCAAGGTGCTGGGAGCCTTCTTCATGATTACATCGACATAGGGGCTCCAGGACAGATCATCGGAGATGTTGACACCAAGGAATTTGAAATTCTTTACTCTCTCCACTGCTGAGGCCTCGATGAGGACTGGTTTGTGTCAGCTGCTACAACGTCTATCCTTTACAAATCTATTAATATCTTCCTACAGTTTACCACATCTCTAGGCTTTGTGTCCTCTGCAGAGCTGGTAGTTTTAGCTATTAACGTACCCTACTCTGCTGCCTGTTCACCCACGATGTGTGGCCAAACTCAGCTCCAACTCCGTCCACAAATTCACGGGGGACCCCTTCATCATCATTAGGCAGCATCTCCCACATCAACGAGGCAGAATATAGAAGGGAGATTGAGGAATGAGTGGCTCGGTGCTAGGATAACAACCTCTTCCCTCAATGTCAGCAAGACAGGGTGGAGCTCACTCCCTGGTCTGCATCAATGGTGCTGAGGTGGAGCTGGTCACTGGCTTTACGGTGAACGTCTCCAGTGACCTGTCCTGACCACCCACATCAGTGCGATGGCCAGGGAAGTGCACCAGCACCTCTACTTCTTCAGAAGCCTGAGGACATGCAACATATCACCTTTACATTTTTAAAATTTACATTTTAAATGCTATTTTATTTTTTAAAAAATTATTTGCAGCACCTTCTGGCCATTTAAACCTGTACTGCCCAATTACACCCAAATTAACCTACAACCTCCTGTTGTACGTTTTGAAGGGTGGAGGAAACTGGAGCCCCTGGGGAAAACCCATGCAAACACAGGGAGAACATGCAAACTCTTTACAGACAGCACAGAATTCGAACCCAGGTCACTGGCGCAGAAATAACTTTCCACTAACTGCTGCACTATCTGTGCTGCCCAATACCTCTACAGGTGTGTGGGGTGGGAACTGCTCCACCAAGATGGCAAAAAAATGCAGAGAGGTGTAAATATGGCTCAGACCCTCACACACACCCCTCCACTCCATCGACTCCATCACACACAAGCCCCTCCTACTCTGAGACCCAGCCCTTCACTGCCACCACCTGCTCGCAGAATCTGCGCCAATGTCCCATCCAGCTCAGGGAGACGAGATGCCAGAGGCCACGTTCACCTTTGTCACTGTCCGCAAGGGCACCCAGGGAGACATTCCAAACCCTGGGCACCTAGAAGAGGACATTCTCAAGCTCTGGTATGAAGACTGGGAAACCGAGCAGAAGGGGAATGTTGAAGGAACATCTGGCATTCTCCCTTTGGTTGTTTTGTCTGGTTTCATGAATAGCGTTCAATCCACGTCCAACGCTCGCAGATAAACCATGGCTAAAGTTAAAACAGAAAAGTGCTCCCAAGACTCTGCCAGATGTAAAGTCGAAGAGCAGCAGCACTCATCAAGGATCCACACCGCCCAGCACACGCTCTATTCTCGCTGCTGCCATCAGGAAAGAGATATAGGTGCCACAAGACTCACACCACCAGGTTCAGGAACAGTTGCTCCTTCCCCCCCGCCCCCACCATCAGACTCCTCAACAACAAACTCAATCAGGGACTCGTATAGGGACTCTTACCTGTGCACTTTACTGATTGTTTTTTTTTCTCTCTTGCAGTCAATTTGAATCGGGATCAGATTTTTTTTTGTCATGAGCAAGTCATGAAATTTGTTGTTTTGCGGCAGCGTCACAGAGCAAACATTCATATAAACCCCCTTACAGCAATAAATAATAGTGCACAAAAATTCAAAACGTCCATTCAGGAATCTGATGGCAGAGGGGAAGAAGCTGTTTTTGTGCCATTGGGTGCTCTTCTTCAGGCACCTGGACCCCCTTCCCGATGGTAGCACAATGAAGAGGGCATGGCCTTGGCGTGGGGGTGCTTGAGGATAGATTTTCTTAAGACACCGCCTCATGTAGATGTCCTCGATGGAATGAAGTTTGGTGCCTGTGGTGTCCCAGACCGAGTTAATAACCCTCTGGAGTTTATTCTTGTCCTGAGCATTGGCCCCTCCGCACCAGACAATCATGTAACCAACCAGAATGATCTCCACAGTATACCTGTTTACCTTTCTCTATTTGTTGACCTTTCTACGTTTTGAACAGTTTTTTTTGCATTGTCAGTCAGTGGTAAATCTGCCTCGCCTGCAGGAAATGCATGTGATGTCATTGTATGTACTCTGACCATAAATCTGAAATCTGACTGCGAGAAGTTGGAGAGACTCAGAGGGTCAGGAAAGATCTGCGGGGGAAAAATGGTTGGTCAACATGTTTGGTTGGGACTGTTTGTCAGGTCAAACAGACCGCTTCCCTACATAGACACTGCCTAACTCCTGGGTCCCTCTGAGTCCTTTCTGCTCACTGAAGATCCCAGTGCCTGCAGCCCCTGTGCATTTCAGTGAGGTTGTTGTCCACAAAGGAAAAAACAGGGGGGAGGGGCGTGGAGGGTTATGAGGATGCAGGTCAGTGGGACTGGGTAGAATTATAGTTCGGCAGAGGTGAGAAGGGCCTGTTCTGTGCTATAGTGTTCCGAAGGTCGAGGGGAGAGGAGAAGAATGGAGATGCATTGGAGGCTGGGAGGTGGGAACTGGAGGCAGCAATGGCAGCAGTTTGGAAAGGAAGGTGGAGAGGGGCTGGCTGAGGAGGGGCGTGCCAGCAAGTTGATGGAAGTTTAAATGCCTTATTGTCAGAAGGTAAAGAGGAAATGAGTCTCGTGGAGCAAGAACCTCCTTCACTGTGACAACCTTATCTTTCTATTCCCATAAAAACAGGCCAAATTATTATTTTAAGCTTGTCAGTTGCTGCCTGGGGGTTATTGAGAGACTAAGAACCATTGAAGTTCTGTGGGACATCTTCTAAGACTTGGGGGGTGCATTTGTGAGGCTTGATCCCAGCAGCTCCAAAATTTGAGCTTTCAGTCGTAGTTGCTGAAGGTGAGACGTTAGCTTAATCCCTTGTTAAAGGGAGTTTGAGTGGTGGAACTCAGCCCCAGGGGAGGAGGTGGAATCAGATCCAGTCTGTGTGCTTAAGAGACATGTAGGCAAACATTTCCTCAGGCAAGGTCCAAACAGATCTGGTCCTATTGAGCTAAATGGGATTGGTTTAATGGGCAAATGGGTTAGCATTGATGTAGAGGGCCAGAGTGGCCTGTGTCTCTGCTGTACAACTTTGTGACGGTGAACTAGGCAGAAAGTTCTGGAAACAACAGATCAGGTAGTATCTGCAGAGAGAAGTGGGGTTGGTGATCCTACTGACTAGCTCAGTCTTTGCATTTTTTGTGTTTGTTTCATATTTCCATCATCTTCATCATTTTGATATTTTTCTCCCAACTCTACTTTTCCTCTCACATCCCATTTCCACCCCGCCACCCGGTCTTTTTCTCTCAAGGCAAAAGGAGAAAAAGGGTAGGGGAAAACTAGAGTGCATGGATTATAGCTGAGAAGGGAAAGATTCAGAGGAGACAGAGAGGGTGGGATCATGAAACAAGCGGCCAGAGGAAGTGGACAGTTGTGTTCAAAAGACATTTAGGCAGATCTATGGATAGGACAGGTTCGATGGGCTATGGGACAAACGTGGGTGGATGGGACTAGCTCGTGTATACAACTCGGTGAGTTGGACCTGTTTCCATGCTGTATCACTCGATGTCCGTAGTGTCGCCTTGGATCAGGTTCTCTTGACCCTTGACTCCCGGTGTGGGTGTTTGAAGGGTTGTGATTCAGTCGAGGGGTTGAGTCATCCTCAAGGCGCCCATCCCCGAAGACCAGTCGAAAGATTGGCTGAGTTTGGAAGGAGAGTGAGGTTCGTGTGGATGTCGCCAAAGGCTGCTGACTGCAGCCAAGAATCTGGTTACAAAACAAGTGGAAACAACTTGGCGAGGCACCGGGAAATCTCCGCCACTCACCAGTTATCGCTGCCTCTGCCTGATGGTTCAACTTCTCAGCTCCTTGATGTCGGAGAATTTGTGGAATCATGCCATTTCCGGCTCCCAAAAATATACATTCCTTTTGATTTGAGAAATAAGATGGCTAAATTGGGAAGCAGTGTGGTCATTGTTGGCTGGGACATCATTCTCACGCTGGTTTCCATTTATAATGACACAGCTCTCTGAGCTTCACTGCTCTGACGTCTATCACTGTGTTTGAACCAATTCTCCGTTTGCTCTCTCTTAATTTTTTTTTTTTTTTTTTTTTAAATTTTTTTATTTTTCACACCATGAATCACATTAGCCATGATATACACTATTGCTCTCTCTTAATGTTTTAGTTAAGAATCAGGTTTATTATCATGAACACGTGCCATGCATTGTGTCATTTTCCTGCAGCAATATTGTGCAGAACAAGATGGAAAATTACTATGTTACACTTCTATAAATACAAGTTTAAACAAAATATAAAGGAGAGAAAGTTAGGTCGTGACTTTGGATCATTGTCTGTTCAGAAATCTGATGGCGGAGGGGAAGAAGCTGTCCTTGTGCTGCTGGGTGTTCATCTTCCTGATGGTAGCAGACTGAAGAGGGTATGGCCTGGGTGGTGAGGGTCCTTGAGGATAGAGGCTGCTTTCTTAAGACACCGCCTCTTGTAGACGTCCTTAATGGAGTGGTCTGATGCCCATGATGGAGCAGGCCGAGGTAACAATCCTCTGGAGCTTTTTCTTACCCTAAGCGTTGGCACCTCCGTACCAGACAGTGATGCAACCAGCCAGAATGCTCTCCACGGTCCACCTGAAGAAATTTGCACGAGTCTTTGGTGACATACCAAATCTCCTCAAACTCCTAATGAAATATAGCTGCTGGCGAATCTTCTTCATGATTGCATCAACGTGATGGCCCCAGCACAGATCTTCAGAGATGTTGATGCCGGTTGAGCGGAACCAGTGAGCAAAAGCTGCCATTCAGCCCAACCACTCTCTGCTGGTCCTTTTCACCCTGTTCCTTGTCACTATCTCCTTCTATTCCTTTCTCTGATTAGTCCTTGATTCCAAGTTTTCCTGCCCGATTTGACTTTTGAGAGTCACGGAAGGAGATAGCATGGAAACAGGCCCTTCAGCCCACCAGATCTGTGCTGACAATCAACTACCCAGTTACACAAATCCTACATTAATCTCATTGTTGTTCTCATGTTCGTTTATTGCCACATGTTCCCAGATACAGTGATAGAGGAGGTTTTGTGAGCAGTCCAGTAGACAACTCATACATTGTATAAGAGGTGAAACAGTGTGGATGCAGAGTTACTGCATATTTTACTGTTTTGAGGTTCATTCAGGAGACTGATAGCAACGGGAAGGAAACTGGCCTTGATTCTGGGGGTGCGTGATCTCCTCCTTGCAAATCTTCTTCCTGACAGGAGGAGGTGAATGGAGTGTTGACAGGCTGGACGAGTTGCTGCTTCTCTGAGGCAGATGAAGCACTGGGATAGAATCCACCCAGTCGCAGGGAGAACGTGCAAACTTCACACAGACAGCGTTGGTCAGGAATGAACCTGGCTCCTGATCCCCATTGGTCTCTGGGAAATAGTTCCTCCTGCACTCCTGGGGTGGAGTCACAAGGGGCAGTGATGGCCCTGGAGACTGTTGACCTGATTTGCATCCTGCCATTGGCATTGGGGATCATTGTTTGGATTTGGTGCCAGGTTTGACACCATCGCTGAGGATGGGGAGGTAGAGTTTGTCAACACGAGTTCCCCCAGATCCAGGCCCTTGTTCTCATGTCCGTACCCAGCTCAACATTCACCCATTAATGCACAGGTGTTAAAGTCAAATTCTGCAGATGTTCAAAGACCAAGAGCACCTGAAACACTCAGAGGGTCGGGCAGCATCTGCAGAGAGAGGAACAAGCAATGTTTCAGGTCAGTTACAAGGCCAGTATTGCCCACTACTACTTTCCCTTCACGAGGGAGCTCCCATGATGCCTCTTGTGAGGGCTCACATTTGAACCCATTCACCCTGCAAGACCAGGGAACATCTTCACCAAGAGGGCAGCTCAGATCCAGAGGGTGGCTCATCCCTGCCAGGGTAAATGGGGAGAGGCAATTGCCAGTGACCAGCGCCTTGGGAACAGATTTCCAACAGCTGCCCCAGTGAGCCTTCCCCATTCCAGTCTGAGATGTGAAGGGAGGAACGATTAGAGGAGATGTCAGGGGTAAATTGTTTCTGCAGAGAGTAGTGGGTGCCTGGAATACCTTGCTGTTCTCTGTCACAGTCAGCCCCACAGATCTGCTTCTGCTTCATTCAACGCTGAGGGCAAGTCATGGATTGACAATCCTTGGTACTGCATCTCCCACAGTGTGACCCCCTCAGTACTAACCCTCCTCACTGTGAGACCCCCCCCCCCTCAGTACTGCCCCTCCAGCCCTCTCTTGGAGATGGTTGAGGGAGAGGTGACCCTGATGGACCTGCCTTGTGCCTTTAAGGCCAGATATGCAGGAAAGTCATCTAAATTGGTGTAGAGATTATTTATATGTTTTGGGTTGTGGGTGTGAGGGAGGAAAGGGTTAGATTGTTGTGTATTGGTTTACATGGGTCAGCATAGCATTTTGGGCTGAAGGGCCTGTGTTGTTCTATTATGGTGGGTTCTGGAACGGGCTGCCATGGAAGCAGTGTGTAAGAATCTCCGAAGGGATGGAAGATGTGGATCAGGTGGAGATTGGGGTGGACCTGGGCATCATGTTGGGCACAGACCCTGAGCTGAAGGGATCCTGGATCCAGAGTGGGTTCTGGTCAGAGAGGGACTGGAAGCTGTGATGTGGGCGTAAGGTGATGGGACTGGGGACGCCGTCCTGCCAGATGGCAGATGGCAGCTGAATCGTGGGTTACAAGGAAGGGAAATCACTGGAGGCCACCCCCCCCCCCCCCCCCCACCACCCTGGGACAAGACAGATACTGGCTGTTCCTGGTTGAGCTGCTTTGTCCCAGGCTGAGGACTCCTGAGATCCTCTTCCCTGATCACTCAAAAACATGACTGTAATGGCAGCTCTGCTGATGGTGTGGACCTGTGGGGAGCAGAGACACAGTGCTCCCGCGGGGTCCAACCGCCCAGTCCGACTGCCGTTAGCTCTAAATAGGATTTAAACGGCCTGTGGTTTTATTTAAAAATTCTGCGACCGCGGGGTCTGCGCCCAAGATGGTGGCGCCTACGATAGGCAGTGGCCTTGAGGGGCTGCAGATTCTAGGGGAGCAGAGGACTGGTGCAGGGCACCAGAAAAAGGGGAGACCAGCCCCTGTTTGGGAAGGAGAAGCAGAGGAGATACCCACGGGACGGTGACTCAAGTGAGGGGCTCTGTGGCTGAGGGACGCCCAGGTGATAGGCCATTGGTGACGAGGTGAGGAACCAATGCAGGCTGTGGGCTGCTGGCGATTCAGTCGAGGGATTCACACTGGCCTGCGGACTGCTGGAGACTGTCTCAAGACTGTCTAAATGGATACCAGGTATCAGAACTGGGATGCTAGAGGGTGCTGAAGATTTCCTGATAATGTCCGAGGTTTGGATCCAGTGTTCAGATCACCGATGGTTTGGACTGGATTCTGTGTGGCTGCAGAAGCACTGGAGGTGAATCCATGGACACTCGTTGACTCTGGGGGTTAGGGGGACCACTCCCTTTTGCATCTCTCTCTCTGACTGTAAGAGGCACTTCAGGCAATTTCTGCCAATAGTGAATCTGTCTGCCTTACAGCAGATGAAAACAAATTTCATGTAATATTACACTGTCTTTATTACACGACAATAAATGGAATTTTACTCACTGCGGAAGTTGGAGGTTGAGATCAATACACTTCTGGATGTCGAAGTTGGAGGAGGAGTGAGAGTGCGAATTTCCGATCAGCAGGATCTGGAATGGCATATTGGAGCTGGAATTTAGACGTACAGCACAATAACAGGCCCTTTTGGCCCACAAGTCCGTGCTGCCCAACTGCACCCGATCAACCTAAAGCCCTCAGTACATTTTGAAGGGTGGGAGGAAACCGGAGCCCCCCAGGGAAAACCCACGTGGACACGAGAGAATGTGCAAACACCTTACAGTAGGAGTGTCTGAAGGGTGCAGTCCAGGAGGCCGCTAATCTTGGAAACCACTGCACCTCCATGGGAACTCTCCACGCAACAGTGACAGGCTTCCCCTAAGGCTGATTTACAGGTTGAGGAAGGAACTTCCAGCAGGATTTCCTTCCCCTTCAATGGAACGGAACATAAATCTTCATCTTTAGTGCAAAATATTTCCGCCCTGTGTCAGCACTGATGATTAGTTTTCCTGGGGCTGGATTAGGGAAGGAGAAAGCAGCCAAGACCAACAGGATGTCGATGTGGTGGGGGAGTGGCCAGGTGTGGTCCCTTCCAGCGGCACAGAACAGGAAGGCATTCTTTTAGACCTGCATCCCCCTGTGGACTGTAATGAAGGCATTGTGTGCAGCCAACTCCCACAGAGAGCTGTGTGGATGGCAGGTAATCAGCTTCGGACATGTTGAGTGAAGGGCTGGCCGTCAGACTGAACATTGGGAGGACGCTGTCACAGCTGCAAACTGGGCCTAATGATTAACGTGCTGCAAAGAGCCCCATCCCATGGCACGGGGGGTCCCTCACTGACCCCTCCCTCTCTTCTCCTTCCCCAACATAGACTGACTGAACCTGCCCCCCAACACTGGTCTCAATGACACTGATTGCTTCTCTCTCCCAGTGCCTGATCGTGGGAGCTGGCCCCTGTGGCCTGCGGACGAGCATCGAGCTGGCCTTGCTGGGCTGCAAGGTGTTGGTGCTGGAGAAGAGAGAATCCTTCGCCAGGAACAACGTTCTGCATCTGTGGCCATCCACCATTCAAGACCTCCGTGCCTTGGGAGCCAAGGACTTTTACGGCAAGTTCTGCGCTGGAGCAATAGATCACATCAGTAAGTGTGCTTTCCCTTCACTGTATTGGGATAGGTGTAGGCCACTCAGCCCTCGTCAGTTATATCACGGTGATCTCAATCCAACCCCAACACCATGTACATGCAACTTTCCCACCTTGTTACTAAGAACAGAAAAATGTTGAATTCATTGCCTGATATGCTGATATGTAATGAGAAAGTTCATTTTTATAAGCAGTTAGAGTTATTCAGCCCATACATAGTAGAACAGGAAAAGCAGTAAAGTGTAGAGTTACAGGGAGACATTGGTTGTTAAACCACAAAGGCAACACTTGCACCCACACCTCCTTCCCCAGGACCATTTGGGGGCCCCAAACTGTCTTTCCAAGTGAAGCCACATTTCACTTGTGAATCTGTGGGGATCATCTGCATCTGGTGCTCTTGTTGTGGTCTCTTCTACATCGCAGACTGGGAGATCGCTTCACTGAGCACCTCAACTCTGTCCGCCGCAATAGCGCGGATATCCCAGTGGCCGCCCATTTCAATTCTCCATCCCATTCCCTTGTTGACGTGTAGAGTTATACTGCCAAACTGAGACCACCTGCAAATAGGAGGAACAACACCTGATGGACTTCTCTGGTTTTCGTTAAACTCCCTCTCCTGATCTCCTTTCCCCCATCTCTCCCTCTCTCCCTCTTCCCTTTCCCCTCCGTCCCCTTTTACAGACCAAAAATCTATTCTCCCCTATCCTCTTATCATATCCTGTTAACACCTTTTGGCTGTTGGTCTGGACTCCTCCCCCTCCCACTCTTCCCCCTTAATCTCTAATCTTTAATTAAGTGTCTTGCCTGATTTTTGCTTACACCTTGAGGAAGGTTCAGGCCTGAAATGTCTGTACCTCTGGTGGATGCTGCAAGACCGGCTGAGTTCCTCCAGCACTTCTGTGTGTTTTTACTACAACCAGATCATCTGCAGACTTTCACATTTCACCACATTATTTTGCTCGTCGAACATACCCTTCTGGGAGTACTCTGCAGAATGATGCGAGAGAAACAATGGCCGACATTTCGGGCCGGAACCCTGATGCTGCCTGTGTCTCTGGGTTCCTCTAGCACTGTGGGTATTGCTTTGGTCTGCCCTGCCCGCATCTGCTTCTGCTACTCTTTGGAGACGGAGGTTCTGAAGTCTATTTCCCCCCAGCCCCACCCCCCAGAGAGAACATCACATGTGGGCTTCTTTTCCATGCAACAAAGAAAGCTGAAGTGCGACCAGATAGAAACAATAGGGTAGGTATCGAAAACGTGAGGCACAGATGAGTGGAAGGGGACCTGAGAGTCGCTGATGTCTGGAACTCTCTGTCATAGGAGGTGGTGAAATCGGATACAGTCAATATGTTTGAGGCACTCAGAGAGGTACTTAAATTAGCAAGTCAGAGAGAGCCTGGGGTAGATCAGGAGAACGGGCAGAGAAACAGCAAATGAAATACCATGTTGGAAAGTGTTCGGTCGTGCACTTTGATGGAAGGAATAAAAGGGCCGACTATTATTTGGATGGGGAGAAAATTCAAAATTCAGTGGTCCAAAGGGACTTGGGAGACCTTGTGCAGGATCCCCTAAAGCTTGACCTCCAGGTTGAGTTGGTGATGAAGAAGGAAAATGCAGGCGTCCCTATCTAGAGGATAGGATACACGAGCAGGGATGTGATGTTGAGGCTTTATAAGGCACTGATGAGGCCTCACGGAGTACAGGATACAGTTTTGAGCTCCTTATTTAAGAAAAGATGTGCTGGCATTGGAGAGGGTTCAGAAAAGATTCACAAGAATGATTCCTGGAATGAAGGGATAGTGTATGAGGAACACTTGATGGCTCTTGGACTGGACTACATGGAGTTCAGAAGAATGAGGGGAACCTAGAAACATTTTTAATGTTGAAAGGCCTGGACAGAGCCGATGTGGCAAAGGTGTTTCCCATGGTAGGGGAGTCAAAGACAAGAAGGCACAACTTCAGGATTTAAGGGTGCAGAGACGTGGAGGAATTTCTTTAGCCAGAGAGTGGTGTTCCTCTGGAATTTGCTACCACGGGCGGCTGTAGAGGCCAGGTTGTTGGGTGTATTTAAGGCAGAGATTGACAGGTCTCTGAATAGTCAAGGGATCAAAGGTTATGGGGAGAAGGCCGGGGAGTGGGGCTGGGTGGGAGAATGGATCAACTCGTGATGGAATGGTGGAACGGGCGCAATGGGCTGAATGGCCTATTTCTCCTCCTATATCTTTTGGTTTGAATGCAGGTAAACTCGATTAGTGCAGATGGGAGAAGGTCCTGATGGATGGAAGGGTCTTTTCCTGTGCTGACCAACTCAATGGGGAAGATTTTCACCACTTCTGTCTTAAATGAGTGATCCCTTATTGTCAATCATTAGCCCCTTGTTCAAGATTCTCTTGTCGGAGGAAGCATCCTCACCTCCATCCTGTCAAGATAGGAGAAAGTCAGCATGGATTCCTTTGGGGAAAATCTTGCCTGAAAAACCTGTTGGAATTCATGAGGAAATTACAAGCGAGCTGGAAAAAGGAGATGCAGTTGGTATTGTTTATTTGGATTTTCAGAAGGCCTTTGACAAGGTGGTGCACATGAGGCTACTGAACAAGATAAAAGCCCATGGTACAACAGGAAATGTACTAGGGTGGATAGAACATTGGCTGATTGGCAGGAAGCAAAGAGTCGGAATACAGGGATCATGTTCTGATTGGCTGCCAGTCCACAGGGGTCGGTGTGGGGGCCGTTTCTTTTTGTGTTATATATTAATGATTTAGATTGTGGAATGAATGGCTTGGTGGCCAAGTTTGCAGATGATACGAAGGTAGGTGGAGGAGCAGGTTGTGTCGAGGAAACGTGGAGGCTGCAGGACTTGGAGAATGAGGGGGGGGGATCTCATTGAAACATTTTGAATGTTGAAAGGCATGGTCAGAGTAGATATAGATGTTGTTTCCTATGGTTGGAGAGTCCAGGACAAAAAGGTACAACTTCAGGATTGAATGTTGTCCACTTTGATCAGAGATGCGGAGAAATTTCTTCAGCCAGAGGGTGGTAAATCTGTGGAATTTGTTGCCACAGGTGGCTGTGGAGGCCAGGTCATTGGGTGTATTTAAGGCAGAGATCGATGGGTCCTTGATTAGCCAGGGCATCAAAGGTTATGGGGTAAGGCAGTGAGGCTGAGTGGGGAAAATGGATTAGCTCATGATTAAATGATGGGCAGACTTGATGGGCTGAATAGCCTGCTTCTGCTCCCATGTCATTGTTTGTTGCAGTCGGACACATTTCAGCCTATTGGTATTTTTGCCTTCATTGGTAAAGGGGATGTAGTGACCACAAGTGGGCGTTGGAGACTAGTTTGTTGCAGCTTCAGTTGGATTCAAGATGGATGCCTCCACACAGTTGTTTTAAAATAACCCAAGTTTCTTTATCACAATAAAAGAAACATCACAAAGGGCACATGGTGTCACAGTTGGGCAAGATGGTAAGACCACACATGTGTATTGTGAGCAGTTCTAGTTGTCCAGTTGTAAGAAGGACATCATGAAGCTGGAAAGGGTGCAGATATGATCCACAAGGATATTCCTGGGACTGGAAGGCTCAAATCCTCATGATAGGCTGGGGCTCTTCTCCAGGGAGACGAGGAGGTGGGGGGGGGGGCAAACCTTTATAATGCACATGAAGGGCATAGATAAAGTGGGTGGTCACAGTCTTTTCCCCAAGGTAAGGGAGTCTAAAACTAGAGGCCACAGGTTGAAGATGAAGGAGGAGGGATTTCAAGGGGGCAATTTCTCAGTGGAACCAGCTGGCAGAGTAGGTGGTAGAGGCAGGGACAATGACAACCTTTGAAGTTACATTTTATTGGCAGCACGGTAGAAGCCATTTCTGGCCATTTAAACCCATGCTTCCCAATTTACACCCAATTGACCTGCAACCCCCAGTACATTTTGAATGGTGGGAGGAAACCGGAGCTCCCGGAGGAAATCCACGCAGACACGGTGAGAGCGCACAAACTGCTTACAGACAGTGCGAATTCAAACCCCAGTCCCAATCACTGGCACTGTAATAGCATCGACATTTGGGCAGCTACACAGATAGGAAAATTTTAGAGGTGGGCCAAATGTAGGCAAATGGGACCAGTTCAGGTTAGCACTGACATGATGACCGAAGGGCTGTGCTGGCCCGAGGAAAGTATCTTCTGCTTGGTTGGGCATTAACCGTGCAGAACGTTCTGGCAATGATGCACGGTTCCACTCATTTGCAGGTGATGCTGAGGCGTGATTGGCCAGTGCGTGTGCTGAGGCGTGATTGACCAGTCCGTGTACTGAGGTGCGATTGGCGATGTGCTGGGACACCATTGGCTGGGCCATGCGTTGAGGCGTAATTGGTCAGGCTGGGCATTCGGATGTGATTGGCTGGGCCGTGCGCTGGGGCGTAATTGGCTGGCCCTTGCATTGGGGTGCGATTGGCCGGGTCTTGTGCTGCAGCCCGATTGGCCAATCTCTGTGTTGATGGGCTGTTCTTGCTGTTGACAGGTATCCGTCAGCTGCAGCTGATCCTGGTGAAGGTCGCCTTGCTGCTGGGGGTGGAGGTCCATGTTAACGTGGAGTTTGTGCAGTTACTGGAGCCTCCCCAGGACCAGGAGACACACAGTAAGTAGGCAGCTCCGTTTGTCTCCCCAGTTTCCCCCCCCTCCAGAACCTTTTCTACCCTAATTTCACCCCCATTCCGTCTCCCCTCCCCCACCAGCCCCCCACCCATCCCCAGGTCTCCCTGCCTGCCTCGTGTTCCTCTGACACATGCCAGGCTATCGGTTACACCTCGTGCCATTCCAGTCATTTAAAACCTTCCATTTGCTCCACGCAAGATGTACAAAAGATAAAATGCAAGTTAACCCGACCCCAAGCTATCTAGATTGGGGTACGGAGATTCCGACATGGAGTCAATGTAGACGCTGGAAAGTGGAGCAGAAAGCTGGAGAACTCGATGGGTTAGCCAGCCTCCGTAGGCAGAGTGGGGAACGTACACTCGATAGCCCAGACCTGATGCAGGGTAAGGCTCGGTGTTGATCATCCCCCAATGCTGTCTCCCTACAGTTTGCTCCTGGTTCCTGCACTTTTCTTGCTTTATATCTCTCACCATAAACACTCACATCCAGTGGGTGAGGTTTTTACCCTGGGGAAATGGTCCTGGCTGTGCTCCCAATCAACACCTCGCTCAGTCTTCTAATCCTCCATCAGATCTCCCCTCAGCGTCTGACGCTTCAGAGAAAATGACCCAGGGTTGTCCACCCTCTCTCCATAGCCCAACCCACTGCACCAGCCAACCTCTGGTGAATGTCCTCTGCACCCTTGCCAAAGTCTCCACGCCCTTCCCATAATGAGATGTGCAGAAATGCATAATGTACCAGTGCGGTCTAACCTAAGTTTTATATTGCTGCAACGTGGCACGATCTTGAAATAGTCAGTCAGTGCTTTTAGTTTGGGGCCCTTTATCAATACTAAAGGGGAAATAAAGGAGGTGATATTACCTACGAAAGGGAATAAAACCTGGGGGAGGGGGCTCTGGGAGTTGTGGGGGTGGGGACAGATAGAGAAAGGTTAGAGAGACACCAGTGAGTGGGGGAGTAGCTGAAGAAAGGATGGACCAATGGAACCTGATAAGGGAAAGAAATGGGGAACTGGAGAAATCGATGTTCACGCTGACAGGTTGAAGAAACCAATGCTTCAGGTCAGAACCCTGAAATGTTGACTGGCCATCCCTCCTCGTGGATGAAGGGAAACTTGAAGGGTAATCCTTTACACAGAGGGTGGTGGGTGTATGGAATGGGCTGTCGGAGGAGGTGGTTGAGGCAGTACTTCTGTAATGTTGAAGAAATATTTTGGTCAACCTGGCAAGTTGGGTAGAAGGACCTGCTCTTCCAAGCTGTATGACACTCTGACTCCAGAAGTTCAAGTTCTTCCCCAGACACTTGGCTTTGGTGTGTGGGGCTGAGGAAGACCATAAGAGATAGGAGAAGAAATTGACCATTCAGCCCATCGAGTCTGCCCCATCATTTAATCATGAGCTGATCCATTTTCCCACTCCGCCCCATTTCCTGGTCTTCTCCCCTGGCTAATCAAGAACCCATCAATTTCTGCCTTAATTACATCCACAACCACCCTCTAACTGAAGAAATTCCTCCACACCTCTGTTCTGTGGACACTCTTCAATCTTGAAGTTGTGCCCTCTTGCCTTAGACTCTCACATCATGGGAAATAATCTACTCTATCCATGCCTTTCAACATTCAAAATGTTTCATTGGAATTTAGGAGAATGAGGGGGAATCTCACTGAGTGCAGGCCAAGAACCATAAAACATCTCCCATTGAGTCAAAAAACAGTCAGCAGGTTCTTAGCCCACAGAGTCTGTCCCCCCAATAACACTCATCCTTTGTATTTAAACCACCCAAGAAGTAGGTGCAGAGAGATTCATCCTCGGTTCCCTACCTTTGCCCCCTATGGACTCTGTGAGACCTGCTGAGTTCTCCAGCATTTCTGGGCTTTTGCCTGCACTGGATCCCCATCAGACAACGAAACACCCCTTACTCACCTGAACTCTGTGCCTGAGCACAAACTGGCTGCCCCCTACAGCCCTGGTCAAGGGGCTGGGGGTGGTGAGCTGCTTCCTTGACCTGCTGCAGTTGGAAGGTGCTCCCATGGTGCAGGTGGGACTCAGTGGAGGTGAAGGAACAGCAGGATGTCCAAGTCCCATGGTCAGTGAACAGTGCAGGGGGTAGTATTCTGGGGCCAGGAATGGGCAGAGAGTCCTTCTCTATCAGGGATTCCTGGGTTACAGAAGGGGCAGGGACAGTCCTGATTATAACCCCCTCAGAAGGTAATAATAGTTACAATCTGGAAAGTATTTGCAGAATTCCAGGAATGCTGGACGCAGCCTGTTGTAAACTCAGGGCAGCTGCCTCACGTTCCCTGCAGTTTCCAAAACAGTTTTCATGGGAGGGAGAGAGAGGACAGGGAAGGGTGAGAGAGGACAGGGAAGGGTGAGAGAGGACAGGGAAGGGTGAGAGAGGACAGGGAAGGGTGAGAGAGGACAGGGAAGGGTGAGAGAGGACAGGGAAGGGTGAGAGAGGACAGGGAAGGGTGAGAGAGGACAGGGAAGGGTGAGAGAGGACAGGGAAGGGTGAGAGAGGACAGGGAAGGGTGAGAGGATGAGGGAGAGAGGACAAGAGAGAGAGAGGAGAGAGGGAGAGGGCAAGGGCAGTCGAGAGAGGGGCAAGAGGGTGAGGGAGAAAGGGGGTGAGGGAGGGAAAGGGGAGAGGAGTGAGGGAGGGAGGGATTCTCTTTCCCTATCCCTCTGTCTCCTTTCCTCCAGCTCCTCACCCCCTTCCCTCTCCTATCACCAAATTGCTCCCTCCCCATATTACTTCTCAGCTCTTTTCTCTTCTACCCTCCCTCCCATATCCACCAATGACCTTTCACTTGTTTGCCTGTATTCCTCTCCCCCCTCCTTTTTATCCAGGCGCCTGTCTGTTTTCATCACACCTGTGGAAGGGCCCAGGTCTGAAATGTTGGTTACCCTTTACTTCCTCTGGATGCTGTGTGATCTGCTGAGTTTCTCCAGCATGTTTGTGTACTGGACGAGAACTGTCATTGCCCACTCCAGACTCTGAGTAAATGTAAATGAGTTTATTGTCCTACACATTGTACATATGCACCATTCCTCAGCGCTGCAGCGGTATGCATTGAGTCTCGAGCCTTGACCCTGCTTCTCTCTGCGTGGATGCTGCCTGACTGACTAAGTGTTTTCCACATTGTCTGGTTGGGCAGGTGTAACATGTTGGGTTTGTGGGTTCTCGTCTAAAATGTTTTTGAATTTAGTAGCTAGGTTGCTGACCGCGCGTCTCCCCGCCCTGTGTCAATGACTGCGCGTCCTCCCGTCCCGTGTCGATGACTGCGTGTCCCCCCGTCCCGTGTCGATGACTGCGTGTCCCCCCGTCCCGTGTCGATGACTGCGCGTCCCCCCGTCCCGTGTCGATGACTGCGCGTCCCCCCGCCCTGTGTCGATGACTGCGCGTCCCCCCGCCCTGCGTTGCTAGCCGCAGTGCTTACCTCCCCCGTGTCCTGTGTTTAGATACAGGCTGGAGAGCGGAGGTGCAGCCGCAGGGACACCCTGTCTCTCAGTTCAACTTCGACGTGATCATCGGAGCAGATGGACGGAAGAGCAGTTTGCAAGGTGAGGAGTCACCCCTCTCCCCGCCCTCCCCACACTGCTCTGCCCACACCCCTGCTTCCCTCCCTGCACTCTTCGCACTTCCCTCCCACCCTCATCCCACCCTCCCTTCCTCATTCACTCCTTCCATCGGGTGTGCAGCCTGTCATTGTTCTTGTTTCTACCCCCCCCCCCCCCCACTCACCCGGGTGTGGGAGTTCACATCCTGGGGTTAACCCGGTCTGCCCTGAAGCAGTGAGACCCTGAGGCAAGGGTGAAGGATGGGACTGCCGGAAGGGAATTCGGTGCTGGAGGGCAGTGTGGACACTGAGCTGACTGGATGTTCCTTCCTCAGGTTTCCGCAGGAAAGAGTTTCGGGGGAAATTGGCCATCGCCATCACGGCCAACTTCATCAACCGCAACACCACAGCCGAGGCGAAGGTGGAGGAGATCAGCGGGGTGGCTTTCATCTTCAATCAGAAGTTCTTCCAGGACCTGAAGGAGGAGACAGGTGAATGACATACACAGGCAATACATCAGCAAAAAGAAAAATATCTCAGGAAGTCAGAGTATCCTCATTTGACTGGTTTGTCTGACAGTGCAGAGAGCAGTGAGAGAGAGGTGACCAGGGTGATTTGGGGGGGGGGGGTTCTTTATGATGTTATCTGCCTTCTTGAGGCCTGACAGAGATGTTGCCCATGAATGGGAGGTCAGAGCCAGTGCACTTGTCTGGGCCTCCCATCTTTGGCAGTCTTCGGCGTTCCCGGGTGCTGGCAGTTCCAAACCAAGCAGTGACACACCCAATAATGTACTCTCCATGGTGCACATGTGGAGATCGAATGTCCGACAATGTACCAGATCTGCTTAGGCAGAGAGAGGTGTCGTGTGGTGACACCGGCTAATGGAACAGGCTGTGTGATGGTTCCGGGTCCCAGAGTGGGATAGTGTCGGAGTCCAGCGCGGGATGGTCACTGCCCCTGACATGGGAGGGTGATCCTGGCTGGGAAGGTGCTGGGTCCTGGTGTGGGACAGTGCCAGGCAGGTAGTCAACCCAAACTTTGCTGCTTCTTCCTGGCACAATTTGTCTCTGGTCCAGCTGAGGAATGAAAGCTCTGAGAGCCTGGAGTCTCTGCCAATACCGCAGGGTCATTGCCCCCAGCCCTGATTGGTGGTGAGGTGGTTGAGGCCCATGGAAACCTCGGGTGGGTAAGCTGTGACGGTGGTGATGGGGCTGAATGGCCTCATGGCCCACACACTCTCATGGATTGTGGTACATTTCAGGCATCGACCTGGAGAACATAGTTTACTACAAGGATAACACACACTACTTTGTCATGACCGCAAAGAAGCAGAGCCTGCTGGATAAGGGAGTCATCGCCAACGTGAGTAGGTGGGGCGCAGGGGAAGGAGGTGGGCGGGGTTGGGGGAGGGGTGGGAAGGGGCAGGTTGTGGGTGTGGGGGAGGGGTATGAGGGTGGGGCAGTGGAGGGAAAGGGGTGGGTGTGGGGTGGGGAGGGGGTGGAAGGGGCAGGGAGTAGATGGGGAGGGGTGGAGAATGGGTGGTGGAGTGAGTGGTAGGGGGAGGGGATGGAAGTGTGAGGGTGGAGAAGGGGATATGGAGGCTGTTGGGACAAACAATGGGGAGTGGGAAGAGGCAGATGTGGGGGAGGAAGTGTGGGAGGGGGAGTAGGGGAGGGGCTGTGTTTAAGAGCAATGGAACCTTTTTTTAAACATACAAACTTTATTTAAAACTACAGCATTACAAGGCACAGAACACACACTGAACTACAACTAAAACCATCATAAACGTGGCAACTAACGGCGAGAAGCAGTAATCACGACCACCCCTGCTATTATACAGAATTACGCATCAAATTAAAACACGATTTCATCATCAACCCCACACGTAATCCTCATGGGGGGCCCACCGTTCCCTGAACTCGGTCACCGTCCCCTTGGACACTTCGTGTTCCTGCTCCTTCACTGCATGGGCCCGGACGTAACCCCAAAGAGGGGCAGGTGCTTTCTGCAGTCTGGCGATCAGGGCCCAGCCAGTCAAACATCCCGACCCCCTGTGCAGTCAGACTGCGCTGCCCTTGACCCACCTGCACCTGTACAGCATAGAGGCAGCTCTCCCTGCGAGAGAGAGTCTGGACCTCAACCTTTTCCCCCCCACCTTGATCCTCCCCCTCACACCTACAACCTGTGATTTTTTTCCCCCCCTTGATACCGGCCCCCCCTCCGCTTCTCCACCTCCAACTCAGATTGCCCCCCCCATACCTCTGAATTGTGTTAGCTGTTCAATGTCTTTTTGCACTATCCCCACCTTCCAGCTCATCTTATAGACCTCAGTTCCCCAGTAAATATTTCCCCTCATCATAAACCCCTGTCCTCTTGCTTTAGACTTCCCTGACCTTGGGAACACTCCATCTACCCTGTCCGCGCACCTCACAGTTTTGCAAACCCCCTCTGCCTCCTTCGCTCCTAGGACAACAGTCCCCAGCATATTCAACCTCTCTTCTCACACCGGCCTCCAGTCCAGAAAACATCCTCATGACTCTTGTCATTACTGTCTCTGCCTTAATCACATCCTTGCTCCAGTGAGGCACCCAGAACAGCTCCCAGTACTGCAAATGTCTCCTGCTGTTGTAGTGGGACACCCCAGCTCCAGGCGCACTGCTTTCTGGAGTATTATCAAGACTCAGTCATCACAACCCACTGAAGTTCCCAGTGGAGTTGCGGACGTCTGACTGGTTTATATTCCACACCTGAACTGGTGTTAGTTGGGTTCCTGGCTGTTCAGTATTGTGTTCCAGGTGCCATGCTGAGAGTTGAGGTCAGGCTGTCCGTGTCTCTGGCTGTGGTCTCATCGCCACCTGGATTCCCCAGCACTCCTTCACACACCCAGACTCTGCAACCACAAACTGGCTGTTGGTTGAAGGTGGTGGGGGTGGGGGGAGGGTGTGGGTGCATGATGTTCCTCTCCCTGACTCCCGTTCTCCCCTGTTCCTGCAGGATTACGTTGACACGGAAATGCTTCTGGGCGCGGAGAATGTGAACCAGGAGGCCTTGCTGTCCTACGCCAGGGAAGCAGCTGATTTTGCCACCAATTATCAGCTCCCTGCCCTGGACTTTGCCCTGAATCACAATGACCAGCCTGATGTGGCCATGTTCGACTTCACCTGCATGTATGCCTCGGAGAACGCCTCGCTGGCTCGCGAGCGCTGGGACCACAGGCTGCTCGTGGCCCTGGTTGGCGACAGTCTGTTGGAGGCAAGGACCTTTCTGCCAGCTCCCAGAGCTTTGTTCCTTCCATGGGAATCTGGGAGTCAACTCATGCAGCAGGGGTGGGGGACTGATGTGGAGCTGAACAGGACAGAAGAGGGAGCGTATTAGCATGGAGTGGTCAACGTGGCTCAGACTAGCATGCCACTCCCCCACCCCCCCCCACCACTGCATCACAAAAACAGCTGACAGACATGGTAGGTGAAGCGGTTAGTGCTACACTGTTACAGCACCAGCAACCCAGCTTCAAACCCCGCACTGTCTGTCAGGAGTTTGTACCTTCTCCCCGTGTCTGTGTGGGGTTTCCCCGGGGGCTCTGGTTTCCTCCCACCTTCGGGGATGTAGATTAATAGGGCAGCACGGGCTTTAGGGCCAAAAGGGCCTGTTACCGTGCTGTAGATCTAATTTTAAAACGTTAAATATACTCAGAGGGGTCCCAATCCAAAACCAACCATTCTGTCTCCCCTATGGACCCGCTGCGTTCCTCAGCAGATTAGTTATTCCTCCAGGTTGCAATTCCCCGTCGTTACCAGACTCCCACAGGAACTTCCTGCTCTGTTCTCTCTCTGCAGCTCTGAGTTTTAGTGCTGTATGGTGCAGCTGGATAGCCCACAGGACGAGCTTTATCACGTGGTACGGGAAGTTGAACCTTGCCCTGATGCGGATTGGGAGAGTCGCCGTCCCCTCAGATGGGGGTCAAGGGTGACTGTGGTTGCCGATGCGCGGAGCTGCCAGGTGTGGGGACTGGCTTGAGGCCATGTTCTCTTCCAGCTATTGGTGCTCAGTCTCCGCAAGATTTGGTCAGAGAGGCTCCTGGGGATTGGACTTGTCCAGGCATTCCCATTTTGTGGAGGATAAGACGTTTTCCCTCGCTGGTTTCAGGTCCTCCTTGAAGGCTTCACTCTGGCTCTGAGAGGGTTTGCTCGGGGTTGAGCTGCTGATGTTACCCCAAGGGTCAGGCATGTGGATGAGGGAGGGTGGTCAGGGAACTGTGACTAGCCATTGGTTATAAATGAGAGCCTGGCGCTGTCATCATTCCATGTGCCCAGCTCTCCGCCCCTGGCTGGGGTCTGATTCAGTGAGGAGAACCCCTTGCCTCTGTTGACCCCCCTCTCCGCCCTTACCTGGGGTCTGTGAGGAGAACTCCGTGATTCTGGCAGCCTGCATCTCTCCAGATTCAGCCACTCCTGGTCATCAGTCCTTAGTGCTAACCCACTGTACCTGCTGACATTTTGCCCTCTCTCTGACAGCCGTTCTGGCCGATGGGGACTGGATGTGCTCGTGGCTTCCTGGCTGCCTTGGACACGGCATGGATGGTCAAGAGGTGGGCTGAAGAGGTCCCAACGCTGGAGGTCTTGGCTGAGAGGTGAGAGGAGGGGCTATCATGGCCTCTTGTGGGAGACGGGGCCTCTGCCACCCATTGGGTGTGTCAGGAGGAACAGAGGTATGGGTTTGCCATGAGAGTGAGCAGGTATGTGTATGTTGCATGTTGAAGCATGTGTATGTCAGGGTAGGTAAGCAAGTGATGGCATGTGTGTTGCGTGTTGAAGCATGTATATGTTGTGGGTAATCAGGCAATGATGAGTTGTGTATTAAAGCATGTTAGTGCATGATGGAGTGCTTGTGGTGGGTAGGGGCTTAGAATCAGGCCTCATGTCCCACCTTGTCCATTCACACAGTTGTACCTACTACCCCGTCCTGTTATTTCCAGAACATTCTCTGTCTCACTGATTGAAGTGCTTGACTAACCCCCTGTTCATTGTGAGAGTCTGCTGCACCTCTCCCTCAGGCAGTTTGTTCCAGTCCATCTCCCTCGAGGGGGAAACATTCCTCCGAACCCCGAGACCTCCTTGCTCTCTCCTTAAACATATGCCCACCTCACTCCTGCCAGATTTTGACTGACTCCTCATATTTATAACCTCCTTCCCTCCAGGGAATTAAACCCAGCCTGTCTGATCTCTCCCCATCAGTGAAGTCCTCCAATTAAGGCAATGCCTTGGTGAATCTCTTATGCACCCTCTCCAACCCAACCACATAGCCACTGATAACACAGCATCCCGTCCCCCACACGGCCAAAGATAACACAGCATCCCGTTCCCCCACGTGGCCAACGGTAACGCGGCGTCCTGTCCACCTCATGGCCCGTCCCCTACGTGGCCAATGGTAACGCGGCGTCCCGTCCACTACATGGCTTTGGATGTGATGAGCGAGTTTTGGGATGTGTGTGGGTCGATTCAGGAGGAACTGGACCCTGTCCCCCACAGCAGATGTCCAACTGCCGAACCTGTCTGAACAGTGACTAGGTGTTGAAATGGTGGGAATATTCAATATGAAACACCACTAAACAGTAGAGGGTCAGGCTGTTCAGCCCATGTGTCTGTGCTGACCATGATGTCGAGATTAAACTGAAATTCTAAGAAGCAAAAAAACTGCAGATGCTGAAATCCAACGAGAGGCTGGATGGACTCGGAGAATTGGGCAGAGTCTGTGGAGTGAAATGGCCAGTCGACATGATGAGTTGGGCCCCTTTCATTGAGAATAAAAACACTGAGCACCATCTGTTATACCAGCTAGGCAGTCACTTCTACAGCAGTAGCTAATACACAAGGTTGGTCACTTATGCTCCAGATAAAACAAACCCAGTTTGTCCAACCTCTCCCTATGGTTCAGGTTCAAGTTTATTATTGTCTAACTGTACATGTACAACCAGATGAAACAGCATTTCTCTGGACCGTGGTGTTTTCTCACACCTGCACCCTCACCCACACAATAATCACACATATACTGTACATAAGGATGCAGCTTAAAATATATATAAATACTTTGGGATGATTTACTCCATTACAGTATACCGTTCATCAATCTCACAGCCTGCAGGAAGAAGCTATTTCCCAGCCGGGCCGTCCTGATTTTGATGCTCCTGTACCTCTGTCTTGATGGTAGTGGTTCAAAGATACCGTGCGCTGGATGTAAAGGGTCTTTTATAAGTCTTTGAGCCCTATTTAAGCAACACTTCTCATGAGAGTCATCATTTGAGGAGACCCCAGTGATATTCTCGGCCATTTTGATGATCCTCTGTATTGACTTCCAGTCTCCGACGCTTTGCAGCTGCCGTCCCACACAATGATGCAGCCAGCCAAGACCCTCTCAATGGTGCTCCTGTGAAGGACATTGAGGAGGACATGGCTACCAGTCCCCATCCTGACAAGTGTCCTCCTCAATGTCCTTAGGAAGCGTAGGGGCTGCTGCACCTTCCTGACTAATGAAGAGATGTGGGTCCAGGCTGGATCGTCCCTTATGTGTCCACCGAGGAACATTGTGCTCTCCAGTCTCTCCACCACAGAAACATTGATGTGTAATGGAGAATGGCCGATCTTCATCCTACTGAAGTCCACAATCTTTGTCTTGTCCACGTTGAAACTCAGCTTGTTGTTCTCACACCATTTTATGAGCCTTCCGACCTCCTCTCCTCCTCTCTGTAAACCGACTCATCATTATTGCCGATGGCCATCCATCATCCGCAAACCTTATGCTTCACACCTTCTAAACCAGGCAACATCCTGGTGTACCGCACTGGACCACAGCCTTTGCAAATCTTGTTTACCATCCTGTTCTGTCCCCTGTCCAAAGTGTCCATGGCCTTTCCCTGTGACGAGGGTGACCACGGTGATATGCAAACTGCCGGCAGTGGAGGTACTGCTCTCTGTGGGCCAGAACCTCAAGCCATTGTCATCACACTGTTGGTAGTAAATCCGTTGGGAATGTCTGACAAACCCGTCCCACAATGCAAAGCTCATTTCCCCCTGGGAGAGGTTGTGGAGAACAGCAGAGAGGGACGCAGGTAAGCTGGAGTGAGAGTGGGGTTGCGGGGCGGTGGGGTGGTGTTGCAGATGTGGAGCAGAGGGACATAGCAGCCTGCTACCTGGGGTAAAGTTCCACACAGCTAATCGTGGATGTGGCTCCCTCAAGCACCACTGGGGGAGCAAATGGTTTCGAGGGGGCAGCTGGGTGAGCAGAACAATAAGCTGTGCAAAGTGCTTGTATGTTTTTTTTCTGAGGGAAATGGTCCAGATGACCACCAAATATAGACTGGAATTTTGTTTGCTGTTCTGCATTGCCATGGTGATAGACCCAAAGCAAAACTTCAGGCACGGATCATTTCTGGGAATTCAGTGAGCCCTGATGAGAAGGGGGCTGCTTTAGAATATGCCTATCCCAGGGTAGAAGCACTTCTCTTTCTGTGGTGGATGTTGGTAATGGGGAGGGGAGTTGGAGAAGGGGCATAGGGATGAAGGAATGGCACTGGCTGGTGAGGTGGGGGTGGGGGCTCGTGGAGTTCCAACAGCAGGCAGCAGAGGGGAGGAATGGCCTGGTTTCTAGTTTGGGGCCCCTCCCATTGAATTGAAGCTCGTTGTTCACCGTGATTAGGTTTGAAAGCACAACACTGCACACCTACATCCAGCTGCTCCACCCCCCCAGCTCTGACCTTGCCGGCGGGAAGGTTTTCTCAGCCAGATGTGTGCCACTCTTTGCCACGCTCTTCCAGTGGGATCATTGATTGGGATTAGCACAGCTAATCCGGTTGCAGGATCATTTACCCTCCCTTCCCTCTCCCCCTGTCTTCTTTCCCTCAGCTCTCCACCCTCTTCCCTCTCTATTCACCGAGCCATCCCTCCTCTCCCTGCTTGCTGCTGTGCCCTCCCTCCCTTCTCCACCTATTACCTCCTGCCTGTGGGACTGTGCTCCTCCCCTTACCCTCCTCATCACCTTTTTGTTCAGACACCTGCTGACGTTTTTCCGTACCTTGACAAAGGGCTCAAGCCCGAAACATTGGTTATATATCTTTATCCTTGCTATATAAAGTACATAGTTTGATCTGCTGAGTTTCTCTAGCGTTGTGTTTTTCACTTTTATCTCTTTCTCAGTTCTAGCCAGGTATAAGGATGTGAGAAACAGGAGCAGGACTCAGCCATCTGGCCCGTCGAACCTGCTCCGCCATTCAATGAGATCACAGCTGATCTGGTCGTGGACTCAGCTCCACTTACCCATCAGTTTTCACAGTCCCTAATACCCCTACTTAAAAATCCGTAACTTGAAAGTGATGTCACAGGTAGATGGGGAGGTCAAAAAGGCTCCTCATCAGTCAGAGCATTGAGTACAGAAGTGGGGAGGACATGTTTACGTGGTATAGGACGTGGGTGAGGCCCCATTTGGAGTGTTGTGTTCAGTTTTGGTCACCATGCTGCAGGAAAGATGTCAAGCTGGAGAGGAAGCCAGGAATTGGTGCTACAAGGAAAGGTTGAGCTGGCTGGGGCTTTATTCATTGGAGTGCATGAAATACAAAATCATGAGGGGAATAGATCGGATGAATGCAGAGAGTCTTTTGCCTGAAGCAAGGGAATCAGTAACCAGAGGACACGGGTTTAAGATGAGGGGAGTGAGATTTAACAGGAACCAGAGGGGTAACCGTTTTACACAGAGGATGGTTGGTGTACGGAGTGGGCTTCCAGAGGAGATGGTTGAGGCAGGGACTATTGCAATGTTTAAGAGACATTTGGATGGATAGAATTGGTTTGGAGAGACATGGACCAAATGCAGGCAGGTGGGACATTTTGGTCAGCATGGACAAGTTGGATGGAAGGTTCTGCTTTCATGCTCTCTGACTCCATGGGCCATACCTGCATTCCACAGAGTAAACCCGCTGGCTCTCCCATCTCATCCTGCTTCTGAACCCCCTGTGTGTCGAAGCAGAGTGGCCCAATACAGAAACAGACCCTTTGGACCCAAGAGTCTAACCCACACACCTCTAACATTCAATCCCATTCATCAGCACTGGTCCACAGTCGATGAAATCCTAGGGTTCAAGGGATCGCCCATTGCTTCTCAAATGTTGTGAAAGTCCAGTTCAGGCTTATTTGTCACATTTTGAAAATGCAGCAGCAGGTCGTTTTTGAGCAGACCAGTTGATATCTCATACATAGTACAAGTAAGAGACAGGCTAGAAGCTCAGTGACAGAGAGATAATTTGGCTCAAAGCAGACAAGATAATTTTATACTTTTGGGATAATTCAGGAGTCTGATCACAGAGGAAACTCTCCGTGAAGCTGGTCTCTGACTACCTCATTCCATGATCCAGAGGTTTACCAGGATGTAAAATTAATTTTTTATATTAAATTTAGACATACAGCCTGGTAACAGGCCCTTCTGACCCACGAGCCCGTGCCACCCAATCACACTCAATTGACCTACACCCCTGTATTTTTTGAACGGTGGGTGGAAACCCACGCAGACACAAGGAGAACATTCAAACTCCTTGCAGACAGCGCCGGAATTGAACCCCAGTTCCAATCGTTGGCACTGTGACAGCGTTGCGCTAACCACACCGGCTGTGTTGCTGGATTAGAGGGGATGAGCTATATATGGACAAAATGTGATTTTCTTTGGAGTGTTGAAGGCTGAGGGGAGAACTGATGGAGGTGTATAAAATCGTGAGAGGCAGTAATAGGGTGGACAGTCCAAATCTTGTCCCTGGGGTTAAAAAAAAAAGTCACACACTCGAGGGCATGTTTTCAAGGTGAGGGGGTGGAAGTTTAAGGGGGCAGATAGTTTACACAGAGAGTGGAACAGGCTGCCAGGGGTAATGTGGAAGCAGATACAAGTGTGGTGTTTAAGAGGCTTTGAGATATATGGAGATATGGAGGGGATGGATCAGGTGCAAGTAGCAGTATTTTAGTTTGACTTGGACATGGTATTCAGTACACACACATAGGCTAGAGGGTCTCCTCCTTTGCTGCACTGTCTCAGCCTATCCAATCTGTAGCTCAAGCACTCCAGTCTCAGCAGCATGAGAATTGTTTCTGCACCTCCTCGATCTGAATCACATTCTTCCTCCAGTGAGGTGACTGAAATGTGCACCATGTTCCAACCAACATCTAACCAACAGCTGGAGTATGGTGTTCCCAGCTCTTCTTCTCAAGGGCCCGTCTTCATCACTGTTCCCACTATGTCACCACTTCTAGGGAACCCTGTACTTGTACCCCTACTTTTTTTTTTTTTTTTTAATTTTTTATTTTTCACACCATAAATCACAATAGCCATGATATACACTTTTTCTTTTCCACACATTTACAGTGACTTTTTCTCCCTCCCCCCTCCCTCCTCCCAAGCCACCCCCCCACCCCCCCCCCCCTCTCATCCATTTTAGGTATACAATCTAGGTTGCATTAATTCAGTTAGACAATGTTGTCATTCAACAAAAATACACCAGAAATTCTACTGAGTCCATTCTTTTCTTTTCTTCTCCTTCCATCAACTTAGGTAATGTTTGTTCCCGGTAGGTTTTCGCTATTGTATTTAATGTAAGGCTCCCATACTTGTTCGAATATTTCAATATTATTTCTTAAACTATATGTTATTTTTTCTAATGGAATACATTTATTCATTTCTATATACCATTGTTGTATTTTCAAATTATCTTCCAATTTCCAGGTTGACATAATACATTTTTTTGCTACGGCTAGGGCTATCTTGACAAATCTTTTTTGTGCATCTTCCAAGTCAATTCCAAATTCTTTATTTTTTATGTTACTTAGGAGAAAGATCTCTGGATTCTTTGGTATATTGTTTTCTGTTATTTTATTTAATATCTGATTGAGATCATCCCAAAATTTTTCTACTCTCTCACATGTCCAGATTGCATGAATTGTTGTTCCCCTTTCTTTTTTACATCGAAAACATCTATCAGATACTGTTGGGTCCCATTTATTTAACTTTTGCGGTGTAATGTATAGTCTGTGTAACCAATTATATTGTATCATACGCAGCCTCGTATTTATTGTATTTCTCATCGTTCCAGAGCATAACTTCTCCCATGTTTCCTTTTTTATCTTTATATTTAAATCTTGTTCCCATTTTTGTTTAGTTTTACCATTTGTTTCCTCATTTTCCTTTTCTTGCAGTTTAATATACATATTTTTTATAAATCTTTTGATTAACATTGTATCTGTAATCACATATTCAAGGTTACTTCCCTCTGGTAAACTCAAGTTGCTTCCTAATTTATCTTTCAAGTAGGATCTCAGTTGGTAATATGCCAGCGCTGTATCTCCAGTTATATTGTACTTATCTCTCATTTGTTCAAAGGATAAGAATCTACTTCCTGAAAAACAATTTTCTATTCTTTTAATCCCTTTTTTTCCCCATTTTCTAAAGGCAAGGTTGTCTATTGTAAAAGGGAGTAGCTTATTTTGCATCAATATTAGTTTTGGTATTTGGTAATTTATTTTATTTCTTTCTACATGAATCCTCTTCCATATATTGAGGAGATGGTGTAATACTGGAGAAGTTCTATGTTGTACCAATTTTTCGTCCCATTTATATAATATGTGTTCAGGTATCTTTTCCCCTATTTTATCTAATTCTAGTCTCGTCCAGTCTGGTTTTTCCCTTGTTTGATAAAAATCTGATAGGTACCTTAATTGTGCGGCTCTATAATAATTTTTGAAGTTTGGCAATTGTAAGCCTCCTTGTTTATACCATTCTGTTAATTTATCTAGTGCTATCCTCGGTTTCCCCCCTCTCCATAAAAATCTCCTTATTATTTTCTTTAACTCTTTGAAGAATTTTTCTGTCAGTTGTATTGGCAATGCCTGAAATAAGTATAGTATCCTTGGAAAAATGTTCATTTTAATACAGTTTATCCTTCCTATCAGTGTTAGTGGTAGCTCTTTCCAATGCTCTAAATCGTCGTGTAATTTTTTCATTAGTGGATTGTAATTGAGTTTATATAATTGGCCTAGATTTTTGTTTATTTGCACACCTAGGTATCTTATTGCCTGCGTTTGCCATCTGAATGGGGATTCCTCCTTAAATTTTGAGAAATCCGCGTTATTTACTTGTACCCCTACCTTGATGAAGGGCTCAAGTTCGAAACGTTGGTTATATATACTACTGAAGCGGACAGAACTGAAGTGATCAATGAAACAATCTCCCAGTCTGCGTCCAGTGCCTCCACAAGCTTGCTGACCATCTAATGATGTGGATGGGGGAGTCGAGGACAAGAGGGCACAATTTCAAGATTGAAGGATGTCCTCTGGGGGCAGAGATGCGGAGGAATTTCTTCCACCAGAGGGTGGTGAATCTGTGGAATTTGTTGCCACAGGCAGTTGTGGAGGCCGGGTCATGATGTGTATTTAAGGCAGAGATTGATAGGTTCTTGATTAAAGGTAAAGGTTCCAATATTGTCACTTAATACTATATTTAGAATATAACATACATGAAATTCTTTTACCTTTGTCTACTGTGAGGCAGACAGAAAGTCTCCACTTTGTACAGCACCCCTCACAGAAACCTACAGCACCTGGTGTTCTGAGGCGGTCTCCCCTCCACGTACTGGCCAATCATGAGCCTGCTTAGCTTCCGAGATCCGACAAACCCAGGTGTATTCAGGCTATTATAATTAGCCAGGGCATCAAAGATTATGGAGAGAAAGCTGAGCAGTGGGCTTAGTGGGGAAATGAATGAGCTCATGGGGCAGACTCGATGGGCTGAATAGCCTATTTCTGCTCTGATGTCTTATTGAGTCAGTACAGACTTGGTGGGCCGAAGGGCCGGTTTCCCTATTGGCTGTCTCCATGACTGCCAGTCTGTTTACCATTTGACTGACAGGTTTTGGTCTATGTCTGTGACCTCTCCCATTGTTCCTGCCTTTAGGTGTCTTGTGATAAGCAAAGCAGCTGTCCTGACCTATGTGTCTCTCTGAAGGGAGCTTTGGAAGCACTGAACGTGACCGAGTTTCTACCTATTTATTTTCAGGGAGAGCATTTACCGGCTACTGCCTCAAACCACACCTGAAAACATCAGCAAGAATTTTGAACAGTACACAATAGATCCTGCATCACGATACCCCAACCTCAACTCCAACTGTGTGCAGCCCCACCAGGTAAGGTTAATTGGCTGGAGCATGGGTAACATCACCGAGGTACCGACTCCTCCAGGTCAGTGACACCAGGCACAGGTTGGGTGACCACGTCACCTGACCACCACAGCCTGTGGGCATGAGCTTGCCTCCTCACCATCGCTACACAGACGTGCCTGCCCTCAGCCTCGTCCGTTGGCTGGACCTGAGGAGCAGGTAACCGAGAAATCTGCAGATGCTGTGGACGAATACAGGGCCGTTCAGTACCTGCAGGTTGCAAAAAGCAGCTGGCATTTCAGGCCTGAGCCTTTCCTCGGGAGTGTCAGGCAGACTCGCAAGTTAAGAGGAGGGCAAAGGGGAAAGAACAGGCTAGCAGGTGATAGTGATTGTGGGGGGGAGGGTAGAAGCTGAGAAGTGTTGGGGAGAGGGCAGATGGGTAAGGGTAGCTCTCTGATAAGAGAAGGAAGGGAAGGGGGTGAGAAGACTACGGGATAAGGAACGAGAGAGATTCTGGGAGAAGATAATGTTGATGCCGACTGGTTGAAAATTGCTAACATTGCGTGTTCCTCCAAATTTTGGGTGGCCTTGGTTTGGCAGTGCATGGACAGATGTGCCAATGTGGTAGCAGGGTGTGGAATTAAACTGCTTGGCCTCTGGGAGGTTCTTGCTGTTGCAGTGGACAGAGTGACGATATTGAACAAAGCGACGTCCCAGTCTGCGTCCAGTCTCTCCAATGTAGAGGAGACCACAGTGAGAGCACCAGATGCAATAGATGACCCTTGCAGATTCACGTGTTTCTTCACTTGGAAGGACTGTTTGGGGCCCCGAATGGTGGTGAGGGAGGAGGTGTGGGCGCAAGTGGAACATCTCTTGCGGTTGCAGGGGTAGTGCCAGGGTGGGGGGGAGGGGTGTATGGTGGGGAGGGAAGAGTGGGTGAAGGATTCAGGAAGGGGTTGGTGATGGTGGAGGAGGGGGACTGACTGAGTCTGATGTTGAGAAAGAAATGAAGGGCTTTGAGGTCTTCGGGATGGGGATTAGATGTCCATGGTGAAAATGAGGTGTCAAGTTGTTGATGTGATGGAGGGTGTGTGAGGATTAATGGATGTAGATGGAGAGGGACTGGACTGGGGTGTGGTGAGGGGGGGGAACAAAGGAGTTGAGGTAAGCAGAGACTATTTTGGTGGGGCAGGAGCATGCAGAAATAATGGGTCTATCAAGACAACTGGATCTGGGGTAGGAGGTAAAACTGGAGAGTTTGGGGGTGGGAAATAATGAGGTTAGAGGCTCTGGGAGGGAGATGAATAGAAGCGACGAGGTTAGAGATGGGTTGGTGGTTTGATAAGTTTTAGTGGGGTCCTGTTGAAGGGGTAAGATGAGGTGTCTGAGAGTTGGCGTCTGGCTTTGGCAAAGTAGAGGTCAGTGCACCAGACCTCAACAGCACCACCCTTGTGTATGGGTTTGATGGTGAGGTTGGAATTGGTGTGGAGGGCAGAGCTTTATGAGGGGGTGAGATTAGAGTAAGTGAGGGGAGGGTGAAGTTCAGATGGTGAATGACTCAGCGGCAATTGGATATATAAAGATCCAGAGTGGGCAGAGAACCAGATCCAGATGTCTGAGAGCAGGAAGAAGGCTGAAGGCAGGAGAAGGGGTGATCAGTAGGGGGGAGGAGATTCCTGGTGGAAAAAGTAGGCACGGAGACCTCGGAAGAAGAGGTTGACATTGTGGCATGTGTGGAATTTGTTGAGATGGACAAAGATGACACCTTTGCTGAGGACTGGGAGTCCTAACTCTGAAGGGAAGGTTAGAGGGGATTGTAAAGCAAGGGTTGGAGTGGGGGCCCGTCAGGTGGATAAGGGAGGGGGTTAGATTCTTCCTGGACAGCCTTAAACCCAATGGCCTGATCATTGATTTTACCTGTCCCTCCACCTCTCCCACCTTCTGTGCAATACTCCATCACCTCTTGTCCCTTCACCAGCACCGTCCTCTCTTCATTATGTCTCAATGAAGGATTCCAAGCCGAAACCTTGCTGAAACCATTTCCGCCCATGGATGCTCCTTGACTCCCCTGGATTCTCGTGGTTTGCAATTGAATTGTCATCTTGCTCCATCATTCTTCCAACTCAGAGGCCTTTCTGCCCATCGAGCCTATGCCAACTCTTTGAATGTCTCCAAATCTAGAGGAGTGGGTGCATGGAATGCATTGGTAGGGGCAATTGTGGAGGCTGGTACAAACATGGTTTGGCTTCACGAACAAAGATTTAGGAAGGATCATAGACATGGGCACGTCCTTCGAGCCTGCACGATGGATTTTTTAGGTGGAGTGCAGAGTGCGCAGTACTGGCCCTACCCTTTACAACTGGGGTTCATCTGCCACGACCCAGCATGCTGGGATGGTGACAGCCAGATCCTCGGGCAGTAGGTGTTATGTCGGAGTGATCTTCTCCTAGATTAGTGGTTCCCAACCTTTTACTTTCCACTCATATACCACATTAAGTATTCCCTATGCCATAAGTGTTCTGTATTAGTAAGGGATTGTTTAAGGTGGGATGTGGGTGGGAAGGGAAGGTTGAGAATCACTGCTCTAGACCCAATTACTACTGAAATATTTTGCTTGAGAAAAATTGTCATTGGCCCATTTTCTTTGGAGTTATGAAACAGTGCACATAACGAATCAATTTGGAATGATTAAAACAGTGGTTTTCAAACTTTTTCTTTCCACCAACATAAGCAATCCCTTATTAATCACAGAACACTTATGACATAGGGAATACTTAAAGTGGTATGTGAGTGGAAAGTAAAAGGTTGGGAACCACTGTCCTAGATGGATGGCCTGACAAGGCTAACTAGCCCCATCTGGCCGGGTTTGAAATCAGAGTTGTCCTTCTCTTCGGCTGGCTGCCAACCAGGGCTAATGAGCCCATCCAGTTATACCACCTAATGATGTAGCAAACTCAGTGAAAATGGTGGACACCTCGAGAAGGTGTTGCTACGGACACTGTAACCTTGCCTGGCAAGCCAGACAGTGGCCGAGAGGTGATGTATTACACATGCTCTTTCCCTGGGTGAGCGGGAGATCAGGCCCAGACCTCACCCGTCCCCCAAGGCTGGTACATTTCAAAGACCATTGTGCAGGCACGTGGATGTAAGAGAAATAGAGGGTTATGGGTGTGAGGTAGGGAAGGGTTAGATTGTGGAGTAGGTGAATATAGGATGGCACAACATTGTGGGCTGAAGGGCCTGTACTGTTCTAAAATATTCTATGTTTTAACCCCTTCCCCCTCACTGGCCTGCCAAAAAAAATCCTCACTGAATGCCTATCCAGTTATTTCTGATTTCCCTGGCAGAGCGGAGGTCATCTATCCAATATAGAACATTCCAGCACAGTACAGGTCCTTCGGCCCATGATGTTGTGCTGACCCATGAAATCCTACCAAAACAAACAAATCCTCCCTACCTCGTCACCCTCTATTTTTCTTCCATTCATGGGCCAGTCTGAGTCTCTTAAATGCCTCCATTGTTTTAACCTCCACCATTATCCCTGGCAAGGGATTCCAGGCACCCACTACTCTCTGTGTTTTAAAAAAAAACTTACTCCTGATGTCTCCCCTAAACTTCCCTCCCTTCACTTTGTACATATGTTTGTTGATCCTGCCCTAGGAAACAGGCACTGGCTGTCCACTCTATCTATGCCTCTCATAATCTTGTAGACCTTTATTAAGAGACCACTCGTCCTTCTTTACTCCAAAGAGAAAAGCATAGTTTTCTGTAGAACTAAATGCCCAGCTTGTTAACCAAATCTACTGTGGGGCTAAAGAGAGTTATCCATGTCTCTCCTGTCTCCTGCACTAGGTGCGCCAGCTCTACATTACCACTGATCTGAAGAACTGTCCCCTGGAGCGGGTCAACTCCATCCGCAAATCTATCAAAGTATCCCGGCGTGGTGAGTCACATCCACAGTGAGGGTCAGGTTGCCTGCTGATCTTTGTCCTCACCCCCCCCCCCCCTCCCCGTTCTCTCCTCGCCTCCAGCAGATAAACCCAGGGTGGATGATACAGGGAGAGCCAATGAGAGACTTCAGGAATGTGGTTTGATGGGCTGGCTATCATGCTTGGGGCATGAGACCAGAGTTTGAATCCCACTGCTGCAGCTGGCTGTTTAAATTCCATTAATTAAGGCAAAATGTTTGTCTCCACAAAACTACCAGATTAAAGCATCCTGCTGGGGTGCGTCACTGTGTGAGATGGGAACTGCTCCGCCTAGGACTGCAGGAAATGGCAGAGGGCTGTGAATATGACTCAGACTCACTCACACACACACACACACACACACACACACACACACACACACACACACACACACACACACACACACACACACATGAAACACCTCCTCCCCTACGTCGCACGGCCCCCCTCCCCTCCGTCGCACAGCCCCCCTCCCCGTCACACGACTCCCCCTCCCCCCGTCGCACGACCCCCCCCCTCCCCGTCGCACGACCCCCCCCTCCCCGTCGCACGACCCCCCCTCCCCGTCGCACGACCCCCCCTCCCTGTCGCACGACCCCCCCTCCCCGTCGCACGACCCCCCCCTCCCCGTCGCACGACCCCCCCTCCCCGTCGCACGACCCCCCCCTCCCCGTCGCACGACCCCCCTCCCCGTCGCACGACCCCCCTCCCCGTCGCACGACCCCCCCTCCCCGTCGCACGACCCCCCCCTCCCCGTCGCACGACCCCCCCTCCCCGTCGCACGACCCCCCCTCCCCGTCGCACGACCCCCCCTCCCCGTCGCACGACCCCCCCTCCCCGTCGCACGACCCCCCCTCCCCGTCGCACGACCCCCCCTCCCCGTCGCACGACCCCCCCTCCCCGTCGCACGACCCCCCCTCCCCGTCGCACGACCCCCCCTCCCCGTCGCACGACCCCCCCCTCCCCGTCGCACGACCCCCCCTCCCCGTCGCACGACCCCCCCTCCCCGTCGCACGACCCCCCCCTCCCCCCCTCCAACACCAGTGCTTCCTTTAGATGTCCTTGATGGTGGGGAGGGTTTTGCCTGTGATGTTCTGGGCTGTGTCCACTATCTTTTGGAGGGCTTTGCACTCAGGGTTAATGGTATCCTCATACCAGATCGTGATGCATCTGGTCTGCACACTTTCCACTGCACCTCTGTAGGAATTTGCCAGGGTTTCTGGTGTCGTACCAAACTCCTGAGGAAGCAGAGGCGCTGACGTGCTTTCTTCATGATGCCATTAGTGTGTTGGGTCCAGGAAAGATCCTCTAAGATAGTGACTCCCAAGAACTTGAATTTGGTTACTGTCTCCATCTCTGATCCCCCAATGATCACTGGATCGTACACCCCTGGTTTTCCCTTCCTGAAGTCAACAAGTTGCATCTGCCGCAGTTCAACATCTCTTCCTTGTACACTCTGCCTCTCTTTATAAAGCCCAAAATCCCAAGTATTCTTTCCAGACATTTTCCCTCATTGAGTGAGAAGGTGGAATTATGACATTCAGCCCATCTAATCTGTGTGGATCATTGATTCAACTTTAGCCCCATTGACTCTCCACCAGTGGGTGGGTTTCGGTACCTGGCATTGCCAGGATTGGTTCATGGGTATTGAGGAAGGGCAGGGCAGGGTGGGGGGGTGTGGGGGAATGACCTTGAGTCAGTGTTGATGCCGACAGTTCACTCACCACCTCCTGCTGTTTGTTTGTTGCAGATTCGGAGATCCGTCCCAACAGGTTGCTGACGTGGTGTCAGAAGCAGACAGAAAGCTATCAGAACGTAGTAATCACCGACCTGAGCAGTTCCTGGCGCAGTGGCCTGGCATTGTGTGCCATCATTCACCACTTCTGCCCACACCTCATGTACGCTACACATTGGTCTTAGGCTGGGTGGGTCGGTGGAGGGGTTGCCCGGGCAGAGACATCGGGGGGAATGGGGGCACACACCCTCCTACAGGTTCCTCTCCGTCACCTGTCATCCCGATTTGGAGATGTACCATCAGATCTTCATTGTTCCCCATAATAGCCCCCACCACCCCCCCCCCCCCCAGCTTCTGAGAGGCATGATGAACGTTCAGACCCCAAAACACCTAACGACTAGCCCAACCTGATTTCCGTATATGAGTTGCTGTGGTTCCAGGCCAGCGGACCCCCAGGGTCCTTCCACTGGTGGGAAAGATGGGTTTGTTTTGCCAAACTGGTAACTGTTCAGATGCTTCCGTGGGACCCCAATCCTTTGAGAGACAGGCAAAGGTTTTTGGACATGTCGCATTCACCAATCTGTTTGGTTTGAACAGGAGTAGGAGTCGGCCATCACATCTGTCGAGCCTGCTCCACCATTCAGCAAGATCACGGCTGATCTGGCTGTGGATTCAGCTCCACATACCCACCTGCCCCCTCCCCCCCAACCTTTCATTGCCCTATTGTTCAAAATTCTATCTAAATGAGGCAGTGGGGTCGAGGTTCCTGTATCTGGGTGCTCGTGGTATCGTTGCAGTGACAAGTAGTTCCTGACCTATAGGCTGTGATATTGATTTGAAACACTTGGTGAAAAGTTGCTTCAATTTCCCCTAAGTTTACCATGACCTGTGTTACGTGTAGGAGTGATGGCTGAATGGTCTGTCCAGTCTGTATGGATGAGTCTATAACCTGCACTGAACACAATGCCACCATTTGAGAGGGGTAAAGTGATTCTCTGTAAACCAGATGGTGCCTGTCCCTCAATCCCCAAATATTCTATGTAATGTTCAAATCCCCTCATGGCCTCACCTCCCCCCCAACCCCCCTGCATATCCTCAGCATCCCTAAACCTCTGAGATCTCTGAGTTGCTCCAACTCAGTCCTCCTGGTTTGTCCTTGAGTATATCTTTCCATCTCTGGGAGCTGTGTCTCAGATGCCAAGTCCCTCCCTACACCTTCAGAAGGTGCCAGGACCCCTCTCTCTGACTGAGCTGAGGTAACATGTGGCTTGGTGTGAATGTTCGTTCTCGGCCATTTGAAGTACCGAGAGACGTTTGCCATACTTGGGGAACTATTGGTACACCCTCCAAACAAATGGCATTAACATCAACTTCTCTGGTTTCCATTAAACCCCTCTTTCTTCTTCCCCCCCCCCCCATTTTCTTTCCTCTTTCTCTCTCTCTCTCTCCCCTTTTCCCTCTGTCTCTTTTCACAGAACTAAAACCAATTCTCATCTCTCCTCTGATCATATTCAAGGGATTTAGGAGTTATGGTAAATAGTACCCTCAAAGTTGATACTCCGGTAGATAGAGTGGTGAAGAAGGCATTTGGAATGTTGGCCTTCATAAATTAGAGTATTGAATTCAAGAGTTGGGATGTTATGATGAAATTGTACAAAGCATTGGTGAGACCAAATTTGGAATACTGTGTGCAGTTTTGGTCACCAAATTATAGGAAGGATATAAACAAAATAGAGAGAGTGCAGAGAAGGTTCACGAGAATGTTGACAGGATGTCAGGGTTTGAGTTACAGAGAAAGGTTGAGCAGCCTGGGGCTTTTTTCTCTGGAGCGTAGAAGATTGAGGGGGGATTTGATGGAGGTGTTCAAGATTTTAAAAGGGACAGAGAGAGTCAACGTGGATAGGCTTTTTCAATTAAGAGTGGGGGATATTCAAACCAGAGGCCATGGTTTGAGATTGAAGAGGGAAAATTATAAGGGGAACATGAGGGGAAATTTCTTCATGCAAAGGGTGGTTGGGATGTGGAATAAGCTTCCGGCAGAGGTGGTTGAAGCAGGGACCTTATTTACATTTAAGGAAAGACTGGATAATTACATGGAAGGGAGAGGATTGGAGGGGTATGGACCAGGTGCTGGTCAGTGGGACTAGGAGGGTGGGGATTTGTTCCAGCATGGACTAGTAGGGCCAAACAGGCCTGTTCTGTGCTGTATATGGTTATAACACCTTTTGTTGGCTTGGACTCCTCCGCTCCCATTCTTTCACCTTTTGCCCCCAGTCTTTAGTTCAGATGCCTGTCTGCTTTCTGCTTACACCTTGAAGAGGGGCTCAGGCCTGAAACATTGGTCATATATCTTTACCTTCTGTGGTGTTGCAAGATTGGCTGAGTTCCTCCAGCATTTCTGTGTGTTTTGGCTCACTTGTTGCTGTGCTCCTGCAGGCGAACACTCTGCCCTGTTGATGATGTCCTTTGCTCTGCAGCGACTTCAACTCCCTGAACGAGGAGGATGCGGCAAAGAACAACCAGCTGGCCTTTGACATTGCTGAGCGGGAATTCGGGATCTCTCCGGTCACCACAGGGAAGGAGATGGCCTCGGTCATGGAGCCTGACAAGCTCAGCATGGTCATGTACCTCTCCAAGTTCTACGAGCACTTCCGAGGGAATGCCTTCTCTGCTGCCTGTGAGTAGTTATCAGGGAAGGAGCGTGGTCCCTCGAGCTGTCTGACTTGGATCAGGCTGGAGTTGGGCCAGGTTAGACCCTCCTTGCCTCGGCCGCTAGGGATGGCAACACCCAGCCGAGACAGTCTGGCCTCGACGGGATAGAAGCGATCTCGTGTCTGGAGTCCGGCACGCATTCCTCCAGTCCATACTTTTTGATTTATTTACCAAGATTTAGTGATATAGGTTGTTTTGAAAGTATCCTAGTTAGACACCCCAAGTATCATACAAGTAGGCAGTACAGGATCACAGAGGGAGACCAGTTGGGATGGAGGGGGTGTGTATGATGGAGTCGACAGAGGGGAGGGGGTGTGTGGGATAGAGTCGACGGAGGGGAGGGGGTGTGTGTGATGGAGTCGATGGAGAGGTGGGGGTATCTGAGGGTCTGAACCACGTTCACAGCCTTCTGCATTTTCTTGTGTTCTTGAGCAGAGCCAGTGAGGTGTTGGGGTGAAGGGAATGGTTAAAGAGCCGGGTGGGGTTAATGAGCCAGGGAGAGGGGTTGAGGAGGTTTTACGCAGCCAGTGAGGTAATTTCGTGGCGGAATCTGATTAGATCTGCCTGACAATGAAACCACAGAGCTGTGGGAGCAGGAGGAAACCCATCGGGTCTCAGCCGACCTCTGCTGGCGTGCCCCATTGTCCTGCTCTCTTCCCCACTGCCCAGAAATTCCTGTGAACAGAGATCAGTTCCAGTGGAACGTGCTCCCACTGCCCTCGAATTTGCGGCTTTCCGAGGGCCAATCATCACGTAAACAGAGCAACTGCTCAGGTCTTGAACAGAGGCAAAGGTTTGCCAATATGATGCCAGCGTCTGGTGATGTCTGTCTTTTGCCAGCAGCTGCCATGAGGCTGAGGAAGGAAGGAGGAGATGATGCCTCTGTTCTGCCTGGCCGCCATGCCAACTCCCTCTGTAACGTCATCAACCTGCTGCCACGGAAACGGACACCAAAGGTGGGTAGAGCGTACAGGTGCCGTGTTACACAGAGCATTGGGCTTGTGCGATGTTTGACAGGGGAACACTGAACAGATTGGGCACTAATAAACACTTGTGAATTGAGAGTAATATATGAAAGTCTGCAGGCACTGTGGATGAAGTAAAAACAACAAGCTGGAGAAACTCAGCAAGACAAGCACTATCCTTTATAGAGCACAGATAAAGATGTATCACTAATCCCTCAGGCGTCTGCCTGCATTTTGCTCGTACCTTTGTGAAGGGCTCAAGCCTGAAACATTGGTTATGTATCTTTATCTTTGTACACTGTTTGACCTGCTGAGTTTCTCCAGCATTGTGTGTATTTTCACTTGTGAAATCTCCAGGGGTCAGCTATTGCATTCATTGTGGTCTGCTCTACATCTACATTGTTGAGCACCTTAGCTCTGTCTGCAGCAGTAGTGTGTATCTCCCGGGGGGGCCACCCATTTCAGTTCCCCACCCCCTTCCCTTACTGGCATGTCTGTACATGGTCTCGTACCCTGCCAGACTAAGACCACCACAAAATTGGAGGAACAACACCTCATCTTCTGACTGGGCACCCTCCAAACGGGTGGCATTAACGTTGATCTCTCCGATTTACGTTAACTACCCCTCCCCATGTATCCTTCCCTGTAGTACATGCTCGGTCTCGCTCACTCTCTCTCCCTTTTCCTGCTGTCTACTTTCGCCCAGCTTTGCATTCACAGATCCACACCCTTCCCTCCCCCACTTAATTCTTACCTTCCCTCTCTCCTGTCCTTCTCTCCATAACCAATTAACACCTTTTGTCTGTTGATCTGCACTCCTCAGATCTGTACTCCTCCCCTGCCCTTTAGTTTGGGTACCCATCACATCCCCTTAAAATCTTGTCCTTCTCCCATTAAATCAAAGCGAGGCTGTGGTGGGGGGGGTGGGAGGTTGAAGAGTGGGATCTATGTGGAGATTGATACAGGGCTGTGGGATTAGTGTGGGGACTGATGTGGGGCTGTGGGGGGGAAGAGCGGGGCAGTGGGATCTATGTGGGGACTGAGACAGGGCTGTGGGATTAATGTGGGAACTGATGTGGGGCTGTGGGGGTGCTGGAGGGTCTCAGCCCTGGTCTCAGGTGGAACTTGTGCCTTGATGCTTTGCTTCTTTATATTAGGAAAAGAAAAGTGAAGATAAAGACACCATGAGCAAGCGGAGGAAGAAAGCAATGACGTGCTGGCAGGAGGTAGGTGAAATACGACCTCAGGATTGACAAAGTCAACACCTCCCTGGAGAATTCCCAACTCTGGTTGGGCCTGTGATCTCTACAACTGGTCTTGGGGTGTAGGTGGGTCTAGGTAATGGGAATATGAAGATTTGAGGAGTCAGGAACAGTGATGAGTTTATTGTCATGCACAGGGTACGAGGTACATAAGCCTGAATTCTAATGATGCAGCTGAAAAGATACCACAAAACCATAAGATACAAGAGCAGCACTAGGCCATTCAGCCTATTGATTCCACTCCGCCATTCCATCATGAGCTGATCCGTTCTCCCACTCAGCCCCACTCTCCTGCCTTCTGCCCATTACCTTTTGATTCCTGACTATTCAGATACCTATCAATCTCTGTCTTAATGACCCGGCCTCCACAACTGCCCATGGCAGCAAATTCCAGAGGTTCACCGCTCTCTGGGTTAAAGAAATTCTCTGCAGCTCTGTTTTAAATGGGCGCCCTTCATTCCTGAAGTTGTGCCCTGTGTCCTCTGATCCTTGACTCTCCCACCCTGGGAGACAAGTTGACCACATCTCTGTCCATGCCTTTCATCATTCAAAGTGAGGTCTCCCCTCATTCTTCTGAACTCCAAGGAGTGCAGGCGTGAAATGTTCCTCATATGCTCAGGTAATTTGTTCCAAAAAACATCCATCTCAAATAGTGCAGAAAGGGAGAGGATATATTAAAAAATAAATGATATATGTTCACAGTTACAGCTGTGCCAGAAAAAAAGTGATGACAGTATATAGATATTTTAAATTTAGACATAACACAGTAACAGGCCCTTCCAGCCCATGACCCGTGCAGCCCATGACCCGTACAGCCCATGACCCGTGCAGCCCAGCTACACCCAAATGACCTACAACCCCTGTACAGTTTTGAAGGGTGGGAGGAAACCCACGCAGATACAGGGAGAATATACAAAATTCTTACTGACAGCGCAGGATTCGAATCCTGGCCACTGGCGCTCTAACTGTGCTGTGTGAATATAAGAATATTCACAATAATCCCAGGCAAAATAAGTGACTTAGAAATAGGGCAGACAGACCTATTGTGGTATCGGAGCGGTTTCTGATCAGTGTAACAAGGAGAAATTCAGGAACCTGATCGCTGTTGGAAAGAAACTGTTCTTGAGCCAGGAGGTGCTGGTCTTCAGGTTTCTGTACCTTCTGCGCTAAGGTCGCCGTGAGAGGAGGTTGTGACCAGGGCGATGGGGGTCCTTTATGGAGTTGGCAGCCTTCTTGAGGCAGCGTTTCATCTGGACATCTGCAGTGGGTGGGAGGTCAATGCTCGAGATGGACTGCACCTGTCTGTACACTCTTCCTTTTTCCCATCCAGGCTGTCAATCCCAAGAGGGATGGGGACCAGGCGAGAGAACCCCTGAACCAAAACAAGGTCAAGTCGATGGCAAACCAGTTACTGGCAAAGTTTGAAGAGAATGCAGCCAGCACCTCCCTCCAGAGGCAGGTGAGATGCAGGCTCCCTGCTGTAGCCTCCCAGCTGTGGCTTCCCCACTGCACCCCTCCTTCCCCTGCTGCAGGGGGCAGAGGTTCGATTCGCTCCAGGCACTGAGTGAACTCCCAATGGCTGATTGATGCCCTTGTGCTGTAATGTGTGGTTGCATTGATTGGTTACTGGGTCGGGTTGGGATTCTATTGGTGAATGAGTGGATCCAATGGGAGCCAGGTTGATTGGATTGTCCACGCATATGCAATCTGGTGCATCAGTTCATGTGGAGAATTGTGTTGGTGCGGTTCAGTCCTGAATCTTGGGGATACGTGTTTTACCCAAGAAAACCTGGAAATTCACAAGTACTGGGAATGGTTCATCAAAGTCTGGTGGGGGCTGGTACAGGCTGGATGGGCGGAGTGGTCTCCTCGTGCTTTTTGCGATTTCATGCTGTGCTGATAATGGAACTGGTTCAGAGTGAGGATCCACCAGGAGGGTTGTTGATGTGGGAGCTCCTGTTCCCACGGAACAGACAGAGGGTCAAGTTTACCTCTCGCTCTCTGTGCTTCACTGGTCACTCGAAGGGCTTCTCAGACACCCCCCCCCCCCCCATCCAAGGGGCAGAACCCACCACCACGCGTCCTCTCCATGGTTCAGGGCACTGCTCTATAATCCGCCTGACCGGTGAAGCTGAAAACAGGTCAGATCGAAGGATTGCTCCCCCCTGACAGGGTGATACAATGTCGGCAGACTCCGCTGGAGAAGAGAAGGGTCCGTGTCCCTGTAGCGCTATTCATGGGGCAGCAGAGTGTTGGATCTGGTTCAAGCGAGGTAGAGTGAGAGAGATGGGAATATTGTGTCACACAAAAGTCTGCAGACACAGTGGTTGAAGTAAAAACACACTGCTGGAGAAACTCAGCAGGTCAAACAGTGAACTTTATATAACAAAGATAAAAATGCGTAACCAGCGTTCCTTCATCAAATTGTGAGCAAAATGTAGGCAGGTGCCTGAACAAAATGGTTAAAGGGAAGCACAAGCCCAAAGGCTGATTGGTAATAGGTGGATAAGGGTGGGAGGGCACACCCGCAAGCTGGGGGAGGGAGGGGTGACTTGGTGAATGGAGAGGAAAGGGGGGTGGAGAGCTGGAGGGAAGGAGTCAGAGGGATGAAGAGGAGGGAGCGAGAACAGGGAGCAGGCTAGCAGAAACCAGAGAAGTCGATGCCATGGAATAGAGTGTTGGTGTGGTGAGCTCCGGCTCACAAAGGGAGCTCCAGGGTGGTGTCAGGACGTGGAAGGGCGTGCGGCTGGCTGGGGCTTGAATGTTGAGCCCCCTTGGACCCACGGAAGTCCAAAGCTCAGATCGGGGGGTGGCCCTCCACTGCTTCACTGCTGATACTGAAAGTCACCCACTCTCTCTCTTCTCTTCTTTCTTGCTCTAAGCCGCCTGTCCTGTCACAGGGGCACCTGCCTTCCTGCCTGTTGAGACCTTCGCCGCTTGTCCCTCCTGAGTGTCCCGTGAACCCTCGCTTTCTTAAACCCCAGGATCAAACCAGAGTTGGTCTCTGCATGGGCCCGAGGCAGGTATGAAGAACCTCCAATCAAACATGACTCCATGCCTGCACTAATACCACCCTCTGACTATCGTTTCCAATTAGTCTGCAAGAAAGCTCGAAGGGAGTTGCTTTGGAAAGGCCGTTAAAGTATAACAGTATATAATTATTGAAGGGTTATCATATGAGGAGTGTTTGGCCTGGACTTGTTAAAATTTCGGAGAATGAGGGAGGATCTCTTTGAGACATTTTGAATTTTGAAAGGCATGGACAGAGTAGATGTAGAAAGGTTGCTTCTCAAAGGCGTCTGCTTGGAACAGAGATTTGGAGGAATTTCTTCAGTCAGAGGGTGGCGAAGGCCAGGTCATTGGGTGTATTTAAGGCAGAGATTGATAGGTTCTTCATTAGCCAGGGCATCAAAGGTTCTGGGGAGAAAAGGCCGGATAGAGGGGCTGAGTGGGGAAATGGATCAGCTCATGATTAAATGGCGGGGCAGACTCGATGGGCTGTAAAATCTACTTCTGCTCATGTCTTATGGAAAAAATAGAGGAAGTGGGCCATCTGCAGCAGTAGAAATGTAATTAGTGGTGTTTCAAATGGAACTCCTTCCTGGGGAAATCAAGCAGCACAGAAACAGGCCCTTCAGCCCATTTTCCCATGTGCAGTCTCGCACCTATCCATACCAATTTCACTGCATACTCTGTGATCGACCACACAGTCAGAAGGGGAAGGTTGTGTGGGAGAGGATGCAGAGGAGCTTCACCAGGATGTTGCCTGGCTTGGAGGACTCCAGTGATGGAGAGAGATCGGACAGGCTGGGGTTTGTCTCCCTCTGGAATGACGGAGGCTGAGGGGAGACCTAATGAGGCCATTGACAGGACGCAGGGAACCTGCTGCCAGCGGAGGTGGGGGACTAGCAGGGCAGTACTGACAAGCTGAATGGCTTAATTCTACTCTTAAGCCTGATTCAATTGGGTACAATCACTACATTTACGAGGCAACGCATAATAGGATCTAGTCACTGATGGCAAACAGGGTTAGTGCTGATGGGTTAGCATGGGTGGTTAGGCCAAAGGGCCTTTTTATGTGCTATGCCCCTCTGTAACTAAAATTATTTTCTTTAAAGGGAAGAGTTTTCTCAGCTACAACTCCAGTGAAGCACATTTTGGAAAGTTCACTGACACCTCCTGGAGTGCAACGGAATATTTTCTGGCACGTCACAACAAGATCAGTCTTTAAATGCTCGGCCCGCTCACTCTCTGCAGATTATGCTGGAGAAGACTCCAAAACCTGCCGAGAAACCGAGCTGTTGACGCGCAGTGAAAGGCAGCAGTCCGGCGTGTGCCCCAGAGGTTCCTGCCAGTGTAACTGTGCCTTGGGCAGACAGTTTCGCTGTCATTGGATCCGCAAAATATCTACTTGTGCCAAGTAAACAGCAACGAGGCGTTGAACAAGGGAAGACTCTCCCTTGAAGCAAGCAGGCTCCGGCAGCTGAACCGGTCCAGCAGACATGTACAGTGGTATCCTAAATAATTAAACAGTTTTCCTTCTCTTTACTCTCTGCAACTCAGTTTACATTTCAGTTTCCTTCAAGAGATATTTATGGAATCATCATTGATCACAGTGAGAGTTGAAAAACTTCGTCTTTGCAAACTGCTAAGCATTTAAGTCCATTGCTCCATCCACAATGGTTAAATGGTGCCTTTAATTTAATTAGGATGTGGTATTTTTCCCTGGAGAACAGGAGGCTGAGGAGGACCCTGTTTATAAAACAGTGCCAGACTTGGTTAAGGTGGATAATGGTCACCATCTTTTTCCCCAGGGTAGGGGAGTCTAAAACTAGCGGACGTAGGTTTTAGGTGAGAGGGAGGAGGTTCAATGGGCAACTTTCACACTCAGGATGTATGAAACGAGTTGCCAGAGGAGAGGATAGAGGTGGGGACAATTACAATTTTCAAGGGGCATTTGGACACGGATGTGGAAGGTTTTTGAGGGATATGGATTGAACAGAGGCAAACTCAAATTTAAAATTGAGAACCAACAGCACAGTAACAGTCCCTTTCCGGCCTACCAAATACCCCAATTTTCCTGCAACCTCCATATGTTATGAAGTGGGTGGGGGGCATGGGACGAAACCAGAGGAAAGCCAGACAGACATGGGGAGAACGTACAAACTCTTTATGGGCGGAGTCGGTTTGGAACCCAGGTCACTGATGGTGCAAAAGTGTTGCACTAACTGTGCTGTTCAGATAGACGGTTGGGTCAGGACAGCGGAGTTAGGCTGAAGGGCCTGTTTCCATTCTGACCGACTCTGACTTTCCACAGAAAAGGATGTGAATTTGCCACTTCCTCAGCCTTGCTTTTACAGTTGTGTTCAACACAATTCATTAATGACAGAACTACCATAATTACACTCCCGTAGGCAATTCAAGATCCAACCATTTCGTACTGCCTCCTGTTTGAAATTCCTATGTGAGCATTTACAACCAGGTCTGTCCACTTTAAAATTTAAAATTCTCGAGTTACTGGAAATCTGTGGGAAAAAACCGCAGAGACTGGAAAACTCAATGGGCCAGGCAATGTCCGGCGGTGGTGGTGGGAGGGGTAGGGGGTGCGCGAGGAGAGGAAAGAATATTTTGGATTAATAACCTTTCATCAGAGCTGAGTTGGTGATTAACAGTTTGAAAGTAGGTAGGTAGATAGGGTTGTGAAGAAAGCTTTTGGCATCTTGGCCTTCATAAATCAAAGCATTGAGTACAGGACTTGGGATGTTATAGTGAGGTTGCATAAGACATTGGTGAGGCCAAATTTGGAGTTTTGGTCACTGAACTACAGGAAGGATATCAGTACTATTGAAAGAGTGCAGAGAAGGTTTACTAGGATGTCACCGGGTCTTCAGGAGTTGAGCTACAGGGAAAGGTTAAACAGGTTAGGACTTTATTCCTTGGAGCGTAGAAGAATGAAGGGAGATTAGATAGAGGTTTACAAAATTATGAAGGGGATAGACAGAGTCAATACGAGTAGGCTCTTTCCACTTAGGTTAGGAGAGATAAATATAAGAAGACATAGCTTTAGGGTGAAAAGGAAAGGTTTAGAGGGCACATCAGGAGGAACCTCTTCATTCAGAGTGGTGGGAGTTTGGAATGAGCTGCCATCTAATGTGGTAAATGTGGGCTCACTCTTAAGTTTTAAGAATAAATTGGATAGATACATGGATGGAAGAGATCTGGAGGGTTATGGAAAGGGTGCAGGACAATGGGACTAGGGGAATAATGTTTTGGCACAGACCTGAAGGGCCAAATGGCTGGTTTTCTGTGTTGTCATGTTCTATGGAAAGATGCAATGAAATGGATGTGTCAGGACACCAGGAGAGACTCAATGACATGTGTGATGGGGCTGTCTGAGAGAGGGTAGGAAAGGTTGGAGAACAAATGTATCTGGCATCAGTGGACATCACGGGAGCAGAATAATTCCTGAAAACTGTCAGAGGTCAAAGTGCAAATGCTGGCAATGTCTGATGATCCGAAATTGTTGAGTCCAGATTTCTGAAAGGTTCCAGTTAGAAGATGAGGAGCTGATGCTTAAGTTAGCACAGAGGTATATTGGTCACAGTGGGAGTGAAGCAGAGAACTGTGAGCATATAGGAGCAGAAGCAGGCCATTCGGCCCATCGAGTTTGCTCTGCCATTAGGTATGAGCTGATCCATTTTCCCACTCCTCTGCCTTCTCTCCATAACCTTTGATACCCTGACTATTCAGATACCTATCAATCTCTTCCTTAAATACACCCAAGGAGCAGTCCAGTCAGAGGAGGGAAGAGTCGAGATGAAGTGGATCTGTGTTTTACGGGAAGGTTGGGGTCACATGAGGGGAAGAGATAGAGCCAAGCTGATGGCTTTCGACCAGCCATTCTCAACGAGGGTCCTAAGGACTCCCTGGGGACCACAGCACATTTAAGTAAAAGTCTTGTTTTCTTTTCACCTCGCAAAACATAATTTTTTTTGTGTAGTCGGTAGGAGAGATGTACGGAAGAAATCTAAGCGACAGATTCACAGAGAAGGCGGTAGGAGAGATGTATGGAAGAAATCTAAGTGACAGATTCACAGAGAAGGGGGCCCATAAATCTTGCTCAGACCTGGGGGTTGGGGGAAGGTTGAGAAGGGCTGGGATAGGTGAAGATAGAATAGGAAGAAGCTCACAGACCCCAATGCACACTGGATAGGACAAATGGTCTGTGTCTGAGGAATTCTCTGCCCAAGGACGTCAGTGAATATATTTAAGGCAAGCTTAGATAGATTGTTGAGGACTTGAGGGGAAAAAGCAGGCAGGTGGAGTTGAGTCCTCAGCCAGATAAGCTATCGCCTTACTGAATGGAGCAGGCGGGACAGGCCAGATTGTTGAATCCTGTTCCTGATGTTCTTCCATCCTGTGTTATACCAGTTCCACTGTAATGATCTTTCACCATGTTGGGACAATGGTACTGGTAGCTTTGGCAGGGGTCTTAAGAGAGAAGTAAACTTGTGTTGCACGGGAACAGGTCTGTCAGGTCAGTGCTGTCCATTTCTACTAATATCACATTCTCCCACAGTCCCACCAACTCACTCCCGAGGAGTTCCGGCGGGTTTGGGGAAGGGCGGGTTGTTCTCGTGGGATCACACTGTTATGTTTTGTCGGTAGTCTGATCTTGCGGCCAGCGCGGAGCAAGTGATCAGAGAGGCAAAGTGCACGAGGAGGGCCGCGGGTCAGCCTGATGGGCTGGCGGGGACCCCTCGCTCCGCCCTCGTGATCTCCGGGGTCCTGCAGCGCCTTCAGCGCCTCGAGGAGAAACTTGACCAGGTGACGTGTGTGCTCTGTCTTCGCTGCCAGACGCTGCACTCCCTCCACACACCTCCTCCCTCCACCCCCTCTCTGCCCCTTCTTCACTCTCTTTCTCTTTGCCCCTTTTCTTTCTGACACTGTTCCCCTTTTGCCCTCAAGCACTATTTCTGCCCACTTTTTCTCTGGCCCCTCGCTCATTGCCCCCTCTTTGCTCCCTCTGTCCTTTTCTCCTCTCTCTGCCCCCCTTTCCCCACCTCCCCCCTCCTCCACCTTCCCCTTCCCCCTTCCCCTTTCCCCTTTTCCCCTTTCCCCTTTTCCCCTTTCCCCTTTTCCCCTTTCCCCTTTCCCCTTTTCCCCTTTCCCCTTTTCCCCTTTCCCCTTTTCCCCTTCCCCTTTTCCCCTTCCCCTTTTCCCCTTCCCCTTTTCCCCTTCCCCTTTTCCCCTTCCCCTTTTCCCCTTCCTCTTTTCCCCTTCCCCTTTTCCCCTTCCCCTTTTCCCCTTCCCCTTTTCCCCTTCCCCTTTTCCCCTTCCCCTTTTCCCCTTCCCCTTTTCCCCTTCCCCTTTTCCCCTTCCCCTTTTCCCCTTCCCCTTTTCCCCTTCCCCTTTTCCCCTTCCCCTTTTCCCCTTCCCCCTTTTCCCCTTCCCCCTTTTCCCCTTCCCCCTTCCCCCTTCCCCCTTCCCCCTTCCCCCTTCCCCCTTTTCCCCTTCCCCCTTTTCCCCTTCCCCTTTTCCCCTTCCCCCTTTTCCCCTTCCCCCTTTTCCCCTTCCCCCTTTTCCCCTTCCCCCTTTTCCCCTTCCCCCTTTTCCCCTTCCCCCTTTTCCCCTTCCCCCTTTTCCACCACCCCCCTTTCAGTCCCCTTATCTCTACCCCTTTCCTCTCTGCACTCCTCGTGTTCTCTGTCTGCCCTCCCTCTTGACCCCTTGTTCCCATCCCTGAAACCTCCTCCCCTTCCCTCCCCCTCTGACCTGCTCTGTGCAGCTCATTTATTTTACTAATAATTAACAACTTGAGTGTTGAAGAAAAATCTCCATGTCCTCCAACTCTGTGCATTTCTTTGACCACTGAGAACATTCTGCCATTAGCCCTGGAGCCTTATTGTTCTCTTTCTCCTTCAAATATTGATGCATTTCTCTTCCAAAAGTTCCTGTTGAATCTGCTTTTCCCTCATTGCCCCTCTGTCTCCCTTGCAATCTGTGCCCTCTGCCAATGTTCTCTCCTCCACAACAGACACATCCCGTTACCATCTCGGTGGCAAGGACACCCCTCCAGCTCCTGCCTAGCCTCACAATTCAGGAGTTAGTCCACGTACGTTGACAGATGTGCGGTCCGTGACTCCCAGGAAGGTGGTGGAATGCCCAGGGCTGGAGAGCACTCTATAGTCTGACAGCCATTTAACGAGATGTGACACTGCACTGTGGCTTAGTTGCGATGCTGGCCTGTCGCATGGTTCGGTGATTCAGTTGTGATGTTGATGTTGCCCTGCTGCATGGTTCGGAGAGTCGGTTGTAATGCTGCCCTGCCGCATGGTTTGGTGAGCCGGTTGCAATGCTGCCCTACCGCACGGTTCGGTGAGCTGGTGTGATGCTGTCCTGCCGCATTGTTCGGTGAACTGGTGCGATGCTGCCCTGCCGCATGGTTCGGTGAACTGGTGCGATGCTGCCCTGCCACATGGTTTTGTTCTGAACTGCTGCTATAGAATAGTTGTGTGTGACCTCTGTAGCGTTGCATCCCTAAGCTAGTGTGAAGTGACTTTGCACGCTTGTGTGAAGATGATGTTTCATGAAAGGTTGTGCGTCCTTGCCTCCTTGCCTAAATTGCAGAAAGACTGAGAGAGAAAAGTCTGCATTTCCTTAGCACCTACCCTACACACTTACACCGACACACACTGCAAATGCATCGTGCATGCGCACACATGTCCAGAGACAGAAGAATGACTACGACATCAAAGACATCCTTTCCTGCTGCTCTTCACAACACTGAGATGTGACATCTCATCCTAAACACATCCTCTGACCCAGCGGCCCTCCCTTAGTTCTCCACTGGATTTCTACTCTTGAATTTTCTCCCGACTTTTTAATCATCCCCAAACTCTTGACTTGGACAGAGAAAGCGCGCGCGTGAAACCTCCCCACCAACCCACTTTGGATATAACAATAATCACAAGCCACTCCAATGGCTGTTGATCTAGCTTGTGCTGTATCAGTGGCAAAGCCCATCCCTCATTACCCCAGAGGGTGGGGGCTGAGCCTCCAGATGAGGGGCCTCGCATATGTAGGTTGGGACGGGCTTCTAGGATGTCGATCCCCATGTTGAAGAGAGACTGTTTCCAGTCAGGAGAGGAAAGGCTTGGAGGGGAACCTGTGGGTGGTGGCATCCCTGGGGGAGATGCAGTGCAGTGGGATGAGGCTATGGAATGCTGCAAATTCCAGGGAATGCTGCTTTTCCTGCATGTGGCCGTAACAGGGTGGAATGGATGAGGGTGGGCTGTGTTACTGGGGCAACTGGGAGGGCTGAGAGGAGATTCCTGATGGTCTTCCAGATCATCAAAGCCTTCCAGTTTACAGTTAAATGAGTATTTTATTTTGGGTGGGGGATGGAAATGGGGTGGGGTGGAGAGTCTTAGACTGGTGGTCAGGGGTTCTCCCTGGGGAGAGGGATGAGGAACACTCTCCTCGGTTGGGGGAGGGGGGCGAATCTGGAGGTGGGTCTATGGGACATGGGCTCTGAGTCGTAAAACAAGGTGGGTGACTACCGGGATGGTGTGAGGAATGACGGGCAAGGGCTCTCCCAGATCCCAGCATAGTTGTTGCACTAAAACCATGCAATGCTGTCAGGCCTGTGCTGCCAGCGGTGAACCCGGAACTGCCCTCCATGCTGCTGCCTCCCTCCTGCTAACCCACTCTCTCCTGCACCTACCTCATGATCTTTCTTCTCTCTGTCTTGCTCTCCTCTCTTGCCTTCCCACAGAGGAAGGCTCTGTCTCTCGCACAAGGTGACATTCCATTTAGCAGGAAGAGCATTAAGGAGAGGGGCGTGCACCTGACTGCACTCTTTGGGGGCAGGACCCTCCGACAACAGGTGTGTACTTTGTGCTTCACTCTGCTTCTGAATGCTTGCGCTGACTGGGGTAGACTCCCTGAGTGGGCCATCAGATACCAAGGCACCAACATCTCAGGCTCCAAGTTCAAGCTTATTGTCACACATATTGCGATGGAGTGATAGAGTTTGTTTTGCTCGCAGTTCAACTTGACATCTCATACATAGCACACCAGGTGAGACAGTGCAAAGTTACACAGATATCAGTTGGGACAGATGGAAAATAACATAATTTGAATCTTGTAACGTTCATTCAGGAGACTGATAACAGTGGGAAAGAAACTGTCCTTGAATCTGGGGGTATGTGATCTTGCAAATCTTCCTGACATGGCATTATGGGGGTGGGGAGTGAAAATATGTTGGCTGCTTTTCCAAGGCAGTGGGAGTTATATATGGAATCCTCGGCCTCGCACGCTGGGGATTAACCCTGTGCCCCACCCCCTGGTTTTCTCTCCCCTCTGCCATCAATAATACCTGGGATCCGGGATTTCAGTTTGCTGGTGTGAAGCTCCAGGTGGGAATCCTCATTTCTGGTCCCAGAAATGGGGGCTGGGGACCCTTCCTGAGCCCGCTGGGTTTGTGAGGAGACCACCAGGACCCCCACCCCGGACCAGTCGCAGTCTATCCTGGTGTCTGGTGACCTCAGCCTCCACCAGTAGCTTGGATCACCAGGGTTAAGGCTTGAGCTTTCCTTCGATCGGCCCCTCACTCATCCCCCCCCCCCCGATTCTGTGGCGCTACATTTTACCAAGCTCATAGAATCCATGCACTGACCAGAACCCAGTCTCGCTGGTGTGACAGTTCCCACTGGAGGTACTAACCCTGTGAAACACCACTGCTGGAGGAATGCACTGCAGGTTGAGCAGCATCTGTGGAGGTAGGAGGCATTTCAGGAGGAGGTCCCAGTCCCTCACAGTGTTTAAAAGGCAGGTAGATGGATGGAAAAGTTTACACACAAATCAAACTAAAAGTCTGCTGCTTGCACCCGACAGAGATCCCTCCATCCCCATTCATATCCATGGGTTGATCTGGGAGCCCCTTAAACACCACGATTGTACCTGCTTCCACCACTGCCTGGCAGCCCATTCCAGGCACTCACCACTAAATAATGGCCCCTCACATCTCCCTGAAACTTCCTCCCTCTCACTTTAAACATGTGGCCTCTAGTCTGTGACACATTCACTCTGGGGATAAAAGATTTGGACTGTCCACCCTATTACTGTCTCTCATGGTTTTATTCGTCTCCCTGCAGCCTCCAATGCTCCAGAGAAAACAACCCCAGTTTGTCCAATCTTTCCCTATAATCTCTAACTAAACCAGACAGTATCCTGGTAAACTTCCTCTGCCCCCTTTTTAAGGCCTCCACATCCTTCCTGTGATGGGGCAAGCAGAATTGCACACAGTATTCCACATGGCCTGGCCAAAGTTTTATAATTGCCGCAACGTGACCTTTTATACTCAGTGCCCTACCCAATGAAACAAAGCATTCCATGGATCTGCCACCTTATGGTGGATCCAAAGCCCCAGATCCTTCTGCACAGCAAACCCTGCCATTAACTATACACATTCCCCTTACATACGTCCCAAGGTGCATCACCTCCCACTTATCCAGATTAAACTCCATCTGCCATTTCTCTGCCCATATCTATATCTTCTTGGATTCTTAGATAACCCTCTATTGTCCACAACTCCACAAATCTTTATACCACCGGCAAACTTCCTAACCAAGTTATTTACACACAACTGTGATCCCACCACCGATCCCTGCCTAACCCCAACGGCCCCATATGGGCCTCCAGCCTGACGAACACTGTCCTCCCTCTGTCCTCCGGGCCGGCTAATTTTTACTATATGTACCTGTTTCTTCATTTATCCTATTCCATATTTCCATCAAAGATATCAAAATCGGTGAACTATTCTTGTGCAACAATTTCATATTCCATTTATATATAAATTGATCTCTTATTCTCATTAATTTGATTTAATTCAATATCTGCCCAAATCAATCGACTTTCCAAATTAAAAGTTCTGTTAATAAACTTTAATTGTGCTGCATTATAATAATTTTGAAAATTTGGTTGTACACCTCCCAGTTCATATTTCCACGTTAATTTTTGTAAAGATACTCTTACCATTTTATCTTCCCATAAAAACTTCCTAACTATAAAATTCAAATCTTAACAAGGAATAGACTGAAAGAAATATTGTAATCTAAGGAAAATATTCATTTTGATGCAATTAACTCTACCTATTAATGTTATCGGTAAATCTTTCCATCAATTTAAATCATTTTTAATTTAGGGCTGGCTAATTTTGTACCCAAACTCTCGTCTCACCCTGAAAGAGGTATGGGCCGCACTCAGGCAAATGAGGCTGGGGTCAGTCAGGTAGGTGCCTTGGCTGGCATGGTAAGTTGGGCCTCTTCCTGCAACGTCGACTCTCCATTTCCCACAGAGGCTGCTCGACCTTGCAGTACAGCCGATTTCTCGCTCCAGGATCCAGCTTCCGTGGTTGCCCACGTCACTAACCATGACTTGCTTTGCATGTCATTCCTCTAACGAAGCTTTTGATCATTTCTGCTCTTGTTTTCTCGGTCACTCCATTCTCATTTCATCTGGTGTCTCGGCTGGTGCTAACAGTCGGCTTCGCCACACTCCACCCCACCTCATTGTGTCTCCAGCGCGTCATCCCTCCATGAGTCTGCTTCCTCCATGACTCCAGCTGTGCCTCTCTCACCCAGTCCTCTGACACAGGTACTGACTGGCTGTAGTCAGCTCACTGAGCCTTGCCCGCCCTTGGTAGAGCTACCTCCAGAAACCTCTGCATGTACGCCACAGTGACCATGTGTCACGGTAACTCCCCGTGTCGGTGACCTGGCCAACTGTGGCTTCAATCTTTTTGTAGCACCTTCTGTAGCACCCTGACACATCCCTTTCAGGCAGCAATGAAGGATCTGTGTGCAGAGTATGCACTGAGGCAGTGCTGAGGGACTGAGGTATCTTCCTCCAATGGTGGGAGCTTGGGCTTAGGGATGTTCATTGTGTGTGCAGCGGTCCATCAACAGGAGGCTGCCCCCCCTCTCTCCCCTTCCACCTTCCCTCTACCACCCACTCTCCCCTCCTCCACTTTCCAACTCCTCTCCTACCTTCCCCCTTTCCCTCTCCCCCTCTTTCCCTCTCTCCACCCATCTCTCTCTCTCCTTTTCTGTCTGTCTGTTCCTCTCTCTCTCTCTCACACTTTCCTCCTCCTTCCCCCTCCTTTACCATCTCGTTCCCTCTCCTATCCCTCCTTTTTCTCTCTTTCTCTCTCTCACACACCTTCCTCATCCTTCCTGCTCTTTTACCATCTCCTTCCACCTCTCTCTCTCCTTTGCCATCCTTCTCTCTTCCCCCCTCTTTTCCACCTCTATCCTTCGCCCTCTCTCATTACCAGCTCCTTCCTGCCCCCACTCCCCACGTGTCCATAGCCAAGGGAGCAAAAGCTGGCAGTTTAATACCTTATCCACTTTCCACTGGGTGGGTGTGCTCCCTCACTGCCTCTCCCAGAGCACAGAGTTCCCTCACTGCCCCTCCCTCAGTGGGGTTACCTTGGATCTTGGCCAGCTTGCGCTGGTGTGTATGTGTGAGGTCCCCACTGAACCATAGCCCAGGGCATTGTGTAAGCTCACGGTCAGAGGCCATTTAGCCCATGTCCGCTGGTTTTTCCCAGGTCTTCCTTCCCCGACCTCCCACTGTTGTGTTCTGCAGTTACCTCCGCGTGTGGAGAGTTGCACATGCAGAAATAGTGCCTTGCCCTATTGCAGGGGTTTGTATGTACACAGACTGGGGCTGTGGCTAACAACCATGAAGGTGCCTTTAATGTTCCAATCCCGGATAAATTGCAAGGGCCTTATATTTCCCTGTGATGAAGTGGTGAGAACGGATCCTTCCCTGTTTTGATGAACTGGAAGGTCAGACTGGTTCACACTTCCTCTCTCATTTCCATCTTCTGCTTTCTCTCTTCTCTTGCTCTCCTCACCCTATTCTGACTTTGTCCGGGTAACCTGTGGCCCCAGATCCGGGACATCAGGGAGGCTGCCCTAAATTTGGAAAGGATGTTTCTCAGTGGAAAAGAAGAATCGCGTGTTCAGGACAAGGGTCGGGCCGAGGTGAGTGAGAGCTCTGACATTCCATGCCCACTGCAGGCAAAGCTTGGGGCTGACGCTCTGTTCCATTGAACCTGCGACAGGCTCTTCAGTTGTTCTTGCTGCCTTTGTCTCTCCTTCCTGGTGACCTGACTTCCACTGCACATCCCCAATCCAAGGCCCTTGCTGTCAGCCAGCTCAACAGAGGGGAATCTGGAAGGATATAGCATGGAAACTGACCCTTTTCCTTGCCTGCCTGAGCTCATCCCATTTAAGACCATAAAACATAGGAGCAGAAATAGGCTATTCAACCCATCGAGTATGTCCCACCCTTTAATCATGAGCTGATCCACTTTCCCACAGCCCCACTGCCCGACCTTCTCCACATAACCTTTGATTCCCTGGCTAATCTCTGCCTTAAATATACCAATGATCTGGCTTCCACAACCGCTTGTGGCAACAAATTCCACAGATTCGCTACCCTCTGGCTGAAGAAATTCCTCCACACCTCTGTTCCAAGCGGACGCCCTTCAATCCTGAAGTTGTGCCCTCTTGTCCTAGACTCTCCCACCGCGGGAACCAACCTTTCCATATCTACTCTGTTCCACGCCTTTCAACATTCGAAATGTTTCAATGAGAATCCCCCCCACCCCGTAATTCTAAATTCCAATGAGAAACAAGCCAAGAAGCGTCCAACACTCCTCATATGATAACTCTTTCATTTTCAGAATCATCCCTGTGAACCTTCTCTGAACCCTGCATTTGGCCTATATCCCGCCAAACCATTCCGATCCATGGACCTTTCCAAATATCTTTGTATTGTCATTATCCCTGCCACTACCACTTCCTCTGGCAGCTCATTCCACATACCCAACACCCTCTGTATGGGAAAAAGTTTCCCTTTTACATCTCTTCCCCAAGTTAACTGCACCCTCTATTTTAGATTCCCCTCCCCAGGATTATTTATCTTGTTTCTGGCCCTCATAATGATGTAAACCTTTATAAAATATCTCCTAGTTTCCTGGGAGAAGAGTCCCAGCCTATTCAGCCTCTCCTTGTAACCGAACACCTCCAATCCCAGTAATGTCCTCGTGAATCTGCACCCGTTCTGGCTGAATGACGTCCTTCCCACAGCTGAATGACCGGAATTGCACATAATAACTGGGGTTCATCTACATCTTGGAGAACTGTTAAGTGAAGATGTGTGTTTAAAACTAGAGGGATTCAAGGAGAGAGGGGAAAGATTTAAAGAGGCGTATTCTTCTCCCAGAGGGGGGTAGGTGTGTGGAACGAGCTGCTGGGGGGGAAGTGGTGGAGGCGGGGGCAGTTACTGCAGTGAAAAAGAACGTGGGCCGCTATGAGGATAGGAAAGGTTTAGAGGGAGATGTGGGCTGAAGGGCCTGTTTCTGTGCGATAACACTCTTAAATGCTCTCGTCCCCTCTTCCACTGATAAGCCAGTTGTATTTAGTGGGAATGGTCTGACAATGAATTCATCCAGAGCTCAGAGATGGTGTTCAAACTCCCATTCATTCCTGCTCTCAGGAGAGCATGCAGTTTCTCCGATCTCTCCACTCACTTCACAGTGGCATCTTCTGGGCAGTGAAATGAGAATGGAGCTGAATTCTGCTGGGGCCAGACTGCCAGATCAGGCTCCTCTTCTCCCTGTCCCTGCCCTACAGCAGCCACCCCTGTCACTGACAGGTTGATCTCCTGGTCCTGCTCGATGTGTTGGCGGGAGCAGGAGTGAATGATGTGCTCTCCGCCCGTCAGGAATTGGTGAAGTGGGAGCACATTTCCCATTCTGTACGGAGACCCCAGAGACTCCGGTCCGATCCCGACCTCTGGCCGCTGTCTGGCCCCCCACCCTGTGTGTGTGTGTCGCAGGGAGGTAGAATCCAGGAGAGTTGCTGGACCTGTGGGGATAATAAAATGGGTTTGGGTTCGAGTCACCTTAACCCAATGTCTTCCTACAGGATTCCACATGTCTAGTCTACCCATCACCAACGCCACACTCCTTCCCCTTCCCTCACAACGTGTAATCACATCTGCACACGCATAAGCGCACACATGCTCGAGTACATACACGTATTACACTCCCCACACACATGTATGCACACACCACCCACCCACAGATAGATACAAGTCCACCCATTTCCGCAGATACTCCCACTGACAGACCCTGGAGGCTGGAGCAGGAGTGTGATGCCACCTCCCACTGAGGGAGTGGGACTTGACTCTGCACCCACAAGCCCACCCTGATCACAGGGAAGGTCCATGGAGGGCCTCCCACTGTGCAGCTCTTCCAATATCACCTTCCAAGCGAGGCAACAAAAGCCACAGATAATGAGGGACGAGGTCAAGTAAACCTTGGAAACACTCAGCAAGTCAGGCAGCAAGTGTGGAGATAGAACCTGTTGTCAGAACGAGGACATTTGAGAAGGTCAGTGTGAGGGAGAGTGAGATTGTCCAGGCGACTTGGTTAATAACTGAACAGAAAGGTTAGAGCGAGAGAGGAACAGTGTTCTGCATCTGGGGGAAGCCACACTGGTGTGGTTGGGTATCTGAAATCAAAGGGAATGCTGGCTACACTCAGCAGGCCAGGCAGCACATGTGGGGAGAATGCTCCAAGTGGACCCCATCAGCCAGCAACAGGAAAGCATGTTAGCCTCAGGGTCCCTTGGGAACCAAGCCCTGGAACAGGGGCCAGCAGGAGAGGTGGCTGAGACGATGGCAGCGAGTACCCAATGTTTCTCCACGAAGACAGAAAGCTGCCACTGTCAGAGCGAGTGGGGGTCCCATTCACAGCTCACTGTCAGCAGAGACCTTCGTTGCGGAGGAGCGAGGCTGGTGGGATGCCCTCAGTGTATATCCCTCTCACCTACCCGATTCCACGCATCACTACACTGGCAGCTCCCACTGTCTGCATGTCTGCATCCCGGCCCCACTGTGAATGAATTGACACACACTGTGCTTCTGTCTGACCACTCCCCCCCCCCCCCCTCTCCCACCGCTCCTCTCACCTTTAGTTCCAGAATACTTGTGTTTCTCTCACTGATCTCTCCATCTCTTTTTTCTCTTTATCTATTCCTTTTTTACATTCCTTCTCCCCTTTCTCTCTCTCTCTCTCCCCTCCTCTCTCTCTCCCGTCCTCTCTCTCCCCCTCCACCTCTCCTGTCACCTCTGCTTTTCCCGCTCACCCTCTCCCACCCTGGTGGTTAGATGACGGTGGGAAAGGTATCATCAGTGATTGGAGAGATGGCTGAGGTTCTGGTTACTCTATATCGGACAGATCACAGACCGAAGGCTGCGGTAACCTGTCCCAAGCAGGTAAGCACTAACCCGTTGTGGTTAGCCACAGGGATCCCGTCACATCTCAGTGGATATGCCGGTTTGTTGCCAGGCCATTCAGCAGTACTGACTGTCACTGTGCTACAACAGATCATGACAAAGGCATTGAAAGTCCAATATGATTGTGTTGAGAAGTAGTGCCAAAATTACAGTTATTTCTTCATCAATATGTCACTGTTACCAAATTCACCTTCATGCACGTCAGGTTGTTTTAATATTTACTATGGGATCTTTTAAGAGAGTATTAGATGGGTGTGTGGAACTAAGAAATATGGAGGGTTGTGCCAATGGGAAATTCTTGGCATAGTTCACTGGAGACCGAAGGGCCTGTGTAGAATATAGAACATTACAGAACAGTACAGGCCCTTCAGCCCTTGATGTTGTGCAGACCTACCAAAAAAATATACTAAACCCACCCTACCCCTGTAACCATGTGTCTAAGAGTCTCTTAAATGACCATAATGTTTCAGCCTCCATGACCATCTCGGGCAAGGCATTCCAAGCACCCAAAACTCTCTGTATAAAAATTCTTATCCCTGACGTCTCCCCTAAACTTCCCTCCTTTCACTTTGTACAGACGTCCTCTGGTGTTTACGTTCTTGTCTGGGAAAAAGGTGCTGACTGTCCACCCTATCTATGCCTCTCATAATCTTGTAGACCTCTATTAAGTCTCCTCTCATTCTTCTACACTCTCTGTTTTACTTATTCCATTAAGTAGATGGAACTGTAGTGACATTATGAACACTGGTATCCATCTAAAAATATTATTTAATGGTGTTAGTTCATTTCAGAGAGTCATCTGTATACCTAAAACACATAGTGTTGAGTTCAAATCCCTCTACAGGGAGATGGGTCACACTGTGGAAGGGGTGGTACTGAGGGAGCTCCCCACTGTGGGAGGGTCTGTGGGGGACCTCTCCTCTCAGTGGGAAGTGGACAAAGCCTGACAATTGCCAGCCTTTGCCCTCCTCCCCTCAGCTGTGGACAGGTTTATGGTGAGTAGGGGCAGAGAGTATGTATGTCACGGTCCTGATGGAATGGGGGTGGTCCCACAATAATGAGAAGAGGACAGCGGTTGTCTGTGTGGACAGGTCCAGGATGTCCACTGGCTAGTCCGCTCCACACGGTATGGGGGAATACTGCTGCATAAGTGTTGGTGGCTGAACCTCAGGTGATTTGGATCCAGCTGTGTGTGTTCCAACCCTGTATTTATGCGGTTGTCTTGTTCTGTGGCAATGGGAGTCGACTGTGATCCTATGTTCCTGGTCACCCAAGTCAAGTTTATTGTCATCTGATTGTACAAGTACAACCCGATGAAACAGCGTTCTCAGGTTCTCGATGCAACAAATGCAGATGCCCAACCAAACATATCATGCGTACAGTCAAATAATACATATGCAGGACAAGTACTTAATTTCTATAAATAAATAAATCTTGTTTTGTACAAATGAGGGTCTTGGATAGTTAGTGTGAGCCGTCCCTTTGGTCGTTCAGCATTCTCACTGCCCGTGGGAAGAAGCTGTTCCTCAGCCTGGTGGTGCTGGCTCTGATCCTCCTGGATCTCTTTCCCAAAGGGAGCAGCTGAAAGATGCTGTGTGCGGGGTGAAAGGGGCCCTCACTGATTTTGCGTGTCCTCTTCAGACAACGCTCCTGAGAGATCACATTGATGGAGTGGGGTGGGGTGGGGGGAGGCGACTCCAGTGATCCTCCAATCTATTTCTCTGCAGCAACTGTACCACACCGTGATGTAGTCGGCCAGGACGCTCTCAATAGAGCTCCTGTGGAAGGTTGACATAATGGTGGCTGGTAGCCTTGCCCGCTTCTGTCTTCTCAGGAAGTGCAGTCGCTGTTGAGTGTCCATGATCAGTCACTAGTTAAGTGAACTCCAAAGAACTTGGTGCTTGCAAGGTGAATGCTGCTTCCTGCCTGGTTATTGGGTGTGAGGAACCATCTGATGGATCAGCTGACTGGAGTGGGCGAGGGGGTTGGTCAGAAGGGGGAAGACAGATGGATAAGGTGCTGTGCTCAGTACAGCGAGAGACCATGGCTTGTGACACAAGGGCGATTTTTTTTTTTTTTTTTCTTTCTTGGTTCTTTCAGGGATCATTGAGGAAAGAGTTCCCCCAGAACGTCGGTGGCAGTGACATCTGCTTCTTCTGCAAGAAGCGTGTTTACGTGGTGGAGCGATTGAGTGCGGATGGGAAATTCTTCCACCGTGAATGCTTCAAGTGTGATTACTGTGCCACCACACTACGGCTGGGCGTTTATGCCTTCAATGTAGAGGAAGGTAATCCCAAATGCCTAGGCCTCGTCCCGATGAATGATTCTGACCCAAAGGGGGGGGTGGCAGAAACTGAGGGGGGGGGGAATAAGGGGATGGGGTTTGATACTGTCCGACTGGGAGGAAACAAGGGAATGGTGTTTGATACTGCCCAACCGGGGGGAACAAGGGAATGGGGTTTGATACTGCCCAACCGGGGGGAACAGGGGGATGGGGTTTGATACTGCCCGACTGGGGGGAAACAGGGGAATGGGGTTTTATACTGCCCAACTGCGGGGGACAGGGGGGTGGGGTTTGATACTGCCCAACTGGGAGGGAACAGGGGGATGAAGTTTGATACTGCCCGACCGAGGGGGACAGGGGGATGGAGTTTGATACTGCCCGATGGGGGGAACGGGGATGGGGTTTGATACAGCCCGACTGGGCTGAATAAGGGGATGGGGTTTGATACTGCCCAACTGGGAGGGAACAGGGGGATGAAGTTTGATACTGCCCGACCGAGGGGGACAGGGGGATGGAGTTTGATACTGCCCGATGGGGGGAACAGGGGGATGGGGTTTTATACTGCCTGACCGGGGGATGGGGTTTGATACTGCCCGACTGGGGGGAAACAGGGGAATGGGGTTTGATACTGCCCAACTGCGGGGGACAGGGGGGTGGGGTTTTATACTGCCCGACTGGGCTGAATAAGGGGATGGGGTTTGATACTGCCCAACTGGGAGGGAACGGGGGATGAAGTTTGATACTGCCCGACTGAGGGGGACAGGGGGATGGAGTTTGATACTGCCCAACTGCGGGGAACAGGGGGATGGGGTTTGATACTGCCCAACTGTGGGGGTGGGGGGGGAAATAAGGGGATGGAGTTTGATACTGCCAGACCAGGGATGAACAAGGGGATGGGGTTTGATACTGCCCGACTGGGGGGGAACAGGGGGATGAGGTTTGATACTGCCTGACCGGGGGATGGGGTTTGATACTGCCTGACTGGGGGGAATAAGGGGATGGGGTTTGATACTGCCCGACTGGGGGGAAACAGGGGGATGGGGTTTGATACTGCCCAACCGGGGGGGACAGGGAGATGGGGTTTGATATCGCCCGACCTGCTGAGTCCCTCCCGCAGCTCAGTGTTTGCTAGAACCTCCCAAGTTCCCGTGAATCACAAAGTATCGTGGATCTCCTCCCGTCCAGAAGAACAGACTCCATTCCCTCCCGAATGCAGCAGCGATTCAGCAATTAGTTCCATGCCCGTTCTGATGCCAGCACGTGGACCTGAAATGTGAGCTGACTCTCTCCCGCTCCCCACTTATTCCGCCTGACCTCCATTTGTTGAGTTTGTTTTGTAGCTCTTTTCATTATCGGACTCCTTCTTCCCTCAGGAAAGTTTTACTGCAAACCTCACTTCAGCGGCAGTAAAGGGATCAACAAAGCTAGGAAACGCCGGAATCTCCCCTCAACGCTGACACACAAAGAGGTAGGAAGGGTCCTCCCACTGCTGGCCATTGTAACACTGATCCTCAATCAGAGTAACGCCTCCCCACATTTTGAACAGGAACACAGCATTTGACCAAATGTGCCAAACATCATCTTCACAACCCTATGCACCTGAGAATCTCCGTCATAGACCTGTCTCTGTTCTACAACACTACTGCTGCCAGGAGCTGCCTCATTTTGTCGGTTCCTGTATCCCGAGGTCTCTCTGTTCTGCAACACTCCCCACCGTTTACCATGTTGATTCCTGTACCCTGAGGTCTCTTTGTTCTGCAATTCTACCCACCTTTCACTGACAGTGTCCTTGTACCCTGAATCTCTCTCTGTTCTACAACAAACCCCCTCCCCCACCATTCACCATGTCAGTCCCCATATGCTGAGGTCTCTCTGTACTAAAACACTCCCCACCATTTAGTGTGTGTCCTTGTATACAGAGGTCTCTTGGTTCAACAACAACCCTCCATTGTTCACTGTGTTGGTCCTCTATCCTGAGTTTTTTCTATTCCCCACCGTTTACCGTACCAGTCGCCATACCCCGAGGACTCTCTGTTCTAGAACACTCCCCACCATTCACTGTGTTGTTCCCATATCCTGATGTCTCTCTGTTCCAGAGCAGGCCTACCATTACCGTGTTAGTCACCATACCCTGAGGTCTTTCTGTTCTAAACACGCCCCACCGTTCACCATATTGTCCCCATATCCTGAGGTCTTTCCGTTCTAGAGCAGGCCTACCATTACCGTGTTGATCGCCATATCCTGAGATCTCTGTTCTACAACACTCCCCACCGTTCACCATGTTGTCCCCATATCCTGAGGTCTTTCCGTTCTAGAGCAGGCCTACCATTACCGTGTTGATCGCCATATCCTGAGATCTCTGTCCTACAACACTCCCCACCGTTCACCATGTTGATCACTGTATTCTGGGATCTCTCTGTTCTATAACACTCCCCACTGTTCACTGTGTTGGTCCTCGTACCCCGAGGTCTCACTGTTTCTACAACATGCCTACCATTCACCGTGCTGGTCACCATACCCTCCTGTCTCGCTGTTCTACAATGTTCACCAGGGCCCTACCATTCACGGTATATGTGTTCTGTCTCACCCCAACACAGTGTGCCATTGTCACACCAGCATAGCATTACACAGGGATACTTGGACCGTGTATTTCAGCCGCTTTCCTTTCCCTTTCAGGGTGAGGCCGTGCCTTTGAGGGAGATGGACAGTGAGCCCGGGACAGACATGGCAAGTGCCTGCACTGTCAGCTCCACCGCTGATGTGCCCCCAGGTACCGTGACCGCACTGCCCCGGAGAATCCTCAGGTGGCCTCTGCGGGCCCTGGGATTGGTGATTGGTATCCCCCGGCGCCTGTCTGACTGGGTGCATGGTGTGGTGCATGCCGCCAGCAGCCACGTGTGGAACAACGCCCGCCGCTATGGCTACCTGTATGAGTTGCTGAGTCTGTGTCTGCCTCTGCTGTGCGTGCAACTTGAGGTCCTCCTGAACATCTGGCAGGAGGAAGCCTCTTCCCCTGCTGAGCCGGTGGAACGAGTCCACAGAGCCCTGGCGTACAAGATGCACTGAGGGGCCCAGATTAGTGGACAGGCTGAGCAGGTCGCACAGTGGCCAAATGCACTCAAACTAAAGCTATTTATTTGTAATTTCAAACAAATAACCATTGACAGGTTTGGACAATTGAAATCAGGTACACTGAAGTGTTGGAGTTTGCCACCAGGGCAGTGATATTTGTGCCAACAATGTAACCAAAAACAAAAATCTGTTTTTACAAATTTAATGTTATATTTTTCTGCTTTAAACTGTTTACATTTTTATACCTGGGTCATTTTCAGTAAAAAGCGGGACGTTTTCTTGTGAATGAGGTGTGGATTCAAAAACTGTGGTGTGGATTCAAAAACTGTGCTGAATCCAAGCGTCCTTGTTGTTTACAAGCTTGAACCGATAGAAACACCAGCTGCCTTTGTCGAGCAATTATTGCCAATTATAACAGGGTAAAGTGCAGCGTAGCCAGATGCAGATGTTGGAGTTAATTGAAGCAGCAGACTGGTGCGTAGAAACACTGCTCATCGGATGCCACTGAGTATTCAGATGCGCACTGGCACCCCTCGCCAGTGTCCCGAAAAATGAATTCTGTTTACAGGGGGAGATCAGTCTTCCTCGTGACCAGGCAGTCGTGCAACAATGTTGAACAGCTGTCTAGTTGTGAATGATTTTAAAATTTACTTGTCGCTTTGTTTGAAGTGAATGTTCTGATGGCCCCTGAACCAGATGCCAGGGGTGCCTTTGTATTTTTTTAAAATCAATTGTCCCCTTGTAATTATTTTAAACATGTTACCGCAACTTGTTTACAAGGTTGGCAGACAGGAAGCCTGATCAGTATTTAATTTGCGGCGGAGTTTTGTGCGAAAGCCAACAAGCAGACAAGAATGCGAATCCGACTACAGTGCGTGGCTGGGATAGACACGTTACCTCTGCTGCTGTTTGGCGTGGGGAGACAGAGGGGACATTGGAGTCCTCTGGCAGGACCCAGAGTGGATCAACTTGTCGACCACGTCACATTATCAGTGCCTTGTCTTTTCTGTGACGTTTTGATGAGTTTAGACTTTTACCCCCTCTCCTTCTCTGCCTTCACCCACTTGCTTGCAATCTTGTCCCTTCTCGCTACTGCTGCTAGGAGCTGCCTCGAGTGCCTCGGACAACGTGTCCTGTCTCTGACCTCTGCACGCTAACATGTGCCAGACCGATTGTGGCCTTAATCTACAAAAATAGCAAATACATTTGACCCTCAGAATCATGGAGATCTGAGAGGTGAGATGAGAAGTGTAGCTTTCAAAACGACAAGTTTCCAGTAATGTATATAATACGGTGAATGAGCCAATCACGGCTCTGCTAACTGACTCAAATCCACCTTTTCCAATATTCTGATATTTTAATTTCTTTGGAAACCTCAGAGAAATCTGGACTTCTCGAATGAACTATAAAACAAATATTAACAAGATGGATTTTCTGTGATTTAATTTCTTGATCCTTCAATTCACTAAAACAAGGAATTCTGCTTTTAAATCCGGGTGCTAAAAATATAAATTAAGTTTGATTATCTGAATTTGTTAAAAAAAAATGTAAAAATGTTTCTGGATTCTGGGCACCTCTTTAAATTGATCACAGATAGACAGGGGCTGAAATCTCCCCTGGGTGACGACCAACCATTAAGGTCCATGTGAGATTCCTCACTCATTTGAGCCCACCCCCACCCCCCCCCCCCGTGCACACTGAACGAGGGGGTTTCAGATGTCAGCCACCTCTCAGTGGGATACCCCACCCACCCCTCCCCAAATTTAACAAAGAGAGTTCATTCCTCTTGAGTGAACTCGATCTTCACAGGGAGAAAATCCCTGTTGTTTTAGTGGATTTAGCAAGGACTGTGTACTAACAGAATGAAAAGGCTTGCATCACCTGCTAGTGCATTAATGAACAGTCAGACCCAGTAATGCATGAACTGCAAGTGCACTCTGTGATTTATAAATCAAACCTCCTCCCACTACTTTCTATCTTCTATTACAGAGTCCACATATCTTTAAAGGATGAGAATCAAAGGATATTTTAATCCCAACCCATCTGAAAAAAGATTTAACAGAAGGGTTCCTATTTCATTACAGAATATAATTAAGGAAATGTTTCTGAAGCCTTTTTTTTCCAGAAATGTGTATTTTTTTTCAATCTCACAATCAGTGGACTTGATGGAATGTCATTATTTATGAATATCCCAAATCTGTAAGCAAATTTTAAATTAAAATAGACGCTTTGTAAAGTACTGGTTCTTTCTCTTTCTTTTCTAAGGGTGTTTTTCTGCAAATTCCCCTCAAAAGCCGCGAGTGAGTTTTGAATCGATCCTTGTGGGATGATGAGGAGGGGAGCATTATTTGGGGAACTTTGACTGAGGTTCAGTTGTGATTTGGTTGCTGTTCAAACGGTAAATGACGTCTCCAAAAGTGCAGAGAAGGAGGCTGGAATTATTATGACCCGTGGCCCCAGGATGCATTCCCAGCGCGATTCCCCATTACTTGCCCAGCATCTCCCAAATCTGCAACCTCTCGCAAAGGCAGCAAACGCAGGGGGAGCCCCACCACTTGCAGGTTCCCCTCCATCCGATACAGGACGGTGTCGCCGGACTGCCTTCGTCACCCATTTTTTCAATATTTTTATTTTGAAATTGAAACTGAGATTCGCATTTTTAAAAAAATACAGAGTATGTAAAAAAACATATTAAAAGTAAAAAAAAATAGAAAAGTACAGAATACTCAAAATTTCAACCACGGTATCCACATCCTTAATCAAACAGTTTATATTAAGGTAATATTTTATTATAAAAAGAAAATCATGATTTTGAAAGTAATTCAAAAAGGGTCCCCTATGTCACCCTTTGACTCTCCCACCGGCTCTGTGAGAGCCTCTTCACCTGGACTCTGGCAATTCAAGAAGGCAGTCTGCCCTCCCACCTTCTTTAGGGCAGCCTGGAAAGGGCACCGGATGCTTGCCTTGCCGGCAGTAGTGCCACATCTGCAGAGAGCAGTGGTTCTCAACCCTTTCCTCCACCCCCTCCCCCCCCCCCACTCACATACCCTTACTAACCACGGAGCACCTATGGCATAGGTGCTCTGCAGTTAGTTAGGAATTACTTAGGATGGGATGTAAGTTGGGGGGGGTGGGGGAAGAAAGGTTTGGAATCATTGGCTTCGAGGAACCCTGAGACCCCATTGTCACCCATAAGGCGGATTTCATTCCTTTCCCTCCCTGTCACTCTGAGTCCGGGCTTCAGAGCTGGAGATCCTTTGGTCCCAGACTCAGTGGATCATGGCCACTTGGTGATACTACTCAATGAACCTTTTTCAGCTGTTCCCGTCAGCTGTTTCTGAGAGGGGCATTGGACAAAAGTGGCGACTCTCAAAAGTTAAAGAATTTCATGCATGTTACATTCTAAATGTTTCAATAATGGAACCTTTACCCTTAACACTCACCCCCGATGGTTTCAGTTGAACTGATCATAGAATATTTCAACACAGTACAGGCCCACTATGTTGTGCAGACCTATGTAAGCTTACCCAAGTGTCTAATCCTTCCAGTCCTAATGCCCATTTTCTTCCATCCAAGTAAGAGTATTTTGAACACCCCTATCATACCAGCCTTCACCATGCCCCCCAGCAATGCATTCCAGGCACCTGCCACTCAATGTATATAAAAAAAACTTGCCTCTGAAGGTCCCCCATCACAGCACCCACCACCCCCGTCGTGGACATCTCCTTTGTATGGATCTCCTCCCGAGAGCAAGAGGTCACAACCCAGCCTGTCTCCTGTCAAATCACAACTGAATCATGGCCTTCCTCCCTCTCAGCGCACCCTTACAAGCTCACTTGCGTCTTATAACAACGGTGACTGGGACCTGTTGTTATTTACCTGCATTTCCCTCCTGTTCCAGGTGATCTCAGTGCTGGGACCTCTGTCAGCAGTGGTGGACAACTTTCTGGTTCCAGCCTCTCCACTTCTTGCTGCTTTTTAATGGAGGGAGAGGGTTTCTCTTCCAAACCTTTCCATCTGTGCTAATGGGCATGGGAAGTTCTCTGCAACACAGACTGGAGGTTCTGTATCCTGCGCCCCTGCTTCATGAGAGAGACCAGGTCCTGGGGCCAGGTTGGGCTCACCATACCTGTGCTACAGTTACCTGCCCACTGAAGGTGACCTGCCAATGGGTGAAGCATTGTGCACTTACCCTGTTCCCTTGTGCAGGTTCTGTTAGATTTGGTCCAACTCCCTTTGAGGCAGAGTTCCAAATCGCAGCGAGATAATCTGAAAATCCATAGAATGGCAACAGTTGGAATTGTAAAATTAAACTCTGCAGGTCGAGCCTCATCTGTGAAGAGAAAAGCATTTAACATTTCAGGTTGAAAAGCCTTCATCAGGTCGGGGGTGGGGGGGGTGCGGGGCGGTGAGAGATGTTCCTTGACGTGTCTCAGCCCAGCGTAGTTCTGTACCTCCTCCCCATTGCTTCATTGAGATCAGCTTCGATCCTCTCCCCAGCTACTGGATGGTGTCAGTAAACAGGAACGTGTAGAAGGGATTCACCAGGTTGTAGCCAGGACTGGAGGGTTTGAGTTACAGGGAGGGGATGGATAGGCTGGACGTTATCCCTGCAGAGTAGACTTGATAGAGGTGTTTAAGATTTTGAAAGGGACAGACAGAGTAAATGTGGATAAGCTTTTTCAATTAAGAAAGGGGGAGATTCAAACTAGAGGACATGGTTTAAGATTGAAGGGGGAAAATTATAAGGGGAACATGAGGGGAAATTTCTTTACGCAGAGGGTGGTGGGGATGTGGAATGAGCTTCCGGCAGACGTGGTCGAGGCGGGATCATTGGTTACATTTAAGGAAAGACTGGATCGTTACATGGATAGGAGGGGACTAGAGGGGTATGGACCGGGTGCTGGTCAGTGGGACTAGGAGGGTGGGGATTTGCTACGGCATGAACTGGCCTGTTCTGTGCTGTAAGTGGTTATATGGTTATATGGTAATATGATTATATAATCGCAGAGGGGCAGAGATGTGGTGAAAGCTCGCAGCCTTTCCCCTAGGGAAGGGAGTCTAGGCCATAGGTTGAAGGTGTAAGTGGGGGTGGGGGGTCCGTATCTGCAATGAGCAGCCAGAGGAAGCTGTAGGAGTGGGAACAATAACAATGTTCAAAAGCCATTTTGACAGGAAAAAGGATTAGAGAACCCTGGGAATCTGTGAATGGTTTTACTTTGATTGACTTTCACAGACATTTACAAAATAAAAATATTTATTACAATTTGAATAAAAATTATGTCCTTTAAATCTTTAGCTCAGGTTCATTTAAATTTACATTGTAAAAAACATTAAAGTAAAAGAATTGAATAGAAACTTAATTTCTCCTCGGACTCCTAAAGCAGGGGTGTGAATCCTAAGGGAATGGTGATCCCTCCCCAGATCTGTCCCAGTGCGGGGAGTGGTAGGGGTCTCTGTCCCAGTGCAAGGAACTGCAGAGGTCTCTGTCAGTGCAGGAATGGCAAGGGTCTTTGTCCCAGTGCAGGGAATGGCAGAACTTCTGTCCCAGTGCCAGGAACGGCAGGAGCCTCTGTCCCAGTGTGGGGAGCGGCAGGGGTTTCTGTCCCAGTGCGGAGAACAATAGGGTGTCGTCCCAGTACAAGGAATAGCAGGGATCTCTATCCCAGTGCAGGGAATGGCAGGGCCTCTCTCCCAGTGTGGGGAGCGGCAGGGGTTTCTGTCCCAGTGCGGGGAACAATAGGGTGTCTGTCCCCATGCAGGAAATGGCGGAACTTCTGTCCCAGTGCAGGGAATGGCAGGGGCCTCTGTCCCAGTGCAGGGAATGGCAGGGGCCTCTGTCCCAGTGCGGGGAATGGCAGGGGCCTCTGTTCCAATGTGGGGAATGGCAGGAGCCTCTGTCCCAGTGCAGGGAACTGCAGGGGCCTCTGTCAATAGTCACAGATTTCTCTCCCAACCCCCCCCCCCCCACTTCACCCCCACTGTAGGGATTAAGGTGAGCAGGGGTTAGAGGAACTAAGAGGCATCTTCTTCACACAGAGGATGGTGGGTGTGTGGAATGAGCTGCCAGAGGAAGCAGTGGAGATGGGGACGATTATATTTAAAAGACATTATGACAAGTCCATGTTAGATTGACTCTGTGTCTCCAGTCGGTTCCACCAGGAGTTGTCCTTGCCCAGTCTCCCTTACTCTGAGTTTGGGCCCACAACACACCGTGCCCATTTTAACTCAGACCATTGAAGCTGATTCTGAGGAAAAGGTAAAAACCCCTCGTCTTGCCACTCCGCGGAGTGCAGAGGGGCTCGGCCGTGCCCATGGAAAGCATGGTAATAAAATCATAGAATATTACAGCACAGAAACAGGCCCCTTCGGCCCTTCTAGTCTGAGCTGAACCATTTTATTTGCCCCTCCCATCCATGTACCTGTCCAAATTCTTCTTAAATGTTAAAATTGAGCCGCATTCATGACCTCAGCCAGCAGCTTGTTCCACACCCCCACCACTCTATGTATGAAGTTCCCCTTAAACTCCTCCCCTTTAATCAAATTTTCCTCCCCGCCAATCCAGCGGAATGTCTTACTGTTGTCCACAGAAGTGTGCACAGTCACAACCACTGCCCCACAGCTCCAGAGTCCCCAGTTCGATCCTGACCTCAGGCTCTGTCTGTGTGGAGTTTGCACATTCTCCCTGTGACCGCAAGGATGTCCCCTGGGTGATTGGTTTCCTCCTGCATGCCGGTTTCCCCCGAGTGTGTGGGTGAGTGGTCTCTGCAACCTTCATGGCTGCAGTGCCTGCACCTGTGCATTCAGCTGTTCAACCTCCAAACCACTCCTCAAGTTGTCGCCAGCTCTGCAGCTGCTTGCTACTACAGCTCTGAGTTAAACTCCAAGACCCCAGTCAGTCTGGGACCTGCTCAGGTGCAGACAAGCAAATGTTCTGGATGATTGGATAAGTGAGAGCATGAGAGATTATTGTCATATATCTGAGTATACAGCGGCATGGACATTCCTACTTGCTGCAGCCACACAGGTAGGTAAAAGACAACTACAATTGTGTACATTAAATAGGGTGGAATTAGGTGGCACGGGCTTGTGGGTCAAAATGGCCTGTTACTCTGCATGTTACGTCAAAATTTTAAAAATTGAAAAATGTTTTTTAAATGCAAGAAAAAAAAGGAAATTTCAATAGTGAAGAAGGATCTTTTTGGTGGTCCTGGTGTAGTTTATGGTTAGGTTAGTGCTGGAGGTTCAAGAGGTTGAGAGCTGTTGGATGAAAACTGACGTAAATGCAGAGTCTTTTGCCCAGAGCAGGGGAATCAATAACCAGGGGTGGGGGTTTTTTTCTTAAACGAAAGCCAGTGAAGTTGATGTTAAGGCCATCCAGTTGGAGGGTGCCCATTTAAAATAGAATCATGGAGGGAATTTCTTTAGCCAGAAAATGGTAAACCTCGGGTGGTTTCAGTCTGGCAGTACATGAGACCATGGACAGACATGTTGGCAAGGGAATGGGATGGATCCGTGGATAGAATTGGTTTAGAGCAAAATAGGCCACTGCAGACAGGTGGGACTAGAGTGGGAGGGATATTTTGGTTGGAATGGACAGGTTGGCCCAAATAGCCTGTACCTATACTGTATAACTTTATAACCTGAAGGTGCTGGTTATCTTTTGCCTGAAGGTAGCAGCGAGAAGAAGTTGTGACCAAATTGATGCAGATCTGTTATGATGTTGGCTGCCTTCTTGATGCAGCAGCTCATTTCAATGTCTGCAGTGGACAGGAGGAAGGATGTTCTTTTAATAGCCAGACACATTTTCATTTCCCATGGAACAGGCAGTTTGACTCCATCTCTCTGGCAGGTCTGCTCCTATGGGGGGTCTGCTCCTATGGTCCTTAGCCTTATGTCATAGAGCATGTTTACCTGGGGTCCAGCTACATGGCTCTCAGTCTTAGCAGAGAAATGAATTGTGCAGTGGACACAATGAGTTGATAAAGAACAGAAATATACAGACATTACAGAGACAATTATTTAAATCAAAAACCATTTGGATAGATTTATAGAGAGGAAAAGCCATTTCAAGCAAATAAGATTTACACAGAATACCAACCTGAGTTAGCTCAAAGGGCCTGTTCCATGCTATACAATTCTATGACAACACCTCAAACCACACTCCCAGCCATGAATCTCACCCTGAGGGTTCTGGACCACAATCCTGGCTCCGTTAATACAGAGCTGTCCCACCCAGTGGTCTGGGCTGGAACTGGCTGTGCTGTTGAGGAGGTCCTCAGTGGGGAAATCCCCTTCTGAAATATTTCTCGGTGTAGGTGCTGGAGATTGTGGAGTCCTTACCTCGGTCACAGATGATACAACTAGATAAGACTATAAGATATAGGAGCTGAAGTAGGCCATTCGGCCCATCAAGTCCACTCTGTCATTCTATCATGAGCTGATCCATTCTCCCACTCAGTCCCATTCCTCTGCCTTCTCCCCATACCCTTTGATACCCTGACTACTCAGATATCTATCAATCTCTGCCTTAAATATACCCAACGACCTGACCTCCACAGCCACCCATGGCAGCAAATTCCAGAGGTTTACCATTTTCTGGCTAAAGAAATTCCCTCCATGTCTCTATTTTAAATTGGCACCCTCCAATCCTGAAGTTGTGCTCTCTTGTCCTTAATTCCCCTACCATGGGAAACAACTTTGCCACATTTACTCTGTCCAGGCCTTTCAACACTCAAAATATTTTTTTGAGGCCCCCCCCCTCCTCATTCTTCTGAACACCAATGACAAAGAGCTGTGAAACGTTCCTCACAGACTAATCCCTTAATTCCAGGAATAATTCGTGTGAATCTTCTTTGAACCCTCTCCAGTGCCAGCACATCCTTTCTTAAATAAGGAGCCCAAAACTGTACCCTGTGCTCAAAGTGAGGCCTGATCAATGCCTGATAAAGACTCAACATCACATCCCTGCTTTTGCATCCTATCCCTCTAGATACGAACACCAACAGCGCATTCGCCTTCTTCACCACCAACTTAAGGTGGAGGTCAACCTTTCAGGCTGCACAAAAACTTCCAAGTCCCTTTGCATCTCCGAATTTTGAATTTTCTCCCCATCCAAATAATAATCAGCCCTATTATTCTTTCCACAAAAGTGCACGACCAAACACTTTCCAAAACTACAGACGACTGAGCGTTTTCCAGACGGTCTTTGCATTAATGCAGAGCTGCAAAGGGAAACGTATACACAGCAAGATCCCACAGGGACTTGAAAGCATTTGGGCAGTGCCGGATACGTGAGGGAACACTTCAGCGAGAGTGACCCACAACTCCCTGAGCTTCAGCATAGCAATGAATAAGGGCAAAACCAGACCAAATGGTAACATGTTTAATTGGGGAAGGGCCAATTATGAAGGGAGAGTAAATTGGGAACAGGTGTTCTTGGGGAAGGGGGAAGCGCAGAAGTATTGTGGAGGATGGTGTGGGGTTCTGGATGGTTTTGTCCCACTGAGCCGGGGAAAAGATGGTGGGAAAATGGAACCGTGGTGAGGCAGCTGGTTAAGAGGAAACATACATTAGATTTAGGAAGCAATAAAACAGGCAGGGCTCATGAGAATTATCTGATAGGCATTGGAGGAACTGAACAAGGACTTAAGGGAGCTGCAAGGGGACATGGCAAGTAGGATTAAGGAGAACTCCAAGGCTTTCTATGCATGGGAAGAACAAAAGGAAGATAAGAGTGATGGTGGAACCACTTAAGGATAAAGGAGGCAACATGTGCCTGGAGGCAGAGGAGGTTGGGGAGGTCAGTCCTAAATGAATACTTTGCTTCAGCATTCACCAGAGAAAATTACCTTGGTCGAGGTGAGATCAGAATTGAACAGGCTTGTGTGCTGGACCTGTTGAAATTTTTAAAAATAAGGTGCTGGATCTTTTGAAAAACATTGATAAGTACATGAGGCCAGATGAGATTTACCCCAGGTTGCTGTGGGAAGAAATTGCTGGGATGTTGGCAATGATCTTTCCATCCACCCTGAACACAGGGGAGGGGCCGGAGGATTGGAGAATGGCAAATGTAGTCCCCTTATTTAAAAAAAACGTTAATAGGGAGAATCCTGGGAATTATAGACCAGTGAGTTTTACGTAAACTATTGGAGAGGATTCTTAAGGATAGGATCTACGAGCATTTAGAGAACTGCAGCCTTCTTGGGGATAGTCAGCATGGTTTTGTGAGGTGAGGAGCAGAAGTAGGCCAATCTGCCTGTTGGGTCTGCTCTGCCATTTAATTATGAGCTGATCCTTATCACTCAGCCCCACTCCCTGGCCTTCTCACCATAACCCTTGATGCCTTGACTAATCAATTGCCTGTCAATTTCTGTCTTAACGATGACCTTGCTTCCATTGCTGCCTGCGGCGACAAGTTCCACAGACTCTCTGACTAAAGAAATTTCTCTGCATTTCTGCTTTAAATTGACACCCTTTTATCTTGAAGAGGTGCCCTCTTGTCCTAGACTCCCCTACCATGGAAAACAACTTTGTCACATCTACTCTCTCCAGGCATTTGAAATGTCTCTGAGGCCCCCCACCCCCTCATCCTTCTGTACTCCAACGAGTAATACTTTAATAAGTAATGATAATAAACAACAACAACATTAAGGTGGTGCCTCAAGAGCCTAATGGAGTTTTTTGAGGAGCTGCCAAAAGAAATTGATGAGGGTCGGGCGGTAGATGTGGTCAACGTGAATGTTAGCGAGGCATTTGACAAGGTCCCCCATGAAAGACTCGTTCAGAAAGTCATGAGGCATGGGATCAGTGGAAACTTGGCTGTGTGGATTCAGATTTGGTTTGCCTGTAGAAAGCAGAGAGTAGTAGTGGAAGGAAAATATTCTTCCTGAAGGTCGGTGACTAGTGGAGTACCACATGAATCTGTCTGGGACCCATGTTCTTCATGATTTTTTAAAAATAAATGACCTGGATGAAGAGGTGGAAGGATGGGTCAGTAAGTTTGCAGTTGACACGAAGGTTGTAGGAGTTGTGGATGGAGCTGAGGGTTGTTGAAGGTTACAACAGGATATCGACAGGATGGAGAGTTGGGTGGGAATGAGGCAGATGGAGTTCAATCTGGATATGTGTGAGGTGATGCATTTTGGAAGGTCAAACCTGAAGGCAGAGTACATGGTTAATGGTCAGATACTTGACATTGTGGAAGAACAGAGGAACCTTGGTGTCCAAATCCAAGATTTTTGAAGGTTACTGTGCAGATTGATAGGATAATTAACAAGGCCTATGGGATTCTGGGCTTCATTAGTTATGGGATTGAGTTCAAGAGTCATGAGGTGATGTTGCAGCTCTATAAATCTCTGGTGAGACCACATTTAGAGCATTGTGTTCAGTTCTGATCACCTCATTACAGGAAGGATGTGGAGAGGGTGTAGAGGAGATTCGCCAGGATGTTGCTTTGATTAGAAATTAAATCTTAAGAGACAAGGCTAGCAGAGCTGGGGCTTTTTCTCTTTGGAGCGAAGGATGAGAGGTGACTTAATAAAGGTCTACAAGATTATGAGAGGCATAGATAGGGTGGACAGCCTGTGCCTGTTTCCCAGGGCAGGATCAGCAAGCACCAGAGGACATCTGTACAAAGTGAAGGGAAGGAAGTTTAGGAGAGACGTCAGGGGTAAGATTTTCACACAGGGTTGTGGGTGCCTGGAATGCCTTGCCAGGGATAGTGGTGGTGGAGGCTGGAACATTAGAAGCAAGAGACTCTTAGACAGGCACACGAATGGAAGAAAAATAGAGGTTTACGAGGTAGGTAAGGTTTTATATTTTTGTTGGTATACATAGGCCGGCACAATATCATGGGCTGAAGGGCCTGATCCTTGGACTTGGGTACCAAGTCCCTCTTTCCTCAGTACATCTAAGGATCCTCCCCTTCCTGTGCATCTCCTGGCCTTTTTGTCCTTCCCAAGATGAAGCACCTCATATTTTTCCAGATTGAATGGCGTGTCCCATTTCTCTGCCCATTGAGTTGTAGATTGATCTCCTTTAATACTCCATCACCACCTTTCTCACCATCAGTGGTTTCTGTGCCACGTTCAGATGTGCCCATCATGCCTCCTGCACTCTCATCCCATGAGCAAGGGTACCGATCCCAGCCCTACACCACGACCTGCTGGCGTCCAATCACAAAGACACCCACCACCTCCTCTCTACCAAACTCATTTTGGATGCAATTTGCCAAAATGCCCTCAATTCCGTGAACTCTAACTTTTTGGACCAGGCTCCATGTGGGACCTTGTCATGATGTGTTTTTTTTTAAATTCTGAATGTCATTTAGACACGCAGCACAGTAACTGACCATTTCAGCCCACAAGCCAGTGCTGCCTAATTACACCCAATTGACCTATAACCCCGATACATTTTGAAGGGTGGGAGGAAACCGGAGGACCCCCGGGGAAAACCCATGCAGACACTGGAAGAACTTGCAGACTCTTTACAGATAGTGCTGGATTCCATCTAAGTCCCAATCACTGATGCTGTAATGACATTGGGCTAACTGTGTGTCCCAAAATGTTTTTACTAAAGGTTTTCCTGAAGTCTATATGAATTCCTCATCAACACATTTAATTATCTCCTTAATTATAATGCTTCGGATCTTCCTCTCAACAAATTCATGGTCCTTGATCGATTCTGGACCCTCCAATGCAAACATGCTCTCTCCTGCTTGGCCTAGTAACTTCCTGACCACATTGAGAGAAGTCTGGGCTGCAATTACCTGGCTGAACCCCTCTTTCTGAGCACACTTGCTCTTCTGCAGTTGTCTCACCTCAGCGAAGATTCCAAAATCTCTGGCAGGGCCTCAGCAACCTTCTCCTCACCTGCCATGAGATTTACATCATCCAGTTGTGGGGTTTTATCCATCTCGAAGCCTACTGACTCATCAAACATCAACTCCTTTTCAATTAATGTGTTCTAATTCCACTCACTCCATCCTGAATTCTCCAACTACGAAGTCCTTTTCCTTCGTCACTCCAGATGAGTCCTTTCTCTGCTATGGAGACATGCTGGCCTTTGACCGTGGACCCACCTGCATGTGTCCACTCCCTGTCCACTTTGCCAGGTCACCTTTTTTCTGTTGAAGTCATCTCAACACCTACTCTGGTCCTCAATTTCCAGTGTGTCCCAAGTCCTTCTCCAGAACAGTTATTTCTCTATCTCCAACACATTTTACCATTGCTATTCCTTCCACATTTCCTGGGACCCATATAACATAAGAGCAGAATTAGGCTATTCAGCCCATCAGGTCTGCCCTGCCATTTAATCATGAGCTGATCCAATTTCCAACTCAGCCCCACTACCTGGTCTTCTCCCCTTTGATGCCCTGGATAATTGGAACTTATCAATCTCTGGCCTTAAATACACCCAATGACCCAGCCTCCACAACCTCCTGCGGCAATAAATTCCACAGGTTCACCACCCTCTGGCTAAAGAAATTCCTCCGCATCTGTTCGAAACAGATGCCCTTCAATTATTCCTTCTCGAGTCAGCATATCTACTCAAAAAATCCTCTTGGACACAGTTTAAAAATTCCATCCCTCTTAAGTTATTTTGCACTAAAGGCCTTGATGAAGAAGTTGAAATTCCTATCTGCTTCCTAATTCTTTGATCCGATTATTCCTCTCTGCATTGCCTACAACTCTGGTCTCCCATTTCTCACTGACAGATGGACAAAGTTAATGTGGGCCATTATTTAAGAAGGGGCCCTAAGGACGAGCTGGGAACCACAGGTCAGTGAGCCTATCACCTGTGGTTGGTAAGTTGCAGGAGCAGATTCTGAAAATTAGGATCTACCTGTGTTTGGAAAGGCCGGGATTGATAAAGGGATGGTCCACATGGCTTTGTGCATGGGAAATCTTGTCTCACCAATTTCACTCAGGATGTAAGAGAACAGGGTGTTAGAAGTTGTCAATGTGAACTTCAGAATGGACTGATGAGGCCCTGCATGGTAGGCTGGTCTGGATGTTCAAATCCCATGGGATCCAGGGTGATCTGGTCAATAGGATACAGAATTTGCTTGATGGTAGAACTCGGAGGGTCAGAGTGGTGGGCTGTTTCAGATGGAGGTCTGTGACCAGTGGAATGGTGCAGCGGTTGGTGCTGGGCCTACTGTTGCTCGTCATCGATGGTGACAATATAGCTGGCAGGATAAGTAAGTTTGATGAAGAGCTCAAGCACAAAACATCAGTTATGCAGTTTTACCTTTTTCTCTATGAAGGACACGGTTTGAGTTTCTCCAGCTGAGTTTCTCCAGCTTTGTGTTTTTACTTCAACCACGGTGTCTACAGACTTTTGTGTTTTACTTCATGGTAAGTACGTTTGCAGATGACGTCAAAATTGATGGTGTAGAAAACATTGAAGAAAGTTATCTGAGATCACAACAGGATCAAGATAAACTAGGGAACTAGTCTGAGGAGTGCAGTTGAACGGCTCCAGTAAGAGTAAGGTGTGGCATTTGGGAGGTTAAATCAGGTCAGGACTTTCACAGTGAATGGCAAACCCTGGTAGAACAGAGAGACCTCGGGCTACAGGTACAAAGTTCTCTGAAACTTGTGACCCAGGTAGACGAGGTGGTGAAGAGCATGCTTACCTTCGTCACTCAGGGCAAAATCTGGTGTGTCATGTATGAGATATTGGAGTATTGTGTGCAGTTCTGGGTAGTGGAAGGATGTCAAAACATATCCATGCCCTCATGATTTTATAAACCTCTGTAAGATTCCCTATCAACCTCCAGGGACAAATGTCCCAATTTTCCAAGTCCTCTTGTCCCAGTAACATTCTCAGGAACCTTTTATCCACCTTTAGCAGCTTACTGACGTTGATTTTGTAGCCGAGACCCAGGTTACTCCGAGAAGTGAGGGAAAGAGATTGCTGGGGCATTGGTGATGATGTTTGCACCCTTCCGACCCCTGAAGGAGGACCAGGGGATTGGATAATGGCAAATGTTCAAGAAAGGTAATAGGGAGTGTAGTGCGTCGAATGATTCAAAGACTTGTTGACTTAAACCAAGGCTTTTATTAGCAAAAGACTGGAGCGTAGTACATCGAGGTCGACCAGTCTGGACTGACCTGGGTCTGGTTAGGAGCAGCCCTTTATAACCTGCCAGTAGGCGTGGCTACGGCTCTCAGCCAATCACTACTACTATATGTAAATATATACAAATATATACATTGGTGATAGGATCCTGTACTATCACAGGGAGGATCCTGGGAATTATAAACCAATGAGTTTTACACCAGTGGTGGGCATACTACTGAAGAGGATCCTTGTGGGAAAGTTTGCTCTTGCTGCTCTGGGTGGGGGGGTGGGGGGGGTTTAAACAGGTGATGCGGAAGATGGAAACCAACGTGCCAGAGCAGATCATGGAGGGGTTGTGGAAAAAGATGATCTTAAGATGGCAAAATCAGGAACAGAAAGGTTGTGCGAGGTGGGAATAATGTTCCATGTTGCTTCTGTTTCAACACAAGGAGTGTTATAGGAAAGGCGGGCGAGCTCTACTGTGGATCAGCGCATAGATTCACACCAATGCGGCCATTATTGTTGTGGTTCAGTTGTTTCAGATGTGATAGAGTGTGGACTGGGGGGGAGCAGGTGAGATGAAAGGGGGAGAGGTGGCATTGATGGTCACTGAAAATGTTACAGCTGTGCTCAGTCAGGATAGACCAGCGGGCTCGTCCACTGAGACTATATAAATGGAACTGAGGATGAGGGAACAGGATAACCACTGGAATGGGATTGCATTATAGAGACTACCCAATAGGCAGAATTGGAGGAGAACATTTGCAGAGAGAGGTGCAGGAAACATAAGGTTGTGATAGGAGGGGATTTTAACTTCCCACATATTTACAGGGTTTTCCATACCGTGAAGGGGCTTGGATGAGTTGGAGTTCATCAAATGTGTTCAGGAAAGTTTCCAAAATCAATATATTAGAGGTTCCCACTATAGAGAGAGCAAGAAGGATATGGAGGGCTAAGGTCCGGGTGCAGGTCGATGGAACTGAGCAGAATAATAGTTTGGACTAGATGGGGTGAAGGGCCTGTTTCTGCTGAAGGGTTCAGTGGTTTAGTAAGGTGCTATTGTTAATGTTAAAAAGGGTTGTCACGGGTTACAATAGGATATAGACAGCATTGCAGGGTTGGGTGGAGGAGGGGCAGATGGTGTTCAATCTGGAAATGTGTGCAGTTATGCATTTTGGACGATTGTACCTGAAGGGAGATCCTTAACAGTGAGGAGGAACAGGGAGAGTAACCGAGCAAATTGATAGGGTGGTTAAAGAAGGCTGATAGTGTGCTGACCTCATTAGTCCAGGGATTGAGTACAAGAGCCGTGAGGTAATATTACAACTCCATAAAACTCTGGTTAGATCACCACTTTAGGGAAACTTCAATCCCGTCTCCCTCAATCTCCCTATTTGACAACACTCCAGTGCCCTACCATTCACTGGGCAAGTCCTGCACTGGTTTAACCTCCCAAAATGAAACACTTTACAATGGCCTGTGGTAAATTCCTGGCAATTTTTCACAAGCTGTTACAGATAAGCATAATTATTCCTGACAAGGACTGTTTTGGTTCAAACATGTATCAGAATGTTTGTAGAACAATTTGTTCGACTGAACTGAGCAAGGTTGAACTTGCATAGCAGCCACAGCCTTAGGGTTGATGTGAACTGAGCAGTTTGCTTTCTGTGTTGATGTGGCTGAGTTAAGAAAATGTCAAAACAAACTTCCATTCCTCCTCTGCTCTGCCACTCATTCCCCACACCTCCCCTTCTCTCTCTCTCTCCTCTCTCTCTTCTTTTGCTCTCTCCTCTTCTATTTCTCTCTCTCCCACTCTCTCTCTCTTGCACAAACTCCTGCCCTATTTCAATTATGTTATAGACTTTTCTGTTTTTGTTATTTTGCTTGTCTCATTTTTTCTCTCCAAGTCTCTGCTTCTCTCACTCAATATCTCACACACAAACACTGTCTCCATCTCTCATTCTCCTTTTGATCCTTTCTCCATCACTCTGTCTCTCTCTCTCTCTTTCTCACAATCTCATTCCCTCTCCCTTTCTCTGACATTATTTCACATATTTCAAATTCCATGCGTTTGTCATTTTGTTTGCTTAAATTGAAAAAAAATCTCATTACATTCTTTTCAGTCTAGTCATGGATAAATTTATTTCATATTAGTTGATTTGTAACTCAGCAAACTTCAGCTGATACTCTGCTGTCATGTTAGAGGTACTGCCACCCTGGGGAGTGCTGCCCTGTCAGAAGTGCTGTCTCCCTGCTGCCACCCTGGGGAGTGCTGCCCTGTAGGAGCTGCTGTCTCCCTGGGGAGTGCTGCCCTGTAGGAAGTGCTGCCACCCTAGGGAGTGCTGCCCTATAGGAGGTGCTGCCACCCTGGGGAGTGCTGCCCTGTAGGAATTGCTGTCTCCCTGCTGCCACCCTGGGTTGTGCTGGCTTTTAGGAGGTGCTGCCACCCTGGGGAGTGCAGCCCTGTCAGAGGTGCCGCCACCCTGGGGAGTGCTGCCCTGTAGGAGGTGCTGTCTCCCTGCAGCCACACTGGGGAGTGCTGCCCTGTAGGTGGTGCTGCCACCCTGGGGAGTTCTGCCCTGTAGGAGGTGCTGTCTCTCTGGGGAATGCTGCCGTGTAGGAGGTGCTGCCACCCTGGTGAGTGCTACCCTGTCAGAGGTGCTGCCACCCTGGGGAGTGCTGCCCTGTAGGAGGTGCTGTCTCTCTGGGGAGTGCTGCCCTGTAGGAGGTGCTGCCATCCTGGGGAGTTCTGCCCTGTAGGAGGTGCGGCCAGCCTGGGGAATGCTGCCCTGTAGGAGGTGCTGTCTCTCTGGAGAGTGCTGCCATGTAGGAGGTGCTGCCACCCTGAGATGTGCTGCCCTGTAGGAGGTGCTGCCACTCTGGGGAGTGCTGCCCTGTAGGAGGTGCTGTCTCCCTGCTGCCACACTGGGGAGTGCTGCCCTGTCGGAGGTGCTGCCACCCTGGGGAGTTCTGCCCTGTAGGAGGTGCTGCCACCCTGGGGAATGCTGCCCTGTAGAGGGTTTTGTCTCTCTGGGGAGTGCTGCCATGTAGGAGGTGCTGCCACCCTGGGGAGTACTGCCCTGTAGGAGGTGCTGTCTCCCTGCTGCCACCCTGGGGAGTGCTGCCCTGTAGGAGGTGCTGCCACCCTGGGGAGTGCTGCCCTGTAGGAGGTGCTGCCACCCTGCTGCCACCCTGGGGAGTGCTGCCCTGTCGGAGGTGCTGCCACCCTGGGGAGTGCTGTCCTGTAGGAGGTGCTGTCTCTCTGGGAAGTGCTGCCGTGTAGGAGGTGCTGCCACCTTGGGGAGTGCTGCCCTGTAGGAGGTGCTGTCTGCCTGCTGCCACCCTGACATTATCTAGGTCTTCTGTTTGCTTAATGGTTTTTGGGAGATGTGTGTCGATGGGAAGGCCAGCATTTATTGCCTATACCTAATTGCTCCTGAGATGGAGGGGTTGAGATCTTCTGGAGCCTCTGAAGACCTGGGGAAGGGGCTCCAACTGTGCTGGCGGGAGGGTATTATAGGGTTTAGATCCAGGTTTAGATCGAGGTATCTCCAGATCAGGTGTGGGACGGGATGTGGGGTGGGGGGGGGGAGGTTTGGAGGAACCTGCGCCTGCTGCCCTCGTCCTCCCTGCTGGCCCAGCTCATGGGTTCAGGAGGCGACACCTCAGATCTCCATTGACGAACTCTTCCTGCTCTCTCATCTCAGTTTCTCAGCTCCAGCCTGAATCGATCCACAGCAAAAGATCCAAGTGCAAAACTGGAAATGTGGATCTTCCCAGGACATCCCCAGCCCTGGAGGGACACTCTCCTCTGGGTTCCCCACAGGTACTGGCGGTTCGAGTGAAGGTGACCAGTGACGGGAGCAGGTAGGTCTGCCCTAGATCTTGCATCTCCTCCCTTAGAACATAGTGAACAGGAGCAGATGAAGGCCATTCAGCCCATCAAGCCTGCTTCACCATTCAGTGCAATCATGGCAGATCATGTGACCTTGGTACCATATTCCTGCTTTCTCTCTACCCCTCAATCTCTTCACCCAATACGGCCATATCGAATATATCTAACAAACTGGCCTCAACAACTTTCTGTGGCAGAAAGTTCACAACTGTCTATGTGAAAGAATTTTCTCCTCATCTTAGTCCTGAATGGCTTCCCTCTTCTCATTAGCCTGTGATCCCTTGTTCTGGAACATTCTTCCTATGGATTCATTGCCAGGGTCACATCCCTCCCAGAGGTTTGAACACTAAGTTGAGCACTGGCCCTTCTCGTGATCTTGTTGCATCCTGATCTACACACCCCGAAATGTCTCAGTGAAGGGTTCCAACCCGAAACGTCGGCCATTCTTTCTCTCCCACAGACGCTCCTCAACCCTCTGAGTTCCTCCAGCAGACAGATGCTCCAGATTCCAGAATCTATCATCTCTCCTCTGTCTCCTTGGGACATCTCGTGTTCTCAGCAAGCGATTGGGGTGGGGTCTTGGTATTGAGACTCTCTGCTCTACCGTGTCCTCGTTTACCACTCACTGATGCTGATCCTATTTTATGTTCCCCACATTCTTATCAACTCCCCCTAGATTGGAAGTAAAACATGAAACTCTGCAGACACTGTAGTTAAAGTAAAAATATAACTTGATGACGGGCTCAAGCCTGAAATGTTGGTTATGCATCTTTATCTTTGCTCGATAAAATTCACTGTCTGACTTGCTGAGTTTCTCCAGCATCATGTTTTAACTCTTCCCCCCCCCCCCCCCCCCCCCCGGATTCTTCCCCTCGTTTACGCCCAATTATCCAGTAACCTGCACATCTCTGGGAGGTGGGAGGAGACGGGGTGGGGATCCAACTCAGTCACAGTGGGAATGTGCAGACTCCACACAGACAGTGGCAGAGGTGAGGAGTTGCTGGGGGGAGAGAGGCAGGGGATCAACCCACTGATACTTTTGGCTAACCCCAAAGGCTGTCAGGAAGCCACATGGCCAACTTGGCTGCAGGGGGAATGAGTCACCTAATGTGGGAGGCGGTGAATCGGTTGTTGAGAAATGTTTCTCCATGGTTTTTGTCTGGCCGTACAGATCCAAGCCAGGACTGTGGCTGACAGCAATGCTCTGAAATGATGATTGGAACCAGACGCTTATTGATGAAAGACTAGACATGGCACAGCCTCCCCTACCTCCCCTCCCCCGGAGTAGCCACCTTAGGCTCTATGTTCTCCAATGGTTTTCTGTGGGTAAGACAGAGTCTGGGGAGGTGGATAAACTGCGTCAGAACCGGGGGTGTCGAGGGGAGGGGGTCAGGGCAGAGAGGGGAGAGGAAGGGGCTGCCAGGCGAGAGGCAGAACCAGGTGAGGAACAGGATGGAGCTGGGTGGGGGAAAGTGATAGGTAGAAAGGAAAAGAAAGAGGACAAGGAGCTATTTTGGGGAGAGGGAAGGGGAGGAGAGGAGGTTTGAAAGGGGATGAGGAGTGGAAGGTGCAGGGGAGGAGGGGGGGAGAGGGGAGAGGGGTGAGAGGGAAGAGGAGGGGATGGGGAGGAGAGGGGGTTTGGAGGGGAATGGGGAGGTGCAGGGAAGGGGGATAGGGAGGGGAGCTGAGGACAGAGTAGAGTCTAGTGGTGATTTGCAGATATTTCGAAGGGGTGCAGGGTGGGATTTTGGAGAGGTGGTGGATGAGGGCTGAGGGGATTTGGGAGAGAGGCAGGGTGAAGTTGTATGACATTGAACTGCGATAAATCCACATGTGATATCACTGTGGGCCCACGGTAGAACTACTTGAGACCATTTGACCTCTTGTGCTGCTCTCCCACCAGTAGTAGGGAGATGTTGTTCAGTGGAGAGAAGTCCCTGATAGCCTCGTATTTTAGAAAATAAACCCCGAGGTGGGTAGGCCATCGAGGTGAAGCTCAGCGGAGTGGGGGAGTGAGATGGGGAAATTTAGGCGTGATGGGTAGCACAATGCTGTTACAGTGCCAGCGATCTGGGTTGGAATCCACCACTGATTCTAAGGAGTTTGTACGTTCTCCCCAAGGACTCCAGTTTCTTCCCACCCTTCAAAACATACAGGGTGTATAGGTTAATTTGGGAGTCATTGGGCACTATGGACTTGTGGGCTGGAGGGGGCTTCAACCAAGCTGTATCGTTGAAATTAAAATGCAAAATTCAAACTTCCAAAGTCTCGAGCCAGGCAGCTGAGAATCACAGTCATGGGAACTGGGTAATGAGGGGAGGGGGGTAGAGAGAGAGAGGCGAAGGGGATGAGGGGGGGGAGAGAGCGAGATGAAGGGGAGAGAGAGAGAGACAAAGGAGAGAGTGGTGAAGAAGAGAGGGAAGGAGGTAGTAAAGGAGGAAGAAGGTGAGAGAGAGAGAGAGAGAGATGCAGGTGATCATTTTAATCGAGGTAATTTCTGGGTTAATAGCTGTACAGGGAAAGTGCTGAGTGAATGGCAGGCCCTCAGCAGCACTGAGGGAGGGATATGGGGTGCAGGAGCACATCTCCCTGAGAGCAACCACACAGGGGATGGGGGTTGAAGAAGGTGCCCAGGCACTGAGGATATTGGTCAGGGAGCCACGTGGCAGCTGTGTCAAACTCTAGTGAGACCATGCGTGGAGCATTGTGTGTTGTTCTGGTCGTCCCCATCACAGGAATGAGGTGGAGACTTTGGAGAGGGTGCAGAAGAGATTCACCAGAGTGTTGTGAAACACGAAAGTCTGCAGACATTGTGACTGTAGTAAACACACAGAAATGCTGGAGGAACTCAGCCGATCTCACAGCGTCCATAGAGGTAAAGATATATTACTGACATTTTGTGTCTGAGCCAGGACGTTGCCTGGATTGGAGACTGAAAAACTGTGGTTGCTTTTTCTGCTTTCCCACAAATTAAAGGTCAGAAAACAGAATAAAATATCTTCCATCTGTGAAGGAGCCATTGATTCAACAGATCTGACGTAGCTCAGCGCCAACTGTTCCAACTCCCTGACCACAGAGGACAGGGAGACACAACCTGATGGGGCGGGGTATGTGACTCAGACGTGGTCATCCCGCAGTCCAGTTTCCTGTCAATCCAGATGTTGGAGGTCAGAGCTGCTGTGAAATGAATTGAGAGCTTCTCCTGTGTTAAAGGCACGTTACCCGAGGGAGAGCAGCTACATACATGGGTAGACAAATTGCAGGTGGAGTGTAATCTGGACACGTGTGCGTTGCAATTTGGGGGGGGGGGGTGTTCAAATACAAGGGGGAGGCAGGACCCTCAGGGTACAGGGGGATCTTGGGGTGCAAATCCAGAGCATCACCCTTCACTCCATCGAGGATGTCTACAAGAGGCAGAACCTTAAGGAAGCAGCCTCTGTCCTCAAGGATCCCACAACCCAGGCCATAACTCTTCTCACTGCTACCATCAGGAAGGAGGTACAGGAGTCTGAAGATGAACACCCAACAGCACAAAAACAGCATTTTCCCCTCCGCCATCAGATTTCTGAATAGACAATGAACCACAGACATGACCTCATTTATTTTTGCACTCATTTATTTATTTTAAAATGTAATTTATAGCAATATTTGCTGCAAAACAACAACTCTTGTGAAGTGTTCATGACAATAGATTCTGAGCTTCCAGCAAGTGTCAGCGCAATGGAGAAGGTGTACGTCATACCTGCCTCCTTTGATGGATCAGTGAGTACAATGGTCGGGAAGTCATGTTGCAGCTGTGTAAACCTTTGGTTCGACCACATGTGGATTATTGTGTGCACCTCTGGTCACTCATCACAGGAAGGATGTGGGGAAAGGTGCAGAGGATCTTGCCTACATTGGGAAATGTTTGTGATCAGGAGAGATTGGACAAAATTGGGTGGTGTCCTCTGGAGTCTCAGAGGCTGAGGAGAGGCCTGATCGATGATCAAATGATGAAAGGCATTGGGGTGGAGGGGGGTGGGGTAGTTAGAGGCTTTATTGAAGGGGAGAAATTACAAATACTAGATACAGGGGTTCAAGGGAGTGGAACAGACAGGGAATGGGGCAATATCAAGCAGACCAGACAGGCAGGCCAAGTTTAAGTTGGCACCATGGTTGGACACACATCGTAGGCTGAAGATTCCTGTTCTATGTTTGATGTAAGAATCAGAATTTATTGTCATGAACGTGTGATGAAATTTGTTGCTTTGCAGCAGCATCAAATGCGCAAACATTGCTATAAATTACATTTAAAGAAATAAATAATCATGTCAGGAAATAGGAGAAAGTGAGACCGTGTCTCATTTAGAAATCTGATGGAGGAGGGGAAGAAGCTGTTTTTGTACCATTGGGTGTTTGTCTTCCCGATGGTAGCAGTGAGAAGTGGGCATGGCCTGGAAGGTGAGGGTCCTTGAGGATAGAGGATGCTTTCATGTAGATGTCTTCGAAAGAGTGATTGCCAAGATGGTGCTGGCCGAGTTCACAACTCCCTGGAGTTTTTTACCTGTCCTGTACATTGGCACCTCTGTACCAGATAGTGATGCAACCAGCCAGAATGCCATTCACCTGTAGAAACATTTGAGTCTTCGGTGTCATACCAAATCTCTTCAAATTCCTCATTGAAGGATAGCTGCTGGCGAGCTGCCTTCACGATTGCATTGGCATGAAGCCCCCAGGATAGATCATCAGAGATGTTGACACCCAAGGATTTGAACTTCTTTACCATTTCCACTGCTAACCCCTTGATGAGGACTGGTTCATTTTCCTGGTTTCCCCTTCCTGAAGTCCACAATCAGCTCCTTGGTTTTGCTAATGTTGAGTGCAAGGATGTTGGCGTGAGACCACTCAACTTGCTGATCTATCTCCCTGTGATTCTGCTGATGACCCTGGTGTCATTGACAAATTTGTAAACAACATTTGAATTGTGCCCAGCCACTCAGGCATGGGTTGTAGAGTGAGAAGAGCAGTGGGCTAAGTATGCATCCCTGAGGTGCGCTGTGTTGATTGGCAATAAGGAGGGCGTGTTGGCAACATTCAGGAAGAGTGAACGGGTGTCACTTGTGTCAGACCTGAGATGATGGCTCAGTTTCTCCCCCCATGGATGCTGCCTGACTTTCTGAGTGTTTCTAGAGCTTTCAATCTTTATTCTAGGGAAGGATTGCTCAGTCCCCTTCCAAGAACCATGGGTTTCCACCGCTCCCATTCACCACGATTCCCAAACATCTCTTCTTCTGTTTTCTCTGGAGCAGCTCTGAAACGGAGTCAGAACCTGCAATCTCCGACTTCACCTCAAGCCCTGGCCCTGGGACATGGGGCCGGAGAACCACCATGCCCCAGAGGAAAGCGGGAACGAAGTCTGGTCAACACAATGTAACCTCCAAGGCCCAGCAAGGTAAAATAACCTGGTAAGCCGAGGGTCGGGATCTCTCAGGATAACAGCAAAACTGAGACGTGTAAAGCCACCCTTGCATTGTCCCATTTAAAGAATAAATACCTCATTTACAGGCAGTTAGTAAAAGCTGAAACACTCAGCAGGTCAGGCAGCATCTGTGGAGAGGGGTACACTTCACGTTTCATGTCCAGACAAGTTGTCGGAACTGGGAGAGAAAGAAACAAGCAAAGTGAGGTGTTAGAGTGGGGAGAGCTTGGTGAGTTTCTTGTCATATACATGAGTACAATGTACAGATGCACCAACATTCTTGCTGCAGCCACACAGGTCTGTAAGATAGGACAAGTACAATAGTATAAACCAACTTATCACAATGTGCCAAGAGAGGGAGATGATAAATATTTTTTAAAAAGGGTAGCTAAACAAATACTTGAGTTGTTCAAGTAAGAAAGTTGTGGTTCCGGAGCAGGTTAGGGTTGGGGTTACAGTAGTTCGGGGAAGTCCAAGAGCCTGATAGCTGTTGGATTAAAACTGAACCCTGTAGGTGCTGGTCTTCAGACTTCTGTACCTTCTGCCTGAAGGGAGCAGTGAGAAGAGCTTGTGACCAGACTGACTAAGGTCATTGAGATGCACAGCGTGGAAGCAGGCCTGGACTGACCAAAATGTCCTGTCCACGCTAGTCCCACCTGCCTGAATTTGCCCTATATCCCTCTAAACCCATCCTATCCAGGCAGCATGGTTAGTGCAGTGGTTACTGCAACACTTTTGTCTTGTCAGTGACCTGGGTTCGAATCCGGTGCTGTCTGTAATGAGTTTGAACGGTCTCCCCATGTCTGCGTGGGTTTCCTCCGGGTGCTCCGATTTCTTCCAGTCCTCCAAAAAGCGTACAGTTTGAGGTTACTTGGCGTATTTGGATGGCACAGTTCATGAGCTGGAAGGGTCTGTTTCCATGCTGTTAAGTTTACATTAAAAAAAATTCATGATTCCATTCAAATCTTTCTTAAACATTGCAATAGTTTCTGCCTCAACCCCCTCCTCTGGCAGCCCGTTCCATACACCCTTCATATTCTCTGTGAAACAGTGTCTCCCTCAGGTTTCTGTTAAAGCTCTCTTCCACCCCCACCACCTTAAACTCATGTCATCTGGTTCCTGATTCCCTTACTTAATAGATCTCCCGATCTATTTCCCTCATGGTTCTGTACACCTCTGAGAGATCCCTCATCCTCCTCCACTCCAAGGAATTAAAGTGCCAGCCCAGACAACCTCTCGCCGTAGCCCAGGCCCCCCGAGTCTAGGCAACATCCTTGTAAATCCTCTCTGCTCCCCTTCCAGCTTGACGACATCTTTCCTGCAGCGCGGTGACCAACACTGAGCACAACACTCCAAGTAGGGCCTCACCAACGTCGTATACAACTGCCTCATGGCCTCCCAACTTCTGTACTTGATGCTCTGATGAAGGCCAATGTGCAGAAAGCCTTTTTGACTACCCTATCTACCTGTGACACCACTGTCAAGGATCGATGTACCTGTACTCCTTTATCCCTCTGCTCTACAACACTTCCCACATCCCCACCATTCAGTATAGATTCGACCTACATGAGCCCTTCCAAAATATCGACTTGAGGCAGGGCCTCGCATAGATGTCTTCATCAGATACTCGCATTGGGCTTGGCTTGGTTTGCCATTATCTGCAGCCTTCTGGGTTCCTGGCACTCAAGTTTCCAAAGGAAAGCACAGATTAAAGGGAATACCTCCGACAGGGTGGAGACAGGATGACCAAACACAGCAGTCTCAATCAGATTACTTTTATTTTTGATTAGCATCACAGAAAACAGCAAGGAAGGTTGCCCAGATGTGGCACGCACAGTTGAAGATGACGTCAGCTGATGGAATAATGGATAAAGTTGTTGTAGCAAGTCAGGAAGTCTGAAGGTGGGACGTTTATGAAATTGACCAAGGGACTGATGAAGTTCAGTGGGGACAAAACACAGGGAGTGAAATAGCCTCTTTAAAAAAGGGAGGGAGGGGAGGGAGAGAGAGAACAGTGAGAGAAAGAGAGTACAGGAGAGAGTGCATGAGATTGAGGGGTTATCTCAGAGAGGAGAAAAAAATCTGGGTCCCTCACATAAGAATTACAGTGGGAAGCAAAGAATGGCAGAGAATTTGGCTGGCACGGTTGTCGAAGAGGTCAGTGGCCCGGGTTTGAATCATGCTGTCTCCAAGGAGTTTGTATGTTCTTCCCGTGTCTGCGTGGGTTTGCTCCGGTTTCCTCCTACCCTTCAAAACATACGGTGGTTGTAGGTTCATTGGCCATGTGGGTGTATTTGGGTGAGGTGAGCCAGAAGGAACTGTTACCATGCTGTATTTCAAATTTTGTTAAAATAATTGAAATTAAAAATTAAATTAAAGTAATATTTAGTATTTATGATCTATAACAATGATTTGGAGGGGAATGTAATTATAATGTAGAAAATTGAATCTTGATAAAGGCCCTGGGCTGCAATTGTTTTCTGGGAATCCATCTCTCTCTCTCTCTCTCTCTCTCTCTCTCTCTCTCTCTCTCTCCTCGCTCTCGCCGCTTTCAGGTGGCCAGAATACCCTGATGTAAAGCCACCTACTCTACCCCTATGCAGCTGTCAGGAGGCCACCTGAAGGTGGAGAACCCGGCCAGAAGGAGCACTTACCTAACCCTCCTCCTGTAGGTATAATCTCCGGCTCCGAGATTCCCCCGTTGCACCTGAAAGCAGCAGTGGGACTACGGCCATAGTCTACAGGAGCCGGCATTCTCTCAGACGTGGCTCTCCTTCAGCTGGCACGTTCAGATGACAGAAAGGCGTCTTCACCATGGCCACCTGAACTTCCCAGCTGCACTCCTCCAGCCGCGTCTGCTGGCGCATTATCTGTGTCCAAGCACCTGAAAGTGGCTTCTGACTCTAACTCTAGCTCTCTCATCTCTAATTTCTCTCTCTCTCTCTCTCCCCTTCTCTCTCATCCCCAATCTCCCTCTCTCTTTCTCTCACCCCAATCTCTCTCTCTCTCCTCTCTGATTCCCATCTCCCTTCCCCTTCCAGCCCACACTCCCCATGTCTGTACAATTTGGTGAAGTCTATTACCACCTGCTGGCAGATCCATGTCATTGAGGCCTGACATTCCCACAACAACAGAAAAAGAGAACCAGTCAAACACTTACTTTAACCATTCATTGATATTTTCTGCTTTGTATCTCTATTCTGCAGCCCTGTCTCGAGCTCTCAGCCTCAATGCCCCAGCCAAGGAAAGGCAGGAGAGATGGAGGGAGAAAATCCGCAGAAGTAAGTACAGGTATTTACCTTGTTCACCCACTCACGCAGTTTACTCTCACCATTCCCGGGGGGGTTTGGGGGAGGCAGGTGGTCACATTGTGGGAGGGGCATCTTTCATGGTTGGGTATTTGGAATATCACCTTGTAGGGCAGTTGCTGGGCCTGGCCAAGCTGGGTATTCACAGGTCGAGGTAGCCAGTGGTCAAGGGTATCAAGAGGAATAGAATATAGGAGCAAGGATGTGATGTTGAGGCTTTATATGGAAATGGTGAGTCTTCACCTGGAATTTTGTGCTCTTCATTTAAAAGATGTGCAATATTAATTAGGTGTAAATCATCTATCAGAGGCGGTGTCTTAAGGAAGCAGCCTCTATTCTCAAGGTCCTCCATCACCCAGGCCATGCTCTCTTCTCACGGCTTCCATCAGGAAGGAGGTGCAGGAGCCCGAAGACAAACACCCAACGGCACAAAAACAGCTTCTTCCCTTCCGCCATCAGATTTCTGAACGGACAATGAACCACAGACACGATCTCACTTTCTCTTTAAATATTTAAATGCTACATTTTAAAATTTAGATTGCAGCAATGTAACAGGCACTTCTGGCCCAAGAGCCCAATTAACATATAATCTCTGTCCGTTTTGGAGGGTGGAAGGAAACCGAAGCCCCCGGAGGAAACCCACGGAAACACGGGCTGAACAGGACAGGATTCAAACCCACTGTAACGCCGTTGTGTTAACTGTGCCACCCTCTTCATTTGCACCTGTGGTGCTCCTGCAAAACAAGGAATTCCGTGACATGCTCATGACAATAAATTCTGGTTCAGATCAGAATTGTCAGGAAGGAGCCAGCAAACTCTCCTTGCTGTGCTTCCAATCCCCTCCAGGGGGCATTGCAAGACCATGGGGCAACAGGCCTCTTTCTTTGGGGCAAATGATGATTTAATTACAGATCAACTAGTTTCTGATTATAAATGCCAACATGCTAGCAGATTATTTTACTACAATTGTTGCCAACCTGTTGGTTAGCAGTGCTGATTGCCCAGGCAACCTTGGTTCAAAGTAAAAACACAAAATGCTGGAGAAACTCAGCTGGTCAAACAGTCAGAATCAGGATTTATTGTCATGAACAAGTCATGAAATTCAGTGTTTATGGAGCAGCAATCATAGAGCAAATATTCATATTATAACCATCTTACAACATTACTATAAATAAATAAAAATAATAGTGCACAGAAAGTCAGACAGTGTCTGCGGTTCATTGATTATTCAGGAATCTGTTGGCAGTGGGGAAGAAGCTGTCCTTGTGCCACTGAGTGCTCATCCTCAGGCTCCTGTATCTTTTCTCTGATGGTAGCAAGAGTGAAGAGGGCATAGCTTGGGTGGTAAGGGGGCTTTGAGGATAGGGGCTGCTTCCTTAAGCAAAGGTCAAAATGCAACCAACGTTTCTGGCTTTAGCCCTTCATCAAGATATGGAAAAATGTTGGCAGGCATCCGAGCCAAAGTGTGGGGGAAGGGGCACAAAAGCAGGAGGTGAGAGGTGGAGAGGGAGGGAGGGGACAGCAGTGATTAAGGGGAGGAGGGATGGCTGGGTGGGTAGAGGGGGAAGGGAGAACTGTAAAAACTGGAAAGGGGGAGGGGAAAGAAAAGGCACCCAACCCACCCAGCCATCCCTCCTCCCCTTGATCGCTGCTGTCCCCTCCCTCCCTTCTTCACCTCTCTCCTCCTGCCTTTGTGGCCACTCCTTCCCCCCCCCCCCCACCGCCAATCTTTGGCTCTGAAGCCTGCCGACATTTTTCCATACCTTGGAGAAGGGCTCAAGCAGGAAACGTCAGTTCTGTATCTTTACCTTTGCTACATAAAGGACACTGTTTGACCTGCTGAGTTTCTCCAGCATTTTTACTTCAACCACGGGGTCTGCAGATTTTCATGATCCATTAACCTTGGTTACAGCACTAGACTCAGAGCTACTGGGAGAGGTGGAAGGTTGCAGTTCTCCCAGGTAGTCCTGGAAAACTAATTGATGCAAGATCCGCAGCCTTAAAATAATTGAGAGACCATATGATGTTGGGCACTTTCCATTCATGAGGGAAGTAATGTTCTGAATCATCCAATCATCCATCATGAAGATGTTTGATACTTTCCCATTGACAGGGAGCGGTGGGAAGGGAACTTGCGTGGCCAATGGGAGCAGAGGGCACATGATGATGCTTCCAGGAAATGGTGGCTCATTTTTTGATTGTGCCCAGCAGTGATTGCCCACTCCTAATTGTTCTTGAGGGGGAGGGGGTGAGGGAATGGGTGGTGGAGGTGGGAGAGGGTGACGACAAGGCAGGGAGGAGGGGGAGGGGTGGAAGAACAAAGGAGGGGTGGGGAGAGGGAAGGGGGGAGGGGAGAGGGAGGGTTGGAGAGGTGGGTGAAGGGTAAGTTTGGGAGGGTGGGGTGGGGTGGGGTGTAGGGAGAGAGGAGGGATCTTAGAATGAAGTTACTCCCACAGTGTGGTTGGGGAAGGGCTCCAGGATCAGACCCAATCCTGATGAAGGAGGGTTTCCAGGTCAGGACAGTGCAGGAGAACCTGCTGGGAATGGTGGTCCATGTGACAGATCCCCAGTCCTGGTGGGTGGTCGGATCCTGAGGGAAGCTGGAACTGCAAGAAGAGGAGTTTGGATGGTGTCGCTGGGGTGGTGTTCACCTGAGGCAGGATGGGGTACATCAGCTGTCTGACCTTGTGGTCACTCCGGCCTTGGGGCTGACCTGTGTTTCTATTCAAGAGCTGCCGGTGCTGCTGGGTAACAAGATGGAGGGGCCGGTGAAGGAGGGAAATGTAGATGTCCCGGCCTCATCTGTTGACCAGGATCCTGGAGCTCAGGTAGGTCTCCATGGGGGGCTTGGGGTATGGGGGTGATTCATCCCTTCAGCCAGTGTTGACTGCAGGAAATCTCCCAGCCACCGACACGGCATCCTTCGTTGTCGGGTACATGAAACACAAATTTGTCAATGTTTTCCTGTGCACCCCACAATGAGAGAAGCAGGAGAGAGTCCCTCCACCGAAACCAAGTGTCCGTGGATTCACCTCCTGTGCCCCCACAGCCTCTGCAGCCACACGACCTCCTGTCTGTTCCAGTGGTGACCCTGAGATCCTGGCTCCCAACCCCTGATGCGATCTGGAAGTTAAAACCCAATGTTGCCCAAACAAAATGGTGGGGGAGGGGCAGGGGGCACGGTCCCACAGGCAGGAAATGGATAAGGGAGGGAGGGCACACCACCGAACAGGGGGAGGGAGGACGGCTCTGTGAATGGAGAGGGAAGGGAGTAGAGAGGAAAGGAGACCGAGGGGTGGGGAAGGGAGGGAGAACGGTGTCTGCAGACTTTCGTGTTTCACTCCAATCAGGAAGCCTTCATTGCCCGAGGCGTTCGGAAGCCCTACTCACCAACGGTACCCTCACGGGTCCCTGGTACCCATGAGCCGGACTCTGGCAGCCCCGTGACCTAATGTGGGTCCTTCAGCTCTCGCTGAGCCCTTCTCCGGTCAGCTGCCATGGTCTCCCACTTTCCAGGTTCTCCTTCTTTGGGGGCGGGGGGAATGATCACCCTGCTGTCCTTTACCAGTCTGATGATACCCCGCTTGGCTGCTTGGAGTTCGTCTGATCCACTGACAAAGCCAGGTGCTCTGTGAAGCGGTCACCCACTCTGAATCCGGTCTCACTGATGCCAAGTTTATTTCTCATACGATTGCTCAAATGCAACCCAACGAAACTGCAGACACACAACCTGACATAACATGCATACATCTGCAGTACATCTGTACATACCTAAAAAAAAATAAATATTGTTCAATAAATAGTAAAGATTCAGGTGGTACGTGCAAGTAGTTGCTATGATCATTCAACATTCTTACTGCCCGTGGGAAGAAGCTGTTCATCAGCCAGGTGGTGCTGGCTCTGATCCTCCTGTAACTCTTCCCCAACAGGAAGATGTGTGCAGGGTGGAAGGGGTCCTCAATGACATTGTGCGCCCTCTTCAGATAAGGATCCCAGTAGATTGTTTAAGTGGTGGGGGGGGGGGAAAGGGAGACCCCAGTGATCGTCTCCACCTTTCTTATGGTCCTGTAGACTGGCCTCTGATCCATTTCTCTGCAGCAACCATCCTGCACAGTGATACAGCCGGCCAGGATGCTCTCGATGAGCTCCTGAAGAAGGTTGACATGATGGTGGCCCGTAGCCTTGCCCACTTCAGTCTTCTCAGGAAGTGCATTCGCTGTTGCACCTTCCTGATAAGTGAGGAGATGTTGTGTGTCCACAATAGGTCACTAGTTAAGTGAACTCCAAGGGACATATTGCTCTCCACTCTCCCCACTACCAAGCTCTGAATGTGTACTGGAGGGTTACCCTGGTACTCCTGAAGTCCACAATCATCTCCTTCATCTTGTTTACACTGAGATTCAGGTAGTGGAGGTCACACTGGGTTTGCTCCAGCTTCCAGTGACTGCCGGTGTTGCACCCATCCTGATTGGAACTGTTTTGGTTTCAGCTCCGGCCAAATCTTACGAGGGGTCACTCATTACCGACCCGGTCTCCACGGCAACAAGGAACTGCTGCTGTTCTAGAGGCTGCTTCCACTGCTGCCCCACCTCAACCTGGCACTAGTGTGAGACCCCAACGATTCACCAGGAGAATGCAGCTACCTCCTGTGTGCCAGAGCCCCAGGACCATCCACAAGTTGTCCTCCTGGAGCAGCAGGGGCCCAGCAGAGGCTAGAGAGGGCCATCCGGTGGATTCACACTACCATGCCAAACTCACGGAGAAGCTCACCGATGGTCCTCTGCCGGAACTTCGGGACCCTTCAGAAAAAGGGGTGGGTCAAACAAGCTTGGCGACTAGAGGTGGAGAGAGTGGGGTAGGGAGGTCCATCCATTCTCCCACACCTCCGTCCAACCCACTGGGTGGAATTGCCGCAGCCACAAGTCACGGATCTACAGAAGCAGAGAAGAATGTTCAGAATGATGGAAAGGCAGCTGAGACCAGGGTCCCGGCCTCAATCCAAACAACCATTTCAATGAATTTGGATGAATGCTGTCCCTCAGATCTGCCTCCGATAGAACACACTCACACCAAAAGCCCCAGCCTGGAATCTCCCAAATCGCCCCTGAGTTTCTTGGTGAACGCATTCAGGAAGTCACTCCTTGAGAGCAGGAGGTCCACGTTGTCGCATGCAGTAGAACAGGGTCAGGGCAGGAGGGTGAAGACAAAATGGCCCAGAACCTTCTCAATTAGTTCCTTCCATGGGTTGTCTCCCGTCTACACCTCAGCCCCAAATGTACCCCTGAGGGAGGATCACTGGCCGCGCCCTGTGAGATCACAAACTAGCACTCTAAGGCAGGACATCGGAGCCACCTCACCACCACACCAGGGAGATTTGGCCGGCTTCTTGCTGCCCTGCACCTCAGCTGATGGCTCTGGCAGAAACAGTGGTGATGACCAACAGCAATCCAACACCGGGGAGATGGAGAGGGGAGATGAGCGATGTTCCGGGAGGAGCATCTGGTTAAAGAAAGGCTGGGTGAATGACCACAGCCGGAAGAACAAAGGTTTGATTTCCTCAGTGACGATGGGAAACCCCAATCACGGAACCAGTAAGAACCCAATCCCTGCCACTGATGACACCCGGGACAGGACACCCAAGGGTGATATCTGGAGGCTGATAACCAGCTTCAAAAGGAAGAGAAGGACAATGCCCAGGCCATTCACCTCAACAAGGATGTCGACACTCCAAGCTGCTAGCCAACTTAACATCCTCCCAGGTACAAGTACACCTCTTGTCAAATCTTTGGACCTGTTCAGTCTGAATATCTTCCAAAGGGCAGGAGGTTGGGGGAAGTATCAGAACCGAGGGGTTTGGGTTCCTGTGGATGGATGAATCTTGAAGGTCTGCAGATGATGGAATCTGAGGCAAAGCAGCTAATGCTGGAAATACTCGAAAGGTCAGGCAGTGGAGAGGGGGAGGGGAGAGATATAAAGAGAAGGAGGGAAAAGGGGAGAAAGTTGGGGATAAGGGCAGAGAGGAGAGGAAGAGATAGGGGAGAATGAGTGAGTGGAGAGAAAGAGCGAGGAAAAGAGGGAGAGAGAGGGTATGAAGGGAAGGGAGAGAGAGAGGAGAGGGGGACAGAAGGAGAGAGAGATAGGGTATAAATAGAGGTGGGGAAGAGAGGGAGTGGTAGAGAGAAAGAATGACAGAGGGAGGGAGAGAGAGAGAGAGAGATGACTCCTGAAAAGCATCGATGGTCTGTCCACGGCCTGCTGCCTGGTCTGATTGTTTCCACTATTTCCCATCCCAGATTCCCAGACCATCTCTGAACCTCTCTCCCTGTCTGTTTTCACAGCTTCCTGTTATCCTACCCTAGAAAAAGACATTTCGCCCAATTGGAATTTTTGTCCCCTATTCTTCTCTCCCCGCTAGTAGGACTAAGTTCTGATTCCACACCATCAAAATTGTGCCAAACCTCAGCCTCATCTCTCCTGACGATCCTACTCTTTCTGTAATGGAATTGACCATCTTCATTATGAACATATTGATGGAGAAGAGGGCCGTTCAACCCTCCATCTCAGCTAGCTCAGAGTAATCCTTCCAATTTTATTTCCCTCCACCCCCATTTCCCTGTAACCCACTGACCTGCATGTTTCTCTGAGAGGTGGGAGAAGGCCAGAGCTCTGGGGGGTGGGGGGGGGGGGGGTGGTGGAACCATAGGACATAGAAGCAGTAATACACTGCTAAGCCCATCGAGCCTGTCCCAACATTTAATCATTCTCCCACTTGGCCTCACTTCCAGCCCTCCGATAGCCTGGCTATTCGGGAACCTACCCACCTCATGGTCATAGGGAGAACGTCCCAAATCCACATAGATGGTGCCGGAGTTGGGATTGAACCCAGGTCACTGGAGCTGCAAGGCAGCAGCATTACCTGCTGTATCCTCCTCTCACCTTCCCTCAGGGCTTACTCTTCACGTCGAGCAACACCGTGCAGAGATGGATTAGTATTGGCTTGTGTCCTGCCTACAATCCTGTGTAGAATGTCTAATGTAACCAGGCTCAGCACAATATGAACACAAGTTGCTAATTTGTGTTGTATGTTAGCAAGTTATTAATATTTCATCACAGTACAACGGCTTTCAATTAGCCCTTTGAAGTGTTTATTTTTAAATCTCACTAGACAGGATGACGCCAAATGTTTTCCAACCAGCAGATGTCCGCAGTGTGAATGTGCTCTCCAGATGCCACAATGCCAAAGGCTATTTAATTTGAAACAACATGATTTAACAGACAGATGAGTGCATGTCACTGCAGAGCCTGCTCAGACCTTGCAGGTTTTAATGAAATATTACTTGGGGTTTTATGTATCCATAAAGTACACCAGTCGAACTATATGGCAAGAAATCTTCATTCGGCTGGGTGAAGATCATTTTACATCTCTTGCTACATTTGTTTCCTCCATAAATTCAAAAGAAATAAAATTCAAGAGCGAGGTTCAATCCCATCGCCGTCACTGAATTGGATTGAATAAGGGAAAACAGAGGATTATGGGGATAAGTTCAGGAAGGATTACCAGTAGTTGGTTAAGAAGGTAACAGGCCATTTTGGCCCACGACGATGTGCTGACCAATACAGATCTTCTCAACAAACTACTGGTAATTCTTCCTGAACACTTGAACCCGTGCCACCAAATTCATTAACAGCCCCCGGTACGTTTTGAATGGTGGGAGGAAATTGGAGCCCTCGGGAAAAACCCACAGAGACACGGGAGAACGTACAGACAGCAGTGATTCAAAATCTGGTCCCCTTTGCTGGCTCTATAAAGGTGTGCTAACCGTGCCGTTCCTAAATGTTTATGATCTAAGAAAAGTAGAGGGTTATGGGTGTGAGGGAGGGTTGTTTCCCAAATTTCTCCTTTAGGGGTAGAGTGGGGGGGGGGGGTTGGGTTCCCACTCTGCTGTTCCCCCAGAGCCCACAACCCCTCGTGGTCCACTGCCAAGCATAGACAGCACCATCTTAGGCACAGAGCTCATGGCTGATGTTGTTGACAAGAGGCACAGGGTTGGTTGTTCAGAGATAAACGATCAGTTCTGAGTTTACTGCATGGATGAGATGCTCCTATTCCTTCTTTTCTCTCTTTCTCCCTTCCCTCCCTTTTTTCTCCCTCATTTTTCTCGCTCTCCCTCCCCTTTCTCACTCTCCCTTTCTCTCGCTCTCTCTCCCTTTCTCCCTCTCTCCTCTTTCTCTCTCTCTCTCCCTCCCTTTCTCTGTCCCTCTCTAAGATTCATATAACAAAATGTTCTCTGACTCACTTGCCCTGTTTAGACTTGGGGGTTAGGGACAGACTTTCTCTGCATGTTCCTGCAATGCAGTTAGAGATTTTTCCCAATGTTAAAAATGCCATATAAATGCAAGTTGTTATTGTCTGGAGGCTGCTCAGAGCAGCAGGAGGGAAGCTGATCAGATGCTGTGTGGTCTCAGAATCCCTTCCTCCCTTGCAGGATTTGATGGTCAGCTGGTGGTCTCCCAGACCCGTGAAGATGAATCCGAATCCTCCTTGGATGACCCATCTGAAGATAAGGAGGAGGTGAGATCTCTCGGCCTGATGTCCTCCATGGACTAGCTTTTCCTCTTTATTTCTGACATCCAGCATCTGCATTATTTTGTTGTTGGGTCAATATAGCAGTTCAAGTTCTTGTTCTCTCTCTCTCCCTCTCTCTCTCTCGCTTTCTCTCTTGCACATGTGTACACGGAAATGCGCGCGCGCACACACACACACACACACACACACACACACACACACACACACGCGCGCGAACATGCACGCACATGTACCCATGCATACATGAACACGTACGCAACTCAATTACAAACATATGCACACACACAGTCACACACACCCCACAATGCTGGAGGAACTCAGCAGGTCAGTGGTTAGAGCACTGGTCTTGTAAACCAGGGGCCGCGAGTCTGCTGGGGCTTCATTTCTGTGAGGGGAACAATTTCATGTATGTTACATTCTAAATGTTACATTTTAAATCTCAGTGTGACAATAATGGAACCTTTATGTAGCAAAGATAAAGAATCGTAACCAAGCATTTTAGGCATGAGCCCTTTCATCTAGACTTGCTGAGTTTCTCCAGCATTGTCTTTACTTCAATCACGGTCCCTGCAGACCTTTATGTTTTACTGGTGTAAATGTAAAGTTAAACTGTCCCCTGGTAACTGAGGTTCAAATGATTAACCCACAACCAGCATCGTCAGTCCACGTTTATTTGATAATTTTCATGGGATCTTACTCTGGTCAACTTATGACGGTGGTTAAACTTCATAGAATGTGGAAAAGGCCCTTCAGCCCTCGTGTCTGCGCTGAACATGACGTCCAACTTAAACACTGCTGCTTGCATTCCTTGCATATCCAGGTGTCTGACAAGAAGCCTCTACAACACCATTACCGTATCTATTTCCCCCTTACCTCTGGTGCCCCTGGTACTCCCCACTCTCTGTGCAAAAAAAAAAAATTGCCCCTCACATCTCCCTCATACTTCCCTCACCTTAAATGCACATCCTTCATGTGTAACACTTTTACCCTGGGGCTAAGATTCTGACTTCAACGGTAAAGATGTGGAATTTGCATTGATATAGCACCTCTCAGAATGTCCTAACACCTTCTGAGACCATCCAAGGCTGGGCAAACCTTGGCCCCACGCTTCTCTAGTTTGAGCCGTCCATTTTTATGAGTTCCTCTTCTTTCAGGAAGGTGGCCGAAGGAAGAGGAAACTGAAGAACATTGCCCTTCAGAAGGTGAAGCAAGAGGAACTGAAGAGACTCCACAGAGCACAGGTAGAGTTTCAATTCCGCACCCAATCCCATGCTACACACAAATTAGAGGAACAACACCTAATATCCCATCTGGGAGCTCTGCAACCATGTCGAATTAACAATGACTTCTCCAGTTTCCGGTAACCCCTTCCACTAAGTCCCCTATTGGTCTCCTTTCCTCCACCTCCCCTCTCCTTTTCTCTTCCTTCAGAGAGTTTCCCTCTCCCCGAACACAGGACATAGAGAGTTACAGCTCAGAATAGGCCCTTTTGGCAGCCTAGATAAACCTACTCAACAATGTAAACCTTCCCTACCTCATACCCATAACCCTCCATTTTCCTTCCATCCATGTGCCTGTCAAAGAGTCTTTTAAATGCCCCTAATGTTCCAGCCTCCACCACCACCCCTGGCAAGGCATTCCAGGCACCCACTCTCTCTGCATAAACAAAAACAACTTACCCCTAATGTCTCCCCTAAATTTCCCTCCTTCACTTTCTACAGATGTCCTAAGGTGTTTGCCACTCCTGCCATGGCTGACAACTCTATCCATGCCTCTCATCATCTTGCAGATCTCTATGAAGTCACCTCTCCTTCTTTTTCACTCCAAAGAGAAAAGCTTTTGTTCTCTTCTACCCTCCCACCTGTATCCACATGTGACCTCTTACCTGTTAGCCTCTGTTCATCCCCTTACACCTTCCTCCCTCTTCCCCCACCCCCCACCACCTTTTACACCTTATAGAATATAAGTAACAGGACCAGGAGTTGGCCATCCGGCCTGTCGCCACTGCTCCGCCATTCACTGTGTGATCATGGCTGATCTGATGATGGGCTCCACCTACCTGCCGTTTCTCCATATCCCTTAATTCTCTGACTATGTAGAAATCTATCCAACCTTGTCTTAAATATATTTATGGAGGTCACCTCCACTGCTTCAATGGGCAGTGAATTGCACAGATTCCCCACCCTCTGGGAAAACCAGCATCGTCAGTCCACGTTTATTTGATAATTTTCATGGGATCTTACTCTGGTCAACTTATGACGGTGGTTAAATTTCATAGAATGTGGAAAAGGCCCTTCAGCCCTCGTGTCTGCGCTGAACATGACGTTCATTTCCATCCTAAAACTATACCCTGAATCCTGAGGCAATGTCCCCTAGTTCTAGTCTCCCCCACCAATGGAAACAACTTTCCTATCTCTATCATATTTATGCCTTTCAGAATTGTACATGTTTCTATCAGGTCCCTTCTCATTCTTCTACATTCCAGTGAGAACAGTCCCAGACGACTCAATCTCTCCTCATCTCTGGAATCAATCTGGTGAACTTCCTCTGCACTGCATCCAAATCCAGTACATCCTTCCGGCCCATGAACCTGCGCTGCCCAATTATACCCATGTGACCAATTAAACTCCTAACCCCGTACATCTTTGGAATGTGAGAAGAAACCCACGCAGTCACGGGGAGAATGTACAAACCCCTTACGAACAGCGCCAGATTCAAACTCGGGTCATTGGCGCTGTGACAGCATTGCTCTAACCAAGATGGAAGGGAACATTCTTGTCCATTAATGTCAGGCTGACTAGTCCATATTGTTTTCCTTTCTTAAACCGTGGGATCTCATGTGTTCTGTTCCTCACTGTGTGCTGGGATCTCTGGAGTTCTGGATGCAGACCACCATTCATTCACCATCTCAATCACCACCTCCTTCAAACCCCACACTGCAGGTTATCTGGACCTGGGGATTTATCCCCTTTCACTCCCATTAATCTCTCCAATAACTTTGTCATACTAATGTCATTTTCCTCCAGTTTCTGATTCTGTACAGGGATGGTGTTTCCCACCGATGGTGGGAGGTTCACTGTCTCCTCACAATCAGACAAGGAAGTACAGTCACCTTTTGTTTCTCTGGCAGATTATTCAGCGTCAGCTGCAGGAGGTGGAGGAGAAGCAGCGGGTGTTGGAGGAACGTGGAGTGTTGATGGAGAAAGTGCTTCGGGGAGAGTCAGGTGTGTACCACTGGCTGCATTCATCCTTGGGATGTGCCACCATTGTTAGGTTGGGTTAGAGGATCCAATCTATGTGTTGAGGTTGAGGGTTTAGATATTCAGCATGGTAACGGGCTCTTTTGGCCCATGAGCCCAAATACCCAATTTAACCTACAACTCCCTGGTATGTTTTTAGAGGGTTGGTGATTCTACTCCTTCCACAGAAGCTGCCCCAACTGCTGAGAGTTCCCAGCATTTCTGTTTTTATTTCAGATTTCCAGCATCTGCAGATTTTTCTGTTCATTTCCAGAAATTGTAGCCTGCAAGACAACGTGGCTACAAGAGCAGGCTGTGCCCATCCCATTCCCTCACTGCCCCTCACTCCCACCCACTCCCCTCACTCCCATCCATGCCCCTCACTCACACCCCCTCCCCTCACTGCCCCTGACTCCCATCCCCTCCCTGCCCCTGACTGACACTCCCACCTCTGACACATTGCCTCCCCTCCCTGCCCCCTCACTCCCAACCCCTCCCCGCCCCCTCACTCCCAACCCCTCCCCTCCCTCCCCCTCACTCCCCCTCCCCTCCTTGCCCCTGACTCCCACTCCTCCCCTCTCTGCCCCATCTCACACCCCCTCCCCAATCTCACCTACCTTTAGTAGAAAAAGCCTATCGACATTTACTCTGTGCATCCCCCTCATAATTTTAAATACCTCTGTCAATCTCCCCTCATACACTGTACACTGCAGGGAATAAAGTCCTAACCTGTTTAATCTTTCCCTTTAACTCAATGCCTGAAGTCTGGGCAACATTCTAGTAAATCTTCTCTATACTCTATCTTATTGATATTGTTCCTGTAGTTAGGTGAACAAAACTACATACAATGCTCCAAATTTGGCCTCACCAAAATCTTGTACAACTTTACCATAACATCCCAACTCCTGTACTTGATACTTTGATTTATGAAGGCAAAAATGCCAAAAGTTCTCTTTACATTTTGCCTTCATAGCTCCATTGTCACCAAGGCTTTTTACAGGTTGCCATGACTACTTAAAGATTCAGGGTTAACAGTTAAAAGGTGAAATTACAACAGTGACATACCATAAAAGTAACTTCTTTCTATCAAGGTCATTTAACATAGCTTTCAACTCTTTAAATGTTAAATCTTGTAATATCATTTCTCAGACAATTACCCAGCAATAGAGAATCTCAAAGTCTAAGATAGAATTTTCTCTAAATACCACAATATTACTTGGAATGTGATAACACTTCAGTTACAGCATCAATCAGTGAGTTACGAGCTCTTACCTTCTGTGGAGTTAACTGCAGCTGGAAGCTGCCAACGATTCTGGTCAAATTGCAGGGAGGAGTGGACAACACTGGGTTCAGTCCCAACCCACGGTTCCGTCTGCATGGTGTTTCTCCTTGTGTCTGTGGGGCTTTCCTCCAGGTGTCCCAGATTTCTCCCCCCTCCCTCCCAAGTTCCAAAGACATGCAGTTGTCAATGAGAGCTTATTGTCATATACATGAGTACGATATATAGATGCCACAAAATTCCTATTTGCTTCAGCGACATGGGCATATAACATATATCAAATACAATAGTGTACACTACATTACTGGCAGAGGTGAATTGGCTGCTGTATGTTGTTCAGGTAGAGGTAGAATCTTGGGGTAGTGGTTTGAAATGGGATTGATGTCAATGGGTCAGCATGGACACGAATGGGCCCAAGAATTTCTATATGTGTTGTCTGACTCTAACTGGAGGGGGAGCAAGGGATGGTACTGGGGATAGTCAGATTTTTTCAGATTTATTGTCAGAGTACATACATAACAACCTTGAGATTCCTTTTCCTGTGGGCAAGGCAGAATGGCCATTTATTGGTAGTGCAAAAAAAAACTGTACACATCATCCACATAAATAAATGTAAATAAACTGATTGTGCAATTCAGAGGAAAAATCAATAAAGTGCACAAGTAACAGTCCTTAAATAAGTCCTTGATTGAGTTTTTTGGTGAGGAGTCTGATGGTGGAGGGGGAGCAGCTGTTTCTGAACCTGGTGGTGTGAGTCTTGGGGCATCGATACCTCTTTCCTGATGGCAGCAGCGAGAACAGAGCCTGTGCTGGGTGGTGTGGATCCTTGATGCAGCTCTCCAAAGGCAGGGTTCCCTGTAGATATTCTCGATGGTAGGGAGGGTTTTGCCTGTGATTTTCTGGGCTACATTCACTACCTTTTGCAGGGCTTTGTGCTCGGGGGTATTGGTGTCCCCACACCAGACCAAGATACTGTAGTAAGCAAATGGTGAGAGAATGAAAGGTCAGGCAGCATCCACAGAGAGAGAGATGGCCAATTAATGTTTCGGGGCAGGGCCCCTTCTCGAGGATGGTGTCACTGAAGGTGTTGAGCAGCACAGGAAGCGCAGAGGATGGAACAAAGGTAAGACTAGAACGAGAGGACATGGGTCAAGGGTGAAAGGTGAGATGGTATGGGGAACTTCTTCATGGTGGGAGTGTGGAACGTGCTGCCAGCTGAAGTGGTAAATGCAGGCTCAATTTTGACATTTAAATGAATGGTTAGGCTCTTGGTAAATGGGACTAGGCAGAATAATAGATCAGTGCAGACTAGATGGGCTGAAGGGGCTGTTTGTGTGTAATGATGTATGGAATCTTCAGCAAACAATGAGATCTGGAGATTCATTCCTCTGCATCTCTGTTCGAAGCGGATGTCCTTCTTAAACGTGCAGTAGTCCCTGTCTCAACCAGGTCCTCTGGCATATACCCACCACCCACCACCCCTGATGGGAAAAAGTTAACCTCAGGTTCCTGTTAAATGTCTTCCCGCTCACCTTAAGCCCATGTCCTCTGGTTACTGATTTCTCTGCTCTAGGCAAAGGACTCTCTGTGTTCTCCTGATCTATTCCTCTCTGTGAGATTGCCCCTCATCTTCCTGCACTCCAAGGAATAAAGCCCCAACCTGCTCATCCTCTCCCTGTAGTTCAGTCTTGGCAACATCCTCGTAAATCCTCTTTGCTCCCTCTCCAGCCTGACGACATCTTTCCTGCAGCGCGGTGACTAACACTGGGCAAAACGCTCCAAATGGGGCCTCACCAACATCTTATACAATTGCAATATGACTTCGCAACTTCTGTACTCAGTACTGGCTGATGAAGGGCGACATACTTGTGATTTTACCTTGACAGACAGCTGGCAGTGGGATGAGCCTGAGGTATTTTTTTAGAGAAAAAAAACATCAGCTATGATTTAAAAGGTGGAGCAGAATCGATGGGCAAAATGGTCTAATTCTGGAGCTACATCTTATGGACTGATAGTCAATAGAGACAGGGGATGGCTGGTTGATCTACTGCCTCAGAAGGTTAACACAAGGAGGAAGCCATTGCTCCTCAAACCTGCCCTGTCATTCAATGTGATAATTGGCCTCAACTCATCCTCTGCACAGTTCCCAATGACACTTAACCCCTCATTCTATTTATCTCTCTCCACCTCTGGCCTCCCCTACCCTTGGCCTGAGAGATGAAATTTCTACCCCTTGGTTGTAAATGGCCCCTTCTTTTGTCTCTTTGTCCCCTTGTTTGTGACACTCCCACTGGAGAGTTTGCCCTGTGGAGCCCCTCGTTTGACAGGCCAACCCATCTCACCTCTCTTGATGGGATATCCCTCTCACCCTGATAACTCTGGCAGATCTCCTTGGAACAATTCCCAATGCTCTTTCAGAGAAGGGGATCAATATGCAGTACTCCAGGTGTGGCCTCACCAATGCCCTGGCCACCGTAACCAAAACTCCTGATTCTTTAAATGAACGGAGTTGCTTGTGGCTTTGTGCACCCAGATACAGTGAGAAATCCAACCCCTTCATAAGGAAGGTCATTTGTCTTCTTTACTAACTTTTGGACCCTGCCAGCTAACATTTTGTGACGCCTCGATCTGTCTGAACACCACAGCCTCTCTGCATTAGATACAATCTACAGAGCGATAATATTATGGCCTCAGGAGCCTCTTGGGTCTGATCAGAGGGTTGAAAGTCGTGTCTGGTTTTACCAAGCAAAACACGAAAGTCTGCAGACACTTAACATTTCAATGAGGAATCACATTCAATGCACGGCTTGCAGCATACTTGAAAATCATCACTGACCTGAATAACAGCCGTCAAAACACAGAAAGTTGCTGGAGGAAACCGGCCAATCTCAAAGTGTCCAGAGGATGTATTACAGGCGCTTTTTGGGCCTGAGCCCTTTCTCTATCACTCTGCATTTTTATTTGTACCTTTGGAGAAGGGCTCAGACCCAAGAGGATGGTTAAATACCTTTACGGACAATGCAAGACCGGCTGAGTTCCTCCAGCATTTCTCTGTGTTTTGACGGCTGTTATTCAGGTCAGTGGTGATTTTAGGGAATGCTGCAAGCTCTGCATTGAATGTGATTCCTCATTGAAATGCTTAGTGTTTTCATTGGTCAGAGAACAGTTTGGTATTGCTGTTGATTAATCAGAAACATCCTCTTTTTAAATTTTAATTTGTATTTTTCCATGAGGTTGTAAAGAGATTTTTAAAAAAGTTTAGAGATGCTATTCCCTGCAGGGAGAGCTATTGGCCGGTAACGAGCACCAAATGCAATATCCTCATCCGCACGCTGAGGAGGGATCTTATAGAAAAGTATAACATGATGAAAAGAGCAGATACAATCAAAGCAGGGAGACTGGAGCAAGGGGAGCATCCTTCTTCACAAGAGCAGTTCCCCCAAGCTGTCTTTGCTTCCATGGACTTCTCCTGGCTTTCCCACATGAGCATCAAACACACCGGAATGTTCTGGAAGATGTGTACACAAGATTCTAAGGCGCAAGAGCAGAATTAGCCTATTCAGCCCATCGCGTCTGCTCCGCCATTAGAATCATGGCTGATGTATTTTCCTTTCGCCTGCCTTCTTCCCGTCACCTTTGACACCCTTTACTGATCATTTTATTCTGAGGCCTGGCCCTCTGCTCCTAGACTTTCCCACGACTAGAAACATCTTATTCTCATCCCCTCTCAGCCGCACTCTTCGATCAGCTCGTACTCCAGTGACAGTGCCGTCAGGGACTGTCCTGCTTCCTTCACCTTTCCAGCGCACAGACATCTCTGTTTGTTAAGCAAGAGCATAACTGTTTTTCTTGTCCAATTTTCAATTCATCCTCGTGTTTAGCAGCATTATCTGAACAAAAGCAGCTGAATGGAAGTGCTGGGAGGCAAAGAAATGATCCCATCAGCACCATTAATTGTAGGTTCCTGATATTTCCCTGGGGAGGGGGTAGGAGATTCATTGCACAATCCAAACTCGGCACACACTACACTCCGAGACAACATACCTAAACCCGTAGGGCTGGACTACATCTTCCTAAACTACAAATCACAGCACAAAAAGACACTAAACCAATTTCACATCAAATTGTAATCATGCCATTTTGTTGCTTGTCATTTGGAAAAACATTTTATTTTCAAATGCTTTTTTTTAAAATAGTGAGTTTCTGGGTGCAAGAGTGTCTGTAAGTATCTTCAGGCAGCATGGAAACAGGCCGCCATTCACTCCTTGGGTCTGTCCCTGCCACCAATCGCCCATCCACGTGTCTAATGGCAGGATTCTTAACACTGTGGAGGAACAGTAAGTTCTGGAGGTCCAGGTCTAGATCCCTCAAGGTTGCCGTGCAAGTTGATGGTGTGTTGGCCTTCATTAGTCGGGGAATTGAGTTCAAAACCATGAGGTCATTTAAATCTGAAATAATTTTGATTTTTAAGAAAAATTGGGACAGAATGGGAGGGGTATGGAGGGATATGGTCTGGGTGCAGGTTATAATATTTCAGCACAGGATAGAAGGGCTGCATGGCCTGTTTCTGTGCTGTAATGTTCTATAGTTCTAAAGGTAAAGGTTCCATTATTGTCACGTAATATTACATTTAGAATGTAACATACATGAAATTCTTTAATTTTGTCTACCCCGGTGGTTCTCAACCTTTTTCTTTCCACTCATATCCCACTTTAAGTAATCCCTATGCCATCGGTGCTCTGTGATTAGTAAGGGATTGTTTAAGGTGGTGTGTGGGTGGGAAGGACAGGTTGAGAATCACTGCTCTAGACCCAATTGTTACTGAAATATTTTGATTGAGAAAAATTGTCATTGGCCCATTTCCTTTGGAGTTCTGAAACCATGCACATATCGAGTCAATGAGGTATGATTAAAACAGTGGTTTTCAAACTTTTTCTTTTCACCCACATCCCACCTTAAGCAATCCCTTACTAATCACAGAGCACTAATGACATAGGGATTACTTAAAGTGGTATGTGAGTGGAAAGAAAAAGGTTGAGAACCATTGGGTTATAGTTAGGAGATAGGGAAAAATCAGATTTTATGTAGGACAGCACAATATTGCGGGCTGAAGGGTGCTGCAATGTTCTATGTTCCATTTTACCTCATCAAATCTGGTCTATCTCATTCTCTCACATGCGCATCATTCTCCACCCCCCCCACCCAAAGATTCTATCACTCATTGGAGCAACCTATAATGGCAAATTAACTCACTGACCCACATATCTTTGGTACGTGGGAGGAAATCGGAGACCCCCCCCCACCCCCCGGGGAAACACATTCAATCACGGAGATAACATGCATACTCCACATAGGCAGTCCCCAATGTTGGGATTTAACCTGGCTTTCTGGAGTTGTGAGGTAGCAGTTTTATCAGGGAACACACCGCACAATCAAAAATGTAAAATTACCAATCTGGCATGCAGCCGCTGTGTGCTACACCCAAAGAGAATGTTATTGAAAATATCTGTCATTGTAGAGGCAGGCTGGACTTGCTTTGTGGAGGAAACGTGCGCCAAATTTAAATATAAATGTAAATGCTCTGTTTAATGAACAGGCTAACTGTTCATTTTGAGAAAGAAAATTAACCACACCCCCTCCACAATTTGCACCACCTACAACATGATCCCATCACAAGGCACATCTTCCGCTCCCCTCCTTTCCCTCCCTCCCATTTTCTCTCCTCTTTCCCTCTCCCTCCTCTCCCCCTCTTCTTCCCCTCTCCCTCCCCCTCTTCTCTCCCTCCGTCCACTCACCCCTTCCCACCAATTCTTCCTCCGTCGGTATGTACCCCCACCAGCACAGGGAACACTACACTTACCCCTCCATCTCCATCCTTCCCACCATTCGGGGCCCTAAATTGCCCTCCCAAGTGAAGCACCTTCAACTGTCCACTGCCGCAGCAAGGGCCTCCTAGTGGCCACACCCCATCACCACACCGACATGTCTGCTCGCGGCCTCCTGTGCTGGCAGGTTAAGGTCACACGTAAGTTGGAGGAACAACATCTTGTAGTCTGTCTTGGCACTCTACAACCAGATGGCCTGGATGATGCCCAATCTGCCGAGTTCCTCTAGTACATTGTGTCCTGTCCACTAACCCGATCTTTGTTTGAATGCTCAGAGCTTGACTCGAAGGAGGAACCGCAGTTGATGCAGAAGTGGTTCCGGTTGGTGATGGAGAAGAACGTGCTGGTCTGTTACGAAGCTGAGCTGATGATATTGTGAGTACCTCACTTGATGCTTCAATAAAGAATGTGGGATAACGAGAAGACGGGATTATCTTGACGGCTGGCAGAGATTTCATGGGCCGAGCTGTGTTGTCTGAAAAATTGAAATTTGATCAATAAGGAAAATGTTTGCCTTTCTGTAGCACCTGTCACAACCACAAAGTTTTACAACTCCATGGATTGACAGGATGTGGCGGGTTTGCATTTCAGGGAGAGGGTGGAATCACGAGCAAAAAAAAAACAAAAGCAATCCTGATATAGAGTCCTGAAATGATGACCATTCCTCCCCTCCCACACATCCTGGCAGTTTGCTTGGTTTGGATCAGCTGGGTCTGCTTTATCTGGAGGAAAGTAGACTCAGGGCTGAACTTCTAGAGGTTTATAAAACCATAAGGTGCACAGACCGGGTAGGTGATCAGTCTAATTTGCAAGGAAGGGGGAAAAAAATCTAAACCGGGGGAATGGGTTAAAGGATAGAGATGATAAGTTTAATGGGGACCTGATGGGGGTAACATTTCCACACAGCGGGTGGAGGGGGTGTGGAACGAGCTGCCGGAGGAAGTGGCAGAGGTGGGGCCAATTACATTTAGACAGGTACGGGGATAGGAAAGGTCGACCAATGGTATTTGCTCAGGTAGACAACACAGGCAAGTTGGGTTGAAGGGTCTGTTCCCATCCTGTAAAAGTCTATGACTCTTTTGTGGCATCTTCCTCTACCACCTCCTCTGGCAGCTCATTTCAGGTAACCTCCATCCACAGGACATCTTGCTTTCGCGGCCCCCCCCCCATCTTAAATCTGTATCCTATATTATAGACTTTCCGGTCTGGGGGACAAGACCCTGACTATCTTTCCTTTCTATGCTCTGAGTGATATTTTATGAACCTCTGTAAGGTCACTCCTCAACTTTGGCCTCCAAATTTTCTTGTGTACTCTTGCATCCTTCATACTCCTTGAGCCACTCACTCAATCCCAGCTGCATATACTTGCCATATGCCTCGTGTTTTCTGTCCAGAATCTCAACTGTTTCACATCCAACAGTGTTCTCAACCCTCTCAGCATTGCCATTCACTCTAACGGAGACATGTTTGGCCTGACCTCTTAACATCATATGTTAAGCCATAGAATAGACTACTTAGCCCATTAGTTCTGTCCCACTATTCAATCACGAGCTGATCCATTGTCTCACTAAGCCCCACAGTCTGGCCTTCTCCCCATAACTTTTGATGCCCTGGCTAATCAAGAACCTATCAATCTCTGCCTTAAATGCACCCAATGACCTGGCCTCCACAACCACCTGTGGTAACAAATTCACCACCCTCTGGCTGAAGAAATTCCTCCAGATCTCTTTTCTAAGTGGACGCCCTTCAATCTTTTAAAAAATTTTTTTTTTATTTTTCACACTTTGAACCATATTGACCAAAATACACATAAACATTTCCCTCTTGAATATACACAGTGTCATTTTCTCCCCTTTTCCCCCCTTCCTTCCCTGCCTCTTTTTACCCCCTCTCTACCCACTAAATGTTCAACATATACATTAAACCCATTAAACAATGTCATCACACAATGAAAATAAACAAGAAAATTGTGTCACCTACTTTTACATACTGGGTCAGTTCATTTCGTCTTCTTCTCCTTCTGTCATTTTAGGAGGTGAAGGTCCGGGGTAGGACCTCTCTGTTGTGTTCCATGTACGGTTCCCAAATTTGTTCGAATACTGTGATGTTATTTCTTAAATCATATGTTATTTTTTTCCAATGGAATATATTTATTCATTTCTATGTACCATTGCTGTACTCTCAGGCTATCTTCTGATTTACAGGTTGACATTATACATTTTTTTGCTATAGCTAAGGCTATCATAATAAATCTTTTTTGTGCTTCATCCAAATCGAGGCCAAGTTCTTTAATTCTTATATTACTTAGAAGAAAGATTTCTGAATTTTTTGGTATGTTATTTTTTGTGATTTTATTTAATATCTGATTTAGATCTTCTCAAAATTTTTCCACTTTCTCACATGCCCAAATTGCATGTACCGATGTTCCCGTTTCCTTCTTACGGCGAAAACATCTATCTGATATTGTTGGGTCCCATTTATTTAACTTTTGGGGCATGATATATAGCATGTGTAACCAATTATATTGTATCATGTGTAACCACGTGTTTATTGTATTTCTCATAGTTCTGGAGCATAGCTTTTCCCATGTTTCATTCTTTATCTTTATGTTTAGATCTTGTTCCCACTTTTGTTTGGGTTTACAGCTTACTTCATCGTTCTCTTTCTCTTGCAGTTTGATGTACATGTTTGTTATAAATCTTTTAATTATCATTGTGTCTGTAATTACATATTCAAAACTGCTTCCTTCTGGTAACCTCAGCCTGCTTCCCAATTTGTCCTTTAAGTAGGTTTTCAGTTGGTGATATGCAAACATTGCACCATGAGTTATACCATATTTGTACTTCATTTGTTCAAAGGGTAATAAATTATTTCCCAAAGAACAATTTTCTATTCTTTTAGTCCCTTTTCTCTCCCATTCTCTAAAGGAAAGGTTATCTATTGTGAAAGGGATTAGTTGATTTTGCATCAATAATAATTTTGGTAGTTGTTAATTTGTTTTTTTTTCCTTTCTACGTGAATCTTCTTCCAAATGTTGAGCAGGTGGTGCAGTACTGGTGAATTCCCATGTTGCACCAGCTTTTCATCCCACTTATATAGTATATGTTCTGGTACCTTCTCCTCTATTTTATCTAGCTCTAATCTGGTCCAATCTGGTTTTTCCCTTGTTTGATAAAAATCTGATAGGTATCTTAATTGTGCTGCTCTATAATAATTCTTAAAGTTTGGTAGCTGTAAGCCCCCTTGTTTGTACCATTCTATTAATTTATCTAGCACTATCCTTGGTTTCCCCCCTTTCCATAAGAATTTCCTTATTATTTTCTTTAGCTCACTGAAGAATTTCTCTGTTAAGTGAATTGGTAACAATTGAAATAGGTATTGTATCCTTGAGAAGATATTCATTTTAATGCAATTTACCCTTCTTATCAGTGTTAGTGGTAAATCTTTCCAATGTTCTAAGTAATCTTGTAATTTCTTCATTAATGGCTGATAATTTAATTTGTATAGATGGCCTAGATTATTATCTAGTTGAATATCTAGGTATCGGATTGCTTGTGTTTGCCATTTAAATGGTGATTCTTTCTTAAACTTTGTGAAATTCGCATTATTCATTGGCATCACTTCACTTTTATTTGCGTTGATCTTGTACCCCGATACTTCTCCATATTCTTTCAATTTCTTATGTAATTCTTTTATTGATAATTCTGGTTCTGTTAAGTATATTATGACATCATCTGCAAATAGACTAATTTTATATTCCTTCTCTTTTATTTTTATCCCTCTTATTTTATTTTCTGTTCTTATCAGTTCTGCCAATAGTTCTGCTAATGCGAACAGTGAGGGAGAAAGTGGACATCCCTGCCTACTTGATCTGCTTAATTTAAATTGGTTTGATATATATCCATTTACTGTCACCTTCGCCAATGGTCCCTTATATAATGCTTTAATCCAATAAATATATTTCTCTGGTAGGTTGAACCTCTGTAGTACTTTAAATAAATAATTCCATTCTATTCTGTCAAAGGTTTTCTCTGCATCTAAGGCAACCGCCACTGTTGGCATCTTGTTTCCTTGTACTGCATGGATTAAGTTTTTTTTTAAACTTTATTTAAAATTTTATGACATGAATAAAATAAAAATTACATTTAAAGAAATAATAAAAAATAAGATAATAAAAATTAGAATACTACATCATTAAACTACACAAATTAACCCCCCCAATAATTATAACACAACATTAATCATCTAATTTAAAATTAGTCCAACCCTCCCCCAAAATAAAGAGTGAAGAATTAATTAACAATGTTGTAAATAAAATAAAAAAAACCCACTTACAAAAAAAAGGATAAAACTTAACAACAACAAAAAATTACTAACAAAAAAATATCAATACTAAAATAATACCCTTAAACATATATTTAAATCAAACATAATACATGTATTTAACAAATGAAATCCACTTTAAAACTAAGTTCAAATATTAAAATCATATATCAACCACATATCTGTTATACAAAAAATCATAATTAATAATACATAAATACAGAATTTACATTAATACCGTTTCCTTTATAATTCATCGAGAGAACAAAAACATCCCTTAGAAAAACAAGCAGATAAACTTTTTATTCCCTTCCCCTCCCCTTATATAAAAAAAAGAAAAAAAAAGAAAAAAAGTTCAAACTTATAAAATTCTCCATATTCTTCATTTATAACATCTTCAAAATTCTTTATCGAAATTAACTTAATTTTATTAAACTCTTCTCCCTCAATGTATTTGTACTGTTTTCTTCTTTTTCTTCTTATCACCTTTCCCCTCATCTTCCTCTTCATCTAATTCAACATCCTCAATTTTTGACTTATTATCTTCTGTGACATCATCCTCTTAAAAAAGAAAGAAAAAAGAAACCCCCCAAAAAAAAGAGAGAGAAAAAAAAGGAGAGAAAAAAACCCTCCTAATTCCCTCTCAATTACAATCAGAAAACAAAAAGAGTTTTAAAAAAATTATTTATTTAAAAAAATAATTTAAAAAACCTTCACTTCTTAACTCGAAAATTAAAAAGAAAAAAAAAACAGGTCGGAGGTCACAACTACCTCCTCCTGTTTAAACCGCCCAAAGCGGTAACTCCCCCAAAATATTGGGTGTGAGATAACTCACAGGTAGCTGATGACTTCTGGAAACTAGTGCCCACCCAGTCCCCTCTCCCAACTCCCATTTCATTAAACTATCATCATTATTTAAACTATTTAAACTCTTCTCAAAAAAAATAAAAGATTTATTTTTTAAAATCAACGTTACCACTTCGGTCACCATTGCTTCCATTTCTTTTAAAAATCTGGATCCCACCTTACATCTCTACTCTCTTTAGAGACCTTGAAGGACTACATCATTCCTAAAACTGCATGATTAGTAAAGACTGAGCAAAGTCCATAGCCTCTTTAGGATTGTCAAAGAACTTTGGCTGATTTCCATCCTGAAAAATCTTCAGTACCGCAGGATACCTGAATGTTGCCTTATGTCTTTTTTTCTAACAACCGTTCTTTCACAGAATTAAATTTGCGTCGTTGAAACATAATTTCTTGACTCAAATCTTGATAGAAGAAAACAGGATTATTCTGTAGCATCAAAGGAGATCTATTTTGCTGGGCATTTCTAATAGCCGTACGTAAAATTGTCTCTCTGTCACAATAGTTTAAACAATGGATCAGAACAGGTCTTGGATTCTGTCCTGAAAAAGATTTTCTTCTTAAAACTCTATGAGCACGTTCCAGTATTAAACCTTCAGGGAATTTATCCTGTCCTAATACTCGTGGAATCCATTCAGTAAAAAATTTTCTTGGATCTGGTCCTTCTATGCCTTCTGGCAAACCAACAATTTTCACGTTGTTCCATCTAGATTGATTCTCCAAATAATCAACCTTTTTTGCTAAATTTTTATTTTGGATCTGCAATGTTTCAATTATTCTATTTTCATCTTGCAGTTGATCCTGTGCACCGACTAAACCTTGATCACACATTTCAAATCTTTCAATGGTTTCAAGCTTAAAAGCTCCATTAATGGCTTCCGCCATTGCATTAATCTTGGAAATAAGCAGGTTCACAAAATTAGCTAAGTGACTCGATACAGAATATATCTTATCTTCAAGATCCTTAACAGACATTTCAACAGAAGTAGATTCAGGCATAATGGGGTCTTGCTGTTCCTTAAAGACCACGGGATCTTCTGTCCCTTCCCTTAATTTAGTATCTTTTCTAGCAGTTTGACTTTGTATAAAAATCCCTCTCAAAGTCCCCCCAGCAATGCCAGGAGACTGAAGATCAGGGTTATCTTTAAGCCAAATCTCTTTAATCATCTTCACTGAATTGATGTCTGGAAAAAACGTTGTAATTGAAGATGCATTTTGCAGCGCCACCACTGTAGCAATCGAATGACAGCTCTTTAACTCTCCAGCTGGTGGCGCCCCAGCTGATTCAACTGTCAAAGTTTCAGTAACAGCACTCACAGTGGCCATTGTGTGAAATACTGGCACCCGTCCAGCTCTTTGGTCTGAAAGCTGTTGAATGCGACCTTCAGAGAGCCTCACCGGCTTAAAACGGAGTTTCAATGCCGAACTCTGCACGTCTTCATCTGGATCCATTCTACGCTGAGTCCTGGCTTCTTGTAAACAAGTAGGCTCAGATAATTTCGGAAAATGTAGTTTTTTAACAGTCTGTTGATGTTTTCTTTTATCTTTTTTTTGCATATAAACCATTAGGTATTAATCCAGCACCTCTTATTATTTCTGAACTTTTAAAAGAACTTTAATGGGCACTTAAAGACAAAACAATAAATCAGAGTCAGGAGAGGTCTGGAAGGCACGTCTGTTCCCTACGCCATCTTGCCACGTCCCCCTGCATGGATTAAGTTAATGAACTTACAGATATTGTCCGTTGTTCGTCTTTTCTTAATAAATCCAGTTTGATCTAGTTTTACTATTTTTGGTACACAGTCGGCCAATCTGTTTGCTTATAGTTTAGCTATTATCTTATAATCTGAGTTAGGTAGAGATATTGGTCTATACGATGCTGGTGTTAGTGGATTTTCCCCCATCTTTGGTATTACTGTAATTATTGCTGTTTTGCATGAATCTGGCATGTTTTGTGTTTCTTCAATCTGGTTCATTATTTCCAGGAGAGGAGGAATTAATAAGTCTTTAAATGTTTTATAGAATTCTATTGGGAGTCCGTCCTCTCCCGGCGTTTTATTGTTCGGTAGTTTTTTTTAATATATCCTGTATTTCCTCTATTTCAAATGATTTTATCAATTTGTTTTGCTCCTCTTCTTGCAATTTCGGTAGTTCAATTTTAGCTAGAAACTCATCTATTTTGTCTTCTTTCCCTTCGTTCTCAGTTCGATATAATCGCTCGTAGAATTCCTTGAAGTTTTCATTGATCTCCGTTGGGTTATATGTAATTTGTTCATCCTTTTTCCTTGATGCCAATACTGTTCTTTTAGTTTGTTCTGTTTTAAGCTGCCAAGCTAGTATTTTGTGCGTTTTTTCTCCTAGCTCATAATACTTCTGCTTTGTCTTCATTATGTTCTTCTCCATCTTGTATGTTTGTAGTGTTTTGTATTTTATTTTTTTGTCCACCAATTCTCTTCTTTTTGTTGTATCTCACGCCCTTCAATCTTGAAGTTCTGCCCTCTTGTCCTAGACTCTTCCACCTTGGGAAACACCCTTCCTTCAGCTACTCCAGCTATGCCTTTCAGCATTCAAAATGTTCAGGATAGAGGTTTTAATTGAATTATGGAATAATATTGATAATAAAATAGGTATGAAAGGTTTAATATCTTGAAAAATGCCCCTCTGTCAAAATAGACATTCTGTTTTCAATGGATAATCAATTTTGGAAAAACTTGGATGTGGATGGGTATTAAAAAGATAGAGGATGGTTTTGAGAATGGGAAATTAGTAACATTTGAATGAATGAAGAATAAATTTAATGTGCCTAACAATACATTTTTTTTTGTTACTATCAAGTCACCTTTTTGTCTGGTAAAATCGGTCTGAGTTTGACATTACCTATTCAAAGCGAATTGGAATTACTGATTTGTAATAGTAATATAAATAAATTTATTTCCGTAATGTATAATTTACTTCAAAGGAAAGCCCCAAAAATTGGGGTGCATAAATCGAGATTAAGATGGGAAGTAGATCTAAATAAACAAATAAATGAGAAAGAGTGAATGGAACTATGTAGGAATAATATGACCAAAATTATAAATGTTAGATATAGGTTAATTTTTAATATAATTTTTTGCATCAGTTATATTTGACTCCACAAAAATCAAATAGATTAAATCCTGCTATATTGGATTTATGTTTTAGGTGTGGACATGAGATTGGAACTTTTTTGCATTCTACTTGGCAATGTTCTAAAGTCAGACATTTTTGGTTGGAAGTCAGTAACTTTTTGAAACGGATAATGTGGGTCAAGTTCCCACAACATCTGATGTTATTCTTATTGAGTAATATTAAGGATATAAGACCCAAATTAAAATTAACTATATATCAAATTGAGTTTGTACAAATTGCTTTAACAGTTTCTAGGAAATGTATAGCAATATCATGGAAGTCAGATGGATTTAGGAATGGAAAGATGGCACGCAGAACTTCCGTACACCATTAGAGAAGATTACTTATAGTTTACAAAATAAATATTACTTCTTATGGAAAATATGGCACCAATATTTACAAAATGTGGGTTTGTACATTTGATAAACTCTCTGGAGACCTCACTTCTTGATAACCTCCAATATTAGACTTTATGATATAAATGCTTTATTCCCTTGGCCTTCTTTGGTCCATCTTTCTTCAATCTCATTTTTCTTACTTTTTTTTCTTTTTAAGTGTTTTTGGTGGGAGGAAAGGGAGGTCGGATGGGGGGAAGGGATTTTTTTCTCTTTTCAAAATATATACCACATGTATAACCTTCTGAAATAATTTTTGCATTTAAAGAAATATAATTAATATTGCAGTTTAAAATTTATATATAATTTTTTTTTTAATTTGAAATGTTTCAATGAGAACCCCCCTCAATCTCTGAAATTCCAATGAGTACAGGCCAAGAGCCATCAAACACTCCTCATATGATAACCCCTTTATTCCCAGAACTTTCTTTGAATCCTCTCCAACATCAGCACACCTTTGTTTAAATGAAGAGCCCAAAACTGCTTACAATTCTCCAGGTGAGGTCTCATCAGTGCCTTATAAAGCCTCAACATCACATCTCTTCTCTTACACTCTGTTCCTCTTGAAATGAATCCCAGCATTGTATTCGCCTTCTTCACCACCGACTCAACCTGCAAGTTTACCTTCAGACGATCCTGCACGAGGACCAACACATCCCTCCCTCACTTTTGAAAGCCTCCCACTTGCCAGATGCACCTTTCCTTGCAAAAGAGGCTGTCAGAATCAACCTTTGCAAATTCTTGTCTAATGCCATCAAAATGAGCCTTTCCCAGTTCAGGACTTTAACCTGGAGGCTAATCCTGCCATTGTTCACAATTACATTTTCATTCCGGATCAGGTATGTTGTCCAGATCTAGGACACTTCCCTGACTGGCAACACTCCCATGTCTTTCCTTTTGTGACTCCTCAGTGCCCAGGAGCTGGAGCTGGAAGATCATCAGAGCCGGTTACAGCAGCTGCTTCGCAGCCGGATGGAAGTCAAGGGTGAGGGAGCTCTTAATTAAATCACTCTGGTCTCGGCACTTGTAATTACCAGCAATCATCTGCTGGCTTTTCCTGCCAGGTTTTAATTAAATAATGGGCCGTTCATCATTTGCCTTGTCTCCAGGGATAATTGGTCACCAGGTGAGACAGTTCAGGTGTAATCAGCATTCTAACAGATCCTTTCACTGGCCCATACACACGTCCTTCCTTCCAGCCCCACACATACAGGCTGCAGTGCATATGGACTACACAATGCACCGCAGTTACTGACCCAGACCATCGAACCCTTAGAACAGAGATGAAGAGAAATTTCTTCAGCCAGAGGGTGGTGAATCTGTGCAATTTGTTGCCACAGTGGTTGTGGATGCCGGGTCATTGGTATAGTTAAAGCAGATATTGATAGGGTCTTGATTAGTGAGGATGTCATAAGTCATAGGGAGAAGGAGGTTGAGAGGAAAAAAATACATCAGCCATGATTTGACTGGTGGAGCAGACTCGATGGGCTGAATGGCCCATACCTGCTCCAACATCTTACGTCTTTATAAACATACCTCTAGCACCAAGGACAGGGACCGCAGGCAAAGGTGATAATTGGAACTGGCAGGTTCCTCGGCAAGTCACGCAGACTCAGCAAGACATCACTGGTCCTTCTTGTCAGAGGACATACATGACACCACATACAACCCTGAGATTCCAGGCAGAATTGCCACTTATTGGTAATGCAAAAAAAAACATGTAAACAAATAAAGAAATGTAAACAAACATTTGTAATATAGAGAGAAAAAAAACAAAAGTGCAAAAGTAAGAGTCCTTAAATGAGTTTGTTGTTTGCGGAGTCTGATGGTGGAGGGGTAGCAGCTGTTCCTGAATCTGGTGGTGCGAGTCTTGTGGCACCTACACCTCTTTCCTGATGGTAGCAGTAAGTACACTAGGGTCTAATTCCTGGAATTCCCTCCTCACAATGGGAGCCCCTATGCCAGGGTTGCAGTGGTAGCTCACCCCACCTTCTCAAGCGCAACTTGGGATGGGCAGTAAATCACACACCTGAACATCATCGAACTTCCCAAAAACACAATTCTCTGCAGACCCTTCCCTGGAGGAACAGTGTCAGCCTGGGTTGGATTGAAGCTCATATAGTTCTGACTTCTCAATCTATGAATTGGTTAACAATTTGAACACATCCACAAAAACGAGGATTTGGGAAAAGGTCCATTCTCCCTGTTCATTTCATAACATGACAGGTCTGTAAACTAATTCCATCCACCTGTCTTGGCTCCATAATAGCCTGCTCCACCACTCAATATGATCATGGCTGATCGGGCTGTGGACTCGGGTCCACTTACCCACCTGTTTCTCATAACCCTTAATTCCTCAATTATGTAAGAATCTAACTGTGACATTGCCACCCCTCCCCTCCCATTAATCTTCCAGAATTAAGGCAGTGGAAGATCAATCTGAGTAACTGTTTAATCCCACTTCCATTTTGAAGAACTTGGGATGATGTCTCTCCAAACCCCACTTCCTCCTCGCAGGACTGACCTTTGATCCTGGAGAAACTCAGCAGATCAAACAGTGTACTTTATCAAGCAAACAGTCCTTGATGAAAGGCTCAAGCCCAAAATGTTGGTTATGTATCTTTATCTTTGTTACATAGTATTTGACCTGCTGAGTTTCTCCAGTGTTGCATTTTGACATCAATCACAACTTGCAGACATTCATCTTTTACTCCTGGAGATAAAAGCTAAGATTCTGGGAGCCTTGAAGTTATTGTCCAAGAGTTTTTGAGTGTGCTGAATGCCTGGATCTTATCGCTCCCTCAACAGACTTCCAGAAAACTGAGGAAGAAATCGCAGAGGAGCAGCGGATCCTAAGTGAGATCCTGGAAGTGATGGAACAGAGAGAGAAGTTGGTCTCTCTGTTGGAAGAGCAGCGGCGGCAGGAGAAGGAGGAGAATCAGGACCTGGAGAGCTGGATAGTGGCTAAAGGCTACAAGATCAACTGGTCCTGAGTCACGGGAATGACAGATGCTTCATCAATGGGAAACATCCACCTCAGAATTTCACCAGCAGAAGGTCACTTTAACCTAAATGGACATTGAGAGGGGACACCAATATTGAGACAGGGCCTCCATCTGGTTTATGGATTGTCTAATCCTCCTTACCTCTGAATCAATGGTCAGGAGACGTCACATTTCAGGAAGAGCGTCAAGCAGGTGTAGAGTTATTAGGATGGAAAGGGAACTCAACTCCCATGGAGAGATTGGGAAATGTTCACCCAAGAGCAGAAGAGGCCACCAAGAATTTTAACAGCGTGGTTGCCAAGAATTTGGATGGATAACTCAGGGGAAACTACTTCCAGAAGCAGCAGAGCTGGTGGGACACAGAGTGAAGGGGACTGGAGGAGAAGCGGTGGGGAGAGGAGGGAAATATTGTCCACTGTGTGCTGGGATGTGCTACCTGGTGGGGCAGTGGAAGCAGTTTCAACAGTGGAAAAAATGTCAACTTTACAGATTTGCAAGGGCTTCTTAAAGGGACTGGAGAGGATCATTTCCAGATCCACAGGAAGAGAATGGGATTTTAAAAATTTAAATTTAAATTTAGACATGCAGCTTGGTAACAGGACATCTTGGCCCATGAGTTCATGTCACCCAATTACACCCAAGTAACCTACACCCCTGGTATGCTTTGAAAGGTGGGAGGAAATTGGAGTCCCTGGAGGAAACCCACAAAACATGGGGAGAACGTACAAATTCCTTATAGACAGCACAGGATTCAAACCCTGGGATTCAAAGCACAGACCCTGGTGAAGGATGGTTGGACCAATGGAGTAGCACTCTCAGCAGCCATCATAGGCATGAAGGGCTGAATGGCCTTAAATTGCTCAGGGTGATTCTTAATCATCAGCAATATTAGTTTAATGTTACCCCTCTATCACACCTCCTGAGGTTCTAGAATCTTCTGATTGAGGTCTCCAATTTCATTAACTGCTGAATCTGTTTTGGGGTAAAGTACCTTGGTGTAAAGTTCCTTGGTGAGATGTGTGTGGGACGGGTTATGTTTGGGATAAAGTTTCCAGGTGAGATGTGTGTGTGACAGGTTATGTTTGGGGTAAAGTTCACAGGTGAGATGTGTGTGGGATGGGTTATGTTTGGGGTAAAGTTTCCAGGTGAGATGTGTGTGGGACGAGTTATGGTTGGGGTAAAGTTTCCAGGTGAGATGTGTGTGTGGCGGGTTATGTTTGGGATAAAGTTCCCAGGTGAGATGTGTGTGAGACGGGTTATGTTTGGGGTATTGGTTCTGGGTGAGATGTCTGTGGGATGGGTTATGTTTGGGGTATCACCCTGGGTGATATGTGCATGGGATGGGTTATGTTTGGGGTAAAGTTTCCAGGTGAGATGTGTGTGGAACGGGTTATGTTTGGGATAAAGTTCCCAGGTGAGATGTGTGTGTGAGACGGGTTATGTTTGGGGTATTGGTTCTGGGTGAGATGTCTGTGGGATGGGTTATGTTTGGGGTATCATCCTGGGTGATATGTGCATGGGATGGGTTATGTTTGGGGTAAAGTTCCCAGGTGAGATGTGTGTGGGACGGCTTATGTTTGGGGTAAAGTTCCTTGGTGAGATGTGTGTTGGACGGGTTATGTTTGGGGTAAAGTTCCCAGGTGAGATGTGTCTGGGACGGGTTATGTTTGGGATAAAATTTCCAGGTGAGATGTGTGTGGGACGGGTTATGTTAGGGGTAAAGTTTCCAGGTGAGATGTGTGTGGAACGGGTTATGTTTGGGATAAAGTTCCCAGGTGAGATGTGAGTGGGACGGGTTATGTTTGGGGTAAAGTTCCTTGCTGAGATGTGTGTGGGACGGGTTATGTTTGGGGTAAAGTTCCCAGGTGAGATGTGTCTGGGATGGGTTATGTTTGGGATAAAATTTCCAGGTGAGATGTGTGTGGGACGGGTTATGTTTGGGGTAAAGTTTCCAGGTGAGATGTGTGTGGAACGGGTTATGTTTGGGATAAAGTTCCCAGGTGAGATGTGTGTGAGATGGGTTATGTTTGGGGTATTGGTTCTGGGTGAGATGTCTGTGGGATGGGTTATGTTTGGGGTATCATCCCTGGGTGATATGTGTATGGGATGGGTTATGTTTGGGGTAAAGTTCCCAGGTGAGATGTGTGTGGGACGGGTTATGTTTGGGATAAAGTTCCCAGGTGAGATGTGTGTGGGACGGGTTATGTTTGGGGTATTGGTTCTGGGTGAGATGTCTGTGGGATGGGTTATGTTTGGGGTATCAGCCCTGAGTGATATGTGTATGGGATGGGTTATGTTTGGGGTAAAGTTCCCAGGTGAGATGAGTGTGGGATGGGTTATGTTTGGGGTAAAGTTCCTTGGTGAGATGTGTGTGGGACAGGTTATGTTTGGGGTAAAGTTCCTTGGTGAGATGTGTGTGTGACAGGTTATGTTTGGGGTAAAGTTCCCAGGTGAGATGTGTGTGGGACGGGTTATGTTTGGGGTAAAGTTCCCAGGTGAGATGTGTGTGGGACGGGTTATGTTTGGGATAAATTTCCAGGTGAGATGTGTGTGTGACAGGTTATGTTTGGGGTAAAGTTCCCAGGTGAGATGTGTGTGGGACGGGTTATGTTTGGGATAAAGTTTCCAGGTGAGATGTGTGTGGGACGGGTTATGTTTGGGGTAAAGTTCCCAGGTGTGATGTGTGTGGGACGGGTTATGTTTGGGATAAAGTTTCCAGGTGAGATGTGTGTGGGAGGGTTATGTTTGGGATAAAGTTTCCAGGTGAGATGTGTGTGGGACGGGTTATGTTTGGGGTATTGGTTCTGGGTGAGATGTCTGTGGGATGGGTTATGTTTGAGGTATCAGCCCTGGGTGATATGTGTGTGGGATGTGTTATGTTTGGGATAATGTTTCCAGGTGAGATGTGTGTGGGACGGGTTATGTTTTGGGTAAAGTTCCCAGGTGAGATGTGTGTGGGACGGGTTATGTTTGGGATAAAGTTTCCAGGTGAGATGTGTGTGGGACGGGTTAAGTTTCGGGTAAAGTTTCCAGGTGAGATGTGTGTGGAACGGGTTATGTTTGGGATAAAGTTCCCAGGTGAGATGTGTGTGAGATGGGTTATGTTTGGGGTATTGGTTCTGGGTGAGATGTCTGTGGGATGGGTTATGTTTGGGGTATCATCCCTGGGTGATATGTGTATGGGATGGGTTATGTTTGGTGTAAAGTTCCCAGGTGAGATGTGTGTGGGACGGGTTATGTTTGGGGTAAAGTTCCTTGCTGAGATGTGTGTGGGACGGGTTATGTTTGGGGTAAAGTTCCCAGGTGAGATGTGTCTGGGATGGGTTATGTTTGGGATAAAATTTCCAGGTGAGATGTGTGTGGGACGGGTTATGTTTGGGGTAAAGTTTCCAGGTGAGATGTGTGTGGAACGGGTTATGTTTGGGATAAAGTTCCCAGGTGAGATGTGTGTGAGACGGGTTATGTTTGGGGTATTGGTTCTGGGTGAGATGTCTGTGGGATGGGTTATGTTTGGGGTATCAGCCCTGAGTGATATGTGTATGGGATGGGTTATGTTTGGGGTAAAGTTCCCAGGTGAGATGAGTGTGGGACGGGTTATGTTTGGGGTAAAGTTCCTTGGTGAGATGTGTGTGGGACAGGTTATGTTTGGGGTAAAGTTCCTTGGTGAGATGTGTGTGTGACAGGTTATGTTTGGGGTAAAGTTCCCAGGTGAGATGTGTGTGGACGGGTTATGTTTGGGGTAAAGTTCCCAGGTGAGATGTGTGTGGGACGTGTTATGTTTGGGATAAATTTCCAGGTGAGATGTGTGTGTGACAGGTTATGTTTGGGGTAAAGTTCCCAGGTGAGATGTGTGTGGGACGGGTTATGTTTGGGATAAAGTTTCCAGGTGAGATGTGTGTGGGACGGGTTATGTTTGGGGTAAAGTTCCCAGGTGTGATGTGTGTGGGACGGGTTATGTTTGGGATAAAGTTTCCAGGTGAGATGTGTGTGGGACGGGTTATGTTTGGGGTAAAGTTCCCAGGTGTGATGTGTGTGGGACGGGTTATGTTTGGGGTATTGGTTCTGGGTGAGATGTCTGTGGGATTGGTTATGTTTGAGGTATCAGCCCTGGGTGATATGTGTGTGGGATGTGTTATGTTTGGGATAATGTTTCCAGGTGAGATGTGTGTGGGACGGGTTATGTTTGGGGTAAAGTTCCCAGGTGAGATGTGTGTGGGACGGGTTATGTTTGGGATAAAGTTTCCAGGTGAGATGTGTGTGGGACGGGTTATGTTTGGGATAAAGTTTCCAGGTGAGATGTGTGTGGGACGGGTTATGTTTGGGATAAAGTTTCCAGGTGAGATGTGTGTGAGACGGGTTATGTTTGGGGTATTGGTTCTGGGTGAGATGTGTGTGGGATAGGTTATGTTTGGGGTATCAGCCCTGGGTGATATGTGTATGGGATGGGTTATGTTTGGGGTAAAGTTCCCAGGTGAGATGTATGTGGAACAGGTTATGTTTGGGGTAAAGGTCCCAGTTGAGATGTATGTGGGACGGGTTATGTTTGGGGTATCAGTCCTGGGTGATTTGTGTGTGTGCAATGGGGTTGGTTTTTCTGCAAAATGTTTCAGAGAAAATATCACTGCTGGCTTCCTGCTCCATCTCGGCTTCTGTTCACGCTGCTGTGATTGTTGATATGTTTTTTTTTTCCCAGTGATTGGTTGCTGCAGTCCATGGGTTTGTTACAGGTGGTCAGTGCTTAGACAAATATTACTGATACAATAAACAAAGTTGTAAACTTGACAACAAAGATTGTCAAATAATGTTCCCACAGAGACAAATTCCACGAAGCTCACCCACACCCTACCCTCCCAACTGGTGATCCATGGGTTTGTCATGGGTGATCTGTGGATGAATGAAAGGTCAATAACCTCTGCCGTTCAACAAGAGGTACATTCATGTTCCACTGCAGACTCCATCACAGCCTCTGAGCTCCAGACAATGGCATCTTGTCCCATATCTGCATTCAGGGGCAGTAATTTGTAAACAAAAAAGTCTGCCATTATCGAAAGGAAATGATATTGAAGGGAGGGAAGATTTGATTGAGGTTTACAAAATTATGAGGGGTACAGACACAATAAATTCGAGTAGGCTCTTTCCACAGATTGGGAGAGATCAATAAGAGAGGACATGGCTTTAGGGTGAAAGGGAAAAGGTTTCAGGGCAATATTAGAGGGAAGTTTTTCACTCAGAGAATGGTGGGAGTGTGGTATGAGTTGCCATCTGACGTGGCAAATGTGGGGTCACTCTCAAGTTTTAAAAATAAATTGGATAGATATCGGGAGAGGTCTGGTCAATGGGACTAGCAGAAAGACATGTTATGCGCACGTGTTGACTGTCAGATCAGAGGTTTAACGAGGTTCTTGGGAAAAGACAATGCAGTGCAGTTAACAGAATATTACAGCACAGTACAGGCCCTTCGGCCCACAATGTGGTGCCAACTTATGTAAACAACCATCTAACCCTTCCTCACACCAATAAACCCCCCCCCCCCCATTTCTCTGGCATCCATATGCCTCTTGTGCCAGCCTCCATCACCACCGCCCAGCAATGCATTCCAGGCCATTAATTGGGTAACCAGGCGACACCTTCCAAAACCTTTGGGTCCTGACAAAGGCAATGGTGACCATTCCTACACTCCATGGATGGTGCTCGACCTGCTAAGTTCCTGTGTCCAACACTTTTCCTTTCCATCTTCAAACCGCTGGACACATAGTGAAATGAGAACACCGGCAGATGCTGGGATCAAGTGCAATACTCAAAATCGCCGAAGAAACTCGGCAGGTCACGCAGCATCGATCGGAAGTAAAGCGAAGGTGCTCAATTTGTGCTGAACGTTTGAAATGTTTATTCGCAGCACAGGAGAAGTCGATTCCGGCCATTTAAATCCGTGCTGAACATTTACACCCAAATTAACCTGCAACCTAAGTTTTGAACAGTGAGAGGAAACTGGAGCACCCGGGGAAAACGTCCGAACTCCTCACAGGCAGTGAGAGACTCGAGCCCCTGACGCTGGTCCAGTGTTCCGTTGATTCTGGTGCCATCTGCAAATATGTGGACGACACATACCCAGGAAGACGCGTTCATGGCAACACACAGACTCAGCAGGACATGCCGCATCCACAGGAGGTAAACGGTCAGCAACATTTCAGTTCTGGGCCCTTCGTCGGAGAGAGTCCAAAAATAAACGTTGCCTGAATAAAGGTGGGTGAACCTTCAACGTGGTCCCTGCCCCTGTTTCTGAGTGCGCTGCCCTCCTCTCTGCCCCCAGCGCCCTGGGCACCCAACCCTCCATCTGCACAGAGGGGGAGGGGGCAGGGGCTGGGACTGACACTGGGTGGGCACTCTCCCCTCTGTGGGAACCCTCCCCCATATAGGGTGGGGCAGGAGGGGGCGGGCACCCTCTCTGCCCCCACTCACCCACAGGCACCTAGCCCCGAGTGGGAGCAATCGTCCACACAGGGCGCGGCTGAGGGTGCTGGGTCCAGGTCCGGGGCGGGGCAGGAGGGTGCGCGGAGCGGGCCGGGGGCTGACACTGGGTGAGAACCCTCCTCTGCTTCCAGCACTGGAATTCGGAACTGGCTGCGAATTCCGTTTCCGTCCACAGATTGTGCGCTAACCGTGCCGTGTCCCAGCGCTGCGTCCGGCGGCGGGGTGCGGGATCCAGCGCTCACCATGGCCACTTCCCCACAGAAGTCCCCCTCCACTCCCAAGTCCCCCGGCCCCAAGTCCCCCTCCTCCAGAAAGGACGAGTCTTTCCTGGGCAAACTCGGCGGAACTTTAGCCAGAAGGAAAAAGGCCAAAGAAGGTAATTGAGTTTTAAAAAAAAGTTTGAAACGAGAAACGGCCCGTGTGCTCGCATTGATAAGGAACAAAAAAACTTTTCAAAACTTTGGTAAAGTTTACCAAAGTTTCTAACTTCAAGTTAAACGGTGTGAGGACGGCCTCAGAGTGCAGAGGGTGAATTCTCAGTGCTGTGGTTTGTGGCAATGTGGGGCTGTGTCTGGGAGTAGTAAAACACAGAGACATGTTGGAGTCGATCCTGCAGCCTCCAGATATTTAACAGTCGTTTCGGTCCTGAGCCCTTCTTCAAGGTATGAGTAAAGGACAGAGATGGAGACAAGTGTTGCTAGAGAAGGACACTCGTACCTGAGGAAGGTATGTCTTTATGGACGAGGCCGGCCGAGTTCTTACAGCGTTTCTGTATCTTTACTACAATCACAGCGTCTGCACACGTTCGCCTTTCACTGTGACTGGGTGTAGTCAGGAATGTTTTTCCGGTTCTGTGTCATTCGCTGGGTTGAAACTCGTACTGTGGTTACAGTGCAGACGTTGCGAATTGTCTGCTTTGTCGCGGATCAAACGAAGCGGGGCCACAGCGGGCGGGTGGGGCTGATTTGTGTGAGCGCGATCACTGAGGGTTGACAGCGTGGTAAATGAACCGAGCCCCTGCAGAGTTCAGCGTGAAGGGGAGGCGAGCGAACAGCCCTGGTACTCCATGGACCTGGTGGAGGGCTCTCTCCTGACGTTGAAATAACTCAGTTGGCGGGTTTTAGTGTTCACTGAGGTTAAAGGTATTGATCAGGTTATATCTACTACAGTGAGATGGATCTTCTGCCAGCAGGTTATCTCTTACACACAGCTGTGTAAAGAATACAATTTACAGAAGGGAGGATTGCAAGGTAAAGGAGGGTCAATTAGTACCAAGCAAGGGCAGCGTGAGAGTACTGTTGGCACAAGATCTTGGAGCAGAAGTTGGCTGTCGAGTCTGCTCCACCATTCTCCTCATGAGCTGATCCATCCTTCCACTCTCTGACATTCTCCAGTAACCCTTGATGCCCTGTCCTGTTACCAGCCCAGAGGACCCCAAAACCCAGCAGGAATAGATATTCACCAAGACAAATGGTTACTTAAAAGTTGCTTTTAATTATCTTTAAACATGAAAACACAATCAAATTTTGACAATTTAACCCCTTTCTAATTCTAAGCGCACGTGTATGTAATGTATGTGTAAGTTCAGGAAAGTTCTTTGGTTCACAGTCCAATCTCACTTCTCATTCCTCCAAGTTCACTGGTTGCAGGCAATTCTTATATTGCGCACAGAATTTAACATTTATAAAGTTCACCAGATTTTGGTGCTTTGAAGGTAAATGGTTACCGCTCAGGAAGCTTCTTGTTGGTTTTCAGAGAGAGATTTGTTGTACATTTACTTCCATCAGCCACTTCAGTGTCTTGCCGAAGAAACTTACCCTGTCAGGGTTCTCCAGATGATAACCTCTTTCTTTTAGGTCACCACAGAGTGCCTTTTTGTTTCTCCTATTTCAAGTGAAACATTAGACAGCCAGTCCTCTCCTCTTGCATGAACCACAAGGGCTTTGACCAGGCCATCTTCCAAATGGTGATTTCCACAGCTTGCCAACTTGTCCTGTTCCATTCCCAGCTGCGGTTGCTGGCTGTAACACTGTAGAAGTGATCTCTCTCTCTCTCTCTCTCTCTCTCTCTCTCTCTCTCTCTCTCTCTCTCTCTCTCTCTCACACACAGCCTGTTTGACTCTCTATGCTTGCAAAACCATATGATCCTCTTAGAACAGCAAGCTCCTCTCCAGATAGAATGCTACTCAGACACACTCTTTCATTTGTTGCCTTTTTGTAAACAACCGACTATTAGTGAAGTCTCTTGGGCACTCTCCAAAGCTCTTGCAAAGACTGTTGGCCCTGACATGTCTAACATGGGGTAGAGCTCCTGTATTTTAAATAAGATCTGTTTTAAAGTGTTTGTGTGTTCTACTCTAACAAATCTTTCCAAATTTATCTATATATTCTGTCACAGACCAAATACCTGTCAAACTCTGCCTTAAATACACCCAACGACCTCACCTTCACAGCCACCTGTGTCAACAAATTCCACAGACTCACAAATATCTGCTAAAGTAATTTCTCCATCTCTGTTTTAAACTGATGCCCTTTTATCCTGAAGTTCTGTTCTCTTGTCCTAGACTCCCCTACCATGGGAAATATCCTTGTCTCCTCTACTCTGTCCAGGCCTTTCAGTATTCAAAATGCCTCTGAGGCCCTCCCTCATCCTTCTGTACTCCCAATGAGTACAGTCCAAGAGCCGACATTCATTCCTCATATGCTAACCCTTTCATTTCTTGTATTATTCTAGTAAATCTTCTCTAAACCCTCTCCAACGCCAGCATGCCTTTTCTCAAATACAGCACCCAAAACTATTCCCAGTCCAAGTGAGGTCTCGCCAGTGCTTTATAGAGACTCAACATTACATCCCTGCCCTTGTCTGTTGTCCCTCTAGAAATGAACGGCAACATTGCATTCGCCTTATTCACCACCAACTCAACCTGGAGGGCAACTTTCAGGGTAAGCTGCACGAGGTCCCTTTGCACTTCATTTTTGTTGTGGGGTTCATTCAAGAGCCTGATGGCTGCATGGAAAAAGTTGTTTTTCAGCCTGGTGCCACATGTTTTCACACTCTTTAAACACATCTGGATTGTGAGGATGTCCTGGTTGGATTTAATGGCCTGTTTTGCTGCTGTACCTGCCATCCATGGGGTCTGACACACTGCCTTGGGTCCCCAAACTGTGCTTCTTGTGAGAGGTGTGGCATTGGCTCCAGAGAGTTTTGTTGGTGGATCCTGGTACAACAGGGGCATTCAAGAGACTCTTAGCCATGTGGCATTAAGAAAAATAGAGGGTTATGGGTGTGAGGTAGGGAAAAATTAGATGGTTGCAGAGTAGATTAATATAGGTCAGCACAACATTGTGGGCCAAAAAGCCTGTACTGTGCTGGAATGTTCTATGCGCTATTAAAAATGGAATGGCCATAAAACCAAACCCCTGGACAACTCACCAGGTTGAGCGGGGAAAGAGTGGTCAGTGTTTTGGGTGGAGACCTGCATCAGGAATGAGAGGGGGGATGGCATTTGTGGGAGAGGGAGTGGACTAGGATGGGGGGAAAGATGACAGAGAGACAGGTGGAACTGGGGTGGGGGGGGATGGTAGAGTCGGGATATGGGCAGGTGAGTGATAGGTGGATCCAGACAAGGGGTAAAACCAGGACAGAGCCAGGTTGCTGGAGGCCAAGTGGGAACACAAAGTCTCCTGGTGCGGAACTCTGGTCAGCGTAAGGAGGGTGGTAATGGGAACTATTTGGGGCAAGATGGAACCGGGGGGGGGGGGGGAATGTGGTGTTGAAATATGTAGGTGGTGGGGGGGCGTGTTGGTGAATGGATCCAGGAGGGGAAGGGTGACTGGAGGGACGGGAATGGGGACAAAAGCTGAAGAAAAGGTGTTCCTGGAGGAGAGAGTGAGAGAGTGAGAGAGTGAGAGAGTGAGAGAGTGAGAGAGTGAGAGGGGGAGTGGGGGGGAAATTGGAACACATGATGTGAAAGGTCAAGGTCCCAGTGGGAGACCGCCTGCTGGAGATGTCTAGCATTCTTGTCTGGATCTGCTCCCAAGTTTGTTGAGCAAAGACTGAAAAAAAAAGAGTGGAAGGGTGTTTGGAGCATTGTGAGCAGTTTGGGCTCCTCATTTAAGAAAGGATGTGCTGACGTTGGGGAAAGTTCAGAGGAGGTTCACAAGGAGGATTCTGAGAATGAAAGGGGTTATCATATGAGGACTGTTTTGACAGCTCTTGGCCTGTATTTGTGGAAATTTAGAATGAAGGGGGATCTCAATGAAACATTTTGAATGTTGAAAGCCATGGGCAGAGTAGATGTAGGAAGGTTGTTTCCCCAAGATGGGAGAGTCGAGGACAAGCGAGCACAACAAGATTGAAGGGTGTTCTCAGAGCAGAGATGCAGAGGAATTTCTTCAGCCAGAGTATGGCAAATCTGTGGAATTTGTTGCCACAGGAGGTTGTGGAGGCCAGGTCATTGGGTGTATTTAAGGCAGAGATTGATGGGTTCTTGATGAACCAGGGTACCAAAGGTTATGGGGAGAAGGCCGGGCAGTGGGACAGAGTGGCGAAGTGGATCAGCTCATGATTAAATGGTTGGACAGACTCGATGGGCTGAATGGCCGATATATGCTCCTATGTTGTATGGTCTTATGGTGTTTACGCCTCTATGGATTCCACATGACAACAATGATTGCTTAATACTTCAAAAGGCATTTCACAGGAAGTGAAAGTTTTGGATAATACAATCTTAAACATTGCTGGAGAAATGTGGGACTTCTTACTGAACTAACTCTGCTTTTAAACTCCTGAGTTATTAAATGGGAAGGTTTGATGATGTTGATTTAAATAAGATTATGTCTGACCTCATTTCCATTATGACACATTGTGTGACAAATATGTGAATGGAGTTAAGTTGGGTGTGTTCAGCTTTCCCATGGCAGGATGGCTTTTTTAAAAAATGGATGTGTTCATTGTCATGTGTTCTGAGATGCCGTGAATAACTTTGTTTTGGGTGCAATCCAGGCAAATCTACCTACCTTTGAATACCACAGGTGGTGCACAATAAAACTGTGCAGTGTGTCATGGTGCAGAGAAAAAGTTCCTTTAAAACCAGTTTGAAGGCATTCCTCCTGAGAGTGGTCGGATGACGGTGGGGAGGATACAGTCCTTGAATCTGGTGGTATGTGTTTTTAGACATATCCTTTGTCTGATGGGAGAAGGGAATGTGACTGGGATGGGATGTGTCTTCCAATATGTCGGCTGCTTTCCCAGAACTGGGCAAGAGATGAGGTGACTTCTAACCTGGGACGACTAGCAACAGCTACAACATGACATTGGGACCCATTAAGAACACCTACAGTGTCTCCAGAAAGCAGCCTCTATTCTCAAGGACCCTCACCCCTCCGACCCCCACCCCCCCCCCCCAGGACATGCCCCCTTCTCACTGCTACCATCGAGATGGAGGTACAGGAGCCTGAAGACGAACACCCAATGGTACAGAAACAGCTTCTTCCCCTCTGCCATCAGATTTCTGGCCGGACAATGAACCACAGACATAACCTCACTTTTTTCTGTTTTTTAAACTAATTATTTATTTTTAAATCCTGTACGTACAGAACCGCAATTTAAAGCACCTGCAATGCACAACAAATTTTGTGATGCATGTTTGCGGCGACAAACTCAATTCTGGTTGTTTTTGAGTGCAGTGTCCTGGTCAGGAGATCCATCTGCTGAGAATTGTCGCTGATCAAGGCTGTGATTTCCCGGGTTTAGCAAATTTTCGAAACTTAGCGGTGGTGTGTTTTGTTCCATCTGTGCTGGTGATAAATGGCAGTGACGCAAATTGCATTTGCCTTAGATGCACATTTGTCTCTGGGATGCTGTGACAAAGGATGCTGAGAGTTTACTGTCATATGCTTGAGTACAATGTACAGATAGACCGAAATTCTTTCTTGCTGCAGCTGCGCTCACAAGCAATAGGTATAAAACTATCACAGGAAGGAAAAAGTAATAAATCTAAAAGGAAAGAAAAATATTCACAGTGCAAAATGTTTCAATAGTGCAGAGAGGTGTTTTGGTGGTCACTGGTGAGGCATCTATCCATTTTGGGCTCCTCATTTAAGAAAGGATGTGCTGGTGTTGGAGAGGGTACAGAGAAGATTCACAAGAATGATTCCTGGAATGAAGGGATTAGTATATGAGGAATGTTTGACAGCTCTTGGATTGGACTCCTTGGAGCTCAGAGTGAGGGCCTCATTGAAGTATTTTGATCATTGAAAGGCCTGGTCAAAGTAGACTTGGCAAAGTTGTTTCCCATAGTGGGAGAGTCTAGGACAAGAAGGCACAATTTCAGGATTGAGGGGCGCCTGTTTAAAACAGATGCGGAAGAATTCGCAACCACACGCGGTTGTAGAGGTCTAGTCGTTGGGTGTATTTAAGGCAGAGATTGATAAGTATCTGAATAGTCAGGTTATGGGGAGAAGGCAGGGGAGTAGGGCTGAGTGGGAGGATGCTGTGTGATCTGCTCAGTTTCTCCAGCACATTTATGTCGTGCACTTGTGTCACCCCAGCGCCCGCACACTTTCCTGTTTAACTCTATTTTTTGCAGAAGTTGTTCCATGTATGGGGTTTCACTCTTGCATTGAGCTGCCCTGCCAAAGTCGTGAATGGTGACCAACATTCAGCCAAGCATCCAACAGCCACGTGAATGAAAACCGTGTCATCATGAGGGGTGGGGGCACTTGCGGTGAGAAGTCCATTTGCTGGCAGATCGTTTGCTCAACTCCTGGGTGTATTTAGAAAATTGTCAGTGGTGTTGTATGACATTTGGCCCAGTGCCCCTATGCTAGCTCCATCCCCCTGTCCTTCGCTATCAGCCAGAATGTTCTTCCAGAGTGTATGACCCACCACAGGCTCACAATGGTCCCGGATAGGAAACTTGTCTAGGTTTTCAGTCCCCTCTTCTTTATGTCAGTGTACATGGGACAGGAGTGTTTGCTAATGGGACCATCATTCTAGGAATGAGATAATCTAACCAAGCCCAGGTAATGCTGGAAACACTCAGAATCAGAATTTATTTTCACGAACATGTCACGAAATTCGTTGTCTTGCTGCAGCATCACAGGGCAAAAGTTGCTATAAATGACATTTCAAAAATAAAGAGTGCAAGAAAAACAGGAGAAAGTGAGGCCGTGTCTGGGGTTCATTGTCCGTTCAGAAATCTGATGGCGGAGGGTTTTTGTACTGTTGGGTGTTCATCTTCAGGCTCCTGTACTTCCTTCCAGATTGTAGCAGTATGAAGAGGGCATGGTGGTGAGGGTCCTTGGGGATAGAGGGTGTTTTCTTAAGAACCGTCTCTTGCTGATGTCCTCGATGGGGTGAAGACTGATGCCTGTGATATCGCAGGCTGAGTTCACAACCCTCTGGAGTTTTTTTTCTCCCTGTTCTGTGTACTGACACCTCCGTACCAGGCAGTGATGCAATCAGTCAGAATGCTCTCCACGGTGCACCTGTAGAATATTTCGAGTCTTTGGTGATGTACCGAATCTCCTCAAACTCCTCACAAAAGGAGGAGTCACGTGATGGAGTAGTGGCCGGACGGTGAACTCCAGCCCTCTCCAGAAAAGTCGGGAAAAACGAGAGAAAATACAAAGGCACAGAAATACAAGTTAAAGAAAAGTGAATATAAAGGTGGAAAGAAGATGGAGACAAAAGGAGAAAAATCAAAATCAACGGAAAGAAGAGAGGAAGAGAAGACAACGGAGGAAAAAGGTGAAGGCCTTACCTGTCCGAAGAGGCCCGCTGTGGAGAGAAGACCCCACTACCTCAGGTCGGTAGAAAGAGAACTACAACAATGGCTCACAGAGCCGAGTAAAAGTGCGCAACCGCGCATGCGCGACTCCTCGCGCATGCGCGATGCGCATACAAAAAAACACACCGACGGGAGGGGGGACCAGCTGGGGAGTCGATCTCCACAGCCGGCAACGACAGCTGCAGAACACCTGCAGCAAGAAGACACCACAGAAGACAATGGAAACAAGAAAGAAGAGGAGGAAAGGGCAGCAAAGAAACAACAGATGGTCAACCTAGAGGAAGAAGAAGAGGAAGAGGAAGAGTACAGGGAAATAGAAGAAGAAAAGATAGGCAAGGTAAAGGAGGTACTTGCTCTTGTTAGAGGATACATGGAGTCATTTAAAGAATGGCAAACACAGGAATTCAATGATTTAAGAAGAAGAATAAACAACACAGAAAAGAAAATAAATAAAATGGATATGACCTTAACAGAAATGGGGAAAAAAATGGACAAGATGGAAGAACGGGCAATAGCAGCAGAAATGGAGGTAGAAGACTTAAAAAAGAAATTGGAGGAATCTAATAAAAAAACTAAAGAGACACAAGAATTACTAGCCCAAAAAATAGATATAATGGAAAATTATAACAGAAGAAATAACATAAAGATAGTGGGCCTTAAGGAAGATGTAGAAGGCAAGAATATGAGGGAGTTTATAAAAGAATGGATCCCTAAGGCCCTAGGATGTCCAGAACTACAGCAAGAAATGGAAATAGAAAGGGCACATAGAGCATTGGCCCCTAAACCACAACCACAACAAAAACCAAGATCTATTGTAGTAAAATTCCTAAGATATACTACAAGAGAAAAGGTGCTGGAGAAGACAATGGAAAAAGTAAGAGAGGGCAACAAACCACTGGAGTATAAAGGGCAAAAAATCTTCATTTATCCAGATATAAGCTTTGAACTCCTAAAGAAGAGAAAAGAGTTCAATGCAGCAAAAGCGATTTTATGGAAGAAAGGATATAAATTTACACTGAAGCATCCTGCGGTATTGAAAATATTTATTCCAGGACAACAAAACAGACTATTCTCGGATCCAGAAGAAGCACGAAAATTTGCAGAACAATTACAAAAATAGACTGAGGGATGAAGACGGGTAATGAGAGCAAAAATTATCACGATTGATATGTATGTGGGTAAAGACAAAAATAGACTGAGGGATGAAGACGGGTAAGGAGGGTAAAAATGACCACGATTGATATGTATGCGGGTAAAGAGGTATAAGAGTGAATAGAGACAACGGGCATATGTGAAAGTATCTGTAATTAGAGGAAAACATAGAAAGTATAGACAAGAATTAATAAGGGAAGGTAATGGAATAGAGAGAATAAGGAGGGAACTAAAAGAGTGACCTTTGTGACATATAAAAAACGAAATCTTTTCTGGGGGGGGCTGGGTGGGGGGAAAAGAGCGGTCACTGCAAAATCAGTTGACGCTTGCGAGTGGATTCGCAAATCCAAATGGAGAGGGGAGATGTGGTTGTCCGACAAGGGATAAAGGGCAACTCAGGAGGGGAAGGGGAGATTGGGGATAAAGAAGATAGAAATAGGAGAATAAGGAAAATGTTGGATGTTGTAGGAATGTTGTCTGGTAAAGAGTTGAAAATAAGAAAACAGAAATGGAAAAGGAGGAAAGGTAATGATGGAAAAACGGAAAGAGAAGATAAACAAAATATAAAATGGCTACGCTGAACTATATGACTCTAAATATTAATGGAATACATAACCAAATTAAAAGGAAGAAACTACTAAATTTACTGAAAAAGGAAAAAATAGATATAGCATTTGTCCAAGAAACACATTTAACTGAATTGGAGCACAAGAAATTAAAGAGAGATTGGGTAGGACATGTAACAGCAGCATCGTATAATTCAAAAGCAAGAGGAGTGGCTATATTAATTAGCAAAAATGTGCCATTTAAAATAGAAGAGGAAATAATAGATCCAGCAGGGAGATATGTTATGATAAAATGTCAGATATATTCAGAGCTTTGGAATCTACTTAATATATATTCACCTAACGAAGAAGATCAAAAGTTTATGCAAGATATCTTTTTGAAGGTAGCTAATACGCAAGGGAACATACTAATAGGAGGGGATTTCAATCTGAATTTGGATCCAAATATGGATAAAACGGGGAAAAAAATTAACAGGAAGAACAAAGTAACCAAATTTATAATTAAATCAATGCAAGAAATGAAACTTGTGGACATATGGAGGAAACAAAACCCAAAAGAAAAGGAATACTCATACTACTCGACTAGACATAAAACATACTCAAGGATAGACCTATTCCTGTTATCAGCCCACATACAAGGGAGAGTTAGGAAAACGGAATATAAAGCTAGACTATTATCGGACCACTCACCCCTGTTATTGGCAATAGAGCTAGAAGACATCCCTCCAAGAATGTATAGATGGAGATTAAACCCCATGCTACTTAAAAGACAGGATTTTAGAGAATTTATTGAAAAACAATTAAAAATGTACTTTGAAGTAAATACGGAATCAGTGGAAGATAAGTTTATACTATGGGACGCAATGAAAGCATTCATTAGAGGGCAAATAATAAGTTATGCAACCAAGATGAAGAAGGACTATAATCAGGAAACAGAGCAGTTGGAAAGGGAAATAATAAACATAGAAAAAAAATTAGCAATAAAGGAAGATACAACCAAAAGAAGAGAATTGGCGGATAAAAAAATAAAATATGAAACATTACAAACATATAAGGTGGAGAAGAATATAATGAAGACAAAACAGAAATATTATGAACTAGGGGAAAAAACACACAAAATCCTAGCATGGCAGCTTAAGACAGAGCAAACTAAGAAAACGGTATTGGCAACAAGGAAAAAAGACAAACAAATTACATATAATCCAAAAGAAATTAAGGAAAACTTCAGAGAATTCTATGAACAATTATACCGAACCGAAAACGAAGGGAAAGAAGGGAAAATAGATGAATTTTTGACTAAAATTGAACTACCAAAACTACAAATAGAGGAACAAAATAAATTAACAGAACCATTTGGAACAGTAGAAATACAAGAGATAATAAAAAATTTACCAAATAATAAGACACCAGGAGAGGATGGACTCCCAATAGAATTCTACAAAACATTTAAAGACCTAATAATACCGCCCCTCCTGGATGTAATCAACCAGATTGATGAGACACAAAACTTACCAGATTCATGTAAAACAGCAATAATTACAGTGATACTAAAACAAGGGAAAGATCCACTCTCACCAGCGTCATATAGACCAATATCTTTGCTAAACACAGATTATAAGATAATAGCTAAACTATTAGCGAACAGATTAGCAGAACAGGTACCGAAAATGGTAAATTTAGACCAAACTGGATTTATCAAAAAAAGACGCACAACAGACAATATTTGTAAATTTATTAACTTAATTCATGCAGTAGAAGGAAATAAAGCACCGGCAGTAGCAGTTGCTTTAGACGCAGAGAAGGCCTTCGACAGAGTAGAATGGAATTACTTGTTCAAAGTATTGCAAAAATTCAGTTTACCGGAGAAGTATATTAATTGGATTAAAGCATTATATAAGGGACCGTTAGCGAAAGTGACAGTAAATGGACATGTATCAAAGCAATTTAACTTAAGCAGGTCAACGCGGCAGGGATGCCCACTATCACCATTATTGTTTGCGCTAGCTATAGAACCACTAGCAGAATCGATAAGAAGAGATAATAATATAAAAGGAATAAAAATAAAAGACAGGGAATATAAAATCAGTCTGTTTGCGGATGATGTGATAGTGTACTTAACAGAACCAGAACTATCAATAAAAGAACTATATAAGAAATTGAAGGAATATGGAGAAGTGTCGGGATACAAGATAAACGTAAATAAAAGTGAAGCAATGCCTATGAATAACGCGGATTTCTCAAAATTTAAGGAGGAATCCCCATTCAGATGGCAAACGCAGGCAATAAGATACCTAGGTGTGCAAATAAACAAAAATCTAGGCCAATTATATAAACTCAATTACAATCCACTAATGAAAAAACTACAGGACGATTTAGAGCATTGGAAAGAGCTACCACTAACACTGATAGGAAGGATAAACTGTATTAAAATGAACATTTTTCCAAGGATACTATACTTATTTCAGGCATTGCCAATACAACTGACAGAAAAATTCTTCAAAGAGTTAAAGAAAATAATAAGGAGATTTTTATGGAGAGGGGGGAAACCGAGGATAGCACTAGACAAATTAACAGAATGGTATAAACAAGGAGGCTTACAATTGCCAAACTTCAAAAATTATTATAGAGCCGCACAATTAAGGTACCTATCAGATTTTTATCAAACAAGGGAAAAACCAGACTGGACGAGACTAGAATTAGATAAAATAGGGGAAAAGATACCTGAACACATATTATATAAATGGGACGAAAAATTGGTACAACATAGAACTTCTCCAGTATTACACCATCTCCTCAATATATGGAAGAAGATACATGTAGAAAGAAATAAAATAAATTACCAAATACCAAAACTAATATTGACGCAAAATAAGCTACTCCCTTTTACAATAGACAACCTTGCCTTTAGAAAATGGGAAAAAAAAGGGATTAAAAGAATAGAAAATTGTTTTTCAGGAAGTAGATTCTTATCCTTTGAACAAATGAGAGATAAGTACAATATAACGGGAGATACAGCGCTGGCATATTACCAACTGAGATCCTACTTGAAAGATAAATTAGGAAGCAACTTGAGTTTACCAGAGGGAAGTAACCTTGAATATGTGATTACAGATACAATGTTAATCAAAAGATTTATAAAAAATATGTATATTAAACTGCAAGAAAAGGAAAATGAGGAAACAAATGGTAAAACTAAACAAAAATGGGAACAAGATTTAAATATAAAGATAAAAAAGGAAACATGGGAGAAGTTATGCTCTGGAACGATGAGAAATACAATAAATACGAGGCTGCGTATGATACAATATAATTGGTTACACAGACTATACATTACACCGCAAAAGTTAAATAAATGGGACCCAACAGTATCTGATAGATGTTTTCGATGTAAAAAAGAAAGGGGAACAACAATTCATGCAATCTGGACATGTGAGAGAGTAGAAAAATTTTGGGATGATCTCAATCAGATTTTAAATAAAATAACAGAAAACAATATACCAAAGAATCCAGAGATCTTTCTCCTAAGTAACATAAAAAATAAAGAATTTGGAATTGACTTGGAGGATGCACAAAAAAGATTTGTTAAGATAGCCCTAGCTGTAGCAAAAAAATGTATTATGTCAACCTGGAAATTGGAAGATAATTTGAAAATACAACAATGGTATATAGAAATGAATAAATGTATTCCATTAGAAAAAATAACATATAGTTTAAGAAATAATATTGAAATATTCGAACAAGTATGGGAGCCTTACATTAAATACAATAGCGAAAACCTACCGGGAACAAACATTACCTAAGTTGATGGAAGGAGAAGAGAAGAAAAAAATGGACTCAGTAGAATTTCTGGTGTATTTTTGTTGAATGACAACATTGTCTAACTGAATTAATGCAACCTAGATTGTATAACTAAAATGGATGAGAGGGGGGAGGGATGGGGGGGTGGCTTGGGAGGAGGGAGGGGGGAGGGAGAAAAAGTCACTGTAAATGTGTGGAAAAGAAAAAGTGTATATCATGGCTATTGTGATTTATGGTGTGAAAAATAAAAAATTTAAAAAAAAAAAAAAAAAAGATAAAAAAAAAAATAAAAAAAAAAAAAAACTCCTCACAAAGTATATTCACTGGCGAGCCCTCTTCATGATGGCTGGTACTCAATTGTTGGCCAGCATCCGTGGAGAGAGAAAATGGGAAGGTTGCAGTTATATACCCCTTTCCAGCTGGATGATATTCTCATGAATGTATTCTTGTGGGATAATGGTCTGAAAAAATAAGATCTCCTTCGATATTAAGGAAGGAGCAAAGTTCTTCGCAGGCGAGGCTGAGAGATTGTAAGCTGGGCTGGGCTCCGTAGAGTTTGGGGAGCAGAGGACCGATGGGGAATGGAACTTGTGGAAAGGTGAACTGGCCACATTCTCTCCCTCAGCTAGGGCTCCAATTGGTGAACCTGGTTCTCCTTTTATGGAGGGAAGTTCTGGATATTGAATGGAGATTTGAACACCGGGCAGGGAGTGTTGACTTGTTCAAATATGGCCTTGGTTACCTCAGCCCTTGGCAAGCCGAATGCTCAGCTGGTACTGCAGAAATGCACAAACCAGGGAAGTAAGCCTAAGGCTGCACAAGTTTGACCATGATTTCCAAAGGGAGAAAGTCCCGGTGTTATTGCTAACAGCAGGGCTCTGTTAAATGCACTGAACTGCTTTGGCTGCACTCCAGTTGCAGGAACACTGCATAGTGAAATCTCCCTGCAATCCTGGTCTCATGGAATTTACTGTAAACCTGGTGTATAAAGCACCTTCTGTCTGTTTGACAATTTGCTTTTGGGCACGAATTAGGTTTGTCAATCCCAAGGGGTAGTTAAAAGGTTATTAGTCAATTCTTTAGGCAAGAGGTCAGCAGAAATGTGGAATTTTTTTGTTCTAACCTGGTGTGGAAGCAGTTTATGTATCGTCTTAAAAGGACATTGGGAACAGAGACCAGCTACAAGGGGTATAGATAAACTAAATGCAAGAAGGCTTTTTCCACTGAGGGTGGGTGAACTAGAGGACATGGGTTCAGGGTGAAAGGAGAAATGTGTCAAGGGAACATTAGGGGGAACTCTTTCACGCAGAGAGTGGTGGGAGTGTGGAACGAGCTGCCAGTATGTGCTTTCAAGTATGTGCATCTTTTGCCCCACTGATGGAGGGAGAAGAGAGTGCAAACGAGATGGGGGTGGGCTTTTTAATATTTTAGAACCAGTGCCCTTCTCCCAGGGCGGGAGTAGCAAACACCAGAGGACTTCTGTACAAAATGAAGGGAAGAAAGTTTAGGGGATAACAGGGGTAAGTTTTTTTTTCATAGAGAGTTGTGGGGGCCTGGAATGCCTTGCCAGGGATGGTGGTGGAGGCTGGTACAATGGATGGAAGAAAAATAGAGGGTTATGAGGTAGGGAGGGTTTAGTTTTTTTTAGGTATATATAGGTCAGCACAACATTGTGGGCTGAAGGGTCTGTACTGTGCTATTATAAAAGAGCTCATGGCTGCAATGGAGACCAGAAAGGTAATCTCAGTGCAGAGAGAGAAAACATTGGATTGCTTACCTTGGCAACCCAGGCGAAGAGTGGGCCCTGCATGGCTCGAGATTCCAGCGTCTGCTCTCTCGGTGTTTAACGGTGAACACTCTGAGCTTCAGGATTGAGAAGTATTGGATCAGATGATCAATGAGTCGATGTAATGTGCAAGGAATTGGCTCATTGTACAGATAAATTGCCAGTGGAGAGAAGGAAGGGAGGGGATGCTTGTGGTTCTGACATAAACTAGTTCGAACCTATACTACCAAGATGCAGTTGTAGGGGTCATTTTACAAGCAGACCAGTTAGACATGCCATACATAGTACAAAACTGTAGAGTTATAAAGAGAGAGCAGTTGGGATGGAGCAACGGCAACATAGTTTTACTCGTTTGGGGTTCATCCAGGAGTCTGATAACAACAGGAAAGAAATCGTCCTTGAATCTGGGAATGCATGATCTCACACTCATGAATCTCCTTCCCGAGGGGCTGAAGAGAGTGCGGCTGGGACAAGATGACCTTTTAATATGTTAGACGGAGTTGATGGAGGGGAGGGGAGCGTGTGACGGTCTGAGCAGTGTTCGCAATCCTCTGGAGTCTTGGGCGGAGCAGTTCCTGTCCCACGCAGTGATGCACCCTGACAGGATGCAATTAATGGTGCCCCTGTAGAGGTTGCTGAGACGCGCAAGATAGGCAGCTGAAAAAAGGATTATGGCCCAAAACATTGTCTATCTAGTGCCTTCACTGGATGCCACCTGACCCGCTGAGTTCCTCCAGCATTTTGCATGTTGCTTCCTTTGAAGTTTGATGCTCTATAATCTACAGAGTATAGGATTGCAATGAAAAGGAACACTGCCATCCAAGGGCAGCCAGCAATCATCAAGGATCCACACCATCCGGCACACGCTCTGTTCTCTCTACTGGTATCAAGAAAGAGGTGCCACAAGACTCACACCACCAGGTTCGGCTGCTACCCCTCCACCATCAGGCTCCTCAACCACAAACTCAGTCAGGGACTCACTCAGGCCATGCCCTCTTCACTCTGCTACCATCAGGAAGGAGGTGCAGGAGCCTAAAAAATGAGCACTTAGCGGCTCACTGCCATCAGATTCCTGAATGATCAATGAACCAAAGACACTGTCTTTTTTTTTAATATATATTATTGTCGTAAGATGGTTATAATATGAATGTTTGCTCTGTGACGCTGCCGCAAAACACCAAATTTTGAGACTTGTTCATGACAATAAGTTCTGATTCTGATTTAAGGACTCTTACTTGTGCACTTTATTGATTTTCTTTGTTCTCTCTGTATTGCATAGTCAGTTTGTTTACATTCATTATCTGTTTACAGTCCTTTATTTGTTTATGCTGTGTACAGTTTATTTTTTGCACTGCCAATTAGTGGTAATTATGCCTGGTCCGTAGGAAAAAGGGATCTCAGGTTGTCATGTATGTACTCTGACAATAAACCTGAAATCTGAAAAGGAAGATTAATTAGCATCAATCAAGGGCAGTGTGAGAGGACTGTGGTGGGGCTCATTCAGGAGCCTGATGGCGCCGGGGAAAAAACTGCCTTCAAGCCTGTTGGTGCACACTTTATCCCCAATGGGAGGAGATAGAAGAGAGCGTGTCTGGGGTGGGATGGGCCCCAAAGTATTTTGGCTGCCTTTCCAAGACAGTGGGTGGGGTGACGAAGGTATGTGGGTGCTTGCCTTTGTCAGTCGGGTGATAGAATATAAAAGTTGGGCATTACCAACCACTGGTTGGACCACACATGGTGTATTGTGTGGAGTCCTGGTTGCTGTACTGTCGGAAGGATGTGGCTGTGATACAGAGAGTGGAAGGGATGTTGTATGGATCGGAGTACTTCAGTTATGGGGCCAGGTTTATTTTCCCTGCAGTGCAGGAAGTGGCCTGATACAGGTACACAATATAGTTCGAGGCATAGATGGTATCAATCTTTTACTCATGGTAAAGGTGTCAAAAACAAGGGGCATAATTCAAGGGGAAGGGAAGGAGTTTCAGAGGAGATTTGAGGGGTAAGTTTCTTGCACAGAGAGTGGTCGGTGTCGATCCGAATTTATTAGCATGAACGTGTCGTGAAATTTGTTGTTTCCTGCTGTTATAAGAAACATCAGGGCTGATTTAAAGAAATTATCGTTGTTAACATCAGCATTAATGTGCATCCCACTAGAAGCGTGATGACAGTGTATTATACACAGAAAGCCTAATGTGACACAAAAAACCTAACCACAGATTATAGGTTCATCATCCACTGTGATTGATTAATATGGTCATGGAATGATGACATTCAGAAGGGGAATTATGGTTAATACAATAACTTTTAAATTGAAGGAGAGGGAGGAGTTGCCAAGTGAGAAATTCAAGATTCTTTTATTGTCTGAATCAGAATTTATTGTCATAAACATATTACAAAATTTGTTTTGCAGAAGTGTACAGGTGCAAAAGTTGCTGTAAATTGCATTAAATAGTAGATTAATGCAAAAGAAGAGAAAACAAGTTTGTGTCTGTGGTTCATTCAGGAATTTGATGGCAGCGGAGAAGAAGCTGTTTGTACCATTGGGTGTTCATCTTCAGGCTCCTGTACCTACTTTCCAATGGTAGCAGTGAGAAGAGGGTGTACCCTGGATGGTGGGGGGCCCTTGAGGATTGAGGCTGCTTTCTTAAGACACCGCCTCTTGTGGATGTCCTCAATGGAGTGGAGACTGATACCCGTGATGGTGCTGGCCGGGTTCACAATTCTCTGTAGCCTTTTCCTGTCCTGTGTATTGGCACCTCCATACCAGAGAGTGATGCAACCAGTTAGAATGTTCTCCACGATACACCTGTAGAAATTTGCATGAACGTTTGCTGACATACCGAATCTTCTCAAACTCCTCACGAACTATAGAGTCCGGCGAGTCTTCTTCGTGATTTCATGGAAAAGGAGGCCCCAGGACATCCTCCGAGGTGTTGACACCAAGGAATTTAAAGTTCTTAACCCTCTTTGCTGCTGACCCCTGGATGTTCTCTCCTGATTTCCCCCTCCTGTAGTCCACAATCAGAGGAGGTGGCGTTTGATTCAATCACTGCATTTAAGAAATGTATTGACAAGCACTTAAACAGACACAAAGGTATGGAGACCTTGTGCCAGTAAATGGGCAAAAATTTCAGCTGTGGTCTGAAGGGCCTGTTTCTGTGATGTACATCTCTGACTCCATGGATAGATCCAGGCAGAGAAGGACGAGGCACTATTGCTGCCACATTGTTTACAAAGCCGCAATATTTATTTCCCAATGACACATGAAGGTTTTTTTTAAATGCACATAGAAATCTATAAAATGCTAGCATGCTCTGGGAACTGAACTTCAGAAAGTGGCATGGTGATGCTTGCAAGGTCGCCCTTCTGGAATGTTCCAATTTGAGGTGAATTATTGATAAGTTTAAGTTAAAAATTGGATCGAATGGAGTAAATCCTGCAACCGAAGAATTTGAAGAAGTGTTTTGGAAGTATCACCAGATAGGATTGGTCAAAAACGAATCTGCTGGAGGAACTCAAGGGGTAAAACATGAAAGTCTGCAGACACTGTGGTTGAAGTAAAAACACAAAGCTGGAGAAATTCAGCAGGAATACATCAGGTATACATCTTTATCTTTACTACATAAAGGACGTTGTTTGACCTGCTGAATTTCTCCAGCTTTGTGTTTTTACTGCTGTAGGAACTCAACAGCATCAGTAGGAGGAGAAGAACGGTTGACAATTCAGTCTTGACATAGTTTTCTGTCTCAAACTGGTCCTGATTTGATGGATTGTGTCAATTTCTTTAACAATAGTTGCCCCCCTCCACCCCTGCACAAACTCTCTTCCTCTGCACAGCTGCCCTGGTCCAGAATGGACAAAGTTCTTTTTGATGGCAGACACAATCGGTCACCAGATTGCAATCGCCACCCCAGCTGCTGGATTAGCAGGTGAATCTTTGTTCTGCAGACATTGTGTATGAGATGTCAAAGTGAGGTAACCTTGGCAACCTGATTGAATTTACTTGGAAGGTAGGTAGGGGATGCTTTGGCAAGGCAGCTGTACATCAGCGGGATTTCATTTCTGTACAAAGTATAATATTGCAGTCAACATTCTCGCTGTACCTTGTGTTCCCTTGAAGCCCGGCTTCAATAGAACCATTTACTTGGAAAAGATTGTCAAATTCTAACACAGATCCATATCATAAAACATTAGGAAATACAACCAAAAGGTTTAGTCAGAGTGGTAGGGATTGTGGGTTAGAACATTGAACAGTACTGCACAGGCCCTTTGTGCAGTACAATGTTGTGCTGGCCAATATAAACCTACTCCACAAGTGCCAAGGTCTGCAGACACGGTGAATGAAGTAAAAACACAATGCTGGAGAGGGCACTCTCTAACCGGATGGCATTAACACTGACCTCTGGTTTCTGGCAGTCCACTCCCCGTTCTCTACCTCTCTTCCCCATCCCTCTGTCTCCTTTCCACCAGCTCTCCACCCCCCCTTCCCTCTCCACTCACAGAGCAGTCCCTCCTCTCTCTGCTTGCTGGTGTGCCCTCCCTTCCTTATCCACATATTAGCTCCTGCCTGTGCTCCTCCCCCTGCCACTACCTTACCATTCTGTTCAGGTCCCTGCCGACATTTAGCTCATACCTTGATGAAGGTCTCAGGCCCGAAATGTTGGTCATGTACCTTTGCTACATAAAGTAAACTGATAAACCTACTCATCATCAATCTAAGCCTTCCCTCTCTCACACACCATTTTCCTGCATTGTAAGAGAGTTGTGGAAGGGCTGGGGAGGAACATTCAGGAGTTGGAGCTGAATGTACGGCTCCCAAGATGGACTGACCAATGGAAACTTTAATTCTGATTCTTTGTTAATTATGATTTATTTGCATTTGGAGAAATTTACAGTCTCTGAGGAAAGGAGGGCCAGGAGGAGATGATGCAAATGTATGGGACTTGTCAAAAAGGCAGGGAGAGAGCAGGAAACCTTCAGCCAGCATATCTGTCATTCGGGAAATCTGTGGTCAAGGATGGAATGACAGGGCGATGAAGTAGATGAGAATGGTATGGCTAGTGTAGCAGTTAGATCAGGGGTGGCCAACCTTTTAATTTTTAATTTAGACATACAGCACAGTAACAGGCCATTTCGGCCCACGAGAACATACCGGGGAGGTATAGGTTAATTGGGCGGTACGTACTCGTGGGCCAAAATGGCCTGTTATTGTGCTGTGTGTCTAAAGTAAAAATTAAAAGTTTGGCCACCCCTGGTAGAGCAACACTGTTCTAGCTCCTGTGACCGGGTTCCAACCCGATACGGTCTGTGAGGAGTTTGTACGTTGATATTGTGTCTGTGTGGATTTTCCCCTGAGTGCTCCAGTTTCCTCCCACTCTTCAAAAAGTAGGGGGGTGTCGGTTAATTGGAGTTTAATTGGGCAGCAAAGGTTTAAATGGGTGGAATTGGCTTCTACCATGCTGTGAACACATTTTAAGAAATTTAATTCAAGAATATGGTTATAAATTTAGTTTGACAGATTTATCAAAGAATGCGAGAAAGAGGAACTGGTAGATGTCGTATATTTGGATTTCCAGAAGGAATTTATTAAGACACCATAGAAAGGCAAGGACACAGAGAGTCTAAATATTCACTGATCTTCTCCTTCACCATCCCCTCGCTACTCCTGGTTCCATTCCCCTCCCCTCCTTTTATCTTTGTTCCCAACAATCACTGTCTCCCAACACCAACTGACCTGGCTTTCCCCCTCCTCGATTCACCCTCCTCAATCCACCCATCATTTTGCCCCACCCCTCCATAACACTGCCTGTTTGTGCTGTTTTTGCTCAGTGCTGGAGCAGGCTTTCAAACCGACAAGTCAACTCTCCATTTCCCTCCGCGGATTCGGCCTGACCAACTAAGTTTCAGCGACACCAACTCATCCATGCTGACCAAGTTGGCATTCTAGGCTCATCCACACACACACACACACACACACACACACACACACACACACACACACACACACACACACACACACACACACACACACACACACAATTCTAGTCCAAGTAACAGCCCCTCGGCACCCCTTCCAACTTATTGGTCCTTCCTACAGCTGGGAGACCAGAACTGAGCAAAGTACTTCACTGTATAGGTGTTTTTGTCACATGTAGGACATTATTTGGCTTGAGATCAATGTAAGGGAAGAATGGTGAATCAGAATTTATTGTCATGAACATCTTGCTAAATTTGTTATTTTGTGGCAGCATCACAGGTCCAAATATTGCCATAAATTACATTTAAAAAAAAAACAAATAAATTTGTCCAAAAGAAGAGAAAGTGAGGTAGTGCCTGTGGTTTAATGATCGTTCAGAAATCTGACGGTGGAGGGGAAGAAATTTGATTTTGTACAGTTGGGTGTTTGTCTTCAGGCTCCTGTACCTTCTTCCTGATAGTAGCAGTGAGAAGAGGGCATGGCCTGGGTGGTGGGGGTCCTTGAGGGTAGAGGCTGCTTTCTTTTTTTTAAACTTTATTTATTCGTTCAAAATACAAATAATAAGTAACATATATAACAATAAACTAAACATGAACGATATATTTTATATATATAAAAGAAAAAAAAAGAGAACACCCCTCCCCCTTTCAGCCAACTCTCCTAAGGAGAGCCATAAAGAGAGAAAAAAAAAGAAAAATGGGGCTTACATATAAAGATCTAATCAATGTAAATCAAAATCTAAATATTCTGAATATAACAACCACTTATTAATAAAAAAACTATAGTTATCACGTGAAACATGTGATTTTTTTCCATTATTAAACAATATCTCATCTCATTATGCCATCTATTAATATCAGTCATATTCGTATCTTTCCACGTACTAGCAATACATTTTTTCGCTACAGATAATGCTAAATATACAAAAGCAAGTTGAAATTTATCTAATCCCAAACCTTTCAGAGGTTGCAAACTACCCAATAAAAATACTGTTGGATCTAAAGGTATTTTAATCTTATACAGGTATTCCAGAAACAATTGTACTTTCTTCCAAAAAGATTGTATATACATGACCAAACCGCGTGAAAAAAAGTTCCAACAGCGTTACAACATCTAAAATACAAATCTGATTCATGAAAACTATATTTTTTTTTAGCTTTTCAGGTGTTAAGTATAATTGATGTAAAAAATTATAATTAATCATTGCATAAAGTGCATTTATCAGTCTAGTTATACTATCATAACAAATATCTGACCAATCATCCTCGGAAAAAATAAAACCAATCTCCGCTTCCCATTTACCTTTAGATTTATCCCAACCCTTTTTATCCATACCATCCTGTAATATTTGATACATAACTGAAATATAACCCTTCTCTGGTACCTTCATAAGAAAAGTTTCAAATTTAGTCATTTCAGGTAAAATCATATCTCTACCAAAGACATGCTTTACCAAGGATCGAATATGATGATAAAGAAACAAAGAATTCTTATCAATACCATAACTGTCTCTCATCTGATCAAAAGATAAAAATTTACCTTCTTTAAAACAATCTCGCAAATTTTCCACACCTTTAAATCTCCAATATAATAAACTTTGATTACGTATTGAGAAAGAAATAAGTTGATTATTATACAACGGAGTCAAGGCCGACAATTCACCACTAGAACCTATCTTTTTCTTTGTCCATAGCTTCATTAAATATAGGCACATTATGTTGCTATAACAAATTTTCATTCCATCTAAACAAAAATTGATGTATTTCAAATTCAAAAATATTTGCCATTTCAATTTTGGCCCAACTAGGGGGCCGTTCCAAATCCATCAATGAACTAATAAATTTAAGTTAGGCTGCTTCATAATAATTTCGAAAATGTGGTAAACATAGTCCCCCTAGGTCATATTTCCAAGTTAATTTATTCAAGGTTACTCTTGAAAATTTACCACCCCATAAAAAGTCCCTAACCATTTTATTCAAATCTCGAAAAAAAATTATCAAGTAAATACGGAATAGATTGAAATAAATATTGTATACGTGGAAAAATATTCATCTTAATTGTATTTATTCTACCCAATAAATTAATAGGCAGATCTTTCCATTTAATCAAATCAGTTTTAATTTTTTTAATTAATGGAACATAATTTAATTTATATAAAGATTGATAATTAACATCCATGATTATACCCAAATACTTAATTCGATCCGTCCATTTCAAATTAAGAATGTTTTTATAAGCTGAATAATCTTCTTCACTCACCGGTAATATTTCGCTTTTTTCCCAATTAACTTTATATCCAGAAAGACATCCATATTGCATCAAACACTCCTTCAAGTACAAAAGTGACTGAGCTGGGTTTATTAAATACACCAATACATCATCAGCAAATAAATTAATTTTATATTCCTCATCTAAAACTTTCAAACCCTGTATCTGTGTATTCTGTTTTATCAACTGTGCCAAAGGTTCGATCACTAACGCAAATAAAGTTGGTGATAAAGGACAACCTTGACGAGTAGATCGGGTCAGTTTAAACGGTTCTGAAATCAAACCATTCGTCAATACTCTAGCTACCGGTTTACTATATAAAGCCTTAATCCAACCAATAAAAAAAGGTCCAAACTTAAATTTCTCCAAAATTTTGAACAGAAAATTCCACTCAACTCTATCAAATGCTTTTTCGGCATCTAAAGATATCACCATTGGATGGTCTGAAGATTGTCGAAATCTATTAATCAAACTAATCACATGTAAAATATTATCTGAGGCATATCTATTCTTTATGAAACCTGTTTGATCCATATGAATCAGCTTAGGTAAAAACCTAGCCAATCTATTCGCTAAAATTTTGGCTATAATTTTATAATCTACATTCAACAACGAAATCGGTCGATATGAAGATACTTTCAAAGGATCTCTATCTTTCTTTGGAATTACTGTAATTAAAGCACTAGAACAAGACTCAGGCAATTCATAATGTTCTCCAACCTGACGTAGTACATCTCCAAACACTGCAGAGAGGTCATCGTAAAAAATTTTATAAAATTCAACCGAAAATCCATCATCACCAGGCGATTTACTGTTCGGCATTTCCATCGTAACCATTTTAATTTCCGAGTAAGTAAATGGTGCTTCCAACTCCTGTATATCTACATCCTCTAATGTTGGTAAGTTCAACTGTGATTTAAAAAAAAAAGATCAATCGATCCATTTTCTTGTTTTTCATCAGATGTATATAACTCTTTATAAAATGAACAAAATTCATAATTAATCTCACTAGGTTTATACGTAATAAACAAATTCCGTCTAACAGCATTAATAGTCCTTGAAACCTGTTCCTTCTTTAATTGCCATGCCAATACCTTGTGTGCTTTCTCTCCCCATTCATAATATCGTTGTTTAGTCCTGTTAATCATACACTCAAATTGATAAGATTGCAAAGTATTATATTCCAGTTTCAACCTTGACAATTCTATTTTCTGATCTTCTGTAGCGTCTCTCTGAAACTCCTTTTCTAACTCACTAATCCGTTTCTCTAACTCAAGACTCTGATTTAATCGATCCTTTTTTATTTTAGAAGTATAACTAATTATTTGTCCTCTCAAATAAGCTTTCATAGCGTCCCATACTACAAATTTACTATGAACAGAATTAGAATTTTCTTTCAAAAAGAAATTAATTTGTTCTTTCAAAAAATCAATAAATTCCATAATTTTTAACAACATTATATTAAACCTCCAACAATAAGCCATTTGAATTTTCTCAGAAGTTATATTTGTAAAGTATAATAAAGAATGATCCGAAATCACCCTGTTTTTATATTCCGCTTGTTGTATTTTCCCCTATAAATATGCCGATACTAAAAAAAAAATCAATCTTTGAAAACGATTCATGTCTAGCTGAATGAAAGGAGAAATCCTTCTCTGTCGGATTAAGACGTCTCCAAATATCCACTAAATTGAGATCTTTCATCAGCGCTTGAACCTGAATTGCCATTTTAGATTTCTTAACTTTCTTCGGGGACTTATCTAATAAAGGTTCCAAAACACAATTAAAATCACCACCAACTAAAACATTCTCATTAGCCTGACCCAGATATAAAAATGCATCAGAAATAAATGTTTCATCATCTTCATTTGGGGCATAAATATTAAGTAAAGTCCAAAATTCACTAAAAATCTTACAATTTAATTTAAGAATACATCCTACCTTTTCCTCCATTGATTGTAATTCAAAAGATAAATTCTTATATATCAAAATTGCTACACCTTTAGCCCTGGAGTTAAATGAAGAAGAATATACATGCCCTACCCAATCCCTCTTCAATTTCATACTTTCCTTGACATTCAGATGTGTTTCTTGTAAAAAAGCGACATCAATTTTCATTTTCTTATAGAGGCTGCTTTCTTGAGACACAACCTCTTGTAGATGTTTTCAATGGAGTGAAGGTTGATGCCCAGGATGGCTCTGGCCGAGTTCACAACTCTTGCACTGTGCATTGGCACCTCATGACTACACAGAGATGCAACCAGTCAGAATTATCTCCACTGTACACCTGTAGAATTCTTTGGTGACGTACCAAACCTACTCAAACTCCTCATGGTGCTCTCTGAAGTTAGCTGGAACCAGCACTGCAAAATAACAAACTTACAATGGGGAATTCTGTCTCCAAATGTTTGTAAAACTAAAACAAATCACTGTGATTGCCTTTGTTTGTCGAGTATCGATTGAGTTGGACAGCCAGCGGTCTGAGCTGATTGGCCAATGGTTTTCCTTCTGTATCACCTCCATGATCTAAATTGTGTAATGACTTGTGGCAGGTCGATGACTGCATTTAAAAATAAAGGGATTAGATATTCTCTCTGTTTTGCAATGCATTTATTTTGAAAACCATTCTGGGCTTCTGGAAAGAGGCAGAATCACTGGCTTCTCCGAGCTGGAAAAAGCTGCAGATGTGGCAGGGTGTGTACCAGTATGGGGATTGTATTACTGGGCAGGGAGAGCAGGAGAGGCCACAGAGGCACTGGACAAGCATCTGGACTTGGAATGGGTCTGGAGCATATAAAGTACTAGGATCAGAATTTATTGTCATTCGTTGTTTTGCCGCAGCATTGCAGTGCAAAAATTTATGTAAACCACCTTACAAAATTTTTTTTTAAAGTGCAAAAAATATCAAAGTAAGGCAGTGTCTTTGGTTCATTGTTCATTCAGGAATCTGATGGCAGCGGGGAAGAAGCTGCTGTGTGCTCGTCTTCAGGCTACCTTTGTTCCAATGGTAGCAGAGTGAAGAGGGCATGGCCTGGGCGGTGAGGATAGAGGCTGCTTTAAAACAATAGAATATAGAAATAGGCCATTTGGCCCTTCTAGTCTGTGCTGAAAATATCATACTGCTAGTTCCACTGACTTGCACCCATCCATTCTATAACCCTCCAGACCTCTCCTATCCATGTACATATCCAGTTTATTTTTAAAACTTAAAAGTGAGCCTGCATTTACCACGTCAGATGGAAACTCGTTCCACATTCCCACCACTCTCTGAGTGAAAAAGTGTCCCCTAAACCTTTCCCCTTCCACCCTAAAGCCATGTCCTCTTCTATTTATCTCTTCTAATCTAAGTAAAAAGAGCCTACTTGCATTTACTCTTTCTTAAGCTACCACCTCTTGTAGATGTTCTCGATGGAGTGAGGTCTGGTGCCTGTGATATCGCTGGCCGAGTTAACAACCCTCTGGAGTTTTTTCATGTCTTGAGCGTTGGCCCCTCCATACCAGACAGTGATGCAACCAGCCACAATGCTCTCCATGGTCCACCTGTAGGTTTTCGAGTGTCTTCGGTGACATATCGAATCTCCTTGCCACTGGCGAGCCTTCTTCATGATTGCATTAACGTGGAAGGTCCAGGACAGATCTTCGGTGATGTTGACACCCAGGATTTCAAAGTTCTTGACCCTCTCCAGTACTGAGCCCTCGATGAGGACTGGGTCGCGTTCTCCTGACTTCCTCCTGAAGTCCCCAGTCATCTCCTGGGTTTTGCTAGCATTGAATGCAAGGTTGTTGGTGTGATCTATCTCCATCCTGCATGTTTCCACATTGCCAGCAATTAATGCTCATAATGAATCTGATTAACAAACTAACTGGGGAATAGTTTTAAGGTTTAAAAAAAATGCAGTTGTTTAATTCTAAAATAAAAGCTGAGAAACACTCAGCAGGTCAGGACGCATATTTTCAGCAGGGTAAGGTTGTTCTGGCAAAAGGTCTTTGATCTGAAATATTGAAGCCGTTTCTCTCCCCTGGACTAGCTGACTGTTTCCAGCACCTTGTGTTTTTATTAATATTTTAATTGTGTGCCTTAAAATTAAAGAAAAACAAATCAAAATAATAGTTTTGTATAGTCAAGTCAAATTTATTGTCATCTGATTGTACAAGTACAACCCAATGAAACTGTGTCCTCTGGTCCTCAGAGCAAAGACCACAGACACACATCCGGACTTAACACACATTCATACAAATAATACTTATGCAGGTTGAGTATTTTATATAAATAAATAAATATTGTTTTGTGCGTATCAGTGTCTTGGAGGGTTAACGTGAGCAGTTTCTCTGGTCGTTCAACATTCTCACTGCCTGTGGAGAGAAGCTGTTCCTCAGCCTGGTGGTGCTGGCTCTGATCCTCCTGCATCTCTTCCCTGATGGGAGCAGCTGAAAGGTGCTATGTGCAGGGTGGAAGGGGTCCTCAGTGATTTTGCGTGCCCTCTTCAGAAAATGATCCCAGTAGATCATGTCGATGCCAGGGAAGGAGACTCCAGTGATCCTCTCTGCCACTCTTATGGTCCTGTGGATTGACTTCCAATCCATTTCTCTACAGCAACTGAACCCAACTGTGATGCAGCCGGCCAGGACACTCTCGATAGAGCTCCTGTAGAAGGTTGACATAATGATGGCTGGTAGCCTTGCCAGCTTCAGTCTTCTCAGGAAGTACAGTCGTTGTAAACAACCTGACTGTAATACAGAGAGATCGCACGCACGCACGCGCATGCGCGTGCCTTCTGGGCAGAAGGTTCTAGACCAGCACCAGTCTCTGTGTGCAAAGAAAGCATTAATCGTTCATTCATCACTCTGAAGTTATGCCCCTTGGTTCTTGAACCATCTGTGCATGGAACAGATTGCGATCCATCCACCTCCACTCGACCTTCAGGAAGGATATCCCACAATCCCTCAGTACAAGGGCACCACCACATGCAGGTTCTCCGTTTCCCTGCAAGCTGCACACCACCCTGACTTGTAACTATCTCACCAGTCCCTCATTACCACTGGGCCGAAACTCTGAAACTCCTCCGACAGCATAGTGTTGAGCTGTCCAGAAGGGAGAAGGCTGTTATGGTTTGACCATAAGACAAAGGAGCAGAAATAGAGTCTGCCCCACTGCTCAGTCATAAGCTGATCCATTTTCCCACTTGGCTCCTCTGCCCGGCCTTCTCTCCCTAACTGACGAGATAGAAGTCGGGATAGTCTGCAGCTTGGAGGGAGATGGGGAACCTGGCTAATCAAGAACCTATCAATCTCTGCCTTAAATACACCCAATGACCTGACCTCCACAACCACCTAATTCCACAGATTCACCACCCTCTGGCTGAAGAAATTCCTCTGCATCTCTGTTCTAAGTGGACATCCTTCAATCCTGAAGTTGTGCCCTCTTGTCCTAGACTCTCCTATTGTGGGAAACAACCTTCCTACATCTACTCTGACACCTTTCAACATTCAAAATGTATCAATGAGATCCCCCCCCCCCCCTCACTCTCCTAAATTCCAACTGGCCAAGAGCCATCAAACGGTTCTCATATGATAACCTGTGGCGGTACACCATTAGACAGGCGAACCAACCTGCTTGCCATGCACGTGGTGGGCCAGCCAGCCAAAATAGCGTCGTCAGGGGTTTCCTCCTGACCTCGGCACTGGGCTCAGAAGCCTGCGGTTGGGGTCCTATGTGATGGCCCTGGTGACATTGGGGTCCCCCAGCACGGTTCTCAGCCAGATCCGGGCTGGGAGTATAAGACCAGCCAGGCAGCCTGCAATAAATGCTCACTGAACTCAACCCGTCTGGTTTTGCGATCCTTCAGTTAGCAGTGTAGCTGCTGCTACAAACCCTTCATTCCTGGAATCATCCTTGTGAACTTCCTCTGAACTCTCTCAAGGAAGAAACACCCCGACCTGCTCAAAGGCATTTAAATGCTTGCGTAGTTAGGCGATAAATCAGTGAAAAAGTTCTGGTCTGAAACTTCCTGGGCAGCGTTACTGCTGTGAATGATGGGATTAATAACTTTACAGAATCATAGTCTTGCACAGTATGGAAAAGGCTCCCCCAAGTCTGCACCAACCAGGAGCAATCCATTGACACTAATCCCGTTCTAGCCACATTCCCATCAACTCCCCCAAATTCCCACCCTCGCCCACACACTGGGGACAATTTATAAAAGCCTATTAATCCATTGACCCATGCATGGGAGGAAACCGGAGCCCCCGGGGCGTGGGGGGAGAGGGGAGAATGTGCAAGCTCCACACAGACAACACCAGAGGAGGCGGATTGATCCTGGGTCTCGAACAGCGGCTCCACCTGCAGTGCCCCCCCCACCACAGTACTCAGTGTGGAGCCAGGTGGGCAGAAGGATGTGGTTTGGGAGGATCCCACCCACAATGTCGTGACCGTTGTTCAGATCTGCTGCGGTGACGGGAGGGGTGGGCAGGAAGACTATGTCTCTGTGGTCTGTGTGTGGAGGAACACGGGGGATGAAAGTCCCAGCTCACCGCGATTGGCAGCGTGCTGATCTGATTTGCAGCCATCAGTTATTGAACTTGCAAGCACTGATTCTCCAGGAACGGTCAGGATGTACGTCAGCACCCACGAGAAGCCACAAGCTACGATCTGCAGCATTACAACTTACAGTTTACAAGCCTGACATCGTATTGGAAAACAAATTAAAGGCATTGCATTTCACGGAGTACACATGAACCCAGCTCCTGAAGAGCATTTCAGGAGAAAGCAGTGACTCAGCCTGAAGGTTATTAAAATATTTCAGACCATTCCCAATTTTCAGCCAGAATGAAGGTGAATTGGTTTGAGTGCCATGAGCTGTGGAGCACTTTGTTGTAGAGGTAAGGTGTTATCTGCCCTCGAGAATTCAATGCTTCATTTAATCATCTTCCCATTTGCTCTCGTAATTGTTGTCTGCATGTGTCAAAGCTGCGGGTCGTAATCTCATAAAAGGGACAGAAGATTCTTCAAATCTTTCAGAGAGTGTGTTTTTTAAAAAAAAACCTGATGAAATTGAAAGCTTTGTCCCAGTAAATGCTCGACTTGTTACACTGTATTTCCTTTCCCTTTGTAATCCTTGCATTGGTGAAGTCAGTTCACCCACAGGCAGCTTCAGGTAATTGAATTTTTCTCTCTGACTTGTAGAAGTTTTATTTGATTATTTTGAGGAGGAAGGAGAGAAAAGTGGGAATAATAATCAAGCCCTGCTTCTTTGTCAGCCCGCCTTTGTCGACCACAGTGCTTCGTGCCTCATCAGGTCTGCATGTTGTTCGGGAGAAAACAATGAATTGTTCAGTTATTGGCTATTCAATTCTGCTTTGCACAGATTTTATGATTAAAGATTCCATCAAAGACACAAGGATGAGAGAGAGAGAAAGGTGGGGGTGGGGGGGGGGCAGAAAAGCAAGCTGTCTGGGTTCCTGTATTCGTAGCCTGGCATCAGCATCCATGAAGTCAGGGGGGCCTGTCGCGGAATTGTCTAATCTCTTCACATCCTCGGGGAGTGGTGGTAGAGTCGGTGGGGGGAGGGGTGGGTACAAGATGGGGCGGGCGGTGAGGCGGTGGTGGAGTTGGGCTATTGGGGCGGGGTGTTGAGGGTGTGATGGCAGGGGTGCGGGTGTTGGGTTCTGTCACTCTTGCCTCTGCCACACCCTCACCCTTGTTGAGTCTGGGACTGGAAAGTAAAGAGCAGTTTGATTGGAGTTTTCAGGTTGTCTAGAGATCCGATCGGGTCAGACAGGTGGGCAGGGACCTTCTGCTGGTCAGTGAGTCTGATGCTCGGGATTAGACCCCATCACATAGGGATGATGGAAATTTGGAGCTTTCTCCCACATTTTTATTGACTATTGTCAAGTCTATTTTTTTTGCAGAGGAGGAGACCATTTGGCCCATTGAATCTATGCCACCTCCCAGCAAACCAATCCCAGCAGTCCCACTCCCTTCACCTTCCACTTTGGCCCTAATTTCTCTTTCTCTCTTTTTCTCTTTCCCTCTCTTTTTTCTCTCTTTCTCTGTTTCTTTCTTTCTCTCTCTTCCCCCACCCTCCCATTCTTTGCCCTCTATCTCACTGAGGGAGAGAAGGATTAGAGTGATCCTGCGTATATCAGCTTTGTATGGTGCTGTTCAATGAGCTAATATTGGATGTGATGGGCTGAATGGCCACCTCTTCACCTTGATGGGCCCAATGATTTGCCATTGATCAGCTGCCGATCATTTTCCCTCTTGTGCTGAAGTCACCTTTAGCTCTGAATCCCTAGCAGAAGCATTGGATTATTGAACATGAACTGGTGATCCTCTTGATGTTAATGTCGAAATGGTTTGCAAATGCACGAAACTTGCCAATGCAGCAGTGGTAGCATCGTCTAGCACCAGTGGCCGGGACTGAGATGGCTGCAAGGTATTCGATTTATTGGAATCTGGCTTAGATTCAGCAGCTAATGCAACGGCCTTAATGCTCCTTTTTGTTAAAGAGCTTCCTGCAGAGAATTTTCAACCTGAAAGAGTGGAAGCACGTCTGCTGCAGCCAGGATTACAGTGTGGCTGAGGAAATGGATCCAAAATTGGTGGCAGCACAGAAGCTCTGGTTACCGTGAGGTTTCACACGTGAAACTGCGCAGGGGATATGTGTCGCTGAGCTGCCAAAGTCAAGTTAGAACCAGAGAACATTACAGCACAGAAACAGGCCCGTTCGGCCCTTCTAGCCTGTGCCGAACCATTTTTTTTGTCTAGTCCCACTGATCTGCACCCAGTCCACACCTCTCCCATCCATGTACCTGTTCAAATTCTTCTTAAATGTTAAAATTGAGCCCCCATTCACCACCTCAGCTAGCAGTCGTTCCACACTCCCACCACTCTCTGTGTGAAGAGGTTCCTCCTCATGTTTCCCTCTAAACTTTTCCTCTTTCACTCTTAACCCATGTCCTCTGGTTTATATCTCACCTACCCTCAGTGGAAAAAGCCTGTCTACATTTACTCTGTCTATAATTTTAAGTACCTCTATCAAATCTCCTCTCATTCTTCTACACCCCAGGGAATAAAGTCCTAACTTGTTTAACCTTTCCCTGTCACTCAGTTTCTGAAGTCTGGGCAACATCCTCCTAAATCTTCTGCATCTTATTGATAGTTCAAGTTTATTTGTCATCTGATTGTACCAGTACAAGCTGACGAAACAGTGTTCTCTGGTCCTCAGTGCAGAACAGTGCAAAACATGAATATAGACAACACACACAAGACCGGAGCAGGAATAGACTATTTAGCCCATTGAGCTGATTCATTTCCCCACTTAGCCCCACTGCCTGGCCCTTTACCCATAACCTTTGATGCCCTGGCTAATCATCAATCTCCACCTTAAATACACCCAACGACCTGGCCTCCACAACCACCATGGCAACAAATTCCACAGATTCACCGCACTCTGGCTAAAGAAATTCCTCCGCATCTCTGTTCTAAGCAGACGCCCTTCACTCCTGAAGTTGTGTCCTCTTGTCCTAGACTCTCCCACCACAGGAAACAGACAAATTATACATATATACTTGACATATTAAAATAAATATTCTTAATAAAGAGCAGAGTCACGTGGAGTTGTTTAAGGAATTGTTCAGCAGACTCACTGCCCGTGGGAAGAAGCATCTGTAAGCTTTTGAGTTTGACTTGATTCACTTTCCCATCCTCGTCTCTCCACATCCTCTGTGACTCCACAGCCCTAGAGACCATCTGCAGACATTTTGTTTACCTCCTTTTTTAAAATCTGATTAATCTGGGATTAGGTTTTGTCTGCTGTGATAAGGCTTGGTGAATAATGGCTTGTCTGAACTGACACAGGACGTTTTCTCTTCCAAAGAACTTTCTAGAAGTTGATTCAGGATGTTGCTGGGACTGGAGGGTTTGAGTTAGAGGGGAGACAGCCCGGGGCTTTATCCCCAATGGACATGGTTGGGGGGGGGGGGGGTGTAACAGCACTGATTTACCACAGCTTGACACTCCCGCAAATGCATGCTATTACCTTACCTTATACCTTAGCGTACCTTACATCATCAGTAGTGGCCTGCACCGCCCCCAACAAAGGTAAGTATGTGACCGCGACAGCCTCCGAGCCATGCAAGGAGGCGACTGATTGGAACTGTCCCACTACATGACGGTCTGGAGGGCTGACAGTTCAGCCTGACCTCATACGATAGTGACAGACAGGTGATGCCCGACCAACTGGCAAGAACGTGAACTGTCGATAAACGCTGGCTTCAACCTGCCAATGGAAACTTTTGCATTCCTGTCGATCACAGAAGTCTTTAGATGGCATTATAAGACCTGAAAAGGACTATTGTAAATGGGCTGAAGTGGTTTGCGAACAGCGTCATGTCAGAGGAACACACAGGTAGAGTGTTGTAAATCGTGGGTTCACTGTGAGTAACGTTGCATAGGAGTAGGTTGGAGTAATCTCTTGTTTTCCCGAAGACTATCAACAGAACTAGCCATAAAAATACAAGATGCTGGAGAAACTCAGCAGGTCAGTGTCCTATATGTAGCAAAGGTAAAGATACATAACTGATGTTTCGGGCTTGAGCCCCTCATCAAAGTATGAGAAAATGTCGGTCACCCTCCGAAAAAGAGTAGTGGAAGGAAAGGGAGTGGCAAAAACCAGAGATGATAGGTGGAGAAAGGAAGGAGGGGACAGCAGCAATGAGGGGGAGGAGGGATGGTAGGGCTGTGTGGGTGAAAGAACTAGAAGAATAGAAAAGGGGAGAGGGTGAAGAAAAGGCAGCAGGTTTAGTGGAAAGCAGTGAAGTCAATGTTCATGCCATGTGGCCGGAGGGGGCCCAGATGGAAAATAAGGTGCTGTTCCTCCAATTTGCAGGTGGTCAGGGTGGGGCAGTACACAAGGCCATGGACAGTCATGTGAGCACAGGAGTGTGACCCAGAATTGAAATGGTTGGCCTTTGGGAGGTCGCTGTGGTTGCCGAGCGAAATGATCTCCCAGTCTGCGAAGATCTCTCCGAGGTAGATCCCAGCATTCTCTCATACTTCGATGCAGGGTCAAGCCCGAAACGTCGGTTCTGTGCCCTTGCTACATAAAGAACACTGTTTGACCTGCTGAGCTTCTCCAGCATTTTGTGTTTTTACTTCAACCACGATGTCTGCAGAATTTTGTGATTTACAACATAACTCGCTGAATCATAGAGCGTTGCGCTTGGACTTGGGATCGCAAACTCGCCTAGCAAGATTAAACTGCTGCCATATACTAGCTCTGTCGTTGAACATCCAGGATCTGCCTTAACAGCGGTACCTCCTCCAAGGAGATCCATGGGCAAATGCTTGCTCCACGTAGGTGCCTCAACACCTGCTGTTAATGCCAGATTCAGTTATCTTCCATTGAGAAGGTGCTGGTGCTTCACAAGGCACAGTAAACAGCTGTTTCAGTTCCGACGAGGGGAAGAAGCCAATCTTTCTATCTTCCATGTGGAAGTCGTGGATATAGCGAGGTCGGCATGAACCGCCAACTGATCGAAGGTGGGCGTTAAAATGACACTCACCAAATGCTCTTGGACGAGACAAGATAAATGTCAAAGGAACCTCTGTTTCCAAAAATCGCCTTCGTCGGCAGCTAAGCCTGCGCCACCTCCTCAACATCTGTGACGGTTGCCTATTGCCTCGGCTGACAGTAATTGGGCTGAGTACTCCGCAGAATAGCCTCCTTAAGCATGTCATATGGGACATCACCATCCAGATTCACTAAGACATCCTCCACTTCACAGGCAATCTGCTCTGGAAGACACTCCATACTTTGTCTTCTGACTCGTCACGCTGAGGGCAGAGAAGCGCACTTCGAGGACCGTGAACCACCCTGGTGCATTATTAATAAAAATGGGGGGATCTTAAGTCTGACCTCCCCAACTGCTTCTGTAAGGGGTTTATCCTCATCCCTAGCCATTTTAAATTAGAGGTTACTATGAACTCATGGGACTGATTTACCCCAGCTGAACACACCCATGCAAGCACGTTATTACTCCCACACGGTGCATCGCTTACGTCATCAGCAGCGGCTGGCACTGCTCCCAACAAAGGTAAGTATGTGACTGCGACATAGGGGGGATAGAATTTGGAGCTCGCTCCCTCTGGAACAGGTGTGGGGATGATCTGGAGGTCGTTCACCATGGATGGTGGAGATGGGGGAATCTGGAGGGACAGGGAGAGAGTGTGGAGCTCTGTTTCCCCAGACAATGGGAAGGAGAGGGTGGAGTTCACTCCCCAGGGACAGGATGGGGGAGTCTAGAGCTCACTCCCCAGAGAAGATGGGGTGGATCTCACTCCACTGGGATGAGGGAGGTGCTTAGTCCCCGGGGATGAGGGGAGGTGCTCTCTCCCTGGGGATGAGGGGGGATCTTCTCGACCTGGGGATGAGGGGAGGTGTTCTCTCCCTGATGATGAAAAGGGATGCTCTTTCCTCGTGGATGAAGTGGGGGAGTTCATGCCCCCCAGGGACAGGAAATGGGTGGACCTCAGGCTCCCCTCCCCCGCCAGGGACTGGAAAGGAGGGTGGATCTCATCTCCCCCTCAGGGACAGGGGAGGGGGTAGATCTCAGAGTCAGGGGAGGGGGGTGGTACTCACTCCTGGGAGGGAGTGGAGATGGAATGGGTGCATGGGAAGTCCGCCACAGCTCAAACACTTAGTGGAATGAGAGATGAGCTGAGATGCACAGTAGTCGTTCCCTGGGCTTCACTTCTGGTGGTGGAGATTGGTAAGAACTTCTCAGCCATCACTCCCAGAAGTCGCCAAGCATTAAAAAGTTTGGAGGCAGGGTTAACCTTGATCACGACCTGTTGACCTTTGAGCTCTGTCTCTCTGCAGTGTCCGATCTACAGGAAGAAGGGAAGAATGCCATCAACCTTCCCCTCAGCCCCATTGCCATCGAGTTGGATCGGGAAGACACTGTGCTGGGTAAGGGACCCTTGTTGATGCAGCATACGAAACGTCAGTTGTGATGGTGGGCCAGGCAGCTCATCGCTCTGTGTGTTTCCTGTTTAGAGGAGAATGAGGTTCGCACGATGCTTGACCCCAACTCCAGGAGTGACCCCAAGCTACAGGAACTGATCAAGGTAAGTGCGGTAAAAACACACAAAAATGCTGGAGGAAATCGCAGCGTCCATTGGAGGTAAAGATATATTTGCCGACGTTTCAGGCCTGAGCCCTTCCTCAAGGTATAAAGCAAAGAACAGGAAGGGATCTGAATAAAGACTGAAGAATGGGAGGGGCGGGGGGTTGGGGGGGATGGTCCAGACCAGCAAAAGGTGTTAATTGGCTTTGATGTGAGAATTGACTTTGCTCTGTGAAAGGAGACAGAGCTGGGGAAAGGCGACACGGGAAAGAAGAAGGGGGGGCTTTAACGGAAACCAGAGAAGTCAATGTTAATGCCATCCGGCAAGAGCAGGCCACCTTCCAGCTTCTTCCCCTCGCAGAACCTCCAGAAACTGTGGGTTGCCTGGAGCTGGAGTGAGATGGATGGGCAGCGTTTGCAAAGGGTTGCGTCCCTTTCTCCCCATGGATGCTGCCTGGCCCTGCTGAATCCCTCCCCTCTTCTCGTTGTTTGCCCCTTGATGTGTCACGCCAAGCAGGATGATTTGCAAAATGACTGGGGGGACTCCTGTGGCCTGTACACAGTGAGACTCCACAGACAGTGAACTCATGATCTGTTATCGGCAGCATTAACTGAAGAGTTGTGGGCACTCCTCTGTTCCTCCTGAGTCATTGGCTTGAGGTCTTTTTAAAAAAAAAAGTAAAAAGGGGCGGCGTGATTGACGAAGCGGTTAGCAAAACACCTTTACAGCGCCAGCCACCCGGGGGCGAATCACGCGCTGTCTGTAAGGAGTTTGTACGTTAGCTCCATGTCTGGGGGCTCCAGTTTCCTCCCATTGCTTGAAACATATGGGGGTATAGGTCAATTGGGAGTGATTGAGCAGCACGGGCTTGTGGGCTGGAAGGGCCTGTTACCGTGCTGTATGTCTTTCCTCTGGGGTCTCCAACCCTTCAAAAATGTATGGGATTGGGGTATTTGGGCAGCATGAGCTCGTAGGCCAGAAGGACCCATTAAATTTAAATTTAAAATGACATCAACATTTACCATTGACCGAACTGTTAATGAACATTGAGACCCCATTCACACAGGAGCCACCAACCATAGAGTGTGGGACATTGCAGCACAGTACAGGTCCTTCAGCCTACGATGTGAACCTACTCCACAACAATTTATCCCTTCCATGCCTCATGCCCTTAACCCTCCATTTTTCTTACATCCTGCGTGCCTGTCTAAGCATCTTTTGAATGTCCACCGAGAACCAGCCTCCACCACCCCCAGCGATGTGTTTGAGGCACCCACCACCTTTTGTGTAAAAATCACGTTTCCTCGAAATTCTCCTCCTCTCAACACAAGTTTCATGTGGGCTGCTTCTCCTTTCATCTCCAGGTTTTCATCGACTGGATCAATGATGAACTGGTGGAGGAGAGGATCATTGTGAAGGACCTGGCTGAAGATCTCTACGATGGGCAAGTCCTCCAGAAGCTCTTTGGTAAGAATGAGAGTAAGAAAACAGAATGGAATGATTCAGCAGGAACTACTGGCCTCTCCCTTCTGAAGGAGAGAAGGGAAGAGTAGGAGAGGAACAAGGTGAATGGCATTTTCAAGTTCATTTATTTGTCATCCGATTACACCAGTACTACCGGATGAAACAACATTCTACCATCCTCAGTACAACACACACATGCAGACAAATGATAAATATACACAGTACATAAAGATATGTATATATATTGAAATGCATATTATTAATATATGCTAGAGTCCTGGAGAGTTGTTTTAGCAGTCATCCAGCATTCTCACTGCCCGTGGGAAGAAGCAGTTCCTCAGCCTGATGGTGCTGGCTCTAATACTCCAGTACCTCTTTCCCGGTGGGTACAGCTGAAAGATGCTATGTGTGGGATGGAAGGGGTTCTCATTGATTTTGCGAGCCCTTGAAATAGTGATCCTGGTAGATCACATTGATGGGGGAGGGAGTGTTGGGAGGGAGATCTCACTCCTGTGGATTGACCTCTATTCCGATGCTCCACACCAACCCTACCACACTGGGATGCAGCCGGCCAGGGGACTCTCGATAGAGCACTTGGAGAACGTTGGCAGGATGGTAGCTGGCAGCCACACCCGGCTCAGTCTTGTCACGAAGTGTGGAGAGTTAGTATGAGCTTGACGGTGTTCTTTGACAGTTTTAGGCCTCTGTGTACATTTTATTCAGCAAATGTACAAAGTCAGTGAAACGTTCCCGTGTTATAATCCCATTCTTTCCATCCTTGTTCGAGCCAAGACTTTAAAGAAGCTTCTACATTGTTATTTTGTGCTTCTCCAGCAACCATCAATAGATTTGAAAGCACGGTTGTTATTTGCCTATTGTTGGAGCTCGGCGTTGATCAAATGGTAAGATAATTTGTCAAGAACACCCAACTCTTCACTTTGAAAAGACATGCTTTCAACCTGCAAGTATTTGTAAATGTTATTGGTTTTCTACAGCAGTCTTTTTAAACAGTTGAAATGAAATTATCCTTCAATATATGTTATAGAGGGATAAAGGATTTTTAGTGTCATACAGTATGGAAACCCATTCACCAGTGAATGAAAGATATAATCACAATTAACCTACACCTCTGGTACGTTTTGAACAATGGGAGGAAACCGGAGGTCCCTGAGTAAACCCATTCAAACATTCGAACACCAGTCCTGATCGCTAGCGGTGTGGTGCTAACCACTACACCAACCATGCTGCCCTATATCTGCTTTATATCTTGTGGTTTTGTGAACTGAGTACTTTCTCTGTCCACACCATGGATGCAAGCTCCCCAGGGGAAACGGGGTGTTGTTCCTCTGGTTTACATCAGACCTCAGCCTAGCAGTGGAAAAGGCCCAGGCAGACAGTCGGGGTGGAAATGGGGATGGAAGTTGAAATGGCAGCAATCTGGATCTCAGGATGGAAACCGTGGTCTAATAGTAGGTGTTCTGCAAGGTGATCCCCAGAGAAACAACTTCTTGTCTTGGTGCCTCTGCTCCTGACCTTCTCTCCCCATTATGTCTGGCTGTGTTGTGCTGGGGCTCCTCGAGTCCCCCTGGTCTCTGCCTGTGTGTTCTTCTGATCGTCATTCAGTCTGGTGATGGCTTGGTTCCACTTTGTCCCTCTACCACTGCCTCGTGATGCTCGGTGGTCCACAGAGGAGGGCTGCTAATTCCGCGCTCTCGTCTGCTCTGTGTTCAGAGAAGCTGGAGGGAGAGAAACTGAACGTGGCAGAAGTGACGCAGTCGGAGATTGCCCAGAAGCAGAAACTTCAGACTGTCCTGGAAAAGATCAACGAGACTCTCAAGCTGCCCCCCCGGAACATCAAGTGGACGGTGGACAGTGAGTCTGGGTCAGAGGGTGCAAAGGAAATGGGGAGAGTGAGGGAGAGGCTGGGGTGGGGTGGGGGGTGTGATGGGTAGGGGAGAGAGGGGGCGAAGGGTGGGGGAGAAAGGGGTGGTTGGGGAGGGGTTGAGGAGTTGGTGCAGGGGAGGGGAGAGGTAAGGAGGTGGATGAGGGAGAGGGGTTATGGGAGGGGGTGAGGGGTGGGGGAGGATGGAGAGATGGGGAAGGAGGGGGAGGCAGGGACAGGGTTTGGAGGGAGGAGGGAAAGAGGGGGGGGTATTTCCAGGGGTCCAGTGACCTTCTCCTGCTCCTGTATTTTGCATTCACCATTTATTGGGAAAAAGTTCTTTGATCGTTGTAATGGAAGCAAGGTTTGTGCTTACGTAGTGACTGCCACATCCCTGGCAATGGTGTTGGCACCATCTGCTGTAGTAGCAGGCCAAACCTTCTTCACTCTGCTACCATTGGGGAGAAAAGGTACAGGAGCCTGAAGACGAGCTCTCAGCAGCACGAGGGCAGCTTCTTCCCCGCTGCCATCAGATTCCTGAATAATCAATGATGCTGCCTTACTTGGACTTTTCCTTGTGCTATTTTTATTTATTTTGAAAGGTGGTCTTGATGAATGTTTACACCCCGGCGCTGCCGCAAAACAACAAATTTCATAACACGTTCATAACAATATACTCTGATGCTGAAGTCTGGCAGCACATGCGTGCATAGGAAGATCCCACAAATCTTTGGCTAGAAGTCCAGAGGAAGGGGTTCTCCTCCTCTTCACAACCACATCCCCTGTGGTCTCACCTAGCTAGACCTTCAGCATTGTGTCCAGGGTGGAACTTGAGCTCACAAACTTGTGATTTCCAGACAGGAATCTTCCCCAGCCAATCTTTCCCCTCTGATGCCTTCAGCAACTGAGTTAAAAAATGTCTGAAATTCCACGTTCCATGAAGCAAAGTTTCACGTAAATAATTATCCTTTTTCAAACTAAAGCAGATCCATGTGGTCCTTGCGCAGTTTGTCACCAATTTAATTTAGACATACAGCGCGGTAACAGGGCCTTCCGGCCACGAGCCCATGCTGCCTCATTTATACCCCATTAACTACACCCTCTGGTATGTTTTGACCAGTGGGAGGAGGCCGCAGTCCCTGGAGGAAGCCCACGCAGACACTGGGAGAACGTACAAACTCCTTGCAGACAGTGTGGGATTTGAACCTGGGTCACTGACACAATAATAGCTTTGCGCTAGTCGCTATACTAACTGTGACGTCCCGTAATCTCCCAGCATTGTTGTCACACATCTGGTGGACAAAAATGATGGAGCTGCTGTAACGGCAGTGGTGCTGATGGTGGGGACCTAGGAGAGCGGGGAGCGGAGACCCAGCGCTGCTCAGCATGGTCCAACCATCAATGGCATCAATGATTGACATCCTAATGTCAATGGCTCCATAGAGGCTTTAAATGACCTGTTGAAGGAGTGGACAGTGCTTGGAAGTAAAACTATGCGAATGCAGAGTCTGGGCACAAGATAGCGGTGCCTGTGCTCAACAGTGGCCTCGAGGGGGTTATAGACTTCAGGGGAACAGCTGAGCAGCTCAGGGGACCAGAAACAGAGAGAACACCTTCCCCCCCCCCCCACACACCTTGGTTGAGGAGGAGAACCAGAGGAGACAACCCTACCGGATGAGGACCACTGCGCCGAACCAGCGCAGGGCTCTGTGGCTGAGGGACTTGGGGTTGGGGGAGCCACACGGGCTGCTGGAGACTGGCTCAAGGGAACCAGGTATTGGAGCTGGGATTTGAAAGGGTGCTGGGGGCAAGAAGGGATCCCGAAGGGCCTCGGGGGCTGAAGGCTTCCTGATCGTGTTGGAAGTTTGGACTGGATCTCAGGCGCCCGATGGATCAAACAGGAGTCTGTGCAGCTGGAGACGAATCCATGGACATTCAGTGTCTCTGAAGAGTTTCTCCTTTGCTTCCCTTTCTCTGACTGTAAGGGCACCAAATGGTGACTCTGTCTGCCTTACGGCACCAGACTAGCAGAAAGTAATTTTGTGCAATATTACACGTTCTGTACTATTACACGACAATGAAGGCATCTTGAATCTTAGTGCTGTTCACACCCATGCACAGTCTTGCCTTTCTTTTACCTGGTTCTGCTCGATATTAATGGCGAAATATTGACGTGAAGTCTGCACCCGCAGCTGGGAGCTGATAGTGGGAGGAATGACCTCCTTTCAATGGGTGAATGAATAGGTCATGGTCAAAAACACGAGAGCCCAGCTTGTTGCAGCTACCCAGTTACAGAAAACACACGGACAGTAACTACAATTAAGACGCTACAAAAAAAGATAAATACAAATGGAAGAAAAAAAGAAATAAACATATATATTCCCATTTGGCTGGTAATGCATGGCAATTAAAAAGGAATCAGAATTTAACGCCACAAAATGTATTGTTTTGAGGCAGCGTCATTGCGCATTAACAGGAGCAAAAATTGCTATAAATTACATGTTTAAAATAAATAAATCAGGGAAAAAGATGTGTAAGTGAATTAGTGCCTGTGGTTCATTGTCCATTCAGAAATCTGATGGCAGAGGGGAAGGAGGAACTGTTCTTTTCCCGCTGGGTGTTCGTCTTCAGGCTCCAGCACCTCCTTCCTGATGATAGCAGTGTGAAGAAGGCATGGCCTGGGTGGTGGGGGGTCCTTGAGGATAGGGGCTGCTTTCTTGAGACACTGCCTCTTTTAGATGTCCTTGATGGAGTGGAGACTGGTGCCCGTGATGGCGCTGACCGAGTTCACTGCTCTCTGTAGTCTTTTCCTGTCTTGGGCATTGGCACCAGACAGTGAAGCAACCAGTCCAAATGCTTTCCACGGTCCACCTGTAGAAGTTTGCAGGTGGCCTCATAAAAGATCTATACAATAATGGGGGTATTAGATTGGGTGGACAGCCAGCACCATTTTCCTGTGGCAAAAATAGGAAGCACCAGAGGACTCAAGGTGAGGGGAGGAACGTTTAGGGGAGATGTCAGAGGTAAGTTTTTTTTTACACAGAGAGTAGTGGATGCCCAGAATCCACTGCCAGGGGTGGTGGTGGAGGCTGGAACATTAGGGACATTTAAAAGACTCTGAGATGCAAGAAAAAAAGAGCATTATGGGTGTGAGGGAGGGATGAGTTAGATTGTCGTGGAGTAGGTTTCCATTGGTTGGCACAACATTGTGCCTGGACTGTGATGGAATTGTCTAAAAATTAATCTTTTGGTAAGGAGAGATCCGGTTGTGATCTGGTTCAGACAATCTGGAGAAGTTCAAGGGCCTGATGACTGACTGTTCTTAAACTTGGAGCCGCTGGTCTTCAGCCTTTCTGTACCTTCTGCCTGAATGAAGTAATGAGAAGAGGTTGTGACCAGGGTGATGGGGGTCTTTGATTGTTGGCTGCCTTTGGGAGGCAGCACCTTCAGTGAGTGGGAGGGTGTTGCCCTTGAGGAACTTAGCAAGGTCCTTGGTCTATTGTTGGCAGTAGTTCTTGGATGACTCTTCCCTTTCCCTGGTCTACAGATGTCCACATGAAGAGTCTGGTGGCAATTCTTCACCTACTGGTCGCCGTATCGCAGTACTTCAGGGCACCCATCCGACTGCCAGACCACATCTCTGTCCAGGTTGTGGTCGTCCAGGTAACTGGTGAGGGGCAAGGTAGAGAGCCCCTACAACCAAATACATGGCTTCCTTTCCCATCGCATTCCTCCTGCACCCTAGAGTCCCCATACATCTCCTCCCTGCCCCTGCTACCCTTCCGTCGCCCACTGGTCCCACCTCTACCCTTCCCTCCCCCACTGGCCCCACCTGCTCATCGTTCCCTCCTCCACTGGGTCCACTGGCAAACTCCTACCTCTCCCCTCCCCCTGCCCTTCTCAAACCGACACACTCTTCCCCCACCTCACCTCTCCCCTCCCCTCCTCATACTGGGACTCTCTCCTCCCCACCTCACCCCTCTCCCTCCACACTGGCTCCCTCTCACCCCATCTCCCACAACTCACCACTCCCTCTCCCCTCTCTCCTCCCCCTTCCCTTCCATACTGGCTCTCCCTTCCCCTCCCCTCTGCCTCACCCCTCCCCTCCCCTCAACTCTCTCAGTCCTGATGCAGGATCTCAGCCGAAACTCCAACCATTCCGCTGTCTCCACAGATGCTGCCTGACCTCCAGAATTATTTCTTTGGGTTCAGAATATGTAGTTGCTCACTTAAAATGAACAATGTAGGGAGTGGAGGGGGTTACAGAGACAGAGAGGGGTGCAGGACTCCAGAGGGGGTTACAGAGGCAGGCAAGGGATGTAGGGTGTTAACAGAGATGGAGAGGGGTGTTGGACTGGAGGGGGTTACAGAGCTGGAAAGGGATGAGAGGGTAAGAGGGTTTGCAGAGATAGGGATGGGTGTTGGAGACCTGAGGTGGTTACAGAGATAGGGGAGGGGTGTAGTGGACTGGAGGGGGGTTAAAGTGATAAAGAGGAGTGTGAGGGTTTGAGCAGGATACAGACCTACTGGATTGGAAAGGAAAGATTGCTGTGTTGGACAGGCAGAGGGTAGGTGATTCTGGGCTGAGGGTATCAGGGCGTTGGGGCTCAGCTCCCTGGGGGTCAGCAGGTTACTATTTCATTGTGATTTCACTGATGAATGGAAATCAATCAGATTTGAAACGAATAATTCTCTGAGCTTTTGAATCTAATTTATTCCCACAGAAAAGAGAGGGAATTCTTCAATCTCGTCACATCCAAGAAGAAATCACTGGTAACATTGAGTACGTGAATACCTTGGTCTCTCTACATGGTTATCCATAGCTGTGAGCTCAGAAAGCATACTCAAGGAGGAGACTGAAGCAGTGAGGGATAGAGCTGCTTCCTACATTCAGTGATGCAGGTCACATCTCCTGCACGCCACCATTGCAAGGCTCTCCCAGGGACCACCCATTTCAATTCCTTGCTCCATTCCCTTGCCGACATGTCTGTCCACGGTCTCATGCACTGCCAGACTGAGACCAGCTACAAATTGGAGGAACAACACCTTATCTTCCATCTGAACACCCTCCAACCAGGTGGCATTAACATCAACTTCTCCAGTTTCCGTTAAACCCCACCTCCATTTCTTCTTCCCCGTCGCCTTTCCCCACGCACACCTATACTCCCTCTCTCTCACTCTCTCTCTATCTCCCTTTCTCTCTCTCTCTCTCTCCTTTCTCAGAGCCAAAATCAATTCTCACCTCTCCTCTTATATCCAATTAACCCCTTTTGTTGATCTGGATTCCTCTCCTGCCAGTCTAGTTTTTATTCTGACACCTACCTGTTATTTCTTATTTCCTTGAAGAAGGCCTCAGGCCTGAAATGTCGGTAAAATATCTTTACCTCCTGTGGACATTACAAGACCAGCTGAGTTCCTCCACCATTTGTGTCTTTTCACTCCCATCATCCCTGGAATTCCCGTCCTTGGAGCTCTCCTCCAGAATGCTTTTAGTTTGGTCTCCTCAAATTACTGAGGGGTGAAGTGGCTGTTCTAACAAATGGGAGCCGAATTGTGCCGGTTTGTTTTCACTGACACTGTCTGTGTGGAGTTTGCATGTTCTCCCTGTGTCCAAGTGGCTTCCCTCGGACCGGTGGGCTAGTGGATCACTGGGGAATTGCCCCCAGAGTGTGGGTGAGGGGTGGAAACTGAGTGGAGAATAAAACCGTATTGATCTGGGTGAAGTGTGTGATAGCAAGGCACTGGAGGACCAGTTTCTGTGCTGTAAGCTTGCCTCCACTACACCAACAGCTCATGCAAAGATTCATCCTTTTATTTTGAGATTAAATTTAATATTTAAACCTGTGATGCCATTTACAGAATTACCTAAAGTCATTCTACAGTGTCCTTTTGATAACCCTGTTTTCTGTTTAATCACAGGGCTCTTTCGGGGAGACACGGTAAGTGGTTCGGAAGTAGCTGTGCTCTGAATTTTGTCCCTTTTTTTGGCTGAGCATCCCATGATTGGGCTGCCCATTCACAGCTTGTACACAGTGAGCAATCCTTGGAGGTTCTGCAGGAGAATCAACAAACTGCTGATCCAGAGCCTTCACCCCAACCTTTTGATGCCAACCAGGTTGGCATTCTGGGATAGACCAATCTGCCTGCATTTGCTCCATATCCTTCTAACCTCCACCCCCCCATCTCAGAATCAAAATTCATTGTCGTGAACATGTCATGAAATACGTTGTTTTGTGGCAGCGTCACAGAGCAAACGTTCATATAAATCACCTTACAACAATAAATAAAAATAATGCACATAAAGTCAAAGTGAGGCAGTGTCCATGGTTCTTTCCCAATGGTAGCAAAGAGGGCGTGGCCTAGGTGATGAGGGTCCTTGAGGATAGATTTTCTTAAGACACCACCTCTTTGTAGATGCCCTTGATAGAGTGAAGTCTGGTGCCTGTGATGTCACAGGCCGAGTTAACAACCCTCTGGAGTTTTTTCTTGTCCTGAGTGTTAGCACCTTCGTACCAGACAGTGATGTAACCAGCCAGAATGCTCTCCACGGTCCACCTGTAGAGGTTTTCAAGAGTCTTTGATTACGTACCGAATCTCCTCGAACACCTCACAAAGTATAGCCGCTGGTGAGCCTTCTTCATGATTGCAACGATAAGGAGGCCTCAGGACAGATTCTCGGAGATGCTGACACCCAAGAATTTGAAGTTCTTCACCACCTCCACTACTGTGCCCTCGATGAGGACTGGGTTGTGTTCCCCTGACTCCCTCCTGAATCTGTCCAAATGATTTTTGAATGCTGTAATTGTACTCTTTTTCTCACTTGTGGACTAGCGTCTGAGTGGAAACAATTACCCCTCAGGTCCCACTTGAACCTCTCTCCTCTCTCCTTAAGCCTATGTCTACTCATGATTTTGTAAACCTTTGTAATCTCAACCCTGCACTCCAGCAAGCAAAGTCTCAGCTAATCAAGCCTTTCTCTTTAACTCAAGTCCTGGTAACACCCAGAATCGGACTGAGAAAGGAAAAGTGATAATCCAGAGGCGGGAATCCAAATCCCATTGACCTGGAATTTGAGAATGACAGTCAAGAGTTTTGGTAGCGATGGCAGCAAAGGACCACATGGCCTGAGAAACCCGTTAGGTTCACGAATGCCCGTGGGTCTGCTGTCCTTACCCACTCTGGGTAATGGACAACCAATGTGGTTGACTCATGAAATCTCCTCTGAAATAGCCCCACTTTAGAAATGGCCAGGAAAAAATATGCTGTAAATGAATCAAAGACGTCTTAGCCTTGGATCAGCCTTTGTCTAATAGAAGAGGTTTATATTTAGACCTACAGCATGGTAATAGGCCCTTTCGGCCATGAGTCTATGCCACCCAGTTAACCTACAACTCCAAGGTTCTCTTCTCCATTTGTTGGACTTTACTTCTCTCCCTCCTATTTCTTTGATTCAGATATATTTGGTAATATATCTTTACCTCCTATGAATGCTGCAAGACCTGCTGAGTTCTTCCAGAGTTTCTGTGTTTCCATTGGGAATGGGCAATGCAAACTTCCCACCTGATTCTGTTGGACTCGAACCAGTCTCTGAGTCCGTGGCTCAGAACTCTGCTCACAGATCTACTCACGCGGCATCCCTTGGGTTGGTCGGTGTTTCGGTGCAAACAGGAGCAGTATCCATCCACAATGATCTAATGCGATGTAACTCTTGGATCTCTTTCAGAGCGAGATGCCTTTGACACTCTCTTTGACCATGCTCCGGATAAACTCAATGTCGTCAAGAAGGTTTGAGATAATTTTGCCCCTTTCCTCTGCGGGGTTTCTCAGCATCAGTGAAAACCTCAGATAAATGAGTATTAAATAGAAGTACCAAGGCCTTGTGCCCCTTGCACCGACCCTGTCTGTGACATCCCTGCCCCCCGCCATTGCCCGCATCCCTTCTCCCTGCACACCTTCTCGCTAGCTCTCCTTGCCTGTCTTATTCATCTTGTTTAGAGTTGCAGGAGGGGGCTCCAGTCCCCTCCTCCTCGCCCCCACTCCACCCTCGTGTTGACTCCTCTGGAAGCGGCCGGGCCTCCTTACGTCTGATACTCTTTCACTTCCCTCCGCAGACGCTGATCACATTTGTGAATAAACATCTGAACAAGCTGAACCTGGAGGTTACTGAGCTGGAGACGCAGGTGAGTGGGGAGGAGGATGGAGGAGCAGGTGGAGGGAGGGGCAGGTGGAGGGAGAGGTGGTACTGAAGGAGAGGTAGTACTGAAAGGGCGGGACTGAGGGAGGAAGTAGTACTGAGGGAGTGGCAGTACTGAGGGAGGGTGTTACCAAGGGAGGGGGTAGTATTGAGGGGCGATACTAAGGGGGCAGAACTGAGGAAGGGGGCGGTACTGTGGGACGGGCAGTACTGAGGCAGCTCTGAACTGTGGGATAGGTAGTACTGAGGAAGCCCCACACTATCTGAAATCACCACATGGATGAGAATTGAAACCAGCAAGGGAGGAACCTTGCGGAGTTCAGGGAGAACACATGAAAATTATAAGGTAGCCAGGAAGGAACTTGGGAGAGCAAGAAGAGGGCACAAGAACGCTGCAGAAAGGTTTAAGGAAAATTCTGAAGCACTCTACATGTGCATGAGAAAGAGAAGGTTGAGTCGTGTGAGAGTAGGACTGATTGGGGATAAAGGGGATTACATGTGACTGGAGGCAGAGGAGGATGGGAAGGGCTTAAATTAATATTTTTCTTCAGTGTTAACTTGGGAGAGACTTTGGTCTAATGTGAGTTTAGTGGAGAAGAGGCTTATGTGCTGGAACACGTCGAGGTTAAGAAAGGGGAAGTGCTGGATCTTCGTAAGAATATTAGTAATTGATCAGTCCCCAGGACCAGCCTGAATACAGGTGAGCCTCAACTCTCTGGGGTTATGATCTGGCAAACCCATCGTAAGTCGAAAAAAATTGTTGAAAAAGAATACTGCACCTACTATTTTTTATAATTAAATTTTGAATACCTTTATTCCACACTGAAAAATAGAAACCATTTAAGGTATACAGCTGAAAGCACACTGGGCATGGTTGAGTCAGCATCGCGAGAGAGTATGCTGTACGATACTCTCGCTCAATGCTGCCATTGCCCAGCAGCTTTGGAGAATGGCAAATGTTCCCTTGTTCAAGAAAGGTCAGCGAATGGACTTTATGGAGCAAAGATAAAGATACATCACCAATGTTTTGGGATTGAGCCCTTCATCAAGGTTCTGTGTCTTTAAAGGACTATAAAGGACACTGTTTGACCTGCTGAGTTTATCCAGCGTTGTGTTTTTACTTCAACCATGGTGTCTGCAGGATCTTCTGTATTTCTCCAGTGATTCTGTCAGTGGTGACCAAACTACTGGGGAAGGTGTTTTGGGATGGGATTTGTGAGCATTCGGAGAAGCCTAGTCTTCTCAGTAACAGTCAGCATTGCTTTGTGAGGGGTAGTTTGTGCCTCATTGAGCCTTTTGAGGAGGTTGACTCAATTCTCCTTACAGTTTGCTGATGGTGTCTACCTCGTGCTGCTGATGGGGCTTGTGGAGAACTATTTCATACCTCTGCACAACTTCTTTCTCACACCCGACAGCTTTGAACATAAGGTGAGTCTCTGTCAAGTGTTGACATTTGCCCTCGGGTTGTGGGCTGGAGGTGATCCCTGCGCACAATGCTGCTACTCGCCTCACAATGTGTGGAGTGCGAGAGGACGCGGTGGGGAGGTTCCAAACACACATGGTGTGCTCCAGTCAGCCATCCAGGTGAACAGGCAGCTGTTGCTCTGATCATACCCCTGCCTGAGCCACTGGGAACAGTTCCTGATGGCAGGGAGTTGGATCAGGAGCTGGCTCCACTCTCCTTTGGGTGACATTCTCACCTGAATCCTGTCTTCTCTGGAGCAGGGGAGAACATCCACCATGTCTATTCCACTTTGCTTCAACGAGTTGGTTAATAGCATGGTTAGCACAATGCTGCTTTAGCACCAGTGACTGGGGTTCGAATCCCATGCTGGCTATAAAGAGTTTGTACGTTCTCCCCTTGTCTGCATGGGTTTCCTCCCACACTCCAAAGATGTGCAAGGATAGCAGGTTAATTGGTCACATGGGTGGTTAAGTCAAGTTTATTATAGAAGTACTTTTTGGTGAGGTCAACAAAGGTGATGTAGAGTCCTTTGTTCCAAGAAAAGTGCAGAGAACAAAACAAAGGACTCTACATCACCTTTGTTGACCTCACCAAAGCCTTCGACACCGTGAGCAGGAAAGGGCTTTGGCAAATATTAGAGCGCATCGGATGTCCCCCAAAGTTCCTCAACATGATTATCCAACTGCACGAAAACCAACAAGGTCGGGTCAGATACAGCAATGAGCTCTCTGAACCCTTCTCCATTAACAATGGTGTGAAGCAAGGCTGTGTTCTCGCACCAACCCTCTTTTCAATCTTCAGCATGATGCTGAACCAAGCCATGAAAGACCCCAACAATGAAGACGCTGTTTACATCTGGTACCGCACGGATGGCAGTCTCTTCAATCTGAGGCGCCTGCAAGCTCACACCAAGACACAAGAGAAACTTGTCCGTGAACTACTCTTTGCAGACGATGCCGCTTTAGTTGCCCATTCAGAGCCAGCTCTTCAGCGCTTGACGTCCTGCTTTGCGGAAACTGCCAAAATGTTTGGCCTGGAAGTCAGCCTGAAGAAAACTGAGGTCCTCCATCAGCCAGCTCCCCACCATGACTACCAGCCCCCCCACATCTCCATCGGGCACACAAAACTCAAAACGGTCAACCAGTTTACCTATCTCGGCTGCAACATTTCATCAGATGCAAGGATCGACGATGAGATAGACAACAGACTCGCCAAGGCAAATAGCGCCTTTGGAAGACTACACAAAAGAGTCTGGAAAAACAACCAACTGAAAAACCTCACAAAGATAAGCGTACACAGAGCCGTTGTCATACCCACACTCCTGTTCGGCTCCGAATCATGGGTCCTCTACCGGCACCACCTACGGCTCCTAGAACGCTTCCACCAGCGTTGTCTCCGCTCCATCCTCAACATCCATTGGAGCGCTTACATCCCTAACGTCGAAGTACTCGAGATGGCAGAGGTCGACAGCATCGAGTCCACGCTGCTGAAGATCCAGCTGCGCTGGATGGGTCACATCTCCAGAATGGAGGACCATCGCCTTCCCAAGATCGTGTTATATGGCGAGCTCTCCACTGGCCACCGTGACAGAGGTGCACCAAAGAAAAGGTACAAGGACTGCCTAAAGAAATCTCTTGGTGCCTGCCACATTTGACCACCGCCAGTGGGCTGATAACGCCTCAAACCGTGCATCTTGGCGCCTCACAGTTTGGCGGGCAGCAACCTCCTTTGAAGAAGACCGCAGAGCCCACCTCACTGACAAAAGGCAAAGGAGGAAAAACCCAACACCCAACCCCAACCAGCCAGTTTTCCCCTGCAACCGCTGCAATCGTGTCTGCCTGTCCCGCATCGGACTTGTCAGCCACAAACGAGCCTGCAGCTGACGTGGACTTTTTACCCCCTCCATAAATCTTCGTCCGCGAAGCCAAGCCAAAGATTATAGAAGTACAACCTGACGAAACAGCGCTCTCCGGCCCTTGGTGCAAGACATGCAGACTTACAACCAAACATAACACACATGCAGACAAACAATACATATAGAAGTATTCACATATTTAAGTATTGTTTCATGAATATGAAAGTCTCAGATGGTTAGTGTGAGCAGTTCGTTTGGTCATTCAGCGTTCGCTTAGCCCGTGGGAAGAAGGCGTTGCATCAGCCTGGTGGTGCTGGCTCTGATACTCCTGTATCTCTTCCCCGATGGGAAGAAGCTGTGTGCAGGGTGGAAGGGGTTCTCAACTATTTTGCACGTCCTTTTCAGACATCGATCTCAGTAGATCACGTCGATGGGGGAGGGAGATTCCAGTGATCCTCTCTGCCACTCTTATGGTCCTGTGGATTGACCTCCAATCCATTTCTCTGCACCATTCGTGATGCAGCTGGCCTGGACGCTCTGAATAGAGTTCCTACAGAACATTGACATGATAGCGGCTGGTAGCCTTGCCCACTTCAGTCTTCCTATAGGCTGGCTGGAAGGGCCTGTTACCATGCTGTATCTCTGAACTAAATGAATATCACCTCTCATTTTGTGAAATTGGACTGGCGGCTTGATCTTTCTTCAATGCTTTAACCCTTTCATCCCAGGGATTAACACAGTAACCCTCCTCTGTGCAGCCTTCCTTAAATGTGGAGACCACAAACTCTACGAAGTGCCCAGGTCCAGTCATGCCAGCGTCCTGTAAAGCTGCATCAAATTTAGACCCAGTACCCCTTCCATTTATGTGCCTTTCTGATTGTTTCCTGTACCTGCACGCTAACCTTTTGTGTTCAATGCGCAATGCCAACCCCCTCGATCCCTTTGTACCACAACATTACTTCCTTCAGCCGCAATCTTCCAATCATTTTTCAACAGGTCCACAATGTGTCTTTTGCCTTTGAGCTCATGCAAGATGGGGGTTTGGAGAAACCAAAGCCACGATCTGAAGGTAGGTGCTTGCAAAGTCTCGTGTACCATGGCGGATTCATATTTCTGACGACCTCGGAGGTTAGCGGGGGTTCAGCGTGAGGGAGGCTGTGAGCTGTGATGTGGGTCGTGCTGACTGACAGAGTGGTGGAGGAAGACTCCTCAAGATCTTTCAGTGGGGGGGAGCCGGAGAAATAGGAAGGAGGGAACTGGTGGAGGAAGTGAACTGAGAAGACACCTAAAAGAATGTGGGGAGAGAACAAGGGTACGAGACTGGAGGGCTAGAGCCAGCATAGGAATGATGGGCTGATTGGCCACATTATTTGAACGCCCCCTCCCTTGTTATTCAGGCATCTGCCTTTTTTCTTCTACCCGATGAAGGGCCAAGGCCTGAAACGTTGGTTATACTTCTTGTGGATGTAGTGTGACCTGCTAAGTTTCTCTAGTACATTTGTGCATTGTGTCTGAAGACTTCCCCGTTTAACTTAAATTTTGACTCCAATGAAAATTATAAGACAATAGACAACAGGTGCAGGAGGAGGCCATTTGGCCCTTCGTGTCAGCACTGCTATTCACTATGATCATGGCTGATCATCCCCAATATGCCCCCGTTCCTGCTGTCTCCGCTTACCCCTGGACTCTGCTATCTTTAGGAGCTCTATCTAACTCCTGAAAGCCTCCAGAGAATTGGCCTCCTCTGCCAATCCACAACTCTCTGAGTGAAATAGTTTTTTCTCAAACTCCATAAAATCTTTGTGTTGCCACTTGCAGATATTGTGAACTGTGACCTGAAGTCGACGCTGCGTGTGCTCTACAACCTGTTTACCAAATACAGGAACGTGGAGTAAACCTGGATTCCACGTTGCCTACTCTTCACGCCGGCACTCCCCCCCTCGACCCGGGACCCACCCGTTGTCGTACAGCTGTAAAGCCACCAGCCACGCTTACAGGAGCAACGTGGCGACCTGGAAATCCAGTCACGGCCTCGCTGAATCAACCAGTCACGTGTCAAGGATTTTGTCAGTTGCCAGAATGTTTTAAGTTTGATATCGGCAGTATATTTAAGTCTACGTTCAAAATCGACAGTGCTATGCCCTCCATAATGTTTGGAACAAAGACACTTTTTCCCTTTATTTGCCCCGGTGCTCCACAGTTTGACATTTGTAATCAAACAATTCATGTGTAATTAAAGTGAACATTCCTGAGTACTGGTACTCACTAACGCCAAATGGCCCAAACATTATGGTGCCCTAAAATGAGGGGACTCTGTCTAAAAAGGTGCTGTCATTTCTACATGGTCAAACCAAAGTGTATACAAATAACCTTGAATAAAATCTGGAAAGTGCACTTTAATTACATGTGAATTGTTTGATAATAAATTTAAAACTGTGGAGCACAGGGGAAAGTAAAGGAAAAAAGTATCTTTGTCCCAAACATTATGGAGGTCACTATACATATATATAAATATATTAAAAAAATAAGCACTTAATTTACAAAGAGCTGAAGCAATGGTACAAATACCTTCATGATTAAAGTGCCACTTTCTTGTTTTAAGTGGAATTTAGTTAATGTAGAAAATTCCCCCTGGAAAAAAAGGAAATGAGGTTTCAAAATGTGCCAGTATTACAAATATTATCGAGTTTTTCAGTCAAACCCGAGATTTCCGCGATTCAGCAAATTAAGAGCTATGTGTTTACTGAGAGCACCGTGCCTGCCCAGAGTTAGATGTGTCAGGCAGTTTCACCGGCAGCCACCAAGTTAGTTTGCTGACAAAACTAATTTCGTTCGGAAAGTGGGGGTGAACTACAGATGCAGCCAAGGCAGGGGGTGTCTCCTCAAGGCAGGGGTCAAACCTTGGGCCACAAACTCAAAGGCAGAGTAGGACAGGGGATCCAAGCTTGATTGGCAGGGAGATGATCCAATCACCTCCAGCCTTGATTAGGTCCAACAGTGTCAGTGCATGGGGCCTTATTTTTGTGTTTGGATTGTATATGTTTAAAACAAATGTTGGACAAATGGGACACTGTATTGGAATTGTTGGCACATGTGTACACACTGCCTGGAGTAGTCACCGCTGTGTCCTTGTTCCGGAATTAGTGGAATTATCAGATTGTTTCCCAGTGTCGCCATAGAACATTCCAGAACAGTGCAGGCCCTTTGGCCCACTACATAAACCTACTCAACAAACTAACCCTTCCCTCCCTCACACCCGTCACCCTCTATTTTTCTTGTATCCATGCTCGAGTCTAAGAGTCTTTTATATGTCCCCATTTTCCCAGCCTCCACCCCCACCCCAGCAATGCATTCCTGGTACCCGCAACTCTCTGTGTAAATAAATCAATAGATAGACTTTCCTCGCCTCGCTTTATACATATGTCCTCTGGTGTTTGCTGTTCCTGCCCTGGGAGAAAGGCATTGGCCGTCCACCCTGTTTATGGCTCTCATAACTTTGTTGACCTTTACATGAAGTCTCCTCTCATCCTTCCTTGCTCAAAGTCCCAGCTCTGCCGACCTTGCCTCATAAAGCAGGCTCTCCAATCCAGGCAACATCCTAGTAAATCTCCTCTGCTCCCTCTCCAAAGCTTCCACAACCAGTTTTGAGGTAACTAGAACCAAACAAGATATTCCAAGTGTGGTCTCAGCCCAACTATTCTCCAGGGGGACCGACAGCCCCCTGGGGGCTGCGGGACATTCAAGACAAAGCCCCTGTTTCTTTTCACCTCACGTAACACAAATATTTAATATTTTTTATGTTGTCGGAAGAAATTAAAACATGACGACTCCACAGGGAAGAGGTCGCATAAACTTTGAGTCCTAAGTGGCCCGTTAGTTAAAAAAAAAAGGTTGCGAATGGCTGGTTTAACCAGTGTTTTATGGAGTTGCAACATTACCTCACGGCTCTGGAACTCAATTCCCTGACTAATGAAGGTCAACATACCATAAGCCGCCCTAATTACTCTAGCAACCTACATTGCAACCTTGAAAAATCTATGGATTTGGACTCCATTGTCCCCCTGTTCTTCCACGCTGTTAAGAATCCTGCCACATACTCCATCTTTTTTTTTAAAATTTTTTATTTTTCACACCATAAATCACATTAGCCATGATATACACTTTTTCTTTTTCACACATATACAGTGACTTTTTCTTCCCCCCCCTCCCTCCTCCCAAGCCACCCCCCCCCCACCCCCCTCCCCCTCATCCATTTTAGGTATACAATCTAGGTTGCATTAAACCCGTCAGACAATGTTGTCATTCAACAAAAATACACCAGAAATTCTACTGAGTCCATTCTTTTCTTTCCTTCTCCTTCCATCAACTTAGGTAATGTTTGTCCCCGGTAGGTTTTCGCTATTGTATTTAATGTAAGGCTCCCATACTTGTTCGAATATTTCAATATTATTTCTTAAACTATATGTTATTTTTTCTAATGGAATACATTTATTCATTTCTATATACCATTGTTGTATTTTCAAATTATCTTCCAATTTCCAGGTTGACATAATACATTTTTTTGCTACGGCTAGGGCTATCTTAACAAATCTTTTTTGTGCATCCTCCAAATCAATTCCAAATTCTTTGTTTTTTATGTTACTTAGGAGAAAGATCTCTGGATTCTTTGGTATATTGTTTTCTGTTATTTTATTTAATATCTGATTGAGATCATCCCAAAATTTTTCTACTCTCTCACATGCCACATACTCCATCTTCAAGTTTGATCTTCCCAAGTGCATCACTTCACACTTACCTGGATTGAACATCGCCTGCCACTTCTCCGCCCAACTCTGTGTCCTATGTATCCTTTAGTAACCTATGACCACCTTCAATACTGTCCACAACACCGCCATCCTTCGGGCCATCTGCATTGCTCTACTTCATCCATTTCTTTTGTTACCTACTCATAAAACACTCAGTCAGGCTCGTGAGGTATGACCTGCCCCTTACAAAGCCATGCTGACTATCTTTGAGAAGACCAGACTTCTCTGAGTGCATTTAATCCCATGTTGAAACCTTAAATGGGTCTGTATTTTATAGGGGACATGGGACATATTGGAGTTTTGCTTAATGTTATGCTCTAACCTGTCACTACCTTGCCTGAAAGCTTGTTGATAGTATATTGTTTCTGTATTCAAGTCCTGAACTTGAATCCTATGAATACCAACCATGAACATGAGAGAAAAACATCTACAAGGCACCCAGTTAACATCTAGAAATGTGATAATTGTCAGTAAAAGCCCATCGGTGCAGGGAGCTATGCTCATTGTCCTCATTCTCCACCATGACCCGCGTGACCCCCAAACCTCCTTCGGAGTGACTTCAAATTTATTGTCTTCTGATTGTACGTGTACAAGCTGACAGGCCATAGTGTACGCGTGCATGCACGCACACACACACATATAAATATTCCTGATATACTTGTGCAATAGTCGATACTATGTAAAAGTTGACCCCTCTATTTTAGGCCCCAATCTGCCCGCCCACCCATCCGACCTCCCAACACCCTGACCACGGGCTTACCACCCAGTCCCGGCCACCCATCCGAGCTTCTGACGCCTTGAATGACACGGGTGTTTACCGTGGTCAAAAGTAGTATGCGTGTAATAGTCGACTTTACCCTAAAAATGGGTCCACAAAATTTGACAATTCCACGCATAGCAATCCAAAATAAATCTTAATGAAAAGAATTTCCGAGTTTCCAGGGTCGTCCGACAGTTTCACTCCCTGCGGGATGAAGCTGGTCCCCAGCCTGGCGGTCCTGTCGCCTGCCCATCTCTTTGAGGAGACGTGCTGGGGACAGCAGATGTGGAAACTGCGAGCTTCAAACACTCTGCCGGCCGAGCAGCGCCAGTGGGAAAGAAAGAACGTTCAATGTTTCAGGCGGGAACCCTTTATCAAGACCGGGCCAAGTCCTTCATCAAGAAATGTCGACCGTTCATTCTCTCCCACTGTTGTTGCCAACCTGCTGATCTACTCCAGCAGAGTGTGTGTGTGTTTTCAGGGTTTTGAATGAATCAGGTCACAATCCCTAAGGGAGCAGATCAGTTGGAAGTTCTGGCATGTTCAGGCTCGCTTCCTGTGTGGTGTGAAGCTTGCAGTTATAGAATTTAGAGCTGGAAGAGGCTATTCGGGCCATCTTCTTTGTCCTGGTGTTGTTTCGGTGAGATCGTTCCCTTGTCGTCCCTTCTCCTCACCTGCTGATCAGACCTCCCCAGATGGAGCAATATGTCAGGCTCTGCAGGGCAGGGTTCCTTCAGTATTGACGCAATGTGCTGTCAAGTTCCACATTTCAAGAGAAAAATTCGCTCCAGTTTGAACATGGCCGTCATTGTGTGCCCTCTGCCAAAACCTCCTCCAAGGTGGGGGAGCCTGTAGAAGTGCCAGGTAATCGCTCCTTTTTCTGAGTTAACCGAGGGTTCCCAGGACAGGGGAACAACTGGCAGCTCTGACACCCCCAAGTCCTTGATGTTTGACGTTTAATCGCAAACTGGTGCTTTATGGTGTGGCAAACCTGGAAGTGCGCAATTGGTAGTAAACATGAGCGCATAGAGTCTGAAAGTTGATGTGTGAGGGGTCAGTCATGTTTGTTGTCATCTGATTGTACAAGTACAACCCTGACGAAATAGCGTTCTCCGGTCCTCAGTGCAAAAACATGCAGACACACAACCAGACATAACACACCTACAGACATACACATGCAGGACAAGTATTTCATCTATACAAATAAATAAATATTGTTTTGTACAAATGAGAGTCTCGGATGGTTAGTATGAGCAGCTCCTTTGGTTGTTCAGCAATGCTTGGAGATCTGGCGAGGGTGATGGAGTGATGTTTCTATTTTCTGGACGAGGGAATAAAGCCATTTGTCGCTATTTACGAGGGCAGATTCCAGGCAGGAGTGGCAGATTTTAATCTAGTCCACACTGTAATAAATGGCAGTGCTCTGAGCAGGACAGGAAACACAATTAATTCATTGCTTTATTGATTCCGCCCAGTTAATTCGGCCCATCCTGCAGGGACTCCACAGAATCTTCCAATGCTTCTCCATCCAATTCCTTCCCCAGATCTGGTGCAGGCTCCCAGAAATAAATCTAAAAAGATATTTTTCACACCCATTTTAAAAATACACCAGCCCACCATCTGATATTTGCGCTGAATACAAGGCATCGTTCAGGATGGTGAGGCAGCAGGGTGATCAACTATAATGCAGAGTAATGACTGCCTTGGAGGGAGTTGTAACGTAATTGAGGATATGAGAGGATGGTGTAAACCACGTGAGTGAAACGTGGGACAGTAATGAGGTTTGCAGTGGAGATTGTGTTGATCACATCAGCTGGAGATGGGCCAATAAAATGGAGAAAGGAGGATCTCCCTCTCTATCCTCACTTCTCTCCGCACCCCGCTCTGCTCTCTATATCCCCACTTATCTTCTCTACCCATCCCTCCTTAACTCCCTCTCCTGCTCCTCCTCCTTTGTTCCCCCACTGTTCTCCCCTTCCTCCCTCTGCTTCCTTCTCTCCCCTCTCCATCCCTCTCTCCGTGTGTGTGTGTGTGTGTAAATCTGCCTGTATTTGCACCTGTGTGTGTGTCTGCCTGTGTATATGTGTATTCACACGTTTCTGTGTTTGCAGCTCTGTGTGTGTGTGTGCCTGTGCCTGCATCAGGTGTAACATCATTCCTTTCATCAGCTGAGTGGGATGTGCAGATCACGCCGTTTTTCATGTGGATTCAGCGTTTGAAGTATCTATTTCTACGTGGGCCAAATGTTTTAATTTTGCATTCTAACAAAAACGAGGAGGAATTATCTGAAGCACAGAGTGCAGCCGACTGACAAACCATCTGGAATTTGAAAGAGGACTTTGTTGTGAATAAAAAAAAATCGCTGTTGGAAACACCCAGCAGGTCTGGCAGCATCTGAGGAGAGGGAAACAGATTGAAGTGCCTTCATAGGAGAGGGAAAGGGAGAAAGCAGGAGTTTTAAGTTGTAGGGAGTTGAGGAGTGAGAGAAGGGAAGAATAACTGATAGGGTGGAGACCAGGTTGTACACAAGCAGTTGATGTTGCCTGAGAGGGGGTGATGAATGCTTGTCAATCACAGGTGAGCTGTTTGGAGGATTGAAGTGTCTTTAGTCACATGACATCATGGCTGTTTCCAAAAGTTAATGAGCAAATGTTTCCAGGCTGTCTGCTCAGCTAACCAACAGATGGCTTTCTTGTGTACACAGGTGTTTCAATGGACAATCACTTCATTTTTATGGCTGTTAACACACCTTAAAACAGTGGATTAGCAGACATTTCGACTTTCAAAATGGCTTCTGGGTGTAAGTGACTGTTCCCTGACCAGCCACAAATTAACTTTATGAAGAAATAATATATTTTATAACTACAGATTAATAATAACACAATTCTGTCACAAGTTAGGTGACCAAAACTGCATACAATGCTCCAAATTTGGCATCGTAATATCCCAATTCCTGTACTCAATACTTTGATTTATGAAGGCCAATATGCCAAAAGCTCTCTTTACAACCCCTGTGACACCACTTTCAGGGAATTATGTATCTATATTCCCAGATCGCTCTGTTCTACCGCACTCTTCAGTTCCATACCATTTACCATGTACGTCCTTTCTTGGTTTGTCCTTCCAAAATGTAACATCTCACACTTGTCTGCATTAAATTGCATCTGCCAATTTCAGCCCATTCTTTCAGCTGAATACTTCATTCACAGAAATGTGCATGAGCTGTCCTGAATTCATCCCACCTTGTGGAAATGCCAGGCTTCACTTTCCCAGCTGAATAACCTCTGCCCAGCAGTCATGTAATTATCTTTTGCCTTCTCCACCATTAGCTCAGTGCCTCTTCCTCCACTAACACTCTCCTCCTTAGTTTGCTTCACCATCTAAACTTTGACCAGCCACTGAGGCTGAGGCTGAGCTCACTGAAGGAGAGCACTCCACAGGTTCCTTGTCCTCTCCATCCTGACTGGCCAATTGTGGTGAATGCGTGTCCCTTATTCTGAACACTTCAACCAAGCTCCCTGGATCTGCTGTGATAAACTAATTCAGATGTTTAATTTCAAGGTAGTTTCAGGTTCAAGTTTATATTTATTGTCTCATGATAAAGTTTGTTTTGTGAGCAATCCAGGTAGGCATCTTGTACCTAGTACAGCAATTAAGATACAGGTCAAAATTGCAGAGTTGGAACGGAACAAAGGCAACATAATTTTACTTGTGTGAGGGATCATTCAAAACTGATAACAGCATCAAGGAACTGTCCTGGAATCTGGGGCTGTGTGATTTCACTCTCGTGAATATTCTTCCCGATGGGAGGCAGGTGAGGAGAGCGTGGCCGGGGCAGGATGAGTTTTTTAAAACGTTGGCTTTTTTCCCCAGGGCAGAGGGAAGTGTAGGTGCAGTTGCTTTTGTCTTGATTGTACTCTGTGAAATACCTTGAGCTATTGAGGGATATTGAAAATGCAATGCAAATGTAAGTTGTTGTGCCTTGAGGAGGGGCTCAGGCCCAAAACACCAGTAATATACCGCTACCTCCTGTAGATGCTGCGAGATCTGCTGAGTTCCTCCAGTGTTTCTGTGTTTTTACTGCAATCTGCAGGACCCCATGTTTCACTAATCCTGATTCAGCTCCTAAGATCACACTTGAAAATTAGCTGAGAGAGAAAACAGAGTTAGGGAGAATAGATACATAATTCCATGAAAGTTGTGATAGATAGACAGATAGACAGCAAGGTGAATGAGGCATTTGGCCCACTTGCCTTCATTGTCAGGGCACTGAGTACAAGAGTTGGAATGACACATTACAACTGTTCCAGATCATGGTATTGCCATACTTCGAGGTATCTACACCGTAGAATAAGGCCTTTCAGCCCAACATGTCCATGCTGACCATGTTAGTCCCATTTGCCTGTGATTGGTCTATATTCTCTCAACCTTTCCTATTTATGTACCCGCATAAATGTATTTTAATCGTTACATTTGTCCCTGCTTCTGGTCAAGATTCAAGATTCCTTTATTGTCATGTAAGAAAACAGGTTTAATATTACACAAAATTTGCTTTAGTCTGCTGTAAGGTAGACAGATTTGCCATCAGCAGAAATTGCTGGCCACCTTTTACAATCAGAGAAAGAGAAGCAAAAGAGAGTCCCCTCAGAGAAACTGAGTGTCCATGGATTCACCCCCAGCACTGCTGCCACACAGACTCCTGATGATCCATTGGCAACCCGAGCTCCAGGTCCAAACCTCCGATGGGATCAGGAAGCCTTCAGCGCCCTCGGCACCCTCTCGCGTCCCAGTTCCAATACCTGGCACCCCTTTGGCCAGTCACCAGCAGTCTGGTGTGAGTCCTTTCACCACAGTCTCCAGCAGTCCGCAGCCTGCGTGGGTTCCTCGCCTCAAGTCACCGCCAGCCCACCGACTGTGTATTCCTCCCCTGCTGAGCCCCTCGCTAGTCCACCACCGTGATCACCGTCCCATGGGTCATCTCCTCTGCTTCTCCTTCTCAAATGGGGTGGGAAGGGGGTGTGTTCTTCCCACTACTGGCATTGTATAAGGCATTGGTGAGGCCAAATTTGGAGTACTGTGTACAGTTTTGGTCACCAAATAATAGAAAAGATATAAACAAAATAGAGAGAGTACAGAGAAGGTTCACGAGAATGTTGACAGGATTTCAGGGTCTGAGTTACAGGGAAAGGTTGTGCAGACTGGGGCTTTTTTCTCTGGAGCGTAGAAGATTGAGAGGGGACTTGATAGAGGTGTTTAAGATTTTAAAAGGGACAGACAGAGTAAATGTGGATAGGCTTTTTCAATTAAGAAAGGGGGAGATTCAAACTAGAGGACACGGTTTAAGATTGAAGGGGAATAATTATAAGGGGAACATGAGGGGAAATTTCTTTACACAGAGGGTGGTGGGGATGTGGAATGAGCTTCCGGCAGACGTGGTCGAGGCGGGATCATTGGTTACATTTAAGGAAAGACTGGATCGTTACATGGATAGGAGGGGACTAGAGGGGTATGGACCGGGTGCTGGTCAGTGGGACTAGGAGGGTGGGGATTTGCTACGGCATGGACTAGTAGGGCCGAACTGGCCTGTTCTGTGCTGTAAGTGGTTATATGGTTATATATGGTAATATGGTTACTGGTCCCCAGAGTTTGAAACCCCTCGAGGCTGCTGCCGAACACAGGCACCACCATCTTGGGTCCAAATCCCAAGGTTGCAGGATTTTAAAATTAACCAACGTTTGTCCCTTTAACTGCTACTTCAAGCCTGTATGGAGCTGGCCTTGGGGGTAGAACCCTGCAGTGGGAGCGCTGAGTCTTCTCTCTTTGCTCATTGGCAATGCTGCCATTACAGCAGCTCCAGCTTCCACTCACCCATCACCCCCTGTGTGAAGAAGGTGCCCCTCAGGTCCCCTTCACACCTTAAACCCTGGGAAAAAGACCTTGAATAATTAATCATTGACCCTCAAGATTTTATAATAGAATATCAGTAGATTCCCAGATGAGGGTTGTTTGTTTTAAGAACACTTGGCAGACACTCTCTGCGGTGTGAACCTTAAACACACAAGGTTTTGTGAAGGTTTAACATGTGTGTTCCAAGTTGTATCATTATTCCTGCGGAAGGGTGAAGGGTTCTTCCATGAGCAAACTAGTCAACTTTCACATGCTTCCAACCGTATAAAGACAAGAGCACAATTACAGTGTGTAATGTGCCAGCGGGAAGATCAATCAGCACCAAGCAATGGTAGCAGACCCCACCATCATGGGGTTCATTCATGGCTACAAGGAAGAAAGTGTCTTTAAGTCTGTTGCTGTGTGCACCTTCTCTCCAATGGGAAGAGGGAGGAGAGAGAGGGTGGTGGCTCCTTCAGTGTGTGGGCTGCTTTTCCCGGGCAGAGGGAGATGTAGATGGAGTCGGCGAAGGGGAGGTAAGTTTGCAGGGTGTTCCGAGCTGCATTCACTGCCTTCTGTAGCTTCTTCTGATGAATCCAGCAAGTCTGCTCTCGATGAAGGTACCTAAGACGTTGTTGAGTGACGAAGGGTACTTGCTGAACCTCCTTAGCCTACTGAGAAAATAGATTCATTGGTGGGCCCGATGGGATGAGTTCAGGTCAGGTTAACCCCCCCCAAGACTGTTCTGCCGATCTACTGCCTCCACTGATGTGGACAGGGGAGCATTCCCTACCCCATCTCCCACAGTCAATGATCAGGCGTGGTTTGGAAAGGTTTAGCACTGGTGTACGCGGAATCAGGCAAAGGATAAGTGATTCAAGGGGATTTGGTGTCACTGCAACACATTGCTACGAACCTGGAGGTGAGTGGGAACATCTGCGGGGAGTTTCAAGGAGAATAGTCTGGGGGAATTAATGGGGTTGATCTGTGAGCCAGTATTGACTTAATTGGCAGAATAGCATCATTCTATTTTATTAGTGGGGAAAATAAAGGATACCAGCATTAAGCTGTAATATTTAGCTGACATGGTATACTGTATTATATAAAAGCAAGAGATGGAGCTTGAGGTTCCACCAGGTGGCAGCACTCAGATTTGTGTTGCTTGGTTGTGAGGCTTTGGACTGTATTGGCTCAAATTCAGAAGAATGAGAGGAAGGTTCTGCTGCAGGGTATAGGGGACTGGTAAGGCCACACCTGGAGGACGAAATGCTGTTCTGGTCTCCGTTACTTGAGAGAGGAGACATACCAGCCACCATTTGTCAACCTTCTACAGGAGCTCTATCGAGAGCGTCCTGGCCGGCTGCATCACATGTAACAATTACAGCACAGAAACAGGCCATTACGGCTCTTCTAGCCCATGCCAAAATTCTTACACTCTCCTAGTCCCACTGACCTGAATGCTGCCCACATACCCTCCATACCCTTTCCATCCATATACCTATCCAATTTTTTCTTATCAGATAAATTGTACCTGCCTCCACCAGAAGCTCGTTCCACACAGACCCCCACTCTCTGAGAAAAGAAGTGTCCCTTCACGTTACACCTAAACTTTTGCCCCCTAACTCTCAGCTCATGTCCTCTTGTTCGAATCTCCCCTCCCAGCAATGGGAAAAGTCTATCCACATCTGCTCTATCTATCTATCCCCCTCAACATTTAAAAAACCTCTATCAAATCCACCACCCCCCCCCCCCTCCAGCTTTCTATGCTCCAAGGAATAAAGACCTAACATGTTTAACCTTTCTCTCTATCTTAGGTGCTGAAACCCAGGGATTGTCTGGTGAATCTTCTTTCTATTTTGTTCACATCCTTCCCATAATTTGGTGACTGGAACTGAACACAATTTCCGAATTTGGCCTCACCAATGCCTTGTAGAATTTTAACATGACCTCCCAACTCTTAGACTCTATACTCTGATTTATAAAAGATTTCTTCACTACCTTCAAGGAACTGTGTACCATTATTCCTAGATCTCTCTCTTCAATCACATTCTTCACCGTGCTGCATGTCTAAATTTAAAGTTTGGGGGAGACATTAGAGGTAAATTGGTTTACTCAGAGAGTGGTGGGTGCCTGGAATGCATGGCTGGGGGTGGTGGAGGTGGAGGCCGGTACAGTCTCTGAGACAAGCATGTGGATGTAAGGAAAATAGAGGGTTATGGGTGTGAGGGAGGGAAGGATGAATTTGTGGAGTAAGTCCATGTAGGTTGGAAGGGCTATTGTGAGAGGTACTTGCTGGAGAGCAAAGATTCATTCTACTGGTTCCAAGGGTGGTGATGTGAAGAAAGAGTTGGCAGAGTAGTCTACTACATTGTGAGAGGCATAGATAGGTGGGCAGCTAATACCAGAAGACATTTGTACAAAGTAAGAGGAGGAAAGTTTAGGGGAGACATGAGGGGTAAGTTGTTTTATGCAGAGAGTGGTGGGGGCCTGAAATGCATTGCTGGGATTGGGGTGGAGGTGGGGGTTATGGGTGTGAGGTAGGGAAGGCTTAGATGATTGAGTAGGTTTACATAGGTTGTCACAACATTGCAGGCCAAAGGGCCTGTACTGTGTTCCCTCCCACACCTGGCTCCACTTGTCCATCAGCCCCTCCCTATCCTGATCCACCCACACCAGTTTTGATCGCATCGGAGGTTCAGATCTGGAGTTCGAGTTGTCAGTGATTTGGATCGAAGTCTGTGTGGCTGCGGGGGCTGGAGGGGAATCCATGGATTCAATGGCTCTGAGGGGACTTTCTTTCTCTGACTGTAAGGGGCACCTGGCAATTTCTGCTGATGGCGAATCTTTGCCTTATTGAAGACTGAATGCAATTTAGTGTAATATTACATCTGTTTTATTATATCCTCAAGGACCCTCACCATGCCCTCTCCTCACTGCTACCATCGGGAAGAAGCCTGATGTCGAACACCCAACGGTACAAAAACAGCTTCTTCCCCTCCACCATCAGATTTCTGAACAATGAACCACAGACACCGCCTCACTTTCTCTTCTTTTGAACTCATTTATTTTTACAAATGTAATTTATAGCAATATTTACACCTGTGACACTGCTTCAAAACAATGAATTTTGTGATATGTTCATGATTCAGACAATAAAAGAATCTTGAATTTCTCACTTGCTCTCCCTCAATTTAAAAGTTATTGTATTAACCATAATTCCCCTTCTGAATGTCATCATTCCATGACCATATTAATCAATCACAGTGGATGATGAATCCATAACCTGTGGTTAGGTTTCTTGTGTCACATTAGGCTTTCTGTTATCACGCTTCTAGTGGGATGCACATTAATGTTGATGTTAACAACAATAATTTCATTAAATCAGCCCTGATGTTTCTTATTATAACATCATGATCCCAGTCAAGGGTTTGGATAATTACAATCATGTTGCATGAATAATTATTTAAATAGATCTTTTTTTTTTCATATTTCCCAGAGAGTAGATGGTTTCTGTTGTTGCTTTAAGATACAACAATTACACTGCATGTTATGTCGATATGAGAGGATTCTGAGGGCGCTGATTGTGTCGGAGGTCCAGATCTGGAGCTTGGGCTGCTAATGGATCGGACTGAAGCCTGTGTGGCTGCGGGAGCTGCGGGAGCGCTGGGGGCGAATCAACAGACACCCGGTGGCACTGAGGGAACTCTCTTTTGCTTCTCTCTCTCCCTGACTGTAAGGGGCGCCAGGCAACTTCTGATGGTGAATCTGTCTGCCTCACAGCAGACTAAAGCCAATTTTGTGTAATATTACACCTATTTTATTACATGACAGTAAAGAAATCTTGTATCTTGGACATTACATTATTTGGTACTTTAGAAGAAGAATTAGAATTTATTGTCACGAAATTCGGTGTTTTGCGGCAACTTCACATATGCAAATGTTGCTATAAATTACATTTAAAAATAAATAGATTAGTGCAAAAAGAAGGGAAAGTGAGGTGGTGTCTGTGGTTCATTGGTTCAAAAATCTGATGGCGGAGCGGAAAAAGCTGTTTTTGTACTGTTGGGTGTTCGTCTTCAGGCTCTTGTACCCCCTTCTCAATGGTAGCAGTGAGAAGAGGGCATGTCCTGGGGTGGGAGGGGGGGGGGGTGAGGGTCCTTGAGAATAGAGACTGCTTTCTGGAGACACCGCCTCTTGTAGATGATTTACACGTAATTAATATTGCAATTTATTTTGTTGCACTAATATAGTCTGGAATAAACTGAAACTTACTTTTAGGGTCATAGACTTACAGGGCATAAGACAATAGGAGCAGAAATAGGCAATTCAGCCCATCGAGTCTGCCCCATTACTTAATCATGAGCTGATCCATTTTCCCATTCAGCCCCACTGCCCGGCCTTCTCCCCTTAACCTTTGATGCCCTGGCTAATCAAGAACCTGTCAATCTCTGCCTTAAATACACCCAATGTCCTGGCCTCCACAACCACCTGTGGCAACAAATTCCACAGATTAACCATGTGAAGAAATGCTAACACATTTTGGTTCTAAGAGGATGTCCTTCAAACCTGAAGTTTTGCCTTCTTGTCCCAGACTCTCCCCTGGTTAAAAATCTTTCTGCACTAACTCCGTCCATGCCTTTTAATATTCAAAATGTTTCAATGAGATTCCTCCTCATTCTCCTCAATTCCAACGAGCCATCAAGCTCTCCTCACAAAACAACCCTTTAATTTCTGGAATCATCATAATGAACTTCCTTTGAACCCTCTCTCGCGTCGACAGCCCAAAGCTGCTCCAAAACTCTAAGTCTCGCCAGTGTCTTATAAAGCCTTACGTCGTCACATCCCTGCTCTTCTATTCCTCTTGAAATGAACGCCAGCATTGCATTTGCCGTCTTCACCACCGACTATACCTGCAAGTTTACCTTCAGACAATCCTGCACGAGATCTTCCAGCTCCCTTTGCATCTGGATATTTTCAATTTTCTCCCCATTTAAAAAATAGTTTGCCCATTAATTTTTTTCTACCAAGGTGCATGTCCGTACACTTTCCGACAGAATCATCTTGTCCACACCTATCAAGTTGTGCACTGAAGCTCGTCCCATTTACTGCATTTGACCCCATATCCCTCTCTCAACCGTCCCAATCCACCCGTCATTTAATCAGGTCATTGTACCTGTGTAGAGCTCGTCAAAAGAACCAAAGACTTGTTGATCCAAACCAAGGCTTTTATTAGTAAAAGACAGGAGCTCTTCACAGGTGGCCGACCAGTCTGGAATGATCCGACCTGGCTAGGGACACAACCCTTTAAGGCCCAGACAATAGGCGTGGCTTAGCTCTCAGCCAATCGCTGTAAGCACAGTCTAGATACAGTAATGATATACACTATGTCCATTGGTGATAAATCTGTACTATCACATTCACCCCTTCTTGGAGAACTGACCCTGGAAAAAAAAACAAAAAACGAGGGAGAGAATGAAAGGAAGGGGTAGGTCAAGGACTGTAGCGGTCAGGGGGTCTGACCATCCGGCGTGACTGCCGTGGTGCCGGGATTGGGGTCACTGGAGTGGTTTCGCCAGCGGGCTCGTCGGGTGCAACTGCTCCGTCGCTCAATTCCCCAGTCGTGTTGTCAGCAGGGTGGCCCGGGTCGTTGGGGTGCTGTTGGTCCCTCTGTTGCGGCACGGGGCCTGGGGAATAAAGAGTTGGGGAAGGTTGGGTTGGGGGGTTTACTGGGTCTACCGCGTCCTGAGCTAGGTCCCGCAGCCTTGGTTTGGATCAGCAAGTCTTTGGTTCTTTTGACGAGCTCTACAATTTTATTAGCAAAAGACAGGAGCTCTTCACAGGTGGCCGACCTGGCTAGGGACACAACCCTTTAAGGCCCAGACAATAGGCGTGGCTTAGCTCTCAGCCAATCGCTGTAAGCACAGTCTAGATACAGTAACTATATACACTATGTCCATTGGTGATAGATCTGTACTATCACAACCTGATTATACCACTTCCTCTGGCAGCTCATTCCATGCACCCACTTCCCTCTGTGTGAATAAGGTACCTCTCAGATCCCTTTTTAAATCCTTACCCTCTCCATGCCCTCTAGCTTTAGACTTCCCTGAGCTGGGAAAAGGCTGAGTATTTTTTACAGAAGTGGAAGTTGGGCTTCCACCTTTCCAAACCACGCTTGATCAGAATGCTATTTGGACCCCAAGCTTGCCATCAGCATCCTCATCTATTCCGGTCCTGAGACCTGGTTTCCAACAACTTGGGGAGGATCCTCCGAGCCCCATTGCCAGATCACTGCTGCGGTCTCCTGTGTAGGCTCCTCTCCCAGACTTGGTGGGGGGGGGGGGGGGGGTGGGAGGAATGTTCTCCCGATCTGGTGCCCTGTGCCGGCCCCCAGAGCCATGACCCTTGTGGTCTGAGCTGCTGAACTAGGACACTGCCATGTTACACATCCTGAATTGCCCTTGGATAGATGGAGGGGAGCTCTCTTCTTGAATGGCTGCACTCGTTGAGGTGTGGGGAGACCCACGGTGCTGTTAGGGAGGGAGCTGCATGATCTCCCAAACCAAGATCATGGGTGGGTTGGAGGCAAATTCCAGGTAGGGTCGCTCTCCTTAAATAAAGATACCGTGCTGGCAATAGAGGAGAATTTGTACTTGCTGAATATTTTGTTCTCTTGAACTGTGTTACTATTTGTTACTAATTATATCTAAGCTGTAATGACACGTCTGTTCCTTCGAAAGTACCATGTCTTATTTCTTTGTGCTGGACCATGAGTAAACAGATTAAATAATGCTACAGTGTATTGGCCACTCCAGCAATGCAGCTCGGTCTCCGATTTTGAATTTAGAAGGTTTGAACCTTGCTCCAAAATTGGCATTCAGAAGACATTTGGTCTAATGTAAAACAGGAAAGTCTGCAGACACCGTGGCTAAAGGAAAAACACAACACTGGAGAAACTCAGCAGGTCAGACAGTGCATGTTATAGAGCAAAGATAAAGATACAGGTGGTGCGCACAGTAATCACGTCGACATAATGGAGTGATTAAGTGGTTTTAATTACCAAAAACCTGAGTATTACTGATACACAACTTGGCCAGGTTCCAGGTACAGGAGTAAATACGCTGGAGAAACTCAGCTGGTCTCGCAGCATCCATAGGAAATAAAGGATATCCAACATTTCAGGCTTCATCAAGGTATGAGTAAAAAGCAGGCAGGTGCCTGAATATAAAGGTGAGGGTGGGTGGGAGGAGGGCAGAAGGAGCAAGGGGAGGAGTGCAGGTCAATGGGCAAGAGGTCATAGATGATGATGGATCAGAGGGCAGGAGAGAAAAGCTGAGAATTAATCAGGAGAGGGAAGTAGCTTGGTGAATGAGGATCCCTTCCACCCTGCATACATCTTTCAGCTGCTCCCATTGGGGAAGAGATACAAGGAGTATCAGAGCCAACAGAGGAGCAACTTCATGCTATGGGCAGTGAGAATGCTGAATGACCAAAGGAACTGTTCACACAACTCATTTGTATGAAGCAATATTAATTAATTTATTTGTATAGTTAAAATACTTGTCCTGTGTATTATTTGTCTGTACGTGTGTTATATCTACAGTCAGATGATGTATAACTGTAGAGCTGGAAGAAAGAAGACAGGGGGATAGGGAAAGAGGAAGATGGGGGAGCAGGGGTCCCGTACGTCTGCCAACATCTTTCCATGCCTCAATGAAGACCTCAAGCTTGAAATATTCCTTATGCATTTTTGATCTTTGCTCCATAAAGAAAACTGTTCGACCTGGTAAGTTTCTCCAGATTTGCGTTTTTATTTCAATCACAGTGTCGACAGACTAACCTTCTACATTTTACTGGTTTACATTTATTTGTTTACATGTATACACTGTGTACAGTTTGTTTTGCACTGCCAATAAGTAATAATTCTATCTGGCTCGCAGGAAAAAAATAATCTCAGGGTTGGATGTTTTTTTCTTTCTTTGGCTTGGCTTCGCGGACGAAGATTTATGGAGGGGGTAAAAAGTCCACGTCAGCTGCAGGCTCGTTTGTGGCTGACCAGTCCGATGCGGGACAGGCAGACACGGTTGCAGCGGTTGCAAGGGAAAATTGGTTGGTTGGGGTTGGGTGTTGGGTTTTTCCTCCTTTGCCTTTTGTCAGTGAGGTGGGCTCTGCGGTCTTCTTCAAAGGAGGCTGCTGCCCGCCAAACTGTGAGGCGCCAAGATGCACGGTTTGAGGCGTTATCAGCCCACTGGCGGTGGTCAATGTGGCAGGCACCAAGAGATTTCTTTAGGCAGTCCTTGTACCTTTTCTTTGGTGCACCTCTGTCACGGTGGCCAGTGGAGAGCTCGCCATATAATACGATCTTGGGAAGGCGATGTACTCTGACAATAAATCTGATGGACTCACAAATCACCATGGAACTACACGTCCCAGCAGCCAGCGCGGCGGTCCGGCACATGCGTCCTCACCTGTTTCTCCCCCCCCCCCCCCCGGCAACCGGAGGGATGGATGACGTAGCCGCTCCCCAGCAGCCCCCCCTCCCTCCCCGGCGGAGGGCGGCAATGCGCAGACTCGAGCCTGGCGTTCATCTCATTCCAGTTCTCATTCCTGGAATTCCTGCGAGCGCTGCGCCTTTTCCCGGCTCCCAACTCAGTTCAAACAGGCCGGCCGGCAACCCCCCCCCCACCCCACCCCCCCCAAAAATACCCCCTCCCCCCCAAGTTGGCCAACTCCTTCCCCCCCCCCAACCCATGTAAAAGCCACCATGCATGTGTAAGAGTTAGACCAATCCTGAGGTGAGTTGGTGCCTTCTTCTCTGGGAAACAATGTCGCTGATTTTGGCAACAATGTCGCCCCTTTCTTGGCAACAATGGGGCTGCTGTGTCGCCGGGAGTAGGGAGAGCGGGGCCGGAGGTGGGGGGGTTGCTGGTCCCGAGGGCTCCGGGTGTCCTCGCAGCGGACCGGCTGCCCCGCAGCACCCGGGCCGTGGCACGGCGGCCGTCGCCAAGTCCCTGGCATTTTTCACATTCTCCCCCCCCCCTCCCCTCCCGTCGGTGCAGCCCAACTTCCGGGCGCCAGAGAGGGAGGGAGAGGGGGCGGGCTGCGGGAGAGACGAGCGGGCTGTAATTGGGGGGGGGGGGGGGTTCGGGATGGAGGAGTCCGGGCTGAGGGGGGGGGGGTCGGAATGGAGGAGTGCGGGGGTGGGGGGGGTTCGGGATGGAGGAGTGCGGGCTGTGGGGGGGGGGGCGTTTGGAATGGAGGAGTGCGGGGGTGGGGGGGGTTCGGAATGGAGGAGTGCGGGCTGTGGGGGGGGCGTTCGGAATGGAGGAGTGCGGGCTGTGGGGGGGGCGTTCGGAATGGAGGAGTGCGGGCTGTGGGGGGGGTTCGGAATGGAGGAGTGCGGGGGGGGTTTCGGGATGGAGGAGTGCGGGCTGTGGGGGGGGTTCGGAATGGAGGAGTGCGGGGGGGGTTTCGGGATGGAGGAGTGCGGGCTGTGGGGGGGTTCGGGATGGAGGAGTGCGGGCTGTGGGGGGGTTCGGGATGGAGGAGTGCGGGCTGTGGGGGGGGTTCGGGATGGAGGAGTGCGGGGGGGGTTTCGGGATGGAGGAGTGCGGGCTGTGGGGGGGGTTCGGAATGGAGTGCGGGCTGTGGGGGGGGGGTTCGGAATGGAGGAGTGCGGGGGGGGTTTCGGGATGGAGGAGTGCGGGCTGTGGGGGGGGGGTTCGGAATGGAGGAGTGCGGGGGGGGTTTCGGGATGGAGGAGTGCGGGCTGTGGGGGGGGGTTCGGGATGGAGGAGTGCGGCCTGTGGGGGGGGGTTCGGAATGGAGGAGTGCGGGGGGGGTTCGGGATGGAGGAGTGCGGGTTGTGGGGGGGGGTTCGGGATGGAGGAGTGCGGGCTGTGTGGGGGGTGTTCGGAATGGAGGAGTGCGGTGAGGGGTTTCGGGATGGAGGAGTGCGGGCTGTGGGGGGGGGTTCGGAATGGAGGAGTGCGGGGGGGGGTTTAGGGATGGAGGAGTGCGGGCTGTGGGGGGGGGTTCGGAATGGAGGAGTGCGGGGGGGGTTTCGGGATGGAGGAGTGCGGGCTGTGGGGGGGTTCGGGATGGAGGAGTGCGGGCTGTGGGGGGGTTCGGGATGGAGGAGTGCGGGGGGGGTTTCGGGATGGAGGAGTGCGGGCTGTGGGGGGGGTTCGGAATGGAGTGCGGGCTGTGGGGGGGGGGTTCGGAATGGAGGAGTGCGGGGGGGGTTTCGGGATGGAGTAGTGCGGGCTGTGGGGGGGGGGTTCGGAATGGAGGAGTGCGGGGGGGGGTTTCGGGATGGAGGAGTGCGGGCTGTGGGGGGGGGTTCGGGATGGAGGAGTGCGGCCTGTGGGGGGGGGTTCGGAATGGAGGAGTGCGGGGGGGGTTTCGGGATGGAGGAGTGCGGGCTGTGGGGGGGGTTTCGGAATGGAGGAGTGCGGGGGGGGTTTCGGGATGGAGGAGTGCGGGCTGTGGGGGGGGGTTCGGGATGGAGGAGTGCGGGCTGTGGGGGGGGTTCGGGATGGAGGAGTGCGGGGGGGGTTTCGGGATGGAGGAGTGCGGGCTGTGGGGGGGGTTCGGAATGGAGTGCGGGCTGTGGGGGGGGGGTTCGGAATGGAGGAGTGCGGGGGGGGTTTCGGGATGGAGGAGTGCGGGCTGTGGGGGGGGGGTTCGGAATGGAGGAGTGCGGGGGGGTTTCGGGATGGAGGAGTGCGGGCTGTGGGGGGGGGTTCGGGATGGAGGAGTGCGGCCTGTGGGGGGGGTTCGGAATGGAGGAGTGCGGGGGGGGTTCGGGATGGAGGAGTGCGGGCTGTGTGGGGGGGGTTCGGAATGGAGGAGTGCGGTGAGGGGTTTCGGGATGGAGGAGTGCGGGCTGTGGGGGGGGGTTCGGAATGGAGGAGTGCGGGGGGGGGTTTAGGGATGGAGGAGTGCGGGCTGTGGGGGGGGTTCGGGATGGAGGAGTGCGGGCTGTGGGGGGGGGGTTCGGGATGGAGGAGTGCGGGCTGTGGGGGGGGGGTGTTCGGGATGGAGGAGTGCGGGCTGTGGGGGGGGGGTGTTCGGGATGGAGGAGTGCGGGCTGTGGGGGGGCGATCGGAATGGAGGATTGCGGGCTGTGGGGGGGGTTCGGGATGGAGGAGTGCGGCCTGTGGGGGGGGGTTTCGGGATGGAGGAGTGCGGGCTGTGGGGGGGGGTTCGGAATGGAGGAGTGCGGGGGGGGTTCGGGATGGAGGAGTGCGGGTTGTGGGGGGGTTCGGGATGGAGGAGTGCGGGGGGGGGTTTCGGGATGGAGGAGTGCGGGCTGTGGGGGGGGGGTTCGGGATGGAGGAGTGCGGGCTGTGGGGGAGGTTCGGGATGGAGGAGTGCGGGCTATGGGGGGGGGGTTCGGAATGGAGGAGTGCGGGGGGGTTCGAGATGGAGGAGTGCGGGTTGTGGGGGGGTTCGGGATGGAGGAGTGCGGGGGGGGGTTTCGGGATGGAGGAGTGCGGACTGTGGGGGGGTTCGGGATGGAGGAGTGCGGGGGGGGGTTCGGGATGGAGGAGTGCGGGGGGGGGTTCGGGATGGAGGAGTGCGGGCTGTGGCGGGGGGGTTCGGGATGGAGGAGTGCGGGCTGTGGCGGGGGGGTTCGGGATGGAGGAGTGCGAAGGGGGTTCGGGATGGAGGAGTGCGAAGGGGGTTCGGGATGGAGGAGTGCGGGCTGTGGGGGGGGGGGTTCGGGATGGAGGAGTGCGGGCTGTGGGGGGGGGGTTCGGGATGGAGGAGTGCGGACTGCGCGGGACGGAGAGGGGGAGCGGGACGGAGAGGGAGCGGGCTGCGCGGGACGGAGAGGGGGAGCGGGCTGCGCGGGACGGAGAGGGGGAGCGGGCTGCGCGGGACGGAGAGGGGGAGCGGGCTGCGCGGGACGGAGAGGGGGAGCGGGCTGCGCGGGACGGAGAGGGGGAGCGGGCTGCGCGGGACGGAGAGGGGGAGCGGGCTGCGCGGGACGGAGAGGGGGGAGCGGGCTGCGCGGGACGGAAAGGGGGGGGAGCGGGCTGCGCGGGACGGAGAGGGGGGGAGCGGGCTGCGCGGGACGGAGAGGGGGAGCGGGCTGCGCGGGACGGAGAGGGGGAGCGGGCTGCGCGGGACGGAGAGGGGGAGCGGGCTGCGCGGGACGGAGAGGGGGAGCGGGCTGCGCGGGACGGAGAGGGGGAGCGGGCTGCGCGGGACCGAGAGGGGGAGCGGGCTGCGCGGGACCGAGAGGGGGAGCGGGCTGCGCGGGACGGAGAGGGGGGGGAGCGGGCTGCGCGGGACGGAGTGGGGGGGGAGCGGGACCGGGCTGCGCGGGTGGGGGGGGAGCGGGAGCGGGCTGCGCGGGACGGGGGTGCGGGAGCGGGCTGCGCGGGTGGGGGGGGGAGCGGGAGCGGGCTGCGCGGGACGGGGGGAGCGGGAGCGGGCTGCGCGGGTGCGGGAGAGGGAGCGGGCTGCGCGGGTGGGGGAGAAGGAGCGGGCTGCGCGGGTGGGGGAGAAGGAGCGGGCTGCGCGGGTGGGGGAGAAGGAGCGGGCTGCGCGGGTGGGGGAGAAGGAGCGGGCTGCGCGGGTCGGGGGTGGGGGAGAAGGAGCGGGCTGCGCGGGTCGGGGGTAGGGGAGAGTGAGCGGGCTGCGCAGGGCGGAGTGGGTGTAGCGGGCTGCGGGAAGAAGGGAGCGGCGTGCTGGTTCTAACGTGCCGAATTGCGGGCTTTTCTCCCACACAATCATGGCCCTCTCTGTGTTTCCTGCCTCCATACAGGAGCAGGGAGAAAACCCGGTGGAAGCAACGGAATTGGCGAGCCTGTCGCTTGTGCTCGGGGGTGGGGGAAAAGAGGTCGCTGCTGCCGGCCCCACGCCCCGCCGACTTGTTGCGGATCCCAGCGCCCCTCCCTCCCTCTTTCTGTGAGTAACTCAATCCCTGCATCAACTTCTCTCTCCCTTTAATGTGCACCCACGTTCAGTCAATATTGGCTTAATTCTGACGTAAGGGTACAATGATTTCACACACACCTCTGCAAATCTCAGCCTTCCACTTCTTTTATTTATGTTGTTGCCTGAAAGAAAACACGAGTTGCTCAGTATTTTGTAGTTGTGGACAAAGTTACAGAAATAATAGCGTTCACAATTATGCTAATAGGGTATATTTATTACGTGTGCGCATTCAATTCCACCGACTTTGTAACATATTCTTGAACAAATGGGAAGTTAAATTAGGTGGCTAATTTAGTTACAAATGCAGACGCCTCGATCGTTTATCTACCCTCTTGAGAATTGTAAAATAACTCAGTACAGTGAAGGAGGCTACAGATGAGCCATGATGATTGTTGTACATGTGTAAGATTTTATTGAAGTTGATTACTTTTTTTGGGGGGTGTGGGTTACAGATCTGGTAGTGTTATTGGCGTTGGGCTGGATGGTCGATAGAAATGTGCCAGACATGGTTTTTTTTTTTCAGGGTCCATCTGGGGAATTCTGGAAACTAACTTCTTCAAACCAGTTCATTTTCTGAAACTGTTTATATCAGTGGGATTAACTCCAAGAGATAGATTCACAGCTCTCACAATATATTGGAAAAGCTTTTCATGATGTGGATTACTTGTATTTTAACACATGTGGATTACTTATATTTTGGCAATGAATGTCTAGATGTTTGAGTGGTGAAAAAGCTGTCTTGAAGGTTATGAAATTTCTCAAATATCTTTCAGAAAAGGATGCGTTGTTGCAATTTGCAGGATAACGTTTTACATAATTTAAAGGATATTGTCTCATTAGAAACACTATAAAATTTGAACTTTCATTTGTTTTCTTTTTTCCTCTCTGATCCTAGTCAATAATATTTCAAATTATAAAATAAATCTGCTTGTTCTTGAGACAGGGAAAAAAAAATCTTTCATGTGAAGTTCAGACGCTTGACAGTTGTACCATGTTAGATGTCTGGTTTTTGCATCAAGGACTGAACTCTGAAATGTTATTGTATAATGTGCATTGTGCAAATGCTGCTTATCAGCCAGATGGAAGCAATTCCATCCATTAATTAATGTTTCTGCAGTATGGTCAGTATCACAATTATTGCTCTTTCATTTTTCACAAAATATATTTTTGGCTCATACTTGTGGATATTTGGGCATTACAGTGTATTAGTCTGTGTACTGGGAATGGTGAGACTTGGATTTGGAAATAATTGTGAAATCCCATTTATTCAAAAAGTGTGTTTTGGCATTTAGATTGAAGTATTTGAGAGCATTAATGTTCTGAGGTTGCAGAAACTAAATATTTTTTAAAAATTACTTAAATAGTTTAAAAATATTGTGCATCTTTTAAAGAAATATTCTGTCAAACTCTCGGTGTGTGTATTCCACTACCGTTTTGTTGGCTGGAAGTTGTTACGTTGACCATGTAGTTGCACCTCAGTTGCAGATCCACTCTTCGTTGTGAAGACGTGTTAAATTCTGTTCACTGCAAAAGTAGCTTTGTTTGTAGTGATGTGAAACTTGGACCCCCACCCCTCCCCTCCCTTTATGTTTCAGTATTCTTTAACTGGTGTTCTCCCTGTGTCTCTGGGTTGCAGAGCTGTTGGCTCAGTTAGGGATGGGCATTCAATGACAGCCTGAAGCAGCACAGATGACTCCATCATAAGCCCACTTGGAGTTTGCAAGCTGCTATCCCAAAAATTTGAGATAAAGAATAAAGTTCTCTCTTACGGGATTTTCCAAGAAAGTAAATTATTTTGTCAATGCTCATTTCTAGCTGAGTGCACTAAGGACGAGGTTTTGCAAAACACACTGCTGTTCAGGAGTGACTTTTATTTGTGTATTTGTTATTGCACTACCTGCTGGATTAATTGACTTGCCCAGATAGCACACAAAATGAAGCTTTTCATTGTACATGACCTCCACCCTGTGATGTAAGGGTCAATATGTTCAACTTAGTTTTCAGATGTTATTTAATTTAAATTTAGATATTCAGCACGTTAACAGGCCATTTCAACCTATGGGCCTATGCCGCCCAATTACACCAAATTAACCTACAGCCCCTGGTATGTTTTCAACAGTGGTGGAAACCAGAGCCCCTGGAAAAAAACCCATGCAGATAAAAAGAGAATGTACAAACTCCTTGCAGACAGTGGCGGATTCAAACCCACATCCCGGTCGCTGACGATGTAATGGTGTTTCGCAAAGTGCTGTGCCAATCATGCCACACTGTGGAGTCAATTTCAGTTTTATTCTCATTTCTTCTTGTGTTGGTTGGATAATCTTGTAATCCAGATTCCTGACTATCACAGAGGAAAAACAAAGGAAAAACTTTGTGTACATTACAATAAATGGAATCGAATCTAGCATCCACATGGAACTAGTATCCTTGATGATGAGTTCATTGTCATACACATTGTACGATGTACATGTGTGCTGACATTCTTGCTTGCTGCAGTTGAACAAGTACTTGTAAAAGAAAAACTATACTAGTAAACTAATTGAAGTTAAGAGACATACAAAAGATAGATGTAAATATTCACAGTTATCTGAGTGAGAGTGCAGTCCCTGATGAGTGCATCAAGAGCCTGATCACTGTTGGAAAGAAACTGTTCTTGAACCTCGAGGTGCTGGACTTCAGATTTCAGTACCTTCTACCTGAAGGTAGTAGTGAGAAGAGTTTGTGACCAGGGTGATGGGGGTCCTTTGAAGTTGGCTGCCATCTTGAGACAGCGCCTCATGTCAGTGTCTCCAATGGGTGTGAGGTCAGAGCCTGTGATGGATCTGGTTGTGTTTGCTGCCTTATGCATTCCTGGACACTCAAATCCCCCATCCAGACTGTGATGTTACCAATCAGTTTTCCTTCCATAGAGAACCTGTAGAAGTTTGATAGAGTATTTGACAACATCCCAAACCTCAGACTCCCTGAGAAATAGTTGATGCTGAATCTTCACTGTTGCTTCATTGTGCTGGCTCCAAGAATGGTCTTCTGAAATATGGACATGCAGAAACTTGAAGGTTCTGAGTCTCTCCATCTCTGTCCCATCATTGTGGACCAGTGGTTTTCCAACTTTTCTTTAAGTAATCCCTATGCCATCAGTGCTCTGTGATTAGTAAGGGATTGCTTAAGGTGGGATATGGGTGGAAAGAAAAAGGTTGAAAACCGCTGTTTTAATCATACCTAATTGACTCGTTACGTGCACGGTTTCAGAATTCCAAAGGAAATGGGCCAATGACAATTTTTCTCAAGCAAAATATTTCAGTAATAATTGGGTCTAGAGCAGTGATTCTCAACCTTCCCTTCCCACTTACACACCACCTTAAGCAATCCTTTACTAATCACAGAGCACCGATGGCATAGGGATTACTTAAAGTGGTATGTGAGTGGAAAGAAAAAGGTTGAGAACCATTGTTGTAGAGGGTGCACAGTCCACTGAGATAATCACTCACCATCCAGGTAATTATCCCATTGTCATTCAGCCCATCAAGCCTGTGCAGACATTGTTAGGTCATGGGTAATTTATCAGCTTGCATTCTGGTACCCTCCACATCTTTTACTGAACCACAGCTCATAATCAATTTTGATCTGCCTCCTCAGGGGAGGCACCATTTCTGGAAATGAGAGTTCAAGATTCTCTTTTGCCAATGTGAAGAGGTGCCTCTTGGCAATGCATTCCACTGCTTCATTGGTCAGAGAAGTCCAATGTTCTCTGGGAGAGGCAGTTCCACCTCATCTGTCTTAAATCTGCTCCCCTGAATATTGAGGCTTTGTCTCCTCACTACTCTCTACTTCTATATGATTTCAGATTCATTGTCAGAGTCCATATATGACATCACATACAGACCTGAGATTCTTTTTCCTGTGGGCAAGGCAGAATTACCACTTATTGGCAGTTCAAAAAAAAACTACACAATGTATACTTGTAATGAAGGTGTGTAAACAAACTGTGCAATGCAGAGAGAGAAAAAAAAATCAGTGCCCAAGTAAGAGTCCTTAAATGAGACCCTGATTGAGTTTGTTGTTAAGGAGTCTGATGGTGGAGGGGGAGCAGCTGTTTCTAAATCTGGTGGTACGAGTCTTGCGGCACCTACACCTCTTTCCTGAGGGAAGCAGCGAGAACAGACCGTGTGCTGGGTGATGTGGGTTCTAGATGATTGCTACTGCTCTCCCATCTATCTCCTCTATTTTACATTTTAAAAAAATGTAAATTTAGACATATAGCATGGTAACAGGCCATTTCAGCCCACTAGTTCGTGCTACCCAATTTACACCCTATTAACCTACACCCCTGGTACATTTCAAATGGTGGGAAGAAACTGGAGCACCTGGAGAAAACCTGCACAGACACGGGGAGAACGTACAGACAATGCGGGGTTCAAACCCAGGTCTGGTCCTGATTGCTGGTGTTGTAAAGGCGTTGTGCTAACCACTACACCAATTGTTGCCTTTCAGAATTATTCCCTTCATATTTTTATATCTGATTTCCCCCCCGCCCCATCTTCCAGTGAGTGTAATCCCAGCTTGTCTCTCCCCCTGAGATAATGCCTTCATTAGGGCAGCTCGGTTGGTGTAGCAGTTAGCACCAGCTACTGGTGTTCGAATCCTGCTCTGTCTGTAAGGGATTTGTATATTTTCCCCCCATCTCTGCATGGGTTTCCTCTGGGACCTCCAGTTTCCTCCCACCGTTCAAAATGTACAGGGGGTTGTAGGTGAATTGGGTGTACTTGGGTGGCACAGACTCATGGGCCAGAAGGACCTGTTATTATGCTGTATGCCTAAACTTAAGATTTAAAATTTTAATTTAATATTATCCAAGTACCTGGTTATGATTAACCACGTTGCTGTGAGTCTGAAATCTTGTGTGCCAGACTGGTCAGGAAGGCAGGTTTCCTCTGGAGTTTGGACTGAGTGAGTGTTTCCGGCAGTCCAGTAGATGTGTACTTGTTATTTAGAATGCCTATTTGTCCCAGACTCTAGCTTCCCCAGCTGGTTCAGAAAGGTTTGAACCTGGTTGTCAGTGTTTGGAATTAAACATATTTTCTCGTAAATGTTCAAATTCTGTTTTGTCATTTTAATTTTTACAATCAAATTAAGTAGCAGTTCAGGAGGGGGTTATTCAGCCCTTTTTCCTGTACTGTCCTTTAGAGAGAACTCTGGTCTCACTCTCATGTCCCCAGCCCTGCCAAGTTTTCTTTTTCAAATATTTCTCCACTTCCTCCTTGAAAGTTCAAGTTTATTTGTCACATTATACCTGCCACAGTGTGAAGGTTTCTTCTGCGAACAGTCTAGCAACTCAGGCATGTGTGCATGTATGAGAGCACTGTTGGGTTCATTCTGAGGGGAAGAAGCTCGTTGAATCTGTTGGTGTGCTATTTTCCACTTGAGCCTTTTTTCTCTACAGGAAGAGAGAGTGTAGCCAGGGTGGGATGGGTGTTGGCTGCCTTTCCTGGACAGTGGGGGATGGAGGGTCAGGGGCATTTCTGTGATGTCCTGAGCCATGTTGACTCCCTCCTGCAGCTGGGTGAGATTTTCTTTTTGGGTGCAACAGCTCCTGCTCCACACCGTGATGCATCCAGCAAGTCTGGTGGAGGCTGCTCCTTGTCTTTTGGGCACCGCCTTCTCCAGCAGATGCCAGTCGTGACAGCAGAGTGTGTTGGTATCGCAGCAGAAGATGTAATCTACAGGAACCGAGAGGGTTTAAATGCTGGAGACAAGCCAGTGAACTGAGCGTGGGCCATGACACCACAGACCAATGAATTAATCTCGTCAACAGTCTGTGTTTGGTGCTCATGCAGTTCCTATTGCCGTTTTATTCTTTGACAGCTGGCTTTAATATGTGTGAAGGACGACTCAATAACACTGGGCCACTGTTTTACTCCCCTGGACCTGTGTCTCTGTTGACTTCTGGCTCTGGTGGCCCAATTTCAAGGTCTGTTGCACTCGAATTTGATTCCAATAAAGAGAATACTGGGATATATTGGTTCAGCTCGTGAACGGTCCTTCAATGTGACTAAAATTCATCATTCTCACTGATGCTTGTTCAGTGTGGTATAAATCAGAATTTATTGTCATGAGCATGTCATGAAAATAGTTGTTTTGTGGCAGCATTAAGTGCAAATATTGCTATGAAATTACATTTAACAATAAATAAAGCAGTGCAAAAATAAGAGAAAATAGTATTTGTGGCATGAATTGAAGTTAGGGGTGAGAGATGGGCTTTTTAAAAAAGAAAGCTTTTTTTTTGATTTACTGAGTTGTAACTAGTGTATCCAGAATTGAATCCATGGTGTATCAAGTTTCCTATGCACAGCTAGCTGCCTTGTAAATGGCAGAGTATTTGATCCATGACTAGGAATGGTGCTCCAATCTATTTATCCCTTACAATGCCTTGGTTTATTAAATCCTGAAGCAATGTAGCAGAAAAAAAGTTCAACGTTTAAAAGCAAACATTTTGCTGTAAAGGGAAATCTAAGCAGAACTTATTAAAATTCAATATCTTAAAACATTTATACTGGAAGAGCAGTCTTCATGTATTTTGTGCTGTCAACTTAGCAACAAAGTGGTTTTACTACAAATTACAACGTTTAAAAAAAACTTAAAAAGAATTAAGAAACTCCTGATGTGTGGGCTGGAAAATCTGGATATTATGCTGCTTTGCTAATTGAAAACTCTCGTGTCTAGATGGATTTCCAGACCTTGTTTTTAAAAGAAAAAAATGTGTTGTTTGTTTGCATTCCGTGTTTTGTACAGCTTCATTATCAATACCACAGCAAATAGATTTGTTTCTTGACCTCTGCCCTGGCAAGACGGTAAGAATTAAATCTGTTTATTGGGAGTGGGAAGGGGTGGGGGCTGGAAAGATTGTGGTGGTGCTGTCAAAAATGGATTGCAGTCAGGCTTCTTACAACCAGAGAGTTGTTTTTATTATAGATGGAGGGACTATAGTGACAGCCCGACTTTTATTTGATGAATAATTGCTTCAAGAAATATTTTGTGCTTAATTTATTGTTTGTTCTTAGGATCTAATTATTTTGGGAATTTGTGGTTAATTATAAGTTATCAGATCTGAGAATTTTAAACATTTTTGAATAAGTAATTACTCAGTATTTGAAAAATATATATTGGCAGCTATCATGTTGTATCTAGCTAGCTTTTAGCTGACCTCTGGGTCTTTGGCATTGTCTGCCAGTCAAAGGGAGAGATTTTGGGGTAATCCATGGGACACCATTAAATGTTCATTTTCCCATGAGGTCCAGAATTAGCACATCCTCATCTACTGAATTGTGTGGAAATGCTATTTGTGGGATTGCATGGTGTTAACTAATGCATTCAATTAAACATTATTCCTTTTACACCCTCTTACACAAAGAGACAACATTCATAGAATTATTAAGAGATGTTCATGTACAAATGTTTTCAGCCTTTGCTCTGATGAACAAAGGGGGCAATTTGGTTATTTGGAAATGTGTAAATTGGTGTTTGATTATTTGTCAATATAGGTTGTCAAAAGAAGATTGGGTTGTAGTTTTTGGTGTTTGCTAACATCAATTAGGTGGTATTATTTGTATGTGCTTTCCATATCTCTGGATTTGCTGCTTTGTTTATTGGTCAGATACCTAATAGAGAAGGGTTCTTCTACGAGCAGTCTAAGAAGTTAGGTCCAATATTTATGACCACAAGATATAGGAGGAGAAGTAGGCTCTGTTCTGCCATTCAATCATGAGCTGATCCATTCTCCCACTCAACCCCACTCCCCCCACTGCTTTTGATACCCTGACTATTCAGATACCTATCATTCTCTGCCTTAAATACACCAAATGACCTGGTCTCCACAGCCACCCATGGTTGCAAATTCGAGGTTCACCACTCTCTGGCTAAAGAAATTCCTCCACATTTTTTTAAATGGGAGGCCTTCAGTCCTGAATTTGTTCCCTCTTGTCCTTGACTCCCCTACCATAGTAAACAACTTTGGCACGTTTACTCTGTCCAAGCCTTTCAATATTCTAAATGCTTCTGAGGTTCCCACCTCATTCTTCATGGAGTTAAAATTAAACAAAAATAAATTAGTATCAAGCAAAGGCACTGCTGTGCGGTTCGTTCAGGAGCCTGATGACTGGGGAAACTCTTTAAGCCGTTTGGAGTGCTCTTTTACACTATTGTCATGAAAATAGTTGTTTTGTGGCAGCATTAAGTGCAAATATTGCTATGAAATTACATTTAACAATAAATAAAGCAGTGCAAAAATAAGAGAAAGTAGTATTTGTGGCATGAATTGAAGTTAGGGGTGAGAGAGGGAGGAGGGAGAAGGGGGTGTGATGGGTCCTTAAGTGTGTTGACTGCCTTTCCAAGGGAGTGGAAGAAGTAGATGGAAGTTGTCTCAAAGATCAGAATTGGGTTTATTGTCCTGAACATGTCATGAAGTTTGCTGTTTTGTGGCAGCAGTTTTGTGCAATACAATGCAAAAATTACATTTACCTAAATATACTTATTTGTGCTGATTTATTTGACTACTTTAAATAACCATTTAAGTGACAAAAGAATCAAATGTGAGCTGATGGGCATGAGAGAAGATAGGGTTCAGTCTGCTGGCATTTACTTGATGGGCCAAATGGCCAACATGTGTGTCTTAATAAGTAATCGATCAAATACTTTTCTGCCATTATCACAGTTCTGTTTGTGGAAGGTAAATTGGCTGCCATGCTCTTTCTATTGTCAGTACTTCACTGGGCTGGAAATGCTTCAAATGGGCCACTGAAGGTACTATTCAAAATGCAACTCTTTATTTCTGGTCCAGCATTCCATTCTCTTTCTAGATTGAGAACAGAAGTTGCATGTAGATTCCCTCCCCACCCAAAAAGAGAAAAATCCTTCCGTATTTGGCATTCAAGCAGTATGAATGTTTGTTAATGGAACATAGTGGTCATGGAACCAAGGTGGATAGTTGGAGTTGAGATGAAGACAAGCCATAGTCATCATGTCCCAGAGAGCTCGCTGTCTACTCCTGTCCAATGCTCATTGAACAGTAAATACATTGCGTCAGGGTTAGAAACCATTTTGTAAAATGCGAAAGTCTGCGGACATCGCAGTTGAAGTAAATACAATGCTGGAGAAACTCAGCAGATCAAACCGTGTACTTTATAGAGCAAAAATAAAGATACAGAACCAAGGTTTTGGGCTTAAGCCCTTCATCAAGGAGTGACTTTTTAAAAAAAAAAAAGATTGAGTGAGAACAAGTGCTGCTAGGCGGAGGAGAGTGGTGATGGAGGGTGACTGGTTAGGTCTCTTGTCAAGAGAGAAACAAAGTGCTTTGAGACTTTCTGTATGGGGGGGGAGGGTGGAGGTGTAAGGGGATTGGATCATAGTGAAAATGAGGTGGTCAAGTTCAGGGAATTTGAAGTCATTGAAGAGAAGGAGGGCTTGTGAGGAATCGTAGATGTAGATGGTGTGTATAGTCAAGGTAAGATGATACTAGTTTGGTGGGCAAGAGCAAGCAGAAATAATGTGTCTAGCCAAATGATTGGGTTTATGCATCTTAGGTAAAAGGTAGAACATGGCATTGCAAGGATAGGAAACAATGATTACCTTGATATAGTGCTCAAGCCCGAAACATTAGTTATGTGCCTTTATCTTTGTTAGTACCCTGTTTGACCTGCTGAGTTTCTTTAGCATTGTGTTTTTATTTCTAGAATCCATTTTGCTCAGTTGCAAATATGTGGATAATTTAATGTGGACAATATTCTCTGCATATTGAGTTAATAGATTATTTGGCTTGGCTATAAAAGACTTCTGAGGTCTTGTTTGATTTTTCTTGTTCCGCTCTGGTCCTAATTCAGTACAGTTTTGGGGTGGGTGGGGAGAAAAATGACTGGAATATTAATTTTTCTACCATGCAAATCTAACATTCACAAAAGGTGGTTTGGCATTCTTAGAAGCTGCACTTGATTAGATACAAACCCGATGATCTTTGAAGACTGCAAGAGGCATCATGTTTATGAAGAGGTAATAAATGGGATTATATGGCTATTTGGGCCTCTGAAATTGTCTACCACATTAGCTCAGACTGAGCTGGGTAATCCCCCAGAGCTTGAGGTGGTTGTGAATGCCATATTTTCTTGTGTAGGAGGAGTAATTTGGCCCATCAATCCTGTGCTTGCTCTCAGAACATTCTCATCATGTAACCAATTCTTTTATGACCCCTTTGTATTCTCCTGCCCAACCCACCTGCAATCCAGGATAATGAACCTACCAAACTGTAGGGATGTGGGAGGAAATCTGTATGGTTACAGCGAGAGCATGCAAACTCCACACAGACAGTGCCAGAAACCGGGAAGCGAGATGTAGATTATTTTGAATATTGGGCCAGATTTTCTTCTAAGTCTGTGGATGGGGCATCTACCAGCTGATCTACAGCTGAAGGAAAGTTAAACGATGAATGCAAATGGTTTCAAACCGAGTAATGGCTGGATTTACTGGTGGAGCACAGATCACAGAAGATGGAACGTTGCAGCACAACTAAGTGTTGTCACAACAACAACCTTGCACTCAACATCCGCAAAACCAAGGAGATGATTGTGGACTTCAATAGGAAGTCAGGAGAACACAACCCAGTCCTCATCGAGGGCTCAGGTCAAGAACTTCAAATTCCTGAGTGTCAACATCTCTGAGGATCTGTCTTGGTGCCTCCATGTCGATGCAATCACAAAACGGGCTCGTCAGTGGCTATACTTGGTGAGGAGTTTGAGGAGATTTCGTATGTCACCGAAGATTATTAGAAATTTCCACAAGTGCACTGTGGGGAGCATTCTGACCGGTTGCATCACTGTCTGGTACAGAGGTGGCAATGCACAGGACAGGAAAAGGTTACAGAGAGTTGTGAACTCGGCCGGTGCCATCATGGCTATCACTCCATCGATGACAACTACGAGAGGCGGTGTCTCAAGAAAGCAGCCGCTATCCACGAGGACCCTCACCACCCAGGTCATGCCCTCTTCACACTGCTATCATCAGGAAGGAGCTTGAAGATGAACACCCAACAATACAAAAACAGCTTCTTCCCCATCGCTATGATTTCTGAATGGACAGTGAACCACGCCTTTTCCTCACCCTATTTATTTATTTATTTGTTTGTTTTGAATGTAATTTATGGCAATATTTCCACTACCGATGCTGCTGCAAAACAACAAATTTTGTGACGTGTTTGTGACAATAAATTCTGATCTGAGTACAGGCTCTTCGTAAATCCAGATGTTCTGGATTTCACACTGAGTTCCAGGTCCTAGAGTACAAAAACAGACTTGGACCTACTGTGCCACGAGGGGGATCTATACTAATTCCATTTATTAGCCGTCTATTTAGTGGCAATTCAAGTCTAGATACCACTCCTCGTTACGGGCACACAGGAGTCCACAGACACTGGACTCTGAAGCTAAGCACAATTTGTTGGAGGAACCCAACAAGTTGAACAGAGCAGTCGATGTTTCTGGCTGAAACCCTTCATGGCTGGGGATGTGGTGACGAGAAGCCAGCATAAAGACTTTTAACATCTAAAAACTGGCACCCTTTGTCTGATCTACCACTCCACCCTGTGTATCTCAACTCCCTCCATCTGACCCACTGTTTTTTATTCCCCCCCATCTCAGATCTTCTTTCTCTGTCCTTCCTGGTTCACCAATCCTACATTGGCCCTTAACTTCCTCTCCCATGCTGTCCTCTTTATGCTGGGTACAGTGACCAGTCACTCTGGCGTGAAAAGAGTGCTTCATTGGATAAGGGATAAGGGCTGTAAATGCAGGTCAAATAGCTTTTGTGGAAAGAGAAACTTTTCTGCATGAAACAAAACTGGTTTCTTCCCCACACCCCCCCAGTTGCTGCCTGACATGCTGAGTTTTTCCAATTTTTGTTTATAAGTTTCCAGCAACAGGAGTAGATAGTTTTGGATGTTTTAGGATATCTTGAAAAGGATGTGAAAGTTGCTCTAAAAATGCTTTACACAATAGATTGACTTCACAAGTAAAGGATGAGGGGGTGGTGGGGGACATTCTTGGGACATGAGAGGTGCTATGGAAATGCACAGTTGATTTGGTTTTGGGGTATTGCTGAGTTGGTAGATGGTGCATATGTGCAACACCTGATTTTTTTTTCCCATCTGGGTACTCCAGCCAGATGGCATTAACATAGACTTCTCCGGTTTCTGCTAACCTGCTCTCCCCTTTCCAGTTCTTCTCCCTCTCTTTCCTTCACTCAGCCATCCCTCCTCTCCTTGATCCCTACGGTCCCCTCCCTCCCTACGGTCCCCTCCCTCCCTACGGTCCCCTCCCTCCCTACGGCCCCCTCCCTCCCTACGGCCCCCTCCCTCCCTACGGCCCCCTCCCTCCCTACGGCCCCCTCCCCTCCCTACGGCCCCCTCCCCTCCCTACGGCCCCCTCCCCTCCCTACGGCCCCCTCCCCTCCCTACGGCCCCCTCCCCTCCCTACGGCCCCCTCCCCTCCCTACGGCCCCCTCCCCTCCCTACGGCCCCCTCCCCTCCCTACGGCCCCCTCCCCTCCCTACGGCCCCCTCCCCTCCCTACGGCCCCCTCCCCTCCCTACGGCCCCCTCCCCTCCCTACGGCCCCCTCCCCTCCCTACGGCCCCCTCCCCTCCCTACGGCCCCCTCCCCTCCCTACGGCCCCCTCCCCTCCCTACGGCCCCCTCCCCTCCCTACGGCCCCTCCCCTCCCTACGGCCCCTCCCCTCCCTACGGCCCCTCCCCTCCCTACGGCCCCCTCCCCTCCCTACGGCCCCCTCCCCTCCCTACGGCCCCCTCCCCTCCCTACGGCCCCCTCCCCTCCCTACGGCCCCCTCCCCTCCCTACGGCCCCCTCCCCTCCCTACGGCCCCCTCCCCTCCCTACGGCCCCCTCCCCTCCCTACGGCCCCCTCCCCTCCCTACGGCCCCCTCCCCTCCCTACGGCCCCCTCCCCTCCCTACGGCCCCCTCCCCTCCCTACGGCCCCCTCCCCTCCCTACGGCCCCCTCCCCTCCCTACGGCCCCCTCCCCTCCCTACGGCCCCCTCCCCTCCCTACGGCCCCCTCCCCTCCCTACGGCCCCCTCCCCTCCCTACGGCCCCCTCCCCTCCCTACGGCCCCCTCCCCTCCCTACGGCCCCCTCCCCTCCCTACGGCCCCCTCCCCTCCCTACGGCCCCCTCCCCTCCCTACGGCCCCCTCCCCTCCCTTTACGACCACACCCCTCCCTTTACGACCACACCCCTCCCTTTACGACCACACCCCTCCCTTTACGACCACACCCCTCCCTTTACGACCACACCCCTCCCTTTACGACCACACCCCTCCCTTTACGACCACACCCCTCCCTTTACGACCACACCCCTCCCTTTACGACCACACCCCTCCCTTTACGACCACACCCCTCCCTTTACGACCACACCCCTCCCTTTACGACCACACCCCTCCCTTTACGACCACACCCCTCCCTTTACGACCACACCCCTCCCTTTACGACCACACCCCTCCCTTTACGACCACACCCCCCCACCCCGACTCTTTTCTTCGGGTGCCTGTCAAAATTTTTCCATACCTTGATGAGGGGCTCAAGTCTGAAACGTTGATGATGTATTTTTACCTTTGCTACATAAAGGACACTGTTTGACCTGGTGAGTTTCTCCAGCTTTGCGTCTTTAACCAGTGTCTTCAGATTTCTGCGTTCTAATTGGTGCTTTCTTCATCCTGAGCTTGAAGCTGGCATCCTATACAGAAAGTACATGGACAGCCTGTAGCACATGTCAAATGCCTCCATTAACATGAAGAACCTTGAATGTTGTTTTTAAAGGCTGCAGTAACTCAAACTGAATTACCAAGTATATTCAGACTTGCACAGCTCTCTCCGAAGAACAATTAAACTCTGCTTGACCTCGGGCTGTTTACTTAACGGTCTGACTTCTGAGGCCTTAATAATGCACAGATCCACCATAGCAACCGAAAGAAGTACTGTATCCTCACAGCCAAGATTGCTTTGTTAATGCAGTTTTTAAAAATATTTTCTCAAGTACTGATTGTAAGCTTATGTTTATCAGCAGTAAAGTGACTGGAATGGGATCAACAGTTCGAAGCACTTGCCACGACTTTATCTTAACATTTAAATTTAAAAAAAATTATTGGGTTTTTGCCAGCGTGATGCAGTTCTGGATGGGAGGGGTGATGGGCTTGAAATAATTAGTGCAGAATTTTGGAAAATATTTCTTCATCAGAAATTCAATAGTGAGCAGAACTGACACCCTGAAGGGGTTGTCAAGGCAAGTGCATGGTGTGAGAATGAAAACCAGAGGAGCTGATATCTACCTGGTGGAATGGGAATCATCTGATCAAGGAGACCTCTGTGAGCCAGGACCCCCAATTAGCATGCGGCAGGGTGCAGGAGGGCAACTTGGTGCAGCAATTGCAGAAGCTCGATGTGCAGGAGCTGGCGGAATCTGGGCAGCAAACGATCCGCTGGTGGAACTCAGTGGGGTCGAGCAGTGTCCGTGGGAGAGAAAGGCTGAGGTTTCTGGACGGATTCCTCACTGGGGATGTGGAGAGGAGAAGCCAGTCCAATGACAGTTGTGAAGAAGAGTTCTGGCTTCCGATGCCGATTGTTCCTTTACTATTGCCATTGCGGTTTGATCTGCTGATTCTCTGGCAGCCTACGGCCAATTGCAAGAGCTCTGTGGGGAAAGGCCACCATCACTGGTCCTGTTACTACTGGACACAGGACCTGGAACCTCTGTTTAGTGCAATTTGGGCATCGTGTTTAGTACAGACACATGGGCCGAGGGGCCTGTTCCTGTTCTGTCCTGTTCCACACATTTCAGAATTTAATGTCACAAACTCGTTGGACAGCAGCATTACTGGTCCAATGTATTGCTATAAATTACAGTTTAAAAAAAAAATTGATGCAAAAGGAAGAGAAAGTGAGCAGGTGTCTGTGGTTCATTGTCCGTTCAGTAATCTGATAGCGGAGGGAAAGAAGCTGATTTTTGTCCCATTGGGTGTTCATCTTCAGGCTCCTGTACCTCCTTCCTGATGGTAGCAGTGAGAAGAGCCCATGGCCTGGGTGGTGGGACCTTGAGGATTGAGACTGCTTTCTTGAAATACCTCCTCTTATAGATGACTGCCAAGCACCGACTACCCCCCTTACTGGACCCCCCCCCCCCCCCCCCCCCCAGCAGTTTGCAGACGATGCCATCACCCTTCATCTAACCCTCACCCAACTGGAAAATAAAGACTCATATGTTTCAATGCTGTTTATTGTTTTTAGTTCGGATTCAACACGATCCTACGTCAGTACCTGATAAGGAAATTGAGCCTGCTGGAATGAAACACCTTGTTCTGCAGTTGGATTCTCGACCTCCTGGAGGAGAGACCTCAGGCAATATGGATGGGAAACTGTATCTCGAAGACCATCATACTGAGCATAGGGGCCCCCAAGGCTGCGTGCTCAGTCCACTTCTGTTCACTCTGCTGACCCATGACTGCAGCTAATCACAGCTCAAATCACATAATCAAGTTCGCTGATGACATGTCAGTGGTGGGCCTTATCGTAAGAACGTGGAGGCAGCATACAGACTCTAAGTGCAGACGCTAATGAACTGGTGCAGAGCCAACAACCTGTATCTGAACGTTTTTAAAAAAAAAACACACACACACAAAAGAGGTGGTTGTTAACTTCATGAGAGCTTGGGGAGATCTTGTTCCGCTGACCATTGACGGCTCCACTGTTGAGGTTGTCGAGAGTATCAAGTTCCTCAGTGTACACCTGGCAGAGGATCTCACCTGGTCTCTTAACACCAGCTCCATAGCCAAGAAAGCCCAGCAGCATCTGTGATGGCTGAGGAAAGTTCATCTCCCACCCTCAATCCTCACTACATTCTACAGAGGTTGTATTGAGAGCATCCTGTACAACTGCATCACTGCTTGGTTTGGAAGTTCTACTGCCTTGGTCTGCAAAACGCTGCAGAGGATCATGAAGTCAGTGGAAAAGATCATTGGGGGCTCTCTTCCTACCATGAAGGACATCTACTACAGTCTATGCAGGTGAAAGACAATAAACATAGTGAAGGGCTCCACACCCCACTCATGTAAACTGTTCTCCCTTCTGCCATGTAGCAGGAGGTACTGTAGCACTTGCAGGCTCTTGCGTCCAGAGTGGGAAACAGCTTTTTTCCCTGAGCCATTAGGCTCCTGAATTCCCAGTACAGATGTACATAGTGTGCTGTGGAATTTCAGTGCATATGTCTTTAATACCTTAATATTTTAATATGTTAACTGCTTTCCTAATTTGCATCTATGTAAATATGCTATGTGGTCTTGGAGAAACACTATCTTGTCTTTACCATGCAAGTATGGTATGAACGATAAATAAAGGTGACAACTTGACTGATGCCCATGATGGTGCTGGCAGAGTTCGGAAGTCTCTGCAGCCTTGTCCTGTGCACTGGCACCTCTGCACCGGACGGACATTGATGCCACCCGGTCTGTTTGCTCTCCACGGTGCATCCATTTTCAGTGGGGTCAGGACATTCACATAATTGTTAATGGTGATTTTCCTTCATGTGAGCTCCTACCCTGAACACCTCGTTTCCCTCCTCAGGATATGAATAAGGAACCAGAAACCACATGACCACCAGGATTTAACTGCAACGTTACATTTCTGCTGACCCCACCTTTAGTATCTCTCCCCCCCCACCCCCGCTGCTGGGGAATGTCTCTCCCCCCCAGGGTCTCTCTCCCCCCCACCCCCGCCGCTGGGGAATGTCTCTTCCCCCCCCACCCCAAATTTCCTTGACCCTCTTGCTCCGACTCCCCACTCCCTCTTCTTCCCCCCCCCAAATTTCCTTGACCCTCTTTCTCGCTCCGACTCCCCACTCCCTCTTCTTCCCCCCCCCCCCCCCCCCACCTTTCCGGCATGTGTACTTGCGCGCATTCCCCCTCTCTCCCCCACCCCCACCTGCCTGCACTTCGCCTTATGTATGCATTCTGGGCAGCGAGACAGACCGCCTGAAGTCGGCATCTGGTTTATTCTTGCTGTTCACCTGTTCCGTCAATCGCAAACACATCACTGCACAGTTGCAGTACGAGCTCTCCAAATAGTGCTGAAGGCCATTTGTCACACAGGGCTCCACTCTCGTTCTGTGGCGGTCTATTGTTATTTAAGCAACAGGCGGTGCAAGTTCTAACACCATATGGTTAGTGTGTGCTCCAGATAAGCTGCCTGTTAATTTTGCCTATCAATGGCATTTTTGATGTGCCTCATGTCTGGGTTGCTAACTGCCCAAGCTCGCACTTGAATGCTTCCATAAAAGCACTTTCATTGAGACATTCTCTTCCCCTCAATGGAATCTCTTCCTTCCTTTGTTACTTGTTATTAAAATGCCAGAAGCTGGTAACAATCAGTGAGTCCAATGTATGACTGATTTGTATTGGGCAGGTGTGTGGCGTGTCCAACACACAGACACAAAGGATTACTGCCGCAGTCAACAGTGGCTTTTATTCTCCAGAAGGTTTAAACATTCTATCGTTGTACGTAAATATTAAAAGTGGAGGATTTTAACACATGAAATTTGCTGAAATTAAGGGGATGTGTAACAAATAAATTAGTTTAATAATCACCCAAATTCAGGGTTTAAATCATTAATGTTCCATTTCCCCTGCATTTTTGTCTATGGATGGGGGGGGTTGGGTGGGAGGGGAAGGCACGAGGGTTTGTGGGGGGCGGGGCTGGCTCTGTGCTGCGGGGGGGGGGGGTTGGGTTTGTGTGTGCGTACATGCAGTTCTGTGGCACGTGTGAAATACCTCGTCTACCAATGCATTCCAGGATTCCAGTTCAAACCTAAATTAGAAAAAAATGCAGAAATTTTCATCAGAATCTGTTCTGGAAAATGGGAATTATTCACTAGGTTTTCGTCACTGGAGTTGGGGGGATAAACTGGTTTTATCAATTTTTATGCATGAACGACTTCGAAACTAAGTTGTAATGTGACTTTGAGCATACTTCATCAGTCTAAAATCCCGCTGAGTTTTCATGTGTGTGATGTTGAGTTGAATTTGTCTATTTTTGGACCTTGTCTGGGAACTCAGATGTACACTTTTGGAGTAATTCATTCGACTGAGAAAAAGAATCAGGGTTAATATGTAGCAGAACAGTGGTGTGGTAGAAGTCCTGAGGTTTGCTCACAAGGTGGGTGGGGTCATGGTTTCAAACTAGTGATTTTTGTTTCTAAAAACCACTTTTTGAATTGACACAGTGGAAATTCGGCTTGAAATCGGTTGGTCTGTTCTTGCATTTGCTTGTTGAGCTGATGAATGATCAGTGGGTACCATGAAAGTCTCTAGGACGCTGCAACTGTACTAAAAATAGGTGTTATTGAAGGATTCTCCTGGTTATCTTTTGCAGGAGTTGCTTGTATTGCAATTCTGAAGCCAGTTATCAACCAATTAGTATTACATAACTCACTTTCCATGTCATGCAGAAAGTTAATATTAGCTTTGGCTGGTAGTTTAAAGAACAGAATCTCTGTCCCAATCATTGATTTTGAAGAACGTCCCATCCAAGCCCTCGTTAACTACATTCTCCCGTGACCGTGCCTTGATGTTAAAATTGTCACCTTGGTTCTGTGGCTGTGTACTGCATCCCAGTCTGCTTCTCCAGTCTTTCAGCTGGCAGAGGTATCTGCGTCATCCTTCGCCACAGGTGAGGTACTGGAGGGAAGCTCACTTTCCATTTTCTTTTTCAAAGAGCTGGGAACCACGGGGCAATCGGCATCACTGGTGAGGGAATTCTGAGGGACAGGGTCTTGCTGCATGAGAGTTGCCGAGTTCTACAGCATAGGAGCTAGACCTTCGCCCCAGCATGCTGACCAGGTTGTTTACCCATATCTTGCTAAATCTTTCCAATCCATGCATCTACCCAAATGGTACTTTGGATGCAAGTACCTAATTTCTGAAAATGATATACGCAGGCAGGGTGCAGAGAAAGGCTTTTGACATGTTTACCTTCATTGGTCAGGACATTGTGCACAAGAAATGGGTCGTCATGTTTCAACGGCTTCCATGCTTGGAGTATTGTGTGCAGTTCTGGACATCCAGTTGAAGGAAGGATGTCATTAAACTGGGAAAGATGCAGAAGAGATTCCCAATGATGTGTGTTGGACCAGAAGCCAGAGTTGTAAGGAACGGTTGGGATTTTTCTCCCTGGAGCATAGAGAGACAGGGCACCAGAAAAATGGGAGACCACCCCATGTTTGAGAAGATGACCCACAGTGGTGGACCAGTGAGGGACTCTGCAGCTGAAGAACACACTGGCGTTGGGCTGTTGGTGACTTGAGGAGAGGAACTCATGCAGGCTGCGGGCGGCTGCTGTCAAGAGACTCTCACCAGGCTGTGGACTGCTGGAGAATGGATCGAGACTGGTTGAAGGGGTACCGAGTATTGGAACTGGGGTGCAAGAGAATGCCAAGGGCGCTGGAGGCTTCCTGATCATGTCAGAGCTCGGGTTGCTGATGGTTTGGACTGAAGGCTGTGGCTGTGGAGGCTGTGGGAGCGCTGGAGGCGAATCCACTGTCACTCAGTGACTCTGAGGGGACTTTGTTTTGCTTTTGCCTCTTTGATTGTAATTTCTGCTGACGGCATATCTTTGTCTGCCTTACAATAGACTGTGGGCAATTTTGTGTAAAATTACACTTTGTTTCATTACATAACAATAAAATCTTTAATCGTGTAGCCCATAAAATCATGAGTATAAATAATCTCTTTCCCATCTTGGGAGAGTCGAGTTCTGATGAGAGAGCCAAGGTTTAGCAGGGATCTGAAGAGCAATTGCACATCCTTATGTAGCTGTGTGGAATGAATGGGAATTAGGTGGCCATAATTCTAATGCTTAAGACATTTAGGCATCTGTGGAATTTGTTGCTACAGGCAGTAGTGGAGGCCAGGTCATTGGGTGTATTTAAGGCAGAGATTGATAGGTTCTTTGATTAGCCAGGGCAAAAAAGGTTATGGGGAGAAGGCCGGGCAGAGGGGCTGAGTGGAAAAATAGATCAGCTCATGATTAAATGACAGGGCTGAGTAGCCTATTTCTGCTTGTATGTCTTAAGGTCTTGTGGTACATGGATAGGAAAGGCTTGGAGATATTGGCCAAATGGACGAGGTCAGGTAGACAGCATTTTGTCCAGCGTGGTTGAGTTGGGCCAAATGGGCCCATTTTCCATGCTCCCTCCCAATTCTGATTGCCTTCAGTCATGATTGCTCAGCCATCGGTGACCATGCCTCCAGCTGGCATTCCCAGTCTCTGGAATTTTTCTTTAGGCTTCCACTTCTACCTCCATTATCAAACTCAGCACTAACCAACCCTGGTGTATTTAAGCCTTGATGTGGTCCTATTTTAAAACAATTGTGCTAAATGTGATGGGGATTGTCAGAGACGAGCACGCAACGTAAATTTTTTTAAACTGTGGAAGAGTTTCCTGTAGTTCTGCTGAATTGAAGAGGACAGCTCATTTCCCAACCTTTGACTGGATAGGCTGTTAAATATTGGTTCAGCTCTTCTTTGGAACAGCACCGTATCAATTTTCTGGTCCACTTACGAGAGGAAATGATGCCTTGATTTAATATTTAATGCAAAGTTGGTGCTCCTGGCTGCAGCACTCCCTCGGTGTTGAGCTCTTCAATTGGCTTGGATATCAGGATGTGAACCTGTGACCTGACAGAGGTCCAGGATTACCCACTGAACCCACCTTCAACTGACTGGGCTGCTGTGTCAATGTGTCGTGAAGCTGCTCCCACCTGCAGTTGAGGGCCAGAAGTCGGGAGTGTGGGCGAGCACAAGGGTAGTTCAACATTTGTTTTTGCTTGTTAGGTTTTTTTTTAAAAAATCTTGTTGGTTGAGATTTCTCTTCCTTATTGTACAATATATTGGAGAGTGGGAGCGGAGAATGGAGCGGGTCAGAACAGCTGTTGTTCATGTTGTTTGTTTGCACAGGGATATTGCTGGAGATAGTGTTGTCAAATGTTAATGCTTGGTTCCTCTGATTCCTGCAGTCTTAAAAATTTCCTGTATTAAAAGCCTATAAATGCTGAATCTGAGAACTGTTTGTTTAGTTTTCTACTGATTAGAGATTTGGAAACCCAACCACGTCTTGCATCTGTTTCAGTGACATTTGGAAAGTGTTTGATGAATCTATAAAAGGAGCTGGTATTTATTTAACACTTCACAATCGTGGAGTGTGAGTAGGCCACTCTGCCCATTTGAGCCTGTTCTGTTTCTTAAGATTCTGACTAAAGGATCTAAGGAACTGATTGAAGACTTCAGGATGGGGAAATCAAGAGAACACAAAGTTGTCCTTATCAAGGTGTCAGCAGTAGAGAGTGTCAAGAACTTCAAATTCCTGGTTGTCAACATCTCTGAAGATCTATCCTGGGGCCTCCACATCAATGCAATCATGAAAGAGGCTCCCCAGTGGCTGTAGTTTGTGAGGAGTTTGGGGAGATTTGATATGTCACCAAAGACTCTTGGAAATTTTTACAGGTGGACCATGGAGAGCATTCTGATTGATTGCATCTCAGGCCCCTTTCACACTTGCATCCCACTAAATCGGCCATCCAGTGTCCCAGGATAGGAATGGGAGTTTGGCTTTTCACACTTGACCACTCCTAACTGGGACACTGAATGCTTTTACACTTGCAAGGATCCATCTCTGGGGTTAGGACTGTTCTATTTTCTACCGGTGAAGGCATGGCGCATCGAGTGATGGTGAACCTGCCCTAAATCCTGATCAATGTATTATGATCTTCTATTTGAACAAAATTAATCATGCCTCATTTTAATATAATCAAGTTTTATGTAAGCACAATATGAGCCCTTCAGCCCGTTGTTGATGTGGCGACCTATATAAACCTTTATAAGGGACTGTGGGAAAGTGCTAGCAATAAATAGCAATAGTGGACAATTTTTAAACAGGGTGAGAAAGTTGGTAGCACTATAGCACTTAATTTGTTTAGCTTGGGAAAGTTGGTTGCACTATTGCATACAATTTATAAATACAGTGAGGAAAAGCGATGGTGGACTTGCCCTCCCAGAATTCCATGCGGCAAAGAAAGGGCTGTATGCACGGAGCATTCATGGAGGAGTTTCACTGCCACACGGCATTCTAGGAAGTTGAGTTCACCATTGCCTTTTCCCATTGTTTATAAATTGTGCTCAATAGTGCTACCAACTTTCCCACGCTGTTAAAAATTGTCCACTATTGCTATTTATTTCCTCTCCCGCTATGACTTTCCCATGGCAAAGTTTATACCTTTATTTTAATCTTTCCTTCCTTCACTCATGCAGGGTTATTTCAATCCCACAGTTCAATTACTTGTTTCATATTTGCTTGATTGCAATGCTGGTATCTGCAGACGCTGGGGATTGTATTAGGGGTTGAGGCCGTCAATCTCCAGCATGAGATGATATTGTCTGATGCCGGTGTTGAGCAGATTTTGCTTTCACACTAAACTCTTTAAAGGCTGATTGGCAGTTAATTCCTGGGATCACTTGCAAGTGTGAGAGGGGCTACTGTCTGGTATGAAGGTGTCCATACATAGGACAGAAAATGCTGGACAGATTTATTGTCAGCGTACATACATGACATCACATACAACCCTGAGATTCCTTTTCCTGTGGGCACGGCAGAATTACCAGTAATTGGTAGTGCAAAAAAATAAACTGTACACAGCGTAAGTATGCATGCAAACAATAAAAAGAACTGTAAACAGATACTGAATGTAAACAAACTGTGTAATACAGAGGGAGCAAAGAAAATAAAGTGCACAAATAAGAGTCCTTAAATGGGTCTCCTGATTGAGTTTGTCATTGAGGAGTCTGATGGTGGAGGGGTAGCAGCCATTCCTGAACCTGGTCTTATGGTACCTGTACCTCTTTCCTGATGGCAGCAGCGAGAACTGAACTGGTGGTGAGGGCCTTTGATTACAGCTGATCTCCGACAGCAGCGTTCCCTGTAGATGTACTCAATAGTGGGAGGGTTTTGCCTGTAATGTCCTGGGCTGTGTCCACTACCTCTTAGAAGCCTTTATGCTCAGAGGGGTATTGGTTTTCCCACACCAAACTGTGATGCAGCCTGTCAGCACCTTTCCACCACACATCTAACATCATATCAAACCTGAGGAAATAGAGGTGCTGACGTGCTTTCTTCATGATGCCATTGGTGTGTTGGGTCCATTGAGGGCATTTACAAGAGGTGGTGTCTCAAAGCAGCCTCCATCCTCAAGGACCCTCACTGCCCAGACCATGCTCTTTTCACACTGCTACCATTGGGGAAGGAGGTACAGAAGCCTGAAGATGAACACCCAATGGCACAAAAACAGCTTCTTCCCCTTTGCCATCAGATTTCTGATCGGACAATGAACCACAGACACTGCCTCACTTTCTCCTTTTTTTTTCCACTAATATATTTATTTTTAATAATGTAATTTATGGGAATGTTTGCACTGTGATGCTGTCACAAAACAACGAATTTCATGACGTGTTCTTGACAAATTCTGATTCTGACTGATTTAATGTTGTGAAATATGTAGTCTGCTGTAACTGTAGTAAATAAAAACCCAAAAGCTGGAGTAACTCGCCCGTCTGCACAGGAGGTAAAGGTTACAAAACTGACATTTCAGGCCTGAACCCTTCATCTGATGTAATTCAGCTTTCACTCACTCGCTTAATCTGTCCACTTCATTATTTAAAGAGTCTGCTTCCATTGCTCTTTGAGGGAGGGGGTTCTCAATGCTTGTCCCCTAATAGAATATTTCATCTCGATTGTTTAAATGGCTTGTTAAACGATGAACCTTGGTTCTAAATCCATTCACTTGAGGAAATGGCCTCTCCCTGTCAAATCTCCTCTGGATCTTGTAAATTTCAATTGTTGTCTCTTGCTCCAAGCTCCAGAAGATAGAAGCCGAGCATATCCAACCGTTCCTGATAAGACAAACCCATCATTGCAGGAACTGAAATGTTTACTGGTCAAGGAGATGCTGCCCAAGTGGGGTCATTGCAGAGTTGTATGTCAAGACCATAAGTCATAGGAGCAGAAATGGGCTAGGCTATTCAGCCATTGAGTTGGCCCCACCCATTTAATCTTGAGCTGATCCATTTTCCCACTCAGAACCACTACTAGGCCTTCTCCCCAAAACCTTTGATGCCATGGAGTTTGTAAAGGTTTGGTATGACATCAGAAACCCCAGGAAATTTCTCCAGATGAGTGGTGGATATTGAGACACCAGTACCCCCAAGCATAAAGCCCTGCAAAATGTAGTGGACACAGCCAGGACCTCGCAGGTAGACCTCTTCTCTCCAACGAGAACATCTACAGGGAATGCTGCCGTTGGAGAGCAGCAGCAATTATCAAGGACCAGGTTCAGGAACAGCTGCTACTCCTCCATCATTAGACCCCTCAACGACAAACTCAATCAGGAACTCATTTAAGGACTCTTCTCTGTATTGCACAGAGTGCAAAAGTAAGAGGAAAATAAAAGTTGTTTATAGGTGTACGTTGTGTACAGTTTTTTAACTACCAATAAGTGGTAATTCTGTCTGGCCCGCAGGAAAAAGAATCTCAGGGTTGTATGTGATGTTATGTATGTACTCTGACAATAAATCTGAAATCTGGCTAATCAAGAACCTATCAGTGTTGATCGGGTCAGCAGTGGGTTGAGGGAGGAATAGGGAGCAGTATACTTGGGAGATTGTCTTTGCACTTCAGAATAGGTTGTGTGTGCTGTAGAGAACAAATGGGACTTCTAGCTGTGGCTGTCAGCTGACACCTGTGACAATGCTGCACACTCCCTTTGTGCTAACCTGAAGGGCTGTCATTATTGCATTGCGATGCCCAAATCATTTTTGAGATTGAGGTCCTGTCCAATAAGATTGACAAGCCAAATTTCTCCATGGGTGCTGCCTGACCCTCTGAGCGCTGAATCCCTCCAGTTTCTCCCAAAACCCCAGCGTCTGTCCTTTTATTTCCTAAACCACTTTTGTTTGTTCAGAGTTCACGTTTATTTACAACAATTAACATTTTCCCGCCAAATGATTCCCTTAAATTCATTGCGTTGACACAGTTAGCAGAGCGGTTAGTTCAATTGTGTTACAGCAGCAGTGATTGGGATTAGGGTTCGAATCCCAAACTGTTTGTAAGGAGTTTGTATGTTCTCACCCTATCTGTGTGGGTTTCCTCCCACTGTTCAAAATGTATTGGAGGTTGTAGGTCACTTGGGTGTAATTGGGTGGCATGAGCTCACTGGCCAAAATGGCTTGTTACTGCGCTGTGTGTCTAAATTTAAAAGTTAAAAGAAAATACAAGTTGTATCTTGTGAAATGCTGCAGAAATTCTGGTTGCCACTCCCTAGTGTGAAATTTCTTGAAAACTGCCCATTTACAACCAGGCAAAGACTCAACACTGAAGCAAACTGGCCACTTGCCATGATAATTGCCCCAAATTCTTCAGCTGCTCAACTACACAAGGGGCATCAGAAATAAAATTCTTAACATCAACTTGGGATGCAGATAAACGTTTAATTTTGCATTAGCCGTCCCTCATATCATTGTCCTTGCACCTGAACATCCACTGTTCTCTGTGGCATGAACTGGGATTATTGCCAATGCTTTTGGGATATACGTGAGCATTTCCTGCTGACAGAATTTCCTGAGCTTTTGGACGTTGCAGGCTCTGAGTACCGGAACAGGTTTATTTTTGTGAATTAATTCATCGTCAACAACTTAATCATAAAGGATAACGTAATGGTTAGCACGATGCTGTTACAGCGCCACTGAACCGGATTCAAATCTGACCCTCTCTGTAAGGAATTTGTATGTTCTCCGTGTCTGCATGGGTTTTCCCCAGATGTTCCACTTTCCTCCCATCTTCCAAAAATGTACATTAATTTGGGTTTAATTTGACAGCATGGGCATTCTGACTTTTATGGAGGTTCAGAGGTCAGGAACAGGCCGCATGGTTTTAAACGTGGCCAAACCCATCATGGGCACCACTCCAATGAGAACATCTATTAAGAGGTGGTGTCTCAAGAAGGGAGCTTCTGTCATTAAGGACCCTCACTACCCAGGCCATGCCCTCTTCACTTTGCTACTATAAAGGTAAAGGTTCCATTATTGTCACATAATACATTTAGAACTTCATGCACGTTAAATTCTTTAACTGTCTACCATAAGGAAGTCAGGGTCACCACTTTGTCCAGCGCCCCATCTTGAAGGAAGCACAGGAGCCTGAAGGCGAACACCCTATGGTAAAAAATTATCTTTCCCTCTGTCATCAAATATTTGAATGTGTGTCACTACGGACACCCTTACTTTTTTCTCTTCCTTTGCAATTGATTAATTTTTTTTAATGATGTATTTCCAGAAATTTATAGCAATTCCTGCACATAAATTAAAAAATGTTGACATACAGCATGTTAACGAGCCCTTTTGGCACATGAACCCTTGCTGCCCAATTGACCTACAATGCCCATTACATTTTGAAGGGTGGGAGGAAACTTGACCCCTGAGGAAAACCCACACAGACATGGATGGGGTGAATGTACAAACTCTTTACAGTTGGGATGGGATTCGAACCTCAGTCCTAATCACTGGCGCTGTAATGGTGTTGCGCTAACCATGCCGCCCCAATAAATATATAATCTGCTGCAAAGCAATAAATTTTGTGGTGCATGTTCAGGACAACAAATTTTGATTCTGAAATGGCTGGAATCTGCTTCTACTGTGCTGTAAATAAAATTTAAATGTCTGTAGACTAAAATAAGGTTGGTTATTGGTCTTGTCCTCTTATGGGGCTTGCTTGCATAAATAGACCACTACATTGACTATACATCAAAGGTACTTCATCAACTGTAAGCTGTTTCTGGGACATCCTGAAATCATGAATTGTGACTTTTATTTCTGGAATATTTATTAAATGAAACTCAGAGATGAGCTGGTCCAACAGATTGTTTATCCTGTTGCCATGGATCACCCCTTGGGATTCTATTCTTGGAATGTTCTGGATAACAGCCGTAATGGAAATTGTGCAGATGGGCAACATTACTGCACTGTATAAAACATGTCATTTTTTTTACCATTCTGGTGAGTTCATGTTCTTCAAAGAAAGTAGAATTTGAAAACTGTTAGTTACGCCCACAGTTCTGTTTGATTTGCATGGTGTTACTGGCCACGTCCTGGCTTTCATTTGACTTCAACCAATTCTGAGTCACACAATAAAAACTGTAGATGCTGGAATCTTGAACAAACCATGAAGTGTTGGAGGAACTCGTGAGTCAAAATGGTCAGCTGCTGTTTTGAGATGTTAACAGAAACTTTAGATTTGGACCAACAAATGGAAAGTCTCATTGGACTTGGTCTAAAATTGACTCTTCCAAGTGAAGAGTGAAAAAAAAATCTTAAACCTGAAGTAGAACAGGAAGAACCGAACCAATCATTTTGTTGATCCTTCCTCAACAGTTGGTCATTTCATAGCTGATCCAGTTCTTGGCCTCAACACTACTTTTGTGCTCTCACCATATTCCCAGGGAACTAGATCCATTCCTATGTCTGTCTTTAAGTCAAATTAAGTTGGAACAGTTACATACGATTTGTATTTAACATCAGTCAAATGTTTGACTTAGTACTATTTAAAAAAAATTAAAGAAACTGTTCTTAAAACAATTTATATAGGAAAAAAATATCATGATTAAAGTTAACACATTCGGAGCTGAAGTAGGCCATTCAGCCCATCTCAAGTCTGTTCCATCAATCTATCATGGGCTGATCTATTCTCCCACTCAGCCTCACTCCACTGCCTTCTCCCCATAACTTTTGATCCCCTGATTATTCAGATACCTATCAATCTTTGCCTTCAATACACCCAATGACCTGGCCTCCACAGCTGCCTGTGGTAGCAAATTCCAGAGGTTCACCACTCTCTGGCTAAAAAAGTTCCTCCACATCTCTGTTTTAATGGGAACCCTTCAATTCCAAAGTTGTGCCCTCTTGTCCTGGACTCTCCCACCATGGAAAAGAACTTTACCACATCTAATCTGTCATTCCTTTCAACATTCAAAATGCTTCTTTCTATGAGGCCCCCACTCAAATTTTTATTTACAGCTTGGTAGAAGCCATTTAAAACCATGCAGCCAATTACACCTAAATTAACCTATCTGCTCAGTAACTTTTTGAAGGTTGGGAGGAAACCCATGCAGACACGGGAAATTATATAAATTTGTTGCAGACAGTGCTGGATTCGAACATAGGTCACTGGTGTTGTAACAGCATGGTGCTAACTACTACACTAATCATGCAACCAAGGCATAAAATCCAAGAATAGTCAGACGTTCCTTGTATGCTAATCCCTTAATTCTAGGAATTATTCTTTTGAATCTTCTCTGAACCCACACCAATGTTAGCACATCCTTTCTTAAATAAGGTTTCTTTAATTGCTAGATTTAATTTTGTTCAATTTGACTGAAAGGCTGTATGAGCAGGATGCACTATAATGGAAGTTAAAAACAGATGGGCTGTATTCAGAGGAAGAGGGCAGTTACGTAAATGTTAATCCCCAAAAGATGACACTCGGGAATTAATGGAAAAACTAGAAATTGCAATGATGCAGAATCACCACTTTTTAATGAAACCCATTTGAAATCCCATTTGACAAGCTTGTTTGAGTTCTTTGAGAATGTAAGACAAAGGATAGATGAAGGGGAAGCAGTTGATGTGGTATATAGATAGTTGGATTTCCAGAAGACAATGAAATTCTACTCTTCGAGTAACGGCACACAGGTTTGGCAGATAACATTGGCGTAGATAAGGAATTGACTCTCAAGGATCAAAATCCAAATTTGTTGATGTGGATGTCACAAAATCTGTTGATTTGTGGTAGCATCACGGGTGCAAATATGGCTATAAAGCACACTTAAAAATAAATAAATAAATAAATAGATGCAAAAGAACAAAGTGAGATGGTGGCTGTGGTTCATTGTCCGTTCAGAAATCTGGTGGGGGGGGGGGGGAAGAAGCTGTTTTTGTGCCACTGGGTGTTCGTCTTCAGGCTCCTGTACCACCTCCCTGATGTTAGCAGTAAGAAGAGGGCATGGCTTGGGGGTCCTTGAGGATAGAGGCTGCTTTCTTGTGACACCGCGTTTTGTTGATGTCCTCGATGGTGGAGTGAAGATGTTGGCCGAGTTCACAACTATCTACACCCTTTTCCTGTCCTGCGCATTGGCACCGCCATACCAGAGAGTGATGCAAATTTCTCCAAGTGTACCATGGAGATCGTTCTGGCTGCAAGAATTTTTGGAGATGTATCAAATCTCAGAATCCTCAAAGTATACTCAGGATCAGACTTACCGTCATGAGCATGTCATGAAATTCATTGTTTTGCGGTAGCATCACAGGTGTAAAATTGGTACAAATTTCATTCAAAATAAATAGTGCAAGAAAAAAGGAAAAAATGAGGTTCATTGTTCAGAAATATGACGGGTGGGAAGAGGCTGTTTTTCTGCCTTTGGATGTTCATCTTCGAGTGCAGGAGGCGAATCCACAGACACTGTGTCTCTGACAGGGCTCAATTTTGCTTCTCTTTGTCTCGTCCTGTAAGAGGTGCTGGGTGATGCTAATGGGGACTCTTTGCCTACTTTATAGTAGGCAGAAGGTAATTTTGTGCAATGTTACATGTTCTGTTCTATTAAATGACAATCTAGAACTTTGTGTCTCTCTGCTGTGCAGCAGGAAAGGTGTTTGACTGGATAGATGTTGAATTAATAAGTGTTGCAATGTTACAGTCAGGTGATAGGTAATTCTGCTATTTTTGTAGCCTGGTTATGTGTGCACATTCTTCTTTGTCAAGGTGCTGTTGATTTGCAAGCAGTCTGTGGTTGAAGGCCACCTGATTTAACATCTTATCCCTGGTGCCAGGAGGTGATATAAACCACTTCAAAAAGGGAATCTGGTTCATTTCCTTTCACTGCCCCTTTCTGGATCTGGTTGTGGCTTCAAGAGGCAGGTAGTAAGAGGATGCAGGTGTGTGGAGGGCTGGAGTGAAGCCCCACTTTATTGTTTAACAAATGCATTTGAAATCTGTGAATGCAATGCTGCTGTCCTGAGATTGTACCTTGACCTTGCTGTCCATTGGAGTTTCAACTGCTCGAGCATCTTGTGATTCAACCCTGTATAAAAATTTTGTCAGTAGAACTGGAGGTGATGTCACGAGACTGATTCTCCAGAAATATGAATTTTAAATGTGTACTCTGAATTGTTAATTAATTAGATCACCAAAGTTTGTCACAAAATATCTAGCACACAGAGAAGGGTTCATCTGTGAACAGACTGATGGCTTATCTTCAACATTCATACAGCCATGTAAAGAGCGCAATTTACAGAGTGTAGCATTACAATGAAAAGGAAGATCAAGCAGGGGCAGCACGCGAGCTGAAATGGGGTTCACACAGGAGTCTGATGGCTGCAGGGACGAAACTACCCATTGGTGTGCACTTTCACATGTGAGCCTCCAGCCCAATGGGAGGAGGGAAAAGAGAGCGGGCCTGGCGTGGGATTCCTCAATAAAAGGTCTTGATCTGAAGCATTGACTATTTCTGCCCTCGGATGCTGTCTAACTTGTTGAATTCCTCCCACAGTTCTTTGTTTGCTCAGGATTCCAGTGCTTTTGTGTTTCTCCATGCTTCAGTAGTTATTGGCTGTTGCGTGATTTTGAGGGGATGAGGTGGAAAAACCAAATACAAACTCTGTGGCCCATTTGCTCCGGGCCATTTTTTTTTAATACAAGTTGAATTGCTGGTGAGGCCAGCATTTATTACCGATCCCTTATTGTGTTGAACAATGACCCTCTGCTTTAATCCCTTCTGGTTATTCTGCATAGGTGAGTGATTTGCCTGGGCATCGGTAATGAGGCACGATGCAGTCCAGTAATGCTGTGGAAGGTTACAGAACATAAACTGATACATTTGTTCTGCTTGACCACACCATCCAGGTTGTCCTCTTGAATTCATCCCATTTGCACCATCCCTCCAATGCTATATATGTAGATTATACATCTCTGACAACAGCCCTTCAACCTTTTCATCTCCATATCTGTCTACATCGGGGTCCCCAAAGTGGTTGCTATCGTCCCCTGGGGGATCGATTGGACTATCCAAGAGGTTGATAAATGAACTTTTGCAGTGGAAAACGGGCATATCAGCAGAAAATTATGGTAGTGGTGTCCAACCTCTTGAGAGTGGGCCTTGGTGGACGCCATGTTGTATTTAGCCTTTGAATAAGTTGAAGGTAGATGGAGCATAGATGCATGTGTTTGTACTTTTGCTAGCACCCCACTCCAGAGCTGACACCACCTCTCAGTCCAGTGTTGCCACCACCCCACTGCACCTGCACCCCCCCATCCAAATTGGGATACCATGCATGGGGGTCCATGAGGCATTAGTATTCCATGAAGGGGTTAATGGTCTAAAAGGTTTGGGGACCCCTGACCTACACTAATCCTATTTCCTGTAATATTCTTCCATGTCTTATCTAAACAGTGATTGTATTTTATTCTGCCACTGGCAGTGTGTTCCAGATATTGATCGCTGCATCTAATAATAAAATAACTCCACAGGTCCTCCTTAAAACTCTTTCCTTTCACATTTAAATCTCTATCCTCTTGTTTCTGATACCTTGACCATGGGATAAGGAGTGTCTACCCAGCCTTTTTCTACCTTTTTTCAATTATTGCCCCCCCCACCCCAACTGAGAACTCTGTTCAAAGTTTAATGGGCCCGCTTCCCTGTGAAGTAGTCAGGTTTTGGTTTCTTTTGTACTTCTACTGACTACACAAAAAAAACAAATATTTATGTTATGAGAGGGGAAAAGGAAACAGGACTTTTACTGGAATGTGCTGTGGCACCGGGGGTGGGTGGTGGGATTTAGGGCCCTTGTTAAGAAAGGCCGGTCTACTCTAAATAAGCCTCCTTCACTCTGACCTGAATAATCTTCACCTGGAACTAAAGTCTTCCAGACATGCAGCATCCTGGTGCATCTCACAGTGTGGCAGCGGGAACGGTGCACTACAGTGCTTTATAACATTCCAGTGTCTCAACGTTTTACATTCAATGACCCACACTAAGAAGGCAATCGTGCCACCATCATCCTTAGCTTGTGCTGCCACTTTTGGGGAACTTTGGACTTGAACCTTGAGGTAGTACTCTGTTCGTCTACATTCCTTCCCTAGATAACTGTTTAAAAACAGTTTGCCTCTTCAGTTTATGAGTATGTTAAACATTTTGCTTCCCCCAGTCTATGAGGAGGCCTTTGAATGTATTTCAGGCAGAGTTGGGTACCTGTATTTAAGGCAGAGATTGATAGGTTCTAGATTAGCCATGGCATCAAAGGTTATGGGGTGAAGGTCAGGTAGTGCAGTGGGGTTGAGTGGGGAAATGGATCAGCTCATGATTGAGTGGCAGGGCAGACTCAATGGGCTGAATAGTTGCTTCTATGCATAATGGACTGTGATTTTTATACCTCATTAGTTGCACTTAAAGGACATGCAGCAGCTAATTTCCATCTCCTTCCTTCCCTGCCCATGTAGGGTAGGGATCAAGGGAAAATCCAAAGCAATCTGACTGCAGATTCCTGGGGACTGCTACACTCTCCTTCCCAGATTCATGAAGTATCTTTATCCCAAATTTTCTCATTCCATGGATCCTGCTTGGCTGTCAGAGTTCATCCGGCATTTTCTTTTCAGATTCTGGCACCTGCAGTTTTGTATTTTCTACATTTCTAAAATACTTAACTGGAACATAACATAGTTCAGTGGAGCACAGGAAAGGCACTTCCATCATGTGTCTGTACTGGACAAGATGTCCAAATCTAACTAAAGCTCTGCTTGTACTTGATATACACCACAAGATGTAAGAGCAGGAGTAGGCCATTTGGCCCATCAAGTCTGCTCCACCATTCCATCATGATCTGATCCATTCTCCCACTCAGCCCCACTCCCCATAACCTGACTATTTGGATACCTATTAATCTCTGCCTTAAATACACCCAATGGCCTGGCCTCCACAGATGCTGTGGCAGTAAATTCCAGTGGTTCACCGTTCTTTGGCTAAAGAAATTCCTCTGCATCTGTGTTTTTTAAATGTGTGCCCTTCAATCCTGAAGTTGTGCCCTCATCCTAGACTCTTTTACCATGGGAAACAACTTTGCCACATCTACTCTGTCAAGACCATTCAACATTTGAAATGCTTTTATGAAGTCCCTCTTAATTCTTTTGAACTCCAAGGAGTGCAGTCCAAGAGTTGTCAAACATTCTTTGTATGCTAATCCCTTCATTCCAGGAATCATTCTTCGATGAAATCATCTCTGATCCTTCTCCAATGCCAGCATATCCTTCCTTAAATAAGGAGCCCAAAACTGTACCCTAAACTCCAAATGAGGCCTCAGCAGCACCTTGTAAAGCCTGCTCTGGTATCCTATTCCTCTAGATATAAACCCCTCTGTTCTCTTCAGCTTTGTTATGAAACTCCTGAATTTGCAGACACAGGAGATTGCAGAGGTGTGAATCTGAAGCAAAACACAATCTGCAGTGGGAGAAAAAGAATGGTCTATGTTCTGTGCTGGAGCCCTGCCAAGGCTGACGTGGATACAGAATTCCAGAGCTGGACTGAGTGACTGCCACTCTTTTTCAGTTTTATGAAGGCAAAGTTACACGCACGTGAAGTTGCTTCGCTCGATTCTGCGTACCTCGGAGCAGCTAAGGAATGTGTGATGAAATGGGTAGTTTCACCTAACAACCTGGCACTGTTTGTAGTTTACTTGCGTTCACACTGAGACTTTTTTTTCTCTCTCAGCGATGAATCATCTGATGATTCAGATGCTGCAGCTTGGATGTTTCAGTTTTCAGGCTGTGACCAAAGGCAGGAAAAGCTGTGGTTTCCAGTGGTGGGCTCAGCCGCTAAATGACTTCCTCTCTCCCTGCCAACTGTATGAGCATCGGTCGAATTTGTGGTGTGCAGAATATAATGGAAAGAGAAAGCACAGTAGACCTTGTTCCCTTTTAGTCTGCTCTTTGTATCCGCGTCTTAGAAGACGGAGTCTTTTTTTAAAATGCCCATTAAATCAATGAAAATGCATCTCAAAACTGCTTCTGCTGCTGTTACCCTTGATACAGTCTCCATTAAAACTATTAGAAGTGGATGCTCATTTAGTTTGCCAATGACCTTCCTCTGTTTGTTTTGCAATAATGTTGGTCATTGGTTGTGCTTTGGTTACTTCACTTCAGTGTAATCTTCAAGCATCTTTAAATATTTATGTTCATGTTTAATGGCATTTGGTACCATTGTGGTGCTGGACCCAAAGGCTGTTCAGCTTGTGTCACTATCTTGGTACAGCTGTCCACTTGGTTCACACTTGCCTCCTCACTTGTGCTGCCGCACTTTTCATTTCCTTTGAAGTTAGTTCTTGAAAGTTATTGTAGCTCTTTCCACTGTCTTTTCAGGCATTTCTAGCACTCCCCTTTATGTACTTGCCACTGAATATCACCAACAACCTATCATGGTCTGGAACTGTTGCTACCCCTCTACCATTAGACTCCTAAACAACAATTGGAAGACTTTATTTTACAAAGGACCCCAATTGCACTATCTTGTGTCTCCTTTTGTTGGACAGCCACATGAGCTTCAAAACCCAAACCTTCAGATTCAAGGACTTTTTCTTTCTTGCTGTAATCGGACTCTTGAATGAACCCCTCATTGGTAAAATATGATGCCCATGTACCATTCATCTGTACTTTTGTCCATACCCTGTGCATTACAGTAATACTACTGTACACTGTTTTAATTGGGCTATCTAGTGTACTTAACTGAGTTGACCTACCTGTGTTGCACACTTTAAATTGTAATATGTAGCACAATAACAGACCCTTGGGACCACAAGCCTGTACCACCCAATTGACCTACAGTCTCTGTACATTTTGAAAGGTGGGGTGAAACCAGAGCACTCGGAGGAAACCCATGTAGACACGGGGAGAGCATATAAACTCCTTACAGACAGCACAAGATTCGAACCTGGGTCACTGACACTGTAATAGCGTCGGGCTAACTGTGCCACCTGTGATATATGTGACAGTAATAATTCAATTCCTATCATGTGCTATTACAATGCCAATGACCCCAGTTCGAATCAGACACTGAGTGTAAGGATTTTGTATGTTCTCCCTATGAATGTGTGGGTTTCCTCTGGGTGCTCTGGTTTCTTCCCACCCAAACATATGGGGTTAGTAGGTTAATTGATCATATAGGTGGAATTGGGAAGTGCAGGCTCATGGGCCGGAAGGGCCTGTTACCGAATGTATGCCAAAATTAAAAAACTAAATTAAAAATTAACTTTGACCTGTAGATCGAGGATGGGAATCGTAGGAGCAATGGTGTGATTCGCAGATCACTATGGTCAGACTATTTTTGATAACAGAATGACACAGAACAGGCTATAGCCACTTGGCCCATCGGTCAAGTGCTAGATTCCTGAAGGATATTCCGACTCAGTCCCCACAACTCTGCAAAACCTAGCCCTCTTCCCCCATTCCTATAACGTTCCTGCTAGCTCCACTCTACAGAATTTCAGAATTGCAACAATGTGGCATTTGTGATGGGGGGGTGGGTGGGGGGAGAGAAAGTTTAAAGGAGGTGTGTGAGGCCAGAGTGTGGTGGGTTCCTGGAATTGGCTGCGAGGAACAGTGGGGGAAGCAATGGCAACAATAGCTTTCAAGATGTTTCTAGATGGACACCCAGATAAGCAGGGAATGGAGGGATCTGGGCAGGGAGCAGAGATTTAGTTTAATTTGGCATGGTGCTCGGTGTAGATGTTTTGGACTGAAGGATCTGTTTCTGTGTTGTACTGTTCTTTAAGGGTTTCATTCTCCTCATTGTTGATTGCCTTCTATGCGTGTCTTTCGATTAGTCATGACCTGCTCCTGGAAGGCTTTTTAAAATAAAATTACTTTGTTTCAGACTATGCAAGATTGTGGATTTTATGTGCAGCGTGGTGGTCAGCACAGCGCCTTTATAGCGCCGGTGATTGGGACCAGAACTGGATTGAATCACACACTGTCTGTAAGAAGTTTGTATGTTTCTGCGTGGGCTTCCTCCCACCTTTCAAAACCTACCGCCGAGGGTGTAGGTTAATGGGGTGCAAATTGGGTGGCAGGGACTTGTAAAACTGAATTAGTGTGTTACAGTGCTGTATATCTAAATTTTAAAATAAATTTAAATTTCTAGGCTCTCCCCATTAATCTTTCTGCTGTAAGGTGAAACATCCCATTGTCTTGTGCATCCGACAACAGCAATGGAGTGCTGTTCATTACGCATGATTAGGATTCTTGGGAATCAATGTATCTGGACTCCTCAGAGCTAAAACTCTGGGCCAACTGGAAATGGTTAAATAACCTTCCAAATTCAGACAGGAAAGATGTGGATGACAGATGTTCCTTGTCCTATTCTAGCTTATCCATGTAGAGAGATTTGGTTTCTTTCCCTACCCATCACCCCCATCCTCCCCCATTGCATTCTTTTAATCTGGCCCATCTGCCTTCAACTGCTCAAGGCATGCTCTGGTCCTGCAGAGGGACGCTGGCCACTTCTATAGTTCTCTTTTCAATGGTGATGAACCTGATGGGGAGCATGCAGCAGGACTTGCCCATGTGTGTTGGGGATTGGTGCAAATGCATCTCCCATGTAAGTTGCACTCGATCTCCAACAAGAGTTTGGCCAGGTCCTGTTCACTTTCTTGTTCATCACTTTCGAGAGCAGCCATTCTCCACAGGGTCCCTATGGCCACCCCTGGGGTCCACAGCACATTTAAGGTGGGCATGGGGAGACCGAGATCCTAACTTTTTTTTATATGTAATCAGTAGGAGAAAAGTATGGAAGAAACCAACTAATCATGACTGCTTCACAGGGAAGGGGGCCCATAAACTTTGAGCAAAGTTCTAATGGGGCGATGGCCAAAAACAAGTTTGAGAACAAGTATTTCCATTTTCCATAAGGCACAAATCGGAAGTGTGAAAGCCTCTCCATATAACCATTTACGGAGCGGAAACAGGCCATGTTGGCCTTTCGAGTCTGCACCGGTTCACTGATTTTGTGCGCCCTCTTCAGGCAATGGTCCCTCAAAGATTCCTTTTATTGTCACATAATAATAATTTAAAAATGTAATATACATAATGTGCTTCAACCTTTGTCTTCTGTAAGGCAAAGAGCTGCAATTAGATTTTTCCAGCGCCCCCTAACAGTAGCTGAAAGAGAAGCAAAAGAGAGTCACTTCAGAATGGCTGTGTCTGTGGATTTGCCTCCAGTGCTCCCGCAGCCACACAGATTCCTGTTTGATCCATCGGCTGCCCGAGGTCCAGATCCAAATCTGATCCAATCAGGCAGCCTTTTGAGTCAGAGGCCCCTTCTTGCCCTCAGCACCTTCTCTTTTTTTTTTTTTTTTTTTTTTTTTTTTTTTTTTTTTTTTTTTTAATTTTTTATTTTTCACACCATAAATCACAATAGCCATGATATACACTTTTTCTTTTCCACACATTTACAGTGACTTTTTCTCCCTCCCCCCTCCCTCCTCCCAAGCCACCCCCCCATCCCTCCCCCCTCTCATCCATTTTAGTTATACAATCTAGGTTGCATTAATTCAGTTAGACAATGTTGTCATTCAACAAAAATACACCAGAAATTCTACTGAGTCCATTTTTTTCTTCTCTTCTCCTTCCATCAACTTAGGTAATGTTTGTTCCCGGTAGGTTTTCGCTATTGTATTTAATGTAAGGCTCCCATACTTGTTCGAATATTTCAATATTATTTCTTAAACTATATGTTATTTTTTCTAATGGAATACATTTATTCATTTCTATATACCATTGTTGTATTTTCAAATTATCTTCCAATTTCCAGGTTGACATAATACATTTTTTTGCTACAGCTAGGGCTATCTTAACAAATCTTTTTTGTGCATCCTCCAAGTCAATTCCAAATTCTTTATTTTTTATGTTACTTAGGAGAAAGATCTCTGGATTCTTTGGTATATTGTTTTCTGTTATTTTATTTAATATCTGATTGAGATCATCCCAAAATTTTTCTACTCTCTCACATGTCCAGATTGCATGAATTGTTGTTCCCCTTTCTTTTTTACATCGAAAACATCTATCAGATACTGTTGGGTCCCATTTATTTAACTTTTGCGGTGTAATGTATAGTCTGTGTAACCAATTATATTGTATCATACGCAGCCTCGTATTTATTGTATTTCTCATCGTTCCAGAGCATAACTTCTCCCATGTTTCCTTTTTTATCTTTATATTTAAATCTTGTTCCCATTTTTGTTTAGTTTTACCATTTGTTTCCTCATTTTCCTTTTCTTGCAGTTTAATATACATATTTTTTATAAATCTTTTGATTAACATTGTATCTGTAATCACATATTCAAGGTTACTTCCCTCTGGTAAACTCAAGTTGCTTCCTAATTTATCTTTCAAGTAGGATCTCAGTTGGTAATATGCCAGCGCTGTATCTCCCGTTATATTGTACTTATCTCTCATTTGTTCAAAGGATAAGAATCTACTTCCTGAAAAACAATTTTCTATTCTTTTAATCCCTTTTTTTTCCCATTTTCTAAAGGCAAGGTTGTCTATTGTAAAAGGGAGTAGCTTATTTTGCGTCAATATTAGTTTTGGTATTTGGTAATTTATTTTATTTCTTTCTACATGTATCTTCTTCCATATATTGAGGAGATGGTGTACTACTGGAGAAGTTCTATGTTGTACCAATTTTTCGTCCCATTTATATAATATGTGTTCAGGTATCTTTTCCCCTATTTTATCTAATTCTAGTCTCGTCCAGTCTGGTTTTTCCCTTGTTTGATAAAAATCTGATAGGTACCTTAATTGTGCGGCTCTATAATAATTTTTGAAGTTTGGCAATTGTAAGCCTCCTTGTTTATACCATTCTGTTAATTTGTCTAGTGCTATCCTCGGTTTCCCCCCTCTCCATAAAAATCTCCTTATTATTTTCTTTAACTCTTTGAAGAATTTTTCTGTCAGTTGTATTGGCAATGCCTGAAATAAGTATAGTATCCTTGGAAAAATGTTCATTTTAATACAGTTTATCCTTCCTATCAGTGTTAGTGGTAGCTCTTTCCAATGCTCTAAATCGTCCTGTAGTTTTTTCATTAGTGGATTGTAATTGAGTTTATATAATTGGCCTAGATTTTTGTTTATTTGCACACCTAGGTATCTTATTGCCTGCGTTTGCCATCTGAATGGGGATTCCTCCTTAAATTTTGAGAAATCCGCGTTATTCATAGGCATTGCTTCACTTTTATTTACGTTTATCTTGTATCCCGACACTTCTCCATATTCCTTCAATTTCTTATATAGTTCTTTTATTGATAGTTCTGGTTCTGTTAAGTACACTATCACATCATCCGCAAACAGACTGATTTTGTATTCCCTGTCTTTTATTTTTATTCCTTTTATATTATTATCTCTTCTTATCGATTCTGCTAGTGGTTCTATAGCTAGCGCAAACAATAATGGTGATAGTGGGCATCCCTGCCGCGTTGACCTGCTTAAGTTAAATTGCTTTGATACATGTCCATTTACTGTCACTTTCGCTAACGGTCCCTTATATAATGCTTTAATCCAATTAATATACTTCTCCGGTAAACTGAATTTTTGCAATACTTTGAACAAGTAATTCCATTCTACTCTGTCGAAGGCCTTCTCTGCGTCTAAAGCAACTGCTACTGCCGGTGCTTTATTTCCTTCTACTGCATGAATTAAGTTAATAAATTTACAAATATTGTCTGTTGTGCGTCTTTTTTTGATAAATCCAGTTTGGTCTAAATTTACCATTTTCGGTACCTGTTCTGCTAATCTGTTCGCTAATAGTTTAGCTATTATCTTATAATCTGTGTTTAGCAAAGATATTGGTCTATATGACGCTGGTGAGAGTGGATCTTTCCCTTGTTTTAGTATCACTGTAATTATTGCTGTTTTACATGAATCTGGTAAGTTTTGTGTCTCATCAATCTGGTTGATTACATCCAGGAGGGGCGGTATTATTAGGTCTTTAAATGTTTTGTAGAATTCTATTGGGAGTCCATCCTCTCCTGGTGTCTTATTATTTGGTAAATTTTTTATTATCTCTTGTATTTCTACTGTTCCAAATGGTTCTGTTAATTTATTTTGTTCCTCTATTTGTAGTTTTGGTAGTTCAATTTTAGTCAAAAATTCATCTATTTTCCCTTCTTTCCCTTCGTTTTCGGTTCGGTATAATTGTTCATAGAATTCTCTGAAGTTTTCCTTAATTTCTTTTGGATTATATGTAATTTGTTTGTCTTTTTTCCTTGTTGCCAATACCGTTTTCTTAGTTTGCTCTGTCTTAAGCTGCCATGCTAGGATTTTGTGTGTTTTTTCCCCTAGTTCATAATATTTCTGTTTTGTCTTCATTATATTCTTCTCCACCTTATATGTTTGTAATGTTTCATATTTTATTTTTTTATCCGCCAATTCTCTTCTTTTGGTTGTATCTTCCTTTATTGCTAATTTTTTTTCTATGTTTATTATTTCCCTTTCCAACTGCTCTGTTTCCTGATTATAGTCCTTCTTCATCTTGGTTGCATAACTTATTATTTGCCCTCTAATGAATGCTTTCATTGCGTCCCATAGTATAAACTTATCTTCCACTGATTCCGTATTTACTTCAAAGTACATTTTTAATTGTTTTTCAATAAATTCTCTAAAATCCTGTCTTTTAAGTAGCATGGGGTTTAATCTCCATCTATACATTCTTGGAGGGATGTCTTCTAGCTCTATTGCCAATAACAGGGGTGAGTGGTCCGATAATAGTCTAGCTTTATATTCCGTTTTCCTAACTCTCCCTTGTATGTGGGCTGATAACAGGAATAGGTCTATCCTTGAGTATGTTTTATGTCTAGTCGAGTAGTATGAGTATTCCTTTTCTTTTGGGTTTTGTTTCCTCCATATGTCCACAAGTTTCATTTCTTGCATTGATTTAATTATAAATTTGGTTACTTTGTTCTTCCTGTTAATTTTTTTCCCCGTTTTATCCATATTTGGATCCAAATTCAGATTGAAATCCCCTCCTATTAGTATGTTCCCTTGCGTATTAGCTACCTTCAAAAAGATATCTTGCATAAACTTTTGATCTTCTTCGTTAGGTGAATATATATTAAGTAGATTCCAAAGCTCTGAATATATCTGACATTTTATCATAACATATCTCCCTGCTGGATCTATTATTTCCTCTTCTATTTTAAATGGCACATTTTTGCTAATTAATATAGCCACTCCTCTTGCTTTTGAATTATACGATGCTGCTGTTACATGTCCTACCCAATCTCTCTTTAATTTCTTGTGCTCCATTTCAGTTAAATGTGTTTCTTGGACAAATGCTATATCTATTTTTTCCTTTTTCAGTAAATTTAGTAGTTTCTTCCTTTTAATTTGGTTATGTATTCCATTAATATTTAGAGTCATATAGTTCAGCGTAGCCATTTTATATTTTGTTTATCTTCTCTTTCCGTTTTTCCATCATTACCTTTCCTCCTTTTCCATTTCTGTTTTCTTATTTTCAACTCTTTACCAGACAACATTCCTACAACATCTAACATTTTCCTTATTCTCCTATTTCTATCTTCTTTATCCCCAATCTCCCCTTCCCCTCCTGAGTTGCCCTTTATCCCTTGTCGGACAACCACATCTCCCCTCTCCATTTGGATTTGCGAATCCACTCGCAAGCGTCAACTGATTTTGCAGTGACCGCTCTTTTCCCCCCACCCAGCCCCCCCCAGAAAAGATTTCGTTTTTTATATGTCACAAAGGTCACTCTTTTAGTTCCCTCCTTATTCTCTCTATTCCATTACCTTCCCTTATTAATTCTTGTCTATACTTTCTATGTTTTCCTCTAATTACAGTTACTTTCACATATGCCCGTTGTCTCTATTCACTCTTATACCTCTTTACCCGCATACATATCAATCGTGGTCATTTTTACCCTCCTTACCCGTCTTCATCCCTCAGTCTATTTTTGTCTTTACCCACATACATATCAATCGTGATAATTTTTGCTCTCATTACCCGTCTTCATCCCTCAGTCTATTTTTGTAATTGTTCTGCAAATTTTCGTGCTTCTTCTGGATCCGAGAATAGTCTGTTTTGTTGTCCTGGAATAAATATTTTCAATACCGCAGGATGCTTCAGTGTAAATTTATATCCTTTCTTCCATAAAATCGCTTTTGCTGCATTGAACTCTTTTCTCTTCTTTAGGAGTTCAAAGCTTATATCTGGATAAATGAAGATTTTTTGCCCTTTATACTCCAGTGGTTTGTTGCCCTCTCTTATTTTTTCCATTGTCTTCTCCAGCACCTTTTCTCTTGTAGTATATCTTAGGAATTTTACTACAATAGATCTTGGTTTTTGTTGTGGTTGTGGTTTAGGGGCCAATGCTCTATGTGCCCTTTCTATTTCCATTTCTTGCTGTAGTTCTGGACATCCTAGGGCCTTAGGGATCCATTCTTTTATAAACTCCTTCATATTCTTGCCTTCTACATCTTCCTTAAGGCCCACTATCTTTATGTTATTTCTTCTGTTATAATTTTCCATTATATCTATTTTTTGGGCTAGTAATTCTTGTGTCTCTTTAGTTTTTTTATTAGATTCCTCCAATTTCTTTTTTAAGTCTTCTACCTCTATTTCTGCTGCTATTGCCCGTTCTTCCATCTTGTCCATTTTTTTCCCCATTTCTGTTAAGGTCATATCCATTTTATTTATTTTCTTTTCTGTGTTGTTTATTCTTCTTCTTAAATCATTGAATTCCTGTGTTTGCCATTCTTTAAATGACTCCATGTATCCTCTAACAAGAGCAAGTACCTCCTTTACCTTGCCTATCTTTTCTTCTTCTATTTCCCTGTACTCTTCCTCTTCCTCTTCTTCTTCCTCTAGGTTGACCATCTGTTGTTTCTTTGCTGCCCTTTCCTCCTCTTCTTCTTTCTTGTTTCCATTGTCTTCTGTGGTGTCTTCTTGCTGCAGGTGTTCTGCAGCTGTCGTTGCCGGCTGTGGAGATCGACTCCCCAGCTGGTCCCCCCTCCCGTCGGTGTGTTTTTTTGTATGCGCATCGCGCATGCGCGAGGAGTCGCGCATGCGCGGTTGCGCACTTTTACTCGGCTCTGTGAGCCATTGTTGTAGTTCTCTTTCTACCGACCTGAGGTAGTGGGGTCTTCTCTCCACAGCGGGCCTCTTCGGACAGGTAAGGCCTTCACCTTTTTCCTCCGTTGTCTTCTCTTCCTCTCTTCTTTCCGTTGATTTTGATTTTTCTCCTTTTGTCTCCATCTTCTTTCCACCTTTATATTCACTTTTCTTTAACTTGTATTTCTGTGCCTTTGTATTTTCTCTCGTTTTTCCCGACTTTTCTGGAGAGGGCTGGAGTTCACCGTCCGGCCACTACTCCATCACGTGACTCCTCCCCCCCTCAGCACCTTCTCAAATCCTGTTTCTGACACCTGGTTCCCATGAGCCTGCATGAATTCATTTCTGGTAGTACAGCCTCCTTCAATACAGTAAAAACCCCTGGTATCCGGCAGCTATGGTGATTGGTAGATGCTGGATTAGTGAATTTTCCAGTTGCTTGAGATTGTGTGTTACGTGATTGGCAATTTTTTTTTTGCTGGTTTCTTGTGGCTGCTGGTTGCTTGAACGGGAGCTTTATTATGATTGAACGTGGATCTGGAGAGTTGGTCTCTTAGAGCGAAAGGGGCGAGGAGGTATGGGCGACAAGGTCCTCTTTGGCTGGGTAGCTGTAGGGAGAATGCATTAAATTTGTCCCATTCATTGGCTGTTCTTTTTTCTAGTTTATTGCTACTTTAGTGTGAGTTGAGAATTTGTTCCTCTGTCTGTCGGTAGAGTATACAGAGTTACTCTGATTATTACAATGTCCTTTCCACACAACTCAGTCTGGTGCTGCAGATCCGCTGCCTTGCAACTCAGTAGCTCCGAGTTTGCTCCTGGCCTCAGGTGCTGCCTGTGTGGAGTTTGCTTGAACTGTTGAGACTGCGTGGGTTCCCCCGGGTGCTCTGGTTTTCTACAGCGTACCAATGACGTGAGGGTCAGTAAGTTAATGGCTGTTGCAGATGATCTCTTGTGTAGCTGACTGGTGGGAGAACTTGGGGTGTTGCTGGGCTTGAGACAGTGTAAGGAAACACAAAGATTCAAGATGAGATTTGTTGCAAACAGTGCCCTATTACACAAAATTGCCTTTGCCTGCTGTAAGGCCGACAGATTCGCCATCGGCAGGAATTGCCTGAAGTGCCTCCTACAGTCAGAGAAAGAGAAGCAAAAGCCTGCTGATGTTGGAATCCTGAGCAAGCAGTAAGCAGCCAGAAGACTCAGCAGATCAGTCAGCGTCTGTGGGAGAAGCGGTCAGTCTGTATTTCCGATTAGGGCCCATTATTGAGACTAGAGAGAATGGAATTAAGTGGGGGGAGAAATGGCTGTTCTGAGCATGCATAGACTAGATGGGCTGAATGACTGTCTTGTATCATTGGGAAATATTGAAGCCGTTCTCTGTGGATTTCCTGTTTTGGATTCTGGATAGTAGACTCCCGTCCAGTAACTATTGTCTTGTTAATCACAGCTATTTTTCAAGTGACTGAAATATTGATTAGAAGATAGATATATATTGCTTCAGTATACAAATGAGATTTTGGGTCCAGCAGGTTTCAGATTTCTCTGAATCTGTAGGGGCAGATCGTCCAGCTAATTGATTAGTTAATTAAACATCAATTTCTGCGGGCTTGTAGACATCATATCCTCGATTATCTCGTGTTAACTGCCAATTCAAGGTTGGTTGCCTTTGTCCTTGGAGACTATGCTTTTGTTCAGTTCATTGTTTCTCAACGTGTTTTTTTTTTCAGCGATCTATGTTAAAGGTCAGTAAATGCCTTTGGTCAACCCAAAGCAAATAGCAATTTCTCAAACGCGGTCTCCTTTGGAGAAGGCTGAAGCAGCTCATTTGAGCGGAGGTAACTCTCACAAAGAGCAGGGTGAATGCTGGCCAGGCTGGAGAGAAACACAAAAGTCTGCAGATGCCGTGATTGCAGAAAAAACACAGAAATGCTGGAGGAACTCAGCAGGTCTCACAGTGTCCGGGGAGGTAAAGATATAACCAACATTTTGGGCCTGAGTCCTTCCTCAAGGTCTCAGCAAAAAGCAGGCAGGTGTTTGAATTAAAGACTGGGGAGAGAGAGGGGAAAGAATGGGAGGGGGAGGAATGCAGCAAGACCAGCTGAGTCCCTCCAGAATTTGAGTTTTCACCGAAAAGGGTGAGATTTATCTTGGCTGATGAGACTCTGAGTCCAGCATGGAACCAGGCCCACAAGCACAGCTTGTCCATGCTGAACAATGTGCCCTCCTGTCCATGACTCACTAGGCCCATGCCCCTTGCAGCCCCTTCTATCCATGTAATTGTCTGTGTTTCTTAATGACACATCCAAAAAAGGCAGTGGCTTTGACAGAGGAAACCTCTGTCAGCATTACTGTTAAATGTCAACCTAAAATACATATTACAGCTCAGTACAGGCCTTTCAGCCCACAGTGTTGTACCAATCTTTGTAAAGCTACTTCATGACGATCTAATCTTTCCTTACCTCTCACACATGACATAACACTGATGTTTTGTTAAAACACAATGCTGGAGAAATTCATCAGGTCAAACTGTGTACTTTATACAGCAAAGATAAAGATACAGAACCAACATCCAGGCTTGAGCTCTTCATGAAGGTTTGAGCAAAATGTAGACAAGCACCTGAAACAAAATGGTTGGGGGGTGGGGGGGGGGGTGGCAGAGCACGGTCCCACAGGCAAGAGATAATAGGTGGATAAGGGAGGGATATCTACAACATATTTGCCCATATTCGCAACTGATCTGTTGTGTTCTTCAATTGCCTTTCACACTGTCCCATAACTCCACCAATCTTTGTACCAGTTATAAACTTACTAACCCACCCATCTGTACCTTGATGAAGGGCTCAAGCCTGAAACATTGGTTATGTATCTTTGCTGTATAAAGGAACACTGACCTGCTGAGTTTCTCCAGCATTGTGTTTTTACTTCAACCACAGTGTCTGTAGACTTTTGTGTTTTACTTCTGCCAACATTTGTTCCCAGGCCCAAGGAGAAGAAATCCCCAAAATACAGGGAGACCAGGAATAGACCATGCAGCCCCATTCACCTCTCAACACCAAGATTATGCCCTGCCCCCCCCCACCCCGATCAATCACTTCCTCAAATTTTCAGAGACCTATCATCCCTCTGTCAAATCAAGTCAACATGCACAACCTTCCCAGTAAGACAATTCCATATATTACCATTCCTGGTGAAGAGATACAGGAGGATCAGAGCCAGCACCACCAGGTTGAGGAACAGCTTCTTGCCACAGGCAGTGAGAATGCTGAACAACCAAAGGAACTGCTCACACTGACCATCCGAGACTCTAATTTGTACAAAACAATTAAAATATTATCCTGCATATGTATTGTTTGTCTGAACATGTGTTATGTCTGGTTATGTGTCTGCATGTTTTGCATCAAGGACCAAAGAATGCTGTTTCATTGGGTTGTACTTGATTACTGAAGACCATTCTCCTCCACTTCATGCTCAATGACTTCCTGCTTAGACCAAGACTGTGGGCATGGACAGAGATGATTTTCCCAGCATCCAGCCTTTTGAGTACTTTAATGATCCCTATGAGTTTGTGAGATCTTCTAACATCCAGTGACTGCCACCCCAGTCACCATTATCTCTGCTCAGACCCACTTTCCCCTTGCCACCAGTGAATTTTCACCATGTTCCCTCTGTAGCAGGGATATACTTTTTAGAGAAAGCACATTGTGGGCTGAAGGGCCTGTACTCTAAGATTCAAAGTTGTGCTGACCTATGCACACCTACTCCACAACAATTTGAACCTTCCCTCCCTCACACCCGCAAACCATCTATTTTTCTGACATCTGTGTTCCTGCCTAAATCTTTTAAATGTCTCATGGTCCCCATTGTACCAGCCTCCACCCTCACCCCCAGTGATGCATTCCATGCACCTACCACTCTCCAAGTTGATGCAAATTTGTATCTAGTTCATTTTATTGAACAGAAGTAGAATTGTAGAAGAGACAATTAATTCCCAATAGTTCAGAATTGATTGTTATAAACGTCACAAAATTATTGGTGTAAAATTGCTATAATTACATAAAAAGATAAATTGGTGCAAAAGAGAAAGTGAGGTCGTGTCTGGGGTTCATTGTCAATTCCAAAATCTGATGGTGGAGGGGAAGAAGTGTTTTTGTAGAGTGGGTGTTTGTCTTCAGACTCCTGTAGCGCCTCCCCGATGGTAGCATCGGTGGTAGGGTCCTTGAGGAGAGAGGCTGCTTTCTTGTAAATCTTTCATTATTAGATCAGGAGATTCTGTGACTGGCTTGCCTTCCTGACATGTCGGAATAAGTTGATCGGGTATTAATAGACCTTCACTGTTGTTTCCTTGCTTGGTAATCCAATTAATTCTTGCCATCTAATTGAGAGATGTTCAAATGGAATTTAAAGGGTAAGGTTATATAATTATCTGTGTGACAGCTGTGAATGTTAAGGGTTTCTAGTAGTGACAGCAAATATCTTTCTTGTCCTTGACACATTTGCCCATGGTTATGTTATGCTCACTATTTTGATAAGTTATAGAATTGTAAGGTGCAGACTAGGCCCTTCAGCCCATCCTGTTCTGGTCACCTCATGATAGGAAGGAGTGGGAGCTATGGAGAGGGGGCAGAAGAGATTATCAGGATGTTGCTTGGATTGAAAAATGTCTTGTGAGGAAAAGTTAGCAGGGTGAAGTTTTTCTCTTTGGAGTGGAAAAGAATGAGTGTGACCTAATAAAGATCTACAAGACTCATTTTTTTTATTTATATATATATATATATATATATATAAAAAGCATAACCTTGCTACAGAGTCCTAGATAAGGTAGTCGACCAGCACCTTTATCCTGGGGCAGGTGTAACAAACACCAGAGGACATCTGAAGAGAAAGGGGTTTAGGGGAGACATCAGGGGTAAGTTTTTTTTTTTACACAGTTTGGTGCCTTCCCAGGGGTGGAGATGGAAGCTGAAACATTTTGGGGGATTTTAAAGAATCTTAATCAGGCACATGGATGGAAGGAAAACAGAGGGTTATGTGGTTGGGAGGGTTTCATTTTTTTGGTTAGAATATATAGGCTGGTACAACATGAAGGGCCAAAGGACCCGTATTGTGCTGTAGTGTTTTGTGCTGTGCAACTAATACCCATGAAATACTAATCCCAGCTACCCATGCTTGGTCCATTGTGTTGTGTGCCTTGGCGGTTCACCTGGTCAGCTTAAATAAGTCATAAATGTTGCGAGAGTATGGCTCCATTCACCTTTGGGAATTGTGTTTGTGATGGGCAGAATTTTTTTTTCTCCCTGCTATGTCCTGGCTCATTAAGTCATTGTCCTCTAGTTTTGGATACCTCTGGTTTTACTGCCTACCCTACCTTAGCCCCCCCCCCCCCCCCCACCGCATAATTTTGTACATCTCTATTGGATGCCCCCATAGTCTCCTCTGCCCCTAGGGGAACAAGCTCAGCCTTTTCAGTCTTTCCTCATATCTGACACCATGAGCTGTTATGGCCCCATTAGTAAAAACACCATGCTGGAGAAACTCAGCAAGTCAAACAATGGACATTAAGGATGTCTCTGTAAACCCCCTCCTTAAAGTTTCAGATTTATTGTCAAAGTGCATACATGACACCACATGAGATTCTTTTTCTACGGGCCAGGCAGAATCACCATTTATTGGTAGTGCAAAATAAAACTGGATATATGTAAACAAATAAAGAACTGTAAACTGATACCACGTAAAAAAATCAATAAAGTGCACAAGTTAGAGTCCTTAAACTAGTCCCTGATTGAGTTTGTTGTTGACGAGAGTGATGGTGGAGGGGGAGCAGCTATCCTGAACTTGATAGTGCAAAGATAAAGATACATAACCAATATTTTGGACTTGAGACCTTCATTAAGGCATGAGCAAAACAAAGACAGACACTCAAGTCTGAAACATTGGTTATGTATCTTTGCTATATAAAGGACACTGTTTAACCAGCTGAGTTTCTCCAGCATTGCTTTTACTTCAACCATGGTATTCAGACTTTAGTGTTTTCCCGTTGCTGCATTGGTGTTGCTGATGTCTAATGGAACTTGGTCCACAAAGCATTTAGAGCATTACAGCATAGTACAGGCTCTTCAGTGTTGTGCTGACCTATGTAAACCTACTGCACAACACTCCAATCCAACCCTCCCTCACATCCATTATCATCAATCTTTTGTAAATCCATGTACCTGTCCAAGTCTTTTGACTATTCCTATTGTACCAGCACCCCCGTGGTGTTTGGTTGTTGAGTATGTTCAAGTTTGCAATCAGTAGATTTTTGGGCATGGCAGATAGGGGATGCAGTGTTGGGTGTCATTATGTATTCCAGAAACAGAAACATAGAAGATAGGAGCAGGAGTAGGTCCTTCGAGCCTGCTCCGCCATTCAACGAGATCATGGCTGATCTTAAAGTTCAGTACCCCGTCCCCGCCTTCTCTCTGTAACCTTTAATACCCTTATACTGAAGAAATAGATCTAATTCCCTCTTAAATATATTTAATGAACCTGCCTCTACTGCCCTCTGTGGCAATGAATTCCACAGGTTCACCACCCTCTGGGTAAAGAAATTCCTCCTCATCTCGGTCCTAAATGGTTTGCCTATTATCCTCAAACCATGGCCCCGGTTCTGGATTTTCCCATCATTGGAAACATCCCATCTGCATCCATTCTGTCCAGTCCTGCCAGAATTTTATATGTCTCTATGAGATCCCCTCTCAATCTTCTAAACTCCAGCGAGTACAATCCCAATTTGCGCAATCTTTCCTCATAAGTCATTCCTGCCATTCCAGGTATCAGCCTGGTGAATCGCCTCTGCACTCCCTCCATTGCAAGAACATCCTTCCTTACATAAGGTGACCAAAACTGCACACAATACTCCAGGTGGGGTCTCACCAAGGCCCTGTACAGCTGCAGTAAGGTATCCTTGTTCCTATACTCAAACCCTCTGGATATGAAGGCCAACATACCATTTGCCTTTTTAACCGCCTGCTGTACCTACATGCTCGCCTTCAGAGACTGGTGTACAAGTACCCCTAGGTCTCTCTGAACTTCCCCATCTCTTAATCTATTGCCATTCAAATAGTAATCTGCCCTCCGATTTGTATTACCAAAGTGGATAACCTCACATTTATCCACATTGTAGTGCATTTGCCATGAATCTGCCCAGTCCCTCAATTTATCCAAATCACACTGGAGCTTCCTGACCCCCTCTTTCGTGCACACAACCCCTCCTAGCTTGGTCTCATCTGCAAATTTGGAGATATTACATCCAATCCCCTCATCCAGATCATTAATGTAAATTGTGAACAGCTGGGGTCCCAGTACAGATCCCTGTGGCACCCCACTGGTCACCGCCTCCCACTCAGAAAATGAGCCATTTATCCCAACTCTCTGTCTTCTACCTGCCAGCCAGTTCTCAATCCACATCAATACTTTGCCCCCAATCCCATGAGCCTTGATTTTGTAAGCCAGTCCTTTATGCGGGACCTTATTGAAGGCCTTTTGGAAGTCCAGGTACACCACATCCACTGGCTCTCCCCCATCTATTTTACCTGTCACCATCTCAAAGAATTCCAATAGATTTGTCAAGCATGATTTACCTTTTGTAAATCCATGTTGACTCCGTCCGATTACTTCTCTGCTAGTCACATGCTCCGCTATTACATCCTTAATAATGGATTCCATCATTTTGCCCACTACTGATGTAAGGCTCACCGGCCTATAATTCCCTGCTTTTTCTCTACCCCCCTTTTTAAATAATGGGGTAACATTAGCTACCCTCCAATCCATGGGTACTGATCCTGAGTCTATCGAATTCTGAAAAATAATTCTTAAAGCATCTGCTATCTGAATGGCCACTTCCTTAAGTACCCTAGGATGTAGATTATCAGGCCCTTGGGATTTATCTGCCTTCAATCCCATCAATTTCCCCAAGACCATGTCCTTAGAGATACTGATTTCTTTCAGTTCCTCCCTTGCATTAGTCTCTATGTTTCCCAACATCCTTAAACTTTCCTCCATTCACCTTAAACAGTGGGACTTGTTGCCACAGGCAGCTGTGGAAGTGAGGTCGTTAGGTGTATTTAAGACAAAGATTGACAGATATTTGATTAGTCAGGCCATCAAGGGTTACAGGGAGAAAGCTGGGGAGTGGGACTGATGGGATGATGGATTAGCTCATGATTAGAATGGGAGAGCAGACTTGATGGGCCTACTTCTGCTCCTACATCTTATGATGTCCTCTGGCATTTGCTACTGTCATCCCAAGAATAAGCTGCTGGCTGTCCACCCTATCAAAGTTCCTCATAAAACAACTGGAAAAAAAAGCATTTGGCTATCAAGTGGAGTCAGCATTGTGCCAGAGTCGTATTGAACTGGTTGAAGGCCATTCTGGCTGTTGTATTGAGACTTTGTTAACAAGCACTCAACACCTGTGTTACTTCACCATCTCAGTGCATCTGCAGATCGAGCTTGTTCAAGGTGCCTGGAGTTCCTGCACTTGAAAAGAAAGAGCTGCAGATGCTGGACAGCTGAAATGGATCCAGATCGGGCAATGTCTTTGCAGTGAGAAACATTTTCAGGCTGAAGATGATCCAGATGTTAAATCACACCAGGAAACTATGAATGTTTTAAATAAAAAAAAAAAAATCTTAGAATCTGCGAGACAGGGTTTGGTGTTTGGGCAAAGGTGTTTGACCAAATGCTGTTGACTGATCCCACATGAAGTTTCTTCTACAAGTCACCCAGCTGGTTCACTTGTCTTGTGAGAGGGATCCTTTTTAATCCTACTATTCATTTGTTCATATATTAGTATTTGAACTGCTGATAAATTAATATTCTTGAATGTTCTGTCTGTCAAAATTCAATGAATTTGCTTGGATGTTTTGTGGCACTGGGTATCTTTAAGTGAGTTGCCTTGGGAGATTTTGGGAGACTCTGATGCTCTGCGAATGCCTGCTGTGATGCGGCTCCAGATGTGGAGCTCAGTCTGTCGGGGTGGGGGGGTAGGGGGGTGGGAAGCTGGCCTGTTCATGTCACACAACTGGAGATGTTGTTCAAGAAGGTGTGAATCGACGGGTAGACCCTGAAAGGGAGTTTTGTTTTGGTTGGTGCACCCAAAGCTAGGGTGTGTGGTTTTGGCAACACAAAGTTGTCTGTTTGGCACTGAGCTGCGAGATTCCTCCATTCACCTCTTTGCAATTTTATCCCCAAGAGGCTGTGTTGGGTATGTTGAAGGTTGCCATCCATTCTTGGGTATGGACTTTGGGGAGGGAGGGGAGCAGTTGGGTTGTGAGGTGAGGTGGATGATCTTGAGGAACAGAATGGGATCAAAGGTCTGAATATCCTGCAGGTTCCATGTAAATTTAGAGGTAACCGGCCCTTTCAGCCCGTGCCACCCAATTGACCCACAACCCCCATATGTTTTGAAGGGTTGGAGGAAACTGCAGCACTTGGATGAAACCCACGCAGACACGGGAAGAACGTAGAAACTCCCTACAGACAGCGTCAGATTTAGGTCCGAGTCGCTGCCGCCGTAACAGTGTTCCGCTAACTGCTGTGGCAACCGTGCAACTCAAGTGTGACAGCCTGTCACCAGACCTCCAGCATTCCCACCTCACTGGTATTTGTGAACCTGGTATCTTCATCTTCAGTTTTGCCCACAGCTGCATTCAATCATTGCCTCTGAGCCAAATGGGTCTTGCCCTGGAGAGCAGGTCTGTGCACTGTGTTCTAAGTTTCTGTGTACATTGCGTGGCTGATGACCCTCGCAGGACTCCAGTGCAATACAATTGTAAAAATCCTTCGATTATTTTTGTTCCGCTCAACGAAGAGAACTGTCCAAGGCAGGTCGTTTGTAGGTCAGAATGATTTTGACTTTGCCACATGCCTGGCAGACATGAACAAATCGGCTTCTTAATTTATTCTTTTCTGAGAAATCTTGAAGCTAATCAGAAGAGTGGAAATAAAGGAATATGCAAGGCATCGAAACATTGTTCTGTTTAAACCTGTCTTTTTTTTTCTGAGTTTAAAAAAAAATGAAAACCGTGAATGGCAGGCATCTTGCTACAAATAATGATTGGTGCTTGCCTGATGGACCATTTCTGTAACTAAAGATACATGAGTGCAGGGTTCCATGTTAGCTAGATCCCATGGCAAAGTGAGCTCAAAGATGGAGTATAATGGAAGACTCATTATTGAAATGTAAAATAGCCAAGAGATGAAAGGAGGGGAAAAAATTGTTGGTCACCATTTGCTTAATGTGTCTGCAGTTCAGTAATATGTGGCTGCATTGTGTTCTAGCATTCAGGTAATTAATGAAAATCCTGACTGCTTAGATTCTCTCTGTTTGGTTCCATGGCTTGAATGGATCATTATTAAGAAGAAAAGATGTATGCATTTTTTTTGTGTGTGGCTTACTTTTCAAGAGCGAAGGATGTTTCACAGCTACGAAAGTATTGTCCAATTGTAATCTTTGCTGTTATGTGGAAATGCAGCATTCTGTGTTCAGCAAGAGCCCTCAGGTGGCATTGAGGCGCCGATATTGAGAGATGAGTATTGCTCAAGATTAGCGAATGCTTTCCTCTTAAACCAATAACCAATTTGTCACATTTAACATATCACTGGTTTGTTTGCAGAGGTGTGGCATGTGCCCTGGGCTCTACTTGAAGAGGGTTGCCACTGAACAGTTTCTATTAAAGTCAGACAAGCCATCCCCAGATGGTGAAAAGATAATTTTCTTCAGCTGAGCCCCTGGTGGTCTCCTTCACTGACTGGTGCCCCCAATGGTCCCCGCACCTTCCCCCCTGATGACTAGAAATGGCGCATGGAAGGAGGCCCAATTCACCTAAACTGAGTCCAATTCTCTCCCACACCCCTGGCCAGTGCCACCCCCCTCAACATACAAAGAACACACACCTCTTTCTTTTCTGCTCCATCCACCTTTCCTCTTCCTCCCATTCACTCTCAATTCTGAAGCCAAATACAACATGGTGGCCTGCTCTCGTGAGACCTGCTTGTCGCTTTTTTTTGATGAATGGAATGTAAGGGCACCCCTGCCCCTGTTTGTGTGACACTCCATTGTTGGGGCCCTTTGTTGTTGGTGATACATGTAAATAACTTGGATGAAAAAGTAGGTAGGGCATGTGGGTTAGTAGGTTTGCAGATGATACAAAGATTGGTGGAGTTGTGGGACAGTGGGAAAGGCAATCAAAGAATACAACTGAATGTAGATCAGTTGCAGATACAGGCAGAGAAATGGCAGATGGAGTTTAATCTGGACAAGTGTAAAATCGATACTTCAGGAAATGAAATGCTAAATGCTAGGATAAGAGGGCACAATTTCAAGGTTGAAGGGTGTCCGCTTAGAACCGAAATGTGGAGGAATTTCTTCAGCCAGAGGATGGTGAATTTGATGCCACAGGTGGTTGTGGAGGCCAGGTCATTGGGTGTATTTAAGGCAGTGGTTGATAGGTTCTTGATTAGCCAAGGGCATCAAAGGTTTATGGGGAGATTTTTTAAATTTTACACATACAGCACAGTAACAGGACCTTTCTGCCCATGAACTCATGTTGCCCAGTTACACCCAATTGATCAACACCTCCTGTTGCATTTTGGAGGGTGGGAGGAATCTGGAGCCCCCAGGGAAAACTCATGCAGACACGGGCAGAGCATACAAACTCCTTACAAACAGCGTGGGATTCAAACCCTGGTCCTGATTGTGGGTGCTGTAACAGTGGTGTGCTAAATGGGCAGTGGGGCTGATTGGGGAAAGTGGATCAGATCATGATTGAAGGCAGAGCAGACTCGATGGGCTGGACAGCCTATTTCTGCTTCCATGTCTTCTGGGAAGTAAACAGTTAATGGCAGGGCTGTTAACAGCATTGGTGTGCAGAGGGATCTGGGGTTCCAAGTCCAGGGCTTATTGAAATTAGTCACACAATTAGATAGGGTGGGAAAGAAGGCCTTCATGGGGTGGGGCATTGAGTATAAAAGTAAGGAAGTTATGTTGGAGTGAATACCCTGTCTAAAACTTTGGTTGGGCCACACTTTAATACTGTCCCCCCCATTACATGAAGGATGTAGAGTCTTTGGAACGGGGGCAGAAGAGATTTACCAGGATGTTGCCTGGATTAAAGTGTACAAGTTATGGGGAGAGGTGGTTGTGCTTTTTTTTTTGCTGGAGGATCAGAGGCTGGGAAGAGACCAGATGGAAGTTTATAAAAACTGAGAGGCAGTGGAAAGTCAGAATCCAGGGTGTTAGCGGTTAACACAACGCTATTATAGCACCAGTGACCCAGGTACGAATCCGATGCTGTCTGTAAGGAGTTTGTACGTTCTCCTGTGATGTGTGGATTTTCTCCCACCAAAACATTTGGGGATTGTAGGTGAGTGGAATGTATCTGCGTGGCAAGGGCTCATGGGCCTGACGGACCTGTTACTATGCTGTATATCGAAATATTAAAGAAGCGTCACACACTGGAGGATATGTGTTTAAGTTGAGGGGGAAAGTTTATACCAGAAGTGTGGGGTAAGTATCTTTTTTACAGTGGTGGGTGCTTGGGATGGACTGTCAGGGTTAGTGCTGGAAGCAGATAGGATGGTAGCATGTACAAGGCTTCTAAATGGACATGAATATGGAGGGATATGGATGGTGTGCAGATTTAGGTTTAACGAGCATTATGTTCAGTGCAGACATTGTGGACTGCAGGGCCGAACGATTAAATTATCCTCAGAATTCTATTGATCAGCCTAAACTTTTGGCGACGTGGAGGCTGCAGATGACTGAAACTGAAGGCAAACACAATCTGCTGGATGAGCCCAGTGGATTGAGAGGCATCCACGGGAGAACAGTCGACCTTTCGAGCCGAAGCTCATCATCAGGACTGAAGGTTTCCTGCTCAACGTTGGCCGTTCTCTTCCTCCCACGTGATGCTCGGCCTGCTGGGTTCCTCCAGCAGATTGTGTTTGGCTGAAAGTTTTGTACTGGTGTCATAGAGGGAGTACCTCAATGGGGAAGAGTAGCAGTGAGACCCTCGCAATGTTGTTGGATGTACTGCATTTTCCGATTCGATGGAAAATGCCTTGGCTTTTATTTTGCAGAGTCCATAGAGTTTGGCTAACACTTATCCCTCCAACAATAGTACTGCAGAAAAGATCATCCAGATATTCTTAATGGTGGTGGGGAGGAGGAGGGGGGGGGATGGACAGCACATATTAAGGGGGTCTATTAACTGAAATTCAAAAATCAGGTTTATTGTCAGAGTATGTACCCGACATCACCTATAATCCTGAGATTCTTTTTCCTGTGGGCTAGGCAGAATTGCCACTTATTGGCAGTACAAAAAAAAACTGTACTCGAGAAAAGATAGGTATACAAAGACAAAGGAAGAAATGCAAACAAACTGTGCAATGCAGAAAATAAATAATGTGGAAAGTAAGCGTCCTTAAGTGAATCTGAGTTTGTTGTTGAGTGTGATGGTGGCGGGGAGCAGCTGTTCCTGAACCTGGTGCTGTGGAAGTACAGGCGAAACCAACTAAACTTGACCTTTTCATAGTGAAGGTCATAAACTTTGAGCAGAGCCAGAGCTGGGTTTGGAATGGTTATGGTGTTGAAGACTCTGGGATCTATATGCTCACTCTGAACAATTGGTGGGCATGCAACCTCTTCCTTTTCGAACTGGGGAAGGGAAGAATCAGCTGTCGAATGAGAAATGTTACACACGGTTTCCTAATAGTAGGTTCAAAGCACTCCAATAACTTGTTAATTTGTGATGGTTCATTGGTGTTTTATGTGATTGTCAAGACAGCTCGATGTGACACTGCTCCACGAATACTGCAGCTGTTCCTGATCAGAATTCAGTTTATATTAATTTGCATTGCAGACGCAATGAACACACGTTGCATTACTGTTGCACAACACCAGTTGCTGAAGGACTTGTTCCTCTGCAAAACATGCTTTAGGTGACTTTACACCTTGAACTGGAAAAACTTGCTTTACAAGCACTGGTTTTGCTCAGTTGTTTGATGCACGCTTAACTCTCTCCACAGTTCGGCCACCTTATGAGTTGGAATCCTGGGTGTTGTCATTCATCTGCCTTTTTAATGAAACAATGCCCACCTCTTTACAGAATGCAGATTTGCAAAGAGTGCGTGGAGAAGAATGCAGGGGGCTTTGTCACAGTTCATCCCCAGCAGCAGCATGACGGTGGGGTGGGGGGGGGGGGAGATGCTCTGATCTACGAGCTGTTCCCCAGGGAAGCATGCAGAGTCAGACGTCCAGAACTGCTGGAAGACCACCACCAATTGGGTGAAAGACACATTTTGGTCTACCTGAAACCTGCTGGTTTTCCAGCACACAAATGTGGTGAGGGAATGCTGCTGACTGCAGGTAGTGCTGGAAGCAGATACAATGGTAGCATGTACGAGGCTTCTAAATGGGCATGAATATGAAGGCTGCAGGAGTACGTGCTGAGGGATGCACTGAGGCTTGGTGCAGCCAAAGCAAGGGTGCAGTGGGGAAGGAGAACAGTCTAGAGACCTCCCATTACAGGGCCTTGTGGGGCTGAGACTGAGGGGAAGCCCCTGAATTGGCAGGGGGAAAGGAAGAGAAATGCCAAGGTGCCACAGTGGAGGTAACGGGGTATTGAGAGAAGAATGTAAAATGTACAATGATGAGAATGTATTGCTATGATTAACATTATGAATAAATACTCTTGAATGATTTTCTTCTACTGTAAATTTATTGTGAATAAAGTATATTTTTGGGAAAAAAGACACATTGCTTTGAATATTTGACTAAAGCAGACTCTGCAGATGGAAATAAACTACAAACGATGGAAGCAGGCCCTTTAACCCAACTCGTCCCTGCTGACCAAATTGTCCACCAAGGCTCGTCCTACTTGCTTGGATTCGACCTGAGTCCCTCCAAACTTTTCCTGTCCAGGTGTCCTAATTATGCACCTCTTTATCATTTCTTCTGGCAGCTCATTCCAGGTTTAAGATTCCTGTGTCATCTCAGCATGGATAAGCTGGGCCTGTATCCCTGCTGCAAGGCTCCAAGATTATAAACCATAAGACATGGGTGAAGAATTGGGCCATTTGGCCCCATTGAGTCTGCCCTTCCATTCCATGGTGGCTGATTTACATTTTGAATTTTTATTTACATCTCTGTAGAAGCTGATTCCAGACATTTTAAACCCATGCTGTCCAATTACACCCAAATTAACCTACCATCCCTATACGCTTTGAACGTGAGGGGGGAAATGTACAAACTCCTTACAGACAACACCGTACTTGAGCGCTGTAGTAGCGTTGTGCTAACTGTGCTGTGCTATTCCCCTGCCTTCTCCCGTAACCCTTAATTCCCTTCCCAATCAAGAACTCATCTATCTGACTGTGGCAACAAATCCCACAGATTCACCACCTTCTTGGTAAAGAAATTCCTCCTTGTATTGAATGATTGCTGGCAATTTGTCCTCAATGTATGTTAAATTTACAATCCATTCTCGCCCATTAAGAGCACAGAAACAGGCTCTTATAATTGAATATAGAAACATATATTGGAAACACTAATCAGGCTGGGATACATCTGTGGGAAGAGAGGCAGTGTTAATATTTCAGACAGACCATCCTTCTTCAGAACCGCAGATCCTTGTGGTGGCATTTACTTTTAAATTTAGATGTACAGTAACAGGTCCTTCTGGCCCACGAGCTCATGCTGCCCAAATAGCCTGATAAGCCTTGTACATTTTAAAGGGTGGGAGGAAACTGGAGCACCTGGATGAAACCCACGCAGACACGGGGAGAACGTACAAACTGCTTTCAGACAGCGCCAGATTAGAACCTGGGTTGCTGGCCCTGTAATAACTCTGCTGCCCCTAGAATTGCCTTTTGCCAAACAGTTTGGGTTATTTAAGTGAATGGTTTAAATGTCTAGACAAGTATTTGAATTATAAAGGCTACGAATCAAATGTGAGCTCTATAGATAATTGAAACGGGCGCAGATACAATGTCTAAGGTGGGTCAAAGGGACTGTTTTATGTGCTGTCTGATATAAAAGTGAGCCTACAAGTAGACTGAGCACTCCTTTTTCAAGAACACTTGCTCTTCTTCCAATGTAAATATCTCATTTAAAAATAAAATGACATTAGGGTTTGTTGGTCCCTATGCATAAAGCTGAAATAGAGGGAGCAGTGAAGGAGGGGGAATGATATAAAGGTGGGGCTGGGAGAAGTGAAGGCAGAAAGGAAAGGTTTGGGAATATTCGGAGAGAAAATGATCACAAAGAATGTTAGTGGGTGCAGTGGTACGATTGGTGGAGCGTTCTCCCACAAGGCTAGACACTGGGTTGGTTCCTGATCTCGGGTGCTGCCTGTATGGAGGTCAATTTGTATGTCCACCCTCTGACCACTACACCCCACACCCCCATCCGTGTCTGTTTTTCTCCTATATCCTTGCGCCAATCTGCTGTTTCTTTGCTATCTGCAAAGTCTGGGCAGCCAAATGTGGCGCCACCGCCTTGGATCTGGATCCTTGATGTGAAAACTGGGCCAGCCCCATTCTACAGGCCAGGGGCTGTTGGTTGGGACCCTGCAGAGGAGGGCTGAGAATCAGTGGCCCAGACTCCCTGGCTCTCTACCAGCTATCTAGAGATTACAACATGACTGAGAACTGATTGTCATTCACCCGACACATAACAATGCAGGGGGTTGAGGGAGATCCATCCATAAACAACAAAGCTTCATTTTAGGTTGAGCATCACGTTTGGCTCAGAAATTTTGGACTGGAGGGCCTGTTCCTGTGAGATCCATGATCTGTACAAACTGGGAACGTGACAGCAAAATCTTCAGGATGAAAGAAAACTGAATTGAACTAAAAACTATCCAAGTCAAAAGAATTGGGAAAAGGCTTTTTAAAAAAAAAAAAGTCCCAATGCTTTGCTTAACACAAAATGAGTGTCTTCTAGAAGCAGGCCATTTGGCCCTTCTAGTCATTTTTTTTGCCTAGTCCCACTGATCCACCAAGTCCATAGCCCTCCATACCTCTCCCATCCATGTACCTGTCCAAATTCTTCTTAAATGTTAAAATTAAGCCTGCATTCACCACCTCAGCTGGCAGCTCATTCCACTTTCCCACTATGTGTGAAGTACCCCCTAAACTTTCCCCCTTTCACCATTAGCCCATGCCCACTGGTTCTACCCTCAGTGGAAAAAGCCTACCACTATCAAATCTCCCCTCATTCTTCTACACTCCAGGGAATGAAGTCCTAATTTGTTTAACCTTTCCCTGTAACTCTGCTCCAGAAGATCCTAGTAAATCTTCTCTGCACTCTTTCTATCCAATGCTGAATAATCAGCGAAGGTAACTATCAAAATTCATGAGTTAATGGGATACATTACAGTGCAATTGTTTGCCTTGCAGAGTAATTTTCTGGCAAGATCCCCAAAAAACATTCAGCGCCAAGCTCTAATCGGGATGTTTTCGTTTCGCCAACATGGACTGTTTAAACCAGCAGCACCAAGATTTTTTTTCCTGAGGACTTTCATGATTTTTAAGAAGGTGACAAAGCGACCAACATCCTTCATCTGTAGTGTGACCAATTCCCCCTCCACCCTGCTCATGCTCAAAAAAGAAATAAATCAAGGGAAAAGCATTCCAAAGCAGCCGATGAGATGGGTGTTGATTGAATCCAGATTTTCAACAACACAAAGCAGTTTGAAAATGTACTTTTGTATAAATAAGACCCACTTGGTTCCAAGCAGAGAGATTTGTAGATTGCTGCTGGGTGTATTCTTTCTCACACTCTGATTCAGCCAATTCTAGAAACTTGCAGCACAGGATGAGGCCAATCTGTCCATTGAGTTTGTCCTACCCTTTTGAAAGACTGCTCCAATCAATCCCAAAATCATCCCCCCACTCCCCATCTCTTTCCCACAGTAAAACAATTGTGCACCTTTCAGGCATTTAGATAATAAGCTTTGTGGTCAAATTTGCAGATGATATGAAGATAGGTGGAGCAGGAGGAAGTGCAGAGAAAAGAGGGAGGGTGCAGAAGGACTGGGTCAGGTGAGAATGGGTAGAGAAAGTGAAAAATGAAATGTAATGTCAGAAAGTGTACAGTCACAGCAGAAAAAAAAATGAGCAGACTTTTTAAAAATGGGTAGAAAATTGAAAGTTCCCTGATGCAAAGGGACCTGGGAGTCCTTGTGCCAGATAGCTTGAAGGTAAACGCAGGTTGAGACCATAGTGAAGGAAAATGCAATACTGGCGTTCATATCAAGAGGAATAGAATACAGGAGCAGAGATGTGATGATGTTAGAGACCTCACAGAATTGTGAGCAGTTTTGGACTCCTCATTTAAGAAAGGATGTGCTGATGTTGGAGAAGGTTCAAAGGATGTTCACAAGGATGATTCCGGGCAAATCACATAACTCATTTGTCTATAGATGTGGGGAGGAGGTGGTTATGGATTTGGGTGACTCCTTGAAAAGTTCAGTAGAATGGACAGGGTGATAGTGTGTGGTATTAGAATGAGGGAAAGGATGGAGTGGGCAAGGCTGCAACTCCATGAAGGAGTTGGCTGAAAGGTATGGACAAGGTTGGAGGTTTAATCAGAGATGCATTAAGTCTGAATGATTGAAAGAAAAGAAAAATCATTGCCGAAAATATGTTTGGAAAGGCCTGTTATATAAAATTGTTTAATCCAGATGACTTTAACATGCCAAATCAGAAAATTAGATGACGTAACTAGAACTACAGCAAGTTTCCTGGGAACAGTGTAGGAGGTTGAAGACAGTGAGAGAGAGAATACACATGAGATTGTCTGATGTCAGAAGCCAAGCAGGCACAGGACTGGTCCGTTCTTGGAGGGGAGACTGCCGAGGAACACCAGTTCTGTAGGTTTCTTTGAGGGGCGTTGGACAAAGTGGCAACTTTCTGTCTGCCTTATGGTAGACAAAAGTCAAAGAATTTCATACATGTTGCATTATAAATGTAGTATTACATGACAATAATGGAACCTTTACCCCGTCTTCATCTCCTGATCTCTGCCCTGGCCCAGACCTTTCCTTTTGTTCAGTCTGCAACCAAGTTGATAAATGAGAAGAGCAGTAGGCCATCTCACTGTGGATTCAGTTCTATTTATTCTGATTTTTCTTGACGTTGAAGGAGAAAGTTTTCCTGATTTTATAATCATTATAAACATTGCATTTTTTCAGAAGGTTCCCAAGTGCCTTAAGTTGATGAATCTTGCTGAACATTTAGGACCAGTTTGAACACATTGACATGCTGCAAACAACAGTGGTAATGACCACTTTTTTTGGAAAGTTGATGGGCGTTCCTGAATGGGGCAGGATTCCTGAGAGAGACCATATCGACTCTTCAAAATTCTCTCCTGAAATCCTTTACAATCACTTGTGAGAGCAGATGGACCTCAGTTCAATTGTCCCATGTTCAACCTCCATCACTGTGTAAGTCTCTAAAGGAGCCATTCTCAATGGGGGCTATATGCACCCCACCCTGGAGGCCACAGCACATTTGGAGGGGGGGGGGGATGGACTGAAATAATATATTTTTTGGTTTTTAAGCAGTTGGTAGAAATATGGAAGAAACCAACTGAACTTTCTTTTCTTTTCCAATCTTTTTATTATTATTATAATTTATAAACACATACAGTTCAAAGAGATTAGAAAAATACATAGTAAATAACGAATTAATACAGAGATATTAAACAATAATATTACAGAATAAAAATATATCATAAAAATTTTTTTTAGATCAGTTTAGAGTATGAACTATCTCTAAATAAAAGATATAATTAATAAAAATATATATAAAAAAAAAGAGAAAAAAAAACCCCAAAAAGGAAGAAAAAACAAATCTGAATTAAAAACTTAAAAAATAAAAAAAAACCTACCGATGTAGCTAAACCACGCCGATCACTCCGATCTCATCTAGCAGCCCAATTATCATACATAATCATAAAAAGAAAACAGAGCCAGATCAACTCACCACAAATGAAAATATTGAATAAATGGTCACCAGGTTAACTCAAACTTGGAAGGGGATTCATAGAGAGAGTTTCTAATTTTCTCTAAATTTAAACATAGTATAGTTTGGGTAAACCATTGGAAAACAGTGGGAGGATTAACCTCTTTCCAATTCAATAGTATAGATCTTCTAGCCATTAGTGTAAGAAAAGCAATCATACGATCCGCAGGAAGAGATAAATAAGTCAAATCTGTCATAGGTAATCCAAAAATTGAAACCAACTGAACTTGACTGCTTCACAGGGAAGGGGGCCCATTAAAGTTTGGTTGAGAATAGCTTCTCCAGAGTGTTGAATGTGGCAACAGATTTACCATCCCCTAACTGAAGAAATTCCTCCACCTTTCCTGAGGTTGTGACCTCTTGTCCTAGACTCTCCCACCATGGGAAACCACCTTTCTACATCTACTCTGTCCATGCCTTTCAACATTCAAAATCTTTCAATGACATTCCCCCCTCCCCCATTCTCCTAAATTCCAATGAGTATAGGCCAAGAGCTGTCAAACACTCTTCATATGATAACCCTCTCATTCCCAGAATCATTGTTGTGAACCTCCTCTGAACCTTCTTCAACGTCAGCACATCCTTTCTTAAACGCGGAGCCCAAAACTGCTCACAATACTCCAAGTGACGTCCATCAGTTTTCCCTGAAACAAAAGGTTCATGAGATTTAACCATTCAATATCCTGAAGGCTTTGGAAGCTGTTCAGAAGCAGAAGGCTCAGTAATGTGGACTCGGTTGAGACGGCGAGAGAGAGGATAATAAAGCTTTTAATGCAACATGTTGCTATGGTTTGAAATAAGCTTCCTAAATGTAGAGCAAACAGATTTTCATGATAAAGTTATATTTAAAAAATGGGATAGGTATGAAGGAAAAACCACAGTAATATGTGGGGAGAAGTGAAGGTGGGGGTTATTGGAGAGCATGCATGGACGCTGATACTTTTAAGGTTCAAGTTTCCTTTTCATTAAAAGTATAACTTACATGATCTGCTGTAAGACAAATTAAGAGTTGCCATTTCTATTGCCGGGAGCCCCATACATTACGAGAGAAAGAGAAGCAAAAGAGATTCCCTTCAGAGTCGCTGAGTATTCGTGGATTTGCCTCCAGCACTCCCGCAGCTGCACAGACTCAATTCACTGACTCCAGATCTAGACCTCCGACACGATCAGGAGGCTTTTGGTGCTAGAGAGCTCTTCTTGCCCTCAGCACCCCCTTGAATCCTGGCTCCAGCCTGTGTGGGACCCCCGACCGCAAATGGCCCACAGCTTGAGTGGACCGCTGGTCCGCCACCTTGGTCACCGTCCTGAGGTTTTGACTTCTCCTTCTCAACGGGGGGTGGTGGGGGGTGTTCTTTCCACTTCTGGTGGCCTGAGCCGGTGCGCTGCTCCCTGGAGTCTGCAACCTCCCTCATAACTGCTGCCAAGCACAGGCTGTGCCATCTTTGGCACAGAACCTGCAGTTGCAGGACTTACTTAAATCACCATAGGCTTTTAAAGGCCTGTTAGAGGAGCCAATACAGAGCTGCTGGCATTAGGACCGGGCGTTTGAAACATTCAGAACAGTGCTGTGTGTCCGCTCTGCCAGGTCTGCACCAGCGACAGGGCCACCATATTTTTCTTTTTCATTATTTAGGAATAGCAATTCTGGAGAAATAATGAGGGTAACAATTTCTTTCTGTGTTCCCTGTGGCCAAAATTCAAATGCATTTACCACTCTGATCTGTAAGCAAAATGTATGAATGTTGGTTGTAAAGTGGTGCCATTGCAATTTAACATATTAATGAATTAATGTGGGCAAGGTTGCTTTCTTATTGAACCTCGCACTCTGCTGTGCTTAGGTGCAATTAATGTTGCACTGCTTTTATGTGGGTGTGTGGCAACTCTTGAAGAGTAATACATTTTAAATTCATATTTCTAATGAAACTGGATGACTTGTTGAGAAAACATTAATCATTTAGAATCTAACTCCCTTGTGCCAACAAAAATAGCTGTGAGCCATGTTAGTGTTTTTGATGTGCTCATGCTGATGTATGCTAGCAGGATATCTTTAATCACATAAATAATTAACCCAGTAAATAATTACTTTTTTTTATTAAAGCATAAATTTAATGTTTCTCAGAAGAGATGAATGCCATTCAAACCACCCAGACCTGTACTCTCCTCTTGACTACATCATGACTGTTTGGTATCTCAATTCCATCTACCCACCTTGGTTCCTCATCCATAGTACAGTGCAGGAACTGGCCCTTTGGCCCACAAGATATGTGCTGAATGTGATGCACTTGTCGAACTAAACATATCTGCTTGCACCTGGTAGATATCCCATTCATGTGTCTGTCCAGAAACTGCTTGAACACTACGATTGCATCTGCTTCCGGCAGCCAGTTTGAGGCTCCCTCCACTCTGTGTAAAATATCTCCCTTAAACTCCTCCCCCTCACCTTAAATACAACTTCTAGTGCAACCATTTTTAATCGGGGCCCTCCCCTGTGGGCCACAGCACATTTAAGTAAAAGTCTTGTTGTCTTTAACATAAATAGAGCATAGAACACTACAGCCCATATATTCCTTAAAAAATGTACTGAACCTTCCCTACCTCTTTTATTTTTCTTCCAGGCACATTCAACTCATATAAAAAAAACTTGCCCCCGTTGTCTCCCCTAAACTATCCTCCCTTCACTTTGTACAGATGCCCTCTGGTGTTTGCTCTTCCTGCCCTGGGAAACAGCTGCTGGCTGTCCACCTATCTACGCCTCTCATAATCTTGTAGACCCCTATCAAGTCTCCTCTCATCTTCTACGCTCCAAGCTTGCCTCATAAGACTCGTTTTCCAGTCCAGGTAACATCCTGGTAAATCTCCACTGTGCCCTCTCCATAGCTTCCACATCCTTCTTGTACTGAGGTGACTAGAACTGAACACAATACTCTCAAGTGTGGTCTCATCAGACATTTGTAGAGTTGTAACAAGACATCTACTCTTGAACTCAATTCCCCTATTAATGAAGCCCATCATCCCATAGGCCTTCTTCATTATCCTATCAATGTATATGACATCTTTGAAGGATGTATGGATTTGAACCCCAAGGTCCCTCTGATCATCCACACTCTTAAGTAACTGATGTTTAATACTGTACTCAGCCTTCTGGTTTGTCCTTCCAAAATTCATCACCTTGCACTTATCCAGATTGAACTCCATCTGCCACTTCTCCGCCCAAATAGTTTTTTTTGTGTAGTTGGTAGGAGAGAAGTGCAGACAAAACCAAGAGTTGACTGCTTCACAGGAAATTGGGACATAAACTGAGCACAGTCCAAGGGGGCCAGAGCCAAGAAAAGGTTGAGAATGGCTGTTCTAGTGTCTCATAAATAACAGGGGTGGGGACTCCTCAAAAATACTTCATTGACTCCAACCTGTCCTGGAGTTCTGAAATAATTTGTTGTTGCTATTCAATGTACAACTGCACTTCCCTTCTGTATAAACACAAACTAAAAGTGCCGATCACATTTATTTTGCATAATACTTGAAATAAAATTCACTGTTTGAGCTTAGCAATTTTTGAAAATTCCAGAGAATAAATACCAGGCAAAGGAGACGTTATTTTATCATGGTTTTCTCTTTGAATTCTGTCAGTGTGTGACTGAGGTTGAGTGATTCGACAGTTGTTCTTCTGGTCATTTGTCCTGGTTAAAGACGAGGTTTTGGGTGGATCCCAGGATCTTCATTGAGATAGTGTTCTAGTTTGTGTGCTCATGTTTGGTAGGTGATTAATGAAGTTCCTGTAAAGGATGCTGAATGATCACGTGATGAACGTGTGATCTGCCTTGTTCAAGTTTGTGTTTATTATCGTCTGACTGTAGGCATACAACTAGATGGAATAGTGTTTCTCCAGACAACCATGTGTGCACGTATATGCATGCCTACATGTACACTCGTACATATGCACAATATAATAACTAAATAAGACATAAAAATATAATAAATTTTTTTTTTGAATAATTTACACGTTTCATTTATAGGAGACCCAAGATTACAGGGTACCTAGCATTCATCAATCTCACAGCCTGTGGGAAGAACTATTTCCCAGCCTGCAATCTCAATATTTTTGTTCCTGTACTTCCTTCCTGAGGTCAAAGATCCTGTGTGATGGTTGGGAAGGACCCTGAATGATTCTTTGAACCATATTTAAGCATGAAACTTTGCACAGAAAAAGGAACCGAAGTGGATAATAATTAAAAAAAAAATATATATATATAAACAGTGATGATACTTAAATGAAAAAGTATTAGAAGAGTCCAATCCTTGGCATGTTGTTTTCAACGACTTTTATTTGTTCTTATTAGTGCAGGTTGAATAAAGCTTTATAAACATGTATTCGTATCCATCACTAATTCTGTCCCGTGAGCTTGATCAATTAGATCATAGTTCATCTCCACAAAACTAATAAAGACGAGACTGGGTACGAGGTTCACTTCTACCCTAGTGTTTATTCTTCACAATTTCCTCCTATAACTGCAGACTCAAAGTGACCTTTTTGACTTACTTGAATTCAGTCGGTCAGAACCATTTTTAACCATTCTATGTATCCTTCTGGTTTCTCCACCGAACTCTCTATCTGCCTCAGACAGACCGATTTTTTTTTTTCTTTCTTTTTCTTGTCTGCACAGCTCGACTGTGGCAAACCAGCACCGAGTTGCACAGTTCTCAGTAGAAATCCATCCTTTAAGGTGACAGGTCCACAGTCCAAAAGGACAGTCTATGGTCCATAACAATATTTTTGATTTTCAGACTCGCACAAATCCAAACAAACAGCCCAACTCTTTCAACAATAGTATATAACAGAGTCTATCTTTTCCCCTACCCCTCCCCTCCCTCCCATACCCTAATGCAACAAAGAAAAGATTATATAAATTGAACAGTCAATACATCTTCTTAAACAGGGGCTATCATTGGGGATTAGAGCTGGAGAGGGTGAGCAAATTTAAGTTGTTGGGAGTCAACTATTTTGGAGGTTCTTTTCTGGACCCAACACACTAATGTCATGAAGAAAGCACGTCAGTGCCTCTACTTTCTCAAGAGTTTGCAAAGGTTTGGCATGACACCAAAATCCGTGGTAAACATCTACAGATGTGTGGTGGAAAGCATCTGCATCACAGTCTGGTATGGGGGACACCAATCCCTCTGAGTGTAAAGCCCTGCAAAAGTTAGTGGACGCAGCCAAGGACATCACAGTCAAAACCCTCCCCGCCATCGAAAGCATCTACGGGGAACGCCTGCCGTTGGAGAGCAGCAGCAATCTTCAAGGATCCACACCACCCAGCACACGCTCTGTTCTCACCGCTACCATTGGGAAAGAGTTCTACCAATTGTGCTGCCCATATTATTATTGAATTTTTATTTTCTGTATTGCACAGTCAGTTTATTTACATTTTTTTCCTTTTGCATGTTTCTTTTCTTGAATACAGGTTTTCTGCACTACTGAGAAGTAAAAATTCTGCCTGTCCCACAGGAAAAAGAATCTATGTGATGTCATCTCCATACTCATAAATTTGAATTATAGCAATTTAGTAAACATTCCTTAATTTTGTTTGTACAGTGATAGAGGGTTTGTGTGGTCCATTGCTAAATTCGATATCTTGTGTTTGGGTGGACATCTTCAGTAATTCAAATTTTCCATTCCCCCATTAGCAGTGCCTAAAATTAGCAAAGTTTCTGTCCAGGCAGGAGGCAAGAAATATAATTGCTATCTGAAGACAGATCTTTCTGTAATGGTGTTTTAGAAGCACTCGTGATAGTTACTTTTGATTTTTTTTTTGGGCTACTCCATCCCTGCCAATTATTTATTCAGAGCAGTAAATTGAAATCTGCAACATGTGGTGTAGCAGATGGACTGGGTTTACATGTATCAGCAGCTTCCCAAAGTTTGAGAAATAAGCCAGTGGTCATTCAATAGAAGCCTCCAGCAGTGTGCCAGCTGTGAACTGGCTAGTCCTTATCTATTTTTGGAGGTAAATTTGTTGTTTTAATGTCCTTGTTTGCAAGCTCTGCTGGAAGTACCTTGTTGTGATCTCCATCGGAAAAACAGTAGATGCCAGCGACTCAGGTTCGAATCCAGCGCTGTCTGTAAGGAGTTTGTGCGCTCTCTCAGGGCCTGTGTGGGATTCCTCCCACCCTTCAAAATGTATGGGGGTCGTAGGTGAATTTGGGTATTTGGGCTCATGCATCTGAAGGGCCTGTTCTGGTGATTTTAAAATATTTGCAGCAATATTTGTCTGTGTGATGTGCAAGAAGAGTGAGAACCAGGCCATAAAGGAAGTTGACTGCTGTTTGCCCTGGGCACATGGTTTAAACTGGGCAGTTAGAAGAGACCTACTGTTGGCATAGATCACTCCAGGTGATCAACTGCACTCATTGGGTGGGGATCATCTACCAGGGCGAGACCGAGCTCAGACTGGATAACTGCTTTGACAAACACCTTGAGAGGCAACAGTCAAGGGGCCTTGGATGCTGAAGGCTTCCTGATCATGACAGAGGTTTGGATTTGGAGCTCAGGTGGCCGATGGATCAGCTACAGAAGCACGGACACTCGATGACTCTGAAGGGACTCTCTTCTGTTTCTCTTTCACATATAGTTAGGGGCGCTGGGGTAATGGCGACTTTGCCTTATGGTAGATGCAAGTTAATGTTAATCATGTGCGTTACATTTTTAATGCATTACTATACGACAAGAAAAGGAACCTTGAACCTTTGCCAAGTGCCTGCACTCAGTGACCATCTAGAGCCCCTGACTGCAAGCCATTTTAGCTCCCCATTCCCATACCTCCATTGCCAGGATGAGCCCAAAGACAAACTTTAGAGGAATATTCCACCTGGGTCGTCTACGGCCAAAGGGTGTGAATATTTGCCACTTGAGTGTCTTGATGAAGGGTTTGTCCTGCTGAGTTCTTCCAGCAGATTTGTTTATTTTTGCTCCATATTCTAGCATCTGCTGTTTCTCAGGTGCCCCCAAGATGAGAAGGAAGGACAGGGGTGGGGAGAACGCAGGAAGGGGGGAGGCAGGAAGGAGGGAGGTGAGAACGCAGGAAGGAGGGAGGCATGAATGCAGAGGGGGACGCAGGAAGGGGGGAGGCGAGAATGAAGAAAGGGGGGAGGCATGAACGCAGAGGGGGACACAGGAAGGGCAGAGGCGAGAACGCAGGAAGGGGGGGTGGCATGAATGCAGAGGGGGATGCAGGAAGGGGGGGAGGCACGAACGCAGAGGGGTCGCAGGAAGGGGGGGAGGTGAGAACGCGGTGGGGGGGGGGGGAGGAGGCGCGAGAAAGCAGCTTCCATAATTGTAGGATTCACAAAACAGCTCCAAGGTAACACATTTTTGCCATTGTTTAATTTCTTGCTAATTTTGACCGTTACAATGACGGAGCTGAAATTCAAAGTGCTTGCATCAATAAAGTAATTAAATTTAAATTTGAATGTGCTGAAGCAACATTCAAGCTGACAGAAGGTAACAAGCTGGAATCTCTTTACACGGAGAGACATGTTATGGATCAAAGGCTTTCTCCAGTTGACATCCTATTTTAGCTTGTAATACCAGTATCCAACCAGTGTGAACTTCCTGGCTGGAGGTGCGTATGATTTACATACTTAGACACCATATGCTCCAATCAAAGGGATTTGATGCTCTGAGCTCCCCCCAGATTTTGAGCTCCCCCCCCCCCCGCCAGATTTTGATGCTCTGTGCCTACCCTGAAGAAGGTCTCCTTCTCTCTTCAAACTCTGTGAGGGTCTCTCTCACGGCACTTCATCTGTACCCACACCTTTTCTTTGTTGGTACAGACTCCTCCCTCTCCCATTCTTCCACCTTTCTCTGTCTTCATTGAGACCCCTGCCTGCTTTTTGCTTACACCTTGAGGAAGGGCTCAGGCGCGAAACGTCAGTAATGTATCTTTACCTCCTAGGGATGCTGGGAGACTGGATGAGTTTCTCCAGCATTTCTGTGTTTTTACTACATTCACAGTAACTGCAGTCTTCTGTGCTGCCCCCATATTTTGAATGGTTGCCAAGCAGGAACCCCGATTAAATTCCTGAGGACCTTGCATCTTTGCATGTTACGTATCAATGATTCAAAGTTCAAGTTTATCTTTGAAGTTCATGCATGGCATCACATACAACCCTGAGATTATTTTTCTGCAGGGCAGGCTTAGTAACCTCTATACCTATACCCGTAAACTGTACTTAAAGAAAGACTAAACAAACTGCAAGTGTAGATGTGGCCAAGTTTGAGGAGGATTCAAGATTATTTTATTGTCATGTAATAAAACCTAAAATGTGATATTACACAAAGTTTCCTGTAAGGCAAAGATTCGCCATCAACAGAAATTGCCCAGTGCCCCATACAGTCAGAGAAAGAGAAACAAGAGGGACCCTCCAGAGTCGAGAGTGTCAGGGGATTTCACCTCCAGCGCTCCCACTGCCACATAGCCTTCAGTCCATCAGCAACCTGAGCTCCAGATGCACCCCTGACACAATCAGGATGCCTCCAGCAACCTTGGCACCCTCTTGCATCTTGGTTCCAATACCTGGTACCCCTTCAGCCAGTCCCCAGCAGTCTGCGGCCTGGTGTGAGTCCCTTCACACCAGGCCACAGCCTGCATGGGTTCAGAGATAGGAGGGTCAGTGATAGTTTATCCTCAGCCCCTGATGCGCCAGAGAGAATAACCCATTTGTGCCCCCTTGCCCGCCACCAGATTAGAGGGTACCAGTGGCATAGCTAAGGTATGGCTCATGCCTTGGGCACCATTTGAAGGGGGCGCCACTGAGCAGTTTCTATTAAATTCAGACAAGCCATCCTCCAAGGAGTAGAATCTTTGGGCACTTGTGCCTGTGCATCGACGTTGCTACCACTAAACGGTTCGAACTCTGGAGAAGTGATGTGTCAGTTGCCATGGGAATGGGAGTAAATGCCACGATCTCCACGGAGATGGGACTATGGCACACGCCCAGGAGCCGAGGCCATGAACTCAGCCGTCAGAGCACGGATCTGACAGTTAGGCCCGGTTTGGCCATGTTGATCGACAACGTGCGGCCTGAGCGAGCCCGAGTGTTTAGAGGAGCCGGTGAACTGCGACGACGGGCTGCAGGAACTTGTCGCCCTGTGCTTCCTCAATGACGTGCACGTCAAAGAATGCTCGTCCATCCTGCTAGTCTTCAAGAGCAGCTGCACCGAGCCTCTCTGAAATCTTGCTCTGCTGAGTGTGGAAAGAGAAGAAACTGTAAAAACGGACATTGATCACATCATAGACCAGTTTGCATCAGTGAAAGCCAGGAAGGTGTTGTTATAATTTTCATGCAGTGCCTTCATTTGTGCATTAAAAGATTAATGAGCTTGACTTGTATTTTTGAGCTGATATTAAGGTAAAGTTATCCAAAAGATGGGTGTCAGATGTTTGGACGGGGGTTGGCATAGATATGCCTTCTAATCCAGCCAGCATCCTGGAAAACCTCTTCTGTCCCCTTTCCAAAGGGTCCTCCTTCCTATAATGGGGCAATCGATCAGAACTGTATTTTAGCACCCGGTGAATCAGGGCGCTGCGCTGGATTTTAATATCTGATCTTGGAAGCATTGGCACTGTTGCAAGGCAAGAAATGTGCGAGGTAATATGAGAAGAAAAAAAGTACCAATGACCAGATCATCTCTGTGATGTTGATTGAGAGAGAAATCAGTTTTCAATCAAAATTCAAAATATCTCTGCCTCCAAGGGTGGCCATTTCAAATTTACCGAAGTGCAGGGCAGTGTCGGCACCAGAACGGGAGGCACTAGGGTAATGGGCGAGGCACAGTCCAACACTCGTAAACTCGCTTAGCGGTGTTGAGAGTAGTGACGTGGGCAGGTCAGAGACAGAAACCCTCTTGAGGAGGGGCACTGCCGTCACACTTCCTCCTTACCATGCGTGCGTGCATGAAGAAACATGGCCGCGCACGCTGCATTTAACAGGCAAGTACCTTTTCTGCCACTTAATTTATGGGTGATAAATTAACATCTGGTTCAAGGTGGCACCAGATGGAGGACAGAGGGCTCAAAGGCTGGAATGTCCGGCCTAAAACCAATATCTGACTCCTCAAATAATGCTGTTGGTTCAAATTAGTGTCTGAGAGCAGAAAAAACTCCAGTTTGTGTTGTGTACAAAAAGTACCGCTTGCAACAGGGGAATGCTTCACTCTGCTTGTGTTGGTCTAAATTAGAGTTCAAGTCACTGGAGGGAGTTTGAATCAATAACCTTCAGATGGGAAGGAGGGAGTAGTTTTGTTGTCAGATTTATTGTCAGTATATATGCGACATCACATAAAACCCTGAGATTCTTTTTCCTGCGGGCGCAGCAGAATTGCTACTTATTGGCAGTGCAAAAAAGAAACTCTACATATGTAAACAAATAAAACACAGTAAACAGATAATTAATGTAAGCAAGCTGTGCAATACAGAGAGAATAAAAATATAAAGTATACAAGGATTTCTGGGCCAGGTTTGATTTTGGAGAGCATGAGAACAACGGAAAGCAAATCTCGACCAAATGAAGGGAGGGTGGAACGATGCAATGGGTCAGGCAGAAATGCTGGTTAACAATTCAGTTCTAGGACACATTTTTGAGTCTTGATAATGGGTCCTGACCCAAAATATTAACTGGCCATTTCGCTCCTTGGATGCTGTCTGTCCCGCTGAGTCCCTCTCCCAACGAGCACCTCTGCTCCCTCCGCCACAATAGTGTGGATCTTCAGTGGCCATTTATTTCAATTCCCCATCCCATTCCCTTGCTGACATGTCTGCCCATGGTCTCGTGCTCTGCCAGACTGAGGCCACCCGCAAATTAGAGGAACAGCACATCATCATCTCCCTGGGCACTCTCCAACCGGATGCCATTAACATCAACCTCTGGTTTCTGTTAACTCCCCCCTGCCTCTTCCCTCGTCTCTTTTCCTCTAGTTCTCTCTCTCTCTTCCCTTTTTCCTCTGTTTCCTTTCACAGAGCCAAAATCAATTCTCACCTTTCCTCTTATCATACCCAATAACACCTTTTGTCTGTTGGTCTGCAGTCTTCCTCCCAGCTTCAATTCAAGCACCTGAACTTGTTTTCACTCATACCTTGAGGAAGAACTTGGGCTCATAACATCAGTAATATATCTTTACCACCTATGGATGCCATGAGACCGGCTGAGTTCCTCCAGCATTTCTGTACAATCTCAGCATCTACAGACTTTCCTGTTACAATTCCTCTAGTTTCTTGTTTGGCGATTTTAATAACTACTGCTGTTGAATTTCCAAATGATTAACGATTTTATCACCTGAATCACTGAGAGGGCAGGGAAAATGGGGTAAAAATTTTTAAATTATTTAGGGCAGCCATTCTCAACCTTTTGTTTTGTCTATGGCCCCTTTAGGAGAGAGCTCAAAGTTTATGAGCCCCCTTCCCTGTGAAACAGTCATTTATTTGGTTTCTTCTTTACTTCCCTCTGACTTACTGTGACGCCTGGAGGGTCTGTATATCCTTGTTGAGATCCTTGCTGATCTAGGGTAAGGATTAGCAAGATGGAGGAATAGCCTTTTTGCCTTTTGTCAACCAGCAAGTCATTTTGCATCAAGTGCAAACCACCTCTCCCTTCCACCATCTCATGAGGGGTGCAGACAGGGTCAATGGAAACAGGGCTGTTCCACTGAGGTTGGATGAGGCAAGAACTTCAGGACAGAGGTTAAGGGTGAAATGTTTAAGGAGAACATTCGGGGGAAACTTCTTCACTCAGAGGCTGGTGAGAGTGTGGAATGAGCTGCCAGCCAAGGTGGTGGGTGAGGGTTTGATTTGACATTCAAGAGAAATTTGGACAGGTACACAAATGGAAAGGGAATGAAGAGCTTTGGACCAGATGTAAGTCAACGTGGCTTGGCAGAATTAGAGTTTGGCACAGACTAGATGGGCTGAAGGACCTGTGGTGTAGTGTTCTATGGTTCTCTCCCCATCTTAGCTCCTGATAATGCTCTGAGAGTAAAGAAAATAAACATTTTTTGCCTTTTGGGTCACTATTTCATCTTGTGGAGTTTTATTTTCTAATAATAGACATTGAATTAGCTCCAGCACAATGTGGTATTTGTTGGGCGCTCTTGAGTTTTGATTATTCTTCTCCCCACCCCCCATCCTTTCCTTCTGGTAATTAATTGTATTCTTTCCAGAGAGAGGACAATACATTTTCTGTTCACATTATGAGGGAGGACTGTACTCTCTGAGCTGGGAACGTTTTGCTGGTGCGCTCCCTGATGACATTTTTCTTATTAGCATCGGTTCCGAGCTAAACTCTGCCTTTCATTGGGTCTTGTGCTGAGAGTGCTTGTTGGTTGGAGCTGTTTGCTATGCAAGTTGCAAACAACCAACTTACCAGCTGGAATGGAAGGAAAAGAGTCAGAACTGCCTTGTCAGCATTCATGATACCATAAAAGGAGGAATTTAGTGGAGGCTGCTCATTTGCATGCTTTCTGCTGACTTTCTTTGAAAGTTTTCTCCTGGCTGTCCTCCCCCCCACCCCCCCCCCCCCCCCATCCCAAACCTCCTCAGTCATTCTGGGCTTTGACATATGCTGCAAGATTTCTTTCACAAGCTGCTGCCTGCAATACACAAAGAGGGTTTTACTGTTCAGGGAGACTGAAGAAATCAGCAGCTGATTTCGTTTGGAATGTCTGATTTTCATTTTCTGAAATGTTTTCTGTCCTAAAGCCCTGGTTCTTGCAGACTTGGACATCATACCCTGCAGTAACCTCATGCACAGTGTTGCTTATAGAATGTAGAACCCTACAATTCCTACGCAAAGAAAAACAAAACCCTTCCTACCTCGTAACCTATTTTTCTTTTATCCACGTGCCTGTCTAAGAGTCTCTTGAATACCCCTACAAACTCCACCACCACCCTGACAAGGCATTCCAGGCACCCATGATTCTGTGTATAAACAAAAGTGTACCCCAGACGTCTCTGCTAAATTTTCCTCCTCTCACTTTATACAGACATCCTTTGTTGTTTGCTACTCGCACCCTGGGAAAAAGGGATATCTGTTTATATCTTGTAATCCACTATGAAGTCACCTCTCATCCTTCAACGCTCCATAGAACAATACAGCACAGTGCAGGCCCTTAGGCCCACGATGTTGTGCTGGCTTGTGTAAACCGACTCCACAACAATCTAAACCTTCCCTTCCTCACACCCATATCCCTCCAAGTGCCTGTCTGAGTTTTGTTTTGGGAAATTTCCATTTGTAAAGTGATGATGCAGTCAGGTTACATTTCCATGAAGTAAATGGGGAGGGAACTTGCAGCTTCCTAGATGTCCAAGAAGCTATGAAGTAAACCATGGGCATGGCACGGTTGGCGCAATGCTATTATAGCACCAGCGACGCGGGTTCGAATCCTGTACTTCAGGGAGTTTGTATGCTCTCCCTGTGTCTGCTTGTGTTTCCTCCGGGTACTCCAGTTTCCTCCCACGTTCCAAAAAAGAGCGGGGTTTAAAAAAAAAGTGAAAGTTCTATTATTGTCATGTAATACTACATTTAGAATATAGCATACATGAAGTTCTTTTTTTTAACTTTTGTCTACCATAAGGCAGACAGAGAGTCGTCACTTTGTCCAGTACCCGGTCCAGGTTTAAATGGCTAGAATTGCTTCCACCATGCTGTAAATAGTAGTAAACATATTTTAAAAAGTAGAACAGAGCATACAGTAATGCCAGAGTTAACACAAGGGATTGCATGGAAATTCAGAGTACAAAGGAAATGATAAAAGCCCAGAGCATCCATAAGGGAATCCAAAAAATATTGTACAGTGATATGAAGAGGAAGAACGGTGTGAAAGGAGAAGCAGGGTTGATGAGACAAAGGAAGAATTTTCCTCACGGAACCAAGGACATGGTTGAGGTGTCAGTCTTCACAACAGAGGGAGTCTCTGGGAGACTCTGAAGGAAGATGTAATTATGATTCTGGATGAGCAACATCGATAGAGGAGGAGTTAGAGACTTGCTGATTTGAAGTGCCTGGTCCTGAAGAGTTGTTGAGGGAAGGTTCCAGAGCCCTTGGCCATCATCTTTTTTTTAAAAAAAACCCCGAGGACCAGGAATTAGTCACATTGGTCTTAGTAGTGGGTAAGTTCCAGAACATTAATCAGCTGTTTGGAGATGTGTGGGTAGATTAAAGGAGGCCATGCAGACATTGAATAAAAGCAATTTATGGCCAACTTACTTGATAGACTTTTTGGGGAAGTAACAGAGGGAATTGTTGATTGCATGAATATCCAGAAGGCATTTCATAACATGCCACAAAGTAAGCTTGTCATCAAGACTGAGTTTTATGGAATAGAAGCAGAAAATCAAGCAGAGATTCACTACTCTCTGGGAGAACCATTTCCTCCTCATCTCTGTCCTAAATTTACTCTCCAAGACTTGAGGCTGTATCCCTAGTTCTTGTCTCACCAATCAGTGGAAACAATTTCCCTGCTTCTCTCTTGTGTATTTATTTCATAATTTTATATCTCTTTAAGATTCCCTCTCATTCTTATGAGCCCCAAGCTCTTCTCATGAGCAAACTACTGGGGTTTAATGTAATCGCCGTAGGCTGACACAGAAGACGCTGTTTGAACATGGAAATTGACCGGCCTGTTCCCAAAGGCTGCTGCAAAACAGGCTCCGCCAGCCAATTGCTGGCGATGGATTGCAAAAGGGCCAATCGGTGCCCAGGGCGGCACAAACCACACCCGTCGGCGATGCTGCAGCAAAACAAGCCAATCCAGCCAATCCCCGACAGCGGGTTGTGAGGACACCAATCAGAGCCTGAAGGGACAAGGGTCACGCCCGTCGATCACATGGCAGCCAGGGTCAGCCTGATTATATAAAAGAGAGCAGCTAGTTCATTAAATTAATGTCAACAGCACTCCTTGTGGGTGTCTTATTTCTGAGCTAGAACCTCGAGTCACACCACAATACATTTAATACTTGAATGCAGGGGGCATGATTACAAATGACACAGGACTTGCAGGAACATTGGAGTACAGTTATATACCTCGATGAGCTCCAAAAGATCGATGGATGGGTGAGAGATGAAGTATAATGCTGAGAAATGTGCAAAGCACAGATTTGCTGGAGACATTAAGCAGGCCACGCAGTCTCCACAAGAAGTAAAGGGTGGCCAATGTTTTGGGCCTGGGTCCTTTGTCAGGTGAACTCATGGATGTTGCGTGACCTGCTGAGATTCTCCAGCACATCTGTGCATTGCGTTCAACTCCAGCATCTTGTTTAACTCTGAAAAATGTGAAGAATTACATTTGGGCCGGTTTGAGAAGAGGCAACAGAAATGAGAGGGCACAAATGCAAGAACACAGAAAATGAAGTGGGGGGGTGGGGGAGGGGGGAGAGGATGGAATAAGTGCAAGTGAAAGGAAGTGAGAAAACAATTGAAAAATAAAACACAATAATGGGCTTTATAATTCAAGGCAGAGAGTACAAGAGCAAGGAAGTCACGATGAACATTTATAAATATTAGCTTGGCCTTAGTTGAGTGAAACATCAAAGACTGCCAACGCTGTGATTGTGGTAAAAACACAATGCTGGAGAAACTCAGCTGGTCAAACAGTGTCCTTTATAAAGATACATAACTAATGTTTTGGGCCTGAGCCCTTCATCAGGGTAGGGTCAATATGTAGGCAGGTGCCTGAATATATTGGGAGGGGCAGGGGAAGGAGCACAGGCCCACCAGTAAGAGGTAATAGGTGGATATGGGAAGGTGTTGGGGGAGCCAGAGAGGGGAGGTAGTAGGTAGGGAAGGTCAAGGTGGGGGGGGTGGGGAGGTGGCAGGCAAGGGATGTCAAAGGAGAGTTGAGGGAGAGATGAGGGGTTGGGAAGAAAGTAGGAGTAGATGGGAGATGAGCAGAGAGAGATGTGGGGAACTTTTGTGTCCATCCTATTAGGGAGACTGCTTTGTAGGGAAGACGTGAAGATTTCTGAGAGGGTGTTCAGAAATGTACCCACGTGGTTCTGAAGATGAGGTTGGATATTTCTGTGCGTGGCCTGGAGAAACAGGCATTTTTTTTCTTGGAGGAGGAGGAGGACATCCTGGATGGTTGAAGCATCAGGAAGGGCGTGGACAGCGGAGATGGTGAGAAACTTGCTGTCAGTGGAGGGTTGAAGAAGCAGCAGCATCGCATTGGAGGAGTTTGCCAAAAAGAATCAAAGGAGAAAGTGGGATTTTTTTTTCCCTTCATGCAGCAAGTAGTTGGAATCTGGAATCTGTAGCCAGAGGTATAGTGGAGTCAGACTGCAGTGTCTGAAAGGAAGGAGTTTGCAGGCAGTGGCGAGAGGGTGGAGTTGAGGGACTGGCATCATCAGTCTTCCCAGATTGGATATGAACCTGATGGATAAACCTGCTTCTTTCTCTGGTGTAACCTCGCTGATTCATCTCGATCAGTAGAAGATGAGAAATACTTGGAAACAGCATGATGCTGGGCTTTGTGAAAAGGGTGGGCATGCAAAGCTAATTATGGCAGTTTCTCCCCCCATCCCCCACACAGCTGGCACAAAGATGAACCCCCCCCTCTGACCTGTGTGATTCAGTATGTTCCAGAGACCCTGGTCTCATGCTAAAGCCCCTTGAACTATAACTATATAACCATATAACCATATACAGCACAGAATAGGCCAGTTTGGCCCTACTAGTCCATGCTGGAACAAATCCCCACCCTCTTAGTCCCACTGACCAGCACCTGGTCCATACCCCTCTAATCCTCTCCCCTCCATGTAATTATCCAGTCTTTCCTTAAATGTAAATAATGTCCTTGCTTCAACCACCTCTGCCGGTAGCTTATTCCACATCCCAAATACCCTTTGCGTGAAGAAATTTCCCCTCATGTTCCCCTTATAATTTTTCCCCTTCAATCTCAAACCATGGCCTCTGGTTTGAATATCCCCACTCTTAATTGAAAAAGCCTATCCGCGTTGACTCTCTCTGTCCCTTTTAAAATCTTGAACACCTCCATCAAATCCCTCCTCAATCTTCTACGCTCCAGAGAAAAAAGCCCCAGGCTGCTCAACCTTTCTCTGTAACTCAAACCCTGACATCCTGTCAACATTCTCGTGAACCTTCTCTGCACTCTCTCTATTTTGTTTATATTCTTCCTATAATTTGGTGACCAAAACTGCACACAGTATTCCATATTTGGCCTCACCAATGCTTTGTACAATTTCATCATAACATCCCAACTCTTGAATTCAATACTCCAATTTATGAAGGTCAACATTCCAAATCCCTTCTTCACCACTCTATCTACCTGAGTATCAACTTTGAGGGTACTATTTACCCTAACTCCTAAATCCCTTTGTTGCTCTCACTCCTCAATTGTCTACCATTCAATGTATATGACCTATTTAGATTTGCCTTTCCAAAATGCAACACTTCACACTTATCCATATTAAATTCCATCAGCCATTTCTCAGCCCACTCCTCTAGCTTTCCTATATCTTTTTAAGCTACGGTAATCTTCCTCACTGTCCACAATACCACCAATCTTTGTATCATCTGCAAACTTACTTATCCAATTCACCACCCCTTCTTCCAGATCGTTAATATATGTAACAAACAATAGTGGATCCAGGACCAATCCCTGAGGAACTCCACTAGTCACCGGCCTCCAATTTGATAAACAATTTTCTACCACTACTCTCTGACACCTCCCATCCAACTATTGCTGAATCCATTTCACTACCTCTTTACTTATACCTAATGCCTCCACCTTTTTTCCTAACCTCCTATGGGGAACTTTGTCAAAAGCTTTACTAAAGTCTAAATAGACAATCTATGCACTGATTCTTCAAGAGCGCATGGGTTGGAGTAGCACTGAAACAGAGGAACCTGCGCAGGTTGCTAAAGCAGAGGCAAGAGTTGATGGGGCAAGCTAATTTTGGGGGTTGTACGAGGCAGAAGTAGATCAAGAAGCAGAAAAGTTACTACAATTGTTACAAAAATATTGCTGGTTTTAAAAGGATGTGGGCGAGTGATTAGTGTTCCATGACCTGAGTAACTTAACCGTGATGCCAGGGCAGTGGGGTTAGCCTTGGCAGCATTCTTTCAGCAGAATGGAAATGATGGGCTGAATAGCCTCCTCTTCTATGGTTTTGTTGACCAAAAGTGCAGTGATGTACCTTGTTTGGTCTGTCTCAGTTCTAATAATTCAACCTGGGTTATTAGAGACTGGCCTACATTTTGCTCAAAACTTGATGAAGGGCTCAAACCTGAAACATTGGCTCTGAATATTTATCTTTGTTATATAAAGAAAACGGTTTGACCTGCTGAGTTTCTCCAGTGTTATGTGTACTTCACTCATGGTGTCTGCAGAGTTTTGTGTTTTACTCCTGAGTTACTGGAGGTTGGTGCAGGGGATCAACAACAGAAATGCTGGAAGAACTCAACCAGTACAGCAGTTAATGCTTTGGGTCAGTGACCCCTGCTCAGAAGGTGTGCAGTGAATTTCCTGGTTCTTCCAGAACCTTGACCAGGAGATGTGTTAAAGCAATTGGGAAGGTGAATATCATGTTGGCCTTTATTGCAAAGAAATTGAAGTGTAAGGATGTTTTGCTCTAGTTGTCCAGAGTTGTGTTGAAGAACTGGGTCCAGTTCATACCCAGGGTACTTATCTTGGAGCGCATAGACTATGGATTCACCAGGTTGACTTGTGGCACGAGTCTGATACCCTATGATGAGGAACTGTGTAAGATGACTTTATAGTCTGAGGTAGAAGAATGAGATGATCTCTGAGAATGGATCTGTTTGAGAACACAAAGCATTACAATACAGAACAGACCTTTCAGCCCATGACGTTGTGCCATCCTTTGTGCCATCCACAATAATTTTTCTTAGAGCAACTTCATCCTTCTACCCCTCATATCCATAATCCTCCCATTTTCTTTTACATCTCTGCACCTGTCTAAGAGTCTTGTGATTGACCCCATTGGCCCAGCCTCCATCACCACCCCCGGCAATACATTCCAGGCACCCACTACTTTCTGTGAACTACTTACAAGTGACATCTCCCCTAAACTCACTCAAAGCAAATAGCCTCTGGTATTTGCTTTTGTTGCCCTGGGAAAAGGGTGCTGGTTGTCCACCCTATCTTAGCCCCTCATAATCTTATACACCTCTATTAAGTCACCTTTGGAGTTTATTTTATCCAGGTGGGAGAGTCTGGATACAGAGCTTCAGCTCAGGATAAGGTTTCAGCCAGTTAGGATTGAGATAAAATTGTAAAAGAAATTGCGCTCAGTTCTGGTCACCCAGCTATAGGAAAGATACTGGTATCGTAAAGCTGGAAAGGGTGTAGGAGAGATTCACAATAATTTTACCGGATTGGAGGCTTGTATGATAAGCAGAGGCTGGAGTGGCTGGCACCTTTCTTCCTGGAGGGTGCAGGGGACCTTACAAAATCATGAGGAACCTAGATAATGTCAGTGGTCACAGTCTTTTACCCCCAGGGTAAGGGTATCTAAAACCCAGAGGTCTGAGATGAGAGGGGAAATGTTTAAAGGTTAATCTGGGGGGCCCTGGTGAGACCTCACTTGGAGTGTTGTGAGCAATTTTGGGCTCCTCATTTCATAAAAGTTGTGCTGAACTTGGAGAGAGTTCTGAGGAGGTTCACAAGGATGATTCTGGGAATGAAAGGGTTATCATATGAGGAGTATTTGACAGCTCTTGGCCTGCACTCGTTGGAATTTAGGAGAATGAAGGGTGATCTCATTGAAACATTTTGAATGTTGAAAGGCGTGGACAGAGTAGATGTAGAAAGGTTGTTTCCCACAGTGGGAGAGTCTAGGATAAGAGGGCACAACTTCAGGATTGAAGGGCGTCCACTTAGAAAAGAGACGTGGAGGAATTTCTTCAGCCGGGGGTGGGAAATCTGTGGAATTTGTTGGCACAGGCGGTTGTGAAGGCCAAGCCATTGGGTATATTTAAGGCAGAGATTAATAGGTTCTTGATTAGCCAGGGCATCAAATGTTATGGGTAGAAGGCTGGGCAGTGGGGCTGAGTGGGAAAATGGATCAGCTCATGGTTTAATTGGCAGACAGACTCAAAGGGCCAAGTAGCCTATTTCTGCTTCTATGTATTATGGTTTTATGGTATGTCGAATGAGATGTCAGAGAGAAGGGTAGAGGTGGGGATATCTAAAATGTTTAAAAGAAGTTTAGACAGATAGGGGCTGAACACAGGTAAATGGAACTAGTTTGGGTCGCCAACTCTGTCAGAATGGCTGAAAGGCCTGTTTGTGAGCTATTTCACGCTATAGACTTTCTGGGTCAGTATCCTTTGAATTCTCTTCTCTGGTGCTTTGTCCTGGATACAGCTAAATGCTGACATTTTTTAATGCAGATTGGATTGGGGAATTTGAGGATAAGGTGGTAAAATGGATCTGGGACACCCTTAATGTGATGAAGGCCTTTGGCCCACATTTGCTGGCTATATACTCCTAGGAGAGGTACGCAGGTTTTCTCTAAGGTAGTATTCCATCGGAAGAATTATACCCATTGGAAAAGTTTATCCATAATGGAACTTCATTTTCAAAGTCTGAAGACCTGATAACTATCTAAAACAGCCGTTCCCAACCTGTTTTTGGCTAAGCACCCTCCCCAGGACTCTGCTCAAAGTTTATGGGTTCCCTTCCCTGTGAAGCAGACAAGCTAATTTGGTTTCTCTCTGACTGACGACATAAAAAGGCATTTTACTATGTGAGGTGAACACAAGGGTTTTACTTAAATGTGCTGTGGCCCCCAAGGATCCCACCGGATGGGAGGCCATGCAGTTACGGAAGTGACGGGCACACAGGAGAAGGCGACATGATAGCGGGATCCGCGGACATTCAGTGTCTCCTAGGGGACTCTCATAGGCTTTCCTTTCTATCCTTGGCTGGGGCATTGGATGAGTAGCACCTCTGTATGCCTTTACAAGTAAATCAAAAATTAGCAAATTTTACTATTTATGTACATGACAATAAAGGAATCTTGAAAGGTAAATTTGACCTGAATGGCCTGCTTTTGTACTGTGAAAACTGTGCATTAATAGAATGAGAGGAGGTTTGGAAAGATACTTGAGAATGGTTGCATTGATTGGTATTTTGTGTGTGTGTATACTTTGAAGCTAAATGCAGGTATTCTTGCCGAAATTAAAAATGTCACTTTCTGATATCTCCTCAGATTTTCTCCTTGTTGGGCTCCAGGCCTAAGGCTTGGGGAGATCCAGTATCGCCATAGATTCCAACAACTGGAGCGGCAGCGAGAGTCCTGCCGAAGACCTGGACAGGATGACCGACTCTGCCGACAAGCCAATGGACAACGACGCTGAAGGGGTCTGGAGTCCGGACATTGAGCAGAGTTTCCAGGAGGCGCTGGCCATCTACCCACCGTGTGGGAGAAGGAAGATCATTCTCTCCGACGAAGGCAAGATGTATGGTGAGTCACCGGGAGTATAGCATGAGAGAGAGAGAGAGAGAGAGAGGAGAGACGCCACCAGGAGCAGATGGTACCGCGGCAGCTGCCAGCTGAGGTCCTGTGTTTTCCTTGTCCCTTTCATCCGCCCTCCCACTTTGCCCCCCCACCCCCACCCCTGAAGCCAAATGCCTCTCTGCATAGCTTTCTGATGAAGTAATGGAAACCAGGAGAAGACCTTTCTTTTATATGCGGTGCTTTGCAAATCCGAACAGTGGTAGTTTGGTGCTGAGCAGCTGTCATTCTGAAGAGGGGGAGAAAAAAGTATTGTGCTTGCAAAGCAAGTCTTGCAGCTGGTGTGAGGCAGATACATGGGCAGATGGGACGGAGGGTTGATGGGTGAGGCTCCCTGACACTAATTGTAAGAAAGGTTGAGAATTTAGGTCAGAACATTTTTAACTTGGGAATGATTCTGTCGAGGATATTAATTTAGTCATATGAGCTCCTTTTAAAGGAAGGGCAAATTATCGATGCACTATGTTGTGCTAATTATTTACAGTTCTGAATTTCAACTGTTGAAGTCAGTGGTTCTCGACCTTTTTCAACTCCATAAGTAATCTCTTACTCGCCACAGAGCGTACATGCCGTAAGTATTCTGCAGTTGGCAAGGGATTACTTAAGGGGTTATGACAGTGGGAAATAAAGGTTGAGAATGACTGGGCTAAGCTTTAAATTAAATTTAAATTTAGACATACAGGCCATTTTGGCTCATGAATCCGTGCCGCCCAATTACACCCCATTAACCAACCCCTCTAGTATGTTTCGAACAGTGGGAGGAAACTGGAAAACCCACGCAGACACTGGGAGAACATAGAAGCTCCTTACGGACAGCACAGGATTTGAACCCCGGTCCCAAATGCTGGTGCTGTAAAGGCGCTGCCCTGCCACCCCTTTGATAGAGTAAGAGGGAGTTGAGAGTTCCCTGCAGCAGAAAGGTCAGTGGTGAGAGGGTATTTCACATAAGGCTCAGTGGTGACGCGTCTGTAATTTCATCTAGCAAGTTGATGGGGTTAGTTTGGAATAGACTCGATGCTTACTTCCAAACAAGATTTGGATAAATGTTAGAGGGATTTTGGACTGTGGGCAGACAGGAGGAGGAGTAAGCAGAGCTGGCACAGGTTCAATGGGCCAAATGGCTGTATCGTGCTACATGGTGCAATGCCCTTAGTGCTTCACATTGACAGTGTTTCACTGAGGAGGAATGAGGCAAGCGGATGTGTGTGTGGATAGCAACGTCTCACAGGGAACAGGAGGAAGAATAGAGGGATTGTTCAATACAAGGCCAAGGAAATTGGGGATGCCACAATTCACAACCTGGGAGATTCAAGACTCTTTTATTGATATGTAATATTACAGAATATGTAATGTTACATGAAATTGCCTTCTGGCTGCTGTAAGGCAGACAGTCGCCATTAGTGTCAGAACAGAGAGAAAGTGAAACCAAAGAGAATCCCTTCAGTGTCCATGGATTTGCCTCACAGCTGCACAGTCTCCTGTTCGATCCATCGGCAACATGAGCTCTAGATCCAAACCTCCGACTCGATCAGGAGCCCTTCTTGACCACAGCACCTTCTCATATCCAGCAGCCCGTTGCGGGGCCTTTGACCACGGGTTTCCCGCAGCCTGTGTGGGTCCTTCAGCCACTAACTAAGCCCCTTGCTGGCCCGCTTCTGTGTCACCTTCCCTGTAGGGTCATCTCCCCTGTTTCTTCTTCTCAGCTAGGGGTGTTCTCCCCTTTTCTGGTGCTCTGCACTAATCCGTTGTTCCCTTGGAGTCTGCAACCCTTCGTGGCTGCTGCCCAGCACAGGTGTCTCCATCTCGGGCACAGACTTCACGGTTGCACCATTGGATCCTTTTTCAGGCCATTTAAAACCTGTACGGAACTGCTGGGATTGGGACCAGGCAGTTGAACCCTTCACTCCCCACTTTCACAGGTTCCGCACCAGTGGAAGTGTCACTTTTTTTATTTTTGAAGAGCAAGGCTTTGATTAAGATCTGTGTGTTGCATTGACATATTAGGATGTACTCTCTGTCAAGGCTTCTGGACTCCTGTCAACTCCAGAGAAATAAGAGTCGACTACAATTATTTCATGACCTTAGAAGGATGTGATGTTGTCAACCAATTTGTACAGGATTTCAGCAGTTGGGATTATCAATGTCACATCTAGTAATTTAATGAGACTGTTATTTTCTTGATGGTGATCAAATCATGGGGGAGAGGGATATGGGCCAAATGCAAGCAAATTGGACTAGCTTGGGTAGTCAACTTGGTTGGCTTTGACAAGTTGGGCTCAAGGGCCTGTCTCCATACTGTAAAGCTCCATATGGCAGTGTTACAAGTGCATATATTGCTATAAATTCCCCTCCGCCATCAGATTTCTGAATGGACAATGAACTACCTTACTTTCTCTTTTTACACTGCTTGTTTAAAAAAAAGAAAAGCCTGTATGGAACCCCTGGGATTGGGACCAGGTGAAGGGGAAGAAGCTGTTTTTGTCCCATTGGGTGTTCGCCTTCAGGCTCCTGTACCTCCTCCCTGATGGTAGGATTGAGAAGAGGGTGGGGGTCCTTGAGGATAGAGGTCGCTTTCTTGTAGATGTCCTTAATGGAGTGAAGACTGATGTGTATGATGATAATGGCCGAATTCTCAACTCTTTGTGCTGCATACCAGACAGTGATGCAACCAGTCAGAAAGAGTTTCTACCTGTAGAAAGTTGCAAGAGTCTCTGGTGACATACCAAATCTCTTCGATCTCCTCACGAGTTATAGCCGCTATGAGCTTCCTTCATGATTACGTTGACAAAAAGGCCCCAGGATAGATTCTTAAGAGATATTGACACTCAGGGAATTGAAGTTCTTTACCCTCTCCACTGATGAACCCTTGATGACTGGGGTTCATGTTCACATTTCCTAACTTCTTAAACAAAACAACCTGCTCGAGAGTATAAGCTGCATTGGTGGGAGAAAATGGATTTGTTGGGATTTCAGGTCAAAGCGCCAAGAAATTCTCCCCCTTCCCCACCCCTCACAGATGCTGTTTGACCTGCTGAGTTCCTACCACAGATAGGTTTTTTTGCTCCAGACTCCAGTGTCTGCGGTTCCTCCTGTTGAAAGTAAAGTAGTTTGGTCTTGGACAAAGAAAACTTTGTTTGAGGGGCAGGTCAGCTTGGGAGATTACGAAGCAGTGTTGAAGTGGCTAACATTTCAAGTAATAATACAAGATTTGTTAAAGACTTAAGACACAAAATGGAAAACTGAAGAATTTTAACTTCAAAGTAAAAGCATTTTTTAATATTAATTTTTAATTTGGATGTAGCCGGGCCTTCCGGCTCACGAGTCCTGTGCCACCCAAAACCCCAATTAACCTGCAACTCCTGTACGTTTTGAAGGGTGGGATGGAAAACGGAGCACTTGGGGGAAGCCCACATGGACCCGCGGAGAACGCGCAAATTCCTTACAGAGAGCGTGGGATTTGAACCTGGGTCACAGTGCTGTGCTAACCGCTACGTTAACTGTCCCATCCATACTTGCCAGGAAAAGAAAACATTAAAATTGAGGCTTAAAGTTTGGTGGCGGATGATCAGGAAATTGAAGAAGAGAAACTTGTAAGATAAAATCTGAATAAGAGCTTTAATAACAATATAAACAAGAAAGGCAGTGTATTTAGCGCAAGACTATCATATCGCCAGTGACCCAGGTTCCACTCTGAAGCTGTGTGTAAGGAATTTTTACATCCCCTCCGTGACCATGTGAGTTTCCTCCGGGTGCTCTGGTCTCCTCCCACATTTAACAGACATGCGGGGTTAGTAGGTTAATTGGCCACGTGGGTGGAATAGGATAGAGTGGCCTTGTGGACTGGAAAGGCCTGTTACTCTGTTGTATCTCCGAATTAACCATATATTTGACCCCGGTAAGTACCTGCGTTCTTTATGGCAGCGGGAGCTCGGATGGCCAGGTCCGGGTGGCAATTCCGTGGCAGGGCCATCGGGAACTCCGGAGGGTGAGGGGAGTGGGCGGCCGGGTGAGGGTCTGCTGTTGGGGCGTCGGGAGCTTGGATGAGCTAGTGACCAGGGGCAAAAATGAGATGGGGGGTGTCGACTTTTACATGGGTCATACAAAAATACCCAATTTTTTTTGGTGGGGAATAAAAGGTGGGGAGTAAACTATTACACGGGATTGATGATTACACGGTAAATTAAATTAGCAAGTGCAAATCCGTTTCAGAGGGTTCTAATGGGGAAATCTGGAAGTGGCAGAGAAATTGAACAAATACCTTGTGCTGTCTTCATGGGAGGCACAAAAAATCTTGTGAGAATTGTTGCCGAAGCAAGGATGCAGTGCAAATGAGGAAGTGAAAGAAATTAGTATTAATAAGGAAATGCTGTTAGTGAAATTAATGAGCTGGAAAATGCATAAATCCCAAGATGTAGGACTCAAATCAATAAGGGTTGAGATAACAAATAGCAAAAGATAAATAATCCCTACCAATTTTTTTTATCAACTGTAGTAATATTTGGCATGGCATATTATCAGGAAATTAGACGCAGGTTTAACGGTGCGAATAGAATGATTACAGGAAACAAATCCATGCAGATTGGAAGGTGAAGTCACGAGATGCCAGCATAGTGCATTTCTAGTGCAGGGGTCTGTGGGACTAACCAGGAAAGGGGGCATTTTGGATCTTGTTTTCTGCACTGAGAGGGGAATAATTACTCATCTTGCTTTCGAGTTGCCCTCAGAGAAGGTTCAGCCAAATGTGGCGGAATTTCACGTTGGGCACAGGAGTTGATATGTTATGTTGAAGTTGTTCAAACATTGAGGCCAAACTTGTGTGCAGCTTTCAGAATCAGAATTTATTGTCATGAACATTATAAACATAAAACATTGTCATAAATACATTTTTAAAATTAAAAAAAAGTCATTAAATTTGTAGTTTTGCGGCAGTGGAAATATTGCAATAAATTACATTTTAAAATAAATAAATTAGTGCAAAAAGAGAAAGTGAGGTCATGTCAATGGTTCATTGTCCATTCAGAAATCTGATGGCGGAGGGGAAGAAGCTGTTTTTGTGCTGTTGGGTGCTCATCTTCAGGTTTCTGTACCTCCTTCCTGATGGTAGCAGAGTGAAGTAAGCTTGGCTTAGGTGGTGGGGGTCCTTGAGGATAGAGGCTACCTTCTTGAGACACAACCTCTTGTAGATGTCCTGTTGGTCATCTAATTGGAAAAGATGTGAGATTAAATTTATAAGGATATTACCGGGACTTGAGGATTTAAGTTGTCAGGAAAGGTTGAAAAGGTTGGGCTTTATTCCTGGAGCATTAGAGAATGAGAGGAAATTTGAGAGAGGAATACAAATAATGAGGGTTATAGACAAGAGTAAATGCAAGCTGACTTTTATCACTGTGGGTGGCTGAGACACAAACCAGAGGTTTGGGTTAAGGGTGAAAGGGAAAATGTTTATGGGGAACATTTGGGGGAACCTCTTCACTCAGAGGGTGGTAAGAATGCAAAAGAAGCTGCCAGCTCAGGTGGTTTCAACACGAGAAATTTGAACAAGTTTGTGGATGGGAGGGGTATGGAGAGCTATAGTTGTGTCCCTTTCTCTCTCTCCTCCTTCTCCCCTCCCTCTCTCTTCCCCCTCCCGCCCTCTCTCTCCCCCTCCCTGTCTCTCCCTCCCCTCCCTGTCTCCCCTATTTTTCTCTCTCTCCCTACCTTCCTCTCTCCCCTACCTTCCTCTCTCTCCCCCTCCTCTCTCTCTCCCCCTCCTCTCTCTCTCCCCCTCCTCTCTCTCTCCCCTCCTCTCTCTCCCCCTCTTCTTCCTCTCCCTCCCCCTCTCTCTTCCTCTCCTCTCCTCTCTCCCCCTCATCCCTCCCCCTCTCTCCCCTCCTCTCTCTCCCACTCTCTTCTCCCCCTCTCTCTTCCTCTCCTCTCCTCTCTCCCCCTCATCCCTCCCCCTCTCTCCCCTCCTCTCTCTCCCACTCTCTTCTCCCCCTCCTCTCTCCCCCATCCTCCCTCTCCCCTACTCCCTCCCCCTCCTCTCTCTCCCACACTCTCCTCTCCTCTCTCTCTCTCCCCCCCTCTCCCTCTCTCTCTCCCCCTCCCCCTATCTTTCTCTTTCTCTCTCCCCCTCCCTCTCTTTCCTTACCCAACTCCCTATCGTCTTCACTTCCTTTCATCGCAACAGAACTGACATCAGAATTCCTTGCGACCACATTCTCTCCATCCTTTCTCTTGAGCAACAGACCATAAGTAAATGAGGATTGAATATAAAGATACCAGAAATCTGAAATAAATTGATAAAAAGCTGGAAACGCTATGAAAAAGAAATAGTAATAATATTTTAGGTTGAAAAACTTAAATAGAACGTTAACTCTGATTTTCTTCCTTCGATGTTGCCTGATGTCACAAATATTTCTGTTTGTTTGTCCAAGAATTGGGCATCGTGGGTTTCCAGCCTGTGACATCTTGGATGAGGCAGTGCATTGAAGGCAAGGTGTTAGAATTAAAACAGTGAAATCTGCAATGAAAATGCACAGAGAAAGCTAAGGATTTGGTTCTATGGAGTATTTTACCATGAATGATTTTGACATTTGCCAGCCATCTGTTCTGTCTCAATATCTTAATGTGCCTTATTATTGTATTATTTGAATAAATGTCCATTGCATTGTGAACCTTTTCGAGATGACTCATCCAAAAGGCATTGGACATCTGAGGCAAAGGTAAAAAGTCTTGGTTGAAATAATCTCTCATTTCTCAAATAACCAAACTAATAGATAGTTGGCCACATATCATTATAGAATCCCAGCAGATCAGAATTAGTTCTCTTGTCATGAATGAAGGGCTCAAGCCAGAAATGTTGGTTATTTTACCCTGATGAAGGGCTCAAGCCCAAAACGTTGGTTCTGTGTCTTTATCTTTGCTACATAAAGTTCACTATCTGACCTGCTGAGTTTCTCCAGCATTGTGTTTTTACTTCAACCATGGTGTTTACAGACTTTTGTGTTTTACTACCTTTTATTGTCATGAACCTGTGTCACGAAATTTGTTTTGCTGGAGCAGTATTGTGCATTACAGGCGCAAAATTGCTGAAAATTACAATTCTGCAAATGCAAGATTAAAAAGTATATCATTAGTGTAAAATGGAGAAAAAAGTGAGATAGAATCTGTAGATTCATTGTCCGTTCAGAAATCTGATGATGGAGAGGGAGAAGCTGTTTTTGTACCGTTGGGTGTTCGTCTTCAGGCTCCTGTACCTCCTTTGGTACCAGTGACAAGAGGGCATGGGTGGTGAGGGTCCTCGAGGATAGAGGCTGCTTTCTTAAAGTAGCCTCGATGGAGTAAAGACTAATACCCCTGAGTTTACAACCCTCTGTAGCCTTTTCCTGTCCTGTGCATTACCACCTTCATACCAGTGATGCAACCGGTCAGAAAGCTCTCCACAGTACACCTGTAGAAATTTGCAATTCTCCTAATGAAATATAGCCACTGGCGAGCCTTCTCGTCAGTCAGCCTAAATGAAGTAGAGTGAGTTAGGATTAGCTCTACGTCTACCTCTTTCACCATAACTGCACCTATTAGTTCTGAGGAAGGGGAGGGGGGTGTGTGTGTGATGGAGGGGGGTGTGTGTGTGATGGAGGGGGGTGTGTGTGTGATGGAGGGGAGGGGGTGTGATGGAGGGGAGGGGGTGTGATGGAGGGGAGGGGGTGTGATGGAGGGGAGGGGGTGTGATGGAGGGGAGGGGTTGCATGTGATGGAGGGGAGGGGGGTGTGTGATGTTGGGGAAGGCATGTGAGAGGGTCTGACCCATGTTCACAACCCTCTGCAGTTTCTTGCGGTCTTGGTCTGAACAGTTCCCATCCCACACAGTGATGCATCCTGACAGGCTGCTCCTACACCTGTAGAAGTTGGATGACGTTGGTGATATGCTGAAATTACCAAGTTTATCCTCTCTTCCATAAGCCTCCCATTGCAGCACTTTTACTGGAAGGCCTTCTTGTTCCGTTACTCCCTCTAACAGTGTCCCTGCTCCTGTATGTGACTCACCACCTCTGTATGTTGGCCTCTGCTAATGTTTCCCTCAATACTTCCAATTGCCTGAGCCGAGATGGGTTCTCACTTTGATAGATGCCGGGGAGAAAAGGAACGGTAATGTTCTGATTTGATTTTAAAGAATTTATCAAAGAACGTAGTGGTGATTGGGTGGATGGAGTAACCATATAACCATATAACCATTTACGGAGCGGAAACAGGCCATTTCGAGTCCGCACCGGTTCTTAAACTATGCCCTCTAATCCTAGTCTCACCCATCATTGGGAACATGTACTCTGATTTCACCCTGTCAAACCCTTTGATAATCCTAAATGCCTCTCCCCTCATCCTTCTAAACTCCATCGCATATAATCCAAGTCTTTCTAACCTATCCGCATACGTCAATCCTGCTATCCCGGGAACTAACCTGCACTCCCTCTGTAGCAAGTATGTCCTATCTTAAATATGGGGACCAGAACTGGACTCAATACTCCACATGAGGTCTTACCAGGGCCCTGTACACCTGGAGGAGGGCTTCTCTACTCCTATACTCCAATCCCCTCTTTATGAAAGCCAAGATACTATTTGCCTTCTTCACAGCTTGCTGAACCTGCGCACTAGTTTTCAATGACTGGTGAACAAGTAAGCCCAGATCCCTTTGCATTACCCCACTCCCAAGCTTAACTCCATTTAAATAATATTCTGCTCTCTTGTTTCTGCCTCCAAAATGGTCAACCTCGCATTTACTCACATTAAATTTCATCTGCCATCTTTCTGCCCACTCCCCTAAACTCTCCAAATCACCTTGCAATTTCCAGACATCCTCCTTGCTCTTTGCACTACCATCCAGTTTAGTGTCTTCTGCAAATTAATGTTGAAAATTCTGAGATCACAACAGTGGCTGAAATGTTCAGCCCCCTGCCTCGCCTTAACCTGGCAGCGTAAGCTCCTGAGTGCATCTACAGCACAGTATATTTCCTGGATCAAACCATGTTCTGCTTTGTATCTTATTACTTGTCAAAGACCTGTGTGGACACGTGCAGCAAATTGGAGTATCGAGCCAGTCATTTTTCACCTGCCAGTTTTAAATCCATTTCCTTTGAAGCTAGATTTTAGCAATGTTAAATGTTAGGTACTTTGTTAAAATGCAAACCTTTTTTTGTGCAATTGGTAGCCTGTCCAAATTTGATAAGAGTGTGGTCATAGTTCAAAAAATCAGAGAGTAGAATCTATTTGAATACATCCGAATGTGATCTTATTGAGGTCTGTAAAATCACGAGGGGCAGGGAGAAAGTGAATGCTGTCTTATCCCGAGGGGCAACTCAGAGGGTGGTCCGCATCTGGAACAGGCTGCCAGAGGAAACTGCAGGATAAAGTACGATTTTAACATCAAAAGACATTAGGTCAGGGTGGCTCGGAAGGGGATGTGTATCAAATGTAGGCAGATGGGACCAGCTCAGAATGCCAACCTGGTCAGCAGGGACAAGTTGGGCCAAAAGATCCATTTTGAGGCTGTATAAGAATCAGTGATGACAGATGAGTAGGAATAGAAGGTGGATCACATGAATGGATGGTGCAGGAGAATGGGATCAAAGTATTGAGTATAGGAGTTGGGATGCTATGGTGAAATTGTATAAGACATTGGTGAGGCCAAATTTGGAGTATTATGTGTATTTTGGTCACCTAACTACAGGAAAGATATCAATAAATAGAAAGAGTTACAGGGAAAGGTTAAAGAGGTTAGGACTTTATTCCTTTGAACATAGAAGAATGAGGGGAGATTTGATAGAGTTATTTAAAATTATGAGGGGAATAGACAGAGTAAATGTAGACAGGCTTTTTGCACTGAGGGTAGGTGAGATACAAACCAGAGGACATGGGTTAACGGTTAAAAGGAAAAAATTTAGGGGATACATAGAGAGTGGTGGGATTATGGAAGGAGCTGCCGGCTGAAGTGGTGAATGAGGGCTCAATTTTAACATTTAAGAGGAGCTTGGACTATTGACTGGGTACAGGTCAGTGGGACTAGGTAAAAATGGTTTGGCGTAGACTAGAAGGGCTGAAGGGCCTGTTTCTGTGATGTAATGTTTGAGCGATAGGAACTGTTTCTGTTGAAGATGAATCCTGTCCAAGTGGGACCAGCATCCTTGTTGGGAGGTTTGCTTGAGATGTGGGAGAATGTTTCAGTTGAGTTGGCAGGGGAAGGAAGGTCAGAAGAGTTGTTCAATTGGAGGGGCAATAGTAGTTTGTAAATCCGGTGGGTTGAACAAGCGAGTCAGTGAACATGAAGAGAATTCAAAGCCAAGTCTATTGTAATGCAAGGGGTACAAGAGTAAAGAGGTTGTGTGGCAGTTGTACTAAACTCTGGTTAGGCCACACTTAGAGAATTGCATGGAATTCTGGTTTCCCCCTTCATTACAAGAAGGATATGGAGGCCCTGGAAAGGGAACAGATTTACCAGACTCGATGAGGGGGTCTGACCCGAAAAATCGACCATTTTAATTCTCCTGCATGTGGCTTGACTCACTCAGGTTCCCGTGTCTCCTGGGGGTCTCCTGGCCAAAAAAAGGCTATCGTTGACACGGTGGGCTGTTTCTGTGCAGTATAATTCTGCGACACAAGTTACTGAATAAAACCAGACCCTGAAATAGTAACTGGGTCAGTTTTGGGTTGTGCAAGGATCTGGGCTTGACCCCAGTTGAAATGTACACCCAATGATTTGTCTGTCATATATTGGAATTTCTCACTGACACTGGGATGGTTGATAGTGTGGATTATAAGAAGGGTACAGAGAGCTGAAGAAAATGTGATGAATGTATTATGTAATGTAATCCATTCCAAAAGGAAAAATGGAAAGCTGGATTATTAGTTAAGTGGTGAGAGAGGTGTTGAGGCTTGTTGAGAGTTGTCTAGATCAGCCATTCTTGGCCTTTTTCAGCTATGGCCCCTTTAGAACTCTGCTCAAAGTTTATGGGCCCTCTTCCTCATGAAGCAGTCAGGTTTTGGTTTCTTCTGTATTTTTTTCCTTCTTTCTTTCTTTGGCTTGGCTTCGCGGACGAAGATTTATGGAGGGGTAATGTCCATGTCTGTTGCAGGCTCGTTGGTGACTGACAAGTCCGATGCGGGACACGGTTGCAGCGGTTGCAAGGGAAAATTGGTGGGTTGGGGTTGGGTGTTGGGTTTTTCCTCCTTTGTCTTTTGTCAGTGAGGTGGACTCTGCGGTCTTCTTCAAAGGAGGTTGCTGCCCGCTGAACTGTGAGGCGCCAAGATGCAGGATTTGAGGCGATATCAGCCCACTGGCGGTGGTCAATGTGGCAGGCACCAAGAGATTTCTTTAAGCAGTCCTTGTACTTATTCTTTGGTGCATCTCTGTCTCGGTGGCCAGTGGAGAGCTCGCCATAGAACACGATCTTGGGAAGGCGATGGTCCTCCATTCTGGAGACGTGACCCACCCAGTGCAGTTGGGTCTTCAGCAGCATGGATTCGATGCTTTCCTACTGACTGCATAAAAAAATTGATGTGATTGTGAGGTGAAAAGAAAATAAAATTTTTATTTAAATGAACTGGGGCCCCTGGTTTTGAGATGAAAGGTGTTGAAGTTTGGGTGTGTTGAAGATGAATCTCTGTTAACAAGCAGGTACAATAATGATATGTTTGCCTTATTTGTAAGAGGATTCAACACGGATTTTCAGATGGTCATCAAAATTCCACCTGTCTCATTCATCCTTCAGGAGAGGAAATCTTGTCATTGCCTCATCTGGCCAGTATGTGACTCCAAGCCACAACCAGGCAGTTAACTTGTAAACTCATTGCAGTCAGCATCTCAAGAACAGTTAATGCTGGCATTGCGATTTTACCCACCGCAAACACAAGGGGGAAAAAAATTCTTACAAGGCATCGTCACACAAATCACAGGGCCATGATGCTCTCTGAGGGATCCTGCTGTGCACATGCTGACTCCTAGATTTCCTGCATTGCAACTGTGAATGCACTTCAAAACTTGTGTTGCTCTTTGTAGATGCTGTAGTTATGGAAACCACAATGTTAATGCACGTCCCAATCTCCTTCCTGCTTTATTTCCCATGTTCTGAGCTCACATGACACCCCCCCTTCCCCTCCCTGCCAGATTTATTCCCAAGGCATGCCACGATCCCAGCCAATAGTCAGGGATGTCTGCTGTGGGAGAATGGAGGATTGCATAAGATGTTGTGCAGTGAGATACCGCCTGCTTTCCCTCGTCTTTCCTTTGTCTTGCCCTCCTGTTGGCCAAGCATCGTTAATTAGCAACTGTTCCCTTGGAAACTGTTTCCTAAATCAAAACAATGCCTTATCTCCTCTTCTCTCTCGGCTCTGCTTATTTCGCTGTTTACCTGAAGGGTTGGTCCACGGTCCACCAACAGTCTCGTTCTGCCACCTATGGCTGTCTGTTGAGGATTTAATTTCCCAATTGGAGCTATCTGTGTTGAAGGTGCAGCCCAGAGAGTATTTTAGCTTTCCCCAATTTGAAAATTTCCTAACTGTAGTTCAAGAGTAGGGAAAGGAAAAGACAAAAAAACCAAATCAGACTAAAATTAAAGAATGCAAATGAATACAAGAGGCTGTTCAATTAGCTGTGTCTTAATACTGTACCAGTTTGTGCTGTTGGCTGGTGTCCAAGGGTACTGATAGAGGAAAGTTAAACATAAGGATTTGCATTTGAAGTTTTAATTTGATTTGACTGATAAAACTCTTCCTTTCATGGTGTAAATGATGTCATCCTTTGATCCAGACAAAGGCTTTGATGAAACCACCCTTCTTTTGGCTTTTGGATTTAATGGAAATCAGACCAGCTCTTCGCTTCACACAAACCCAGTTTTGGACTCTCAGTAATATTCTGGGAGCAAAAGGCCAAAACATTTCCCTCCCCACCAAATGTGTGATATGCTAAAAACGTTAGTTACTTGGAGAGTGGAACAAATGTACAGCTCTCTCTTTTCCTTCCTTGAAAAGAGGTGCCACAGGACCCTAACCACCAGGTTCAGGAACAGCTGCTGCCCCTCCACCATCAGACTCCTCAATGACAAACTCAATCAGGGACTCATTTAAGGACTCTGACTTTGGACATTATTTATCATTAAATATTCATTTTCTTCATTGCAGTCAATTTGTTTACATTTTTTTACATTTCTCTCTTTTATCTGTATCTTTTCTTGCATTACAGATAAGTGTGTCTTAAAAACACACTGAAATGCTGAAGGAACTCTGCCAGACTTTGCAGCATCTGTAGAAGACATAGATATATTGCCAACATTTCGGACCTAAACGGTTCCTCCAGCATTTTGGTGTGTTTGTATTACAATCACAGCATCTGCAGGCTTTCACATTTCACTCAGAAATTCTGCCTGGCCCGCAGGATAAAGAATCTCAGCTGACAATAAATCTGAACTTTTAAAAGAGAACTGGTTTTAAAGAGAACTGGTAGAACATTACAGTACTGTATGCAGTTTTGGTCGCCAAACTACAGGAAAGATGTCAATAAGATTGAAAGAATGAAGAGTAGATTTATTGTTCCCTGGAACATAGAAGGATGAAGGAAGATTTGATAGAGATATTTAAAATTATGAGGGGGATAGACAGAGTAAAATTAAAGAAAGCCCTTTCCATTTAGGTTAGGTGAGATACAAACTAGAGTACATGGGTTAAGGGTGAAAGGGGAAAAGTTTAGCGGGAATGTGAGGGGGAACTTCTTCACCCAGAGAGTGGTGGGAGTGAGGAACGAGCTTTCAGCTGAAGAGGTGAATGTGGGCTCAAAGAAAAATTTGGACAGGTACATGGATGGGAAGGGTATAGATAGATATAGACTGGGTGCAGGTCAGTGGGACTAGGTAAGCTAGTTTGACACAGACTCATAAAAGAGCCTGGTTCTGTGCTGTAATATTCTATGATTCTACAGTACAAGCCTTTCTGTCCGCAATGCTGTGCCAAGCTATATAAACAAACCACACAACAATCTAACCCTTCCCTATCTCATAATTCTTTATTTTTCTTGCGTCCATTTCTTGCTTTTGAATGTTCCTGTGGAACCAGCTTCCACCCCTGCCCCTACCCTTGGCAATGCACTCCAGCCACTCACTATTATCTATTTTTAAAAAACTTACCTCTGACATCACCTCCAAACTCACTTTAACCAAATGACCTCTGGTGTTTGGTTCTTTTGCCCTGGGAAAAGGCTGTCCACTCTACCCATCTGTACCTCTGATAATCATGTACAGGTACACGATCCTTTATCCGGAACCCTTGGGGGCAGTGTGTTCCGAATTTCAGATTTTTTTCTTATTTCGGATAGCCTGATTTAAGCCCACCTGAATTGTGCTGCCGTATCCACCCCCACCCCTTTCCAGTCACACTGCCGCCTCCCCCCCCCCACCCCCATCGCCCACCCGACTCGCACTGCCGGTCTCTTGCCCGCCCGACTCTCGCTGCTATCTCTCTCTGCACTTGCCGGATTTTGGAGCTTTCTGGATTTTAGATGTCTGGATAAAGGATTGTGAACCTGTATCAGTCACATCTCATTCTTTCCTGTTCCAAAGGCAAAAGTCCCAGCTCTGTCAACCTTGCTTCATAAGACATGACGTCCAATCCAGACAATATCCTGGTAAATCTCAGCATCCTTTCTGTAATGAGGCAACCAGAACTGAACGTAATACTTGACAAGTCTGGTCTGACTTGTTTTATCGAGCTGCTTTTATTTGTTTAATTGTATGACTTTTGGTTTCCTCAGGTGTAGTTGTGGGATTCATACCTTCTGCACCAGGAAATACAGTGACTTCTGACCAAACCTTACTCTCCTCTCACCTGAGATGGTGACTGCTGTGAATCTTTGTCCACACTGTATGGCACATGTTAATAAGTCTGGATGAGGTACTGTTCCTTTGTGCTGGATTAGAGAGTGCCAACGTAAGGGTTAAAGAACAACAAGGCAAGTTCACTCTTGGCCAGATTGGCTGTGTCTTGTTGAAGTTGTACTGTTCAAACAATTTCTGAGGGAACTTTTGGAAGCGGGCCTGATGAAGTTCGACAGAGAAGCCGTAGAAATGAAGAAACACTGAACAAAACCATAACTAACTTAAGGAATGTCAGCCCAGCCCAGTGTGAGTGATGGCATCTTCACCACGATAGCACCATCGACAAACCCTTTCTGCAGTTGCGTAGTCCAGGTTAATTGATTGAGTGGAGTTTTGACTGTCTTTAGCAAGGAACCCGATACAGTTTATTTCTTGTGAATGTTGATTTTGCTGACTTTGGAGCACGTTTAAAGCGTGTGATCTAAGCATCACTGAAGGTTCTGGCATGGGATTACTCCTGGGAAGTCAAAGTGCACTGTAAGGCAATCAAGAAAATAGATGATCAGAGTTGGTGTTGGCATTTGCTTACCGTCAGCCAGTTGATGACGAGAATTTATTGCCATGTACACAGTACATGCACAGGGATACCTGGATCCTTGCCTGTTGCTGACAAACAGAATATTATAAATAAAATTAACAAAGTATGCCAAGATTTAAAAAGAAGAAATAAATATAAAAATATGGATAAATATTTTCAGGTGGTAAATAAAACATAAACCAAAGTAGCTTTTCAGAAGACTCGACCGGCCGTTCTCAATCATTTGTTTTTGGCGAAGGCCCCCTCAGGTCTCTGCTGAAAGCTTATGGACCCCCTTCCCTGTGAAGCTGTCAAGTTTTGGTTTATTCTGTACTTCTCTCCTCGCTCAAAAAAAATTTAAAATATTTATGTTATGAATGTTGAAAAGAAGACTAGACTTTTTCTTCAATGTGCTGCCTGGGATGTAAGGCCCCTGTTGAGAATGACTTGGGTAGAATAGTTTATTGTTTGGAAGAATGAGGGGAGATTTGATAAAGGTATTTAAAATTATGAAGAGGATAGGCTTTTTCTACTGAGGGTAGGTGAGATACAAACCACAGGACATGGGTTAAGAGGGAACGGGGAAAAGTTTAGGGGAACATTAGGGGGATCTTCTTCACATAAAGAATGGTGAGTGTGGAATAAGATGCCAGCTGAAGTGGTGAATACTGGCTTAATTTTAACATTTAAGAAGAATTTGGGCAGGTGCATCGCTGGAAGAGGGAGGGGAGGGCTATGGACTGGGTGAATGGAGAAAAATGGTTTGGCACAGACTAGAAAGGCCAAAGGTAATGTTCTATGGTTGTATGATTTCTATGGATTGGGGTAGAATGGAGAGGTTCAAGAATTTGTTTGGGGGAGGGAGGGGAAACCTGTCCTTGAACATAAAGGTGGTGGTCTTCAGGCTTCTGTATCTTCAGCCCAAAGGGAGCAGTGAGAGGTGGTTGTGACCAGGGTGATGAGGGTCCTTTATAATGTTGGCTAGCTTCTTGAGGCAGCGCCTCACATTGACATCTGCAATCAACAGGAGTTTGGTACTTGTAATAGACTTGGCTAAATCCCAATCCAGGGGGTGTTTTTGCACTATCAATAACTGGTAATTCTTCCTCTCCCGCAGAAAAAGAATCTCAGGGTTGTATGTGATGTCATGTATGTACTCTGACAATAAGTCTGAATCACACAAGATGTTGACCATTCGATCTCCACAGTGGTTGTCTGACTTAATTTTTAAATTTAAAACTTAGACAGGCCTTTTTGGCCCATCAGCCTGTGCCACCCAATTGCACCCATTTAACTACACTCCAGTACATTTTGAAGGGTGGGAAGAAACCGGAGCCCCTAGCGAAAGCCCATATAGAACGTATAGCTCCTTACAGATTCGAACCCTGGTCCCTATTGCTGGCACTGTAACAGCATGGTGCTAACTGTGCCACCCATGGAGACTTCGAATTCCAGAGAGTTGGATTTTTTGTTTGTTTGTTTCAGATTTTTACCTTCTCTGGAAGATCTCATGTTGCTGGGCACTTAACAAAGTCAAGCTGTTGTTGGTTAGGAAGACAAACCATTTTCAGTGGCATTTTGAACACTGTCCCTTGGGCGTTCTGTTCTGCTGTGGGTTTGATTGTTGGAAGCGTAGGGCCGTTTGATGCGGAGCGGAGGAAGGTGGAACAGAAAGGCTGGAGGAAGGCCCCATCTGTTCTTTGTATCTAATGCCTGTAGGCACGCAAAATGTCTCCCTGCTCCTCACATTTTACAGGTCTGAATGTAAATATAATGTTTTAAAAAAAAAAGAAATTGTTTTACGTTGGCTTATTTGATGGCACCGGAGCTCGTGGATTACATTTCTGAAAGGGAAGAGAAATAAGTCGTGTACTTACAGCAACGGGCACAGATGTCGCTAACTGCTTTACAGTCATTTGAAAATGTTAGGAAGCTGAACAGATGGGGGTGCAGCTTAACGAGTTCCATGGCTATCAGTTTATATGGAGCAATCTCCAAAAAGCAAAATGATGACTAGGTCTTAACCAACATATGTTGGTTGGAAATAAATTATTGGCTACAGCACTGGAGTTAGCTACCCTTTCTTCCCTCACCCTCCCCCCAGTGGTTGCTCATCTCTTACACTTCACCAAGTCGAGAGATGGGACAGCGAAACTCTCCAGGTGCTGGGAATCTGAAATAATAATAGCACTCGGTGGAAATGCTCAGCAGGCCAGGCAATATCTGTCAAGAGAGAAATGGATTGAAGATGCCCCGATAATAACCTTTCTCCTGCAATGATCAAAGATTATGGACCTGAGGTGTAACCCCTCTTTCTATCTCCCAGATGCTACCTGACCTGCTGAGTATTTCCAGGGTGCTCGGTTTCTTTTGGGTAAATCTGATGACATTTCCACCCAGATGATGACAACCCCACCAGTGCAACATCCTTTTTGTGTTGCACAGGAAGTCTTAGTTTAGACCAGAAATTCTCAAAGTTTATGGTCCCTCTTCCCTGCAAAGCAGTCAAATCTAGTTGGTTTCTTCCATACTTCTCTCCTACCAACGACAAAAACATTTTAGAAATTATGATTTCAGTCCATGGCGCCCCCCCGCCCTAAAACTGCTAAGAATAGAATAAATTTCTTTAAAGCAACTTGTGGATGTAAATGACTTTGCCTTCTGGATTTCCATTTGTATCGTTTAATGTTGAACTGGCAACACTTTGAATCAATTTGGGCTGAGTTCAATTGATCTTCAATTCACCGGATGGGTAAACTTGTGCTCTATTTTACAACAGCAGAAGGAGGCCATTTGGCCCATGTACTCTCTGCACATCCTGTCAGTCCCATTTCTCCTTCATTTTCTCTGCAACTTGTTCCCTCACATATTCATCAACCCCCCCTCTTCTATTTAACCATTCATTTATAGAAGGGGGTAGTATAGAGGAGCCATTCTCAAACAGGGGCCATACAACCCGCCCCCACTCCCCCAGGAGCCACAGCATGTTTAAGTGGGGGCCACGGACTGAACTCATAAAATGAGCAAAGAGAAGCATGGAAGAAACCAATTAAACTTGACTGCTTTAAGGGCCCATAAACACTGAGCAGAGTCCTATGGGGGCCATAGCCAAAAAAAGGTTAAGAATGGTTGGTATAGAGTGACCGATTAACCAACCAGCGCACCTTTGGGACGTAGATAGAAGTCACAGAGAGAGTGCAAACTCCATATTGACAGGATCTGAGGGCAGGATTGAACCCAGGGCTATGGAGAGGGGAGTCAGCAGAAGCAATTGCATTTTCCCCTTTGAAGTTGGGAACCTGGAATTCACTGGGAAGTGGGGAGAAATTCTGAAACACGGGAGTGATTGCCTCCACCTGGAGAATAACGAACAGAGGGAGCAATGATCACTAAGGGCACCCAGCAGTCAAGCAACACGGTGGATACCAAAGTGATCCTGATACGGGCCTGGAGCAGTAAGTCACCACCACCTTGCCTCAGCACAGGGCTTGGGCAGAGGATACATAAGCTTGAAAACATACCTCCAGATTCAAGGTTCGTTTTTTTTAAATCTCACTTCTCAACTTCTTTCTCTTCTACCTCCTCACCTGTATCCATCTACAACCACTTTCCAGTTACCTTCTCATCTCTCCTCCTTCCCCCACCTTTATATTCAGCTAGCTACCTATTTTTCTGCGTTCCTGATGAAGGGTTCCGGCCCGAAACTTTGCTTTTTATTTTCAATGGATGCTATGTGACCTGGTACTCTAACCCTGTGAATGTGATTGACAATTCATTTATTTCAACATGCTGAGTTCCTCCAGCATTTTGTCTTTTGCTCCAGATTCCAGCATCTGCAGGTGCTTATATTGACAGCCTTGGTCCCTGTTCAGTACTTGCTCACTGAAGTTACAATTCCATTAGTGCCCCTTCCCCAGCACATAGAATATTGAACATTACAGCACAGAAACAGGCCCTTCCACCCTTCTAGTCTGTGCCAAACTATTTTTATGCCAAGTCCCGCTGAACTGCAACCAGTCATAGCCCTCCATACTGCTCCCATCCATGTACCTGTCCAAATTCTTCCAAAATGTTCAAATTGAGGCCGCATTCACCCCTTTTCAGCTGGCAGCTCATTTAACACTCCCACCACTCTGTGAAGAAGATCCCCCTAAACCTTTCCCCTTTCACCCTTAACCCATGTCCTTTGGTTTGTATCTCACCTACCCTCAGTGGAAAAAGCCTATCTACATTTACTCATCTATCCCCCTCATAATTTTAAATACCTCTATCAAATCTCCCCTCATTCTTTTCTTTTTCAATCTTTTTATTATTATTATAATTTATAAACACATACAGTTCAAAGAGATATAAAAAAAATACATAGTAAGTAATGAATTAATACAGAGATATTAAACAATAATATTACAGAATAAAAATATATCATAAAAAATTTTTTTTTGATCAGTTTAGGGTGTGAACTATCTCTAAAAAAAGATATAATTAATAACAATATATGAAAAAAGAGAAAAAAAAACCAAAAAAGAAGAAAAAACAAATCTGAATTAAAAAAAAACTTTAAAAAAAAACCTACAGATATAGCTAAACCACGCCGATCACTCCGATCTCATCTTACAGCCCAATTATCATACATAATCATAGAAAGAAAACAGAGCCAGATCAACTCACCACAAATGAAAATATTGAATAAATGGTCGCCAGGTTAACTCAAACTTAGAAGGGGATTCATAGACAGAGTTTCTAATTTTCTCTAAATTTAAACATAGTATGGTTTGGGTAAACCATTGGAAAACAGTGGGAGGATTTACCTCTTTCCAATTTAATAGTATAGATCTTCTAGCCATTAGTGTAAGAAAAGCAATCATACGATCCGCAGGAAGAGATAAATAAGTCAAATCTATCATAGGTAATCCAAAAATTGCAGTAATGGGATGTGGTTGTAAATCAATATTCAAAACAGTAGATATAATGGAAAAAATTTCCTTCCAATAATTCTGTAAAGAGGGACAGGACCAAAACATATGTGTAAGGGAAGCTATTTCCAATTGACATTTATCACATATAGGATCGATATGAGAATAAAAGCGATGGAGTTTATCTTTAGACATATGAGCTCTATGAACAACTTTAAACTGTATTAGTGAATGTTTTGCACATAGAGAAGAAGAGTTTACCAGTCGCAGAATTTTATTCCAATTTTCATTAGAAATATGAAGGTTGAGTTCTCTTTCCCAATCATTTTTAAACTTTTCAAAAGTCCCAGAATTTATTTTTGTAATTATATTATATAATTTAGATATCACACCTTTTGGAGGGAATTTTGAATATAGTATATCCTCTAAAACAGTCGTAGTCTCCCGATTGAGAAAAGAGGGTAAAGTAGAAACTAAGAAACTCCTAATCTGCAAATATCGAAAGAAATGAGATCGAGGTAAATCATATTTCATGGATAATTGTTCAAATGACATGAAAGAGTTATCCAAGAATAAATCCGAAAAGCATGTTATACCTTTAACTTTCCAGAGTAAATAAGCTTGATCAATTAGAGAGGGATGAAAAAGGAAATTTAGTACAATAGGAGTTTCCAAGATAAAATGACTTAGGCCAAAAAATCTCCGGAATTGAAACCATATACGTAGTGTATGTTTAGCCATTGGATTATCAATTTGTTTATATAATTTAGTAAGAGTAAAAGGGAGAGCAGCTCCCAAAATAGAGCTAATTGAAAAATTTTGTATCGGTTTAATTTCTAAATTTACCCAATGGGGATTTAGAGATAATTCTGAATAATTCAACCAATACCTTAAGTAACTAATATTAATTGCCCAGTAATAAATTCTAAAGTTGGGTAATGCCAACCCTCCCTCTAGTTTAGATTTCTGTAAATATTTTTTCCCCAATCTAGGATTCTTGTTTTGCCAGATATACGAGGACAATTTAGAATCGACCCTCATTCTTCTACACTCCAGGGAATAAAGTCCTAAACTGTTTACCTTTCCCTGCAACTCAGCTCCTGAAGTCCGGGCAACATCCTAGTAAATCTTCTCTGCCCTGAAAACTTTCTTCCAGCATTTATCCACTTCCTTTCCTCAACCTCCCACTGATCCAAGATCACTGCGATACACGCTGACTTTAAAATAAAAAAAACCCTTCCCTCGTGGCGGTTCTCTGACTGATTAAGTTGATGCGTCCTTGTATACTGTACTGAGTTTCATGCCACTGACAGCAATGAGCTCATCAAAATCTTCCACAATTTTGAGCAGCTCCTTCAAATTTCCCTCGAGCTCCACTTTCAGAGCGAGCTTAGATTCTCTCCAGCCTTTTCCCTGCCCCTCTCGTTCCCACTCCATTTCCCTCGAACCATGACATCCTTCCCAAATCATGGTGCCAAGAATCAAACGCAGATGCTCCATGGAGGTTTGACCAACAATCTGTAAAGATTGAAATCAAAAAGACTGTTGCTGTTCTGACTGAATGCCAGCTTGAGACTGAGGTCTGTAGATGACAAATTCCCAGGGTGTGTGCACCAACTTAAATTTAAACATACAGCCTAGTCGGAGGCAGGCCTTTTCAACCTATGAGTTTGTGCTGCCCAATTTATCTACATCCCTGGTATGTTTTGAACAGTAGGAGGAAACCAAAGTCCCCGGGGAAAACCGACGCAGACACGGGGAGAACGTATAAATTCCTTACAGACAGCATGGGATTCGAACCCTGGTCCCGATCGCTGATGCTGTAGCAGCGTTGCACTAACCGTGCTGCCCACGAGGTGGGTAGGTGAGCGCTGAGATGCACCCAAACGATATAATTTGTTTTATAGTTCCTGTAAAAACACGACACTGGAGAAACTCAGCAGGTCAAACAGTGTCCTTTATACAGCAAAGATAAAGATATAGAACCAACATTTCGGGCTTGAGCCCTTCATCAAAGTATGAGCTAAATGTAGGCAGGTGCCCAATACGTTGGTTCTGTATCTTTCTATTTGCTATAGTTTGGGTGCCTGTCTACATTTTGCTCATACCTTGTTGGTTATATATCTTCAACTTTTCTATATAAAATACAGGTATGTGCTGCTTAACGTCCATTCGGGTAACGTCAGTTTGGGCAACGTCTGACCGCATAAACGTCTGTGGTCCCAAAATTACTCAGTTATGCGAGCAAGTCTGCACCGATTTGGAAAAAGTGATTTCTAGCTATCGGAAATTGTACACTGTATACCCAAATTGATCCGACTGCCCCGCTCTCTCCCCACAGCCATCGGACCCCACACTGATCCCATTGCCCTGCTCTCTCCCCACAGTCTCGTGTCGGTCCCCACATTGATCCCACTGCCTTGGTCCCTACTTACAACTAAAAAGTTTATAGGTACACTATAGTATCCCCATATCGCTTTGCTAAGTATATAATAGTGTTCACACAACATATAGACGTTAAGTGGCGCGTACCTGGGCGCCTGCCTACATGTTGCTCATACCTTGATGATGGTTCTGTATCTTTATCTTTGCGATATAAAGGACAATGTTTGACCTGCTGAGTGTCTCCAACATTGTGTTTTTACTTCAATCAAGGTTTTGATAGTTGATCAGGGTCACCCTAGTCTGTGTTTGAAGTACGTTTAATCCCTTGGTGTTAGAGGAGGGGGCAGGGTAGAGAGCAAGAGGGGAAGGAGGGAGGGTTTTGAAATATAATCTGTGTGTCAGCAAAGCTTGAGGACTGAATTTTGTGTTCATGTCATTTCCTGATGCCGCTGAAATATTTAAGGTGTAAACATTAGCGACAAACTTAAAACAAACTGTTTTGCTCCTGGCTTTAGTGTCTAGTTTCATTAATTTACACACTGGCAGCTGTTTGAATCTGTCTCCCATTGCTTTTGTTTTAAGTTTCTGATCTGACTGAGCACCATTTTGCCCTTTTTTAAAAAACAGTAAGGGTGGGTCTGGGAGTGAAATTGTGTGTGAAGTTCTAGCAGAGAGTGCATGGGCTGGTTTCAAATTACACCATTTACATAGGCTCCTGCTATACAGTACTGAATTCTCCTTTCAGGCAGCTTCCTTTGAAGACCCAACAAGTTAACTGTTTCAGTGCTGGGTGCATTTGATCAGATGTAGTAACAGGCCATTCAGTCCAACAGTTAATATCAGTATCTAGACTGCTATTTTCAACCTTTATTTGGCTCTGTGATTTTCCCCCATCTACTCAAAGTTTATGACCCCCTTCCCTGTGAAGCAGTCAAGTTTCCTTCCGTACACACTGACTACATGAAAACTATTTGTGTTACATGAGGTGAAAAGAAAACAAGATTTGAATGTGCCATGGCCCCCAGGAGGGGCGTCAAGGTCCCTGTTGAGAACATCTGATTTGGACCTCACTAGCCTTCTCCCACTTTTTTCCCTTGATGAAGGGCTCGGGCCTGAAACATCGACCATTCTTTCTCTCCCCCCACACCCCCCCCCCCCCCATGGAGGCTGCTCGACCCTTATGAAAACAGGTTGAGTGAACTTGGCCTTTTCTCCTGGGAGTGGCAGAGGATGGGAGGTGACCTGATGAAGCACATAAGATGAAGAGAGTCATTGATCATGTCAATAGTCCGAGGCTTTTTTTCCAGGGGTGAAGTGGATGCCACAAGAGGACGCGGGTTTAAGGTGCTGGGAGTAGGTACAAAGGAGATGTCAGGGGTGTTTTTTTATGCATAGGGAGGTGGGCAGGTGGAATGGGTAATGGTGGTGGAGTTGGATACTAAGGGTCTTTTAATGGACTTTTGGATAGGGGGCTAAGGGTAAGCCTAGTAATTTCTATGGTAGGCACATGTTTCAGCACAACTTTCTGGGCCAAAGGGCTTGTATTGTGCTGCAGGTTTTCTATGTCTCTATGACCTGCTGAGTTCCCCCAGCAGATCATTTTTACTCCAGATTCCAGCATCTGCCATCTCTCATGTCCCCATATTCCCCCCCTTTACGAAAATAAAGTTAGTTTACTTTCTCGTTTCTCATTTGAATATTTAGAAAATTCAGAGATCATCCTTGTCCAGAATAAATTACAGATAGAGGGATACTGAGATCCTCCAGCAGTTTATTTTTAACTTCAGACTTCAGCAACTGCAGCACATTGTGCCTCTCCATTTTCCGCCAAACTCCCAAATGGACTTCCTGGTGACCACCTGGTTTTGGCATCTCCCTCCTCTCGCGATCTCCATTAATCCTAAAGGTCTCTCACTTGCTGAACGAGCCTGCGGCTCGCTCAGTCTTCCCTCTATTTCACCACAGTTCTGGTAATGCCTCATGACAAGAACAGTGCTGGAGGAAGCTGAGGGGATTCATGGGAATATTGCCAAGGCTAGAGAATTATAATTGGGAAGATCGGCTGGGGGTGTTTACTTCAGAATGTAGACAGAGGGGGAGGTTGAATTGAAGTGTTTTGGGCGGCACGGTTAGTGCAGCGGTTAGCATGAAGCTATTACACCACCAGCCAGCTAAGTTCAAATCCAGTGCAGTCAGTAAGGAGTTTTTACGTTCTCCCCGTCTCTTGAGTAGGTTTCCCCTGAGTGCTCCGGTTTCCTCCCACCCTCCAAAAATACATGGGTTGTAGTGTATTTGAGCAGCACAGGTTTGTGGGCCCGAAGGGTCTGTTACCATGCTGTAGATCTAAATTTAAAAACATTTACATGGAGAAGGCCTGGATATGGTGAGGCCTGGTCTAGTGCATCTTGGGACTGCATCTGCCTCCTACCCCATTTGTCATGGTTTGAGCATCACCTGCCCAATTTTCTCTCTGAAACTTGGGTAATTTTACTGTGTTGCTTATTCAAATGCAGCTGCTTGTAATTTCTTGAATGCGGTTTAAAAAAAAAACTCAGGCCCCATCTGTTGTATGTGCAATGGAGTTGCACAACCTTTAATGGCTACCTTTTATTAATCTGGAGGCATTAATCTTGGATAACAGCCAGAACTTTTATCTTCCTTTTTAAAGTTGTATGAAGCACAACCTGCGGCTTACAGCTGAAGGGGACTGCAGTGGCAGCCAGGAGCTAGTCTATGGATGATCTCCAACTTGATCATTTTAATTCTGAGGTGTTGTTGGAACAGAAATCAGTGTGCACAGGTGGGGCATGCAGGTGAAGTGAGGAACACCTATCCTGCAGCAGTAATAGGAATTTTTCACTCGTACAGTGCACTAACAATGAATGCCCTTTATTCCGTTTGGCTGTAGCAGTGGCAAAGACGTCACTGAAATCTGGGGATGGATGGTTTTTTTAAATATTGATTTTGAATGAACAGCGCTGGGGGCTGTTTAGCAGTGTCTGTATGTTTTCTGCCTCGGTGAATTCGAGTCTGCCTGTTTCAGCTTGCATTCAATGCACAGCCTGGGGTATTTGAAAATGTTTGCTTGTTTGAACTCTACATTAGGAGCTGCCTACATACAAGTCCAGGTACTCCATGGTGGTGGAGTTCCAGCATTAGAAGCTTCCAGAAAAATTGCTTCCTGCAGGGACGATGGCTTCAAAGCCACTAACCAATAAAGCGGCTGAGATGAAATAATTGTATGAGTGAGGGAAACTGGATAAATATTTCATTTGCGGCATTTTAATTTTGCAGCTTTGTTTCCATTTACTGGGTTCATGGAAGCTTATTGTCATATGCAGTGTACAGATGCAAAGAAAGTCTTGCCTGCTGACAGCTTCTGAATTGCATAAAATATGACAACACAAATTAAGTATAATGAAGACAGGAAAACTGTTAATATACAAGAACAGAGAATTAATAATAAATACAACCTGGTATCTGGAATTCAAGCAACTGGCAGCTTAAACAAACTGGCAAAAAAAAAGGAAAATAATTTTAAAAATTAAAATAAATAAGAATAAAATAATAGGTTAAAATATATGTTTAAATTTGTAAATGTAAATGTTCTCTGAAGAAACACATAAACCTTTGGTGAAGATGGGAGCAAGTATTCAGCCTGTGGAGGGCCTTGGTCATGTTTTGCTCGTAGAAGCCGTTTGAATAAAGTTGTGTGAAACAGTGATGGCGTCGCCCAGGATGAAGAGCTGGTTGATGCCTCTTACCGTTGGGGTGACTCTCTTAAAGTGTCTCCTTATCCCTGTTTACGAAGAGTCGCCTTGGTCAGAGGCTTTATCTGTAAACTTGGGAGAGAAGGAATTTAATTACCTATAATGTTATTGTTCGTCTTTCGGGCAGCTCCGTGGAGGGGGAGGAACCTGCAGATGCAACGATGGTTAAATGTTTTCAAAGAACGTGAGTGAAAATAAAGTAAAATGCTTCAAGGTTTATATATGCAAGTGAAATACTTTTTGTCTTTTAAACTGTTCATTCTAATGCAGGTTCTTTAGTTAGGTATTGTAAAAGTACATCTCAAGCAGCCAGGAAATACACTTGTCCGGCATCTACTGATCTCCATTGGTGCCCGATACCAGGCTTTTTTTTTACAGTATTCATATTAGGCTGGTTGTGAAAATATGCTGTCTGTAGTACAGATCTTTTGTGCCTTGTGGTATGGTTCTGTTTTGGGAGATGGGGGAACTTCATGAGTATGATGTGTGCTTGTTGGGGTGGTGGGGAGAATGCTGATTTTGAAGGTAGCAGGAAGTAGAGAGTGTGGTCAGGCTGCTGGGGGCCCTTTTATGGCAGCTGCCTTCCTCACGTTGACATCTTCAATGGAATCGGGATTGGAGGTGGACAGCTCGGATTTGCCTCTTTCTGCACCCTTCTGTGTTCCTGAACACTTGAATTCCCAAACCAGGCCATGATGCAAGCAGTCAGTATACCTTCCACATTGCACCTGCAGAAGCTTGGCAGGGTATTTTTCCAACGTGCAAAATGCCCTTAGAAAATAGAGGTGTCGCTGTCCCTTTCACAGCGCTGTGGCAGATGTTGAATCATTGGTGGGTCTGAGTCACATCAGTAGGTTAGCATCCATTCTCAGCAATGGTTGTACATCCCATAGGGCCCACAGCACATTGAAGGAGGGGCCACAGACTGAAATCATGAACTTTTTTTGTTTTTTTTATGTAGTCAGTAGGAGAGAAATACAGAAGAAACCAACTAAACTTGACTGCTTTACGGTAAACTTTGAGCGGACCTCTAAGGGGACCATAACCACCAAATTACAGCACAGAAACTGGTACTTTGGCCTAACTTATTTCTACCTGTTGCAGCCCATTTGGTCACATTTGATCCATACTCCTCTGAACCTTTCCCATTCACGTACCCATCCAAATACCTTTTGAACATTACAACTGTTCCCTCTTCTACCTCTATAAGTAACCTACTTATCACTTTGCAGGAGAAGGGAATAGAAGGGAGAGAAAGAAAGGATGGGAGCACTGGGACTCAATTGGAGTTTGTTGTGTACACTAAAACCCCTGGAATCCAACATCTATGGGGATTGGTAGATACCAAATATGCAAATCTTCTGGTTGCTTGAGATTCACTCTTATAATGCCTAACTAATGCACCTGCATTAAGAATTAACAGTTTAAAAAACACTTTGGGAGAGTCACCCCAGAAGTGGGTGGCATTGACCGACTCTTCATCCTGTGCAACACCATTTTATTCAAACACAGCTTTATTCAAACATTTACTGCGGGCAGGGCATAACTGAGGCGCTCCGCTGGCTGAATATTTAATCCCATCTTAACCAAAGGTTTGTGCAGTGCTTCGGAGAACATTTTAATATTTTAATTTAAATACAGCACATTAACAGGTCCTTTCAGCCCGTGCTGCCCACTTATGCCCAATTGACCTGGTACATTTTTAAGAGTGGGAGGCATCTGGAGGAAACCCACGCCTACACGGGGAGAGCATACAAGCTCCTTACAGACAGCGCGGGATTCGAACTCTGGTCCCAATTGCTGGTGCCGTAACAGTGTTGCGCTAACCGTTACGCCAACTGGGCCGCCCACTGTTACAATTTAAAACCTTTAAATGTTTTATTTAAATGTTTGGGACAGCCCGATTGGCGTAGTGGTTAGCACAACGCTGTTACTGTGCCAGCGATCAGGGCCAAGTTTCAAATTCTGCGCTGCCTGTAACAAGTTTGTACGTTCTCTCCGTGTCTGCGCGGGTTTTCCCCAGGGGCTCCAATTTCCTCCCACTGTTTGAAACATACCAGGGTGTAGGTTAATTGGATGTAAATTGGGTGGCATGGGCTCGTGGGGAGAAATGGCCTGTTACCGGGCTGAATGTCTAAATTTCAAGTAAATTTTTTAAATTAAAAAAAATCTATTTATTTATTTTAATTTTAATTTTATTTATTTATTTGATTTTATTTTTCTGATTGCTTGAGGTTGCCAGTTGCTTGAATCCAAGATCACGGGGATTTTATTGTATCTGACTGGTGCTTTTAACACCTGGCGCCAGCCTTTGTTCCAATCCACCCATTTCACGTAAATGTTGCCTGTCTTTATTTTCTAACTGCACAATAAAGCTCCGTCTGGTAACAATCTGATTTCCATTTGATTCTGCTGGAGTAAGAAGGTGAGGGCTTGTCATTCTTTTTTTTTTGTTTTGCAGATGTCTGTGAAGCAATAGTTCTAGGAAATCCAGGAATGATTGATTTTACCCGCAGATAGCTGCCCATTAACACTGCTTCCCTATGGCTCCTTTGGGTCCCAGTAATAGGTTTGGTATTAGTTCTGTCATAATTCTCTGAAATTGTTTGCCGGCTGACTTCAGTCGATGCTGATCCATTTGATCTTGGCCCTCAAGAAGACTTACTGCAACACAATAGACTTGTACTGGAGTAACATGTTGATGAAATAGTTGATTCTAATTGATAGCGACTCAGGCCTTGGTGATTCCATTAATTGATCCCACGTGACTGAATTTACCAAGAGCTGTCTGTATACATTTCTGTTTTGAGAGGTACTGCAGTGATGAAAATGCTGTTGGCTCCTTTCACCAAACTGGTTGGGACTTGTAAACTTGCCTTTAAACGAGAGTAGTGTGTGCTTGTGTAAATCAGTGTCACTCATTGATTAATGTCCGGAAAGCATTTGCAACCATTTGTAAATGGGTTTTCACCACAGAACCACACACTTCCTTGGGTTGATAATGCACAGTCTGTGCTGTGGATAAAGCTTGTTTAAACCTCAGGAGGAGGTCGTTCGGCCCATTGCCTTAGTTCCAAATTCTTTTCGTTTCCCTGATTAAAATTCTCTTTACCAGGATGTTGCCTGGATTGGAGAACATGTCACATGGGGCAAGGTTGTCAGAGCTCGGGCTTTTCCCTTTGGAGTGACGAAGGATGAGAGGAGATTTGACATGATTATGTGGGGCTCAGATTGGGTGGACAGCCAGCACCTTTATCCTGGGCTACAATAGCAAATACCAGAGGGCATTGATCTACGGTGAGCGGAGGAAAGTTTAGGGGTGATGTCAGGGATACATTTTTAACTCAGAGGGTCATGAGTGCCTGGAATACATTGCCAGGGGTTGTGATGGAGGTTGGAACAATAGGGGAATTTAAGACTCTTAGACACATGGATATAAGAAAAATCTGTGGCTATAGGCATGAAGTAGGGAAAATTTAGATTGATGTGGAGTAGATTTCCATAGGTCAGCATGATGTTATGGGCTGAAGGGCCTGTACTGTGCTGGAATGTTCTATGATTGTTCAATGAAATGGAAAAAAAGAAATGTGAATGTGGAATGATAATATGCAGGTAGCTATATAACACTGACACTTCTGATTCAAGAATAAATCTATTTACAGATGTTTCCAAGGAACTGAATCCTTTTATAACTTGGGGACTCTCTATATCAGTGGTTCTCAACCTTTTCCTTTCCACTCACGTACCACTTTTAAGTAATCCCTATGCCATTGGTGCACTGTGCTTAAGGTGGGATGTGGGTGGGAAGGGAAGGTTGAGAATCACTGCTCTAGACCCAATTATTACTGAAATATTTTGCTTGAGAAAAATTGTCATTGGCCCATTTCCCTTGGAGTTATGAAACTGTGCACATAATGAGACAATTAGGGACGATTTTAACACAGTGGTTTTCAAACTTTTTCTTTCCACCCACATAGCACTGATGACATAAGGAATACTTAAAGTGAGTGGAAAGAAAAAGGTTGAGAACTACTGCTCTCTATCGACTCAAATCAATGTTAATTATATTTTGGATTAATAATTTGAAGTTGATCTTTAGTCATTCTTCATTTAATTTGTCAATTTCCTGCCTACAATTAACTGACTTCATTGGGATTGTTTATTGAAATTAAAGCATCCATTCTCAATGGGGACCCTACAGTGCCCCTCCCCACCGCTTGGTGCTACAGCACCTTTAAGTAAAAGCTCACCTCATGCAACATAAATATTTTAAATATGTTTTATGTAGTTAGTAGGAGAGAAGTACAGAGAAACTCAAACTTGACTGCTGCACAGGGAAGGGGGCCCTTAAACTTTGAGTGGAGTGGAGGGGGGACCACTGCCAAAATAAAAGGCTAACTTAAGGCATCATGTATTGTAAATGGGTTACCTTCTCCAATGTTAAGTGTAGTCTTTGCCCAGAATAGAAAGAATCTGGAACTTGTTTGATTTGGGGAAGAGGAACAAAATCATGGGTTTGTGGGAAGGCTGGATAAACCCAAGAGGGGGACCCAGGGAGATGGGAGGCTCATGAATCATCTGGCCTTCATATTTGGACACTGAATTCCCATTTTAAAGAGCCCATTGAACCAGATGAGTTCTTGCAACATGCAAACAAGTTTTGACCATTGGGATCAGATTTTTTAATTCCATTCCTGAATGAGCAAAAATCTTAATCAGCCCCTGCAGCACCCGTGGAGAGAGAGAGAGAGATAGAGAGAGAGAGAGAGAGAGAGAGAGAGAGAGAAGCAGGGGATACCCTTTTGCGTTGATAAACTTTCACCAGAATGAGTCAACTGATAAGTTATGAACATAGTTACTGAATCTGGTACCGCACGGATGGCAGTCTCTTCAATCTGAGGCGCCTGCAAGCTCACACCAAGACACAAGAGAAACTTGTCCGTGAACTACTCTTTGCAGACGATGCCGCTTTAGTTGCCCATTCAGAGCCAGCTCTTCAGCGCTTGACGTCCTGCTTTGCGGAAACTGCCAAAATGTTTGGCCTGGAAGTCAGCCTGAAGAAAACTGAGGTCCTCCATCAGTCAGCTCCCCACCATGACTACCAGCCCCCCCACATCTCCATCGGGCACACAAAACTCAAAACGGTCAACCAGTTTACCTATCTCGGCTGCACCATTTCATCAGATGCAAGGATTGACAATAAGATAGACAACAGACACGCCAAAGCAAATAGCGCCTTTGGAAGACTACACAAAAGAGTCTGGAAAAACAACCAACTGAAAAACCTCACAAAGATAAGCGTATACAGAGCCGTTGTCATACCCACACTCCTGTTCGGCTCCGAATCATGGGTCCTCTACCGGCATCACCTACGGCTCCTAGAACGCTTCCACCAGCGTTGTCTCCGCTCCATCCTCAACATCCATTGGAGCGCTTTCATCCCTAACATCGAAGTACTCGAGATGGCAGAGGTCGACAGCATCGAGTCCACGCTGCTGAAGATCCAGCTGCGCTGGGTGGGTCACGTCTCCAGAATGGAGGACCATCGCCTTCCCAAGATCGTGTTATATGGCGAGCTCTCCACTGGCCACCGTGACAGAGGTGCACCAAAGAAAAGGTACAAGGACTGCCTAAAGAAATCTCTTGGTGCCTGCCCCATTGACCACCGCCAGTGGGCTGATATCGCCTCAAACCGTGCATCTTGGCGCCTCACAATTTGGCGGGCAGCAACCTCCTTTGAAGAAGACCGCAGAGCCCACCTCACTGACAAAAGGCAAAGGAGGAAAAACCCAACACCCAACCCCAACCCACCAATTTTCCCCTGCAACCGCTGCAACCGTGTCTGCCTGTCCCGCATCGGACTGGTCAGCCACAAACGAGCCTGCAGCTGACGTGGACTTTTACCCCCTCCATAAATCTTCGTCCGCGAAGCCAAGCCAAAGAGTTACTGAATTATTTGTCACTTGCTTCTGAGTTAGTCATAGAGTAATGCATCTTCTGACTGGGAGCCCTTCAAACAGATGGCATTAATATCAAGTTCTTTAGCTTTTGTTAAACCACCCCCTCACTTATTCCCCCTACACAATCCCTAGCTTTGTCTTTCCCTTCCATCTCCTTTCTCACAAACATGATAAAAATCTTATCTTCCGCCTTATCATACCCAATTAAAACCTTTTGTTGGTCTGGATTTCTCCCCCAGCCGCCATTGCCTGAATTCTGAGATTTCCTGCTTCTGGTTCATTCTGCTTATCCCTTGAGGAAGAGCTCAGGCCCGAAACATTGGCAACATATCTTTGACTCCTCTTGATGCTGAAAAGACCAGTTGAGTTCCTCCAGCATTTCAGTGTGTCTTTAATAGAGTAATGTAATGCCAAACATTAAATTTTTGTGAGCTTGAAACAACATGCTGAGCTGGAGGTAAGAAGAGCTTTGATACACCTCTGCTGATGTGGGAAAATCTCCAAAGTATAAACAATTATTCCCTAACTGAGTTCGTCATTTGGTTGGATTTCTCCCACTGGGACCTTTTTAAAACAAATTGCTAGTTTTGAATTTTCATTCTAATATTCATATCCTGCCATTGCCTCATCCATTCTTTACTCCATGAGTGGCTGCAGCACTAAACCTTACTCTCCACTAGTTCTTGGTCTTTCCTGTTATTCATCTGTGCACCTTGCATTTCCAAGGTCCTGGGCTCCACCTCTCTGTGTCTTCCTCTCTCGAAAAGCTTCCTAAATACCATCTCGTTGACCTGAATTGCTATGATGCATTTCTGTCTGGGGATGTTTTAAATTTAATTTCTTACATTTAAATTTTAAAATTTGGACATACATCACAGGACTTTCAGCATCTCACTTGCACCCAATTGACCTTCAAACATGGTACGTCTTTGAAAGGTGGGATGAAAACAGAGCTCCCAGAGGAAACTCAAGCAGACACGGGGAGAATGTAAAAACTCCTTACAGACAGCGCGGGTTTCGAACCCCTGTCCCGGTCGCTGGCGCTGTATCAGTGTTGCACTAACTGCTGCACTAACCATGCAGCCCCGATGTTTTGCCATCAAAGATGTTTAATAAATACTGATGGTTGTGAGTTGCTGTAAGATCTGAGGCTATGTTACCAAGTAGCTGAAGACGGCAGATCCCACCATATCAGTCATAACTAAGTGGGAGATTTTAAGTTACCTGATGTCAGTGGTCTCTTGAACTAATTTGATGTTTATTTTCAGTCTGTACTCACTAGTTCCACCTTGTTTCACTCTGTAAATCATTTCTCTCCCCCCAAAATGCTGCCCTTTGGACACCTGAGACAGATGATACAGGGTTACGGGCAGAATGAATGTGCTGGATTCCCCGCTGTAGGTAGAGCAAAGACTGGGTATGATCTGAGCGATGTAGGCATGGATACAATGGGCAGAAAGGCCTGTTTCTGTGCTCTAACTCTTAAAATCAACCTCTTTAAGTTCTTATGACTTTGCTTGAGTTCAAGTTTTAAATTTAAATTTAGACCTAGGCTACTTTCAGCCCATGAGCCCGTGCCGCCCAGTTACACCCAAATGACCTTCAATCCCCAGTACCTTTTTGAATGGTGGGAGGAATCCGGAGCTACTGGGAAAAGGCATGGATAGAATGTACAAACTCTTAGAGACAGTGCTGGATTTGGTCACTGGCGCTGAAACAGTGTTGTGCTAACCGTGCCACCCCATATGTACCAAGATGCAATTACTGAGGTTGTTCTGTGAGCAGGCCAGTTAGACATTTCGTGCATACTACAACAAGTAAGACACAGTACAAAGTGCATAGTTACAGAGAGAGATCAGTTGGGACGGAGCAAAGGCAGGGTAATTTTACTCTATTGGGGGTCATTTAAGAGTCCAATAACGGCAGGAAAAAAATCTCCTTGAATCAAGGGATGCGTGATCTCACCCTCATGAATCTTCTTCCTGATGGGAGTGGGGTGAAGTGAGTGGGCTGGGTGGCACAAGTCTTTTAATGCATTGGCTTTGTTTTTCAAGGCAGTGAGAGTTATAGATGGAGTAAATGGAAGGGAGGCGGTGTATGTGATGGAATTGATGGAGGGGAGGGGGTGTGTGAGAGAGTTGATGGATGGGAGGTGTGTGTGTGTGAGGGTCTGAGCTACATTCACAACCCTCTGCAGTTTCCAGTGGCCTAGGGTGGAGCAGTTCTTGTCCTACCCTGAGTGGATGCTTTCAGTGGTCCCCCTGCAGAAGCTGTTGAAGGATGCAGGTGACATGCCAAATTTCCTCAGATATCCAAGGAAACAGAGGCGCTGGTGCACTTTCTTACCTATTATATTGACGTGGGTGGACCAGGGCGGGTCACATGTTCCTACTGCGAGGAACATGAAGCCATCAACTATCCTCACCTCAGTACGATTGAAGTAGACAGTGGAGTGAGTTTCATCCCTCCTCAAGAGGTCTGTGATCAGCTCCTTGGTCTTGCTTACATTGAGTGAGAGGTTGTCTTGGCTCTGAGCCACAAGTCCCTCAATTTCTATTGTATACTGTACTTTGTTGATGGAGCTCCTATCTACGACAGTGGTGTCACCTGTGAACGTTCCGATGGACTTGGAGCTGTGCTGTATGTAGGTGTGAGTTTTGTACTGGGAAGCTCAGTTCACCCCTACCTCCAGTCAATTCCCTGCCTTCCTTTGCAGGCCTCCTTTGTCCTGGTACATTTATCAGTGGCATTTGGATGCTGTTTAATTGGCCTGCACCATCATGGGTATTTGTCTTCACTCCATCAAGGACATCTTTCAGAGACAGTGTCTCAAGAAAGCAGCCTCTTTCCTCAAGGACCCCCACCACCCAGGTCACACCCTCTTCTCACTGCTACCATCAGGAAGGAGGTGCAGGAGCCTGAAAATGAACACCCAACAGTACAAGGACAGCTTCTTTCCTCTCTGCCATCAAATTTCTGAACGGGCAATGAATCTATGGACACTACCTCCCCTTTTCTCTTTTTGGCACTAGTTCTTTTTAAATCTTGTATTTACAGAATTGTAATTTATAGTAATTTTTACACCTTGCTCTGCATAATACCCCTGTTGCAAAACAACAAATTTCATGAGACCTGTTCATGATGATCAACCTGATTCTAATGTGGTGGCTAAGTTAAACTTCTTCCAATTCACCAATTTTCCTGCTTTTTAATAAAAAGGCTGGAGTTTCAACATTTGCAAATGACAGTAAACAAATGAGATGTTATCTCGATGCATTGGCAGAGCTCGCTCGAAGCAACGAATGACCTACTCTGCTTTCTAACATGGAAATATGGTCATCTTTGAAGAGGTTTAGGGAGTGCTGCAGGTCATTGGTGAATTGAGTGGACGACTGGCAGATGAAATTTAATACTGAGCGGCGTGAAGTGATAAATTTGGGTTGGGTAAACGGGAAGAGGCGAATGTAATCTCAACAGCACGATCTGCAGGGTATCTAGGAAGACAAAGAGCTGAGAGGGGCATGTTTACATACCAAATATGCCGTTGTATAGGACGATCCCAGATTTCTACCTAAGATGTTGGTTTTGAGCGATACCCTTTGTATAAGACAAAACCCCAACCTCAACCAAATCTGTCACTTACTGCTGTTAAAAGCAATTCTCAATAGTTTAATAACAAACGATCATTTAAAGGTTTAAATTTTATTTGGATATTTTAAAATAAACCACTGTCAGCTCCTGTGACAGGCCGTTTAAAACCTGTACAGAATCGGCGGCAGTTGGACTGGGTGAATGGACCCTGTGGAGGAGCGCTGGGACTTCACAAATAACTAAAGGGGCATGTGCGAGATTGCGTCAGAGCCGGCGGGAAGATGGTTATGGATGAGAGAGAGGTTATGGTTATGGATTTTAGACCCTTTGTATAAGAAGACACGATTTTAAGGAGAAACTGTTAAGTTTCGGGGATTGTCCTTTTCAACAGCATACTGGCCTTTGAAGATGGCAAGTTAGGCTTTTAGATACATTAGGTAATCTAGGCTTCAACATAGTTAACAGATGCAGAACCCTAATAAATCACTGGTTAATTTGCAGACATTTCAGGGGGTTTGTCAGGTCCTTGTAGATAGAGAGAATGGAAAAGGTTTACCACAGCAGTTCGTGAAGGGAGACGTCAGGTTTGTGACGATTCTAAGAAGTAACATGGTCAAAAGCAGTAAAACAAAACTTCCAAATACAGTGTAGCTTCTCAGAGGGCAATAACCTATAGTAGATCATACAATATCTGGCGGTGACATGACTTTAAATGAAACTTCTGGAAATAATTAGGTAAGAGTCTGCACATGCTGGAGGCTGGGGCAGATCCCAAACTGTGGAATTACTCAACAGGTCAGACAGCATCCGGGGAGAGAAAGGAATGGTTGATGTTTTGGGTCAAGACTTTTCATCTGGACTGAGAGTGGAGATGGAAGATGGCCGGTATAAAGTGATGGAGAGGGGGAGCTAGGAGTCTGTACCAGGTAGGAGGGGGAAGGTGAATCAGGAGGGTGATGAGGAAGGAACACAAATGTTGTGCGGGTGGAGGAACCAGGAGGGCCAAGGAACAAAAATGGGTGGGGGTGCTAGAGAGAGGGTATAGAAGAAGGAAGATGAGAGAATTGGAGGTGGGTCGGGAGAGAGAAGGGAATGCAGGATGTATGGAACAATACACAAAGGTACTCAGGGGTGCCAAAGATTTCTTTTATTGTCATGTAATAATACATTAAAAATGTAAAATAAATATAAATTTCAACTTTTGTCTGTTGACAGGCAAACAAAGAGTTGCCATGAGTATTCACCAGTGCCCTCAACCATAGGAGAAAGAGCAGCAAAGAGAGTGCCTTGAGTAAATGCCCAAATAAGAAAGTTGGTGGGAGGGGAGTGGTGTGGGTGAGTGGGGAGAGTCAGAGGGTGACAGGTGAATGCTGATGGGAGCGGGGAGAAGGGAAACGAGCACAGTCAGTTTGTTTACATTTTTTTCTTGAGTAGATTTATTTAGCACTACCGATAAGTAGAAATACTGCCTGGCCCGCAGGAAAAAGAGAGAGGGTTGTATATGATTGCAATCTATCTACTCTGGCAATAAATCAGAGCTTTAAACTCTGGCTGAAAATCATTTGGGAGTTCCCAAAGTTGAAATAAACCTTTCTCTCTTTAAATGGAATGAATTTTGGAGTGGTTTATCATCTAAAATAGCAGGCCTTTAATTTCATGATTAATGTTTCAGAATCTTAGTTTTTTGTGCACTTCCTTCCCCATTTGTCTGTTATATGTATCACAGATCCTTGAGTTAATTTTCTCTGGAGTGGACTCCTGTTGTCATCCTGTAGTTTGGCAGAATTATTTGGCTTTTACATCTGTAGAATCGTTGCCAGTGAATTAAACAATTGAGGTTGGTCACTTGACATAAAAGAAATCAAAAACTTAACCCATCAAATACAGTCTCTGCCCATTACGGAAACCATTGTGGCAAGTCATAATAATAACACAAGAGCAGGAGTTGGCCATCTGGCCCATCGAGCCTGCTCCGCCATTCAATGTGATCATGGCTGATCTGAGGATAGGCTCTTCTCCACCTACATCCCTTAATTTCCCTACTATGTAAAAAATCTATCCAACCTTGTCTTAAGTATATTTACTGAGGTAGCCTCCACTGCTTCAATGGGCAGTGAGTTCTGCAGATTCACCACCAATAATGATCCCTTCTGACCTTTTCTGAGGAAACCTGAAATTTTTAGCTCTCCATTAATACTGCCTGGCCTGCAGTGTGCTTGAGATTTTTGTTTATTTTTCCCGTCTACTTATTTGCAATTCAATAACGATCTTTTCATCCAGAAGGAAATTGAGGACTGATGAGCAAACCCTCGATAACCAGGAGATTGGGTGGAGGGTTAATGCTCCTGTGGGGATCTGTGGATGAACTTCTCTCATTAAGGCAGCCATTGCTCAGTTGGTAACCACCTCCACTCTCATCCTTCTGACGCTCTGGACTTGTACCATCAATGTAGTAATCACAAGATATAGGAGCAGAAGTAGGCCCATCAGCCCATTGAGTGTATTCCACTATTCTAATCATGAGCTATCCATCCTCCCACTCCCTGGCTTTTTCCCTGAATCCTTTGATGCCCTACAATCTCTGCCTTAAATGCTCCCAGCAACCTCGCTTCCACAGCTGCCTGTGGCAAAACTTCCACAGACACATGCCCTCTGACTAAAGACCAGTTTTAAATTGATGCCCTTTTATCCTGAAATTATCCCCCTCTTGTCCTCGGCTCCCCTACCATAGGAAACATCCTTGACCCATCTACTCTGTCCAGGCCTTTCAGCATTCGAGATGCCTCATAACTCCAATGAGTAAAGTCCAAGAGCTGACAATCATTCCTCATGTGCTAACCATTTTATTCCTGGTATAATTCCAGTAAATCTTCTCTGAAACCTCTCCAATGCCAGTACATCTTTTCTCAAATAATGCACCCAAAACTGTACTCAGTACACCAAGTGAGGTCTCACCAGTGCTTTATAGGGCCTCAACATTACATCCCTACCCTTGTATGCTGACCCTCTAGAAATGAAGGCCAACATTGCATTCGCTTTCTTCAGCACGACTCAACCTGGAGGTCATCCTTTAGGATATCCTGCTTGAGGACTGTGAAGTCCCTTTGTACCTCAGAAATTTTGAATTTTCTCCTTGTCCGTATAATAGTCTGTCCGTCTATTTCCTCTATCACATGGCATGACTGCACTTCCCAACATTGTATTTCAACTTCCACCTTTTTGCCCATTCCTTTAATCTGTCCAAATCTTTGTAGCCTTTCGGCACCCTCAGCACCACCTATTTTTGTATCATCTGCAAATTTAGCCACAAAGCCATCTATTCCGTCATCCAAGTCATTTATATATGATGAAGTAATGGGAGAAAAATGATTAAAAAAAAAACTGCAGATGTCGGAAATTTGAAATAAAAACTGGAACTACTGGTGAAACCCCGCAGGTGAGGCAGCATCTGTGGAAGGAAGAAATTATCACTTGAAAGTTGAAGCTCCTTCACAAATCGGCATTTTCTGTTCATGGTGCTGAGGCAGTTCTGCATTGTTGATAGTGCCAACTTTCAGATGAGATTGTAAACAGCCCCTGCCTTCTTGAGGGCTGCTGAAGAGCTTGGGTTCTGATTTTAAACAAGGCAGTTTTCCATTGGGCTCTCGTCATGCAGAATCACAATTTATTGTCATGAACATGGTGTTTTTTAGCAGAATCAAAGTGCAAACATTATATAAACATATTACAAAATAAATAAAAATAGTGCAAGAAAAAGGAAAAATCAAAGTGAGGCCGTGTCTGTGGTTCATTGTCCGTTCAAAAATCTGATGGCAGAGGGGAAGAAGCTGATTTTGTGCCATTGGGTGTTCGTCTTCAGGCTCCTGTACCTCCTTCCTGATGGTAGCAGTGTGAAGAGGGCATGACCTGGATGGTGGTTGTCCTTGAGGATAGAGGCTGCTTTCTTAAGACACCACCTCTTGTATATGTCCTCAACGGAGTGAAAGTCTGGTGCCCGTGATGTCGTAGGCTGAATTAACAACCTTCTGGAGTTTATTCTTGTCCTGAGTGTTGGCATCTCCCTACTAGATGCAACCAGACAGAATGCTCTCCACGTAGAAGTTTTCGTTCGTCACTCACATCATAGAAACCAATAATCTGATTGTTACTGCTGGTTCGTGGCAGTTTGCTCTGCACACATTGGCTATCACATTTCTGCATTGCTTCAGGAATTGCAAAGGAATAATAGTCTACTGGTTGTAAAGATTAGGGATAATCTGAAAGGCACAATGGAAACAGTAATAATTTTTTTACTGTGTCTTGCGTGTAATTGAAAAATCTTGCATATCCATATTTCCACTTGTGGCTTTGTGGGTTCAGAAGGATTTGGGCCAAATGCAGGTAAATAGGCCAACCCTCATAGATAGCTTGTCTGGCATGGATAAATCAGGCCAAATGGCCTGTTTCCATACTTTTGAAATGTAATTGTAGTGTGAAAGCAGAAAAGTTAATTTGTACATTGGAACTTCCCACAAGCGATTGCAGCCGTCGAGGCAGCAGAGACCTAGCACAGGATGATGCGGAGTATTCCCAACTCTGCCCTGGGACCATGCAGGAGTGTGGATGAGACTGCCATATAACATCTCACTGAAGGGGAGCTCTGCTCATGATGCAGTACAGAGGGTGTGTAGCACACAGGCACTCTGAACCCAAGGCCCTCTCTGTCAATGCCGCCTACTGAGATAACTCATCACCTCCTCACACCCAGTGCCTGGGAAGAAGGCAAAGGCACCAAGAAATAAAAGCAGGAACAAGTTATGTGATCAGAGCGTGGTTGATATATCATTTTTCTGCAGTGACCCTTGATTATTTCAAGATCTAGAAGTCTACGAATTTCTGTCTAGGCGCTTCTCAATGACTTGGACCTCCATTTGGGTCCTGTGGTGATATGTTTCCTCCATTGTATATAGTTATCATTATTGTTTGTATATATGGAGCTGGCCCACCCACAGATGACTCGTACCCTATGACTCCTCCCCCGTGGTCCTAGGCCATAAAGGTCGAGCCACCTTTCCCTTGCTGCCATTCCTATTCTGGGATCTGGGCCAGTAAGGTTCTGTGTATTAAAGCCTATCGTTTCCTCAGCTTGTCTCTGTAGTTACTGGTAGTGCCCTTCAGGTACATAATTGCAAAGATTCACTATCTCTTGAGGGAAAATATTTTTCTCATCTCCCTCTTGAATGCCCAGCCATTTTGAGAGTTTATTGTCGTACATACAAGTACACAGTACAGATGCAATTAAATTCTTGCTGCAGTGACACAGGTATGAAAAACACACTGACAAACATGTAGAATGAGTCAAATCAACACAAAAAAATAGATTCATGGATGCATTTGCAAAAAGACGTGCGGCTTCAATAGTGTGGGAGGTATTTTGTTGGACTTCAAATGGAGTCCTTTAGTTCCATTCTAGCCTGTACGTTGTTAAAAACCTGGGGCTCTGAGATGCCTCACTTAATGATGACAAACTTGTTCCTGTTCTCTTTATACATTTCCAGAGTTGGATTATTTGATATTTCTCTAAAGTCTGCAGCCTTGGTGATATCTATTGCAGTCCACCACACCTTCTCTGATCGCTCTTCACCCGGTTATGCGTGCTCCCCGTCCCCATCATTCACTATCATTTTGCTCTGCACGGCTTGTACCTGGAGGCCGCTGAGTTTTTTTTTCTTTATAGCCCTGTTACAAGAATAGACGCTAAACTCATTACTTTGTGTTAGATTTATGTGCAGAGGTGAGGCCCCTTTGTGCACAGTGTCTTTTGTTGCCCAGGGATATCAGAAATCGCACTGCACATTCGAGCACATGATATCGGAACTGACAACCTTTGCCTAAAGACATCAATTTGATTCATTTTTAAAATGAGTGCAATTTGTCGATGTCCAAAGCAAGCAGGTGGATCCTTGGGGCGACTGTTTTTCTCAGGAGTTTTTGACATTTCATCGGCTACTCGGTGGACATTGTGCCTTGTAGAAAGTACACTGGCTGGATGATGGATCATGGCCTGGTTTGGAACGCAGCAGGCAGGTCCATTGTGGACATGGACCTCTCAGCTGTTGAAGTTTTGGAACCCATTTATGAAATGCTAACAGAAAGTGCTCAGCTGGTCGGGTGGGATCTGTAGAGAGAGAAAAACCATCGGGATGAAGACCCTTCATCAGAACGAGGAAAAGTTAGAAACAATGAGTTTTAAGACATGGACAAGGGAGGAGGGGTGGAGAGAATGAAAGGGCCGGTAAGTGATATACAGTGGCAGAATGAGCAAAATGTGCTCATGGGAATTCATCACAAAAAAAAAACAAAAAAAGAGGAAACAAAGCAATGAATCTGAACGTAGTAAAAGGGCGAAACTGAAGTCACATCAGGAAGAATCAGAATCGGGTTTATCGTCATGTACAGGCATCATGAAATTTGTTGTTTTGTCGAGGCAGTATTTTGTAGAACAAGATGCGAAAGTACTAGTCTGTGGTTCAGAAATCTGATTGCTGAGGGGAAGAAGCTGTTTTTGCACTGCTGGGTGTTCATCTTCAGGCTCCTGTACATCCTTCCCGATCATAGCAGTGAGAAGAGGGCATGGCCGGGGGTGGGATGAGGAGGAAGGGTCCTTGAGGAAAGAGGCTGCTTCCTTGTAGATGACCTCGATGGAGTGAAGATTGGTGCCGAGTTCTCTGTAGCCTTTTCCTGTCCTGTGCATTGCAGCTCCATACTGATAGGAAGGAGGGGTAGATTTGCTTTCCCTCTTGGGGAGGGGAAGGAAGGTGTTGGTGAATTCACTAGCAGCCAAAATTGAAATGAACAGAATCGGGAAAAGGAAATAAAACACAGATGTTGAAAAGACTTAGGCCATGCTCAGAAAGAACAACGCTCAGAATAGTGCTGGAGATCCTTAGCGAGTCATGTAGCATCCGTGGAGAGCATCAGGGGAAGGGTTTCGACCTGAAATGTCATCTGTCTATTGCCTTCCACAGATGCTGCCTGACCTGCTGAGTTCCTCCAGCTGTCTGTGTGTTGCTCGAGTTTTAACTGCTTTCATTGAGAACTCTGCATTCAAATTTTTCTGCCCCCCAATAATTACAGCTGTAGCTGCTATAACTAAGGTAGTTGTGAGGTGACCAGAATGTGTGGAGGCGAGAGATGGATGCTTAGCTTTGTTAATAGGGGGATTGAGGTCAGGAGTAGAGAGGTCGAGTTCCAACTCTGCAAATGTCTGGTGAGACTGCACTTAAGAGTATTGTGTTCAGTTCTGGTCACCTCATTATGGGAAGGATGTGGAAGCTATGGAGAGGGTGCAGAGGAGATTGACCAGGATGGAAAACAAGTCTTATGAGCAAGGTTAGCAAAACTAGGACTTTTCTCTTTGGAGTATGAGAAGAGACTTGATAGAGGTCTATAAGATTCTAAGAGGCATAGATAGGGTCAACAGTCGGCACTTCTTTCCCAGGGCAGGAATAGCAAACACCAGAGGACATATGTACAAAGTTAAGAGACGAAAGTTTAGGGGAGACATCAGGGGTGTTTTTTTTTACACAGAGAGCTGTGGGTGCCTGGAATGCCTTGCCAGGGATGGTGGTGGAGGCTGGAATATTAGGAGCATTTAAGAGACTTAGACACATGGATGAAAGAAAAATAGAGGGTTACAGGGTAGGGTGGGTTTAGTACTTAAGGAACAACATCGAGGGGTGATGGGCCTATAGTATATTCTAAGTTTTTGTAGGAATGCAATTCCTTGTTTTGCTGTGAAGAATATTGGTTGGAATTTTCCTGCGTGCCCTTGTTCATGCACCAGCCCTTAAAATAATCAATGTGTAGGTCATCAAATACTATGTCAAACTTCTACTGGTCTACCGTGGAAACTATACTGACTGGTTACATCACAGTCTGGTTTGGGAATTCATCTTCCCAGGAACACAGCCAGGTCCATCACAGGTTCCAATCGCCCACCCATTGCAGATATCTGTGTGAGGCTCTGCCTCAAGAAGGCAGCCAACACCATAAAGGACCCCCCCCCCCCCCCCCCCACCCCATCACCCTGGCCCCAATCTCATTTCACTGCTCCCTTCGGGCAGAAGCCTGAAGTCCAGCTCCATAGTTACACTGATCGGGGACTACTCCGACACCACAAAAGGACTGTCCACCCTATTTTTTCCTTGCTCTGTGATAAATAAATATTTATTAACTATGTATCTTTTGTATTTATAATTATCCTTTTTAAATTTAATGCATTTTTTTTACTCATGAAGTACCTGATTGGCTGCTGTAAGTTAACATTTGGTGTGTATGGCAATACAATGTGTATGACAGTAAACTTGTTTATCATTTATTTATCATATCATTATCATAATGACTTCATAAACTGTGAATCGTTCCCAAAAACATGGTTAGCAAAAGTGGAAAAGTTAAAATCCATTGATAATCCTAACCAGAACAGTGTGTGAATGCTTTCAAACATGGTTAATATCAATCAACAGTTTTTTTTCCAAATTAGGTACTCCCATTTCAGAGCTGTATAATGTTTTTAATTCATAACGTGTTGATTCACCATGACACATACGAGTAGTGACTGACAAGTTTATGGCACTGATAAGCTCTCCTGTCAATGTGAATACAACAAGTGGAAGGAGATGATTTATTCTGTTCAATCGCCAGTGACCTTTCAAATTACTGGAGATGTTCTTCTGTAGGTGAAAATGAAGATGTTTTTACTTGAATAGTCTGGCAGCTTGGAGGAATGAATACATCCTGCAAAGCTCCCTGAGTATTAATTAGTTGCCTTCCACTTGTGCCCAGCTGATCAATGAGTTGTGCGGTCAAAGTTGCATTAGCTGCCAGAGTGAAAGGTGGTTTCACTTGAAAACCAGGTGTTTTGTTCTCCACAGATACTTTTTAATAATTAAGTAAAAACACAATGCTGGAGAAACTTAGCAGGTCAAACAGTGTATTTTATACAGCAAAGATAAAGATGCATAACCAATGTTTCAGGCTTGAGCCCTTCATTAAGGTATGAGTAAAAATGCAGGGAGGTGCCCAAATTGGCTGGTTATGTAAGATGGTTATAAAAAGGTCACTGACCTGCTGAGGTTCTCCAGCCTTGTGTTTTTTAACTCCAACCACGGTGTCTGCAGACCTTCGTGTTTTACTTCCTTTTTTTTTTAGTAATTAGTTCATTGAATCTATTATAACGGTGCACAAATCAAATCTATAATGGCCCAGAGAAAATAGTTCTAAGAACTGAGAGGAAATGAACTATTAATTGTTACTGAGATATAATAAAATGCTCAGTTTTGTATGCTATCCAGGTAAGTCCATAAGACACAGGAGCAGGAATAGGCTATTCAGTCCATCAAGTCTGCCCCACCATTCAATTATGAACTGATCCATTTTTCCACTCAGCCCCACTGCCTGCCTTCTCCCCAAAACCTTTGATGCCCTGGCTAATCGAGAACCTACCAATCTCACCCTTAAACACACCCCAATGACCTGACCTCCACAACAGCCTGTGGCAACAAATTCCACAGATTCATCACCCTCTGGCTGAAGAAATTCAACGCATAATTGAGTACCACGTGAGTACAGCACGTCCATTCCCGAGCAATAAAGAAAGGTGTAGGGTGTGGTGTTACACCAAGGCCGCATGCAGGGTAAACGGAGCAGGGCATAATCTTTTACTAATGAGAGGCGTGTTAGCAGCAAGAAAGAAGCAGAATCTGGAGGTTCATGTTTTCAGTTCATGCATCTTCCGCCTGACGAGATGGGGGTAGAGAGAGTGACCAGAATAGATTGGACCTTGAATATGTTGACAGCTTTCCTGAGACAGCAGAAAGTATGGATGTAGTTGATGAAGGGGTGGGATGGTTGTGTGCTGGCTTGGAACTTGGAATCACTTTCCTTTTGCAAGCTCCATATCCAAGGACTCAATTTTAAAATGTGATTTTCTCCTGCGGTCTTGCCTGTTCCTCATCTTGGCTCTGCAACTCCCCATGTCCCAATCCAGGCCTCAATGGACCTCTATGTCCATGGGTCAAATGTGTCCAGAACTCTCCCACCTGCCCAGTCTCACCTTGCAACCTCCTCCATTCATCGGCTTGGCCTTGCCTCTGGCCTCCTCCCTCCTCCCATCTCCCCATGCTCAGATTCTGCAGCCCCAGCTTCATCTCAAACCTCCTCCCCTTCACCTCTGTTGGCTCAGCCTCCCTGTCACCCCTCAGTGTGCCTCCTCCCTCTCTCCCTTAGCCTCCTCCTTACCCCTCAGTTTGCCTCCTCCCTCCCTCCGCTTCCCCCTCACCCCTCAGTTTGCCTCCTCCCTCCCTCCGCTTCCCCCTCACCCCTCAGTTTGCCTCCTCCCTCCCTCTGCTTCCCCCTCACCCCTCAGTTTGCCTCCTCCCTCCCTCAGCCTCACCCCACAGTAAGTCCCAATCCCTCCCCCTCATTCCTGTTTGTCCCTCCTCCCTTCCCCCCCACCCCTCAGTTTCCCATCCCTACTCCCTCGGCCACTCCTCACACCTCTGTTTGTTTCCCATCCTTACCTCCTTCGGACACCCCTCATCCCTCTTTTGCTCCCCCACCCAGTTTGTCCCTCTTACTTCTGTTTGAACACCCCTCCCAAGCCCCCCTCTTCTCCTCCCCCAACAGCTCGCCCTCCCCTTTACCCCTCAGTTTTACCCCCTTCCCTCCTTCACTTTGCCCCTTTCCTCCCTGCCCCCCTTTCCCCCTGCCCTTTGCCCCCACACCCTCCCTCATGTTGTCACCGGCGCGGCAGCATTGATTTTATCAGAAGCTGTTCCTGGTGATAGAGACAGAGGGGTTTTGGATTCTTTGCAGTGAAGAGGTTTGGAAAGCTGTCTGTGCCGGACCAGAGCAAGGCTTCTGCTGGCAGAGCTGGGGGCTGTTGATTTCTGTCCATTGTGATGTAAATCTGGGTTTGAGCCACTCCAGTCATTCACCCTGCCCAGGCAGACAGCAAGCCCATTGTTCATGCCTGGAAAGGATTTGTGTGTGTGCCAGACTCTTTACCCCAGACGCCTGACCTGTAGATAACAGATACAACAGCAGCCTTGGGTGACATTGCATGCCCTATAGCCACCCAGGAGGTTATGACCTGTGCACATCTGCATCTGAAACTTTTGCCCACAACCTCTTCTTCATTCGCCTTCCCCCAGAAATGAGAGAGCTGAAGCCGCCTCAGCTCCTTGCACTCCTGATCTTTGGCACTCTCTCTTTCCTGTACCCCTTACCCACATCCCCATAATTTTTGGACTCCTGGCCTAAGGCAATCTCCCCATGAACCCTGAGCCACCCCTTACCACACCCAGGATTCCATCTGCTTTGTTCCCAAACCGCCGCTGTCCACTTCCCTTCTGATTGGACCTTGTTCCTTTCCCCTGTGAACAGATTATCTCCAACATCGCAGATCACAGTTTCCTCCAACACCTCTATGTACTGCGCTGGATCCTGGCACCCACCGATTTCCTTATTTACTTCCCACATTATCCGATTGCTGTTTGTGGGACTTTTCACTCAGCAAGTTCCCACAAACTAATGACAATGTCACTACCTCCAAACCTTATCGAATCCTCACAAGATCTAGGAGCAGCAGTTGGCCCATCGGCCCATCGAGTCTGCTCTGCCATTTGAATCATGAGCTGATCCATCCTCCCACCCAGCCCCACTCCCTGGCTTTCTCCCCATAACTCTTGAAGCCCTGACTAATCAAATACCTGTCAATCTTTGCCTTAAATCCATCCAATGACCTTGTCTCCACAGCCACCTGTGGCAGCAAGTTCCACAGACTCACTACCCTCTGATCACTACCCTCTGACTAAAGAAATTCTCATTAGGGGTTTGAAGAAGGGTTTTGAATCAGCTGTTCCCTTCTGCATTCCTACTTCCAACAAAACTCCAAGCAGCCCTCTAAGAATGTGGTAGAATTACCTCACATTATAGGAAGCCATTTGGCCCATTGGTCCATACTGGTCCCAACAGACTAACTCATTTGTCCCATTTTCCCTCTCCTTATTTCCCAGTAGCCCTGTGACCTGTTCTCTCCCACACATTTCCCTACTCCCCCTTTCATTCTTTCGCTGCTCAATTTTCAAATGTATGTTTATTGTTGTGTGTGATGAGGTTCGTTTTGTGTGTTATCCACCAAGTCTATCCACAAGTACAAGAAAATGCAGTGGCTGGAATCGGGTTACAGTGAGAAATCAGTTTGAATGGAGTAAGGGCAACACTGTTTAATTAGTGTGAGGTTCTTTCTGTAGCCTGGGAGTAGCTGGAAAGAAATTGTCCTTGTATCTGGTGCTGTGTGACTTCTCCTTCTTGAATCTTCTTGTCAATAGGAGGAGGGAGAAGAGAGTGGGGGTCGGGGTAGGATGTCCTTTTTGAGGCATCTGGAGGAGTAACTACACTGAGAGGGAATTGGCAGCTGAATGATAACGTGCTGACCTGTTATTTGGTACGTGGGAGATAACCGAGGCCCTGGTTATGAAGGGAATGTACAGGCTGCACCAAGACTACACCTGAGGTCAGGATCGAACTGGTGCCGCCTCCTTCACCGCAGTGAAGAAACGACGCTCGGCTGCACGGTTCTGAGTTGATGTTTGTGCTCCACTTTGAACCCTCCCTCATCTCAGCCTCCCTCAACGCCACATGATTCTTTAACATCTCCCCCCTGCTGGTATCCATCTTGGCCCACCGTCTGTTCTCTGAGCTTTTGAGCTGCTTTCGACTTATTAGGGGCTCTCTGTGGCTCCTGAATATCATTCAGACACGTTGATGAGACACGATGTTCCCCACCAAAATGAAAGGCATTTTTCAGGAGTTTCCATTCATGACTTGGTCATTCTGCCCTCTCACAAAAAAGAACCTCAAATCTACTGGATTCACCCTCAGTTCAGATATAGCGTTGAGTCTGCCCCAAATACTTTATTATTTAAAAAAACTGATTGTGTTCACCATAAATTATTTACAAACCATTAAATCTGTTTGCACCCATAGATGCATACCCATCTCTGTACATTGTTACATACATTTCTGTTTAGCAGCGTTAAAGCTATTTGACCCAAGTTTGTCATTGCTCCCCTCTGTTGTTTGAGGGGTTTCACCTCGGTCTCAGCTCCTCAATGCCTGCAACTGGACCATGGTCCTTCCCCACAGTACCCTCGCGTTGGCTCAGTGCGTCCCTCAGCACGTACTCCTGCAGCCCAGAATGTGCCAGTTGGCAGCATTCCTTCACCGACATCTCCGTGTGCTGAAGGACCAGCAGGTTTTGAGCAGATCAAGGTGCGACTTTCACTGAGTTGATGGTCTTCCAGTGATTCTGGACATCTGACAACTGAGTGCATCCCCGACAACAGCCCATAGAGTCTCTGTCACGCTGCTGGGGATGAATCGTGACAAGAACCCTTGCGTCTTTCTCCACACAGCTCTAATGCAAGACAAAATGTCATGACTGCAAAGAACAATGTCTGTGTGGGCTTCCTCCAGGTGCTCCAGTTTCCTTCCAATTTCCAGTGACATAGAGCAACCATTCTTGACGGAGGCCACTGGGGGCCACAGCATATTTAAATAAAAGCCTTGTTTTCTCTTCAACTCACGTAACATGAATGTATTTTTTGTTTTTTATGTACAGGTTTACACCACAACATCCGTTCAGGCAAAGTCTGACTGCATATATGTCCATGGTCCTATAATTATTCAGTTATTGCGAGCAAGTCCGCAGCAATTTAGAAAAAGCAATTGCTGGCTATCAGAAATTGTATACTGTATACCCACACTGATTCCACTGACCCACTCTCTCCCCACAGGCCCGTGTCAGTCCCCACACTGATCCCGAGGCCCTGCTCTCTGCCCACAGCCCCGTGTCAGTCCCCACACTGATTCCACTGACCCGCTCTCTCCCCACAGGCCCTTATCAGTCCCCACACTGATCCCAAGGCCCCGCTCTCTGCCCACAGCCCCGTGTCAGTCCCCACACTGATTCCACTGACCCGCTCTCTCCCCACAGGCCCGTGTCAGTTCCCACACTGATCCCGAGGCCCTGCTCTCTGCTCACAGCCCCGTGCTGGTGGTCCCCACACTGTTCCCTACATACAAATAAAAAGTTTACAGGTACACTACTCCCATATAGCTTTGCTAAGTATATAATCGCGGGCTCATGGGCCAGAAGGGCCTGCTACCGAGCTATATCTTTGTAAATCTAAAACGTGTTTCTCCCTTGGAAAGACCCAACCCAAACAGCATTTTGTCTTGCTAGAGTTGCTCAGTCCGTATGAAGTGATTCTTAAATTGTTGACTATTGGAGCTGCAGAATGTCAGGTATTTGAAGTACATCTCAGAGGAAAAATCTGTCAAAACAGCCAGGGTAATATTTACTCCAGCCTTTTTTCATGCAAATTGCATATTAATTATCATAGTCATCTTCCGGTGCATGAATAATACGTTGAGTTATCACAACCTGCTGCAATGTTGACTGTGATCAGGCATTAAAATTCAATTTATTGAAAATCTCAGTGCGTTGGTGGATAGACCTCAACAAAGCTAATGTTACACGGTCAGGTATTTCCACAATTTGATCCTGAGCAAAATTTGAAATGGATGTTTTAAAAAAACCTATTGGAGGAACTCACTGGATTGAACAGCGCCCATGAGCTGAGAATTGTAGACGTTTCAGGTTGAGACAGGGTGGAGAAGGAACATTAGGACCAGCTTCTGTCTCTCTGTCATGATGCAGGATCCAAAGCAGAAAGGTCAGCAATTCTCCTCCCCCAGCCTGACCCTATTGAGCCTCCTCCAGCAGTTTGTTAGTTGCTCCAGATTCCAGCAGTCGTATGGAAGGACGGATCCAGCAGTGTAGTGCCACTGTTTACAGACAGCTGGTAATGTTCCTGTGCCTCTCCCACCAGGAAGGGCATGGGAACACCACCACTGGCAGGCTCCCTCCACGCTGTCATCACTGGAATTTGGGGATATTCTTGCTACCACATCCTAATCCTGGAACTCTCCGCCAACATTGAGTCTGATCCAAGAAGGCGGTCGGGCACGAGGGCAAATAGGGATGGGTGGTGAATGAGTCATAGAGTTATATAGCCCTTTGGGCCAAACTCTTCCATGCTGAACTTCTGCTTGCTAGTGTCTTAAATGCATAAAAGAATAAATGAATTGTTTATGACAATAATGAATCTACTTGATTAGGATTGGAATTTCAGCTGGTTCACTGATCTCCTTTATGGAGAGCCATCCACATTTTTAAAGGGTTGTGTTTTGTCTGCCACATGCCACTGGAGATGCAAGGAATCTGGAGCACAAAACAAACTGCTGGAGGTTGAGCAGCATTCCTGTTCCCTACTCTCACCCTCCACACCCCCCGCCCTACCCTCCAAACAGAGCAGGACGGTTTCACCCTACCAACCTCCGCCAGCCCAAATGGGATCCTACCACGAACCACACCTTACTCTCACCTGCCCCTCCTGCATTCCACTGGGACCACCCACTCCTCGGCCCACCCCATCTTCCCCGTCCACCGGTACTCGTCCAACTTGTGCATGCACTTCCTCCCTGTTCTGTGCTGTATGACAGTGATATTTATCCAGTCCCCTTTGAAAAGTGCTTCTTGAATTTGCTTCCAATGTCCTTCCACATAAGAACGAGGTGCATGAAATAAACCCTTTCGTCATCTCCTCCAGTTCCTTTGCCTTATCTGCCGGCTCTGGACTCTCTTCCCATGGCCCTCCTGTAGTCTGTCACTCATTGGTAATTTCCAATTCCTCTATTAAATGTTGCCTCTAAGTCGAGAGCAGCCATTCTCAATGAGGACCCTACGGTGCTGCGGTGGTGGGGGGGGGGGGTGGGGGTTGGGGGGGCGTGGTTGCGGGGAATCCCCCAGGAGTAGAATGGATGCTCTAGAGCAACACAGGAGTCCACAGAGGCTGGAACCTGAAGCTGAACACAATCTGCTGGAGGAGCTCGGCAGGTCGAGCGGTGTCTGGGAGATGAACAATGGCAACATGTCGGGCTAGAACTCTTCACAAACTTGCTTGACGAAGGGGTCCGGCCCAAACTATCGACCACTCTTTTCTCCCACGGATGCTGCTTGGCCTGCTGAGTTCTGTGAATGGGCTGTGTTTGGTCCAGAGCTCCTGCCTCCAGGTGTATGGCCAAAAACAGCTGACAGCTAAGTTTCCTTTCCTTAAACTATTATTGGAAACTTGCATTGAGACTACAAGATCTATTTCATAAGGGGATCATTCCAATAGTAGATGGGATCAGATTCGGGGCACTGTAATACCTTTCTGTAGTGGGATTGAATGTAGTCTCACAGACCGAAGTATTGCCTGAGTGCTGTTGTCATTCTCCATGATATTTTGGTCATTGATAGTGGGAGGAAGCTGCCGCAAACAGTGATGAGGAGGAGGAGGAACAGGAGAAGGGGTACAGTGAGGAGGAGAGGAGAAAGCTGTACAGCAACATGGGCTGATCTAGCCCAGTTCCTGTTGCTGAGTGACAGCAGAGCACCTTTAAATCTTGCAGGAACTACAGATCTCTTTCCTCCAACTCTCCCTCTCGTTCATATTTCTACTTCTCTTTATTTATTCATTCTCTCTCCCTGTGTCTCTTTCTCTCTCTGCTTGTGTCTCTCTGTCTTGCTCTTATGCCTTTTACACAGCCACTTCATTCCAGGATTTTGCGGCTTATTTGCACTACGCCTGCTGTGTAAAAAGCAACCGACATGGAATTTGGTGGGGGGGGGGTGGGTGGGTGGGTCATTCCAGCCCCGGCTTTGTTCCACCAGCAAAGGCTGTCTGTAAAAGGGGTGATCCAGTATTCTGGCTGCATGATGGGAATGGATGTTTATGTACCGTATTATTTTAGTGTATTTACGGGTAAGCATTTAAAACTTGGACAAAACATACAAGTAAGACAACAGGAAAAATCTTTTTAATAATAATCCCACTGTCCCGCTCTCTCCTGCCAGCCTGCAGTCCTACTCTCTGTTGCTGGGGGCCGCTCATGGAGAGGGGCGAGGGCAATCACAAGTGTGGCTGGGTCCAGCACTGACCGACCTGTCAAGGTATCATTCTCAGTACACCACTGATTTGACACTAGGTCTGCCAGATTGAGCTGCAATTATACAGCAAAGGTATAAGGCAGAGTCGATCTGGTTGACAGCGAGTAGCTCACTAGGGAATACCGGACTGGCAGGCACTTGGGGTTTAGCCCATCTCGGATGTCTATGCATGGTCCCGTAAATGCAGAAGTCTGAAAGGAGCTTTAGATGAAATGGCTGGAGCTGGACTCATTGTTTCGTTAGGTGGGTGAAGCACTGATGTGTTGCTGGGTGGAGAATGTGAGATGATTTAATTCATAAGTACATAAATCATGGTTTTGACAGGATAGATGTGGGATGGCTGTTGGTCTTTCAAAATAGGGCTTGATCATTCATGAATAAGATAAAAAGTATGTATGAAAGGGTACTGAGCCTGGAACTCTGCAGAATGAGGGTGTGAATGCTCAGTTACTGAATGTATTCGACAGCCACTGACAGACCATCAGATATTAAGAGAGAGGAGATTAGTGTTAGGGAGTGGCTCTGTGATAAAAGACCACACCGTTCTGCCGTAAGTAAACTGGTCTGTGGGTTTGTCCTCAGTTTGAGCAGTCTGAAGCCCACTGCCTCGCTCCCCCACCAACAGCCTGTCACCAACCCCACCCAACGATAGATAGCAGTGATTAGCAAGGGATTACTTAAAATGGAGTAGATTTTCCCACACTCTTTTATAAATGTGGCGTGTATGTTTTATTAAATTGTGTACATATTTTTCCATGCTCTTTTATTAATTGAATACGTGTGTTTTATTCCCACTATGATTTTCCAATGTTCTTCTATTAATTGTTGTGTTAATAAAAATCACGTTTGATTGCAAACCCTTGTGTCAAGAATCATTTCCCACAAACCTGATACTTTTTCAACACAACAATGACCAGTGCAGTTACTGACAGCGAGCTGCCGGGAGAGTCTTCCGACAGCCTGCCACCAGCCCCCACACTCATCCCACCACCCTTCTCTCTCTCTCTCTCTCCCCTCCGCACGACAGCCCTAATTTCAACTTTGCATAGAAGACCAGGGGACTATTTTTGAGCTTTTTTTTGGGAAAAAAACAGTGCGTGTAACATGCCATCAAATGTGGTATGTTGCACGTTACACTAGACGCCGATGCAGTTGTGTTACACGTCCCACCTCTTTTGCTCCTAGGATGCCGTACAAAGACACACTGACCCAGCATTAAGCCGGTTTTCTCAGTTCAGTGTAAATGACCAAAGCAGGCTCATTACTTCCTGCAATATCGCAGGTTCTGTCTGAAAAACATCTCTCTCTCTGTCTCATGGTTTTTAGATCACAAGCATGTATTGGCACACTCAAGGAATTTTGCCACTACATGGGCAGTCTGAAAAGGAATGTGCAGGAATTTTGAGTCAATTTCTGCACCGCGATTTATCCTGCAGGACCCCTACACCTTTTTGGAGGAAGCCTGCAGTGTAAATCATACCGGAAAAATTCGTTGACGTCCAACCCCTGGGACTGTTGCATTCAGGTACTTGCAGTCTAAAAAGGCGCTCAGTGGGAACGACCATACAGGCAGCAATTACATTAATTTTTTCTGCAATTTTATTCACATTTCAGTCTAAAAAAACATTTCTGTCTCTCCCCCCAGCCCCCATCAACCAACACCTGTTCTTCAATAGCTTATTGCTGTCTGAAATTTCATGGAATGATTCACCACCATCAAGGATCTGAAGTCTGTAATAGACTGTTATTGTTAGATGAAGCAATTCGCTGTGGTCTGAAATATCTCTATTTGCTGATTGTTAGAAACCATTACAGCCCTATTTTTCCCTCTCAGGCAGCCGCTGCAATCTGCCATTCCTAATCCCTCCTAATTAACTTGATGCTTCAGATTGTGAAGTCATTGTACCATATGCACAAAGTACCTGCTGCATCTGGAAACGTTGCTTGTCCTTCAGAGGAGAGAGAGAGAGAGAGAGAGAGAGAGGCAATCATCAATTTAGTTCAGTGTAAATAAACCAAACTGGGAGCTCCCCTTGTCATCATCCAGCAGCCTCACCATCCACCAAGAAGCCCCATTGCCTCTTAACATCTGAATGGTTGCCATGGCTGATAATTGAGTGTTGTCTTCTGAACCTAATGTCAAGTAATTGGGCAAAAGTTGCCTTTTCTGGACACAAGCACACATGCTTTATCCTGCCTTGGAATATACATTTGTAACGACACTGGGGCAGGTGATTGGGGACATCAAGTGTATGTCAGCTCCAAGAAAAGCAATCCTGTCAGTTCCCAATTCCTCTCTACACCTCGGAGAGGGTGAAAGGAAGGGCAGGGAGAGAAAATTCCATTGTCCTCCCTCAATCGCCTGTTCATTTCCCTTGCAGTTTATCTGTAGATCAATTCCCACACTTTAAATTTGTGCACCCTGGTGCTTGAACTGCCTGCTCATGGGAATATCATCCCTCTTCATAACCAAACAGGATCATGTACACTTCATTTAAATCTTTATCTGGGCTCCCTTTGATGCCAGGAGAATAATCAATCCTTCACGAACCTGGTAAACTTTTCTGACACCTCTCTGGAACCTTCAACACCTTCAGGAGGTAAAAGAGAGAGTCGGGAGGTAAAAGGGGGAGAGGGAGATGGGAGCCAAAAGCGAGAGAGGAGATAAATGAGAGAGTTAGGAGATAAATGAGAGAGAGAGACAGGAGGTAAATGAGAGAGTCAGGAGGTAAAAGGGAGAGAGAGCCAGAAGGTAAATGAGTCGGGAGGTAAAAGAGAGGGAGTTGGGGGTGGTTAAAGAGAGAGAAAGTTGGGGAGGTCAAGGAGAGTGAGCCGGGGATGGAGGGAGGGAAATCGATGAAGAGGAAAGGAGAGTGTGAGAGAGATGGGGGTGAAGAGGGAGGAGTGGATTGGCAGAAGAAGTAATAGGTGGGGAGGGGGTGAGGAATAAAAACATATTGATGGTTGATTGACGAGAAGCTCAGGCTCTTGAGCCATATGAGGTGGATGGTGACCTTCCTTCCCAAAGGATAGTTGTGAGCCATACAAGTTTCTCCGAAGGCCAGCAGTTGTGGTCATCATTGCTAAGGGTAGACATTCCAGATTAACTGTATTTAAATTCCAACTCCAAACATTTTCTCGCCATTTCTACCCTCGGATGTTGGCTGACTCATTTAAGTTCTTCCAGCATCTTGTTGTTTGCTCAAGATTCCCGCATCTGCAGTTTTCGTGTTCCTCTAGTTTAATATTAGATTTATTCATCGTTTGGATGAATTATTGTATCGTGTACCCAGGTGCAATGAAAATCTTTATTTGGCTTCCTGTTCTGGAGCCTTTGGACAAAAGAAACCAAATGTCCCCTCAGAAAAAGTATTCTATGAATTGAACTATTTTCAAACAGTGTACCCTGAAAGTGGAGTGAAGGAAACTGCGACTTCGGAAGTGGCCAGAACCAAGTCCAATATCTCAGGTGGGATGGGGTTAATTGCTGAAAATTTGGCAGTATGGTTCGCAAAAGGAATTGCTTGAGTATCTGGAGGGAAGAACTTTCAGATCTCAGGAAGGAGAGCGATGAAAATGGAGTTCATTTCAGAGGTTGATGGTTGATTGGCGAGAAGCTCAGGCTCTTGAGCCATATGAGGTGGATGGTGACCTTCCTTCCCAAAGGATAGTTTATGATGCTAGTTTTAAACCAGATCTCTTTTATCTGTGTATCCTGTACATTAAATGTTATGGTTTAATGCCTACATGCGGTGAAACAATCAGGAGCAGGCTATCTGCACATTTCCTTTTCTGAGTATCTGGTGAACGCTGGATTGAAAGGTAATGTTTCTTTGCTTGTTATTACGTGATTACTTCATGTAGTCCAGTTTAGCTCAGTAATAGGCAGACTCCAACTGTGAGTTCTCACAGTTGCTTCGAATTCTGAGCCAGCATTTATCTGGTGACCAGCTTCGAATTGGGGGCTATCAATCCATTGGAGTCCAACACAATGGAAATGTGATTTAGAAACCAGGCACTGGAAATAGTCAGAAGGACAGGCAGGATCTGTGGGAGAGGAAAGAGTTAATGTTTCAGGTCAATAACCTTCATGAGAGCAGAACAGGCTCTGATGAAGGGTCATTGGCCTAAAGTACTAATGCTAGCAGTTAAATTGTGATTTTAAAAATGAAACCTCATTATTATCTTTGTTTGCGCTTGTGTGTATGTGCGTGAGAGAGTGTGTGGGTGTGCAGGAGTGTCCGGTGTGTGTGGCTGTTTATAACTGTGTGCCCGCCCCTCTGTGAAGCATCTTAGTCCTTCAGACGAATGCTAATTAAATACATATTTGCTTTTAAATCTTGGAACTTTTTTTATATCCCAGCCACATGTTGATATGAAGTTGTATGGTTGAGGAATTCTGCCTGAAGTTTTCAAGGTTTCAGATTCTGTAAACTCTTCAGAGGATCTGAACTGCTTTTAAAAATCAGAATGGGAATTTGGTGAAAGGGCTTGTTTGCTGACCCTGCTCCAGGACCATGGCCGATCCTGCCAGCTCAAAGCCCAATTTCTACTCCCTCCATACCCCTTGACCCCTTCAACCACAAGGACCACAGCCAACTCCCCAATGAATGCACCTGAGGCAGGGAGTTCCATAAGTTCACAACTCTCTGAGTGAAGAGGCTTCTCTTCATCTCAGTCCTGAATGGCTTCCCCCTTCTCCTTAGACTGTGACCCCTTGTTCCCCAACATCTGGAACATGCTTCCTGCATCTAACCTGTCCAGTCCCATTAAAATTTTAGGTGTGTCTACTTGAAGCAGGAACTTTCTGATCAGAATCAGGTTTATTATCATGAACATGTTACAAAATTTTGTTGTTTTGCAGCAACATTATTGTGTATTATAAGTGTAAAATTTCGATAAATTACAATTCTGTAAATATATTTAAAAATAAATAATTAGTGCAAAAATAATTTTTAAAAAGTGAGGTAATGTCTATAAGTTTATTATTATCCTTTGTACAAGTACAGCCTGATGATACAGTGTTCTCCAGTCCTCGGTGCAAAAACACGGAAATGCACAATGGGGCATAACACACATACGGACAAGCAATACATATGCAGGACAAGGATTCATGTATATACATAAATAATGTTTAATGAATAGTAGAGTCTCGGATGGTCAGTGTGAGCAGTTCCTTTGGTTGTCCAGCATTCTCACTGCCCGTGGGAAGAAGCTGTTCCTCAGCCTGGTGGTCCTGGCTCTGATCCTCCTGTATCACTTCCGTAATGGGTGTAGCTGGAAGATGCTCAATGATTTTGCAAGTCCTCTTCAGATGATCATGTCGATGGCGGGGAGGGAGTCCCCAGTGATCCTCCCTACTGCTCTTATGGTCCTGTGGATTTGACCCACAAATTCATTGTGCAGAGGACAGCTCTGTGACAGAGTGGACAGTCACCGATGCTTATTTGGAGAACAGCAGCATATCCTTCATTTATTGGATGCCATTTATTTTAAACAAAACAAAGTGATGGCTTGATTATTATATTGTGCTGCTTGTGCAAAGCTCAAGTTAGTCACAGCTTCTTCCCCTCTGCCATCAGATTCCTGAATAATCAATGAACCAAAGACAGTGCCTGACTTTTCGTACACAATTATTGTTTTTATTATATTTTAGTAAAATGCCCTAAGATGGTTATAATATGTATGTTTGTACTGTGACGCTGCTGTCAAATACCGAATTTCATGGCTTGTTCATGACAATAAATTCTGATTCTGATCGGGGAATTGTGAAGTCACGAAAGGCGCTGTGGAAATGTAAATTGCTTTTTGGCTGTGATGGTTAATTTTCAACATTGCCTTGTGAATCAGCGGGAGAAATGGTAATAACAAGAATTCTATTTTGTTGAAGTGATGAGCAGTAAATTGGATCCATGGGATTAGACACTCCTGAAGTGCTGCGCCCACCAGAGTCTCCCCAAAATAACACCGGTGAAACGTGATACCTTCATTCTCTGGGAACAGAGGAACTGTGTTGGGCAACAATTTGCATGTTAATCTCACTCCAATTAGAGGCACAGTGGGTAGACAGTAATTTTCTCCCAGTGGAAGGTTTGTGAATAACATTTTGTGTTTCCGAGTCCATGAGCACAAATGCAGTTTGTTCAGTGGTGTCAGGAAAGAATAAGGTTATCAGGGTTTGTGAAGGTGCAAAAGATAGTGTTATGATAAAACAGGCAGAGTGTATGATGTGGCATAATAAACATAGATTAAATTTAAGTGCATCTAAGAGACAAGAGTTTTGAAGAATAGAGAAATTGGGGGTGATAAATGGGACTGAGTCCATGGCCAGATCAGCCATGATCTCATCGAGTGGTGGAATAGGCTCGATGGGCCAGATGGCCAAGGGCCCCTATTTCTTATCTTCTGGATCTTCATGGACTGAAGGGATTTGGGAATGCAGAGAGGATAAAATGAGGAGTGCAGGATGAGTGTGAATGGAAGCTTGATGGTTAGAAACCCTTGGTGGACTGAAGGGCCTTCTTCCCCAGTATAGGATGTGTAGGTGAGAAGGTGGAAGATCAGAGCTTATTGTCATGAGTATGTCTCAAAATTCGTTGTTTTGGAGCAGCAGTACAGGTGCAAAAATTATTATATTGGTGCAAGAAAAGAGATAAAGTGAGATAGCATCTGTGGATCATTCTTCATTCAGAAGTCTGATGGTGGAGGGGAAGAAGCTGGTTTTGTAACATTGGATGCTCGTTTTCAGGCTCCTGTACCTCCTTCCTGACAGTAGCAGTGAGAAGAGGGCATGGGTTGAGGGGCGAGGGTCCTTGAGGATGGAAGCTGCTTTCTTGAGACACCATCTCCTGTAGCTGTCCTTAAAGGAGTGAAAAGTGGTGCCCATGATGATGCAGGCTGAGTTCACAATTCTGTAGCTTTTTTCTGTGTTGTGCATTGGCACCTCCATACCAGACAGTGATGCAACCAGTCCAAATGCTCTCCACGGTACCCCTGTAGAAATTTGCAAGAGTCTTTGGTGACGTACTGAATCTCCCCAAACTCCTCGTGAAGTATAGCCGCTGATGTGGAGGAATGGTGTGACTCAGAGGCCCAAGTGGCCTTTGCTTTGTACTGAAATGGAGTTCCTCCAGAGCAAGGTTCTCAGCATGTGGTTAATTACCAAGAAAAGTAGATAAGGTGACGAAGTTGTGTGATCTGGAGCATTTGATTCTGCGATTGAAGAAAATTCAGAACCAACTTTGATAGATAAATCGTCAGTTCCATTGGGAAGGAGTAAAGTAGAATACTGTTAATTGGGGAACTCTTTCAAAGAGTTAGCATGGATATGATGGTCAAATGGCCTCAATTCCACCCTTGAATGAACAGAATGCCTTCTTTTTAAAGAATTGAACACTGCAGTGTGGGTGGGGAGGGAGGAAAGGGTGGCGTGAGCAGGGGATGATGATTTCCAAGTCCTGCTGAGTGTTTTTAAGAACTGTGTGAAAGGAATGAATTATTAAGGATTATGCAGTGCTTACAGCTGGCCATTTATGGGCTTTGATCTGCTAGGCTGCACTCCTTTTTATTGTGGTGGTGTGTGTACTTTGTTTATTATTGAAAATGCCAAGGCCCGTCTGGTCGAGATTACAATGCAAGCACGCTAGGAGAAAGGGCTGAGATTGAACGGCAGCCTCCACCCCACTGCCACCCCCACCACAGATGCTGTTTATGGTGCCCTTCTCTCACATGATCCTCTGTATTCCTGGACTCCATTTAGAGCTCCACACACCAAACCCCCACCCACCAGAGATACAGTGTACCCGCTGCGCCTGCACACTCCCTTCACCAGAGGTGCATTCCCCTCCCTTCAGAGGTACATCACACACACTCCCCTGCATGCTTTGCAGATCCCTGTGAATGTTTTTAAACCCTTTGACAATGCATTATTATTGAAAAGGAAAGCACCATGCTTGGTTCAGAGTGAAAAAAAATTGCAATGTCAGAAATCGTATTTACACCATAATGTGTCTGTTCAAACACTTCCAGTTTCCTCACTGAGCAACATGCTAACTTTGTGTGTTGACTGAAAGGTGTTAATGTGGCTGAATGCAGCTGGGATTAGAAAATGTTCCTGATCTTTTTTTTAACAGAGCACAAGGGAGAATTCACAGCATTTTTTAGAAGGGAAAGGTGAAAGCGTGCTTCACCATTTCGATTCTTACTGACTGCCCTTGTCCAAACAATCTCCACTAAACAGAGTTCTGGCAGCCGTTTCACCACCTGATCTGTCATGGCCTGCCGTGTTTTCAAATCCCTCTGTGCTCTCGATCTGACCCTGCTGTGTAGTTTCCCTGCAGCTCTCCGAGGTCTGCGCTCCACTGCAGAGTTTTGCAAGGGCTAGGTCTAGGTGATCATCAAGGAAACCCTGTCAAAAATGAATCAGTCAAGTTTTAGGAGAAGCTCTGGCATTGAGAGGGCATTAAGGAAACAGGTGGGAGGGTAGAAGAGAAAATGGCTGAGGAATGATGGGGAGAGGGCACCCTCTGATAGTAGAAGAGAGGGAAGGGGGTGTAGAGCTGGAGGAAGGGAGACAAAGGGGTAGGGAAAGAGAGATCGGGGAGGGAGTTAACAGAAATTGGAAGTTTATATTTGTGCCCACTGGTTGGAGATGGAATATCAGGGTGGTGTTCCTCCAATTTGCGGGTGGCTTTGACCTGGCAGTTCATGTCAAAGGGTGTGGAATTGAAATGGTTGGCCACTGGGAGGTCCTTGGTTTTCCAGCGGACAGAGTGAAGATTCTCAGCAAAGTGATCTCCCAGTCTGTGTCCAGTCTCTCTGATGTAGAGAAGGCCACCACAGGAGTACCTGATGTAGTACATTACCCCTGCAGATGCACAAGTGAATGGAGGTCCAAATGGAGGTGAGGGAGGGTGTAAGTGTAGCACTTGTGGTGACAGGGTAGATACCAAGGGAGTAATTGGTGGGAGCTGTCTGAGGGCAAAAATGATGCCGCTTTAGTTGTCCATTCAGAGCCAGCTCTTCAGCGCTTGACGTCCTGTTTTGCGGAAACTGCCAAAATGTTTGGCCTGGAAGTCAGCCTGAAGAAAACAGGTCCTCCATCAGCCAGCTCCCCGCCATGACTACCAGCACCCCCACATCTCCATCGGGCACACAAAACTCAAAACGGTCAACCAGTTTACCTATCTCGGCTGCACCATTTCATCGGATGCAAGGATCGACAACGAGATAGACAACAGACTCGCCAAGGCAAATAGCGCCTTTGGAAGACTACACAAAAGAGTCTGGAAAAACAACCAACTGAAAAACCTCACAAAGATTAGCGTATACAGAGCCGTTGTCATACCCACACTCCTGTTCGGCTCCGAATCATGGGTCCTCTACCGGCATCACCTACGGCTCCTAGAACGCTTCCACCAACGTTGTCTCCGCTCCATCCTCAACATTCACTGGAGCGACTTCATCCCTAACATCGAAGTACTCGAGATGGCAGAGGCTGACAGCATCGAATCCACGCTGCTGAAGATCCAACTGCGCTGGGTAGGTCACGTCTCCAGAATGGAGGACCATCGCCTTCCCAAGATCGTGTTATATGGCGAGCTCTCCACTGGCCACCGTGACAGAGGTGCACCAAAGAAAAGGTACAAGGACTGCCTAAAGAAATCTCTTGGTGCCTGCCACATTGACCACCGCCAGTGGGCTGATAACGCCTCCAACCGTGCATCTTGGCGCCTCACAGTTCGGCGGGCAGCAACCTCCTTTGAAGAAGACTGCAGAGCCCACCTCACTGACAAAAGACAAAGGAGGAAAAACCCAACACCCAACCCCAACACACCAATTTTCCCTTGCAACTGCTGCAACCGTGTCTGCCTGTCCCGCATCAGACTTGTCAGCCACAAACGAGCCTGCAGCTGACGTGGACATTTACCCCTCCATAAATCTTCGTTTGCGAAGCCAAGCCAAAGAAAAGAAGAAGAATTGGTGGGAAGGGATGAGTGGATAGTCTTTCACTTCCCATGGATGCTGTGTGATCTGCTGAGTTTCTCCAGCACTTTTGTGTATTTGACCCCAGAATCTACAGATTTTCTTTTCTTAAATAGTTAATTTAAACTCTAACAGGACCTTCTGGCCCACACTGCCCAAATATACCAATATGACCAATTAACCTAACAACCATGCACATTTTGGCCGGTGAGAAGAAATTGGAGCCCCCCTCCCCCCACCGGGTGGGGGGCGGGGGAACCCTCGCAGACATGAGAAGAATGTACAAACTCCTTACAGACAGTGCCGGATTTGAACCTGGGTGGCTGGTGCTGTTATAAAGTCACACTTATCGCTACGCTGACTGTACATCTCTTGTGGCCGATGGGGACCAAAGGAAATGGTGAGAGAGGAGCAGGACTGAATCAGGAATGTTCAACCTCAATCGTGTTGAATGATGACGCAGACCCAGAACAAAGAGACTAATTCTTGCCAACACTTGATTGTTCAAAGTCCCACCCTTAAACTTAGATTAAAGGATCTATCTAGTTTTTAATAACTATTGTGGAATATCTATTTCCCTCTTTCAGTTGGAGCATCCCTCCCAACTCACTGAATGACAGGAGGTTTTTAACACCATAGATTTAATTTATACCCCTTTTACTCTAGTGTAGTTGGAACATGCATATGCATTATCACACAAATACTGGTCATAGATATTGGCTCAGTCAGAGGTAAAAGGAAGGTACGAGCTACACTAACGGTTTGCAGTGCTAAGCTCTGGAGTAATCTCACAATAATCCTTCAAAACAAAAGGCAACATAGTTAACATAGTGGGTCAGTGCAATGCTGTTACAACGCCAGAGACCCGGGTTAGAATCTGCGCTATCTGTTTGTACGTTCTCTCTCCCCCTTCTCCCCGCACCCCCCCCCCCCCCCCGATCTGCGTGGGTTCCTCTGGTTTCATCCCACACTTCAAAATGTACAGGGTTGGAGGTCAATTGGGCCATTTGGGTGGCACGGGTTCATGGGTCAGAAGGGTATTTTACTGCACTGTATGTCTTAATTTTAAAAAAAATTAAAAGTAAATTAAATATATTTGATCTTTAAATTGTGCTAATATAGAACATGGAATATTAGAGTACAGGACAGGTCCTTCAACCAGAGATGTTGGACAATAAGACAAAGGAGCAAAAATAGGCTATTCAGCCCATCGAGTCTACCCCGCCATTTAATCGTGAGCTGATCCATAAGCAGGTGATGTCTCTCCCGATTAGCCAACTTCTCCAGTAGCCTGGGGTCAGCCCTTCAATTCCCTCTTGGACCAGGAACAACATGCCTGGTTCACCAATGGCTCTGGCTGCTGGAAAAATGGCAGCCAGCTCTGGCGAGCAGCAGCCCTATAGCTGGCAACGGGGCTGGGGGATTCAGCTGGCTCACTGAAATGGCCGCCATCATATCCAGCACCAGCCCGAAGAATATTTACACTGATTGCTGGGCCGTGGCTAGTGGGATGGCGCTCTGGATGCCCCGGTGGCACGAAACTAGCCGGCAAATTAACATCTGCCCACTTTGGGGGCAGCAACACTGGCAGTTCTTCTGGGAACAGGCCTGCCAACGCACACCATGTGGACGCCCACACAAATCAGCACACGGCGGAAGTCGTCCACCATGATGTGGTGAACAGGGCTGCCCATATTTGCCATGGACTCCTGACGCTCTGGCCACCTGGCCCCACTGCAAAAGCAGCCACTTAGGCTCCGACGCCACCTGATGGTGGGCAGAGGGTTTAGGGGTGGCCCTCACCCAGGACCAGGCATGGACAGCAGTCTGCCCCATTTGCCAGCAGGTGAAACCCTGGGGCTGACCAACTGGGACACCAGGGCCATTCAGCATGGCACGGGGGCAGGTCATGTCTGGCAAATAGACTACATCGGCCCAATCCCACGCCAGAAAAAGAAAGCATACATATATCCTGACAATGGTGCATACTTACTCTGGGGTCCTGGTTGTGGTGCCCTGCAAACGGGCAGACCAGGACAGCACCATCTGTGGTCTGAAATACCTTTCCCCCATCTATGGAACACACATTTTACTGGAGCAAAGACTCAGTTTATTTGCACTTCTTTCTTTGTTTACATTTCTCACTCTTGTATATCCATCTTTTCATTTAATTTTGATGTAATGCACAGTAACAGACCCTTCCAGCCTATGCTGCTCAAATACTCCAAATAACCTACAGCCCTTGTACGTTTTGGAGGGTGGGAGGAAACCCATGCAGAACGTACAAATTCCTTGCAGATAGCACAGGATTCGAACCCGGTTGCTGACGCTGTACTACTGTTGTACTAACCGTGCTGCCCATATCTTTTCTTGAGTACAGTTTTTTACATGACTGATAAGTAGAAATTCTGCCTGGCCCATAACTAAAAGAATCGCAGGGTTCTATGCGAATCCATGGATGTACTCTGACAATAAATCTGAATTTGGATAAGAAATTTCCCTTGAATCCTTCATTGGGTTTGGTGTTGACTCTTGGCAGTTGGTGCATGCAAACATCTCTATTAGTTACTCTTAGCTGAACCAATTGGAAGCTGAAATCTCTTTGGAGGAACTGTATGTTGGAAGTTGAATTTTCCAGTGCTGGCCCACCACTGCTTGACTTCACTAGGCTTGAGCTGTGTGTGATGAACAGGAAGCGGCGGGCAGGCCTAATAAATCAAACTGCCTTGAACGCAGGCCAATGTTCGACTGCAGTTCTATCCCGCAGACGACCTCAGCTGCAGACAAACTCAGATAGTGCAGAGATTTGTAGGACTGGGGGAAGATTTCACATTGAAGAGGCTTCCCTTCACTCCAGCTCTGGTGGGATTCCTACCCGCCGGAGGGTGGGTGGGGGGATCGCTGAATTTCCAGCACAGAAGATTATCGGGGCCTGGGACAGATGCATATTCTTTTATCTAATTAAACACTAGATGCTCCGGGTTCAATGCCACCAAATGCATGAAATCCACAGTGGCACCCTGCCCTAATTTGGTGAATGTTTATATCTTAGATATTAAATTGCAGTGAAATCACTGCACTGACGCAGGGTTGATGTTATTTATTCAGGAGGTCAATTCATAATACACTTCCACTGATGCCAAGTGATCACTTTGTGTGTTGGCAGAGTGGAAGGGAATCCTCCCCATTCATGTACGGAATTTAAACTATTACTTAACCCAGCAAGAAAGTTAAACGAAGGCTCAAAGCAAAACCTTTGGCTCTCATTCGCTTGCTTCAGAAGTTGATCTCTGTAATTTCTCATGTGCAGTCACATATTTCTGAACAAAGCAAAAACAATCTGCTGGAAGGATTCAGTGGGCCAAGCAGAGTCAGTGGGAGAAATAGAATTGCCCACAAGACTGCGAATGGAGAGGAGAGATGGCCAGTGTAACAAGGACCAGTTTGGAGGGGTGGGACAGGGGCCAAAAGGAGGTTTTGAAGCATGCCCTGAATTCACTGATCCACTGCGAACTTTATAAGCCATCCACCCCCCCCCCCCCACCCACCCCTGTTCCCCCTCCCAGCATCTGTAGTCTCTTGCGTATCTACATATTTTCTTGTTTTGATATCAGATGAGTCAGGTATCAAAGAAGTAAAATAGGAAAATCTGCAGACACTGTGGCTGAAGTAAAAGCACAAAGCCGGAGAAACTCAGCAGGTCAAACAGTGTCCTTTATCTTTTTTCTTTCTTTGGCTTGGCTTCGCAGACGAAGATTTATGGAGGGGTATGTCCACGTCTGCTGCAGGCTCGTTGGTGACTGACAAGTCCGATGCGGGACAGGCAGGCACGGTTGCAGCGGTTGCAAGGGAAAATTGGTGGGTTGGGGTTGGGTGTTGGGTTTTTCCTCCTTTGTCTTTTGTCAGTGAGGTGGGCTCTGCGGTCTTCTTCAAAGGAGGTTGCTGCCCGCCGAACTGTGAGGCGCCAAGATGCACGGTTTGAGGCGAGATCAGCCCACTGGAGGTGGTCAATGTGGCAGGCACCAAGAGATTTTTTTAAGCAGTGGAGAGCTCGCCATAGAGCACAGACAAATATACATAACCAACATTTCAAGCTTGAGGCTTTCACCAAGGTAACTATATCAAATATAGCAGTATAGCACTGCAACAGTTTCAAAGAAAGAAAATAATTAATTTCTCTTTACTTTTCTGTCAGTAGTGTCAAGTTCCACCTCAAGGACTTGAGTAGCTGGTACATACTGACACTTCACTGCAACACTTGGGGAGTCCTACACTGTTAATGACATCCATCGTCTGTGCTGTCTTTAAACCGAGTCCGCCCCCAGAGCAGATGCAAAAAGATGCTGTGGCAAAATGTAGGAAGATGAGGAGTTATGTTCTGCTTGGTATCATTGGATGACCAGCTGAATCTGGTGATGGAGTTACAGGACCTTGCTGTGCACATTCCATCTAACTGATTCCTGAATTCAAACTATGAGGACTTGTATCATCAGGTTGTGAAAGGGAGAGAGGAACCACATGTTCCTTCTTTTACCCACTTCTTGCTCTCCCTCCATTTTCAATGCGGTGAACTATTCTTAGAATCACAACCCCATTTCAGATACAGCAAAGCAATAGAACCCTGGCATTGCCAATGCATGGAGGTACTGTACAGTGAGCTTGGTGAGGACCAGAAAGGCTTCCAGGATCCTGACAGACGAGTGATGGTTAGAAGGCCAGAGAGGGCTCACCACTATGAAGTGCTGGTCATGTCTCACATTAACTCCAGCCTCAATCCACTCCAATTTGCTTCCTGCTGCAACAGGGTCATGGCAGACACCATCACCCTGGCCTCGTACTCATCCCTGCAACCTCTCGAATGTCAGATGATTATTCATTGACCGTAGCTCCACCTTCAATGCAATCTCATCCCCACGTTCTGTGTCCTTGTTTTCAGCACCCCTTTCTGTTCGTCTTCAACACCAGAACCCACAAAGAGTGTGTACTCTCCTCGGCGATGCTCCCCTGTGCAGATGGACTGTGTTAACCATATAACCATTTACAGGGCAGAAACAGGCCATGTTGGCCTTTCGAGTCCGCACCGGTTCACTGATTTTGTGCGCCCTCTTCAGGCATTGGTCCTGGTAGATCTGCTAAACATCAATCCATTTATACATTTACAGGTAACACCAATGTCAGTTGGGATCTCCCATGCATTTATTTTTGTATATGTATATACGTACTGCATATGTACTATTTGTCTGGATGTGCGTCTGCAAGTTTTTGCACCATGGACCAAAGAACACTCTTTCGTCGGGTTGTACTTGTGTAATCAGATGATAATAAACTTGAACTTGCAGTAATGAGCTAGATTAAGATGTCATATCTTGCTCAGTACAATGGCAGTGTCAACTGGATGAACCAGCGACTCTAAAGTCAGACTGGAACACTTGTGGAATCAAACTGAGGTCGCACGCTTGGGATTTTATGGAAAAACAACTAAAAGGGTTAAACGTGGATATTGCCATGAATGATTTGGCTAAAGTTGTAGAAGCCAACTAAGAGAAAGGGTTCAGGAATCTTGACTTCCCATTGGCTGTGGTAGCACTGAAGGTGAATCCACGGACACTCAGTAACTCTGAAGGGTCTCTCTTTTGCTTCTCTTTCTCTGATTTGTAAGGGGCGCCAAGCAATTTCTGCTGATGGCGAATCTTTGCCTGTCTTACAGCAGACTAAATGCAGTTTTGTGTAATACAAAAGACAAAGGAGGAAAAACCCAACACCCAACCCCAACCAACCAATTTTCCCTTGCAACCGCTGCAACCGTGCCTGCCTGTCCCGCATCGGATTTGTCAGTCACCAACGAGCCTGCAGCAGACGTGGACATACCCCTCCATAAATCTTCATCCACGAAGCCAAGCCAAAGAAGGAAAAAAAAGAAAGAATATCTGTTTTATTACTTGACAATGAAAGAATCTTGAATCTTGTGCACCTTGTAAATAATTATGGAAAACATAACATGGACCCAGCAGAAGTGTGTGAAAAGTGGGATGTTCGAGAATGGTACGACATTCTCATGCTTGGAGCAAGAAGGTGCATTGCAACATGAGGTGGGAGTAGGAACAGGCTAAATGCCCCTCATCCTGCCAAGTCAGTATGCCCCTGGTCTCATCTCCTCTCCATTTCTCCAGTGCCGTTAATTCCCTCATCTGTCAAGTGTGGATCTGTGATTGTCTGTAAGGATATTGCTGCTGTTTAGTGTTTTGCATCTCAATAAAACTCTGTAAAGAGTTTGTACATGACCAAAAATGTACAAGGTTTGTAGGTCAATTGGTGTATCTAGGCAGCACATGCTCCTGGGGCAGAAGGGCCTGTTACCGTGCTATATGCCTACATTTAATTTCAAAACAGCCAGCTCAAATTCAATGGATTCTTAAATTCTATTCTCCAATTAAAGTTTTAGCAGAGGTCTTGAATTCTCCTAACTTCAGCTGAAATCTCAGCCCAGCAGTCACAACAGGGTGGAAGATGACCCATCTCTGTCAGGAGCAGGTTGTAGCAATCTATGATTCATTCCCTGAAAGTGTGCTACAATCCAATTCAACAGCAACTTTCAGAATGGAAGTGGAGGCAATAAGTTGCAGGGTTCTGTGGAGAGAGGACTCAGATGGACTGGAGACTACCTCCCTTTAAAGACCCATGGGAGGACAGATAAGTCAATGGGTTCTACCGTGACCTGGGTTTGAATCCAGCGTTGGAGTTTGTACATTCTCCCAGTGGCCTGCGTGAATTTTCTCTGGGTCCTCTGGTTTCCTCCCATCCTTCAAAAATGTGTGGGGTTAGTAAGTTTATTGGGTGGAACAGGTTTTATGGGCTGGAAGGGTCTTCAATGAGGACTTGATCCTCCTGAAGTTCACATTCAGCTGCTTTGTTTTCCTAATGTTGAGTGGAAGGTTGTTGTTGTGACACCACTCAACTAGCTGATTGATCTCATTCCTGTACGCTTCCTCATCGCCGACTGTGATTCTGCCAACAACCATGCTGTCATTGGCAAATTTGTAGATGGTATAGATGAGGGGAAGGGGATGGAACTGATAGACTGGATCATTGAGTATTTCAGCCAAATGGCTTATTTCTCTGGTGTAGAGTGTGCTGTCTCCAATAACATCCTCATCAGTTGAGACATTTGTGCAGAGATTTTGTTCCCCATTGTGCACCAGTGGACTATTTAACTTTCTGCGTGTGCTTTTTTTGTTTTGTAGGTCGCAATGAGTTGATAGCCAGGTACATCAAGTTGAGAACAGGGAAGACACGAACCAGGAAACAGGTAAAACAGATTGATGGGAGGACGTGCATGTTGGAGGGCATTGTCGTGGGCTCCTGTGGGTTGGGACTTTTGCACAGCAGCTGAAGTATGCCATTCATCTGCAACATAAAATTTGCACGTTGCTGTCATCACTGCAGTCACATTTCCAAAAACCAAAGGGACATTTCTGACTGCCCTTAGACATTCGTCAGTCCGTAAGCTTCAGGAATTTTCAGCCCCCATTCCAAAGTCCATGTTAATATTAGAGTTATATACTTGTGCTTTAAACACCTGGTTCACAAGGATAAGCACACCTTTGGAAGCATCAGAAGTGGTAAGGAAAGGTAGAGACTGGACTTGGACAAGGAGACCGTTCTTGTGAAGCACTTCTGTACCGACACATGGTAGAAATTTGGAACTTTCTTCCTCAAATTGCATTTAAAATTAATTTGCTGATTTTTGAACCTGAGACCATTCATTCTCGACCTTTTTTCAGCTACGACCCCCTTAAGACTTTGCTCAAAGTTTATGGGCCCCCCTTCCTTGTGAAATGGTCATGTTTGGATGTTTTCTCCTGTATTTCTCTCCTACTGACTACATTAAAAAAAAATTGTTACCTGAGGTGAAAAGAAAACAAGGTTTTTACTGAAATGTGCTGTCGCCCCTGGGGACCCAGGTGAGAATGGCCTATCTAAAGTTTTGTTCACTACGATCTCATTAAACGTCAGGATAGGCCTAAAGAGTTAAATGCCCTCCCCTTGGTCATAGAATCTGTCCTGTGATTCATCCATGTCAGCTAACCTGCCTACCTGAAGCTAGTCCCATTGGCCTGCATTTGGCCCATTTGTGTCTAAAGCTTTTCTATCCATGGACCTGTCCAACTGTCTTTTAAACATTGTTATTGCCCTGTTCTCTCTCTACCACTTCCTCTGGCATCTTGTTCCATACCCCCAACACTCTGTGTGGAAATAGTTGCCGCTCAGTTCTCCTTTAAATCTTTCTCCTCTAGTTTTTGACTCCCAACCCTGGGAAAAAAAAGTGATGACCTTTCACCTTATCTACACCTCACATGATTTTGTACACATCTGTAAGGTTACCCCTCTACATCATTGGAAATGAAATTCCCAGCCTGTTCAGTCTCACTCATAATTTGAGCTCTGCAGTCTCAATAACAACCACTTGAAACCTTCCTGCTTAATGATATCCTTCCTGTTGCTGGTGCCCAGAATGGCACCACCATACTCCATATGTCACTCATCTTTTCCATAAGAGACAGGAACAGAAATAAGCTATTTGGCCCATTGTCTGCACCACCATTTAATCTTGAGCTGATCCATTTTCCCACACAGCCCCACTGCCCAGCCTTCTCCCCATGCCCTGGCTAATAGAACCTATCAATCTCTGCCTTAAATACACCCAATGACCTGGCCTCCACAACTGCCCGGGCCAACAGATTCTAGAGATTTACCACCCTCTGGCTGGAGAAATTCCTCTGCATTGCTGTTCTAAGCAGATGCCCTTCAATCCTGAAGCTGTGGCCTCTTGTTCTCGACTCTCCCACCATGGGAAACATCCTTTCTACATCTACTCTGTCCACACTGCTCAACATTCGCAATGTTTCAATGAGAACCCCGCTAATTCTCCTAAATTCCAATGAGTACATATCCTCATATGATAACCCTTTCACTCTTGGAATCATCCTTGTGAACCTTCTCTGAACCCTCTGAATTCAAACGGTTCAGGGAAGGATGGATAGGCTGAGATTTTCTTTTTTCTGAAGCAGAAGGGTGACTTTACAGAGGTGTACAAAAGCAGAACCCTCTTCAATGCTAGCAAATCCTTTCTTAAATGAGTAGCCCAAAATTGCTCCTAATACTCCAAGTCCTTGTACGTTAAGTCAAGAGGTATCTTAGCTCAGGTCATTGTTACATTGGGGTGGGAGATCTCATAGAAGTAAGGTCCTGAAATGCGACCATGTTCACAATTTTCAGCTTCAGAAGCATCTCTGTACAGTGAGGTTTGTGCCTTTTGTTGTCCGACCGACCATTCCTGGGGGAAGGTGAAGACCAAAATTGACCCTGGGATAACTGAAGATGATGTTTAGCCACAGAACATTACAGAAAAGGGGCCTTCGCCCTATCAGGTCCATGCCAAACTACTTATTCCTCCCAGTCCCACTGATTTGCACCCAAATCATTACATTCCTTACCCCTCGCATCCACGTACCTAGCCAATCTTCGGAATTATATCGACCACCTCCACTGGCAGCCCGTTCCACACTCTGTGTGAAGAAGTTCCCCTTAAAAATTTCATCCTTAACCCATGTCCTTTTGTTCTTGTCTCAGCCAACCTCAGGAGGAAAGGGCTACTCTATCTATACCCTTCCGGCCCTCCCCCTCATCCCCCCCTCTGCCGCTGCCCCCTCGCCCTCACTACACATCTGCCCTTGCCCTCACTACACCTCTGCCCTCACCCCCCTCCTCCGCTGCATCCTTCAACCCCTCACCCTTCCTCCACCCTTTCCAAAAATGTCCACAGAAAATGTTTTCAAATAGATCTACGTTTAACCACGTGACTAAGCACTCGGTGGTTCTGTTATCACAAGTTGTTTAATTTGTTTTTTCTTGCCCAAACAGGGCACTGAAATTTAAACTCAAAAGATGGTCAGTTTTCATACTTTTTAATCATTCCCAGTTGGGGGCAAGTTGCCATTTTGCCCATCTTACCTATTTTGGATGGTTCTTCAAATGATTCCTATCTGCGAATTCTGGAGTATAGCACAAATTAACTTGAATCTAACACATTCTTAATGAAATTGATAATTTTTCCTGTGGGATCCAAGGCAAATGGTGGTAAGTGGAGCTTGGATGTGGTTTAGCCACGATGAAATGAAATTATAGACCAGGCCTGAGGGGTTGAATGGCCTCTCCTTGGCTCTGTCTCACAATTACTCAGTACTCTGAGCATGTTTTGTGCAGGTTGACTGGTTTCCAGATGGACAGGGAGTGAACGTGCTTCAATCATTAGCCCACGCACTTTTTGTATAAACATTATCAGTAAATTGACCAATACATTGAATCGTAACATGATTAACACAGTGACAGCTCTGATGCATTCACTATGCTCTGTGTCCCTATTGATCAGCTCCCACAATCACAATTCACTTCTCTCGTTGTAAATAAGCCTCCCCTTCACCCCCCCGGATCTCGTCCCCCACCCACCAAGCCCCCTCTCCGCCCCTTGCCCTCCCTCTGCCCCTTGCCCCTCCCCCCCCCATGTATCTTCAATGTCATCATCCTCTGGTTCTAAATTCTTCCTCTCCAAAGTGATGTCTATTTTGAAAGAATTAATTGAATCCAATCCCATTACTTAGATGAGTGCATAGACTGGAATGTGGAGCAAAACACAGTCTGCTGGAGAAACTCAGTGGGTCGAGTAGTATCTGTGGGAGAATAAGAGTGGTCAACATTTTGGGGCAGAGCCCTTCAGGTTCTGACCCGAAACCTTGACCACTCTTTGTCTCCTGTTGATGCTGGGGTTCCTCCAGCAGGTTGTGGCTTGTCCTTGGATGCATTCCAGAAGTCTACAGTCCCTGGAAGAATAAAACTCCAGCTCCTGATTTATCGGTGGCCTTGCACCATTTAAAATTGTGACCCTTCATCGAATATTTAATTAGTACAAAGTGTCGATCTATTTCAATCATCACACTTGCCCACCCACACCTTTCCCTAAGGTGTAAACTCTTTACATCTGCCAAGATGTCCAGGATGCTGAATGACCTCCTGGAGATTAGCCATGATTGCTGCAAATCCCAAGGCCAAACACGAAGATTGAAGACCTTATTTTTATCAATTTACCAATTTGCATTGCATCATTTAATTGGATTGAGAGCTGCTTCCTAATTCAGTTCTCGACACACAGGTCAAATGGGGCCTTGTTCTTAGCACTTGCATGTTTTTTTTCCTATTATTTACTTTGGGTAAATTAAATCTGCAGCGCAGCTGCCAGTATTTTATTCATTTTGAATTGGTTTATCTAATTGAAGTCGACTCTTCCGACATCTGTGTTTGCTTCTCTGTGCATGGTCCCCGTGTTTTTTCCTTCTTGCTTGGGTGGCTTGTGTTCCAATCCAATTAACTGATGGCAGTGGGATTGGAGGAAGCCGAGTTGGCCTTCCAAAGTCCACCAGCCACTTGGCGAGAGTAGAAATGGACCTTCTCCCCACCCTCCTCCTCCTCCCCCCAGGACCACACATGCAGCAGGCTGTGTGGAGGTTTCTGCAGTGATGACACCCCACGTTGCGCCGATGCATAGTTGCCTGATGCCTGCTGGGAATGCAAATTCCTCCCAAGCGCTAAGCTCGAAAAGGTGTCTGATGTTTTTTCCATAAACAAAGCAACAACGATCGACTGAAGGCAGAAGACATGTTTCACCTTTAATTTGCCTTTTTTTTTGTTTCTTGTTTCATGGGGTACACATTGTAGGTGTCTAGTCATATTCAGGTGTTAGCAAGAAAGAAAGTTCGGGAAATACAAGCCGCCATCAAGGTACGTCCGGCTCGCTTCTTTGCATAGGGGCTTTTGTTTCCATGGTTACAGGCTTTTTTTTTTCTCTTTGTTTTCTTCCCCCTCCCCTACCCTTGCAGGTGTCTAGTCACATTCAGGTTCTTGCCCGAAGGAAATCCCGTGAGATTCATTCCAAGCTGAAGGTATGCGCTTCCCTGCTCTGGGCTTGCTCTTGCTTCACTTCCAGCTTTCTAACTCTCTCTTCACGGTGGTTGCCCGCTCCTCTGCTGACACTTTGAGCTTTCTTCCCCCCCCCCCCTTGCATGTGACTGTCCGTGGTGCTGTTTTGGTTTAACCCCCCCCCAGGGCTGCACGCTCATCTCAGAACAGGTCAAAGCAACGCAGCCCACCATTTGCAGTGGTTGCTTTGGTTGGAGATTGAGAGATACTTAATTTGCATGAATCTCAAACCCCCCTCCCCCTTCCACTGCATGTGCACAATTTGCAACAATAATTTGCAGAAATCTGGTGCTATGTTAAATATTAAAATTTACAACAAACTTTTGACAAACCAATGATTAGCCCTGGGTCTTAAAATATGTAAGTACCTCTTTGAAACTCTGGCATATACTCAAACCCCAGATGCGCAGTTTATAGATAAACTTTGATATTCACATTATTGTGAGAGCTGAGATAACGTTCAGGTAGTAAAATGACCCTGAGGCAGATCTGATCCAAATACCTGTTTTTTAAAAAAAATAGCTTTGAAGATTGCTTTAATGCCTTGTACGTTTAGGAACACAGAATTTGCTTTTCTGGAGAGCCACACTAAGAGGTGCCACTGGCCCAGCGCTGCTATCCAGATGAGAAAGAGAACCAAAAAAAAACTCCCTCCAGAGACACAGAATGTCCTTGGATACCGTTGCCTTCTGCATTCCCCTCCCCCCCACCAAACCTCCGTAGCCGCACGGCCTCCTGTCAGATCCAGTGGTGAACCCGAGCTCCAATTGTCTGAGTCTCCTTCCTCGGCCCCACGGTTCCCAACCCCCAATAGGGATGGAGATGCTGTCGGCGCCCAAAGCCCCTTCGGGAGCCCTGCTCGCCATTGGGTCCTGACCCCCCCCAGTTTCCTCATCTCCAGCAGCCTGCGGCCTGGTGTGGGTCCTTTGGCCACTGAACCCCTCGCTAGTCCGCACTGTGGTCTCCGTATCTTTGGGGACTTCTCCCAGGCCTCACATGGCTTCGAGATCAAAGAATAGATTGAATTACAAGCCATAGGAAACAAACAAAACCCTTTATTTTTCTCTGTAACTGTACATGATCCTCAAAGGGTTAAATAAAAGGCAATAGGGAAAACAGCATTCTCTTCATTTCTGACCAGTGGTGCTCTAGTGCATGGTATGAATAACAAGTTGGCCTGACGCTGACATGCTTCGTTCATGTGTGAGGTACCTGCATTTCGAGGGTAGGGAGAGCATGCTGGCAGCAATAATTGGCAGCTGCAGGCAGACCAAGGTCCCATAACAGCACCCACTCATTAGCCTGCTCCCCCCCGGTGGTTCTTGGTGTGCATGCGCGCAGACACACGCAAAGTTGGCACATGCACACGGTCCCAGTAACGCACTCGCACGTACCCATTCAAGCTGCATAGACTGGTATAGTCCATGCACATTTGTGGGGCGCCATGCAGACAGCACATTGGAAAGGTTGGGGCTTTTTCCTTGGAGTGCAGGAAACTGAGGGGGTGACATTTTTAAAAGTTTAAATGTTTTAAATTTGATTTAAACCCATGCCATCCAATTACACCTAATTCACCCGTGCATTTTGAATGGTGGGAGGAAACCGGAACCCTCGGGGAAAACCCACACTGACACTGGGAGAATGTACAAACTCCATACAGACAGTACCGGCTTCTGACCCAGGTTGCTGCTTCGTAGGAGCATCGTGCTAATTGCTACGCTAAACGTGCCACCGTATAAAATCATGAGGGATAGAGATAAGGTCTTTTTTTTCCCCCCAGGGTGGGGCGGGGGTGTCTAAAATTAGAGGACAGAGATTTAAAGTGAGAGTGGATAGATTTAAAATGGACCTGAGGGGTGTCTTCTTTAAACAGAGGGTGGTGGCTCTGGAACGAGGTGCCAGGGGAGAGGTAGAGGAGGGGGCATTTGCTACGTTTAACAGACTTTTTGATAAGTATGTGAATAGAAAAAAGTTCAGAGGGAGATGAGCCAAATGGGATTAGCTCATGTGGGCACCTAGGCCAGTATGGGCAAGTTGGGCCGAAGGGTCTGTTTCAACACTGTGATACTCTTGTGCTCTTACAATGAAACATGAATGTCTTCAGGCACTGTGATTGTAAATGCCTTGAAGAAGGGCTCAGGGCCGAAGGTCAGTTATATATCTTTACCTCCTATGGGCGCTTTGAGAGCAGCTGAGTTCCCCTAGCATTTCTGTGGTTTTACTTTTCTCACACTGATGTGCATAGAGTCACTTGCTTGTATTAACAGCCTCTCAGACTGACACACTGGTGTATACTCTCTCTTTCACACAGGCAAACCCACTCTTGCCAACACAGGGTTAAACAAGAAAATCTGCAGACGCTGCAGTTGAGTGTAATATTCCAACGTGCTGGAGAAACTCAGCAGGTCATGCAGCATTCGCAGGAAGTAAAGGGCAACCAATGTTAAGGGCTTGAGTCCTTGCAAAATGTTGGTTAACTTTTCCTTCCTATGTGCTCCAGCATATTAGTGTGTTGAACTCTCCAGCACAGATTTGCCCGAACCACCCAACCCCTCCTTTCCATTCTACCTAGCTACCGACCCACTTACACTCAGTCCACCCACTCATTCACTCAAATTCTTCCATCAAACCTCTTATCTATATCACGGTGCTTTAGGGAAACTGGCTTGATCTTTGTCGCTCATGCCTGTTGTGTATCACCCTCTAGTGGTGTGAGAAATTTCATCCCTTCCCCACCTAACAGACCATTTTTGCAAGGACTGAGGACATCTGGCAGACTAAGTGAGCTAGGCACGGTGACTCCAAGTCTATTCTACAACGGACAGCCTCCTAATCCCCTATTCAACACAAATTTCATCATCTCACACTTCCTCCTCCTCAGAGACATGTTTGAAAATTTACAAAAGATCTGTAGAAACTCAGCAGGTCACACAACATACATAGGAGATAAACCTGTTGCAACCCGTTTCAATTCCCTGCCCCATTCCCACTCTGACATGTCTGTTCATGGTCTCATGCACTGTAGACTGAGACCACTTGCAAATTGGAGGAACACCTTGGTATTCAATCTGGATGCCCTCCAACTAGATGGCATCACATTGACTTCTCCGGTTACTTCCCCCCCCAAACATCCTCCTCATCTCTCCCCTTCCTCCTCCTGTCCTCTAGCATGCGCACATGCTCTCTCTCCCTCCCCCTCTATCTTCAATCCTCCAGCTCTACATTCACAGAGCCACCCCTGCTCCCAATTTAATTCCTCTCCACCCCTTTGATCCATGACCAATTATGGACTTTTGCTTGCTGGTCTGTGCTCCTTCCCCTGGCATGTCTTCCCTCCTCCCCCAGCCGTTTTATTGAAGGGCTCAGGTCCGAAAGCTCGGTTATATATCCTTACCTCCCATGGACGCTGCGAGACCTGCTGAGTTCCTCCAGTATCTCTGTGTGTTTTTACTACTCTCACAGCTTCTGCAGACTTTCATGTTTCACACTGTTTGAAAATGTAATTTCGTCCCTTCAGTTACATTCCAGTTGATATTTTATTTAATTTAAAAAAAACTGATATCTGAATAAGCCAAGATTTTGAACAGCGTTGAGTCTTCCTAAATGTGGCCTGGCTGTGGTTACCGTACTGTGGCCATTCCCTGGAGTACACAGCACAGGACAGGCCCTATTGGCCCTGCTTGCCCACTCTGACCCGGTTGGCATTCTGAGATGGTCCTATATGCTTGCATTTGGTCCATATTGAAGATTCCTTCATTCTCATGTAATAGTACAGAACATGTAATATTACACAAAAATTGCCATCTTCTTGCCTTAAGGCAGACAAAGAGTCACCATTAGTGTTGCCAGGAGGCTCTTACAGTACAAGAGAAAGAGAAGCAAAAGAGAGTCCCTTCAGAGTGGCTGAGTGTCCATGGATTCTCCTCCAGCATTCCCGCAGCCTCACAGACTCCTGTTTGATCTATCGGCAACCTGAGCTCCAGGCCCAGATCTCCGACACGATTGGGAAGTCTTCAGCACCCAGGCCCTTTGGGAGCCCTTCTTGCCTCCAGCGCCCTCTCAAATCCCAGCTCTGATACCTGGTTCCCATCAGCAGCCTGTGCTGGTTCTCCCGACCGCAAGTTGCCCTCAGCCCATATGGGTCCCTCATCCGCTGAGCCCCTCGCTGGTCTTCTGCTGTGGTCACCGTCATGTAGGGTTGTCTCCTCTGCTTCTCCTCAACGGGGCGGGAGAGGTGTTCTTCCTGTTTTTGGTGCCCTGGATCAGCCCCCTGTTTCCTGGATTCTGTAAACTCTCGTGGCCGGTACAGGCTCCTCCATCTTAGTCATCATATCCATCTAAATCCTCAGTAGCTAAATATCTGTCCAAAAGCCTTTAAACCAGCTTCTACAGTTTCCTCTGACAGCCTCATCCAGATATGGACCACCCTCTGAGTGCAAAATTTGCTCCTCATCCCTCTTCAACCGTTTTACTCACCTTAAAGCCTCTAGTTCTAGAATTTTCTACCCTGGGGAAAAGACCATGAGCATAACTTTATCCATGCCTCTCATTTATGAACCACTCTCTGACCTTAGTGCTTCAGGAATAAGATGCCTAAGCCCTTCTTCTTTTACAACTATTATTAATTTAAAAGATATTGTTGTAGTAAGAGATATCAGATAACGAGAAAGAGAGAACATTGAAGTGTTGGGAAACAAAATGAGCTTCTGTTAACTGCACTACAATACTACTGTACTTGAAGTAATTGAGCATGAAAGACATGCTTCCAGCAAGTCAGACTTCACAAACTATGTAAAGGTTAAAGTTGAAAATTAACATCTGAGGGTCGAGGTCAATTGGGCACAACTTCAGGGTTGAAGGGTGTCTGTTTAGAACAGAAATGTGGAGGAATCTCTTTAGCTAGAGAGGGTAGTGAATTTGTTGCCACAGGTGGTTGTGGAGGCCAGGCCATTGGGTGTATTTAAGGCAGAGATTGATAGGTTCTTGATTAGCCAGGGCATCACAGGTTCTGGGGAAAAGGCCGGACAGTGGGGCTGAGTGGGGAAATGGATCAGCTCATGTTTAAATGGCGGAGCAGACTCGATGGGCTGGATAGCCTATTTCTGCTTCTGTCCTGTGGTCTTTGTTTGGAATGACTTATTGTTAAGACAGTATTTTCTGGAATTGAACTTGACAAGTACTAAATAATGTGTAATGGCAGTAGTGTAGTTCCAAAATAAAGCAACACAAAATATTTTGTTTAAAAATTAAAAGAAAAATGTGCAGGAAATCATTATAAATTTGCCACGTGTTAATCCTGGCACAAGCAAATTTTGTGATGTTTGGTTGAAAAACTTAACTGTAACCTAGTTGCCAGGATGACCACGTGTTCACTAGTTCTCCCTCTGGATGAGTGAGATGCCAAAGCCATAGCCCAGCTGGGTTGAGTGTTAAGGAGAACCCAATAGGCAAACTTTTACCAGCTCTCTCCACACTCCACCCAGTCCAAAAAACTGTCAGTTCTTTAAATTCTCTTAATTTTGATATCTTCAGTAGGTACACAAGCTAAACCGTAAGATGTAGTTGCAGAGTTAGACAATTCAGCCCATTGCATCTGCTCTGCCATTCAAATTATGGCTCATGCATTTTTCCCTCTCAGCTCCATTCCTCTGTCTTCTCCTTATAACCTTCGACACGCTCACTGATCAAGAACCTATCAACCTCCACTTTAAATTCACTCAATGACTTGGCCTCCACAAGCGTCTGCAGCAACAAATTCCACAGATTGACCACCTAGATCTTCCCCTCATCTCTGCCCTATGGCGCCGTCCTTTTATTCCGGGGCTGTGCCCTCTGGTCCGAGACTCCCTCGCCTGCTGGAGCCATGGCTAAAACTTGAGTTCCGTGATTTTTAATACTGATCGAGAAGCCAGAAAAATTCCATCCCTTGGACAAGCTTTCAAGCATCGCTTGTGTGCGAGTTTCTTGCCTGCTTGTGTTTTAGGTTGGCTTTTTTTAAAATATCAGATCTCACCTGATCCCTGCCTGCAGAAAAAATGATGCCAAAACTTTTGTGGCTGCATTATTTTTTAAAATGGGTGTCTAATAATTGGTATGCAAGAGGAAAACTCCTTTTGTTTGAGGGCCGAGAAGCTTTTCACTGCACAATGAACAGAATTAATTGATGCTTGTTAGGACTTGGGTAGTTACGTATGCATGCTTTTCCATCGGTATTGGCTGATGCCTGGCTGACTCTGAGCTTTTTTGTTTTACTAACCGCTTTCCCTCTAATGAAAAGCAAGTTATCAGACAGGACTAGTGGCAGAGAGGTGAAAAATCATTTATGCCATTGAGTTTAGTTATTTATGATGCAAGTGAGCGTGTACAAGGAACAGTATTGTGTAAGAATGTTTACAGCTTAAGATTTACATGTTCAACACTTTATAACTGAAAGGCTCTCCTGCTTCTAAAATGTTGTGTTCAATTGAATATTGGACTAGTGAATTCAAGAATTTGGTTTTTAAAACTTTTTCTGTGTCGAGTTAATTTTCAACTGTCCTGGATTTTATTACTTCTCACGTGTCCCAAAATCTTTTTTAATCAATAAACAAAAAGTTGTGCTTGTCTAAAGATTTGTTACTAATCCTCTTAACTATTTTGGAGACATTCCTGTTCACGTTGCAAGCTTTTAAAACTTTAAAGAATTTGTACATGGTCCAAATCCATATATCCCTCAAGGTCGCCACGCAGGTTAAAGGGTAGTTAAGAAGGCCTATGGGATGTTGGGCTTCATTAACATAGGGGGATCGAGTTCAAGAGTCGAGAGGTCATGTTACAACTCTACAAATCTCTGGTGAGACCACACTTGGAGTATTGTGTTCAGTTCTGGTCACCTCGTTATAGGAAGGATGTGGAAGCTATGGAGAGGGGACAGAGAAGATTGACCGGGATGTTGCCTGGTTTGGATAATAAGTCTTATGAGGCAAGTTAGCAGAGCTGCGACTTTTCTTTTTGGAGCAAAGAAGGATGAGAGGAGACTTGATAAAGGTCTACATGAGAGGCGTAGATAGGATGGACAGTCAGCAAGAGTAGCAAACACCAGAGGACATATGTACAACAAAGTGAAGGGAGGAAAGTTTAGAGGAGACATCGGGTGATTTTTTTCCACCGACAGTTGTGGTGCCTGGGATGGTGGTGGAGGCTGGAACATCAGAGGCACTTAAGAGACTCTTAGACAGGCATATTGATGGAAGAAAATGAGAGGATTACGGGGTAGGAAGGGTTTAGTATTTTTAAAGGAGTATATTTAGGTTGGCACAACATTGAGGGCCAAAGGGCCTGTAATGTTCTATGGCCAAATCTGTCATGGAGAGAAAATGAAGAAGAGATGTCTCGGTTAATTTCTGTTTTTAAGTTGCCTTACTGATGCAGCACAGGGAAATAAACTATTTACACCAAGGATACATTGGAATGGGCTCAGAGACTTGAGTTGCAAGGAGGATTGGAGCTGATAAGGAGAAACTATTCCTAGTGGCAGAAAGCTTGGTAACACGAGGGAAAAGATTTAACAAAAGTAGCAAATGGAAGGATATGAAGGGTTTTCTTTTATGTTCAATGACTCTCCGTGTGAAAAGAAGGGAATTGGGGGTAAATTTTGCAGTAGGAACAAGTTTGCTCTGACATCTTCCAACAAAAGACGAATGGGCTTCATGATCCTATTAGCAGAAAGTCAGTCTAAGCTAGTGGTTTTCAAACTGTCCCCCTAAACTCACATTCTACCTTAAGCAATCCTAATGCCATAAGTGCTCTATGATCAAAGGGATTGCTTAAGGTGGGATGTGAGTGGGAAGGGAAGGTTGAGAAATCACTGCTCTAGACCCAATTGTTACTGAAATATTTTGCGTGAGAAAAATTGCCATTGGCCCATTTCCTTTAGAGCTATGAAACTGTGCACATAACGAGTCAATTAAGTATGATTAAAACAGTGGTTTTCAAACTTTTTATTCCCACTCACATACCACTCTAAACAATCCCTTACTAATCACAGAGCACCGATGGCATAGGGATTTCTTGAGGTAGAATGTGAATTTAGGGGGGCAGTTTGAAAACCACTCCTCTAAGCAGAGGTGGAATATCAAAACATTACAGATGGACTTGAAGAGGTGAATGAATGGTTTAAATGTGATCTGTGGTCTCTCATCGAGGTCTGCTGTCCACATTAGGTAATCACTAGAGTTGCAGAAAGGTGCTTTCTTTTACAGTAAAAACCTGCTGTCGTGGAAATGAGATGAAAGGTGCCTTTTCACCTTGAGATTGTAAAATGCCCATTCATGCTACTTGTTTCTTGTACAGTACAATTTAATTGCCTGACGAAGCAAAAAAGGCATGCTCAGAGCAGTAAGAAGTTGTTTCTAGTGGCAAGAGGGCTCTGGAACCAGAGGACGTGGGTTTAGGATAATTAGCAACTGAACCGCAGGGGAGAGAGGGGGAATTTTTGTTTAATGCATCAAACTATTGCACTCTGGAACACACTGAATGGGGAATGAATTGTGAAAGCAGATTTGATGGGAAAGCAGAAAATTGCTGGGCTCTGTGGAAAGAATGCAGTGACTAAAGTAATTCAAAGAAGCAATGGGTCAAAAAAACGCTGCCATGAAGTGATCCTGTGATAGTGTAGCAAAATGGTCTTCAATCAAACGAACAACATGCTTGATAAAGCCATCCCATTGGCCTGTTCCTAGCAGTTATTTTTCTTTCTTTTGTGCTCTCTCTTTTTCCTGAACTATTAATATGGGGGACCATTGTAGAATGCATGGATGGCAATGATCAGTATGATTTGAGGAGGGGGACACCAGCTATGAAGTTTCAGAGCCAGGTGCAATCTACGACTCCGTGGGCCAGTCAAGCAGCTGGACAAGGCTATTAACACCTGGGAGAGCAATGTGGCTGTTATTTTGTTCTCTAGATGTGGAGATTTAATTTAATTGGGACATTTACAACAGGAGCCAAGCCTGATGCTGGACAACGTAGCCCATGAATTTGTATGAGGGTCATTCGCAAATAAAGAGAAGCTACAACTGATGTCAGAAAAACTGCCTGTAAAAGGGTGGGGGAAATCCAGAACAGTTTTGCCATTTTGCATTGATCGGTGTTAAGTTTATTTTAACCTATGTAATTTTGATTTTTTTTTTGTTTTGCGATGCAAAAACGTTTTAACAAACTATTTCTTGTTGTAAACAGGTAACAAACATGGTGAGTATTTTTAAAAGACCAGCACTTGTTATTTATTTAGTTGCTTGTGCGAAGTGGGATAGGGTGCAAAGGCGCTAGAAGCTTGGCGGATAATGTCCCGGCAGTGTGAATGCTGCTTCAGAGGAAGGTTCTCTGGGGGCCGAGCTTGCTGGCTCTGAGCTTCTCTGAGATGACCATTCCAGCGGTAGAATTGCTACACCTCCTGTGCCAATGCGCATGCTAACCCTGCTCGCTTGCTGACCCAAGGGGACTGTCTGATACCCGAGCTTATAACTGTTTTAAACCCCACAATGAGGATTCTCCTGAATGCAGGAGGTGCTTGATTTGGACGCTCTGTGGATTTTAAAAGGTAAACAAACTTTCTGCTGATATGGTTCAAAATGATACATTTTCCCTTAAGCGACTTCTCTAGGTTCCACATCAGGTACCTGTGTGAAAAGGGAAGAATGGGAGGGAGAGGTGTAAGGACCAACAGACAAAAGATGTGAATTTGATATGGTAAGAGGACAGGAGAGATGCCCCAAAGAGAACCATTTCACTTCACTTGTGAATCTGCAGGGGCCATCTGATGCATCTTGTGCTTCCGTTGTGGTCTCCTCTATGTCAGGGAGACCGGGAGATTGTTTTGCTGAACACCTCGGCTCTGTCCACCTCAATAGTGTGGATCTCCCAATGGCCACCCATTTCACTTCTCTGTCCCATTCACTTCCTGACATGTCTGTCCATGATCTCATGCACTCATGAAACTGCCTGCAAATTGGAAAAACACCTCATATTCCATCTGGGCACTGTCTAAACCAAAGGCATTAACATCAACTTTTCTGGTTTCCATTAGACCTCCCTAACTCATCTTTCCCTATTTCTCATTTCCTTTCTCTTCCCTTTTCCCTCTGTCTCATGGACTTCTCCCCCTCCCACTCTTCCCTTTTCCCAACCTTTTAATACAGACACCTACATTTTCTTTAAAACTTGTACTTTGAGGAAGGGCTCAGTCCTGAAACGCCAGTCATATATCTTTACCCCCTATGGACGCTGTGAGACCGGTTGAGTTCCTCCAGCATTTCTGTGTTTTTATTGGGTCATTCAGGTTATCTGGTTGCACTTCACACCAAGCACAATAAAAACACAGCCCCAAAACCCTGGAAAATTGGTAGCTCATTGGAGACACAAGAGACTGCAGATGCTGGAATTTGGAGTAAAAAGTAAACCTCTGAAGGAACTTGTAAAAACACAAAGCTAGAGAAACTCAGCAGGTCAACAGAGCAAAGATAAAGATGCATAACCAATGTTTTGGGCTTGAATTGATCCCATCAGGGTATGAGGAAAATGTTGGCTTGCATCCAAATGAAATGGTGGGAGAGGGAAGTGCAGAGGGAGGATAATCGTTCCATGGGTGGGAGGTGATAGGTGGAAGGAACAACACCTGATTTTCCATCTCGACACTCTACAACCGAATGGCATTAAGACCGACCTCTCTGGTTTCTCTAGCCCACTCCCTGTCCTCTCTCCCTTCCTTCCCCATCCTTCAGTCTTCTTTCCTCCAGCTCTCCACCCCTTTCCCTCCAGCTCTCCACCCCTTTCCCTCTCCATTCATGGAGCCGTCTCCCCTCCCCCTGTTCGCTGTTGTGCCCTCCCTCCCTTATTCACCTATTACCTTCTGCTTGTGGGACTGTGCTCCTCTCAACCCCCACCATTTTGTTTGGGCACCTGCCGACATTTTGCTCATACCTTGATGAAGGGCTCAGGCTTGAAATTTTAATTATGCATCTTTGCAGAGACCCTGAGGATCGAGAATGGAAAGGGAGATGACCATTTTAAAGGCTGGGGGTGGGGGGGGGGTGGGGGTGTGGGTGAAGGCAGAAGTTGGCTTATTGAGAGGTGGATCCAGACGAGGAGGTTGTTTAGTGATGAGTTTATGATCTCCCTTTCATTAAACTAGAGGTACAGAACAGTTTTAATTGAGTACTCAATTTTGACAGGTGCACAAATGGGAGAGGTGTGGAGGGCTATGGACTGGATGCAGGTCAGTGGCACTAAGTAGAATATTAGTTCAGCATAGACTAGAAAGGCCTGTTTTCTACGCTGTAATGTTTTGTCATTCTATGGAGTGGTGGAAGGGAGAGTGAAGATTTTAATTGACCTCTAGAACATAGAAATCAACAGTACAGTACAGGCCCTTTGGCCCACAGTGTTGTGCTGACATGATAACCTATCCCATCAACTGCCTAGAACTTCCCTATTTCATACCCCTCCATTTTCCTCTGTTCCACGTATCAATCCTGTTGTACCTTCCTCCACCACTGTTCTGGAAGGTTAGAGCCTTTTGTCTTTTAGTTAATATCTAGTGTAGATTGTAACATCAAACTTGAAGCAAAAAATGCTCGAAACTCTCTGCAGGTCTGGCAGTGCCAGGCAGGTTAGATGCAGGAAGAATGTTTTGAATGTTGGGGAAGTCCAGAACAAGGGATCACTACCTATGGAGAAGGGGATAGTCATTTAGGACTGAGATGAGGAGAAGCCTCTTCACTCAGAGAGTTGTGAACTTGTGTAACTCCCTGCCACAAAAGTTGTTGAGGCTGATTCATTAGATGTATTCATAAGGGGAGTTGGGATGTGGCCCTTATGGCTAATGGGATCAAGGGGTGTGGAGAGAAAGCAGGAATAGGTGACTGAGATCATATGATCAACCATGATCATATTGGATGGTGGAGCAGGCTCGATGGGCCAAATGGCCCGCTGTTGACAGTTAACACAGCGGTCAGCGCAACCTTATTACAGCGCCAGCGACCCAGGTTCAAATCTGGCACTGTCTGTAAGGAGTTTGTACATTCTCTGCATCAGTGTATGGGCTTTCTCCAGGTGCTCCAGTTTCCTCCCACCCTTCAAAATATACAGCAGTTGTAGGTTAATTGGGTGTAACTCGTGGACCGAAAGGGCTTGTTACTGTGCCATATGTCTAAATTTAAAACTTAATATGTTAATGTATTCTCCATGACTGAAAAGCAGAATTATGGAACATTAGTGAAATAGGTGAAGGGCTCCATAAACCGATGTTAGATTTGATAGCACAATATACTGGGTGAATGGCGCGATGTTGGCAGAAGAGCTTTGGATAAGCTGGAGGCTAGAGGCACCTCACAGTCAGTCATACCACCAGTTACCCGAGATTGGCAGATAACTGAATGCCCACCTGAATGTGATGCACGCTGAGGGCTAGCACCAACTGCAGAATTTATCCACAAACTGTGATGAGTTGAGTGGAATAAGCATGTGACATTTTGAAATAACCACCACGGCCAGATCTAAATTGCATCGGTTCATTGTGGGGTTCAATAGTGATGCAGTCCTGTGGTGCTTAACTGTGATAATGGCTGGTCTTTGCTTTGGCTGCTTTGGCTTATGAAATGTTGCATATATTTATCCAGTGTTGTGAAGTCCATTGGGCAAAGTTTATATCTGTGAAACAATTTTTTTTTGTTTGGCTGTGCAAAATATTTTAAAAGTTACTACATTAAATTAATTGAAACCCGAAGGTCTGCAGACACAGTGATTGTAGTAAAAGCACACAGAGATGCTGGAGGAACTCAGCAGGTCTCCCAGTGTCCATAGGGGGTGGAGATAGATCACCAATGTTTCAGGCCTGAGCCCTTCAAGGTTTGAGGAAGGGCTCAGGCCCAGAATGATGGTTATATTACCTTTATCTCCCGTGGATGCTGCAAGACCTGCTGAGTTCCTCCAGCATCTCAGTGCTTTTGCATTAAATTAAATCTTCCAGAATAGGAGGCCATTCATCTCATTGTTGCTCAGCTAGCTCTTTGAAAAGAGCTGTCAAAAGCAAGAAAATCTGCACATGGTGAATGTAGTTAATATACAAACATACTGGAGAAACTCAGCAGGTCACGCAGCGTTCTTTATGTGTGATATATAACCAACATTTCGAAATGATAGTTATGTACCTCTGCTATATAAAGAACTCCACGTGACCCGCTGAGTTCAATAATTACATTCCCCCTTGCTCCATGTTGCCTTGAATTTCTTCTTTTTAATGATGATCCCCTTTTGAAAGTTGCTTTAAATTCTTTTTTCCACCTCACTACGGATCAGAGAAAATTCGAATGACTTTTCCGAATCTTATCTTCCTTCGAGTTCCTTTTCCAATGGCTCAGTGTCTGTCGTCATTGATTACCAGATCAAAAAGCTGGAGGAACCCAACAGGTCGAGTGGCATCGGTGGGAAGAAAAGTAACTCAGGATCAGAATTTATTCTCATGACCACATGTCACAGAATTCATTATTTTGCGGCAGCAGTACTGTGTAAAATTGTTCTAAATTACATTTCCATAAATACTCTAAATTTAAATGTTTTTTTTATTTTAAATTTAAATCTGGTCATACAGTATGGTAACAGGCCCTTCTGGCCATGAGCTCGTGCTGGCTAAATACACCAATTAATATACAACATTTCGGAGTGTGAGAGGAAACTAGAGCACCCAGTGGAAGTCCACATGACATGGGGAGAATGTAGAAGCACCTTACAGTGCTGCATTCTAACCTATTTTTTTTAATTGGTACAAAAGAAGGGGAAAAAATGAGGTCTGTGGAATTGTTGAATTTTCGTGTCAGGACCATGATTCCTTCCCATTTTCCCCCCATCCCAACCCTTTGAGTTCTTGCAGCATTTTGTTTTGTGGCACTAGATTCCAGCATTTCTATCCCCCTGTGTCTGAATGTGTTAGATTTCCGCACTCCCTGATCCCTGGGGCATTGATGTTCATTTCCTACTTGTTGGAAGTTACTGAAATTAGGGTGCTGTTACCCGAGGCTAAATCTCCCAGTGTGCTGTGCATTTCTATGCACCTCCATCGGGTTGGTGGGGGGGGTTCCCACCATAGAAAACAGGCCATTCAGCCCTTCCAATCTGTGCCGAAACATCATTCCTCTAGTCTCATTGACCTGCACCCATTCTATAACCCTCCAGATCTCTTCCATCCATGTACCTATCGAATGTATCCTTAAACTTAAAGAGGGAGCCCGCATTTACCACATCAGATGGCAGCTCATTCCAAACTCCCACCACTCTGAGTGAAGAAGTTCCCCTAAATCTTTCCCCTTTCACCCTAAAGCCATGTGCTCTCATATTTATCTCTCCAAATTGAAGTGGAAAGAACCTACTCACATTTCCTCTGTCCATACCCCTCATAATTTTGTAAACTTCTATCAAATCTCTCTTCATTCTTCTACACTCTGAGAAATAAAGTCCTAACCTGTTTAACCTTTCCCTGTAATTCAAGTCCTAAAGACCCAGGTCAACATTCTAGTCAATCTTCTCTGCACCCTTTTGGTCTTACTGATACCCTTCCTGTAGTTTGGAAGGATATATACCTCAGCAGCTATGCAGCACCATACCTTAACAAAGGGCTCAGGCCTGGAATGCTGGTTGTATCCCTTTGTGACCTGCTGAAGTTCTACACTTTTGTGTAATGCAGCCTGTACAGTTGTAGCAGAACCTATTTTTAAATTCAAAATCCTTGCAAAACACTGCAGCCACAAAGGGTGGCTATCCTGAGGGAGCAACTCACCTCCTTGTTCCCCAGGGTCTTCTCCAAGGGCAAAATAATCATCCCTCCAACAGGATCCAGTGAAAAGCTCCTTGAATACATTAAATGTTATTGTGTAATAAACAATCTTTGAAACATCTGCTGCTGCGAAAAAACAAATCCATCCTTGGAATGCATAGAAAATAACTGGATATGTGATGAGCATCCACCTAAATATTTGGGTGGAAATTAAAAACACAGATTCCTAATCACTTGACACGTTTTGATTGAGTGCATTGGGAGGAATTGTTTGCACTGGTTGGAGGCTGGATAATCAACTCAAAGGCAAAATCCCTGTTATCCAGAATTCAAGCAACCGGCAGAAAAACCCGAGAAAATAAATAGATAAAAAATACAGTTTAAAATAGGTGTGCCTCGCCGTTAGTTCGCCAGTCACGCAGCCCACAATCTCAAGCATCCGGGAAGTTCACTTATCTGGCATCTGCCAATCCACATAGGTGCTGGATACCAGGTTTTTTTTTAAACTGAAATTGGCATTGGGACAAGATGGGAGATGAGGGATAATGAGGCCAATGTGTTGTTGCAATCTGGAATACCCCACAGGGAATTGGGTAAACTTTGAAAAGGCAGTAAAAGGAGGGGCAGAAGTGGTGGGCTTAAATTGAATAAACATTGGAAAGGAGTGTCGAAGGAGGTATTAACTGGAGAATGATCCCACGGCATGATGAACAAATGGCCTCCTTTGGAGCTGAAAGATTCTTTGAAGTCTGCATAGCGAACAAAGCAATGCACAAAACCCTGGAGGTTGAAAAGGGAATTAAACACCTCACTTGCATTTATGGGAGTGATGGACTCCATCCAAATTTAAATCTTGTATTTTTCCTCATTTTAAAGGAAATGTTTGGTTTGGAAATAATTGCTTGCTTTGGAGGTGGTTACAGTATAAAGTACTTTGTTTAAGTTATTTGGGGGGGGGGGGGGAAGGTTTCTTGGTGTCGGAATGTAGTGTGAGGTTATGTTGTGATCTGTTCAAGGATCAAGCGGTGAAGGACAAAGCACTTCAGAGCATGGCGGCCATGTCTTCTGCACAGATTGTGTCGGCCACCACCATCCAACACAAACTGGGGCTGCCTGGGATCCCACGGCCATCTTTTCAAGCAGGGCCCGGGGTAAGTGATGCAGCTTTCAGCTTAAACTCCACCTTCCGAGCTACATAGCTCATCGGTTACGAGAGAGATTGCACGAATTTATCTTGTTTAAGGTTCAATGCGAGTTTTCAAGATTCTTTTATTGTCATGCAATGAATCAGAAAATGTAATATTCCATGAAATCTTCTTAACTCTACTGTGAGGCAAAGATTCGCAATCAGCAGAATTTGCCTGGTGCCCCTTACACTCAGAGAAAGAGAAGCAAAAGAGAGTCCCTTCAGACACACGGACTATCCTTGGATTTGCCTTTAGCACTCCCAGAGCCCCCGCAGCCACACAGTCTTCAGTCCAGACCAACGGCAACCCAAGCTCCAGATCCAGACTTCCAACATGATCAGGAGGACCTCTGCACCCTCTCGCATCCCGGTTCCAATTCCTGTTAACCGTTCAGCCAGAGTTTATTATCATACACACAAGTGCAATGTCCAGATGCACCCAATTGCTTTCTTGCTGCAGTCATGCAAGTACATAAAATATACCAACAACAGTAGTAAAAATTTTAATTGCCACAATGCAATAATCACAAGGAAAAAAGTGGAAATGATATTTCAGTTGTGCAGATTGTCCTGGAATAGTGACTGAAGACTGAGTTCCCCAAAGATTTGTAAATAACGAGGTGCTTCAATGGAGTGCAGAGGGGAGCTCTGTCCTCTGGGTCTGGAATGTTCAACAGTGACATCAAAAACCTTTTCTTTCACCTAAGGTGGAGTGGAAATGTTCTCTGCAGGGTACCAGGGAGGTTGCTGGCCATTTGGATATGCTGGCAGAATTGTTTTTGGTCAAGGATCTGGAGGCCTGCTCCCTCATCCATACTTCTGTATGACCCAGAAGAAGGCTACTCAGCCCATCGAGTTGATGCAGTTCACGATGTTCCCATTCCCACGGTTATTTTGTCTGAAACCTCTTATCCCCATGTTGTCATCAACTCCCCCCAGATTCCACCCCTTGCCTCGGCCAGTTAACCCATTGACCCGCACGTATCTAGGATGCAGGAGGAAACCGGATCCCTCAGGGAAACCTACACGGTGACAGGGTGAACTCCACACAGAAGGCGCCCAGTTGGGATCTGGAGCTGTATCTCTCATAGCAGTCAATCCCCAGACATGTCCCAATCCCACCAAACCAGCTGGACAATTATAAATCAGGTTATTAAAAGGTTTATTGAAAAGTATCAGCTGCAAATTCCCATTTTTCAAGGAATGAAATAGCCATAAAGTTTTACAACACAGAAAGAAGCCTTTTGGCCCAACTTGTCCATGCTGACCAAGCTAGTCCCATTGGCTGCATTCGACCCTTGTCCCTTCCAACTTTCCTATCAATGTCACAAGTCAAAGTTCAAATTTATTATCCGAGTGTGAACATGACAGCAGCACAAATGCGGGGTGAATAGCCGTCCTCGTCAACCATAATCCCTCATGCAGGTGGTCCAGCTCTGGGAATACAGCTGCGTGAGGGATTATGGAAAACGAAGTTGGCTATTCATCCCTCGTGCTGGTGTCACAACAGGCCAAAGCGGCCTGCTGTTGTCAGGCGGTAAGTATCGTTTAATTTTAATTTTAGTCGCCTACATGACACAGCACACAAGCGCTGACATCATGAGGCTTCCCTGTTTGGCCATTTGGCTTTTCATTCCACAGGGCGAGGGTGGTCTGGGAAAATTTCCCGGGGCTGCGGACCTACCTAAAAGGTTGGGCCATGGACCCCTTTAAAATTCTCAGGCCAGCATTTTCACACCACAGGTTCACAGGAAAGTTTCTGGGGAATCTCCATTTTACGATGCGGAGTGAAAAGGCCTCATGTTACAATTGCAACCATAATTATTTCCTCCTGTGTCTCGATAACTTGGCAGTTCTATGATGATGTGACCAGATTATTTTGTAAACATTTTGTAAACATAATGACACCATTCTGTCATTAGCTCTGACGGATTCTCTAACTAGTTCTGTATTTCTTTTTCTCTAGTTCTGGCACAGTGTAATACCCACAGGACAGCCCGGATCATCTCAAGAGTAAGTTACACAATCAGTGAAGCAGTACCATCACAACCGTGACTGGGTTTAGTATCTCCCTCAATTCCCCAGGCAGCATTCATAATAGTGCGGATATGGCTGTCTCCATTCTCACTCTGAGTGCAGATATGGGGTCAGCTCCATTCCCCCTCTGTGCGGATATGGTCAGCTCCATTCCCCTTCTGTGTGGATATGGCCAACTCCATTCCCCCTCTGTGTGGATATGGCCAGCTCCATTCCCTTGTGCGGATATGGCCGGCTCCATTTCCCCCTCTGTGTGGATATGGCCAACTCCATTTCCCCCTCTGTGCGGATATGGCCAGCTCCATTTCCCCGTCTGTGTGGATATGGCCAGCTCCATTTCCCCCTCTGTGCAGATATGGCCAGCTCCATTTCCCTCTCTGTGTGGATATGGCCAGCTCCATTCCCCCTCTGGGTGGATATGGCTGGCTCCATTCTCCCCCCTCTGTGTGGATATGGCCGGCTCCATTCTCCCCCTCTCTGTGGATATGGTGGCTCCATTCTCCCCCTGTGCGGATATGGTTGGCAAGGCTGGAATTCATTCCCCATCACTAAGGACAACTGAGAAAGGGAATGAACACTGAACAGTTCAGAACAGGAAGAGGCTCTTCAGCCCACGTGTCTGGGGAAATGTTGAAGAGAATCTGTGAACAGGAGTTGGCACAGAAGAGATGGAACCCGTGGAACCAGATTGAAGTGGGAGCCACCTAAAATTTGAAAAATTAATGTTCTGCAATTGAGTTTAAAGCCTCAAGTTTGGCCACACCCTGACAATGGATGAGGTAGAGGATGGTCTGGTCTGTGTAGGAATGGCGAAGGGAATTGAAGTGGTTGTCTACTGGGGGTTGACACTTTGGCCTACAGATTATGAAACAGTCACCGAGTCTGCATTTGGTCACCAAAGTGCAGGAGGTCAGACCTGGTACATCAAATGCAGTAGATCAGGTCGGAGGGTGTGCAGATAAAGCTCTGCCACACCTGGAATTAAACAGGAAAGTCTGCAGATGCTTTGATTAATGTGCATGCTGGAAAAGCTCAGCTGGTCACACAGCAACCATAGGAAGTAACTTATAAGCAAAGTTTGGGCCTGAGCCCTTTGTCATGAGCAAAAACAGACAGGTGTCTAAATAAAAAGGTGGGATGGGTGGGGGGGAGAAGGAGGAGGAGGACAAGCTTATAGGTAAGAGGTCATAGGTGGGATGATAGAAGAGAAAAAGCTATGAGAGGGGGTGGGGGCAGCTCTCCAAATGGAGAGGGATGGGCAGCTGGAGGAAAGGAGGCAAAGGGATAGGGAGACAAAGGAGGGGTTTTACAGAAATTGGCGAAGTTGGTGTTAATGCAGTCTGGTAGGAGATCGCCCAGACGGAATATTAGGTGGTTCTCCTCCAATTTGTGATTAACCTTGGATTGGCAGTGCGTGAGGCTGTTTAATTCTGACTCGACTCCTGTCAGATTTTACCTTCCTGTGTTGAGAGCATCCTGTCCACTCATCAATGGGCACATTCCTGAGTTGAGGATGGTAGCTGACGCACTTGGAGGAAACCCGTGAGTGTAAACTACACACAGACAACGCCTGCAGTCGGATTTGAACTTGCGTCGCTAGCACTGGAAGGCGGAGGCTCTCCCAGCTGTGCCCCTTGCCTGAGAGATGGGGTTTAAGGCTCTTCAGTGGAGGAGACAGGGAACAAGAGAAAAGAAGGGATTCTTCTTGGTCAGAGCAGGTTTATTGCCATGAAGACATCAAGAAATTTGTAGTTCTTCAGCAACAATATTGTGCAGAATAAGGGGAAAAATTACTATAAATTACACTTCTGTAAATACAAGATTTTTTTCAAAAGTAACTAATGCAATGAAGAGAAAGTGAGGTGGTCTCTGTGATTCATTGTCCATTCAGGAATTTGATGGTGTTTTTGTAAAGTTGAGTATTTGTCTTCAGGCTCCTGTACCTCCTTCCTGATAGTGAGAAGGAGGCATGGCCTGGGGTGCTCACTGGTATTATGGCTCACTGTTAGTTTGCCTGATGGTGTTATATTGGATTGTGGAGCAACATGTGACCTCCCTGTATGAAACCTATTTGGAAGTCACATCACCTGCCAATCAAGGTTGGACTCTGGCACACCTTGCCATTGGCTCATTTAAATGATTCAGTGTTATCATTGGTCAAATGCCCAGCTCAGAACAGTATAAAACATTGATGCACACCACACTTCTCTCTCTGCCTCTTGGTCCAAGCCCTGAACTTTGCTCCACTCCAGGTCACTACTGTGGACATCGCTGGAGGAGTCACGGGTAAGGTGTGCATTACACTTAAGTTGAGCCGTAGTACTGTGATAGATCAGTGTTTGCAGAGAGCTGCACCCCCACAGGGAATCAGGAGTGTGTTTGAAAGTCTCTGTCTGTGGAGAGTGTACACGTGCAGAAGTGTGTAGAAGATAGACAGCCACTGGTATCGGGATCCAACCTGGGTCCGATGTGAATGTCTATAGGTGTTTAGTAGTAGAGTAATTAAGTATTGACTGGTGATCTCCCCTGTTTGTCTCCATGTGTTCAAAAAAGTTACCTTTGATTATAACATGTGTCCAAACTCGTCTCTCTGTAAACCCATCAACCCTGATAATTTCCCAAACACAACAGGTGGTGAGATTAACTGGCCGATATAACAGTTCTTTGCTGCTTCCTGTGTTTTAGTGTTTTAGACATACAGGCCCTTTCAGTCCACGCGCCTGTGCTGCCCCAATTACACCCAATTGACCGTCAATCCCTGCCCGGCACGTTTTGAAGAGTGGGAGAAAACCGGAGCCCCTGGGAAAACCCACGCAGACCTAGGGTGAACGTACAAACTCCTTACAGATTTGATCCCCGGTCCCGATCGCTGCCGCTGTAAAGACATTGCGCTATCCGTTATACTAACCTTGCTACCCTTAAAGGTCCAGTAAAACTCCCAACAAATGAGAAGAAAGTGTGACATTATCTCTTGTTGGATTGCTGGCTGATGGGTAAATCTTCGGAACCAATGAAAGTTGACCGTTAGCTGCAAATCATTGACTGTTAGCACTGTGAGGAGAGAATTGCTGTGTGGATATATAGGAGTCCTTTTGTTCCCTTCAGTAACGTGAGCATTTATTCCTTGCAGTGTGAAGCCCTTTACTCAGCAAGCATACACAGCGCAGCCAGCAGTCACAACACCTATTTCAGGTAAGACCCAGGTGCCAGGTTTCACCTGGTTTCCTCAAACTGAACCCCCCCCCCCCCCCCCAGGTCTTCACAAACCCCCGCCCTTTTCTCCCTGCCGGTCAGGTAGCATCTGTGGGTAGAAATGGTCAGTCAGCACTTCGGGTTGCGGATCCCTCTCACCTTTTACTTTCTTCCTTTTCCCAGCTCATCCATCTGTTCCTTGGAGTTCAGAAGAATGAGGTGGGAATCTCATAGAAACTTTTCAAGTGTTGAAAGGCCTGGACAGAGTAGATGTGGCAAAATTGTGTTTCCTATAGTTGGGGAGTCCAGGACATTGGTTGTCAACCTTTTTCCCCCCCATTCACATCCTATCCCATAGGTGCTTACTTAAGGTGGTACAGTGAGTGGCGGGTGGGGTGGGGGAGCGGTGTGAAGGATGAGAACTATTGGACAAGGACAAGAGGGCATAACTTCAGGATGGAAGCGCACCTATTTAAAACTGAGATATAGATTAATCTCTATAGCCAGAATGGTGAAGCTCTGGAATTTGCTACCATGGGCAGCTGTAGAGACCAGGTTGATGGGTGTATTTAAGGCAGAGATTGATAGGTGTCTTATATAGTCAGAGTATCATAGATTATGGGGAGAAAGCAGGGGAGTGGGGCTAACTGGGAGAATGATTCAGCTCATGATGGAATGGCGGAACAGACTCAATGGGCTGAATGGCTGTCTGCTCCCATATCTTGTATCCCTCTGCCATTTCCCCACCTCAACCAAAAATATCCCTTGTATCCAAAAACTGGTCCAGGATCCACTCTGACTGATGATGTTAAAATTTCTGCTTTGAGGTAAATATTCAGATAGTTCAATTTCCTGTGACAGGTGGTGATTGGCTGTCATCCCACTTCCTGGGGATGGAGTTGATTGGCTGTCATCCCACTTCCTGGAGCTGAAGTTGATTGGCTGTCACCCCACTTCCTGGGACCGGTGGTGATGGGCTGTCACCCCACTTCCTGTGACAGGTGGTGATTGGCTGTCATCCCACTTCCTAGGGCTGGAGTTGATTGGCTGTCATCCCACTTCCTGGGGCTGAAGTTGATTGGCTGTCACCCCACTTCCTGGGACCGGTGGTGATGGGCTGTCACGCCACTTCCTGGGACCGGTGGTGATGGGCTGTCACCCCACTTCCTGGGACCGGTGGTGATGGGCTGTCTCCCCACTTCCTGGGACTGGTGGTGATGGGCTGTCACCCCACTTCCTGGGACCGGTGGTGATGGGCTGTTTCCCCACTTCCTGGGACCAGTGGTGATGGGCTGTCACCCTAACTTCCTGGGACAGGTGGTGATGGGTTGTCACTGCCTGAGTGGGTATGATCTTCATGGGTTCTTTGTATAGTTTTAATGCAACCTCGTCACACGTGGTCAACCAGTATTTACACTCGATGTAGAAGACATTGAGATGTTGGTTTTTTTTCTGGATGTGCAGGTTACGAGTCCACAGCTGCCCCGACCCCTTCCGTCCCTGCCTGGCAAGGGCGTTCCATTGGCACATCAAAGCTTCGGCTTGTGGAGTTCTCAGCTTTTCTGGAGCAGCAGAGAGACCCCGATTCGGTAAGGTCTGGTTCCTGTACAGAAGGAACTCATTGTGACATCGTGATTTGGATAATCTTTTCAGTTGATGGATAAAGCAGCTCTGGCATCTCGTTGGATGGAGTTTACCTTTTTCTTTCCTTCAGCAACTTCATCTTGTCCCTTCCCACTCACCTCTAATGTCATCTGCCCATTTTTCTCTTTGTCATTTGAATTCTTAAAGATTTAGTGATTCAGCACGGTTACAGGCTCTTCCAGCCCACGAGCCGATGCTGCCTGAATACTCCAGTGTGACCAATTGACCTACTAATTCCGTACCTCTTTGGAATGTGTGAGGAAACCGGAGCACCCCGAGGAATCTCATGTAGAGGAGGGCATACAAACTCCTTACAGACAACGCCGGATTCAAACCCAGGTCACTGGTGTTCTAATAGCATTGCGCTAAATACTGCCCTTTCACTTTCTTGTGAATTTGTTTTAAGGCGCTGGAGTGAGTGGTCATTTGTCTTCATTGCTTCTCATGGCACATTCTTCAAATAGAATTCTATTCTTCAAATAGAATTGTCTATGCATATGACAATTAAAAACTTCATTTGGTGCACTGGACTCTGCATGCCTTTGGTGTGCCATCTTGCATGGCTGAAATCATACCACCCACTCTCCAACCAGATGGCATTAACATCAACTTCTGCCAGCCCACTCTCTGTTCTCCCTCTCTTCCCCATCCCTCTGTCCCCTTCCCTCTCCACTCACAGAGCTGTCCCCCCTCCTCTTGCTTTCTCTTGTGCCCTTCCTCCCTTATCCAATGATGACCTCCTGCCTGTGGGTCTGTGCTCCTGCCTCCCCCACCATTTTATTCACAGCCATGCCTACATTTTGCTCGCACCTTGATGAAGGGCTCAGTCCCAAAATGTTGGTTACTTATCTTTGCTTGTAAAGTACGCTGTGTGACCTGCTGAGTTTCTCCATCATTGAATTTTAACGACATTTAATGGACTGTTAAATACACTCTTGATTAATACATCAAAATCAGGATTTGGGATAATGCACAACTTGAAGCAAAAACAGAGTTTCTCAGAAAACACCGGTGGTGAAAGAATACAGGACGACTTCCCCCAATAAAAGTCGAGTAATTTCTGCAGAAAATTGCAGAGATTGAAAAACAGTTGCATATAAACTACGTGTAAAGTTAATCTCATCCAGTCAGCTGTTGTCAGCAAAGTTATGCAGCCATCTCCGCGTTTCCTTCCTTGTTGGGAGTTTACACTACAGCCTTGTTCTTGTGGTTCCCTGTGGAAGGTCGAGATCCAATTTAAATTTTCCGTCGACCTTCCTAATTTGCAAATGTCTCCACTGGCTGGTCCCAACCCACTTTGGCATTTTCACTGCAATGTAAAAATGATCCTTCCTTCCTCCTCCCTATCCCATCTGAAATTTAATCCAAGTGAAGCAATGATTTATTTGGTTGTATTCGGTTCTTGAAACCTATTGTATTTTAATAGTGCAGCACCCATGCATTTTCCTTCGGCAACTGCCTCCAATTTGCCCTCTCCACCCCCCAGCTCTTTCTACCTAGTTTTTAATTTTCCACGAGTCAAGATTCTTTTTATTGTCAGGTAATAAAACAGAAAATGTAATATGATTTGCCTGCCATAGGCAGGCAAAGAATCACCATGAGTATTGGCCAGCGCCCCTTACAGTCAGAGAAAGAGAAGCAAAAGAGAGTCCCTGCAGAGTTACTGAGTGTCCGTGGATTCACCTCCGACACTCCCGCAGCCTCTGCAGCCACAGAGACACCTGTTTGATCCATTGGCAACTCGAGCCCCAGATACAAACCTCCAATACAATCAGAAAGCCTCTCGAATCCTGGATCCGATTCCTGATTCCCATGAGCCAGTCTCCAGCAGCCTGATGTGGGCCCTTTGACCACAAATCAACAACAATCAGCCACTGGTGTGAGCCCTCCTTCAATCTACCTCCACTTTCTGTGAGAGAACTGTTCTTGTGGATTTAAAATATTGCTGGAGTGTGGAGACTTTTTGTGAGCTCCCTGTATGAAATGCAAAACTTCACTTTCCACTGATCTCTGTTCAGGAGGCAGTATCCAATTCAATTCAGGTTGATGACATAAAATTACCATTACCAGCAGCATGGTTCGCGCTGCGGTTAGTGCGATGCTGTTACAGCACCACCAACCCAGGTTCGAACCAACACCGTCTTTAAGGACTTCTCTCATGTCTGCGTGGGTTTCCTCCAAGTGCTCTGGTTTCCTCCTACCCTCCAAAACTTTGGCGTAATTGGGTGGCACGGATTTCAATGGCCGCAATCAGATTTTACCATGCTGTAAGTAAATTTAAATCTAATTTTAAATTAGGCAACGTAAGTTAGAGGAGAGGTGGGAAGGGTTTGGGATGGGGTTTTGGACAATCTCAGTGAGTCTTCTGAATAGAATCTGACTGCGATTTAAAAACAGGATGTTTGTACAGAAAATTTGCAAGAATCTGATTTAGTTTCCTTGTTCTTGCAAAGATTGCTCACTTTGCACGGGCTGTTGCATTGATAAATTGATAAACTGCATTTCCCAGGCTTTTTATTTCTTCAAATAGAATTGTTAAACTCCCACTGCAGAATTGAATTCCCATTCTTAGAACTCTGAATCATGTTTCCATGGGTCAGTGAGAGTGGGCTGAGTCTAAGCTGCAAGTGAAACATGAAAGTCTGCAGACGCTGTGATGGTAGTAAAACCACAGAGATGCTGGAGGACTGGGACCTCAGCCAGGAGGTAAAGATATATTACCAACATTTCAGGCCTGAGCCCTTCTTCAATCTTCAAGATTTGGGGCAAGAGATAAGGAGGAATTGCTTCTTCTGGAGAATAGTGAATCTGGAATTCTCTCAAGAAACAGTTGATGCCACCTCATCAAATGTATTTAAGCTACCTATAGATTTTCGAATAATAGGGAGAAATCAAAGCTTATGGGGAAAGGGAAAGTGGAGCTGAGTCCACAGCCAGATCAACCACGATCTTATTGAATGGCAGAGCAGGCTTAACAGGTCAGATGGCTGACTTCTGCTTCTTTATGGTCTAATCTGTGAGGCGATGTGTGAGTGAGATTTGTGTCTATGGAAACGATAATATTGTATTTTTCATCTTTTCACACAGTATAACAAGCACCTCTTTGTACATATTGGACAGACCAACCATTCCTACAGCGACCCCTTGCTTGAATCCGTGGACATTCGCCAAATCTATGATAAGTTCCCAGAGAAGAAAGGTGGCCTTAAGGAACTATATGGCAAAGGACCTCATAATGCCTTCTTCCTAGTGAAATTCTGGGTAAGCACATAACTTAATCTTCAACAAATTCTTTTCTGACTTGAAGGTTTACCTATTGTTGCTCAATTGGTCCACCTTTATCCTTCAGGGAATGAGGTTGTGGGTTCCAGTCCCGTTTCAGAGATTTGAACATCACTAGCCAACCCCAGGAAATGGAGGAAAGTTCTTCGAGGTTAATTCAAAGCACGTGACGAGGGCCAAAGAGTAGAAAGATGCACTGTGATGAAGCTGTGAGGTGTCTTGGAGAGCACAAATATGGACTTGATGACATTAGGTTGAACAGTGGCCTTTCTCTGTGCTCTCTGTTCTATTGTGGTGTTGACTTCTTGCAGAAATACCTCTGATTATGAATATTTGTTGAAATGAATGACACTCAATAGCTGGATGCAGAATGGGAGATCACTTCATTGTGCACCTCGGCTCTGTCCACTCCCAATGGAGGAATTTCAACTGCCTGCCCCTTTCCCTTGCTGACATGTCTGTCCATGGTCTCATGCCCTGACAGACTGAGACCACCCGCAAATTGGAGGAACAACACCTCATCTTCTGTCTGGGCCCCCTCCAACGGCATAATCATCAATTTCTCCAGTTTCTGTTAGCCTCGCGTTCACCTTTCCCTATGTCTCCTCTCCTCTAGATCTGTTCACGTTCCCTCTCTCCCCCCCCCTTTACTCTGTCTCCTTTCCCCAGCTCTGCTTCCATAGAGCCTCAAACAAGCCCCCTCCTTCACTCAATCCTCAACTTTTCTCTCTCCAGTGTCCTGTCCTTACCCAATTAACACCTTCTGCCTGTTTGTCTGTATCCCTCACCTGCCCACTCTTCCCTCACCTGCCTTTTAATTCAGTCACATGTCTACTTTTTACTCAGACCTTGAAGAAGGGCTCAGGCCCAAAACGTCAGTTATATATCTTTACCCCCTGACCTACTGAGTTCCTCCAACATTATCTGTGTTTTTGCTGTTTAATAGCTGACTGGAGAACATATTATAAATTCTTACAGCAGTTTATATATAATATGCAGGCAAATGTGCACATCTATGTAAATACATGTGATGTATTTTCAATCTTCTTCAGCATGATGCTGAACCAAGCCATGAAAGACCTCAACAGTGAAGACGCTGTTTACATCCGGTACCACACGGATGGCAGTCTCTTCAATCTGAGGCGCCTGCAAGCTCACACCAAGACACAAGAGAAACTTGTCCGTGAACTACTCTTTGCAGACGATGCCGCTTTAGTTGCCCATTCAGAGCCAGCTCTTCAGCGCTTGACGTCCTGCTTTGCGGAAACTGCCAAAATGTTTGGCCTGGAAGTCAGCCTGAAGAAAACTGAGGTCCTCCATCAGCCAGCTCCCCACCATGACTACCAGCCCCCCCCACATCTCCATCGGGCACACAAAACTCAAAACGGTCAACCAGTTTACCTATCTCGGCTGCACCATTTCATCAGATGCAAGGATCGACAATGAGATAGACAACAGACTCGCCAAGGCAAATAGCGCCTTTGGAAGACTACACAAAAGAGTCTGGAAAAACAACCAACTGAAAAACCTCACAAAGATAAGCGTATACAGAGCCGTTGTCATACCCACACTCCTGTTCGGCTCCGAATCATGGGTCCTCTACCGGCATCACCTACGGCTCCTAGAACGCTTCCACCAACGTTGTCTCCGCTCCATCCTCAACATCCATTGGAGCGCTTTCATCCCTAACGTCGAAGTACTCGAGATGGCAGAGGTCGACAGCATCGAGTCCATGCTGCTGAAGATCCAGCTGCGCTGGGTAGGTCACGTCTCCAGAATGGAGGACCATCGCCTTCCCAAGATCGTGTTATATGGCGAGCTCTCCACTGGCCACCGTGACAGAGGTGCACCAAAGAAAAGGTACAAGGACTGCCTAAAGAAATCTCTTGGTGCCTGCCACATTGACCACCGCCAGTGGGCTGATATCGCCTCAAACCGTGCATCTTGGCGCCTCACAGTTTGGCGGGCAGCAACCTCCTTTGAAGAAGACCGCAGAGCCCACCTCACTGACAAAAGGCAAAGGAGGAAAAACCCAACACCCAACCCCAACCAACCAATTTTCCCCTGCAGCCGCTGCAACCGTGTCTGCCTGTCCCGCATCGGACTTGTCAGCCACAAACGAGCCTGCAGCTGACGTGGACTTTTACCCCCTCCATAAATCTTCGTCCCCGAAGCCAAGCCAAAGAAAATTTTCGTGTTTAAACTATCAAGCTGACAGTCTGGGGACGTGATGTTCAATCTCATCAAGGAATTTTGGGAAATTGTTTTTAAATAATCAGATAAATCTGTAATAAAAGGAAATACAGGTGGTATCGAGAAATCATGCATTTGTTGATATTTATGCCCATCTATTTGTAACCTTGGACCACAGTAATGGGATCTGCTCCCAGATGTCTGTTGGAATGGCGCGGTCAATCACAGCGTTAAGGGTGGATAACATAATTCTGGCTTTGATATTTTTTTTTCTCCAAAACAATTTTAAAAAATGAATCTCTTCTCAATAAATTGTCTGTTGTTATCTGCTAATTTTAAGTTTTAATTTAGACATACAGACCATTTCAGTCCACAAGCCCGTTGCACCTGATTACACCCAATTAACCTACAACTCCCGGTACATTTTGAAAGGTGGGAGGAAACCAGAACCCCCAGGGAAAACCCACACGCAGACACGGGGAGAATGTAAAACTCCTTACAGACAGCGTGGAATTTGAACCCTGGTCCCGGTTGCTGGCGCTGTTACAGCATTGCGCTGACCACTACGCCAACTTTGCCGCCCTTTAATCTTAGCTGATGTTTTATCAATGTCAGATGACTAAGTTAAGAATTTCTCTCTCTTTCATGGTTCTGTTTTCCTCTGCCAATACAGTTTCCTTATCAGCATAGTCTCCTTTCAATAGTCACAGGCATTACCCTAGGATGAGGGAATTTAAAATTTGAGGGCACAGATCTATAGAACTTCCGGATTGAAGGGCGTGAACAGAGGTGTGGAGGAATTTCTTCAGGCAGATGGTGGTGAATCTGTGGAATTTGTTGCCATTGGTGGCTATGGAGGCCAGGTCGTTGGGTGTATTTAAGGCAGAGATTGACAGGTTCTTGATTAGCCAGGGCATCAAGAGATATGGGGAGAAGGCCGGGCAGTGGGGCCAAGTGGGAAAATGGATCAGGTCATGATTAAATGGGAGAGAAAACTTGATGGGCAGAATAGCTTATTTCTGCTCCTATGTCTTACGGAACAAATAGCCAAAGGACGTAGGAGAAACGTGTACAATTACAATGTTTAAAAGGCATTTGGGTAGGAGTGTAGATAGGAAAGATTTGGCGGGCCGAACATAGACAACTTGGTTAGCATGGACAAGTTGGGCCGAAGGAGTTATTTCCATGTTGTAAAACTCTGTTGATAATAATTTTTTCCTCATTCGAAAATTCTCATTCCCATTTAAAATCACTTTCATTTTACTGCCATGCAGGCTTGCACATCTTGTGGTCCAACCAGTTGTGCTTCAAGCCTCGGGATTCTCCAGTATAGGATTGATTGGGCATCTTCCGGGTTTCGTCACTTGACTACATGTTGTGGTCACCACACTACTGGAAGGACGAGCTTCATAAATACAAATTATTGTGAAAAGGGCACAATTTCGAGGTCTCTGAAGAAAGGTCTAGCAGAGATAAAAAGTAGTTATCCGAGAGCTGTGAAGTTATAGAGCACAGAAACAGCCTCTCCTGACTAAGTTGCATCCCTGAGCTCGTTCCATCTGCCTTTACTCAGCTCATGTCCACTCAAAACCTACCACACGTCTGTTCAACTAGAGCATGGTAATAGGCTCTTCCAGCCCAGGCTGCCCAAATATACCAATTAACCTCCAAACTATGTATCAGATCAGGCAGTAGCTATTGACATGTAATAAACCAGTAATGTAGTATTAAATGAAATTGCCTTTTGTATGCTGTAAGACAAACAAAAATTCGCCATTAGCACTGCCCCTTACAGTCAGAGAAAGAGAAGCAAAAGGGCCCCCCTCTCCCCCCCCCCCTCTTCTCCCCCAAGGGACACAGATGTGTTTTGGGGATTGTAATTGTATCTACCTCTAACACATCCTCTGATCACTCATCCCGTGTACTGGCGCCCCCCTCTGGCCCACAAACCCATGCCTCCTAAATATGCTCATGTGACCAATTAACCTACCAACCCCGTATGTCTCTTGTACGTGGGAGGAAACCGGAGCACCATGGAAAACCCACGCAGACGTGGGAAGAGCATACAAACTCCTTACAGACAGCACCGGATTCAAACTTGGGTTGCTGGCGCTGTAATAGTGTTGCACTAACCATGCCACCCAACCAACTTAAGCCCTCCAGTCACAGTAACATCCTCATTAATTTTTTTTTTGCACCTTTTCCAGTTTAACGAGATCCTTCCTATAATGGGCAACCAGATCCGTACTCTTCTCACCAACATTAGGAACATAAGAAGCAGAAGTCGGCCGTTTGGCTAGAAGGGCCTTCCCCACCATTCAGTAAGATCACAGTTGATCTGGCTGTGGACTCAGTTTCACCTAGCTGCCTTTTCCCCATAACCCTTAATTCCCCAACTGTGCAAATATCTGTTCATCTATCTATGTTTTAAATATGTTTAATGAGGCAGCCTCTACCGCTTCACTGAAAAAACTCCTCATCTCCACAAAATCTAATTCCCTGAATCTTGAGGCTGTGCCCCATAGCTCTTGTCTCTCCTACCCGTGGAAAGAACTTTTTTAACCTCCATCTTACCTATCACTTTTGTACAAGATCCCCTCTCATTCTTCTGAATTCCAGTGAGTATAGTCCCAATTCCTGTACTCAGTGCCCTAACCAATTAAGGCCAGTGTACCAAGCACCTTCTTCACCACCCAGTCTACCTGTGTAACCACTTTTGAAGTGTATGGTAGTTGTCAGTTAATTGGTATATTTGGGGTCCGGACGGACTGCAAGTCTAAATTTAAAATTAATTTCAGCCTTAAAAGGTGCAAGCTGAATGGGGAAATATGTGCCGAATCGTTCAGATGGTTTGACTCTCTCTATTGTAATTGAATGAAAGTTGTGGAAGGAAATAATATTGCTTTCTGACTTGTTTCTTTCTGGATTTTGGTTGTAGATGAGTTTGGGAGATATATCTTGTATTTTGCATGATATTCACGAGAGGGTTGATAACCCCTGATTCTGTGTGCACCAAGCTCCTTGCAGGAAGTAGGGATTTTCCCTTCCATGACTTCCTGGCTCTTCCCGCAAAGTGCTCCATCTGGTGGCTCAGCTAACATTTCCTCCAATATGGAATTCTGGCCCAGAGACGTGTGGGATCGGAATTTGAACTCGGATACGTGGTTGCTCTGTGCTTGAATGGTTGTTTTGACGCTGGACAACTTCGTCTTTGGTGTTTGAACGATCGCTTCAGTTTTGTAGCCATCAATTGTTTTGGCAGCCTCCTCGCTGGCTGGAGGGATTGAATATCAGAACCAGGACAAAGCCTAGGGTGAGGACCACTTTGGGAGTGTGAGGAATTCTCTACCCCACAGGACTGGCTCCCAGAATATTGGGAGAGAGAGAATTTTGAATTCTGCAATTAACCAAGGGCATGGAGATTGGTCAAGAAAGCAAAGAAGGTTCAGTACTTTTCCGATTATCTGAAATGCTTGGGACCTGACCTATCTCAGTTATCCGGATTTTTCAAATAATCGAGAAATTTCTTTAAACAGACCAGTTGCATCAGCAGAACACTTGTATCCACAGTTAACACAGTTTTTCAAGCAGCATGACTTTCTATTCTACAGACAGACATAAACGCTTCCTCCTTTTCTTCTCTCTGGCTTCAACAGTGCTATCTGTGGACAGTGGCGGATTAACCATTAGGCTGAGTAGTCTGAAGCTTAGGGGCCTGGAAGGTAAGGGAGCCTGTCCATTACTTGATTGATTGCCTGACAGGCCAATGAAGTGCTGGCATCCGGGCGGAGGGCATGACGCAAGGCCAATGAAAGTAGATGTTGGGGGGGGGGTGGGGGGCAGTAACATCGTACAGGTGATGATGCAAATAAGAGATTGTTAGCAACTGTTGCCTTGAGAATAAACACCATAGTCATGGTAGCCGTGGAGGCTGTTACCCATCAAAAGATGCCGTGCCATCAGAATTAGGCCGTGGCTGCATCCCTGAGTGGGTGCCTTCGCTGTGGGTGGGGATGGCAGCGGTCTCCAGGGTCCCTCAGCAGCCATGCCCCACCCCGCTCTGTGTTTTCTTCGTCCGCTGTAAAATGGCGGGTGATTCTTTTGGGGCTCATCAGCTCAGTTGGAGGCCTGTCTCATAGCTGCGAGCTCTCTGTATTACCGGCCGCTGCTTGTGCCCAGAGGCTGAGGATTGGAGTGCAGGGGTGGTGCGTAACAACGGGGAAGAGGATGCGGGCATCTGGCCTGCCCTGCCACCATGTTGATTGCAACTACTTCCAGAGCAGAGATCCAAGCTGGCTCAGCGGCAGAGGGGCAGGCGATATTTCAGGTCGAGACCCTCAACCTGGGCATCAGAATTCTCCTCCTACTCCACACTTTATTCTATTCAATGAAAGGTGGGGTTGGGATGGGGAAAGACGGGGGGGGGGGTGCCTTACTAAAGCTCAGCCTAGGGCCCAGTGGTAGTTCATTCGTCTCTGTCTGCAGACATTTTTGCATTGCAGCTATGTCTTTGAACAGTACATGAGAACTGCGTTGATTCAAAATGGTGCTAACTGTGCGACAGAACCCCACCAGAGCTGTATCTTTGATCAGTACACGGGCGCTCCATTGATTCTAATGACATCAGTGCTCTGTTTGAGCCATTGTGTGAAACCTTGCCGCTGTATCTTCGAACAGTACATGAGAACTCTGTTGATTCAAAATGGCGCTAACTACATGACAGACCCCCACCAGAGCTGTATCTTTGAACAGCACATGAGAACTCTATTGAGCCCAATGGCATTGGGCCCCCACTTGAGCACAGTGGGTAAAAAAATCATTTCAACTTTTTTCAAATTGTGATGTAATGTCTCAGCCGGAAAAATTTTCGGATATTCAGTAGATCGGTTTCCAGATAATCGGAACTGTAATACATAAAAATCTTAACATACACAACTGATTGAGCAGCAACCATAGGAGAAAAAGAGATTGCTGTTCCAGCAGATTGTTTTCCACATCAAACCTGTTTCTTCCTCTACAGGTGCTATCTGTTTCAGAACATTGAACAGTACAGGGCTTTTGATCCATGTGTCTGTGCCAAACACGATGCTAAATTAAACTAAAACACTGCTGTCTGCACATGAGATGCGTCCCCCTATATCCTGGATATTCACGTGTCTGTCTAGAAGCCACTTAAACGCCACTCTCTTATCTGCTTCCACCATTATCCAGCCCGTTCCTAGCATCCACCACTCTGTAAAAAACTTCGACTCACATATCTCCTTTAGACTTCCTCCAATCTTAAATACATGTTCTCTGGTCTGTGACATTTTTCTTCCTCTTTGTGACATCTTACCCTATATGCCAGATAACCTGAAACTTTAAAAAATCACCTTAAAGAGTCATTTTGTACACCTTGACTTGATTGATTGCCTGACAAGCCAATGAAGCGCTGGCATCTGCGCGGAGGGCATGACGCAAAGCCAATGAAAGTAGACGTGGGGTGGGGGGGCGGTAACATCGTGCAGCTGATGATGCAAATAAGAGATTGTTAGCAACTGTTGCCTTGAGAATAAACACCATAGTTACGGTAGCCGTGGAGGCTGTTACCCATCAAAAGATCAGGCCTGGAGCAAGGTGAGTACTGCCGTGCCATCGGAATTAGGCCTTGGCGGCAAAGTCCCAGCACTACTGCCATCTTACCGCCGGCTCTGACACAATCTCGCACATGCCCCATAAGTTACTGACGAAGTCTCAGCTCTCCTCCGCGGGGCCCAACGACCCAGTCTGACTGCTGTTGGCGCTGTACAGGCTTTAAACGGCCGGTTACAGGAGCCAATGGTGGTTTATTTTGAAATATGCCTATAAAATTAAAACCTTTACAGGGTAATTTGGTATTAAAATATCATGATTTGCTTTTAACAGTACACTGGTCAGCAGTAAGTTTCAGATTTTTTTGGGGGGGAGGGGATCATTTTGTACAAAGGGTATTGCTCAAAACTGACATTTTAGAAATTCCAGCATTTACAGAAATTGTAAGTACTTTGTTGTTCGTGAGTTAACTGGAAGTTGCAGCAAGGCTTCCACTGCATCCCTCCCTCACCCACCATCTCCGTTTTATGTCTTTGTTGACGGTTTATTAGTTGGGAAGTCTTTTGATGTAAGTTCTTTGTTTTAAACGTGGCAGAAGCTGAGCTTTGATTTGTTCTGTCTGATGTGAAGCTGGGTTGCTTCAGCGACCTTGTGTTAATTCTGTGCCTGCCTTATATTTGACAGGCTGACCTGAACTGCAATATTCAAGACGATGCAGGAGCATTCTACGGTGTCACAAGTCAGTACGAGAGCTCAGAGAACATGACAATCACTTGCTCCACCAAGGTTTGCTCATTTGGAAAACAAGTGGTGGAGAAGGTAGAGGTGAGTTTGTTCAGGGCCTGGGAATGAACACATTGTATGTACATTGTCTGTTATTCAACGATATTTTGTTGAGGTGATTTGTACTTCACCCTTTGGACTCCCGCCATTTTTAATCTTGCATAATAAATGCTCTGGGCTTGGTCCATGAGTAAATGGGAGTTAATTGATTTGTTCAGTCACTGATGCCACGTTATAGCTGGCCAGTCACTGTCCTGTTCATACCTGACATAGTCCGAGATATTCCAGCAACAATTTTGAATGTTCTTTCCTTTACTTTTTTCTTTTTGTGGAACTTGACGAAGCAGCTGTTTTAACCCTAACCTTTGCAAAGATACACTTTACAATATGAACACCGGTACAAATCAGCTGGTGGATAAAACCAGTCCCAGTAAACTGGGACATAGCATACCTACTGTATATGCTGATGTAGAGGACGATGCACGAAACTTTAAAATTTCACCTTAAAATCGGGCCATCCCATACAACAGGCCTAAAATTCTTACCTTGACAACAAAGTCTCAATGCTGCCGCCATCTTCCCTCTGGCTCCGACGCAATCTCGCAGGTACCCCGTTAGTTATTTGCAAAATCTCAGCACTCCTCCATGGGGTCTATCCTCCTAGTCCATTTGCTGTCAGCTCTACAGGCTTTAAATGGCCTGTTATAGGAGCTGTTATAGGTCCAAAGACCTTTAAATGATGATTTGTTTTTAAAATATTGTGGTTGCTTTTAACAGCATCCATTAGTCAGCGGTGCCAGATTTGGGGTCATCTTATACAAAGGGTTCACTCAAAACCAACATTTTAGGTGGAAATTTTGGGGCTGTCCTATACAGAGTTGTCCTAAACAATGGCATATACAGTATATGTACCTGTTGATGGTCCAGCAAAACTGGGACACAGAGTATATGTGCTTGTTGGTCATTCTGGAAAACCAGGACAGGAGTCCAAAGGGTTAAAGAAGCAGTTCCAGCCAAGCTAGATCTGTGACGAATGCACAAGGACCTCTCAAGCCATTTAACAGGTACTTGGACAGGTGCTTGAAACGTCAAGGTGTCGAAGATAATGGGGAGAGGGCTGGAAGATCGGAGAGCACGGGCAGGGATTTGATGACTGGCAGGGATAGAGTATCCCAGAAGGTCCTGCTGAATTGCTCTGCAATTTGAGAAGGAGAAAAATACATTAGGAGCAGTTGCAAAATGTTGAAGTAACTCGGTGGGTGAAGCAGCATCTGCGGACGGAGAAGGAAATTGGTGTTTTGGGTTTGACTACGTGGTACCTCATCCATAAGGGTCCCTCCACAAGCAGTTGCAAACTGTTGAAGTAACTCGGTGGGTGAAGCAGCATCTGCGGACGGAGAAGGAAATTGGTGTTTTGGGTTTGACTACGTGGTACCTCATCCATAAGGGTCCCTCCACAAGCAGTTGCAAACTGTTGAAGTAACTCGGTGGGTGAAGCAGCATCTGCGGACGGAGAAGGAAATTGGTGTTTTGGGTTTGACTACGTGGTACCTCATCCATAAGGGTCCCTCAACAAGCAGACTAACATTGACGCAGCTGGGGACAGTAGAAGGATAAGGACAGTGCATTGATATACAGAGATCAGCGATTACAAAGCGCACTGTTGTGGGGTTCATTCAGGTGCTTAATGGCTACGTGATCTTTTAGCCTGCTGCTGCTACTCGATTTCATACCCTTGAACCTTCTCCCCAATGGGAAAGAGAAGAGAGTGTGTCCAGGATGGGATGGGTCCTTCGCTATGCTGGCAGAGGGAGGCCTTGCTGGAGGGTAGCTCTGAGCTGCTTCACTGCCTTCTGTGGCTTCTTGCGATCCTGATCAGAGTGGCTCTCGCCCGGCGCTGCGACGCATCTGCCAGACTCCTCGCGATGATGCACTTGTGGGTTGTTGAGGGGGTCTGCCAGAGATCGGAATCAAAGATGAGGAAGATGTTTGGAAGGAGGAGTGGGAGCCAGCAGTTATGCTTCACTCCTTTCTTCTGTGTTGCTTGTGCTGTTTGCTCAAACAGTCACTAATTACAACGTCACTCCTGCACTTACCATGTGTAAAAGGACAGTTTTGTAGACCATGTTAAACGTTAAATTTATGGGATTGACTATTACATGGATACTTAATGTGACCACGGTAAGTACCTGCGAATGGGCAGCTGGCCGGCCAGGGCTTGTTCAAGGCATCAGGAGCTCTGATGTGCAGTGGTGAGAGTCCGCGATCGAGGCATCGGGAGGTCGGGTGGGCTGGCAGCTGGGGCCAGGAGTCCGCGATCGAGTCGTCGGGAGCACCAATGAGTGGGCAGCCGGTGCCAGAGTTCGCGTTTGAGGCATCGGGAGGTCGGATTGGCTGGCAGCTGGGGCCAAGAGTCCGAGATAAAGGCGTCAGGAGCTCTGATGTGCTGGAGGCCAGGGCTAAAAATAGGGGCCAACTTCCACACGATATATGGAAAATCCCATATTTTTTGGGCCAAAAAGCGGGCGGGCGACTTTTGGACGGTATTGAGTTTTACAGGAGTGTATATGGTGTGTAAGTTGATGGGATTTTGCAATGGCAAATCTCTTCCTCCCTCCTGTGGCCATGTCTCACACACTCAGCTTCAAGCTAAATCTCAAGCTGAAATGTTGCCAAGGTTTAGAGCTGTTTCTCATACTGCTCCACTACTTTCTGCCGTTCAGCATCTTGCTCTGCTCTGTGACTGGACCGAACCTGGAGTATCAGTTTCAAACAGAGGTCTGCCTCACATTGCTACAAAATGAAATCTGGCGAGCTTTACCCCTAATGATCTTTCAATAAAAATTCAAACTCTAATTTACCAAGTCACCGATGATTACACTTCAAAGAGAATGTAATGAAGTTTGTATTCACTGGAATATAGAAAGCTATGGGTGATTTGTTTTGTTTAAATTTAGAAACATAGCACGGTAACAGGCCCTTCTGGTCCATGAGGCCATGTTGCCACTGATTATCCAAAACCCATTCATTTTGAAGGATGGGGAGAACGTACAAGGCCCATACGGAGAGTGCCAGATTCGATCCCGGGTCACTGGCACCATAATAGCCTTGTGGTAACGTTGCTGCCCAATTGGTTCTGATCTAGATGTGTCAATTTTTAAGTAATAGGCTATGAACACTACCCGACCATGTGGCATTTGGAAAGGAGGGTGCACATGATAAGAAGAGACTCAATACATTTGGGAACCCAGGAGAAACTCCTTAATTGAGGTGTGACACAAATTTGGAATAACTGAGGTGGATTGCAAGAGTTGGATAAAAACTGAAGGGAGAGAGGATCGAGGGTATGGCAGCAACAGGGCAGATGCAAGGAGAAGTCTGAAAGAGGCAGGAGCATGGGTGTGGAGCAGTTTGATGATGTGACATAGATGGAGAGAAACCCTTTTCACCTGCTGGTGGGAATCAAGTTCAATAGGCCACAACCAGACCATCAGAACCAGATCATTTTGTAGAGGAAGTTGGCAACTCATCAGTTTGAGGAATCTGAATTTGAGACCAGACGTTATTTTCTTGCACAAGATGATAATTCGTGAATGGAGTATGGGGCAGGTCAGCTGTAATCTCATTGAATGGTGGAAGTGGTTCAAGGGACTGAATAGCCTCTTCCATCTCCTGGTCTGACACCAGAGAGAGGTACCACCAGTTTACTGGGTCACAGAACGTTTTGTTTACCAAGTGCAGCAGTTAGGGCAACGCTGTTACAGCGCCAGTGACCTGCCTTCGAATCCGGCGCTGTCTGTAAGGAGTTTGTATGTTCTCTCCGTGTCTGCATGGGTTTCTTCTGGGTGCTCGGTTTCCTCCCACCATTCCAAATGTACAGGGGTTGTAGGTCAATTTGGCAGCACAGGCTTGTGGGCTGGAAGAGCTGGTTACAGAGCTCTATATCCAAATTAACTTGAAAAGTCTGATGTCCCAATTCCAGATCAACATCAGCTAAAAATGCTCATTTACAAGTCCTTTAAAGGTATGGAATCATCACTAGGGAGCAGGTTCCAGCCATGGAGCCATTTCAGAAATTATCATCTTTAACAGTGGTGTGGGTCAGTGGAAGACAGACTTGTCTAATTCATCCATAAATATTTGCTGATAAACTTTGCCTTCCGTGGTTGCACCTGGTACTTGTAATTGGAGGGATTGTCCTTCAAACATCCATCAGGTGAAGTGAGTGGGTGTGGTGGGGGGGGGGGGGGAGGTGGAGTTGGAACACAAGCTGTGGTCTCCAAGGTACAGTTAATTGAGGGACAATCTTTGCCCATTCCCCCGAGAGTAGATGGCATGTAAAGGTGGAGAGAGGTAGACCTATATTGAGGGCCTTTGAAAATTAAATCTAAAGTCCTATGTCAAAACTAAGAGCATCTATTAAATTTAAATAAAATTTAAGGCCAGTATTCGTTGCATGGGGTGAGTCTAGCAAACACCAGCAGGCAGCACGGTTGGCGTAGCGGTTACAGCACCAGCGATCGGGTCCAGACTGGGCTGTTTGTAAAGAGCTGTGTCTGCATGGGTTTTCTCTGGGAACTCCAGTTTCCTCCCACTGTTCAAAACGTACTAGATGTGTAAGATAATGAGGTGTAAATTGGGCGGCACGGACTCATGGGCCGAAATGGCCTGTTACCCTGCTGTACGTCTAAATTAAAAAAATTAAATCTGTTCGAAGTGAGGGGAGAAAAGTTTAGAGAAGATGTCAGGGTTATGTTTTTTTCACACAGTACCTGGAATGCTTTGGTGGGGGTGGTGGTGGAGGCTGATTCAATAAGGGTATTTAAAAGACTCTGAGACAGACACATGGATGCAAAAAAAAATTGAGGGTTCTGTGTGTGAAGTCGGGAAGGCTTAGATTGTTGAGCAGGTTTATAGGTCAGCACATTGTGGACTGAAGGACCTGTACTGTGCTATGAAGAATTAAATCCTGACTAGAATCATTTCAAGAACTAACCAGCCAGGACCAGGTATTGTTGGGTGGACTAGGTAGGATCTTTGTTGCTCCTTGGTTGGAATAGTTGTATTACATTCTACCCACTGACTGGGGTAGAGTGCAGGCATATGATGGGAATGTCCTATTGATTGCAACAATCTGCTGGTGGTACTCACTGGTTCAAGCAGTGTCAGAGGAGAAAAAGAATGGTCAATGTGTTGGGCTGGAGCCCTTCAAATTCCTGGATGTCAACATCTCTGAAGATCTCTCCTGGGGCCTCCGTGTAGAATCAATCATGAAGAAGGCTCACCAGCGGCTATTCATTTTGAGGAGATTTGGTATGTCACCAAAGACTCTTCCAAATTTCTACATGGAGAGGATTCTGGCTGGTTGCTTCACTGTCTGGTACAGAGCTGCCAATGCCCAGGACAGGAAAAGCTACAAGAGAGTAGTGAACTCGGCCAGCTCCATCACAGGCATCAGTCTTCACTCCATTGAGGACGTCTACAAGAGGCGGACATCTACAGGAGGCGGTGTCTCAAGAAAGCAGCTGCTATCCTCAAGTCCCCCACCACCCAGGCTATGCCCTCTTCTCTCTGCTACCATCAGGAAGGAGGTGCAATAGCCTGAAGACGAACACCCAATGGTACAAAAGCAGCTTCTTCCCCTCCGCCATCAGATTTCTGAATGGACAATGAACCACAGAGACTTCCTCACTTTTGCACTAATTTTTTTTAAACAATGTTTTCACGGAAATGAAATTGATAGTAATTTTTGTGCCTGTAATACATAATACTGCTGCCACAAAACAACAACTTCCATGACATGTTCATGACAAAAAATTCTGATTCTGACCTGTTGTGCTGACCTTCATCAAGATGGTTTTGAGTTCTCTGTATTTTTAACAAGATGAGTTAAGTTTATCAAAAATGTAAATACATCTTTCTCAACTTTTTGCCCTTAGACGGAATATGCGAGGTTTGAGAATGGGCGTTTTGTGTACAGGATAAACCGTTCCCCAATGTGTGAATATATGATCAACTTCATTCACAAGCTCAAACACTTACCAGAAAAATATATGATGAACAGCGTGTTGGAGAATTTCACTATCTTATTGGTGAGTCTTTCATTTCATCCGAAACCCAAATTAATTGAGCATTGCACTATTTTATCCTTCAACTGCATGCATGTAAACCCCCCCCCCGGGAGGAAACAGATAGGCTTCGGGGAGACTGGGATAGATTAGGAGAATGGGCAAAGAAGTAGCAAATGAAATACTATGTTGGAAAGTGTAAGGTCATACATTTTGGTAAAAGGAATAAAAGGGCCGACTATTATTTGGATGGGGGAGAAAATTCGGAGGTGCAAAGGGTCTTAACCTCCAGGTTGAGTCAATGGTGAAGAAGGCGAATGTAATGTTGGCGTTCATTTCTAGAGGAATAGGATACAAGAGCAGTGATGTGAAGTTGAGGCTTTATAAGGTATCGGAGAGGCCTCTCATGGAGTTCAGGGTAGAGTTTTGGATTCCTTATTTAAGAAAGAGTGTGGGGGTTGTATGAAGTTTCACAAGAATAAATTCCTGGAATGAAGGGATTAGCATGTGAGGAATGCTTGATGGCTCTTGGCCTGGACTCCTTGGAGTTCAGAAGAATGAGAGGGTGGGGGTGGGGGGGGGGGGAACCTCATGGAAGCATTTTGAATGTTGAAAGGCCTGAACACAGTTGATGTAGCAAAGTTGTTTCCCATGGTAGGGGAGTCCAGGACAAGAGGGCACAACTTCAGGATTGAAGGGCGTCCATTTAAAACCGAGATGTGGAGGAATTTCTTTAGCCAGAATGGTGAACCTCTGGAATTTGCTACCAAGGGTGGCTGTGGAGGCTAGGTTGTTGGATGTATTTAAGGCAGAGATTGACAGGTATTTGAATAGTCAGGGCATCAAAGGCTATGGGGAGAAGGCAGGGGAGTGGGGCTGAGTGGGAGAATGGATCAGCTCGTGATGGAATGGTGGAGAGGACTTGATGGACTGAATGGCCTGCTTCTGTTTCTATATCTTATGATCTATTTGGAAAATATTTTTCCTTTGACCTAGTTTCATTCTTTGCCAGAAGGCAGGGACCTGTGGTGGACTTGAACGCTGATGTGGTAGCACATTTTTAAAGCGGGGGAAGGCTGGTCACCCTGCTAGGGATGGGTGGGAAAGAACAGGTTAAATAAATCAGTTTCAAGAGAAACAAAGAGTAATGAAGGGCAGCCAGCGTTGCTTTCCACAGGAGACAAACGCAAGCACTGTGGATGCAGGAATCTTGAGCAAACAAAGAGATGCTGGAAAGACTCAGCACATCAGGCAACATCCGTAAAGAGAAGAGGACAGTCAAAATGTTTGTGGTTGCAACTCTGCATTGACACCTCTGTTTAGTTTTGAGTTCACTGAATTAGAACACGATGATTCAGATTTATTAAAAGTGTAAATATCGCAGCTTTTTGCCCTGAATAAACAAGGTTTGAAATGGGCATATTAAAAAAGTTTAGTTTTACATTTTAAATTTAGACGTACAGCACAGTAACAGGCCCTTCCGGCCCACGAGCCCCTGCCGCCCAAACATCCCAATTAACCTGCAACCTCTATACATTTTGAAGGGTGGGGGGAAAAAAGCGGAGAGCTCGGAGAAAACCCATGCAGGTGCAGGGAGCAGGTACCAACTCCTTACAGACTGTGCCAGTTTTGAACCCAGATCGCTGGCGCTGTAACAGCTTTGTGCTAACCGTACTGCCCCATTTTGTGCACTGAATAAACTGTTTGGAATTATGAATACATCAAAGGATCCAAGCACTGGGATTTAAGTTGTGTTTCATTTTTTTTGCCCACCTGCCCCAATTTGTCCTCGCCAGTCTAAATGTCAAAATTAAAACAATGCTGGAGGAACTCAGCCAGTCTCGCAGCGTCCATAGGAGGCTGACGTTTCGAGCCTGAGCCCTTCATCAAGGTACAAGGCAAAGCATATACCTTAAGGAAGAGCTCAGGCCCGAAACATCGGTAATATTTCTTTGCCTCCTATGGACGCTGCGAGACTGGCTTAGTTCCTCCAGCATTTCTACGTGTTGTTATTACAATCACAGCATCTGCAGACTTTTGTGTTTCTCTCCCGTGATGTTAATGCCAGACGGAATATTGGGTGTCGCCCCTCCAATTTATGGGTGGCCTTGGTTGGACAATGCATGCAGACATGTCAGTGCAGGAGTGGGGCACAGAATTGAAATGGTTGGCCAGGGTCTAAATGTTGAGTTCAGTCTAATTAATTTGCTGGTAAAGCTCCTTGGGCAATTCTTAAGCATGACCATAGAATATTACAGCATAGAAACAGGTCTCTTCAGCCCTTCTAGTCTGTGTTGAACCATTTTTTCTGCCTAGTCCCACTGACCTGCACCCAGTCCCTAGCCCTCCATACTGCTCCCATCCACGAACCTGTCCAAATTCTTCTTAAATGTTCAAATTGAGCCCGCATTCACCGCTTCAGCTGGCAACTCGTTCCAGACCCCCACCACTCTCTGCGTGAAGAGATTCCCCTTAAACTTCGTTGTGATGGAGATGGCTAAGGTTTTGTTTTGATGCCTGCAGGTGGTAACGAACAGGGATACACAGGAGACTCTTCTCTGCATGGCATGTGTGTTCGAAGTCTCGACCAGTGAACACGGAGCCCAGCATCACACCTACAGGCTGATGAAGGAATAACCACTGAAACTTTCATTCCCTCTCTGGAGAAAAGAAACACAGCTGCAATTGAATAGACTTAAAAACCTCAAAACATGTGGCAGTGCCTCAAGTTAATTGATACACCCACTACACGTCTGAATTTCTAATGTGGGTAGCCTTTTAATTGTGTGTGTGTGTGCGTGTGTGTGTATGTGCGTGTGTGTGTGTGCGTGTGTGTGTGTACATACATCAAGAGCTGTGAATTATGGTACCACGTGATAGGTTTTTATATTGAATTATCTGTGCTTCAAGATTTTTTTTTAAAAAACAAACGACCTGTTTGAGTTACTACATTGGAATAAAATGGGACTGTCATGTCTAAATTTAGTTTTAATACTTGTGAGAGCATAGTCTATTCAGTACAAACGTTTCTGTGTCAACAGAAAACTAAAAAGAGAGACAGGAACATAATGATTGTAGACAAAATGCATTTAACTGTGGAATGACTGCCTGCCTTTGTAAAGATAATTTATTTAAAGAGTTTTTTTTCCAAAGATGGTATATTCACAGGTATATATTTATCAACGTGTGAATATGCAGTAGATGGCATGAGGAGATAGCTCAAGACTTCAGGTCAGGAATGATCACAATCCTGGTGAAAGAATGTCAGTGATTTTTATGGTCACCAGGTCCATTTCTTTCAGGTTTCTTTATTTTGTTTAAAACACACACACACACACACACACACACACACACACACACACACACACACACACACACACACACACACTCACTCCTTTTTTTTTAATGACATTGGTCTACAGTAACTTGCAACATTAACGGAATAGTTTGGGGAAATCCTGCGGCAGTAGTGTGTTCATCAAACTTGGTGCCATGCTCCGTGCGGTTGTGTGCAGACTAGAATGGAAGTATTTGGGAGATTGGAATTAGGTCAGTTGAAATGGTACTGCCAGCAAAAGAGGCACACGCTTTTACTTAAAAGAAAGTTTGTTTGTAGAAAGGGCTTTAATGTTTTGTAAGCTTTTGATTGTTAGACATGATGGATGTGTGGCTAACTGGTCATTTAGAACAAGGGAAACTAACTTCCAAAAAGTTAAATTCTGGTCATGAGGTTACAAGGCAAGAAAAGAAAATCATTGTTCTGTCACACTTAAAGTCCCCAGTCCACTTCTCACAGTAAGATTGACGACTTAACCCTTTGTAACCCAAGTAGACGACTCCGCTGAGTTCCCAGTAAATGTGGACAGGCTATTTGTTAGTTGTGGGAGTGCCAGCTGTATCATTTCTGTCATCTGGGGAAAAATGATCTCTTCTGATACCAAAATAAAACTATGACCATATCACAAGAATTTATTATAAGAGGTATTGTGAGTTAAGAAACAACAGTGACTTTTGTATGTTTCTATAATTCTATTTTGTAATAGTGTTTGGAAATTTACTTTTTGGAAAAAAAATAGTATTTTTTTGCATTGGGAGAAAGTGCATGTTCAGAAAAACCATGGGAGTTAATTCAATACATGCAAACCTGGTTCTGGTACAGTGTGTAATGTCACTTGCATAAAGTGGCCGGTAACTGAACCAATGCGGTTTGCATCCTCGAGTGGATGAAGACAGTGATGTGTGTTTTGATGAAATGAAAGGAACTGCCAATAAGAAATCCGCAGCATTGATGCTTCCAAGTAAGCACGGGGAATTCTGGTGCCTCCACAACCCCCCCACCACACCCTCCCCCCAAACACTTGGTTCTCTCTGAGATGTAAAATATTCTCACAAGGGGTCTTGCCTGTTTGTCGGCGCGTGTGTGTGTATGTGCGTGTGCGTGTTTCAACTTTGGTACTTGCGCGTGTAACAGTGGTGGATTTCCCTCCCCTTTCCTCCCCCCCCACCTCCCCTGTTACAAGGCAGGTCAGCTAACTGTCGTGCAACTGTCACGTGTTGTTTCTGTGACATTTATGTTTGAACTTCTGTACGTCGGACTAATCTGCAGTGGCACAGTCACTAAATGTTCACTTTTGGGGGACTTGAGGAGGAAATGCCATGGTTTTAAAATATTTGTCTTTACACAAACGTGTTTTAAAAGAAGAAAACCATTTATTGTGATCACTGTTCCTTGTAAGAAAATATTGAAACCCAAATACGATGTAACTGAGGCTGTGAGTTCTTTGCTAAGCTGGAAGTTATCAGTAATTTTTTTTCGGATGTAATTTTAATTCAGTGCTGCCAAAGCGTAGATTGATCAGTGCCTTAATAGCATTCTATAGGAAGTTACAGTCCATCTGTAGTTCTGCATATTCTAATTGGGTAATACTGTACTTTGGGAACAAGGCTTTGTCTTGTGGTTGTTCCTGACGATATTGCAAACAAAGAATCTGAACACACTTGTAAAGTATTTTGAGAAATTTTTTTTGAAGAAGTGTGTTAAATTGTAACGCCACACAGGTGCCGGGTGATTAAAAATGATCACTCCCAATTCGGTCAAACGAAAACCCTGTTTCACAGTTTGGAATGAGAGTAGAACGTAAGAGTAGCCAGCCTTTTCGATACATGCCTTTAATAACGAATGACCAAATATAACAATCTTCTCACATCTCCTGCACTCCAGCACGTAAGTGCCTTTGCTTTTTTGATATTCCAGCCTAGAAAAGATCTGTTCAGTCGAGTGAAATGTAAATTGTATGCAGATCAGAAACCAAATAACACACAAGTGATCACCTTCAATGCCTTTTACTGAGTACTACAAATAAAATAGGAGAAATCTTGAAGGTGGCGTTTTTGAAGATGTTCAGAGAAACTGAGACAGATTCCTAGATAAAACTGTTACACATTGTACAGCAGCAAAAAAATAAAAATGATTGTGATTGTTTATTTTTTTAGCGGATGTTATAGAGTGGTGGAGTTTGACTATTGGATGAGAAATTGAACAGTTGTTGGCTAAACTGTAACCTTGATAGTACTGTCAGCATCCAACTTACCCGCACACAGTGCCTGTGCTTTTCGAATTGAATGCTCCTTCAATTATGTTTTGAAGAATACGTCATACTAGCTTTCGCTGTGCTAGCAGTTTGAATTAAATGTTGGGATTGTCTTATACAGAATTATACAGACAGAGCAGCGGAGTATGGGCCACATGACTCGTCCAGTTCCTCCCGGTGTTGATGCTCCACTCAGTTCCCCTTCCTTTCTGCTTGTTGCTCCCCAAGCCCTCACTCCTCCCCTCCCCTCCCACCCACATCTCTTGTTCTCTTCTCCCAGTTCCTCTGTAAATACATTCACGCTATTGGCCTTAACCATCCCACATCCCATCAGGAGGAGACATTTCTCTCAAATTTCCTGTTGGAATTTGTTTAATAATGCCACCCATTTTGAATACCTCTATTGAACCCCACCTTGCCTCATCCAAGATTTTGCCTGCCTGGTAGAACGCGTTCTTGGAACCCATCTCATGGCCTTCCTCAGTTACAGAGAATTGGAGGTGATGACTCTAGTCTTGATCTACCTTCAGCAGCTTCATGGGCCAACTTTGGGATCTCCTGAGATGCAGGTTGTCTCCATGCCCATGTGTTGAAGCCATTCCTCGGTCAAGTCCAGATGTGATCTGGAAGTGTACTCATGACCGGCTTCACCCGAGGGTTGACGAGTCCTTTGGTCACAAAGCTTCTCCTTTCCTTACATTGGCGTGGTTAACAGCAACTTTACTATTCCTTCTGATATCGAGTTCCACATTGTCACCAAACTCTGAGGAGGAAGGAGCTCCTGGGATTCTTGAGTGTTTATTTTATTGATGTCCTTTGGTGTAGTCTTTTCTGACGACACTGTCAGACAGTTCTCTGACCTCATTGGTCAATCCTTTGCCATCTGTTTTCCAAATCTTGGCTGAGATTTATTTAATTAGACAAAATCTTGCTGTGATGGGGAAGATGCTGAAAGTTCCGGGGCAGAATCTGGGACTGGGAGAAAAGCTTCCTGGAGCAATGTTGGCCCAGTGGCTTATTGGTCTCTCATGTTGACAGACATTGTGTGGGTATTCAACCCCAATGTACCTCATGTTCTATCATTCTTCCTGATTGTGGAGGGGAATTGGGTTGTACTCCAACCGAATGCTGCATTGAAACATCATGTGGTCTCCTGATAGGATGACTATTGTTCAGTTTGCAGCAAATGTACACCAGAAGCAGTTCTTTACCAAACCTGTTGTTATTTCCATTGACAATTGGTTTCTCTCTCCACTCCACATTAAGTATCTGTAGTGAGAAAGAACAATTACAGTTTATTGTGGGATTCACTGCTGGACAAGGCCATTCAGCTCATCTCTTGAAAGGTGGTTGTTCTCCATGCCTGAAAGGTCTCCTGTTGCGTCAGCTGTCACTGTCCATAATCCTGTCCCAGATCACAGCAACTGCCTGCATTCCGGATTCCTCATTTTCCCCAAAATATGGTGATTGACGCCAAACTCCGCCATGTGGCCTCCTGCTTCAATTCTGGAGCAAGGCTGCTGGAACTCAGTCCTGATTTGGACCTCTCTGTCTGATTGGTGCCTTGGAACCCCGGCGCACCTCAACCACGTCGCACAGAATCTCTGGGAGGGAGGCGCAAGAAGTTGGGGAGAAGTGTGGATGAGATAACCACCACTTCCCGGAACTAAAGAAAACTTGCTTTCAAACAAACTGACGAAAAGCGTCCACAATCCACATCAAGTCCCTTTAGCCTTGGTCCTGAAGTCCCTCTGTGTTGTGGCGCCCCTCACATCTTCAATTCCAACTCAGCATCTTAATGGAACCCATTCAATTGGCAGCCGCCCCTTCAGCTGCTGAGTCCCCATGATCCGAAAATCCTTCTTTCAGCTTCTCACCTTCCCACTTTAGGGCCACTCCTTAGCCTAACTCCCTGACCGAGCTCTCTGTCTATCTCCCCCCGCCCCCCCCCCCCCACACAATTCCCATGTCACCCCCTGTGGTTTTGCATCACATCTTGCTTGGACATTTTCCGACATTTAAAGGCACTTTATAAATGAAAGTTGTTGAAAGGTTTGCAAGCTTTGTCAATTCATTCATGTGTGGAAGGGAAGCAGTGGATGGGTAACATCCCAGCTCACCAGTCACGCACCAGCAACTTTTCAACGATTCAATCAATGACACCTTGCACGTGGCTGACAACGGCTTCGAAACCAGCTCGAGTATTTTTTTATTCCCTCAAATAGTCTTTCTCGAGAGCGAATTGGAAGTTCCGATTAGGTTTGCTGGTCGACTCACTTGGTGTAACCCCACTTCTGCTTCCTTCTGGCAGCCTATGAATTGAGGGGGTCTTTTTTTAAAAAAAATCATTAGCTGAATGCATTTTGGTGGTCCAAAGTCCTTTAATGTCCAAAATGATGTTTTTATTTCAGTACATCTACCAAGTAAAACATTTTAAATTAAAAAAAGGCACTTTCTAAACCTGTCCACAGGAGTTTGAACCCAGTCCTGCATGCATGCACATATACCAAGGTGCAAGCCCATGTACCTGGGCGCACGCTTCATGCTTAGCGAGAGGTCCAGTTGAAGGATGGCGGGATAAAATAGATTATCTGTGTGCCTAACTCTCTCAATGGGGCCATTTGACACATGGTGGGGGGGGGGGGGAGGGGGGGAGGGAGGGGTTAGGAATTGTTAAATGTAATTCTAGAAAAGCTAATATATAGAATTGGTTACTCTGCGAGGAGACGCAGTAGCTGCGTGTGTAGGAGTCTTGCATTTGTGACCCTGTGCAATTGGAATGCGCAGTAGACTTGGAGCTGCTCATGTTGTTTCTTGCAGTGGAGTACTCGTGGATTTAAATTTGCAGAACACCCCATTAGCTCCTTATTGGCAAGTTGTTTTGTTGCAGCCAGTGTGCCAGGCGTGGCTTGTGACACGGTCAAACAAAGAGTAGCCAGGGGAATACATATGTGCCTGAATTAAGGAGTTCGATATCCTCCAAACCTACGTAGCCTTTCAGTTTTCCTCTGTCTGCAAGTTCCTTCTGTGCAAACAAATGTTTATTTTTGTGTGTGTCAACTCACATTTATAAAATGACTCATTGAATTTAATGTGCTTATTTTCTGTGCAGTAATGTGTATGAAATGGTAATGTGGCTTTAATTGATTTAAACTATGATCAGTGGTTACTTTTAATATCACCTACAGCTGGCAAATTTGAGAGCAATTTCTTTTTTTTTTGTTTTTCTCTCACACTCCCTGAAAATATGTATTCACATTCACCATCAAAACTTCATGTCATTTGCCCTGCCAATTATTTATGTCCCTGAATTAGAGATTCTCAACTAATCTGGTCAAATGTGGCATTGCTGTTTGAGAGAGCTCGCTGTGTACATTCGAACAGGAACAGCACTTTCCAAAGTTCTTCATTGGCTGCAAAGTATTGTGGAATGGACAGAAAGGGATGTGAAAAGCGCTGTAGAAACGCACACTGCTTGGTTCTGAGCTTCCGCAGTCCCACTTAACCGACGGCAGCACGTCGAACACTGCCGCTCGAAGTTTTTTTTTAATTCCTGAAACACTCTCCCGCTAAATGTGGGTGGATGAGTTTGGAGGTTTAATTTATTCCTGGCACTTGCTTTGCGTTGAACTTTGTTCTTCCTGCCATCACATCCCTGTCAACCCCAAGGAACCTATCAAAGAAGGAGATGGCACCAAACTTGCGAGCTGTTCTATGTTTTGTATTGCTGTTAATGTGCAGGTACCGGTACCTTATTTTGGTTATAACCATTAAAAAAATGTTGGCTTTGATGTAAACTCATCTTTACTATGGATAGATACATAAAATTTATAGGGTATTGTGTGCAGAGAATCTTTTACAGGTGCTTTGTATAAAGGATGTATCTTAGCTACAGGTGTGTGATAACCTAATTATCCATGACAGTTAAGTGCAATTATTTGAATCATCACTATTGAAACACAACTTTGTGTGTCCTTTACAACAAATGTTTGACACATTTTAACGACACATTTTAAGGCCTTCCTAATTAAAAGTGGTAGACATTTTTGTAGCTTTCTAGAAACTTTGTATTTGTATTTCATACAGCATAAATCAACAATAAAAAAAAGAAATGACCTTAGTTCTCTGCTTTCTGTTGGAATGGGCTTGGGTCTGTCTGAGTGTGATCTAGGTGTAATGGAGTCACAAGCAATCAGTGGGTTCGATGTTCCTTGGGACAGAGAATGCAGAGGGGGGGACTGCCCCTCGAATGAGGAGAGGGTGGGAGGGACAAGATTGGTAGCCCATAAGAGACAGGGGCAGAAGTAGGCCATTGAGTCCGATCTGCCATGAGCTGATCGGTTCTCCTCCCCGGCCTTCTCCCCTTAACTTTTGATGCCCTGACTATTCAGAAACCTGTCAATCTCTGCCTTAAATACACCCAATGACCCGGCCTCCACAGCCGCCCATGGTAGCAAATTCCGAGGTTCACTGCTCTCTGGCTAAAGAAATTCCTCCCCATCTCTGGTTTAAACGGGCACCCTCAATCCTGAAGTTGTGCCTCTTGTCCTGGACTCCCCTTCCACGGGAAACCTCTTGGCCACGTCTACTCTGTTCAGGGCTTTCAACACTTCTGAGGTAGTTTCCCCTCCCCCCCCCTTCCAAACTCCAAGGAGTACAGTTCAAGAGATGTGAAATGTCCCTCATTTGCCAATCCCTTCATTCTAGGAACCATTCTTGTGAAGCAGGGCAGAGTTACGGATGATGGACAGAGGCAGTTGATTAGCAGGTGTCTGATGAAAGGAGAGAGAAAGGAACCTGGTGGAGGAAGAATTACAGAAGGTGTGATATGGTCAAAGTGTGTGCAATAGTTTCTGTTGACATCAAACTTCTATACAGCATAGTCCTTAAGATGTATTTTTATAAATCCTAATATGCAACATAAATATAATTGAATCATGGTTTTCTCTGCATCAAATCAATACACTGTCTTTCATATAATAGGCTGAGAGATGTCTATATTTAAAGGTTTATAAAATCATCAGAATTAGGATTTATTGTCATGAACACGTCACAAAATTTATTGTGGCAGCATTACAGTGTATAAATCTCATTTTCAAAGTAATTGCATTAGTGCAAAAAGAAGAGAAAGTGAGGTTGTGTCTGGTTCATTGTTTATTCAGTAATCTGATGGCAGAGGGGAAGAAGCTGTTTTAGTACCGTTGCGTGTTCATCTTTAGCCTCCTGTACCTCCTTTCTGATGGTAGAAGAGTGAAGAGGGCATGGCCTGGGTGGTCAGAATGCAAATTTATTGTCATGAACGTGTCATGTAATTTGTGCAAACATTCCTATAAACCTCCTCAGAAATAAATAAAAAATAGTGCAAGATAGAAAGACGTCATAGTGAGGCGATGTCTGTGGTCCATTGTTTATTTGGGAATCTGATGGCGGAGAAGAAGCTGTTTTTTGTGCCGCTGAGTCCTCATCCTTAGGCTCCTGTACCTCCTTCCCGATGGTAGCAGTGAGATGGCATGCCCTGGGTGGTGGGGGTCCTCGAGGATAGGGGCTGCTTTCTTAAGACACTGGCTCTTGTAGATGTCCTCGATGGAGTGAAGTCTGGTGCCCGTGTTGGAGCTGGCCAGATGAACAATTCACTGTAGCCTTTTCCTGTCTTGTGCATTGGCACCTCCGTACCAGACAGTGACGAACCAGTCACAATGTTCTCCACATTACACCTGTAGAAATGTGCAAGAGTCTTAATGACATATCAATTTTTTTCCCCCAGGGTTGGGAAATCTAAAACCAGAGTGCATAAATTTAAGGTGCAAGGGGAACGAGTTTAAAGGGGACCTGAGGGGCACCTTCTTCACACAGAGGGTGGTGGGTGTGTGGAATGAGCTGCCAGAGAAGATGGTAGCGGTGGTAGAATTATGATGTTTAAAACACATTTGGATAAGTAGATGGATAGGAAACAGAGTTTTGATCTGTTTGGGTTGAAGATCCTGTTTACACACTGACTGTTGATGCCATTGAATTTTTAAAAAAGAGGTGCTTGAGGGGCTGCAACACAGGCCCTTCTCCTCCTTGTCCAAGCATTGCAGGACCCTCGACGTTGGCTTTCTGTTGGCTGTACTGAGGTTCAGAATGTTTCCCAGCACCCTGGAACTTGCCGTCTGCAATGTCCCTGACGCATGTCTACCTGCACTGGGAGACCGATGGGTACTGGGTACAGCGAAGTCTTCCTTTTCAGAATGTTGAACAATACACGGACAGGCCTTTCATCCCATGTGTCTCTGCTGAACGCGGTGCCCAAATCAAACTAAATCTCTGTTGCATGCACGTCATGCATAGCCCTCCATTCCCTGCACCTTCTGAATACAATCTGTTTCCATCACTACGTCTGGGAGCCATTCCAGGCACCCACCACTCTGCAAAATAAAACACATATTTAATCTCCCCAAAACGTCACCATAAGTGCATATCCCCGAGTGTATGACGCTTTTTCCCAGGGTAAAGATTCTGACAGTCCATCTGATCAATTCCTTTTATGATTAATAAACCCCCATCTGGTCTTCCCTCAGCCTCTGACGATTCAGAGAAAACAACCCAGGTAAGGTCGCCATAACTCATCTCCTCTAAACCAGGCAACATCCTGATAAACCTCCTCTGTCCCCTTTCCAAAACCTCCACATCCTTCCTGTAACGGGGCAACACGATTACACACAGTATTCAAGTGTGGCCTGACCAAAGTTTTGATTCACTGCAACGTGACCTTACTTTTATACTCAGTGCCCTGCCCAGTGAAGCTCAGTGTCCCATACACCATTGCCACCCCCATCTACTTCTGTGGCACTTTCAAAGACCTATGGACCTGTCTTGATTTAGGACACGCATAAAACCTCATTCATTCTTGATCTCCCGTGGTCACTGCTCGACCTGCCAAGTTCTCCCGGTTGTGTATGTGTTGCTGGAGACTGGAGGCTAAAGGTGGTCTCGCCTTCCAACCAAAGCACTGAAGGGAGGTGCGAATCTACGAGAGGATGCAGGTTGTTGACGAGCTTTTCACAGATAGATTTGCAGCCTCGTTCATCACATGCCATAGTTGTTAAAGGGCTAATGCTACCATTAGGAAAGAGGTGTCAGTGCCACAAGACTCACAGCACCAGATTCAGGAACAGCTGCTCCCCCTCCACCATCAGGCTCCTCAATGACAAACTCAATCAGGGAACCATTTAAGAACTCTTACTTGGGCCCTTTATCGACTTTTTAAAAATTCTCTCTGTATTGCACAGCCAGTTTGTTCACATTTATTATCTGTTTACAGTTCTTTATTTGTTTACCTGTATACAATATTTTTTGCACTACCATTAGGTGGCAATCCTGCCTGGCCTGCAGAAAAAAGAATCTCAGGGTTGTATGTGATGTCATGTATTTACTCTGACAGTAGATCTGAAATCTGATCTGATGTCACAATTCGTGTTCACAGCACGTCGGACACCACTGCAGTAGGAACAGCAGTTTTGACTCGTACGGAATCTGAAACATTCATTCTGTTTTCCTTTCTCTGCGATGTGGCCCAATCTGATGAGTTTCTAGAATTTTCTGCTTTTATGTTGTTTTTGCTTGTTCATTACATTGGTTCCCCTCAAGAAGTGAGTGCATTTAATATACTGTATTTACAAGTGTTCTGGTTCCTGCAAGTTTGAGTTCCTTTATTCCTACCACCCAGCAAGTTTATGCGCCCGCTCTGCTGATTTCGGGTTGTCCCCATTCACTGATTCACTGCAAAGTCTCTTTGAGGGATACCTACCTGGAAGAGGTTTCCCCCACTTGTTGAGGGGAGTTCTGAGAGCCTGTCTTACTGCTTCTCCTTCTAGACACAGATTCCTCTCTCCTTCCCTCTCCACCTTCCGGAGGGACCACTTCCTCCTCGTTCACTCCTCCCTCCCCACCAATTCCCCCCTTGGCACCTACCCCATGACCACAGGAGATGCTTCACTTGCACCCACACCTCCTCCCTCAGCACCATTCAGTGCCTCAATCAGTCCTTCCAAGTGAAGCAACATTTCACATGTGAATCTACGGAGGTCGTCTACTGCATCTGGTGCTCCCGTTGTGGTCTCCTCTACATCTGAGAGACTGGACGTAGATTGGGAGATCGCTGAGCACTTTGGCTCTGTCCACCACAATAGCGTGGTTCTCCCAGTGGCCGCCCATTTCAATTCCCCACCCAATTCCCTCAATTTTTCTTGCATCCACTTGCCTGTCTAAGAGTCTTTTGAACGCCCCTATTGTATCAGCCTCCACCCACCACCCCTGACAAGGCATTCTCGGCACCCACCACTCTCTGTGGGGGGGGGGGGGGGGAGGGTGGAAGACTTACCCCTGATGTCTCCCCTAAACGCTCCTCCCTTCGCTTTGTACAGATGTCCTCTGGTGTTTGCTACTTCCCGCCCTGGGAAAAAGGTGCTGGCTGTCTACCTTATCTATGCCTCTCCTAATCTTGTTGACTGACATTGAGTCTCCTCTCATCCTTCTTCGCTCCAAAGAGAAAAGTCCTAGCTCTGTTAACCTTGCCTCCACGATCTCCAATTCAGGCAACATCCTCGTAAATCTCCTCTGCACCTTCTCCAAAGTAAAGGCCTGCATTCCATAGGCTTTCTTAACTACTCTGTCAACCTGCACGACAACCTTGAGAGATGCATGGATTTGGACTCCAAAGTCCCTCAGACTTTCCACGCTGTTAAGTATCTGACCATTAACCATGTACTCTGCCTTCAATTTGACCTTCCAAAATGCATCACCGCACTTGCATAAAGGATGTATATAAATAGAAAGAATGGATAAATATTCACAGTTAGAGCAAGAAAGTAAAAATAAAGTTTCAGTGGTGTAGACTGATCTTTTGGGGATACAGAGAGGTTTATGGTTCAGGTTAGGGTGGTCTGGGGAGGTTCAAGAGTCTGAAAGCTGTTGGGGTAAAGGTTGGTTTTGAACCGAGAGGTGGTGGTGGGTGGGGGGGGGTTGAGGGATATGGAGTTCATGAAGGTAAATGGGATTAATATAGATAAGCAAGGTGGTCGGCATGGACAGGATGGGCTGAATGGCTGCTCTGCTGTGCAACTCTGTCCTGAATCGATGAATCTGATCATCGATTCATGGCTGTGTCTTTAGCTGCAGGTCTTAAAACTGTGGAATCCCCTCTCCAAACCTCCGCACAAACCATTTGGCAGGTTTTGGACCACTACCTTCGCACGGCGCGACCCAGGCTCGGTCCACCCGGGCACTCAGCGGCCCAAGGACATCAGAGTCCTGAATGATCAACCTGTCTGTCCACCCCCTTGCTCGGGAAGCAACGTTTGGCTGAATGCGATCTGTCGGCTGAAATTACGCCTCTGCAATGCCGTCAGACTCCAGTGGAGAGCAGCAGAAGGCAGCAAATCCCATCCCTTTCACCATTCTCCCAGCCAGGGCTGGCTCCACTCCGTTCCATCAGACACCAGGTGAGTCATGGGGGCGGAAGCCTCATCCACTGTTCAGGACGTCTGTGTATTCCCGATATGGGGGACTTGAGCTTCTCGATAGACCTTTACAGGATTATGAGGGGCTTAGATAGGGTGGACAGACAGCAGGGTGGAAATACCAGAGGACACTGGTTAAAAACCTTTTTTTTCCACTCACATCCCACTTTAAGTAATCCCTATGCCACAGGTACTCTGTGATTAGTAAGGGATTGCTTAAGGTGATAGTAAAAATGCTGGAGAAACTCAGCAGGTCAAACAGTGTCCTTTTTATAGCAGAGGTAAAAATACAGAACTGATGTTTCGGGCTTGAGCCCTTCATCAAAATCTCGGTAGTTGTCCAAGCAAAAGAGTAAAGGGGGGGGGGGGGGGGGTTGCTTAAGGTGGTGTGTGGGTGGGAAGGGAAGATTGAAAATCATTGCTCTGCACCCAATTGATACTGAAATATTTTGCTTGAGAAAAATTGTCATTGGCCCATTTCCTTTAGAGTTCTGAAACCGTGCACATAACGAGTCAATGAGGTACTGTGGTTTTCAAACTTTTTCCACATCCCACCTTAAGCAATCCCTTACTAATCACAGAGCACTGATGGCATAGGAAATACTTAAAGTGGAATGTGAGCAAAAAAAAAGTTTGAGAACCATTGAGGGGAGGAAAGTTTAGGAGAGATGCCAGATGTGCAACCTACAGCTGTTGGTGTCCCGATGAACATGCTGCCCTTCTGCTTTAGGTCCAGAGAATATGACAAAGCAGGGCAGGAGGAGGCCAGAGGCCCTTGAGGCTGCCCCATCCCTCAACAAAATCATGACTGATCCAACCTCAGCTCTCAGACCATGCTCCTGGCCTCTGGCCATACCTCTGGGCTCCCTTGGGGGTTGAACTATCTGGGAAGCTCCACCTCAGAACCTGTCACAAAATGTATTATTTTGCAGTGGCATTACAAGGGTATGACCTGGGTGGTGGGGGGTCCTTGAGGATAGCGGCTGCTTTCTTAAGACACTGCCTCTTGTAGATGTCCTCAATGGAGTGAAGACTGATGCCTGCGATGGCGCTGACTGAGTTCACCTTAAACACAATGACTCTGATTCTTTTACTAAGCAGTAGAAATTGGCAAAAATTCGCCACCTTCTGTAAGAAGAAATTGTTCCTCATTTCCAGGGAAGTGAGCGACCTCTCTGGGAAACATCCCCTCAGCAGGCACCCTGTCAATCTCCTTCAGAATCATTTACACTTCAATAAGATCACATCTCATTCTTCTAAATGCCAACTCACACCACAACTTGCTCAACCACTTTAATACAGTAAGACCTTCATTCAAGGACCTAACCTAGTGAACTATCTTTTTCACTGTCTCCAAGCAAGAGTTAAATATTGAAAACAAAACTGTTGCCTGTGCTGCAGGTTCGAACATTAGAGCACAGAAAACAGGCCCTTTAGCCTTCTAGTCATTTTTTTGCCTAGTCCCTCTGGCCTGCACCCAGTCCATAGTCTCCATACCTCTCCCATCCATGTACCTGTCCAAATTCCTCTTAAATATCTCCACCTCAGCTGGCAGCTCATACCACACGCACCACCACTCTCTGGGTGAAGAGGTTCCCCCTAAACTTTTCCCCTTTCACTCTTAACTACGTCCTCTGGTTTGTTTCCAACCTACCCTCAGTGGAAAAAGTCTATCTCCATTTACTCTGTCTATCCCTTTCCCTCTCCTGCCTGTCACCCATCTAACCCTTTTCCTGCCTGCTAGGTGTGATAGTGTCCCTGTGACTCCTGTCAATCATCATCCCCCCCTCCCCACCACCTCACAAACTCCAGCTCCAATTCCTTAACTTGGTTTGACAGGAGCTGCAGCTGGATGCACTTCTCACAGATGAAGTTGTCAGGGATACTGCTGGCTTCCCTGATGACCCACATTCTACAAGAGGAGCATTTCCCACTTTGGGTATCATTCCCACTGTTTGTGACAAATATATGATATCCAAAGCCTGCTTTTTCCTGTGCCTTCCTGCTGAATCCTTTTTGTTCTTTGAAAAGGGTGGTCCTTTCTTACTTCAATCTCTACTATTCCTCACCTCTTACTTGTTCTTGCTGAAAGCCTGTTGAGCCAAAGCCTCGCTGCTCTGACGATGACCATGCCCTTTGCGTCAAAAAATGATCCTCAGGATCCTGTTAAATTTTTTTCCCTGACATAAAACCATCTCTGCCTAGTCATAGAATATTCAAGAACAGTGCAGGCCCTTCATCCCATGATATTGTGCTGACCTATTTAAACCTCAACAATCTAAACCTTCCTCAGCTCAGACCTGTAACCCTCTATTTTTCTTACATCCAAGAGTCATTTAAATACTCCTATTGTTCCAACCTCCACATCTGGCCATGCGTTCCGGGCACCCACTATTTCTGCGTTTTAAAAAAATTTGTGTCTGACATCTTCCCTAAACTTTCCTTCATTCACATTCCTCTGGTATTTAATACCGTTGCCCCGCGATAAAGGTGCTGGCTGTCCACCCTATCGACACCTCTCAGAATCTTTCAGACCTCTATTAAGTCTCCTCTCATTCTTCTTCACTCTAAAGAGAAAAGTCCCAGCTCTGTTAACCTTACCTTCTAAGACAGGTTCTCCAATACAGACAACATCCTAATAAATCTTCTCTACACCCTCTCCATAGCTTCCACATCTTTCTTATAATGAGGCAACCAGAACTTTAACACAATATACCAAGTGTGGTCTCCCCAGAGTTTTAGGGATTGCATAATGATTTTACCTTCAAGGACCCCCCACCAGCCAGGCCATGCCCTCCTCACTCTGCTACCATCAGGAGCCTGAAGACAAGCACTCAGCGGCCCAAGGACATCAGAGTCCTGAATGATCAATGATCCACAGACACAATCTTATTCTGAATATTTGTGCTCTGTTTTTATTCATTTTGTGAGGTGGGTTTATATAAATGTTTGCGTTGTGCTGGTTCTGCAAAACACCACATTTCATGAAACGTTCCTGACAATAAATTCTCATTCTGATGCTTTTCTAAATGTTCTGCTCTTATCCCTTTATCAATGCATTTCCCCATTGACTGATATCAAGCTGACTGGCCATTGATTTCTTACTTTCTGCCTCCTTCCTCGAACAATAGTGTCACGTTGGTGGTTCTCCAATCCTCAAGGACCTCCCCAGAATCCAGGCAGTTTCTCCAGCATTGTGTTTTTACTTCAACTACGATGTCTACAGAGTCTCATGGTTTTACTTTTAATAGGATGTGATGCTGTACATGCGCGGAAGTAAGAGTTGGAGGTCACTCGGCCCTTTTAAGGCGTTCTGTCATTCCTTGGGGCTGTGACTAGGTTGTGACCTACCACCATTTACACCAAATCCACGTTTTTTTTGAGAGTGTTTTGTTGGGCTGGTTGTGCTGTTAATGTTCAGGAGCTGAGTTCCAGGGTCTGGCGGAGTTAGAGAGAGTTTCAAAGAAAAACTCATTTCAGCTATCGACAGCCAGACTTTGCCACCAGCGACCTCACACATCTCCCCCTGGCCGTTCTCTACGGAAGGCATTCACCAGCCAGCATGTGTGGTGGACTTGGTGGGATCTTGCTCGCACAAACGAGTTGGAACCGGATCATTGCCGCGGGAAGAATTTGCTCATGGGCTTCTCCCCAATATTGGAATCAAAGTGTCTCATTTTTTCAGTATTCAAAATTACATTCTGCTAGCGCTGGCAGAACGAGGGTGAAGTAACAGTACTTGGGAAAAGTTACAACTTTCTGTGTGTTGTGCGGAGAGAGAGGGGGAGAGAGAGAGAGAGGGGGGGTGAGAGAGGGGGGAGTGAGGGAGGGGAGAGGGAGAGGAGAGAGGGGGAGTGAGAGAGGAGGGGGAGTGAGGGAGGGGAGAAAGAGGGGGAGGGAGAGAGGGAGAGGAAAGAGGGGGGAGTGAGAGAGGAGGGGAGAGAGAGGGGGCAGTGAGGCAGGAGAGAAATGGAGCTGAGAGGGGAGTGAGGGATGGGAGATTGGAGGAAGAGTGAGGGAAAATACAAAAGTGAGGGAGAAGTGAGAGGTTAGAGTGGGAGAGGAGGGGAGAGAGTATGGGGGAGAAATGAGGGGGAGAGAGGGAGAGGGGGGCGCATTCTAACACAAATCCTCAAAACCCAGCGAGCAGATCTCGCATTTCTCCGCCAGTAGACGATCGCTTCTCTTTCAATGCGACCAGAGTTTTGGTGATGGGGGGGGGGGGGGGGGTGGGTTTGAGTATCCAGGAGATGTTCTTGCTGCCGGATTTCTACCACCTGTCAGCTTGTCCACACCCACACGTGGGGATGTCTCTGGCTGGCAGAGGGGAGGGGAGGGTGGGGGCGTGTGATGTCGACAGGGGGAAGTTCCCGAGCGACTTGCTGCCCAGGGGCCGTGTGTGACACGAGGAGACGGAGGGTTGAGTCTCTGCGCTCGGGAGTCGGCAGCGGGGAGGCTCGGCATGGAGGGGCAGGAAAGCAGCCTCAGCGTGTGGGTGCTCCGGGAGGAGAAGCTGGTGTCGGGACTGTCCAGACGCACGACCTGCGCCGATGTGATCGCCGCGCTGCTGCGGGAAGCGGCTACGAGCAACCTGCTGTCCGGCGCCCCCGACACCTACTGCCTGGTGGAGAAGCGGCGAGGCTTCGAGAGGACCCTGCCCAACAGGACCAAGATGCTGAGGCTGTGGGCGGCGTGGGGAGAGGAGCGGGGCCGAGTCACCTTGGTGCTGGAGAAGAGGCGAGCTGCCCTGGACCGAGCAGGAGCGCGCAGCGCGCAAGCCCGGGTGGTGGCGAGCAAGGAGAGCCCGGGCAGGTTGCGGGGAGCGGCGGGCGCCCACCCTGGCCATGCCCCGGGACAAGCAGCGGAGAGTGGTGCGTAAAGCGTTCAGGAAGCTGGCCAGGATGAAGCGGGCGCAGCGGAGGGAGAGCGGGGCGAAGGAGCGCATGGAGACGCTGGTGCATGTGGTGCTGCTCGCAGGACCACACCATCCGCCAGCAGCTGGAGCGGCTGCGGGAGCTGGACGGGGACATCGAGAGCTGCGAGGCCAGGGTCCACCTGGCCAGGATGCGGGAGCACGGCGCCAACTACCTGCAGGACACCTACCTGGAGGAGGGGGAGGCGAGCGGCCAGGCTCCCGAGGCGCAGCGGCTGCGGGGAGCAGCTGGACGCCAGCGTGGGCACCGGGCTGCGACTGAGCAGCGAGCTGCGGGCGTGCGGCCAGGAGCTGGAGCGCTGCCGGGGCGTGCGGGAGCGGCAGCGCGGGGAGGTGCAGCGGCTGCTGCGGGAGCTGCGGGACCCCGGCCAGGACTCTGACACCGGTCTCAGCTCCATGAACAGCCCTGGACGCCGCCGCCGCCGCCCCATCTCCGAATCACAGGTGTAGACCTCACCCCTCCCCTCCCCAGAATCCCGGGCACTCGCCGCCGCCGGTTAGGGACCCTTGGTGGCTCGGTGCAGATGGGGAACCTGAAGGTGTGGCAAACTCTCAGCAAGTCGGGCAGCGGCGGCGGAGGGAGAGAGGAGGAATGGGCCAAAGAGAGAGTGTGTGAGGTAGAGGGGGGAGAGAGAAAGGGGGGGGGGGGGGGAGAGAGGGCATGGGTGTGTGAGAGAGAGCAAAAAGCCCCTGTCCAGACTTTCAACACAGGAACTAATGTGAGGCAGGGGATGACTGGGAGAGTGGAGTGAAGGAAAGAGATCTCATGGAAACTGGGCGTGGGAGGCAGGTCCAGGTAGCTGTCAGGGGGTCCGTGGGCTTCGAGGCTGCAGAAAGAGAAGAGGAGAGTAGGCGTGGGGTGGTGTGAAGGTGGGAGCTTAAGATTGCCAGCTCAGTTTAGTTGTGGGGGGGGGGGGGGGTGAGGGTATGCTGGAGTCATCCACTTGCTGGGCAACTGTGATGAAGTGCTCAGTTTCCCTCTCCAAGGATGCTGCCTGACCCCCTGAGTACTGTTTTTATTGCTGTTTCAGAGGGAGCGGCATTTGGGGTTCAGTTCAACTTCTTCCCATCTCCTGTCCTCTCCAAATCCAGATGGAGAGGCTATGGGCTTGCAGGGTCTGAGTCCACCCCAGGACTGGAGCAGATGGGGTATAATACTGTCATAGCCTCCAGCATTCCACTGTGGCATGAAGCCTTGGGTCTGTCTGACTCACCCAGTACAGGTGACACTGTTTGATGAGGAACCTGGGAATTTCTGGTCAACAGTTATCCCACTATCAATATTTTCCCATGGTCCCAATTGACAGCGGGATCTTGCTGTTCTTGAATTAAATTTAAATTTAGACATACAGCATGGTAACAGGCCCTTTCGGCCCATGACCAGAGCTGCTCAATTACACCCAATTGACCTACAAACTCCTGGTACATTTCGAACAGTGGGAGGAAACCAGAGTCCCCAGGGAAAACCCACATAGACGTGGGGAGAATGTACAAACTCCTTACGGACAGTGCGGGATTCAAACACTGGTCCTGATCAATGGCGCTGTAATAACGTTGTGTTAACCATGCCATCCCTACGCTAAATGTGCTGCCCCCTACACTAACCGTGCCACCCCTGCAGAGCGGAGTTTCCTTTAATTCCCCATCAAATGTTCATTGCCACAGCAAGGACATCCCAGTGACCCACCACTTCAATGCCACACTCCAGTCCAACACCGACTGTACTGTTGGGCTGAGGCCACCCTTAAATTGGAACCACAACACTTATTTTCCCTCTCGACAGTCTCCAACCAGATGACAATCATATCAACCTCCAATTTCCATTTACCCCTGCCCTCATTCCCTCACTTTCCTTCGACCCTCTGACACCCTTCTTCCAGCCCCCAGCCCCTCTGTTCTTCCCATCCTTTCTCCTAACAGAGAACATCTTTCTCACCCCTCTGCCCCATCCCTTTGGAATGAAGGGATTAGTATGTGAAGAAAGTTTCACGGCTCTTGGCCTGGACTCCTTAGTGTTCAGAAAAATGAGGGGGTCCCCATAGAAGATTTTTGAATGTTGAAAGGCCTGGGCAGAGTCGATGTGGCCACATTGTTTCCCATGGTAGGAGAGTCTAGGACAAGAGGGCACAACTTCAGGATTGAAGAGCGCCACTTTAAAACAGAGGAGGAATTTGTTTAGCCAGAGAGCGGTGAACTTCTGGAATTTGCTGCCAGTGAATTTGTTGTGGAGGCCCGACGTTGAGTGCACTTCAGCCAGAGGTTGATGGTATCTGAACAGTCAGGGTATCAAAGGTTATGAGGAGAAGGCAGGGGAGCGGGGCTGAATGGGAGAATGGATCAGCTCATGATGGAAAGGTGGAACAGACTTGATGGACCAAATAGCCTACTTCTGCCCCTATATCTTTTGGTCTTATTACAAATAGCAAGAAACCAAATGATCTTGTACTGCAAGGGAAACACAATCTGTTGGTAGAACTCAGTGGGTCAAGCAGCATTGGTGGAGAAAAAGAACAGTTGATGCAGCGCCCCTTCATCAAGACTGTGCAGAGGGGACAGATCCAGTGTAATGAGGTGGGAAGGGTTGGACAGGGGAATGCAGGGGATTGAGAGAAGTGATGGACAGATGGGGAGGGTGAGGGGTGGAGTTGGGAGACAAGGTGTTGATTGGCAGGCTCCAGACTGAAGGCAGAGAGAGAGGCAAGAGAAAGAAAAAGGGCCAGGTGGAGAAAGAACACAACGCTGGAGAAATTCAGCAGGTTAGTGTTCTTTATATAGTGAAGATAAAGGAATATAACCAACATTTCGGTTTGGAGCCCTTCATCAAGGTATGATAAAACATAGTCAGGCACCTGAATATGGGCAGCATGGTTAGCACAATGCTGTTACAGTGTTGGCGATCAGGACCGGGTTTCGAATCCCGCACTGTCTGTAAGGAGTTTGCATGGGCTTTCCCTGGGGGCTCTGGTTTCCTCCCACTGTTCAAAACTTACCAGGGGTTGCAGGTTAAATGGGTGTAATTGGGCGGCACGGGCTCATGGGCCGAAATGGCCTGTTTTTGGGCTCTATGTCTAAATTTATATATAAACGACGCTGCTTGGCCTGCTGCGTTTCTCCAGCTTTGTGATTTTGCTTCAATCACAGGATCTGCAGGCTTTTGTGTTTTACACCAGGTGAAGGATGATGGATACAGGGTGAGGCTGGAGGCAGCTGATAGAGAGTGATGCAAGCACTGGAATCGGATGAAAATGTCATGGTGATGCAATGGGAACTGTAGTGGAGACACTGGGGAAACCTTTCCTACATTTCCCTCTCTGTCTCTGAGCTACTTCTGGATTCATTTGGCCCCTCTGCCTTTGGCTATTGGATTTTTAACACACTATCATGTCAACATCCTTGATAAAATCCATGTGAACTAGATCGAAACCAGGGGTGGCCAAACCTCGGCTCGTGAGCCACATGCGGCTCTTTGACATGCAGCTCGTGGTAATATGTTGGCTGAGACAGGATTTTGTATGAGCCAGAGCTCACAATGGTAATTTTAGTGGGTGTGGCTTGTGATTGACTGTCAATTGTCCACGTACGGGGTGTTGGGAGCTTGGATAGGAGGGTGGCTGGGGCCTAGGTGAGAGTACGCCCTGACCATGAACTCTCATCCCGGCTGCCTGCCCATCCGAGCTCCTGACATCTCAAACTTGGACTTACCACCCGGTTCTGGCCACCCACCCGCCCATCCCGACGCCCTGATTGACGCAGGTACTTACCATGGGCAAAAGTAGTATCCATGTATTAGTTGACCCCTTACATTTTACCCCAAAAATTAGTCCACAAAATTCAGCTATACACACCTTCATACAATGTGTAATTTTGATTATTGAAACTAATACAAATTAAGAGTTTAAAAACTGCATACACAAATAAATATTATTACCAACATGTATTTCATAATATTTATGAGATCTTAGTAACAAAATGTGCATGTAATAGTAAAAACGTATATAATATTTTCTCATGTCTCGTGGCTCTTACGTTAAGCAAGTTTGGCCACCCCTGCTCTAAACCATGACCTTGATCAACTGCTTCAAGGAATGCAGTCAAGTCAGCCAGAAGCAACCTTAACAAAAAGTAAAATCTGCTGCAGGAGCTCACTGGGCCGAGCGGCCAAACGTTTGGAGATCTGCTGTGGAACCCTTCATGAAGACCATGAGTGCAGAAGGGAGAGAGCTAAGATATCCTGAACAAATCCACGCTGGCTATCCCTGGTTTCCTTTCACCTGTGCAAGTGAAGAGATGTATTGTCCCCGAGAATGGATTCTAATAATGTTCCTGGCGTCAAAGTTGAAGTGACTAGCCTGTACCATAATTATAGATGGCCCCCATTGTGAGTTTGATTTCTCAAAAAACAGAGTTTGTATTGCAATTTTCTATAACATTCTGAGCCGTCTGCATGTGCAACCAAGAAATGCAAATTGAAAACAAAATAAATTTTGTACTGATTTTTGACTTTTTTGCACAAATTGTGTTTTGATTTATTTTGAAAATACAGTTTTATTCTGTGGATCATAATTCTGGGTAGTGATTTGAGAATTCTGCAAGGGCAAATTTCTGTAATGCGAACAGCTCTAACATAGATCATTCAAGCATAGTATAGGCCCTTCAGCCCACAATGTTGTTGCTGACCTATGTGAACCTACTCAACGATATAACCCTTCCCTATCTCATAACCCTCTATTTCTTTTATATCCATGTGCCTGTCTTGTAAATGGCCCTCTTGTTCCAGCCTCCACCACCAACTCCTGGCAATGCATTCCAAGCACCCGCAACTCTCTGAGTAAAAAAAAACTTCCTCCTGATGCCTCCCCTAAACTTGCCTTTTCTCATGAATGTCCTTTGGTGCTGGCTCCTCTCACCCTGGGGAAAAGGTACTGGCTGTCCACCCTATCTATGGACAATTGGGGTCGACCTCACTTGGTTCATCTTTCCTTTTATAAAAAATGTTTCATTGTTCACATTCCTCATTTCCCATACTGAGAGAATGCAGCTAGATTACCCTGCTTCTATATTCCAAACCTCTCACAGTAAAGGCCAACGTGCTGTTTGCTTTCTTCTGCTGTACCTGCGTTCCAACCTTCAGTGAGTGATTCACCCTGACACCCAGGCCTCATTGTACCTCTCCTAGCCAAAGTGGAGGGCCTCACATTTGCCAACATCAAACTGCATCTGGTGTACATTTTGCCCACTCTCCTGATCTGTCCAAGTCACCCTGCATGGCTTGGAATCTTCCCCATTGTTCACACTGACCCCTGCTCAGTGTCATCTGAAAACTTCAACATATTACATACAATTCCTTCATATAAAGCAGGCATTCTCAGCAGGGACCCTACCCCCACCCCCCGGGGCCCACAGCACATTTGAGTAAAAGCCTTGATTTTTTTTCACTTCATGTAAACATGATTACGTTTTTTATGTATTCATTTGGAGAGAAGGTATGGGAGAAACAAAAGCGACTACTTCACAGGAAAGGGGCCTATAAATTTTGGGGGGGGGGTGCGAAAAACCATAGAGTCTGGCTGGTCTAGATCACTAATATATCTTGTAAATCGATGGGGTTCTAACATTGAGCCTTGTATCATCTCACCCGTATATGCCTGTCAATCTGAAAAGGACCCATTTATCCCCACCCTGCCTGGAAACTAGTTCCCTATCCAGATTATTTACATTGACTAGGATGGACCCTTGACTCACCCTTAACTAGGATGGACATCCTCTGGACATCCTCTCGCCCTGAGGAAAAGGTGCTGGCTGTCACCCTATCTGTGCACCCTTGGGGTCGACTACACTTGGATGCCTTACTGGAACACAAAGGCTAAAGGGCTCAGTCCCGAAATGTCGACCACCTTTTGCATTCTACAGGTGCTGCGTGACCAAGTCCCCATCAAACAACCCTACCAGGCCCATTCCTTACCCTCAGCCCCTCAGGATTCAGTGGGATTAGATTTAGGATGGAGATGAAGAGAAACTGCTTCCCCTCAAGAGTAATGACTCTATGGAATTCACTGCTCACAGAAGCAGAGATTGAATAGATTGATGTATTTTTGCAAAGCTGGGACTGAAGGGTTATAGAGAAGTCACGGCCAGATCAGCCGTGATCTCATTGAATGGAGCAGGTTGATGGGTCGGATCCTGTCCCTACTTCTGATGTTCTTATGTTTTTAAAATGTGTGCTGAAATCGCAGACGAGCGAAAGATAACCTCTGACTGGGCACAGGTGTGCTGTTGACTTTCAGCAGATGTAAAGGTGTGCTGGGATTTTGTGATCATAAGGCTCTTGTCATTTTGTCTGTGTTATGTTTAATTGATCACCTCATACTCCTGTGTATGACCCCGGGAGCACTGGGCTGAATTACAGTATATAAATTACTGATTTAATTTACACACAAGGAAGTCTTAGCAATGGTTTAGAACCAGAACATTTCTGTTCATTTGCTCTCTTCTTTTGAAAACAATTTGAAAGGAGCAGCTGCCTTTCAAATTGCGTTGTTTTAAAAAATTTTATTTGCCTTGGCTCAGGTAAATCACATTGTGAGCTCCTCACGGCTGCACTTGCAATATCTTGATTAAACGGGCTGGCATAGCGCCAGTCCAAGTACGGACATATTGAACATGAGACATTGGAAGAGTGGAAATCAGAAATGAAAAAGAGGCTTCAGTGAAAGATTTAAGGTTCCTTTTATTGTCAAGTAATCATACATTAAAAATTTAACCTATGTGATACATTTTAAACTTCTGCCTGCCGTAAGGCAAAGAGTCGCCATGAGCATTGCCCGGCGCCCCTTACAGTGAGAGAGAAAGAGACGGAGAAGTGAGTCCTTGAATGGCCTATTTCTGTTCCTTTATCTTGTGATCACAGGGGAGGGTGCAGAAGACTTTCACCTGCTGTAATGACAAACTTGGATAGTTTTCTATTGCATGTTGTCAGAAGCTGAGCAGAGACCTGATAAGGTAAGAGTTTTATTCCCAGGATGAAAATAGCAAATAGTTTTAGGAAATGAAGCCCAGATTCTTTACAGAGAGGGTAGTGGGTGCCTGAATCCAACTGCTGCGGGAGGTGGTGGAAACAGGTAATAATGCTTCAGTGGTTTTCAAAGTGCTCCCCCCACCCTAAACTCACATCCCACTTTAAGTAATCCCTGTGCCATCAGTGCTCTGTGATTAGTAAGGGATTGCTTAAGGTGGGATGTAGGTGGAAAGAACCACTGTTTTAATTGTCCCTAATTGACTCATTATGTGCATGGTTTCATAACTCCAAAGGAAAAGGAACAATGACAATTTTTCTCAAGCAAAATATTTCAGTAACAATTGGGTCTAGAGCAGTGATTCACAACCTTCTCTTCCCAACCACATCCCACCTTAAGCAATCCCTTACCAATCACAGAGCACCATGGCATAGGGATTACTTAAGGTGGCATGTGAGTCCGGGGGGGGGGGGGGGGGGCGGAATTTGAAAACTCTGCTTTGGACAGGCACATGAACTGGTGGGGGTGGGGTGGGGTGGGGGGTAGATATGGACGACCTGCAGGCAAGATGGGGTTGGTTTAACATGGTCAGCACAGACATGCTGGGCTGAAGGGCCTGTTCCTGGACTGTTCTATGCTCTGTAAATGCACTAAATGCTTTGAACGAGGGTTGCAGGTTGCCAAGTGATGACATCCACACCGGTGAACTGACAGCGCATGCTAATGAAGCAACACCCCAGGCATTGGATTGGATCTCAACTGCTCCCTTTTTCTGTCAGGCATCCCACACTGAGGCATGGCCCCTCTGCATTTGTGTAGCACTGGGCCTCCCTGTGGCCAGAAGAACCCACCCACCCCTTTGCTCTTCTGGGCTTTGCCCCGCTGATACTTGGCGAAAGTCAGAAGGATTTTGACAGGGTGAATGCTCTTTGACGTGATCCTGAATTAACTCCATTCAAATGAGGATACCATGATAAACTATTTAATAACCCCATCCAGAGCACATTCAAAAAGTTTATTAAAAGAATAATTCAGTGAAACCTCACGGACAAAAAATAAATAACAAGGAAGTTGGCAAATGCAAGAGACTAAAACTATTGAGAGATAAAGCAAGACTTTCATATCCTTTGCCCCCATACACCCCCCCCCCCCCACCCCCCCACCTCTGTCAAGGCACATAGCTCCCTCCTATTCAGTTCAGAATAAGGGAAAAGTCTTCTCAGAAATAGAATGTAGGGAGCGAAAACAGAATTTAATTACAAATTAATTTGAATGCGGCTAATGTATCCATGAAATAGGAGACACAGTTAGTACCCCTAGCAAGCAGACCTTTGGGTAGGATCGATTCACACACAGACCAAAGCAGGAATCCTGATTGTTTCACTTCATAGACATCTTGGAAGATGCCTCTCAGGTCGGTGACATCTTCTTTCACTCCTGAGTCAGGATGTGGGTAGTAAGTGGCATTCTAACAACCTTAAGAGGGCAAAAGAAATTCAGCATGTCCTCCCCCTTCTCCACCCCCAGTGTCTCTTACCATAGAGGGTATCCTGCCCATGTGCATTAGGGCTTGGTACAGGACCCGCTCTGCCCGACATCACAAGGAATTGTGAACCCAGTTCAGGCCACTACACAACCCCCCATCCCCATCCCCTTTTCTCTCTGTCCACATTTTCCACTGCCTTAGGAAAGGTGCCAGCACATTCAAAGACCCATCCCACCCTCTTTTTGCCATCTCCATTGGCGGCAGACAATGCCTGAGTTTGAAAACACTCACCTCCAGATTCTGAGTGAAACATGATAGGCTGCAGGCGCTCTTGATGATGGGCTCAGGCCTGAAACATCGGCAATATATCTTTGTCTCCTATAGATACTTAAAAGACCGGATGAGTTCCTCCAGCATTTTGGTGTGTTTACTCCGAAGAAGATATCTTTAAACTGTTGACTCTATCCTCCTGTTTGCAGAAGCCAACAGTTTCTGAAAGAAAGCTTAAACTTCAATGTCAACTCCCAGGAGAGTATAACTTGAAGGCGGAGTATATGACTAATGTAGAGGACAGAGAGATCCTGGGCACTAGGTCCATAGATCCCTCAGGATTACTATGCAAGTAGGGTAATTAAGAAGGTGTATGGTGTGTTGGCCTTCATTAGACTGAGTTCAGGATTCACGAGGTAATGTTGCAGATCTATGAAACTTTGGTTAGATCACACTTGGATATTGGGTTCAGTTCTGGTCACCTCAGTGCAGGAAAGACGTGGAAGCTATGGAGAGAGAGGGCAGAAGAGAATTACCAGGAGGTGGCCTGAATTGGAGACCATGTCATATGAAGCAAGTTGAACAGAGCTAGGGCTTTACCCTTTGGAGCGATGAAAGATGGGAGGTAATTTAAGAGGTATATAAGATTAGGAGGGGCTAAGTGGATGGCCAGCACCTTTCTCCTGGTGCAACAATAGCAAATATCAGACATCTGTTTCAGGTGAGTGGAAGAAATTTTAGGGGAGATGTCAAAGTGGTGGGTACCTGGAATGCATTGCCAGGGGTGGTGGTGGAGGCTGGAACAATAGGGACATTCAAAATTCTCTGAGGCAGGCACATGGATGTACGAAAAATGGATTAGATTGTCATTTACCTAGGTCAGCACAAGAATGTGGGCTGAAAGGCCTGTACTGTGCTGTAATGTTCTATGTTCCATGAAGAAAAGAATTGTAATTCCCCACAGTGACCTGGAGTTAATATTGATCAACATTACCATGAAGGACAAATGAGCTGCTCACCATCCCCTTCTTTTACTGGCAGCGTGCATAATTTGGGTGTCTCAAAAGAACAAGGAGCAGGAGATGGCCATCCGGCTCATCGAGCCTGCTCCATCATTCAATGAGATCATGGGTGATCTGGCCAAGGACTCAGCTCCACCTACCTGCCCGCTCCCCATAACCCTTATTTCCCATATTCTTCAAAAATCTATCTATCTGTGTCAAAAACATTAAATGGCTCCTACATTCCAAGCATTAGGCTATTTCAAGAACTACTTTAATAGCCTGCAAAGTGCTTGAGATATTCTCTGGAGTAGAAGGTGCTATGGGAATATAAGTAGAGTAAAATTTCATAATCGGGTATGCTTGGGACATTAGTGGAGCTGGATTTTCTGGCAAATTGGATGTTATTCCAATTAATATTCCAGCAAACATTTATTTTTAAAAAATCACACGGTGGTAAAATATATTTTCCAGAGGAGTATTCGGGGAATGGAGGAACTGGGACCCCCAGGGGATTCAGGGGGAATGGTGGAACCGGGACCCTCCAGAGACCAGAGGGAATGGAAGAACCGAGACCCCCAGGGAGTTCAGGGGGAACAGAGGAATTGGGATCCCCAGGGAGTTTGGGGGGAATAGGAACTAGGACCTCCAGGGACCAGAGGAAACAGTGGAACTGGGACCCCAATAAGTTTGAGTCCTGGTATTTTCTATGTTTCAAAGGGAGGTACAGCTAGTTGACAGAAAGGGCGAGTAACTGGTTTCATACCTTCAGATGCAGGTCACCAGGCTCTGGGACATCAATTCCTTTGCCGTTACTGTGTGTAACAAGCATTCCTGTTGAGTTTTAATGTCCAGCACCTTCCTGTAATCTCAAATTAGTCAAAGGATCGTAGAGAGAGAGAGAGAGTTTGGTTCTATAACTTAATGAACTCTAGTCCTGCGAATGGAAGTCTGCTACTGCTTCATGTTTACCTGTCGGCTTAATCTTGGAACAGTACACAAAATCTTTCTCTGCACACTGAACACAAGTGCCACCTTGTCTGTATTTACCATGTCTGATGTAGCGTACTGTTTCAGCTCAGAGGTGAGAAAAACCTCCTTTGTTTAGAGTCACAATCTGGGCCAGTGATTCTCCAAGCCGACTCTTTCATCGACACTATCCTCAAATTTCAAATGTTTATTTTACTTCTCACTTTGCCATATCAAGTTTAGTCATTTATGTGAATCCAGTGTTCTGAATCTGAATCATCTTTAGATTGAAGATATTTTATTTTGGTGAAGTAAGATATAAAACCATTGAGAGTTACCTGGAAATCATCCATCATGGGAACAGTCTCTCTTTAAAAAAAGCACAAGCAAAATTCAGATGTCAGCCGTTTACCTCTTAGAATCCGCTGCACCACGAAACATGGAGGCTCCACTGTTATCTTGTGGAGCCTCTACGTTTCTGTACTGACCAGATCCCCAACATCTATAATTCTCGCCACCTTGGCGACCCCACCTCCACGTCCCACATTGGCTGAGATGGACGAAGATGCTGGACAGGCAGAGTCTTTGTTCCCTGGAGGGTAGGTGTCCGAGGGGTGACCTGACAAATTGAGGGGTATGGATAAAGAGAGTTCTCAGGGTCTTATTCCCCTGGGTAGATGTTTCTAAGGGAAGGAGACCATGAGCATTCGCGTTATCTGCACTCCTAAATATGTTAGATCACTACTGCACCCGATGCCCCTGTTGTGGCCTTCTCTACATCAGGGAGACTGGATACAGATTGGGTGATCATTTCACTAAGCATATTCGCTCAGTGGCCAACCATTTCAATTCTGCGTGTCTGTCAATGGCCTCGTGTTCCGTCAAACCAAGACCACCCATAAACTGGAGGAACAACACCTAATGTTCCATCTGGGCACCCTCCAACCAGATGGACCTCCAGTTTCTGCCAGACCTACTCTCCAATCTCCCTCTCTTCCCCATCCCTCTGTCTCCTTTCCTCCAGCTCTCCACCCCTTCCCTCTCTACTCACAGAGCCATCCCACCCTCCCCCTGTTTGCTGCTGTGCCCTGCCTCCCTTATCACCTCCTGCCTGTGAGACCGTGCTCCTCCCCACCCCTCCCCCACCATTTTATTTGGGTGCCTGCCTACATTTTGCTCATATCTTGACGAAGGGCGCAAGTCCAAAATGTTGGTTATGTATGTTCATCTTTGCTATACAAAGTGCGCTGTTTGACCTGCCGAGTTTCTCCAGCGTTGTAATTTTACAATTCTGAGAGGGATACAGGTGACACGGCAAATTTCTTCAGAGGGTCGAAGCAGATTTGCTTCCCCTCTTATCCCAGCTCTGTGGACTAGAGGTGTCCAAGGCCAGTGTGGGACTCTGCTGAAGGTGGAGTGGAGCAGGTATTCGGGCATTTGAGAGGTGACGTTTTCCCTCCACTGTTACTCTGGGTGTCCTCTTGAGATTATTTCTCCATTTTGAGCTACCATGGACCAGGGATTCTCATAATCTGGTGGGTGGGTAGCTTGCACCTTTCTCAAGAATGCTTTGAGAACATGTTTGAATCTTTTTTTTAGATCAGTGAGGATAGTGTTGAGGAATGAGTAGATTGGAGAATTGCTGGCCCAGGTTCTGACTCAAACAAAGGAGGTTTTTCTCAACTCTGAGCTGAAGCAGGACACTACATCAGACATAGTAAAAATAGATAATGTGGTGTGGTGCGCTGAGGTAGCAGCCAGCAAGCACAAAACTTGAAAGACGGTAAAACAGGCTTTATTCCAGTAAAAGTCTGAACACCAGTTCATGCCTTGGTGGCTCCCCGTGTGACTGGCTCAGGAGGGTTCAGCTCAGGTCTATGTTTAGGTTGGCTGATTGACAGCCAGCCAGATGGAGTCAGCCCCTTCAGTGGTCTATTCAGGTCGGCTGATTCACAGTCGGCCAGGTGGAGTCAGCCTATTCGGTGGTCTTCCTGCAGGTACTGAGATCGCCCCCTGCAGTAGGCTGGTGGTTGTATTACCACAGGTAGCACTTGTATTCACTCTCCTTGAAGAAGGGGGTCAGGCCTGAAATGTCAGCAATATATTTTTGTCTTTTATGGATGGCTGAAAGACCTGCTAAGTTCCTTCAATATTTCAGTGTTGTTTTACTACATTCACAGCGTCTGGAGACTTTCGTGTTCCACTCACTGTGCAGTGACACATTTTGTGTGCTGTTCCAAGTTAAAAAAGAATATAATTTTCAGAGGTCAGGTGTGAACAACTTCAATTCTTCATTATCCAGGTGGGGACTACAAGTAATGAAGAGGAAAGGTTTGCTGGATGTAAAGTGGATAAAGCACATGACTTAGAGGACATGTATCCCAGGTTTCATAGGCAGTTAGCCAAGGATATTTTGGGAGCCAGAACCCTCCACACAAGGGGGTATGGGCTTATCATCAGGATTGCAGATGAAGTGAGAACAGGTAGGAAAGTGGTTGACAAACATCTGGATGGAATTGCAGACCCAACTCAATTGGCTCTTGAGCAAACAAAGGGAAGCTGGAGGGTCTCAGCGTGTCAGACAGCGTCCCAGGAGAGAGATGGTCAGTCAACGTGTTTGGTCGGGTCCCTTTATTGAAACGAAAGGGGTGAAATCAAGTAAAGAGTTAACACTAATCTGTCTCCTCACATCAAGGATGGACAATAAATACTCACAGGGTCAATGGGATCTCCGAGCCAAGAGAGAAGACAAATTCAGCCAAGTGATAACGTGATACTGGTGAAGGGATGGTACAGAATACTGGGCTCCTCACTCTTTCTCCAATAGAGCCATAGAGTCTCACAGCATGGAAACAGGGTCCAGAACAGAGAGCCGGAATTTTATAAAGGACATTTGATGTACAAAATGTCCTCAGGTCTTTCACAATATCACTGTGAAACCACATGAGGATCACCTTAGAGGCTAAAAGGATCCAGGAGGAGCTTAGAATCATAGAACATTACAGCACAGAAAACTGGCCCTTTGACCCTGCTAGTCTGTGCCAAACTGTTATTCTGCCCAGTCCTACTGACCTACAGCCAGTCTATAGTCCTCCATACCTCTCCCATCCATGTCCCTTTCCAATTTTTTCTTAGATGTTAAAATTGGGCCCATGTTCACCACTTCAGCTGGCAACTCATTCCACACTCCTATCATCTCTCTAGTTCCCATTAATGTTCCCCTTAAATTTTTCCCCTTAATCCATGTCCTCTTGTTTGTATCTCACCTACCCTCAGTGGAAAAAAGCCTACTTGCATTTACTATGTCTACGGCATCGTGAAGAAAGCACGTCAGCACCTCTACTTCCTCAGGAGTTTGTGGAGGTTTGGTATGACACTAGAAACCCTGGCAAATTTCTACAGATGTGTGCTGGATAGTGTGCTGACCAGCCACATCATGGACTGGTATGGGATCACCAATACCCTTGAGCATAAAGCACTGCTAAAGGTAGTGGACACAGCCCAGGACATCACAGGCAAAGCTCTCCCACCTTTGAGAACATCTACAGGGAACGTTGCTGTCAGAGAGCAGAAGCAATCATCAAGGATCCACACCATGTAGAACACGCTCTGTTCTCACTGCTGCCATCAGGAAAGAGGTATCGGTGCCACAAAATTCGCACCACCAGATTCAGGAAAAGCTGCTATCCCTCCACCATCAGATTCCTCAACGACAAACTCAATCAGGGACTCATTTAAGGACTCTTACTTTTGCACTTTATTGATTTTTTTTTTCTCTCTGTATTGCACAGTTTGTTTACATTTCTTTATCTGGTTACATCTGTACTTTGAGTATAGATTTTTGCACTACCAATAAGTGGTAATTCTGCCTGGTGCACAGGAAAAAGAATCTCAGGGTTATACGTGATGTCATGTATGTACTCTGACAATAAATCTGAAATTTATACCCATCATAATTTGTACACTTCTATTAAATCTCCCCTCATTCCGCTACACTCCAAGGAAAACAGTCCTAACCTGTCGAAGCTCTCCCTGTAACTCAGTTCCTCAAGTCCCGGCAACATTCTTATAAATCTCCACTGCATTCTTTCAAACTTATTGATATCTTTCCTGTAGTTCGGTGACCAAAACTGCACACAATCCTCCAAATCTGGGATCACCAATGTCTTGTACAACTTTACCATAACCTCCCAACTCCTACACTCAATGCTTTGATTTATGAAAGCCAATATGCCAAAAGCTCTCTTTACAACCCTGTCCACCACTTTCAGGGAATTCTGCATCTGTAGCTCCCGGGAAAGAATTCCAGATCTTTGGATCTTGGCACCTGCAGCAGAGAGATGGAAGATCGAGACATCAGAAGTGCAGCAACTTAGAGATTCCAGAGACTGAACTGAGACAGAGGTGAGGCTGTGAACAACTTTGAAAATGTGGGAATGTTTAGTCTTCTTAACCGGGACCAATGCGGGTCAGTGAACATATGGGCTGGGTGTGAGTTAGCATGTGGGTATCACAGCCATTCACTGTTTATGAAGAGCAGAGCACGGGAAATGAGAAAAATCCACAAAAATATCATCTGTAAAAGTTGTATTGACAAGGTGAACAGAATACTGGAAATCTTCCGACTTTCCCTGCTGGTCTTTATTTTTGTATTCCTTGACCTTATTTTGGTCTCTCACTCCCACCTGCACTTTCCATCTGTCTTAATAAATGTTAACCTGTCCCATGTCATCTGACTGGACTTTTAAATACAATGCGCAAGGCCACGAGAGAATAGTACAGGAAGGTGCTTATAGTTCAAATTTCAGTGAATAAGCTGAAAATTGCAGCAGCATTTTTTTTTCTACTCCCCTCCCTCTCCCACTCACCTGAAATGAACACCTGCCGTGTCCTTGCACAGAATAAACCTTTGTGTGCTTGGAAATTAAACTGCATTTAAGAATTCATTATCGCTAGAATGGGGCTTTGTCACAATCAAGTTAAGTGCATGGATGGAGTTTAAATCCTGTGGAGGTTTATCTCCAGCTATTGTTGGATAATTAAAGAAATTCTTTAAACTGATCAGTGCTTTAAGTAAATCACTTGGTCTTCTCAATATTGAGGTGACCCAAGACGTATGTAAATGGCTAATTATTCTGCACAGGTAACATGAACATCTAAACAAGGGTGTGGGGTATGGTCATGTTTCTTGGTTGCTACTCTAGAAACTGGAAGTTCAAATCCCACCAAAGAAGGCCAGGTCACACAGAACACAAGGAGACCATCTTGGCCAATTCCACTGAGGAGCTTTTTGGATGGAAGAATCTGTCTAAGAATTTTGGTGCATCTGAAGATTGTACTTCCTTGCTATAACCCTGGAAATGCATCTTGAATTGAGTTCAATTGTCATGTGAACCAAGATACAATTTTGCATGTAATCCAGGCAAGTCAACCTGTCGTTGTCCAGAACGATGATGCAAAAAAAAAAAAGCGCAGAGTGTAGTGTTAGAGAGAAAAGCTTCCGTTGAAACAAGGCACCATTTTACTCATGAGATGTTCATTCCAGAGACATTGTCCTTGAATCAGTTTTCAAACTTCTGATGGGTGGGGAGGGAGAGGATTGAATCATTTTAGAATGGCTATAGATCATGGAACCGCCCAGCACAGGGCAGTTCCTTCATCCCACCATATCTGCACCAAGCATAATACCAATCTGAATGATCCCATCTTCCTGCATATGCTCCCTGTCCCTCTGTTCCCTGCTTGTTCAAATGTCCGTCTAAATGCCTCTTAAACATTATCATACCTGCTTCCACCACTACCCACAGCAGCCCGTTCTGGGCACCCAGCACTCTGTGTAAATATTGTACCTGCAATTACCCTATTACCATTCCCCCTCAAACCTGTTCCCTCACAGAAGTTCAGATTGAAATTTTTACTGAAATGAACGCAATTTTCTTTTACATTTTGGTTCAATATCGTTAATTTTTATTTTGACCAAATTGGATAGTTTGGATGTTTTGAAAACTGTTCATGACTCATCAACGTTTGGTTCAACAGGAATCAGTGATAGCACCAACCTACTCTTTCTCCAATTGCCTCTTCTACAGACTTCTCATTTATTTCACATATACTTGTTGCTTGTACTGGAGCCATGAGCCTGCTTCAACTTTCAAAGTAATTGAAGGAAAAGCCCCACTTCGTCGAACACCTATGTACTGTTGGTGGGTCGAATCAAGGCCCCTGTAGTCAGCCATTTCAACTCATTTTCTCTTTTAATTCAATTAGTTTAGTATTAGAATTAGAGTTTTTCTTTACAAGTACCTTGTAAAACATCAGTCTTCACTCCATCGAGGATATCTATAAAAGGTGGTATCTTAAGAAAGCAGCCCCTATCCTTGAGGACCCTCACCACCCAGGCCATGCCCTCTCTCACTGCTACCATCAGGACAGAATTACAGGAGCCTGAAGACGAACACCCAATGGTACAAAAACAGCTTCTTCCCCTCTGCCATCAGATTCCTGAATGGACAATAAACCACAGGCATGGCCTCACTTTCTCTTCTTTTTGCACCAATTCATTTAATTATTTATTTTAAAATGTAATTTATGTTAACCTTTAATTTAATGTTAAACTATATTTCTCATATATTAAAATGTCTTAGTAAAGTAAATTATAGAGTTAAAATATTGTATCATTATTCTTAGTTGTGGACTGGTATAGGGTCACACATAGGTCATAGCACATTAATAGAGAACCATTGTTTTCTGAGAGTGTGTTCATTTTTGGAGTCAACCCACTTGGACAGACAGAGCTCATCAATTTCAAGTGGGTCTTAATTATTCAAGAAGTGCTGAAGTAAATGGCTTTAATCAAAGCCACTTAAGCCTCTTTAACAGAGATGAGGTCAGAGGTTGTTATGGATATGGAATGGTTTTGAAAAAGGAACAGAATTTTGGTTGAAATAAAACTGATGGTCATGTGGTTTCCAGGAATTGGGACTCACTTCAGTGATGATATTTCAGTCACATGATTTGGAGACATATTTTACAGAATTCAGACATTCTGAGTTCAGTTTTGGAAGAGTTCATTTTGGAGAATACAGAAGTCAAAACCCCTGTGACACAGGGGATGAAACCTTGTGAAAGTCAGGGTTGAGTTACAGTAACCGGAATTGGTGCTATTGTGTGTTACTCCTGGGGAAAGGTGAACACAGAATCTGTGGCGTTTGAAGTAAGGAAGACCTCTTCACTGTCTCTTTGGAAACGAGGACAGATTTCCACTGGGTCTATTTTTGTGTGGCCACTTTATTTAACCCTTGTCTGGTTTGTGACTTCATTGTGGAAGAAGATAACCACACTGGATAGTTCTGATTACTTCTGAACTGAGAATTTAAGACTTTCAAGCAAGACTAAAATGATGCTGAACTTTTAAAGATTGACTTTTCAGACTTTTCACACACACACACACTAACATTTGTGCATAGTGGGGTTAAGTTTAGAGTTAAGTAAGTTTAGAGACAAGTAAGAAATATTATGTTGTTAATAGTTTAATTAAAAAACTATGATTTTGAATTAATCACTGTCTGGTGAATTTTCCATTGCTGTTCCTGTGTTAGTGCTAGCAAAGTCCCATTGGTCCCAAACCAAATTAAAAGGGTTGTTAGTTTGTAACATATGGCAATATTTGAACCTATAATGCTCCTGTAAAATGACAAATTTTATGATGTGTTCTTGATAATAAATTCTGATTCTGACCTTTTTGACTGCAGCAAATAAGAATTTCAGTGCATCTGCACATGGTACAATGTGTAGGATGAAAAACCCCGTCATGATGATCATTCCCAAGTTTACTGCCTGGCCCACAGGAAAAAGAATCTCAGTGATGTATGTGATGTCAAGTATGTCCTCTGACAATAAATCTGAACATTATATCTGACTTTGGCCTTATGTATTGTCAGGGGGAGGCCAAACGTAAACTTGAGCAACAACACATCAATTTCCACCTGGGAGCCTCAAGCCTAATGGATGAACATAGTTCTTTCCAATTTTCAGTAAACCCCCACCCACATCTGGTTCAACTGTTCCCACCTCTTTACCCTCTCCTCTACTTAGTTTTTTCTCCTTCTCTAATGTTGCTTCACCCCCCCAACATTCAAACAGTTTTCCCCTCTACCTGTGTCTCCATCTCCTGCCCTTTTGTCCTGTCACCTCCTCTAGCTTCTGCCCCCCTTTTATATATGTAATTTCATATTTTTATTTATTTTAGTTTTAATAAAAGATCTCATTCAGCTCTGAGCCTACTCTACCATTCAATACGATCACAAGACCATAAGATATAGGAGCAGAAGGAGGCCATTCAGCCCATCGAGTCTGCTCTGCCATTCTATCTTGAGCTAATCCACTCAGCCCCACTCCCCTGCCTTCTCCCCATAAACTTTGATACCCTGACTATTCAGATACCAATCAATCTCTGCCTTAAATCCAACCTTCACAGCCGCTCATGGTAGCAAATTCCAGAGGTTCACCCTCTTTGGCTAAAGAAATTTCCCACATCTTTGTTTTAAACGAGCACCCTTCAATCCTGAAGTTGTGCCCTCTTGTCTTTGACTTCCTTACCATGGGAAACAACTTTGCCACACCTACTCTGTCCAGGCCTTTCAACATTCAAAATGCTTCTATGAGGTGTCCCCCTCATTCTTCTAAACTCCAAGGAGTCCAGGCCAGAGCTGACAAATGTTTCTCCTATGTTAATCACTTCATTCCATGGCTGATCATACTACCTCAGTGCCCTATTCCTGCTTTCTCTCCATAACTCTTGCTCTCTTTAGCCATAAGGACTGCATCCAACTCCCCATTGAATGTATCTAACGAACTGGCCTTAACAACTTCCTGTGGCAGAGAATTCCACAAGTTCACAACTCTCTGAGTGAAGATGTTTCTCTTCATCTCAGTCCTGAATGGCTTCCTCTTCTCCTTAGTTTGTGACCCCATTGTTCTGAACATCCCCAACATCAGGGACATTCTTCCTGCATCTAGACCTGTCAGGAATGTGTATGTCTCATCCATGTCCCATTTACACTAATTCTATGTTAATCCCCTTTTAATTTTCTCCACATCTTTAACACATGCGCCAGGGACAATTTACAGTAGCCCATTAACGATCGACATTCTCGTCTTTGGAATGTGGGGAGGAAACCAGGCCCCTGGGGATAGGGGTGGGCAGGGGGGAAGCCCTATGGTGCAAACTCCACACATATTGTGCTGGAGGTCAGAATCAAACCTGGTATATGAGGCAGCTGCTCTACTCGCTGCCCTGCCATCCTCCTTACCTCTTTATCCTTTCAAACATTTTTCATTGCCTCCTCCCAATTTCTGCTTGGGATTGGGATTTGATTGGGATTTCTGAACTCTATTATGTACTACCTTAGATGAAAAATGTTTTGGATTTTGGATCATTTTGGGTATTTGGATAAGAGGTACTCAACCTGCACTGACTGTTCTCGATACAGTACCAGTGACTGACCTAAGTTCCCCCATCCTCATGTCTTTCTTCACAGTAAACACAGAGAAGTACTTGTTGAGGACCTTGCCCATCTCATGTGGCTCCACACAGAGTTGGCCACATTGACACCGAGGGGTCCCAGGTTTTTGTCTGGTTATCCTTTTCCCCTTTATGTACTAAAAACAAAGAAATGCTGGAAGAACTCAGCTGGTCTTACAGTGTCCGTAAGAAGTAAAGATATATTACTAACATTCCTCGAGGAAGACCTCAGGCCTGGAATGTCGGTAATATAGCTTTACCTCCTATAAATCCTGCGTCTACAGTCACAGGGTCTGCAGACTTTCATTTTCCACTCCCCTTTATGTTCTTTCATGGTCAAGAAAGGTGCCGTAGAAACCCACCTCGGCCACACGCGACAGGAAATCCATGGTTAAAGCTGAAGGAGCAAACCCTTCTCTAAAACAAAGCAGTACTTTTCTGTTTACAGTTCTAATTTCCAGCGTCTTTGTTATGTTTCTGTGCTCCGTCTGGAGAAATGATGCCAATCGTATCAAAACAAACTCCAAGGGAACTCTGCCGTGTTGGGAGAAACAAAGAGAATTCATTCTTTCTTCGTGATACAAATCTTCTCCGCAGTTAGATACCAGCCCCTGGTCTTTGCCTGGTGCCTTTAACCTGACTACCAATAGCACTCTGGGGAGCATGCATAAAATGAACGCTCACAGTTTTTACCCAGGGTACAAGATTCTAGAGTGGTGGTTCTCAACCTTTTTCTTTCCACTCACATCCCACTTCAAGTAATCCCTTTGCCATGGGTACTCTGTGATTAGTAAGGGATTGCTTAAGGTGGGGTGTTTGTGGAAGGGAAGATTGAGAACCACTACTCTAGACCCAATTGGTATGGAAATATTTTGCTTGAGAAAAATTGTCATTAGCCCATTTCCTTTGGAGTTCTGAAACCGTGCACATAACGAATCAATTAGGGACGATTAAAAAGTGGTTTTCAAACTTTTTCTTTCCACCCACATCCAACCTTAAGCAATCCCTTACTGATCACAGAGCAACGACGGCATAGGGAATACTTAAGGTGGGATGTGAGTGGAAAGGAAAAGGTTGAGAACCATCATTCGAGAATGAGAATTCATGCACCGCTAGACAATTCGCGGATGACTGTTTGGTATACCGTCAGCTGATGACGAGGATGTTCTCCAAAAAGATCCTGATAGCATGGTGGAATGGTCACAATAATGGGGCCTGCAGTTCAATCCTTCCAAATGCGAAACTGTGCATGTCACCAGGAAGAGAAAACCAGGCAAAACATCATACAGAATCCTGGGTGTCACCCTCGATGAAACCAGACAAAACCTTGGCCCAAAATCCAGAACAACCTGCGTTGGACTGATCAGACGTATTATACATCGGTGAAGGCAACAGGCGCCCCTAAGTTTCCTGAGACACAACTTGCATCCTTGTAGCTACATGGGACCCAGACAGAAACAAAAACACTACCCCCATTGAACGAGTTGAGAGCCGGGCAGCCCGATTTGTCACAAGTACAGATGGAAGAGAAGCAAGTGCTACAAAGCTCTTGAATTCATTAAAGTGGAGCTCTCTCCAGGACAGACATGAAGCACACTGCTGATTTTATCAAATGCTAAACTGTCAGCTTGATATAGATGACCAATCCCACACCGAACCCAAGCCTGCGAGGAGCAGATGAGGGCACGCAACCCCAATTTGCAGTGCCATCTTCCAACATAGATGTGTACAGCAATTTATTCTTTCCCTGCACAATTAAAGCCTGGAATAATCTTCACCCGACCAGACTCGCATAACCAGACCCAATTAACTCTAAGGCAGCTCTTCTTTAAAAACCTCCTCCTTAAGCCCCGCCTCCCCCCTCCAGCTTAAATTCCAGATGGAATATTCTGGAAGATCAAGAACCAAGAACCCAACGGAACGGCATTCTCCAGTCCTCAGTGCAAACACACAATCGGACATAATACACTTACAGACACTGCAGGACAAGTATTTATAAGTAATTCTGGAATATAAGACAAATGACAGACAGTACGTATGCACAAATATTTAAAAAAAAAATATTTGTTAAATAAATAGTTGAGCCACATAGGGTGAGTGTGAGCAGTTCATCAGTCATCCAGCATTCTCACTGCCCATGGGAAGAAACTGTTTCTCAGCCTGGTGGATCTGGCTCTGATCCTCCTGGATCTCTTTCATGACGGGAGTATCAGAAAAATGCTGTGTGCGGGGTGATAGGGGTCCACTTTTGTGAGCCCTCGTTAGACAAGGATCCTGGTAAATCACGTCAGTTGGTGGCATGCTTAGATAGTGGATGAGGCAGTCTCATGACCATTGATATAAACCATGTGGTGGTGTGCATTCTGTGATGGATCACACCACAGGCTAAATTAGTGATGGGTTCTTCTTTCTATATCATGCTTATTCAAACTCCCCCTGCCAGATGTGACAGCAGGGAACCCGGTGTAAAATTAATTAGACCCGTGCCTTGATCTGATAGTGGTGGAGTCAGGTACGGAATGCAAAGTTCTGAAAGGGGCTGAGGAACCTGAAAGGATTCCTGCAAATGGAACATATAAGCTCCCACACAGTGTGTGCATAAAATCGGAGTGCTGCCCCTGGAAAAACATTAACCCTCTACTTTTGTCCATAACCTGCAGCAAACCTCCTGCTTCACTGTTCTCCCCAAGTGAATGGTTCATCAACTACACCCCATATTTCTAGGATTTCCAGAACCTAAAGTTTGAAAAGAAATTTCATTCTCTCCACGTCCCCAACCACCCAGGCCATGCCCTCTTCCCTCTGCTACCATCGGGAAGGCAGACTGAAGCCTGAAGACGAGGACAGCTTCTTCCCCTCCACCGTCAGATTCCTGAACGATGAATGAACCACAGACCCTGCCTCACTTTAACTTTTTCTTGCATTATTTTTATTTATTTTGTTAAGTGGTTTTGTATGAATGTTTGCTCTGTGATGTTGCCACAAATCAATGAATTTCATGACTTGTTCAAGGTAATAAATTCTGATTCTGATTCCATCTTAGTTTTATATATCCCTTATGTTGCTCTGACTGGCTGCAGTTAAAAGGAATATTCCTGTACGTTACAGGAGCAAAAGTGGGACATTTGGTCCTTTTCAATCTTTTGGCATCTCTCCTGCTGCATGGTCTCCATCCTCACCTCACTCAGAAATCTGAGCAACAAGCCAGGCAACTTATTTACTCAAAGCCAAGCTAGTCTGTCCAGTCGAACGTCACCAACTTTCACCTCCTCCATTAAATCAAGATTCCTTTATTATCTTGTAATAATACAGAACGTGTAATATTACATGTAATTGCCTGCCATAAGGCAGACATAGAGCAGCTAATAGTGTTGCCTGGCACTCCTTGTAGTAAAAGAAGCAAAAGAGAGTCCCTTCAGAGTTGCTGAGTGCCCGTGGATTCACCTCCAGTGCTCCTGCAGCCCCCCTCTTCGATCCATCGGCCACCAGAGCTCCAGATCCAAACCTACATCAGGATGAGGAAGCACCCAAGGCCCTCCGGGAAGCCTACTGCCCTCGGCACCCTCTCAAATCCTGGTTCAATTTCTTGGTTCCCATTGAGAAGAAGAAGCAGAAGAGACAACCCTGCAGGACGGTGACCACGGCAGTGAACCAGTTAGGGACTCAGCAGCTGAGGGACCCACACAGGCTGCAGGCAACTTGCAGTCAAAGGACCCTCATAAGCAGCTGCTGGAGACCAGCTCATGGGAACCAGGAAACTGAACAGAGTGGTAGGTACCTGGAATGGTTTGCTCGTGGTACCAGCAGAAGCAGATATGATAGTAGCTTTCAAGAAAATTTGAGATAGAACACTGAATATGAACAGGATGTGTGTGCGAGGGAGGGGGGGGGGGTGCTAAATATAGATCATGTGCAGAGTTTTCGTTTAACCTGGGTACCATGAACAGCACAGACATCATGGGTGGAAGCATCTATTCTAGTGCTGTTCTTTTCTATGCTCTCTACATTATGTGTACAGAGCTGGGTGATCTGAACTTCAGTCATTTGGGGAATCACTGCACGAGAGCCAACCCCTCAATGCCCAGTGGCAGGGGGATCTAGACCGTAGTCCATTCCCACAAAGTCTTTGCATTGACTGCACCGAGTTTTATGTATCCCTCAGCAGGCACTGCTGCAGCCTAGGACATGCCAGTTGGCAGCATTCCTGTAGCTAAGCTGGCAGACCACAAGATGAATACACAAACATAATGGAGAAGCTCAGCGGGTCGTTCCTGACAAAGAACTCAGGGCCTTTTTATTTCCTGTGGACGTTGTGGGGGTATTGCTCTTGACCCCAGCATCTGCAGATTTTCTGAACTCCAGGCAATCTTCGAGGACCCCACCACCACTCAGGCCATACCCTCTTTATACTGATACCATCAGAAAGGAGGTACAGGAGCCTGAAGGCGAACACCCAATGTTACAAAAACAGCTTCTTCCCCTCCACCATCAGATTTCTGAATGGACAATGAACCACAGACATTGCCTCACTTTCTCTTTTTTTTGCACTAATTTATTTATTTTAAAAATGTACTTTAGAACAATATTTGCACCTGTTACACTGCCACAAAACAATGACCCGTTGTGACACGTTCATGATTCTGATTCTGACCTGAAATTCTTGCTTTCTGCAGCTGAACAGGTACTTGTAGGGAAAATCTCTAATAGTAAACTAATCAAATTAAATTAAGAGACAATATATACACATGAAAGTTATGAATATTCACGGTAATCCTAGGGCAAGAATAGTGATGTGAAATAGTGAGAGTCCTTTCATGGTGTCAGAGCAGTCCCTGATTAATGAACCAAGGGGAGGTTCAGGAACCTGATCGCTGTTGGAAAGAAACTGTTCTTGAACCAGGAGGTGCTGGTCTTCAGGTTTCTGTACCTTCTGCCTGAAGGTCGACATGAGAAGAGGTTGTGACCAGGGTGATGGGGCTTCTTTGTGAAGTTGGCTGCACCTCACATAGATGGATGGGAGATTAGAGCCTGTGTTCGTTACCTTGTATGAGGACCCAGGTAAGTGGGGAGAGTGCGTGGCAAACATCACCTGGTGAGGGAGATGGGATATCAAGAAAGAGGACAGAGCCCATCAAAAGTAATTTCGAACCTTTTTATAAATCCTGACACCAGCAATCCAGTCACAAAGCGAAGGGACTGCAGCTCCCTTTTGAAAAAACTACATTTGAAAGAGAAGGTGTTTAAGGTTGGAAGATTTACAAAGAACAAGGAAGGACACTTAACAGGTAGTTCAAAATATCAACAACTTTAATGAAATGGATGGTTAAACAATTGTCCCTTTTGATCTCCCACTGAAGGCAAGGCTGGCAGGCTCAGAGGATGTTCCTCTCAGTCCTGCCTCTCCAGCCGTTCGCCCTCCGCACCACCCCTCTGCTCGGCCTGAACTTTGAGTGACCACGGACACTGTCCCAAGCTGGCCTCACTGTGGGGTCTTCACACAATTGGTCCAGGTCCTGCAGGTAACATCGGGCTATCCTGAGCATCTTGGTGAGCGTGTTCTTCAACATTTCCTGTGCTCCTGATGTGGATAGAAAGAAAAAGATAACACATTTTGAATGGAATTGCTTATTGTCATGTATACAGGGATACTTTGTTTAGTCCAAGCAAGTCAGCCATACTTAAGTACAGCAGGTACTTAAAACAAAAAAACCCCTCCAAAAGTAATCTTGGAAATTATTGGCTGGTGAGCCTGACGTCAGTAGCAGATAAACTATTGGAAGGTGTTCTAAGAGATTGGATATACGTATTTGGATAGCCAGAAACTGATTAGGGATAGGCAACGTGGCTTTGTGTGTGGTAGGTCCTGTTTAACCAATCTGGTAGAGATTTTTTGAGCAGGTTATCAGGCAAGTTGACAAAGGAAAGGTTGTGGATGTTGTCTGCATGGACTTTAGTAAGGCATTTGACAAAGTCCCACATGGGAGGTTCGTCAAGAAGGTTCAGACACTAGGTATTCATGGTGAAGTAATCACAGAGCACCGATGGCATAGGGATTGCTTGAAGTGTGAGTGGAAAAAAAAATGAGAATCATTGGTTTAGACCACACATGTCAAACTCTGGCCCGAAATTTGGCCCGCGATATAATTATATTTGGCCCGCAAGATCATATTCAATATATATTAGAGTTGGCCCGCTGGCCGCCGCGCCAGTATAGCGCATGCACACTGAAGGTGAAAATGAAAACGCCGGAGGTGTGGAGGGATCTCAGAGTCCCGAATCCCGGGGATCTGAGCGCCGCATTCAGCCCGCCCGGCTCCCGGACACACAGACGCGGCTGGAGTTGGGGACCATCCTCGCTGGGTCTGCGCTTCAGCGGCGACGCTGGACCGAACGTCTCGTTGGCGATGCCTTCCCCCTCGCTCTGTGCGCGGCGGACCCTGCCTCCCGCTCCTTTTGTTGGAGACGAGCCCGGCGCCGTGATATCGCAGTTTAATCCCTCCTCAACCATGGGAGGGGGGTGGGAGCAACGCGCTCTTCTCAGTCAATTCCTCCACCGTCCCAGATGCCGGCGTTTCAACGGGGGGTTCTGGTGCCTTCGTCAGGGGACCGACCTGTTGGTCCAAGACAAGGGAAGAGCGGTGAACGTGGAGCTGCGACCCCACATTCCACATCAGGACTGTGTGTAAGATTGGGAGCAGTGAGACGGAAGCTTATTTTGTTCCTGTGATTTAAGCCTTTCTTGGGGTGGGGGGGGGTCCTTCTCTGACCACTTGCCTAACAATTAACCTAATCAGATGTGGAGTTACCACAATACAACAGTTCTCAACCTTTATCTTTCCACTCGCGTCCCTGTGCCATTGGTGCTCTGTGATTAGTAAGGGATTGCTTAAGGTGGTCTGTGGGTGGGAAGAAAAAGTTTGAAGACCACTGCTTTAATCATCCCTCATTGACTCGTCATGTGCACGGTTTCAGAACGCTAAAGGAAATGGGCCAATGACAATGAAAGAGTTTATCCAAAACTATTATTAAACATTTATTTTAATAAGAAAAAGTTTAACATTACATATGTTGAAAGAAGAGAAAACATGCAGATGTTGTTGAAAATTTTCAATAAATATTTAGTTTGGCCCTCGACTTAGTCCAAGTTTTTAATTTTGGCCCTCCGTGAATTTGAGTTTGACACCCCTGGTTTAGACCATAAGACAGAGGAGCAGAAATAGGCCATTCAGCCCATCGAGTCTGCCTGTCAGTTAATCACGAGCTGGTCCATTCTCCCACTCGTCCCCACCGCCCAGCCTTCTCCCCATTACATTTGATGCCCTGGCTAATCAAGAACCCATCAATCTCTGCTTAAATACATCTAAAGACCTGGCCTCCAGTACCACCTGTGGCAACAAATTCCACAGATTCACTGCCCTCTAGCTGAACAATTCCTCCACATCCCTGCTCCAAGCAGATGCCCTTCAATCTTGAAGTTATGGCCTCTTGTCCTTTTTCATGTTGCTTTTTTTTAGTAGTAATCAATAAATGTCACTGTATCCCCAAACGCAAAGAGAAAGGGCAGCAGTCGATTAAGCCCTGGATACATAATCTTTCTTTTCTTTGGCTTGGCTTCGCGGACGAAGATTTATGGAGGGGGTAAAAAAGTCCACGTCAGCTGCAGGCTCGTTTGTGGCTGACAAGTCCGATGCGGGACAGGCAGACACGATTGCAGCGGTTGCAAGGGAAAATTGGTTGGTTGGGGTTGGGTGTTGGGTTTTTCCTCCTTTGCCTTTTGTCAGTGAGGTGGGCTCTGCGATCTTCTTCAAAGGAGGTTGCTGCCCGCCAAACTGTGAGGCGCCAAGATGCACGGTTTGAGGCGTTATCAGCCCACTGGCGGTGGTCAATGTGGCAGGCACCAAGAGATTTCTTTAGGCAGTCCTTGTACCTTTTCTTTGGTGCACCTCTGTCACGGTGGCCAGTGGAGAGCTCGCCATATAATACGATCTTGGGAAGGCGATGGTCCTCCATTCTGGAGACGTGACCCATCCAGCGCAGCTGGATCTTCAGCAGCGTGGACTCGATGCTGTCGACCTCTGCCATCTCGAGTACTTCGACGTTAGGGGTGTGAGCGCTCCAATGGATGTTGAGGACGGAGCGGAGACAACGCTGGTGGAAGCGTTCTAGGAGCCGTAGGTGGTGCCGGTAGAGGACCCATGATTCGGAGCCGAACAGGAGTGTGGGTATGACAACGGCTCTGTATACGCTTATCTTTGTGAGGTTTTTCAGTTGGTTGTTTTTCCAGACTCTTTTGTGTAGTCTTCCAAAGGCGCTATTTGCCTTGGCGAGTCTGTTGTCTATCTCATTGTCGATCCTTGCATCTGATGAAATGGTGCAGCCGAGATAGGTAAACTGGTTGACCGTTTTGTGTTTTGTGTGCCCGATGAAGATGTGGGGGGGCTGGTAGTCATGGTGGGGAGCTGGCTGATGGAGGATCTTAGTTTTCTTCAGGCTGACTTCCAGGCCAAACATTTTGGCAGTTTCCGCAAAGCAGGACGTCAAGCGCTGAAGAGCTGGCTCTGAATGGGCAACTAAAGCGGCATCATCTGCAAAGAGTAGTTCACGGACAAGTTTCTCTTGTGTCTTGGTGTGAGCTTGCAGGCGCCTCAGATTGAAGAGACTGCCATCCGTGCGGTACCGGATGTAAACAGCGTCTTCATTGTTGGGGTCTTTCATGGCTTGGTTCAGCATCATGCTGAAGAAGATTGAAAAGAGGGTTGGTGCGAGAACACAGCCTTGCTTCACGCCATTGTTAATGGAGAAGGGAGATACAGCAATGAGCTCTCTGAACCGGATACATAATAAGTCATTAAATAATAACATCAGCAAATACTCATGAACAAAATGAGTCAGCCAGAGTATTAATTATTTTTAAGCCTACATAATTAAATAATAATTTTGCTTTATGTCACCAGTGAGCTATGTTCAGATGAAAGCATACCTAACGTAATTCCCGTACATGCATTTAATTCCAGTTTGCAAAGCACATTGTGCCGATGACTTTAATCTAAACAGAGCATTTACCGGATAATTTGGCTATAGGATCTAATCCCTAAAGCTGTTGCACAGCCATCATTACTAATAATCATATGGTTAGTATCGGGGTTATCGCAACGCTATTACAGTGCCAGCGACCCAGCTTTGAATCCAGCGCTGTCTGTAAGGAGTTTGCACGCTTGCTCTGTGACTGTGTGGGTTTCCTCCAAGTGCTCCAGTTTCCTCCCATGTCCCAAAAGATGCATGGGGCTTGTGGATTAATGGGTATAATTGTGCAGCAGGGGCTGGAAGGGTCTGGTAACTGTGCTGCACCTCTAAATTTAAAAAAAATGAAACTGATGTTAATATTCCCAAGGTAGAATTTGACCTGGACATGACTATTGCGTCTTTGACCCAGAGGAAGTTCTCTCAGCTCAGCTCGTTTCAAAATGAAATGCACTCATGAAGAAGGCTCGCCAACGGCTATACTTTGCGAGGAGTTTGAGGAGATCCAGTATGTCACTGAAGACAAAAACTTCTACAGGTGGACCGTGGAGAGCATTCTGGCTAGTTGCGTCACTGTCTGGTACGAAGGTGCTAACGCTCAGGACAAAAAAATCTCCAGAGGGTTGTTAACTTGGCCTGCGACATCAAAGCACCAAGACCACTCTATCGAGGACATCTACAAGAGGCCGGTGTCTTAAAAAAGCAGCCTCTCTCCTCAAAGACCCTGACTCCCCAGGCCATGCCCTCTTCACTCTGCTACCATCAGGAGAAAGGTACAGGAGTCCAAAGAAGAGCTCTCAGCGGCACAAGGACAGCTTCTTCTCCTCAGCCATTAGATTCCTGAATGAACAATCAACTGAAGACTTTTCAGGCACTATTGTTATTTTTTTTAAAGGTGGTTTATATAAATGTTTGGTCTGTGATGCTGCTACAAAACAACAAATTTCGCCGCTTGTTCATTCTGATTCTGAAAGGGGCAGTTATTTCGACTCACTCTTGGGGATGGGTCTCCACTTTGGTTGCTCAGTGGCCCCATCATGGCCCACTCCAGCCTATGAAACACCTCAGTGTTCTCCCTCATGAGCACTACCAAATGAGTTCTCAAATTCTTCTTATGCCCTTCCACATCTCCCTGTTAGTTTTCTGTCATCAATCTGATTCTCATTTGCATTTTCTCAGGCCAATTTAATTCTCTTTCATCACCCAGAAAGTTATTGCATTGAAATATACAGAAAGAAGAAGGTTGAACTGAAGGGGCAAGGGACCAGAAGATCGTGGAAAAGTGCTGGATGAGATAATGGGAATGGAAAAAAAGGTTTGAGATCACCTACAGAAGGACTGACTGGCTGAGATGAATGGTTGCTACTGTGGTCTATAGTCGGTCTAATATGTGACCTGCGTTAAAAATTTTGTTTGATAATTGATGCTGTGAAATGCTTTACTACATTAAATGTTTCAAATGCACGCATGCGGAGTCTGCTCTAATTATTCATATTTAAAACTTGTATTTACCGATCCGGAATTTATTGCCATTTTGCACCTGTAATGCATAATTCTGCTGATGCAAAACAACACATTTTGTGATACATGCTCTTGACAATAAACCTGGTTCTGATTCTGATTCTGCTCTCAATGGCTTGTCAGATTACATTCTAGATTAGAACAATTTAACGATCCCTCTTTCACTTTTCCCTTTGAAACTTTCTTTACAGAGAATGTTGCTTTACTTTCATTGCCTTACTTAGAGTTTTGAAATCATTCATTTTTTTATTTGCAATTTTTAAATTTTAATTACAACATGGTAGAAGCCAATTCCAGCCATTTAAACCTGTGTTACCCCATACTCAAATTAACCTACAACCCCCCCTATGTTTTACAATGGGAGGAAACTGGAGCATCCGGAAGAAACCTTCGCAGACACAGGGAGAATGTACAAACAGACAGCGGCGCTTTCGAACCTGGGTCCCTGGCACTGGAAGAGTGTCACCCTACACTAACCATGCATGGTATAGAACATAGAACCTCCAGCCCACAATGTTGTGCCAACCCACAGAAATCCGCTCCGTACAATCTAATTTTTCAATCGCCTCGACTTTTCCTACATCCACGTGGCGATCGAGGAGTCTTTTGAATGTACAAACATTCTAACTCAAGTCTAATCAAATTAATATTTAGAGAAGTGTTCTACCTCTTCCTGCTGACACACATGATCTTGACGATCTCTTCCCATCATCTCCTTTCAGGTCAGATGCATTTTTCCTGTCTATACTTGTCACCTTCGGCGCAGGGGCTGACTGAATGGAGTGTGTCCCTGCGATTTATCATAGAAGAACACAAGTATTAGCCATGGCTTAGTCACGACACTCTCCTACCTCTGAGTCAGGAGGCTGTAGTTCAAATCCCACTCTGGAGCAAAGCCGAGGCATTGACAGCATGATCTTTTAGATAAACAGTCGATGAACATAAAAGATCAAGCTAATGTCTTGAAGAAGAGTAAGTGAACTCTCCGCACCATATTGAACCAAGATTGATCCCTTATCCAACCTCACTAGAAACAGATTATCTGGTCTTTATTCCATTGCTGGGCTCAGTGGAAGTTTGAGCAGGAGAGAGTGCAAATAAGACTCGCCAGGATGCTACCTGCATGTAGTTATGGGAAGAGATTGGATAGGCTTGGGGTTGTTTTCCATGGGGTGGCTGAGGGTGACCTGATGGGGCTGTACAAGATTATGAAATAACTCACAGTGGGGTATTGAAAACAAGAAGCTTCAATTTCCCTTCCGTACCCATTCCCTATAAATGATCAGGATCAGAATCTGATTCAGGTTTATTGGCTTGAAGATGTCTTGGAAGTTTGTTGCAGCATTGTCCATTACAGTGTGAAAATGGCTACACATTCTTCTTTCTTTTCTTTGGCTTGGCTTCGCGGACGAAGATTTATGGAGGGGGTAAAAGTCCACGTCAGCTGCAGGCTCGTTTGTGGCTGACAAGTCCGATGCGGGACAGGCAGACACGGTTGCAGCGGCTGCAGGGGAAAATTGGTTGGTTGGGGTTGGGTGTTGGGTTTTTCCTCCTTTGCCTTTTGTCAGTGAGGTGGGCTCTGCAGTCTTCTTCAAAGGAGGTTGCTGCCCGCCAAACTGTGAGGCGCCAAGATGCACAGTTTGAGGCGATATCAGCCCACTGGCGGTGGTCAATGTGGCAGGCACCAAGAGATTTCTTTAGGCAGTCCTTGTACCTTTTGTGAAAATGGCTACACATTACAGTTCTGTAAATCACCATGTAAAAATAAATAATGAACTTTCATGACTTCTTCAGTGTAAATATAGATGAGAAGTGTTCATTTAAGACCTTGCGCTGCTCCTATAGCTCCACACATAGTTGACCACCAGGATCTTCCCCTAGTTACCCATCTGCTCTTACTATCCCTGTGAAATCTCGAGACTCTACCTGGTATTTCCCTCCTGATTTAACTGTACTCCTACATTCCTCGAGGGACATTTGCAGCATTTTTTTTGCCTTTTGGTAAATCTGTTATTATCTGGTATTGGAGGTGGAAATGTCCACGTTAGAAATGTTCAGATCTGTTAATTAATGTAGAAAGGGCTTACGGACAAAGAAAAATTTTAGTTTAGATCTTTCAGTCCCTTTTATAAATACTTCTAATAAAAAATACTACAATGGACTCCTTTCAAGTCTTTGCTTAATAAAAATATCTGGGCCAAGGGTCAAGAGGAGGGAGTGTAGAGACAGCAACACTACTTGCACAGGGCAGGACATGTTTGGCACTTTAACATTACCGACTTCTGCAGAAATAAAAACTCTTCTGTCCAATTCAGCGCGGCGCTCCTTTGTAGTTTTTTTAATCTCCGTGCCCAATGAGGGTAGGTGTGGAGACATGAGTGTGGTGGGGTTTTAGAAGCGCAGACTAACCACAAGAACCTTGTGGGTGTGTCATGATATGAACGCAGCGTGCATCAGCTCTCAATGTGGGCGAGTAGCCGCGGGTGCACGTTACCCTCCCGATGAAAAGCCCTGCCGGGTGACCTGCTGTCGGTGAATTAGACATAACACCTCCAGCATGGTGTTTTACAAACAATCCTTGTTTCAAGACAAAAGCAAAGGGATGTTAAGACAACCGTGACCATCTCCAAATACTTTTGTGTGGCAACCTGAGCTTTGAATTTATCTTCCCTACATAATTTACTCTCAAAATAAACTGTGCAGATCACGTCACAGTAATGTGTTTCAACAAATCAATCTCTACCACTTAATGAATATGAGATCAATACAGCTAAACTGCATTATCAGTTCACCAGGTGTTTGAGCTACCAATGACTCTTGCAAATTTCTACAAGTGTACCGTGGAGAGTATTCTGATCGGTTGCATCACTGTCTGGTATGGAGGTCCCAGTGTACAGGATGGGCAGAGGTTATAGGGAGTTGTGATAGCCAGTGTCATCATGTGCATTAGACTTCACTCCATCGAGGACATCTGCAAGAGGAGGTGTCTCAAGAAAGCAGCCTCTATCCTCAAGGACCCCCCACCACCCAGGCCAAGACCTCTTCACACTGCTACTTTTGGGAAAAAGGTACAGGAGCCTGAAGGTGAGCACTCAGCGGCACAAGGACAGCTTTTTCCCCTCCGCCATCAAACTCCTGAATGGATAATGAACCCACAGACACAGCCTCACTTTCTCTACTTTTCCACTAATATATTTATGCTTTTAAAATGTAATTTATACCAATACTTGCACCCGTAATACTGCTGCAAAACTAAGAATTTCATGACATGTCCATGACAACAAATTTTGATCCTGATTTTGATCACCGGTTCTTTAGATACCATAAATCCTACCCAATAGGATGTGTCACAAGCTCTTTATTTATCAAATATCAATAGAAATCTAGAGGACTACAGAACAAGTTCTGGTTGTAGTGTCAGAATGATTAGACTGCCCCTCAGGATTTGAAAGATTCCACAGTGCCACCTGGAAGAAAACCAGGAGAGAGAACTGTGCCTTGAAGGTCAGTCTCATTTGCTCTATACAAATCGTCAGTAACATTTTTTTTCTATTAAAGCCGCACAAAATAGTGGAGGAACTCAGCAGGTCAGGCAGCATCCATGGAAGGCGATGATTCGGACCAAAACCTTTCATCTATTCCTGGTGACGCATTTTGGCTGATTTTGCCTGATCCACTCCAGCAATTTATATGTTGTTCCAGTATTCCAGCACCTTTCTTGTTTGTCTTTCTTATATCAAACACTCAGCGTTTCATACAATCATTCCCCAGAGGGTGGTGGAGAAGCTGTCCTTGCTGCAACTCAACACCTCTCTTTGTGATTGGATCCTGGACTTTCTAATGGAAAGACCAGTGTGTCCGGGTTGGTAGCAGAACGTCGAGCCCCATCACACTGAGTACAGGCGCACCTCAGGGGTGTGTGCTCAGCCCGCTCCTGTTCATGCTACTGACCCATGACTGCATCACCAGATCCAGCTCCAACAGGCTCATCTAGTTTGCAGATGACACGACAGTTGTTGGCCTCATCAGCAACAACGATGAGTCGCATTATTTCACAATCATGAAATGGTGCAAGAATAATAACCTGAGTCTCAACGTGGGCAAGACAAAGGAGATGATCATGGACTTCAGGAAGTCCAGAAAAAACCATCTTCCACTGCACATAAACAACTATATAGTAGAGAGAGTGGAGAGCACCAAGTTCCTTGGAGTTCACTTAAGTAGTCACTTATCGTGGACACTCAACATCTCCTCACTTGTCAGGAAGGCGCAATAGTGACTGCACTTCCTGAGAAGACTGAACCAGGCATGGCTACTGCCCACCATTATGTCAATGTTCTACAGGAGCTCTATTGAGACTGTCCTGGCTGGCTGCATGTGGTATGGTTGGTGCAGAAAAGTGGATTGGAGGTCAATCTACGTGACTATAAGAGTGCCAGAGAGGATCACTGGACTCTCCCTCGCCCCCATCTACGTGATCTACTGGGATTGTTGTCTGGAGGACATGCAAAATCATCGAGGACCCCTTCCACCCTGCACACAGCATCTTTCAGCTGCTCCCATCGGGGATGAGATACAGGAGGATCAGAGCCAGCACCACCAGGCTGAGGAGCAGCGGAGTGAGAATGCTGAATGATCAAAGGAACGGCTCACACTCACCCTCTGAGACTCTCATCAGCACAAAACAAATATTTATTTAGTTATTTGTTAAAATTATTGCCCTGCATATGTATTGTGTGTCTGTATGTGTGTTACGTCTGGTTGTGTGCCTGCGTGTTTTGCTCCGAGGACCGGAGAACTCTGTTTCGTCGGGTTGTACTTGTACAATCAGATGAAATAAACTTGACTTGGAGAAAGTACAGCATTATTATCACGGCATTGTTTTTTTTTAACTCCTTCAGTCTGTGCAATGAGCTGCATAAATGAAAGCACCTTTCGTTTTTCTCTTTGGTTCTTTCCCCACAAAACCAATTAGAGCGTAGACTCAGGAGAATCACACAGCTCCCAGCTAATCTGAAATACTATAGTGTCAGGAGAATGATACAGCATCATGTCCTGGCTAAACAATAACATGCCACTGATTACAACAAGTGTAATTACTTCAGTGAAATATTATATTCTCTCAGAGTATTACCACAAGAGTTTTAAAAAGGTGCTTTCTCATTTATCCTTGAACAGGCCATGATACCAGGCCGATGCGGAGAATGGATACTGCTTGAATATGCTTCTGTTACTACGTTGCCTTGGAGTGAATGGCATCCAGCCAAGACTATTCATCAACAGTACATCAAACACAGGAGAAACACTTTCAGCAAATACTCACTTTCAAGTTCCTTGAAGGAATATGTAAGTTACTTTCATGTCTGAAGCACAATTACTTTTAATGTCAGTTTTTATGCCTGAGAAAGTGATAGAGGTAAAAGCCCTTTTCATTTAATACTTGTATAAGTACTTGATGAGATGTAATGAAAGCGGAATTCAGAGAACATACATGACATCGCATACATCCCTGAGATTCTTTTTCCTGTAGGCGCGGCAGAATTGCCACTTATTGGTTGTGCAAAAAATAAACCACAGTGAAAGCATGCAAACATATAAAAGAATGTAAACAAACTGACTGTGCAATACAGAGACAGAACAAAGAAAATCAATAAAGCGAACAAGTAAGATTCCTTAAACGAGTCTCTGATTGAGTTTGTCGTTGAGGAGTCTGATAGTGGAGGGGCAGCAGCTGTTCCTGAACCTGGTGGTGCGAGTCTTGATGGCAGCAGTGAGAACAGAGTGTGCGCTGGGTGGTGAGGGTCTTTGATGATTGCTGCTTCTCTCCGACGGCAGCGTTCCCTGTAGGTGTACTTAATAATGGGGAGAGTTTTACCTGTGATGCCCTGGGATATGTCCACTACCTTAGGAAGGTTTTACCCCAGAGGTATTGATGTCCCCATCCCAATCAACACACTTTTGCCCTGAATATGTTGACAATATAAAATGCTCAAACTTAGATGATCCACGCTTTCTTTCTATCTGTATCAGAAGTGGCCACTTCTGCCTGTCACCATTTTGGTTCAGTTTTTCATTCTCTACTAGTAAAGTTTGGCCTGCTGAGGCATGTCCTGGAGCCCTGCTACATTAACTCACCTGGTCTCACCCTATACCTCTCCTTCTCCTCGTCCCTCCTCCACTATCTCTGCAAAGGAAAAACTAACCTGGTCCCAGATTTGATAAAATAGCTTGGAAATTAGCTGTTTATGGATTCTCTTTCCATAGACACTACCTGACCTGCTGAGTGATTCCAGAATTTTCTGTTTTATTTCAGACTAGCAGGATACCCGGCATTGCCGGGGAAATAAAACATACCTCCAACATGGAGCCAAAAACAACTGCATTCATGGGAGAATACTCAGTGTTAACCGAGTCACTGAGTGCAGCACTTAGCAGGTTGGCTATAGTAAATGGTGTTGCCCTTCGGCTGGTGGCTGTTGTTCGTGTTCCTTGGAATCTTGCTTGTTCTTCCTCAGCAGACCCTTGTTGTCTGCTCATGGAATGCCTGGGAGCATCAGCACTGAAGGGGGCTTGGCGTTGTTCCTTAGTTTCCTGCTGCCTGCTCCTTGATTGTCTGGAGGCCTGAGCACTGAAATGGATGTATCGCTTCTGTTCTGCTTCCTTCTGCCTGCTCCTTGCATGTCTAGAAGCATCAACAGTGAGGGGAGAGAATTATGTTCTTCTGCTGCCTCTTGGTTTCTCCTTTGTCTAACTCTGCGGGCTTGTGAAGCGCTTCTGCCAATGTTGCTTTGCTTTTATGGGCCCATATTGAACTGGGTTTGGCCACTTGTTTTTATTCTGAATGTACATTGATACACAGCACTAGAACTAATGAAGGTGTCCCTGGTGCAAGTTCAAATTTTTTTTAAACTTTTGAACTTTATATGATCTTAAAGGTCAAATTCAATGTGGTCATGACATTCAGCATCAAATGTTACCACAATTATAGTAAATGGTAATGCAAGTCAGTGCTAGTAAATACTTGTATAATAAACAGTAATGTAAGCTGGTTAAAAACACTTTTCAACTTCATATAATCTTAAAGGTTAAATTCAGTGAAATTCACTGTGGTCATGGCATTCAGCATCAAATGTTACCCGACTGAACCTCCTTGGATATTTCTAGAAGGCTCCATATTGATTTGGAGAATGGACAAGCAAACAGACATACATGCACAAATAAATATTAGATTTAGGGCATCTGCAATATTTTGGTTTCCACTTGTCGTTCCCTACTGAGAAAGCTACAGCCCAAAGATCAATGCAGTTCAGCTGGAACATAAACTCCAAGGGCCAAACAGCCTTCTTCTGCACCTTAAACTTCTATCAATGTAATTGTATTACCATATATTCTCGTTTCATAGTCGATCCTATGTAAGGTCACCCTACCCCCCCCCCCACCCCTCTTTTTGTTCCAAAAATCACAATGTTTTCTGATGACCTGTGTCAAAGTTGATCCCCTTATTTTTGCCCCCGAGCATCCTTCCACTTGGGCTGCCGACAGCCCGATTGTGGATCCTAGCCTCGACTGCCCACCCATCCGAGCTCCCATGCCTCGACCACGGGTCCTCGCACCGGCCACACAAGCTCCTGATGCACCTAACTCGCTGAGGCTCCCGATGCCTTGAACGACGCAGGTACTAACTGCGGTCAAAGGTCTTTCTTTGGCTTGGCTTCGTGGACGAAGATTTATGGAGGGGTAATGTCCACGTCAGCTGCAGGCTCATTTGTGGCTGACAAGTCCGATGCGGGACAGGCAGACACGGTTGCAGCGGAAAATTGGTTGGTTGGGGTTGGGTGTTGGGTTTTTCCTCCTTTGTCTTTTGTCAGTGAGGTGGAGGCTCTAAAGGCTGTGTACGGCCCCTCACCCCAAGTCCAAAGCCCGCTGCGCAGCTCAGACAGCAAAGTCCTCCTCAACGACAAGATCTCTATCCTCAACCGATGGTCAGAACACTTCCAATCTCTTTTCAGTGCGGTCAAAGGTATAACCCATGTAAATGTCAACCTCCCAAATTTGACCCAAAAAATTGGTCCAAAAAACTTAACTATTACACGAGTATGTACGGTATAAATTAAACTGCAGTTTTCCTGGTCTGAGGGATACTGTGAGAATATTACCTCTTAGGGTGAACTTAATAGATCTCATGGGACTGTTTCGAAGAAGAATGGGGAAGACATAGATTCCTAGTCAACATTTACCTTCTGATCAACATCATTAAAACATTTAGAGACCGTTACAGCAGGGAGACAGGCCCTTCCATCCACATAGTACATACTAATCCTCTACACAAAATCTAAAATAACTCTTTAATGCTTCCTACGTTCCCATCAACTTCCTCCAGAATTGACCTTAAGGAAGAGCCCAGGCACGAAGCATCAGTACTATACCATTACCTTCTATGGAAACTGAGAGACCAGCTGAGTTCCTCCAGCATCTCTGGGTTTTTAACCCTAGAAAATACCACCCGCCTCCAGACTAAGATCAGATTATATCCTATTGTCATGTAATAAAACAGAAACATAATATTAAATGATGCTGCCTTTAGTCTGCCATAAGGCAGTCAAAGATTTCCCATTATACCCTGAAGAGGGTCTCAGTTCTGAAACGTCGGTAATATATCTTTTCCTCCTATGGATGCTGCGTGATCGGCTGAATTCCTCCAGCATTTCTGTGTGTTTTTTTTGCCATTCATATTTCCCCTTACAGTCAGAGAAACAGAAGCAAAGAAGAGTCCCCTCAGAGTGACCGAATGTCCATAAGGGCAATTTATAGTGGCTACATAACCAAGAGGCACACTTTGGATGCGAGAAGTAGCTCGAGCACCCAAGGGAAAGGCAGACTGTTGCATGGAGAATGTGCACAAAGTACTCCATGCAGGCAGCACCAGATGTTAGGATTGAAGGGGAATCACTAGAGGTGTGAGACAGTGGTTCTGCTGGCAACACCACTGTGCTGTCTTTGTGGGAGTTTGCAATGTGTAAAGTGACTGCAGTGTTTCCCTGGATAACAACCCTGGCTTCACATCAAAATACAGCAAAAGTCCTAAAATTCAGACTGCTCTGGGATTGGATCGGTCCACAATTTTTGATTTTCCGGATTCTCAAGCATTAATTTTAAAATTTAAGGAGAATAAAGAAGAGATGAATAGTTAAATTTGATAGCTTATTAATGAAACATTTTTTCAAATCAAGTCAATTGTCATCTGATTGCACAAGTACAATCTGGCAAAACAGAGTTCTCCAGCCCTCAGTGCAAAAACACTCAGACACACAACCAGACATAACACACATACAGACAAATAATACATATGCAGGACAAGTATTCATGCGTACAAATAAATAAATAAATATTGTTTCATGAGTACGAGAATCTCGGATGGTCAGTGTGAACAGTTCCTTTGGTCATTCAACATTCTCACTGCCTGTATTCATATAAAATATTCAGTAAAAAATGTTTATTCATTCATTTCCATGACCTCTTTGCATTTGTGGCATTTATGCATGCACAAACACAAAAGCTCGCTAAATTTAAAAAGTTTGAGAGTTTTTGAGAAATCTGGATTCTCCAGTGGTTCGGATTTCTGGCAACCAGATTTTTGGACTTTTTCTGTATTTCAATGACTGTGTAAATCAGTGCTAAAATGCAAGCCCTTTCTTGTGATGTATAAGATGCCCAGTTGAAAATATTTCAATGAAAAGATGAGTTCATTAATAATAAATATCAAGTTAAATATTATCTCACCAGCCAGAGAGTGAACAATGGCTACGATAATTCACCATGAGCCTTTTTAACAATTGAAGGTTTCTCTTCGCACTTTTACAATACAAAAGAACCACTAAGTTATGTTCCTACAGGGGACACTCTCCCAAATTGGCCTGCAGAAATTACTCTGGACACATGATAAAGAGGGATAGATTGCTGTGAGCCCAATCAAGCACTCACCATTATTCTTGTTCATTGGGCTTTCTACAGTTCTCCATAATGCTTTAAGGAAAGCAGACAGAAGGAGATAGGGTTTCAAGTTCTTTACCAGAACCCGGGGGTGGGGGAGTAGGATCTCGATTGCAAAGTTTGCCACATTACAGAATATTAAAAATGAGAGTGATAAAGAAAGCTGAGTAGACTTCAGTGAAAGTTGAGATCACTGCCCTGTCTGCCACAATAGCCCACCCCATTCCCTTGCTGACATCTCTGTCCATGGTCTCATGCACTTCCAGTCTGACACTACTGCAAAATAGAGGAACAACACCTCATATTCCAATATGGGCACCCTCCATCCGGATGACATTAACATTGACTTCTGGTTTCCATTAGAACCTCCCCACATCACCCCCTCCCCCATCTATCCCTTTCGTCTAGCTCTGACTCTCTCCTTTACCTTTTTATCCTTTCACCTTGCCCCGATTCACTTTCCTTTCCTGACCTCCTATCCCCATCCAATTATCACCTTTTTTCTGACAGTCTGTACTCCTCCCCTGCCCTCTCTTTCCTTCTCATCAGCCTTTTAAAGCAGATGCCAGCCTGCTTTTTGCTCATACTTTGAAGAAGGGTTCAGGCTTGAAACGTCAGTTGTATCTCTTTACCTCCTATGGACACTGCAAGACCTGCTGAGTTCCTCCAGCATCTCTGTGTCTTTAGTACAATCACAGAATTTGCAGACTTCTGTGTTTCACTTGAGTACACTAACACTTTGTTTCATTTTTGTTTAATCTGTAAGATTGGGACAAGTTAAATACCTTGTAAGTGAGAGAGACTGTGTCATTAAACCTGTATTTAATGTTGGATATGAAAGAGATTAACAGTATATATCATCTCTGTCGAACTCTTGTCCCTAAGTTTCAATGGTTTGGGATTGAGACTATACATAAAAATAAATTAGATGGACACTTCCAAAGGCAAGAGGCAACTGTTCAAAATTACAGGTATTCCTTGATTCACAATGTAACAAACTAACCACAGGTGCATGAAATGTAGGGGGTTACACATGTGAGGTCTAATTTGTTAAGTAGGTATATATAGGTCAGAACAACATCATGGGCCAAATGGCCTGTACCTGCTTTAATGGTCCAGTTTCATATTTTTAAAAAATAATTTCACAATTATGTAAAAAAAAAGTTATTATTGTCCGAAGGCCATAATTCGATGCTATAATGTTAAATGATGCTGTTAACATTTAATGACTATGCATTAGGGTTAGGATAAGATTCCGGTATCTTTCCAGATTTGAGGAGACCCAGGACAAGAGCTACTTCATGAATGGATGCAAAAGCATGAATTAAAACAAATGAGGGAGCTATCAGCTGATCTTGGCCTCAGTGCCAATTTCATATAATGACCCAATATTTAGATTCCATTATTTCTAAATCTGTTGATCCCTCTTGAATAGGCACAGTGATTGAGCCACAAAACCTCTTGGGCACGGAATTAATTCCAGAGTCCAACCTTAGTACATATGTTCGATCTGATCTAGTTTCCTTGCTCTCTTCACTCTTAGTACTTCTTCTTATCTTTCTTTTGTATTTTTGATGCCATTTGTTACAATACAGTGGAGGGTATGGTTACCATATTGAATTCTTTTTGTGGTGTATTTTCTGACTTACAGAGGTTTATAAAACAGAACCTGTTCATTACCTGGGGATGCCCTGTACCGTTTTTTCATTACTTTCCAGCAAAGGACCTCAGATTTCTCCATATTATGTTCAATCTCCCATGTCTTTGCCTATTCTTTACACAATTTCTGCTGCCACCTGGTTTCACGATAGAAGACATAATCTCCTCATTGAAATCACTGGTAGAGACCAGGAGCCGATGGGACCCAGGCACTGATCCCTGTGGTCTGCTGATGAAAGCCTCCGAACCAGAAAAAGGATCCAATCCTCAATGCATCACTCCCAATCTCAAAGTTTGTTCAATTACTTCTTGTGTGGCACCTTATCAAAGGCCTTCTGAAAAACAAAATACCACATCTACTTGTCCCCTTTCCTCTATCATGTTAGTAACAGTCTCAAAAGCTCCAAAAGATTTAACATATATCCTTTCTGAGCCATTTGGCTCAGGCTCCTGTACCTCCTTCCTGATGATAGCAGTGAGAAGAGGGCAGCACGACTGGCATAGTGGTTAGCGCTATGCCTTTACAGTGCCAGTGATCGGGATCAGACCTGGGCTTGAATGCCGTGGTCTCTGTAAGGAGTTTGCACATTCTCCCGCATGTCTGAGTGGGTTTTCTCCTGGGTTCTGGTTTCCTCTCACCCTTCAAAAACCTACCAGGGGGAGGTGTAGGTTAATGGGTTGTCATTTGGGCGGCACGGACTCGTGGGGCCGAATTGGCCTGTTACCGCGTTGTATGTCTTAATTAAAAATGTTTTTAAAAGGCAATGGTGAGGGTCCTATATGATAGCAGCTGCTGTCTTGAAGCACCGGCTCTTAAAGATATCCTCAATGGAGTGAAGACTGATGCCTATGAAGGTGCTGGCCAAGTTTACAACCCTCTGTGGCCTTTTCCTGTCCTGTGTATTGGCACCTCCGTACCGGATAGTGAAGCAACCAGTCAGAATGGCCTCCACGGTACATGTGTAGAAATTTGCAAGTCTTTGATGACATTCCAACTCGCTTCAAACTCCTCATAATTGCATCAACATGATGGCCCCAAAATAAGTCCTCAGAGATGTTGAGACCCACGAATTTGAAGGGCCTTGAACCTCTCCCACTGCTGACCCCTCGATGAGGGACTGGTTCGTGTTCTCCTGGCTTCCCCTTCCTGAAGTCCACAATTAGTTCCTTAGTTTTGTTGATGTTGAGTGCAAGGTTGTTGTTGTGACTCTACTCAATCAGCTGATCTATCCCACTCTTGTACGCTGTGTGGATCACAATCATATAAAGTGTACAACTCTTAGGTATCACTCGAACTCTGTACAAAGCAGAGCAGCATCACAGAGCTTTCAGGGGAGGGAATGTTTCCATTCAGCCCTTCAATGCTGCATCACCTCTTCACAAGAGCAGTCTAATTTGATTCAGTGCTTGGCAATTTCCCCATAGCGCTGAAATTTTCTTTCTCAAGTATCTATTCAGTTCCCCTTTGAAAGTGTTGATTGGAAATAGATAATGAAAGTAAAAATGGGCAAAGAGAATTATGGAAATTTAGAGCAGAGAGAAAGAAGAGGCTAGTCAGGTTATAATGTTCGTGCTGGCCAAGTAAATTCATTTAAAATAATCCTGTTGGATTCAAACAGGGAAGACAGACCCACTATCATTTTTTCACTTACAGAATGGGCAACATTTAACCAACAGTACTCCTAAGGGTTAATCTCACCATTTTGTATAATTGGACAAAGGCCAGAACTACCCCAATGAGTCTGAGAGAAAATGGAATTGCTGAAAGTTTTCAGAGGTGTGTTCTTAAAATTTGTCAACTCGTGGGCAGGATTCGTCAGGATTGAGAAGTTGATAAGGTAGCCCTGAGAGATATACCTTAAAACTGTAAATCAGAAGGTTTTTGAAATGAATTTAACAGATTTAGATGAGAAGAAGAGACATTTTTTGTTAGAACAGAGGTGATTAATGAGTGAGTCAATAAAAGTATTTGAAATGATAACTAAATGGATCGGCCTGGTTCCAAGCTTCTGATTCAGGGTTGAGCACTGCCATGAGGAATTTTTATTCATGTAGTGAATGTGAGTGTGGGTGTTGTTGGCAATGATATAATTTATTGCCCAATTCTAATTACCCTTGAGTAGGTGCCTTCTTGCAAGCTGCAGAACATATAATGAAGTGCTCCCACAGCACTTTCTGCAGTTCCATGACTTAGACAAAATAACAGCGAAAGAATGGTGATACCATTTAGTGTGAATCTGCATGGGAAGTTCTTGCAGTTCATAAGACTTAGGAGCAGAAATAAGCCATTCAGCCCATTGAATCTGCCCCATCATTTAATCATGAGCTGATCCATTTTCCCACTCAGTCCCACTGCCCGGTCTTCTCCCAATAACCTTTGATACCCAGGCTCATCAAAAACCTATCAATTTCTCCCTTAAATACAGCCAATGACCTGGCCTCCACAACCGCCCGTGGCAACATATTCCATATATATATATACCACCCTCTGGCTGAAAAACCACTGTTTTAATCATCCCTCATTGACTCATTATGTGCATGGTTTCAGAACTCCAAAGGAGTTTCACAAGCAAAATATTTCAGAACAATTGGGTCTAGAGCCATGACTCTCAACCTTCCCTTCCCATCCACATCTCACCTTAAGCAATCCCTTACTAATCACAGAGCACTCATGGCCTAGGGATTACTTAAAGTGGGATGTGAGTGGAAAGAAAAAGGTTGGGAACCACTGCACTAGTCTCTTGTGTGACCTCCTCCTGAAATAAGGGTTGGGGGAGTCATTGAAAATTTACAAGAGAAATCAGAGCAGGGTAAGTTGGGCAAATTGTCCAGTCCTCTCGAAGAGCCAACAGGGATGTGATAGGCTGATTGGCTATGCTGTGTTTAAAAGTGGGTAGATGGAAATTAGATTCAGAAGCAAGGACTGATCCAGGAGGATCAGAGCCAGCACCACCAGGCTGAGGAACAGCTTCTTCCCACGGGCAGGGAGAATACTGAATGACCAAAGGGACAGCTCATACCAACCCCCTGAGGCTCTACCATTTATTAAACAATATTTATTTTTATATATGTATATTTATCCTGCATGTGTATTGTGTGTCTGTATGTGTGTGATGTCTGGTTGTGTGTCTGCGTGTTTTTAAACCAAGGACTGGAGAACGCTGTTGTACTTGTACAATCGGATGATAAATAAACTTGAACATAATGATTTAGCATCTCTTTGAACCTGTTCCTGGTGATTGACAAGAACTAATTATTATGTTTTAATGGATTACATATGTGGACATTTTAAGCTGAGCTTTAAAGCCAGCAAGTTTCCCACCGCAGTTTTACATTGCTAATCTCCAAAAGTATTTCAAATCAAGGATGATAATTTTCGAGTCAAAACCTTTCATAATGAAAGCGTTGAGTGTAGAGCTCATGGCTGAAGATCTATTTGGGGCGGGAGGGGTTGGTGTGTGCATGCAACTGAATTTGAATTTACTGAGGAAGGCTGACTAGGAGTGTTTTGGACTGATGGAATCTGGGGTTAATAGAAGGTCTGAGGCAGAACCAGGTGAGGGTATGGAAGAGAATTAGACAGGATTAGTGATCTCTCTTTCAGCATGAGCTGATGCTCTGTGATCTACAAGAATTATTGTCATTTATAGGGCATGAGGCGATTTGGTGTACTGTGTCTTTCAAATTCAAGTTCATCACCCACAGTACAAAACACTGCAAGTACACATACAGACAGAGCATACATGCAGACAAATGATGCATATACACAGAACCTAATTACATGTCCTATATGCATATGTTAAAAATAAATAATTAATTCGTAGCATCGGGGGGATTGTTTTAGCAGTTCAGCAGTCTCACTGACCGTGAGAAGAAGCTGTTCCTCAGCCTGGTGGTGCTGGCTTTGATACTCCGCTACCTCTTCCCCATGGGAGCAGCTGAAAGATGCTGTGTGCGGGGTGGAAGGGGTCCTCAATGATTTTGTACGCCCTCTTCAAACAATGATCCCAGTAGATCACGTCGATGGGGGGGGGGGGGGGTGGGGGGAGGGGAAGGAGTTGGAGAATCCAGTGATCCTCTCTCCCACTCTTGTGCTCCTGTGGATTGACCTCCGATCCATTTCTCTGCAGCAATTGTACCACACAGTGATACAGCCAGCCTAGACGCTCTCAATAGAGCTCTTGTAGAAGGTTGACGTAGTGATGGACAGTAGCCTTGCCCACTTCAGTCTTCCCAGGAAGTGCAGTCAGTAGACCCATTCACACTGGCACGTTAACCCAGCAATTAGCCACCAATCTACCGGTTAACGTGCCAGTGTGAATGCTCACGAACCGGCACATAGATGTCAGATTGCCCTGAGGGTGTACCATCACCGATTTGTTTTCAACCGGTGTAACAGTTAGCTGAGTGTAAAAGGGACAGGGGATATGCAGGACATCCTCCCTGGAGGATAGACGCCCCTTTGCTCTGTGATGCCGGGTGGTGAGTGTGAAAGGGTGCACAGAACCAGTTAACATTGGTCCAGTGTGAACGGCAAAAATGCTATTTTGAACTGGTTAGTTGAACCGCCAATTTACTGGTTAGCCAATGTGAAACAGGTTACTGTTGCGCCTTCCTGACAAGTGAGGAGATGTGTGTCCAGATAGGTCATTGTACATGGCCTTTGTACTGTGAATAATTTGATAAGTCTTTTAAATGCTTGGAAACAGGCGTTTGATGCTTAACTGTACACAAACTGTGCCCAGTCATCAATTGCATTTCTTCATCTGATTTTTAAAATAAAAATGTAGATGTTTGAAACCTGAAATAAAAGCAGAAAATGCTGGAAACATTCAGCAGGCCTGTAGCATGTATGGAAAGAAAAAGAGATATGTCTCGTAAGTCCGTAAGATATAGGAGCAGAAGTAGGCCATGCGGCCCATTGAGTTTGTTCCGCCATTCCATCATGAACTGATCCATTCTCCCACCCAGCCCCACTCCCCGGCCTTCTCCCCATAACCTTTGACACCCTGACTATTCAGATACCTGTCAATCTCTGCCTTAAATACACCCAGCAAACTTGCCTCCACAAGAAGTAAAACAGGACACCGTGATTGAAGTAAAAACACAATGCTGGAGAAACTCAGCAGGTCAAACAGTGTACATTCTAGAACAAAGATAAAGATACCTTGATGAAAGGCTTAAGCCCAAAATGTTAGTTCTGCATCTTTACCTTTGCTACATAAAGGACGCTGTTTGACCTGCTGAGTTTCTCCAGCAATGTTATTTCCTGGCTTCCACAGCCATCCATGGCAGCAAATCCCAGACGTTCACTGTTCTCAGGCTAAAGGAATTCCTCTGCGCTCTTCAATCCTGAAGTTGTGCCCTTTACTCCCCTACCATGGGACATGGGGTAGATCATGTACCCATGACCTTGTGTTGTTTTCAGGGTTTTCTGCTTTTATCCCTTTCTCTGATAACTGTCTGAAGCTAAAGAGTGTTCTCAAACTTGCTGCTGTTAAGATGAGTCTTAGGTCACATGTTCATGCCACCATACCGTCACCTGGTTCTGCCTCTGGCCCAGACTCGATCTATACAATACACTCCTGGTCACCCTTCCTGAGCCAAGCTCAATAAACTCAAAATCGGTTGCATGCACCCCGAATAAATCTATAGCTATTAGCTCTACACTCACTGGCCTTCATTAAGGTCTTGCCTTGAAAATTATTATCCTTGATTTTAAATACTTCTGGAGCCTCTCAAATCCTTTTTTCAAATAGTCCTCTCCAATCACATAATTATTCAAGATCTCCACCCTCCACCAATTCTAAGCTCTAGTTCATGCCCAAATTTCACCATCGCATATCCATAAGGCAGCCTTCGGCTGCCAAGATCCTAATCTCTATAATTCCCACCCTGAGCACAAAGAATGCACCTTTCAGGTTTCATGAAGCTACCAGTGTCTAAGGTAATCTCTCTATGTGACTTGGTATAATATTTTGATAAGGTTGAGGCTTGACATCCAGGGGTACTCACATCAGCATTCAATCTTCACTCCATTGAGGACATCTGCAGGATACGGTGTCTCAAGAAAACAGACTCTATCCTCAAGGACCGCCACTATCCAGGCCATGCCCTCTTCTCACTGCTACCATTGGGAAGGAGGTACAGGAATCTGAAGATCAACACCCAGCGACACAAAAACAGCTTCATCCCCCCACCCCGCCATCAGATTTCTGAACGGACAATGAACCACAGTCACGACCTCACTTTCTTTCCTTTTGCACTCATTTATTTATCTTTTTAAAAAAATGTAATTTATAGTAATTTTAAATTCTTCATTATGTTAAAGGCAGTGTGCAATTAATTGTAAGTTGTTGTTCCAACAATAATCTGCTGGAGGACCTCAGCAGGTCTGGCAGCATCTAAGGGTTGGGGATCTTTGTAATTTGTTGCTGTTGAAGGGACAATTTAATAACTGCAGTTGCACAGTTCCTAGACAATAACTCATGAAGTAACATGACATGTCAGTCCTTACCTATTGTAATGCATGTCAATTAAAAATTGTATGAGCCATAATTAGTCAAATAATCTGCTGAGCTTCCAGATCCATGAGCATTGTTACTGCTTTTGCCAGAATTATCTCATTAAATAGTGCTTGACATCCCTTTCAACTCCCTGGCTTCGTGAACTTTATCACTCCTTCTTCCTTTGGATTTTCCTGATTGAATTGTACAAACAACGTCCACTTCTCTGGCCCTTTGTATTTGTTTCACATCTTAATGTCTGCTGAATCTTGTTTAATTACACAAATTCCACAAGGTACATATGTGCCAAAATACTTTCTTGCTGAAGCCAAATAGTGATTGGAAAATAAACTTGAAGACTACCTGTAAATTGGAGAAACAACTCCTAATATTTTGTTGGGGCACTCTCCACCAAGATGGAATTAACATAGGGACTTCTCTGTTTCCATTAGCCCCCTTCCCTCCCCCATCTTTCCCCATGTCTCATTTTATTGTTCTCTCTCTACTTTTCATCTCCTTTCACAGAGCCAGAAATAACCCCCTCCCCAAATCAATTCTCAACTTTCCTCTCTCCTGTCCTCTTATCCAATCAATGCCTTTTGTCTGTTGGTCTGCACTCTCTCCCCTCCCATTCTTCCCTTTCCACAGCCTTTTTTTGCTATCATTTTTTTTTTACCTCGAAGAAGGGCTTGTGCCTGAAACTTTGGTTATATATCTTTATGGATCAAAAGCAAGGAGATGATTGTGGGCTTCAGGAGGAAGTCAGGGGAACACGATCCAGTCCTCATTGAAGGCTCAGTAGTGGAGAGGGTGAAGTACTTCAAATTCCTGGGTGCCAACATCTCCAAGGAGCCTCCATGTCGATACAATCATGAAGAAGGCTCTTGAACAGCTATAGTTTGTGAAGTGTTTGAGGAGATTCGGTACGCCACTGAAGACTCAAAATCTTTTACAGGTGGACTGTGGAGAGCATTCTGTCTGGTTGTATCACTCTCGGGTATGAAGGTGCCAACGCTCAGGGCAAGAACAAACTCCAGAGGGTTGTTAACTCAGCCTGTGACATCATGGACACCAGACTCCATTGAGGACACCTACAAGAGGCAGAGTCTTAAAAATGCAGCCTCTATCCTCAAAGACCCCCCCACCACCCAGGCCATGCCCTCTTCACTCTGCTACCTTCGGGGAAAAGGTACTGGAGCCTGAAGACGAGCACTCAGTGGCACAAGGACAACATCTTCCCCTCTGCCATCAGATTCCTGAATGAACAATGAACCAAAAACACTCCCTAACTTTGACTTTTCCTGCACAATTTTTATTTATTGTTGTAAGGTGGTTCATATAAATGTTTGCTCTGTGATGCTGCCACAAAACAAAAAATTTTGTGACTTATTAATGACAATAAATTCTGATTCTGGACACTGGAAGACTGACTGAGTTCCTCCAGAATTTGTGAATCTGCAGACTTTCATGTTTCATTCTTTCCTCAAGGATCCCCACCACCCAGGCCATTCTCCCTTCACATGGACAATGAACCACAGACACCGTCTCACTTTCTCTTCCTTTGCACTAATCTATTTATCTTTGAAAAAAAAATGTAATTTACAGCAACTTTGCTTCTCTTTCTCTGACTGTAATGGGCAAAGCTAATGGCAAATCTTTGTCTATCTTGTGGCAGACTAAAGGCAATTTTGTGCAATATTACATTTTCTTTTGACTATATGACAATAAAGAGTATCTAATCCAATTCTTGGCATGGATGATGAACTGAAGACCCTGTTTCTGTAATAGACTCCGGCAGCTACAGAAATAGTCTGGGGAGAAAGTTAAGTGAGAGAACCTGGGAGAATGGTCTCAGCTTTTACATTGTTTTGAGGAAACAAGAAAATCTGGACAGGCAAGAGAGGTCAGCATATGGAAACTGAAACTATGTATCCTACTGATACTGCCTAGGATGCATCAGGGTACAGATGAGAAATAGGAGGGCTATGGTTAGACAGCTGGAGACTATCTGAGGTAACAGTACTGGCATGGGTAGAAACGTCAGTGCCTTTCAGATCATTCGCCTGGACACCCTGGTTCATCTCACCAGCTGAAGAAACTATTAAAGTGATCTCATTTTTAAATCATCCAGCTGCATGAATCAGCCCTTCTCCCAAGAACACTGTACATGACATAACTCAGCCTTTAATTGAAGACGTGGGTCCATGCCAACAGATTTGTGAAACTCAGAATTGCTTCACCCACATTTCCCTTATTCATCTGGTCATCTGTATCTTTAATAGCATCTGCAAGTCAACTCATAAATCAGCATCTTCACATGATACCCTGCTGACTGGATGGTTAGCAATACTTGGCAAACTTCCACAGATGGTATGGGGGCGCCAATACCTCTCAGCAGAAAGCCCTGCAAATGGTATTGGACATAGCCCAGGACATCACAGGCAAACCCCCTCCCCAACAGTGAGAGCATCTACAGGGAACACTGTTGTCAGAGAGCAGCAGCAATCATCAAGGATCCACACTACCCAGGACACGCTCTGTTCTCGCTATTACCATCAGGAAAGAGGTCTCGGTGTCACAAGACTCTCAGGAAGAGCTGCTCCCCCTCCACCATCAGACTCCTCCACAACATTATTTATTCCTGAATATTTTTTTTTCTGTATTGCACAGTTTGTTTACTGTTCTTTCTTTATTTAAATTTTTCTCTTTTGTAGACTTATCTTTTCTTGAGTACAGTTTTTTTTGCACTACCGATAAGTAGAAATTCTTTCTGATCGCAGGTAAAAAGAACCTTGCAGTTATATGTGAAGTCATGTATGTACTCTGAACTTTGAAGACTAACTTCACAAACAATGATTCCCTGCTTTCAATTAATTGAGTTTTCTGAGTTGCGTTCAAATTATAGACATATAACATAACATAACAATTACAGCACGGAAACAGGCCATTAGGCCCTTCTAGTCCGCACCGAACCAAACACCCCTTTCTAATCCCACCTCCCTGCACAATGCCCATAACCCTCCATCTTCCTCTCATCCATATACCTGTCCAACCTTTTCTTAAATAATACAATTGACTCCGCCGCCACTATATCTCCCGGAAGATCATTCCACACAGCTACCACTCTCTGAGTAAAGAAGTTCCCCCTCATGTTACCTCTAAACCTCTGCCCCTTAATTCTTAACTCATGTCCTCTTGTTTTAAACCTTCCTCCTCTTAACGGAAATAGTCTATCCACATCCATTCTGTCTATCCCTTTCATAATCTTAAATACTTCTATCAAATCCCCTCTCAATCTTCTACGCTCCAAAGAATAAAGACCCAATCTGTCCAATCTCTCCCCATACTCCAGATGCTTAAACCCAGGCAACATTCTGGTAAACCTTCTCTGCACTCTCTCCACTCTGTTTATATCCTTCCTATAATTAGGCGACCAGAACTGCACACAGAACTCCAAATTAGGCCGCACCAACGTCTTATACAATCTCAACATCACCTCCCAACTCCTATATTCCATGCAATGATTGATAAAGGCCAGCATACTAAAAGCCTTCTTCACCACCCTATTCACGTGAGTTTCTACCTTCAGGGAACGATGTACCGTCACTCCTAAATCTTTCTGCTCTTCTGTATTCCTCAATGCTCTCCCATTTACCACATATGTCCTATTCTGATTCTTCTTACCAAAATGAAGCACCTCACACTTATCAGCATTAAATTCCATCTGCCATTTTTCAGCCCACTTTTCTAAGCAGCCCAAATCCCTCTGCAATCCTTGAAAACCTTCTTCATTATCCACTATTCCACCTATCTTAGTATCGTCTGCATATTTACTAATCCAATTCACCACCCCATCATCTAGATCATTAATGTATATAACGAACAACAATGGGCCCAATACAGATCATTGAGGCACACCACTGGTCACCGGCCTCCAACCTGACAGACAATTATCCACTACCACTCTCTGGCCTCTCCCTTTCAGCCAATGTTCAATCCATTTGACTATCTCAAAATTTATACCTAAAGACTGCACCTTCCTAACTAACCTTCCATGTGGTACCTTATCGAAAGAAAGCTAGAATTTGCACATCCCCAATGCCTTTCATTAGCTCCCTCTGCCTCGATGTGCTTCACAGCCAATAGAACACATTTAGAAGTGCAGTTACTTTCCAATGTATTGGTGCAGAATTTATCCCTCAACTAAAACTGAAACAACCAAGCCCATGAGGGTACGATAGCCCACAGTAGTTATTATTCGGTAATATCCATTGGCCTGCCCTGCCCTGCTGATCTGTGCAAATTCAATTTTTTTAAATGGATGCATGGGTTGTACAGCATGGAGACAGGCCTTTTGCCCCAATGTAATCCATTCAGAGCCAGCTCTTCAGCGCTTGACGTCCTGTTTTGCAGAAACTGCCAAAATGTTTGGCCTGGAAGTCAGCCTGAAGAAAACTGAGGTCCTCCATCAGCCAGCTCCCCACCATGACTACCAGCCCCCCCACATCTCCATCGGGCACACAAAACTCAAAACGGTCAACCAGTTTACCTATCTCGGCTGCACCATTTCATCAGATGCAAGGATCGACAACGAGATAGACAACAGACTCGCCAAGGCAAATAGCGCCTTTGGAAGACTACACAAAAGAGTCTGGAAAAACAACCAACTGAAAAACCTCACAAAGATAAGCGTATACAGAGCCGTTGTCATACCCACACTCCTGTTCGGCTCCGAATCATGGGTCCTCTACCGGCATCACCTACGGCTCCTAGAACGCTTCCACCAGCGTTGTCTCCGCTCCATCCTCAACATTCATTGGAGCGCTTTCATCCCTAACGTCGAAGTACTCGAGATGGCAGAGGTCAACAGCATCGAGTCCACGCTGCTGAAGATCCAGCTGCGCTGGGTGGGTCATGTCTCCAGAATGGAGGACCATCGCCTTCCCAAGATCGTGTTATATGGCGAGCTCTCCACTGGCCACCGTGACAGAGGTGCACCAAAGAGAAGGTACAAGGACTGCCTAAAGAAATCTCTTGGTGCCTGCCACATTGACCACCGCCAGTGGGCTGTGTTAGGTCTGCTTTGTTCATGAATGAGTGAGTCAGACACCAGACTGAGTCGAAATCTTGAGGTCCCATCTCATGATGTTTTTACCTTACAGCTGATATCGCCTCAAACCGTGCATCTTGGCGCCTCACAGTTTGGCGGGCAGCAACCTCCTTTGAAGAAGACCGCAGAGCCCACCTCACTGACAAAAGGCAAAGGAGGAAAAACCCAACACCCAACCCCAACCAACCAATTTTCCCCCAACCGCTGCAACCGTGTCTGCCTGTCCCGCATCGGACTTGTCAGCCACAAACGAGCCTGCAGCTGACGTGGACATTTACCCCCTCCATAAATCTTCGTCCGCAAAGCCAAGCCAAAGAATCCATGCCAACCAAGGTGCTCATCTGAGCCAGTTCCATTTGCCTGCAGTTGGCCAATATCTAAACCTTTCCTATCCATTAACCTGCCCAAACATATGTTGATCATTGTAATTGTACCTGCCTCTACCACTTCCTCTGACAGCTCCTTCCATATACTCACCCTCAGCTTCCACTGGTCAAAATGGCCTGTTACCGTGCTGTATATCTAAATCTTTCGTCTTAAACCTCTGGCCTTTAGTTTTACTCTACACCTTGTGACTGTCAACTTTAAGTTCCTAGGGGTAAAAATCTCTAGCCATTTGTCACAGTCCATCCACTTCGATGCCATGGCCAAAAAAAGCTCACCAGAAGCCTGAGCCAATTTGGCATGCCACCAGCATCCCTCAACAACTTCTGCAGGGACAGCATTGAAAACATCCTGTCATGGTGCATCACTGCGTGGAACAGGAACTGTTCTGCAAAACACCTCAAGAAGCTGCAGAGGGTTGTGAACGTGGCTCAGACCCTCACACACACCACCCCATCCACCACTTCCATCGACTCCGACTATATTGAAAGATTCATCCCACCCCAGCCACACTCTCTTCACCCCACTCCCATCAGGAAGAAGATTCAGGAGTGTGAAATTACGCACCTCCAGGTTCAAGGACAGTTTCTTTCCTGTCATTATCAAACTCCTGAATGACCCCCAAAATAACAAAATTATGTTGACTGATTTAATTTAAAAAAAATTCGACATACAGCATGGTAACAGGTCACTTCGGCCCACGAGCCCGTGCATCCAAATTTATCCCCAATGAACTTACACCTTCCTGATATGTTTTTGAATAGTGGGAGAAAACTGGAGTCCCCGGGGAAAACCCATGAAGACACGGGGAGAACGTACAAACTCTCTCTGTAACCCAACACTTTTGTACTTGTTCCACAATGTATTGGATGTTTACTAGTTTGCCCACAAAACAACCTCGATCACTGCATTTTCGACACACAGATTTCTGATTTATTGTCGGAGTACGTACATGACATTACATACAGCCCTGAGATTCTTTTTCCTGCGGGCCAGGCAGAATAACCACTTATTGGTAATGCCAAAAAACTGTTCACAGTGTAAATAAAGAACTGTAAACAAATAATGAATGTAAACAAACTGACTGCACAATAACATAAACTTAAGCATGGTTCACTCATGCCCCTTGAGGGCTCTTGTCTGTATCTGACCTCCAGCTCGCCCTTCAGTCACATACCCAGGGATATGACTGAGGTGTGATCCGGGGAGGGCAATTTCAGATAAAGTAATAAACCCCGCAAACTGATTAAAAAATGTTGTTGCATCACTACTCATGGAGGTGTTCCATACCTGAAGCCACTGCCTACAAATTAATAGGAACCTCACGTTCATAGATAACTGAATTGGTTCCAAGATGCTCCATGTCGTGAAAGATGCAAGTTCTTTATTCTGGGAAGCAGCCTCAAATCAGTGCTTTGTCCCATCACACAGAGATGCCACAGGGAGACAGCTTAAAGGGTAGAAGTGGGAATAAAATTCTGCTGACCAGTCACAGGTCTGAAACGTTAACCACTTCACCCTCCATAAAGTGAATTGGGGAAGTTTTCTTTTCTTTCTTAAGGAGTAGAAACTTCATTGGGTACCTGAGGACCACATTTCTTCTTCCTCCTCCTCCAGCACAACACTCTGCATGCAGTCCAGCTCCCATTTATGTACCTTAGTCATCCAGAGGGCCGGGACCAGGATCATGTACCTGGAGCTAAGAGAAACAAATGCAGAATGATCAAAAATATTGAACGAGACTTAGCAAATTTTAAAAAAACTGTGAATGCCTGAAATCTGAAATAACAGTAAAGCTGGGAACACACAGCAGGCAGCATCTGTGGAGAGAAACAGAGGTAACGTTTCAGGTTCAAACCGTTCTCCAAACTGAAGTGTCAACTATGCCTGCTTTCAACATTTTGTTTATTTAAATTTAATTTTGAGATACACCAGGGTAACAGACCCTTCTGGTCCATGAGCCCATGCTGTCCAATTACACCCAATGAACCTACAACCTTTTACATTTTTGGAAGGTGGGAGGAACCCGGAACACACGGAGGAAACTCATGCAGACAAGGGGAGAATGTACAAAGTCCTTACAAACAGCATGGGATTCAAACCTGAGTCACTGGAGTTACAATTGTGTTGCATTATAATTGTTTAATTAACAAAATTATTTTATTTGAGTGCATATTTTTTGGGCAATGTTTTCTCTGGGTCAATCTAGACCAGCCACTCTCAACAGGGACCGGCACAGCACATTCAAGGGGGCCCACGGACTGAAATCATAGAATATCTTCCATGTTTTTAAAGCAGTGGGTAGGAGAGAAGCACGGAAAGAACCAATCAAATGACTGCTTCAGAGGGAAGGGGGCCCATACACTTTGAGCCAAATTAAAGATTGAAAATGGCTCATTCCTAATTTTATTTATCAGCCAACCATAAATAAAATTAGGAAACTAGGGAGCAATTATTTCCATATAAAAATCGTGGAATACTTAAACCCCTTCTCCAAAAACTGAGATACAGGGAGTCCAAACATCAGTAAAGAGAGAAGCAGTTAACCTTTTTAACCACTGGAAATATTAACCCTTTGAACAGCTGCTGCCTGATCGGTTCAATGTTCTTTTTATTCTCACGTAATAATACATAAAAATGTAATGTGCATGATGTACTTCAACTATTGTTCACTGTAAGTCTTTCCTGGACTTATTTCAGCCTTTAAAGTTTTTCGATTATCAATATATTTGGATTTGCAGGGGTCGGGAGTCAAGCCAGAAGCTGATTTTTCTTTTAGGTTAAAGTATAGTATTCAGAGCAGGAAAAGTTGTTCAGACAAAAGTGAATGCTATCGGGAGAGATTGAACAGGCTTGGCTTGTTTTCCATGGAGTACAAAAGACTGAGGAGTAAACTAATTAAAGGCAGTTAAAATTAAGAGGGACATAAAAAGATAGATAATAAGAATATTCCTCCCATGGTGGGGTCCATGGGACTCGAGGGCAAATATTTAAGGCAAGATAGGAAGTCAGCATTTTGAAGCATGGTTCACTCATGCCCCTTGAGGGCTCTTGCCTGTATCTGACCTCCAGCTCGCCCTTCAATCACATACCTAGTCAGTTAGAGCAGAATGCTATTACAGCGCAAGAGACTAGGGTTCAAATCCGGTGCTGTCTGTAAGGAGTTTGCACGCTCTCCCCGTGTCTGCTTGGGTTTCCTCCAAGTGCTCCGGTTTCCTACCACCCTTCAAAATGTATGGGGGTTGTAGGTTAATTAGGGTATTTTGGCAGCACGGGCAAGTGGGCCGGAAGGGCCTGTCACTGTGCTATGCGTCTAAATTTTAACTGAGTGCAGAAGCAGGGGTGCACCTGGTGTACTGTGCACAATTTAGGTCACCCACCTGTAGAAAATATATCATTAAGCTGGAAAAAATGCAGAAAAACTTCACGGATGTCACTGGGTCTTGCCATCTTGAATTATACAAGGTGAGGCTGGGACTTTTCTCCATGGAGCTTTGGAGGCTAATGGGGATAAGGGGATTGTAATAGAGTTTATAAAATTCAAGACTTAAGATGCAATATTCCTTTATTGACAGGTATTAAATACAGAATTTTGAGGTGAATAGTCATAATTTTTTTTAACCTAGGGCATAGTTTTAAGGGGAGAGGGGAAAAATTTAAGAGGGACCTGAGAAGCAAATCTTCATGGAGGGTCGTGTGGGTGTGGGATGGGCTGACTGAGGAAGTAAGAATACCGAAATGGTGGTCTTTTCAGCATCTATAGGAGACAAAGATATATCGCCGACGTTTCAGGCCTGAGCCCTTCTTCAAGGAAAAATCAGAAAAGGCAGGAGTAGGATATATCAGAAAGTCTCAGAATTCAAACAATGGGGGAGGAATCCAGTCCATCAAAAGTGTTAATTGGATGCGATAAGGGACTAGGTAGAATTTATCCTGACTGTGTGAAAAGGAGACAGGGAATGGAGAAGGGGGTGTGTGTGGGGGTGGTTTTAATGAAAGTCAGAGAAGTTAATATTAATACCATCTGGTTGGACAGAGCCCAGTCAGAAGATGAGGTGTTATTCCTCCAATTTATGGGTGGTGTCAGTCTGGCAGTACATGAGGCCATGGACAGACATGTCGGCAAGGGAATGGGATGGGGAACTGAAATGGATGGCCACTAACTGCCTGAGGAAGTGTTGGAAGTGGGGAGAATTGCCAATTCAAAAAACGTTTAGATAGGTACATGGATAGGAAAGGCTTAGAGGGAAGTAGGACGGACGCAGGCAAATGGGACAAGGACACATTGCTTGGCAAGGACAGATTGGGCCTGTTTCCGCACTGTACAAATCTATGACTCGTAACTTGAGAGGGGGAAAATATTAAAGGAGGGGAAAAATTTTCACACAGGAGCTGGTGGTTATTTGGAATGAGCTGTCAGAGATGGTGGTTGAGATGCATTTAAATTTAGACATACAGCACCATAACAGGCCCTATCAGCCCGTGAGCCCGTGGCACCCAATTGACCTACAACCCCTGTATGTTTTGAAGGGTGGGAGGAAACAGGAGCCCCCAGAGGAAACCCATGTGGACACGGGGAGAACGTACAAACCCCTTACAGACAACGTGGGACTCGAACCTGGGTCGCTGGTGCTGTAGCAGCGTTATCCTGACTGCTACACTAACTGTGCTGCCCTATGCAATGACATTTCAAAGAAATTGGACAGGAAGATAGGAAAGGCGGGGGGGGGGGGGGGGTTGAGCTACAGGTCTAATACAGGCAAATGGGATTAGCCGAGATAGAGATCATGGTAAGGAGGGGCACAATGGGCTGAAAGGGCCCATTTCTGTGCTTTATAATTCTATGACATTAAGGTCAAATTGAATATAATAATATTCTTATTACATTAAGGGCATAGTGGTTAGTGGCACACTATCACAGAACCAGCAGCCCGGATTCAAATCCCATGCTATCTGTAAGGAGTTTGTACAGTTTCCCCGTGTCTGTGTGTTTCCTCTGGGTGCTCCAGTTTCCTCCCATCATTCGAAACGTATGGTTTGTAGGTCAAATGGATGTAATTGGGTGGCATGGGCTCGTGGGCCAAAAGGGCCTGTGTGTCTACATTTTTAAAAAATTACTTACATTAAAAAAATACACCTGTAAAACAGCTGAAAAAACTTGTAAGCTGCTGTAACAATGGAAATCGTTATTACTCACAGACATTAATAGGACATGTAATTTGCAGGCAGCATAATCAGTTTATAACTTATGCCAGTTCCAGTAAGGCAGGTATGAATGGCAGATCAAGACACCCATTACTTAAAAAAACTAACCTTACTGTGATTCACACTAACCCTAACTGTTTGCCTTGTTGGATAATGATTGTAGCAAAGGCCAATTTAAAGTGGAGCGACACGAGTGGAAGCCATATAACTTTTCCTTCAGTCGAACAATGGAAGGGATGCTTTTTATTCAGATATATGCAAGTCTCGAGTAACATGCTGATCGCTATCGACGAGAAACATCTACTCCTCATCTCCAGTTCTGCTGCTGTCAAAACCCAGCTTCATTGTAAAGTTTTGTGCTTGTATTAAGCACGTAACGAATCTCCTTCTAAGTCTCATCTTCACAAAACCACACAAGGTCCACTTTGTTCCGTTGGATGAAAGGTATTTTTATATCCAAACCTTGAGAAAGGTCACGTCAGAAGCAGGAGTTCAGCTCTCCCACAGCAACTCGCCAAGTTAAAGGAGGTTGAGGGACAGATATTTAGCAGCCTTGAGGAGGTAGGATCCTGTGGGTGCAATAGTTGACAGCCACACTAGCCAGGTAAGTGTTGAAGTCCAAAACATTCCAAAACCTCCAGGGCAATATATTGGACAGGTCTGATCTCCCTGCATTCCTATGACATTGCCTCTGCTAGCGTAGCGGTTAGCACAACATTACAGCGCCAGCAAACCATGTTCAAATCCAGCACTGTCTGTAAGGAGTATGTTTGTCCTTCCCATGTCTGCATGGGTTTTTCCAGGGTGCTCCAGTTTCCTCCCACTCTTAAAACGTACTGGGGACTGTAGGTCATTTGGGTGTATTTGGGCGGCATGGGCTCTTGGACTGGAAGGGCCTGTTTCGGTGCTGCATGTTTAAATTTTTAAAGTTTATAGTAAAAACACAGAAATGCTGGAGGAACTCAGCAGGTCTTGCAGTGTCCATCTGCTTTCTAATCATACTTCGAAGAAGGGCTCAGGCAGGAAATGTCAGATATCTATCTTCATCTCTTACAGACACTGAGCTCCTCCTGCATTTCCGTGTTTTTAACCACAATCAAAGCATCTGCAGACTTTCGTGCTTCACTTGACATGTTACTACCTCAGGTCTTTTCCATGAGGCAGATTTAGAGAATCCTACAGCACAGGGCATTCAGCCCATCCATTGAATATATTTATACTCATCCCTTTCCCCTTAATATTTTCAGCTCAGGCCCCATATGAGCCTGGACATGGATAACCATTGTATAACTATATAACCATATAACCACTTACAGCACAGAACAGGCCAGTTCGGCCCTACTAGTCCATGCCGTAGCAAATCCCCACCCTCCTAGTCCCACTGACCATACCCCTCTAGTCCCCTCCTATCCATGTAATGATCCAGTCTTTCCTTAAATGTAACCAATGATCCCGCCTCGACCACGTCTGCCAGAAGCTCATTCCACATCCCTACCACCCTCTGCGTAAAGAAATTTCCCCTCATGTTCCCCTTATAATTTTCCCCCTTCAATCTTAAACCATGCCCTCTAGTTTGAATCTCCCCCTTTCTTAATTGAAAAAGCCTATCCACATTTACTCTGTCTGTCCCTTTTAAAATCTTAAACACCTCTATCAAGTCCCCTCTCAATCTTCTACGCTCCAGAGAAAAAAGCTCCAGTCTGCACAACCTTTCCCTGTAACTCAGACCCTGAAATCCTGTCAACATTCTCGTGAACCTTCTCTGCACTCTCTCTATTTTGTTTATATCTTTCCTATAATTTGGTGACCAAAACTGTACACACTACTCCAAATTTGGCCTCACCAATGCCTTGTACAATTTCATCATAACCTCCCTACTCTTGAATTCAATACTCTGATTTATGAAGGCCAACATTCCAAATGCCTTCTTCACCACACCATCTACCTGAGTATCAGCCTTGAGGGTACTATTTACCATAACTCCTAAATCCCTTTGTTGCTCTGCACTCCTCAATTGTCTACCATTCAATGTATATGACCTATTTAAATTTGCCTTTCCAAAATGTAGCACCTCACACTTATCTGTATTAAATTCCATCAGCCATTTCTCAGCCCACACCTCCAGCCTTCCTAAATCACCTTTTAATCTACGGTAATCTACCTCACTGTCCACAACACCACCGATCTTTGTGTCATCCGCAAACTTGCTTATCCAATTCTCTACCCCTACATCCAGATCGTTAATATATATAACAAATAATAGTGGACCCAGGACCAAACCCTGAGGAACTCCACTAGTCACCGGCCTCCAATTGGACAAACAATTTTCTACCACTACTCTCTGACACCTTCCATCCAACCACTGCTAAATCCATTTCACTACCTCCTTATTTATACCTAATGCCTCCACCTTTTTTCCTAACCTCCTGTGGGGAACTTTGTCAAAAGCCTTACTCAACTCCAAATAGACAACATCCACAGCTTTCCCTTCATCACCTTTTTTGTAACCCCCTCGAAGAACTCAATCAGGTTTGTCAAACATGATCTACCCCTGACAAAACCATGCTGATTACTCCCTATCAATCCCTGTACCTCCAAAAATTTGTAAATAGCATCCCTCAGAACACTTTCCATCAACTTGCCCACCACAGACGTCAGACTTACAGGCCTATAATTCCCAGGTTTGCATTTGGATCCTTTCTTAAACAGAGGAACCACATGCGCCACCCTCCAATCCTTTGGTACCACCCCCGTGGCCAGTGACATCCTAAATATCTCTGTTAATGGCCCCACTAACTGTTCACTAGCCTCCCTGAGTGTCCTAGGGAATATTTTGTCCGGACCGGGAGATTTATCCACCTTTATCTTTTTCACACAGCCATCGCTACCTCCTCGGTTATCCTTATATGCTTCATGACCTCCCCACTATTTTTCTTTACTTCAACTGGTTCAACATTTTTTTCCCTAGTGAATACCGAGGCAAAGAAATCATTCAAAATTTCCCCCATTTTCTCAGACTTTTCACTCAGCCTACCCTCGCTATCTACAAGGGGTCCAATTTTATCTCTCACTAATCTTTTACTTTTAATGTACTTATAGAAACCCTTTGGATTTATTTTTACTCTGTCAGCCAAAGCCTCTTCATGCCTTTTTTTGGCCTTTCTAATTTCTTTCTTAAGATTCCTTCTACACTCCTTGTAGTCCTCCTTCAACTTCTCAGCTCCCTGCTCTTTATACCTCTTGTACACCTCCCTTTTTCTCCTAACCAAATTTCCAATATTCCTCAAAAACTAAGCCTCCCTATGACTTCCAGCCTTTCCTTTGATCCAGACTGGGACATAACTACTCTGTACCCTCAAAATTTCTTTTTTGAATATCCTCCATTTTTCATTAACATCCTTACCTGAAAATATCCTGTCCCACTCAATACTCCCCAAATCCCTTCTTATTCCTTCGAAATTTGCTCTTTTCCAATCCAGAACCTCAACTTTAGGCCTCTCCTTGCTCTTCCTTAAAACTACCCTAAAACTAACAGAATTATGATCACTAGACCCAATTGGTTCTCCAACATTAATGTCCGCTACCAGACCTAGCTCGTTCCCTAACAGGAGATCCAGTATTACACCATCCCGAGTCGGTTCTTCTACTAACTGATTTAGAAAACAATCCTGAACACATTTAACGAACTCCAGCCCATCCAGCCCTCTAACCATATGGGTATCCCAATCAATGTGTGGGAAGTTACAATCTCTCATGATCACTACCCTATGATTTTCACACATATACGTTATCTCCCTACAAATTTGTTCCTCTAATTCCCTTGGCCCATTTGGTGGTCTGTAATACACCCCTATTTGCACCCTCTTGCCTCCTCCACCCCTCAATTCCACCCAAACAGCCTCACTGGTCGATCCCTCCATACCATCCTGCCACCTCACGGCAGTAATGTCCTCCCTAACAAGCAGAGCAACTCCTCCTCCTTTTTTACCCCCTGATCTATCACATCTAAAACAAATGTATCCCGGAACATTAAGTTGCCAGTCCTGCCCATCCTGTAGCCAGGTCTCACTAATTGCCACAATATCGTGACCCCAAGTATCTATCCATGCTCTCAGCTCATCTACCTTGTTCACTATGCTTCTTGCATTAAAATATATGCATCTCAGAGAATGACCCTCACATTTATTCTCTTTTTCACTATTTCTGAGAACTTTATGAACTCAGGCATATCAGAGCACAGAACAGTACAGAATAGGAACAGACCATTTGGCCATGATGCTAAATTAAACTAACCCTACCTACCTGCACATGATCCGTATCCCTCCATCCCCTGCCTGTTCATGTACCCATCTCAATGTCTCTTAAAAGTTCTGTCATAGGTGTTTCCACTGCAGTGCATTTCAGGTACTTACCACTTTCCTCACACACCTCCTTTAGACTTTTCCCCTCTCCACTTAAAGCTAAGACTTCTAGTATTTGGCATTCCCACCTGGGACCATCTTCCCATTTGTCCCTCCCTTCAGCTTTGAGGCTCTAGAGAAAACAAAGCACATTTTTCCAACCACTCGCTGTAGCTAATATTCTCTAATCTAGGCATTATCCTGCCGAATTGTTTCTACACCCTCACCAAAGTCTCCACATTATTCCTCTAAATGCACGCAATGCACCCAATGTTGTCTAACAAAAGATGCAACATTGCTTCCCTACTTTTTAAACTCAACACTTTAACCAATCCATATCAAGGGGTCAGTAGTGGAGAGGGTCAAGAACTTCAAGTTCCCAGGTGTCAACATCTTCGAGAATCTGTCCTGGAGCCTTCATGTTGACACAATCACGAAGAAGGTTCGCCAGCGGCTGTATTTCGTGAGGAGTTTAAGATGTCTATTATGTCACCAAAGACTCTTGCAAATTTCTACAGGTATACCGTGGAGAGGATTCTGGCTGATTGCATCACTGTCTGGTATGGAGGTGCCACTGCACAGGAAAAAAAAAACTCCAGAGGGTTGTTTACTTGGCCTGCGACATCACGGGCACCAGATTTCACTCCATCGAGGGTATCTACAAGAGACAATATCTTAAGAAAGCAGCCTCTACCCTCAAGGATCCCCACCACCCAGACTATGCCCTCTTCTCACTGCTACTATCAGGAAGGAGGTACAGGAGCCTGAAGGCGAACACCCAACTGTACAAAATCAGCTTCTTCCCCTCCATCATCAGATTTCTGACCGGACAATGAATCACAGACAATACCTCACTTTCACCTATTTTTGCACTAATTTATTTATTTTTAAATGTAATTTATAGAAATATTTGCACTTGTAAAGCTGTCATAAAACAAGGAATTTTGTGACATGTTCATGACAATAAATTCTGATTCATTGTAGACAAGCGTACAGCTTCTTTACCATCTTTGTTGACTCTTTCAGGGAGTTATGTACTTGCTCCTCAAGCTCTTCAGCAGATCAATGCTCCTGCCATTTACTGTACATCTTCCCCTTAGAGTTGACCTCCCAAAGTGCAGCACCTCACACTTGTCCGGATTAAGTTTTCCATTTCTGACCATATCTCCAACTGATTTATATCTTGCTGAAATCTTTGTCAACTTTTTCTTCATGATCCATAACACTGTCAAATTTTGGTGTTGCTTGTAAACTTACTAATAAACTCCAAGCACATTTTTGTCCATGACTTCACATTTCTGTGGATGAAGTTCCATGTGTGGCTTTTCCACCCAATTGACCAGATTATCTTCCCACGGTCTGTAGCTTTCCTCTTTACTGTCAATGACATAGTATCATGTACATGCTTCTTTATCAGGTGTCAATGCTCAAGTCATGAGATGTAGGAGCAAGGAGGCCATTGCCCATCGAGTCTACTCCACTATTCCATCATCTCCCATTATCTCCCACTCAGCCCTACTGCCCTGACTTCTCCCCATAACCTTTGATACCCTGGCTATTCAGATACCTAGCAATCTCTGCCTTCACATACACCCAATGACCTGGCCTCCACAGCTGCCCGTGGCAGCAAATTCACTGTTCTCTGGCTAAAGAAATTCCTTCACATCTCTGTTTTAAATCGGTGCCCTTCAGTCCTGAAGTTGTGCCCTCTTTTCCTAGACTCTTCTACCACAGGAAACAACTTTGCTGCATTTACTCTGTTCAGGCCTTTCAACTTAGAAAGACACCTTCCTCAATAAATTCTAGTGGATTTGCCAGATACAATATTGGCTCAACAAATCCATCCTGATCATCTGTGGCTCTCCAAACATCGACTGATCCTTTAGCATTCATTCCAGTAATTTTCTCATCAGCTTCTCTCATTTTAAATAGTTAAAAGGACATGTGGGTTGTCCTCCTTTAATGGATAAGTGGAATAGAAGGCACACAGAACATTACACTTGCCTTCATTGGTATAAATGTTGGGGAGTCAATTTTTGCAGCTGTTAATAATGTGTCAACCCATTGCTGTACCCAAGGAGGATTGAAAATGTAGTCAGAGCCTCCATAAGTTCCTTCCTTGCTAATTTTGGAAGCCTGATACAAACGGTATAATTTACCCAGGCCTAGTGATTTATCACTTTCAAAGATGATAAGCCCACTTCTTTATGATGTTTATCCAACTCAATATTCCTCACCCTTATCATCCATTCTTTAGTGGCAGGAACCATAACATATTCACTGTGAACCTTGCCTACATCCTCAACTTTATCATGCTACTTTAAAGAAACACTGAAAATGCCGTACTCTCTAGCAGTAATTGTCAGAACAGTTGCCTGCTCTAAGATTATATATTCAGATAACATTGAGGTACAGTCTTTACCTGCTGAGTTCCTCCACCATCTCGGGAATCACAGTGCTTGCATACTTTCGTGGTTCACTTATACGTTTAGACGTATTGTAGGGTAGCAGGCCCTTCTGGCCCACAAGCCCATGCTGTCCAAATACACCCAATTAACCAACAACCCCTGGAAGTTTTTGAAGGATGGGAGGCAACCAGAGCACCCGGGGAAAACCCAAGCAGAAATGGGGAGAGCGTACAAACTCCTTACAGACGGTGGCGGATTTAAACCTGGGTCACTGGCGCTAACCATGCCATCCAATTTTGTGTTCTCCCATATAAGATGCTACAGGCATGAATGTGGCATTTACTATTGCACATTGGCAATCAGAACACATACTTAGTTAATGTGTTTCGGAAGTATTCAAGTGAAACAGCATGCACTGCAAAATTGAACCTCCAATCTTCCATTCCACTCTGGCTGATTACACCTTGAAGGCATTTTAAACACTAATCAATATTTGTCCCTCATTCACTGCCACTAAAATTAATTGTGTGGTCATTTATTTCATTGGTATAGGTTGATCTTCCTGTTTGCAACCGGGTAATCACAATTCTTTTTATTGTTAATGAGTTTATTGTCATACACATTGTACCAAGATTTTACTTGTTATGGCTGAACAGGTACTTTGTAAAGATAAGTACAAAAACAGATTAACAAAACTACAATAGTATACTTAATTGAATTAAAAATAGACAGAAAAGATAATAAATATTCACAGTTGCAATTATGTAAAATCATGCAAAAATCCAACAGAGATGTAGAAATTGTTGGTGTACAAGGATCACCATTTCAGTAACCCAGCAATTGTAAAATGGTCATAATTTTCCCCTTCCCTATTGCAGGAAAAGATCATTCAAGATTATAATTGGGCAGCATGGGCTCATGGGCTGGAAGGGCCTGTTACCATAAATGAAACACAAAAGTATGCAGACACTGTGATTCTAGTTAAAACACAGAGATGCTGGAGGAGCTCAGCAGGTCACGCAGCATCCACAGGAGGTAAAAATGTATAACTGACGTTTCTGGCCTGAGTCCTTCCTCAAGGTTGTCTAAATGTATAATCTTAAATTATACAATTATGAAGCGATTTGTGACAAACTAAGGTTAATAAAGGTCCTCTAAAAATGCAAGCTCATGGCCATAATACGGTATATCAAAGTGGTAGATTTAATATTCTGATCACCCCTTCATTTGCCAGCTACCTGTTTATTATTCCTTTGAAGGAATTCCAGAGGAGCTACCACATAATTTAATTCAGCAAGGGTGACATGGTTCACCTGAAGTCATCTCTCAGTCCCACACTTGTTTAGTCCTCTTGACTTCCTGAGGAGCTGGGAACATAAAAGCTATTTACAAAAAACTACCCTCATACCGTGAGGTATTTTGGCAGTGGTTGGGGATGGTCTTACAAACCCAGAAGGAAATAACACCTTCCTGTCACAAAAAAATAAAACACAGATAGCTACAATTTGCTGCTTGATCAAAGGCTACTCTCCCATACAGCATTCCAAGGACCAACAAACATTGTCCTTTTCTGTTCCACTCTGTACTTAACTTCCAACGTGCTTTGGGGTTGCTGGGGACAATGATAGGGAAGGGAGGGCTCTGGGGGTTAATTTGTGTGGGATGTGTATTATGACAATCATTCACAAGCCACCTGGCAGCCATGGGGGCTTTCTCTACCCCTTCAGCTCTACCCCATGGTAACTACTGAGAGGCTGATCTAATGACAATGTTTAAGGTGATTAAAGGGTTAGCTGAGTCACAGCTAGACAAGTCCCTGGTTAAAACCCCATCAGATGCAACTGTGTTTATTTGTGAGCCCTGCATTGTAGATAGAAGTTAAATTGCAAAGACAGGTGATTTGATGTAAGCAACCATTCAGTTAAACATGAAACAAGTGATGACCTAATGGAGACATTTAAGATGATTAAAGGGAGTGTAAAGGATGATGGAGCAAAACTAGATTCAGAATTTATTGACATGAACATGTGTTACGACATTCATTGTTTTGTGAAAATACCCTATTTTTAAAAAATAAACAAATTAGTGTGAAAGAAGGGAAAAAAGTGAGGCAGTGCCTGTGGTTCATTGTCCGTTCAGAAATCTGGTGTTGGAGGGGAAGAAGTTGTTTTTGTACTGTTAGGTGTTTGTTTTCAGGCTCCTGGACCCCCTTCCTGATGGTAGCAGTGAAGAGAGGGCATGGCCTGGGTGGGGGTGGGGGGGTCCTTGAGGATAGAGGTTACTTTCTTGAGACATCATCTCTTGTAGATGTCCTCACTGGAGTAAAAACTGGTGCCCAAGCAAGAATGTGGCTGGACGAGTTCACAGCTCTCTAGCTTTCTCCTGTCCTGTGCGTTGAGACCTCTGAACCAGACAGTGATGTAACAGGTCATGCTCTTTCATTTGCTGGTGAATTTAGGACAAGCAGGCAGACCTTTTACTTAAAACCTCGATATCCAGGACAAGGGATTCTTCATAAAAGTAAAATAGAAATCTCTCCTTTGCACATTCACAATCAGTGGTCAAAATTAAGATCAGTTTTGCTGGACATAGATATTAAAGATTATGGAACAAATGCCAATAAGCTTTGCAAGTCCTATAACTCGTTGAACTCCAGTTCTGGCTGCCTTTAGTGACTGACGTTTAGGTATCTGGATGCTGGAGTAAAATTCGAAAGTCTGCAAACACCATAGTTGATGTGAAAACATGATGCTGGAAAAACTCAGCAGATTAAACAGTGAACTTTACATAGGAAAGATAAAGATACAGAACCAATGTTTTGGGCTTAAGCCCTTCATCAAGGTCCGAGCAAAATGTAGGCAGGCCTCCAAAGAAAAAATCTTGAGGCTCTGGAATTATTTTTCTAACCATGTCTCCAATTCTCCATTCCTGCTAAAATTACCCAAAGCCAACTTTTGTCCCAATATTATCATACATGCACCTGTGAAACAGCAGGAGATATTTTTAATAACAGTAAAAATGCTGTATAAATGCAATACACAAAAGTGCCAGAGAAACTCAGCAGGTCATACAGCATCCAACCTCGTCAACAATTCAAGACTAAGCCCTTCATCATTCCTTAAGGATGCTGAGTGACTCTGGAGTTTCTCTGCACTTTTGTGTGTTGCACTAGACCAGCCATTCTCAACGTGGGCCCCACAACCCCCCTGAGGGCCACGGCACATTTAAGTAAAAGCCTTGTTTTCTTTTCACCTTGTGTAACATCATTATTCTTTATATTGTCTATGTAGTTGGTAAGAGAGAAGTACAGAAGAAACCAAAACATGAGTGCTTCACAGGGATAAGGGCCCCATAAACTTTGAGAAGAGTCTTGGGGTTGATAGCAGAGAAAAGATTGAGAATGGCTGGTGTGGATAGGTGAGGGTAGGTGAGATACAAACCAGAGGACATGGGTTAAGAGGGAAAGGGGAAAAGTTTAGGGGGAACAGGAGAGGGAACTTCTTCACGTGGATGGGAGGGTATGGAGGGCTACGGACTGGGCACAGGTCAGTTGAACTAGGCTAAATAAATGGTTTGGCACAGACGAGAAAGGCGCATGTCAGAATAAATATTGGCTGCTACATCAATCACAACACCTCTCCTCATCCACAAAATAGCATCAAAGGCAGTTTTATGGCCATCTGGGTGGTCCCTGAATGTAAAAATTCACCTGAAAGATATCTCTGCACTGTCTGGATTGTGGTGTGGGCTCAGTTCTGGAATGGAAATGGAACTGCTGAAATTCAGAGTCAGAGATCATACGTCAGTCACCCAGGCCTCAGACTTGTACGAAAGAAGAATTGGATTTTTGCTCCCATTGACATACTGCTCCAGAATAAATCGGGGTCTCTGGCTGCAGACTGGGTGCTGGCCTGTTACACATTAAAGGGATGGAAATTGTCACAAAATCCCTGCTTTGGAATTAAAATTTGCTCTGTTTAAGCTGCATTTTCTCTTTAACACCAAAGCAAAATGGCGGCGCTGCCAGAACTAACAGCAGTGCTACTGCTGGGGCTGACCTAGGAGAGCGGGAAGCTGCTCCACAGGGTTCATCTGCCCGGATCTAATGCCAACAGCTCCATGCACACTTTAAGTGGCCTGTTAAAGGAGCTGATGGCTTTTGTAAGTTAAATTCTGCATCTGTGGGGTCTGCCCAAATTGGTGGCAGCAGCCACCGGGGGAGCTGTCAATTAGTGCAGGCCTCCAGAAACGGGGGGAACAACCCCCCCCCCCGCCCCCCCACTGAAAAGGAAAAGCAGGAGAGCTAACCCTACAGGACGGTGACCATGGCGGCAGACCATTGAAGGGCTCAGCGGCTGAGGGACCCACACTGGCTGCAGGCGACTTGCAGTAGGGGGGGGTCCTGCGCGGGCTGCTGGAGACTGGTTCATGGGAGCCAGGTATCGGAGCTGGGATTCGAGAGGGTGCTGAGGACAAGAAGGGTCCCAAAAGATCGAATTGGTGGTTTGGATCTGGACCTCGAGTGGCCGATGGATCAAACAGGAGTCTGTGCGGCTGCAGGAGTGCTGGTGGCAAATCCTCAGACACTCCGGTCTCTGAAGGGATTCTATTTTGGTTTTCTCTCTCTCATTATAAGGGGCGTTGGACAACACTAAGGGTGACTCTTTGTCAGCCTTAAGGCAATTTCATGTAATATTACATGCTCTGCATAATGACATGGTGAAAAAGGAATCATGGAGATCTTGCACTTTGTTTTATTGTAACCCTGATTTCACTCTTCCACCACCAGCTGTACTGCCTATAGGTGTCTGCCTGGATAACACGCACAACAAAGATCTCCACAGTTTCACGGTACACATGACAATAAACAATTCAACAACAACCATGTTTAAAGAGCCCTGCTGCAAACAATCCAGTTTTCTTCCCAAGTGCAGTCTAATACTCGCAATTCACTCGGTGACCCAGTTATTTAAAAGTAAGTCAAAGGGTGGCATTTACTGGTAACACTGAGAAATCTGAACTGTCGGAGAGATCATTTTCTACCAGTCGATTCTTGACAAACTAAGGCTCCATCTCCCTCTCAGGTGGATCTAAGGAAGTCAGAGTGAAACATGAAAGTCTTCAGGTGCCGTGATTGTAGTTAAAAACACGCTGGCATGCTGGAGGAGCTCCTGGAGGAGGTAAAGATATATTGCCGACGTTTCCTCGAGGAAGGGCTCAGGCTGGAAACGTCAGCAATATATCTTTATCTTCTATGGATGTTGTAAGGCCGACTGATTTTATCCAGCATTTCAGTGTGTTTTTACTAAGTCTCAGACACGGTTTTGAAAAAGAGCAGAGGAGCTATCTCCAGTGTTTTGGTCAATAATTATGCCTCAATCAACATCACTGAAGAAAAACACACATTATCTGCCTATTAATCTCACTGCTGTTTTCCAAAGACTGCTGCACAGAAATTGGCAGCTGTATTTTCTACATTTCAACAGTGAATTTGCTTCAAGATGATTTTGTCCTGAGGTCATAAAAGACACAGCAGGAATTCATGTTTCTTTGTTAATGACCAGCCTTAATGACTGCTATTACAGAACAGTCTGGCCGTAATTTGATGAGAAATCGAGGCAAGGGTGGCTTTGCTACAAAGGTTTCAAAGCTCGGATTTTGTACAGATCACACTCCCCTTTCTCTGGCTGTCAGGAGCTTCAGGTTGTTCAATTTGAACATTCCAAACTCAAAAAAAAAACGTGAGTCTAAGCCTGTGCCTTGAGGGATGTCAAAGAAACTAAGAAGAGGCAAAAAAAAGGGGAGGGTTTGAAAGAGTGGGGCCACAAAGTAAACCAGAGCCATTCTCAAGGGGCGTTATTTAATTTTCTTTAAACAATCGGTGAAACTGCTTTGTGCAGGGTGTTTAATTCTTGGGCAATGAAGTCATTAGGTAATGCTCACCAGAACAGAAAGGTGAAAGATGGGGCTAATCAATGAAAGCACAGGGATCTCCTTAACATTGTGAGATGCCTCAAGCCAATGTACAGGGGCATTTACACTGTTCCCATGGCAATGTCTCTATTGCTCTCCCATTAAGCAAAACCATGGCCATATCAAGCTCCCTATGCAAACATCCCCGAATCCTCTTGACAGCTAAGTGCAAACACTGGTCGTTGTTCTACTTAAATCTTTTAAAAGGCCATGGTGTGAGGTTAATGGTAGAAGGTCCCGTGGTTGCAGATGAGAGTGATGATGACTGATGGAGACTTCAGAAGCGTGCTCGAGCAGAGCTGCTCCATTCAATGGGGATCATTTGATTTAGGATTGCACCTTCTACACAGGCCAATGTTTCCACCATTTCTGGACCACGTGAACAGTACAGGTAGGCTCAACACATGACTGTGACATTCATTAACTATTGGAACTACAGTCAAAACATTTTAATCTTTTTAAAAAAAAATTCTTCTATAAAACAATAGACCACATTATAGTATCATCTCAGAAAATGAAAACTCATTGCAAACCCCCTCGTATTGTGTGAAAGCAAACAGCTGACTCCATCCAGATGACATTAATATTGACTTCTCCAGCCCAGGTGAAATTTGTCACTTCCCTTTTTGATGGAAGAGACAAGTCTTTGTGGGTAGAAACTGAAGTCGGAGAGCAAGAGTAGCAGTAGCAGAAGATCTTATAGATAAATGGGATACTAAATCTATTTCCGGTGAAAAGGAAGCATCTTTAACAAAGCATATTTTGAATATTTGGTACAAATTGAATAATTTAATTGGATCAAAAGGAAAAATATCTCCAAAAATGTCCTTGACTCAAAATAGATAAATTCTTTTAACAACAGATAATAAAATTCTACATAAAGGGATCAGGTATGTGGGAGATTGTTATCTGCAAGGGCAACTAATATCATTTGAACAGTTAAAACTAAATACAATGCTTTTAATAATACAATCTTCTGCTTCTTTCAATTAAGAGTTTTTTTCAGAGATGAATTAGGACCGACCATGATGTTAAGAGAGTGGAGTGAAACGGAGATTCTGATTTGAAAGGGAAACATATTCCGTACTTCAGTCAGGCACTCCGAAGCGGGAGTTATATATATCAAAACAAAGATGGGAATCAGACTTGAATATTAGTATTGGTCCAATTTATGTCAGGACTGCATGGCCAATACAATTTTTGCATCAGCTATATCTTACCCTGCAGAAATTGCATAAATTAAATTCTAATATATTGGATAAATGTTTTAGACATGGTGAAGAAACAGAAACCTTTTTTACATTCCACCTGGTTGTGCTCTAAAGTGAAACCCTTTTGGGAAATTTTAAGAATTTTATTAGATCAAATTATTGGGAAACAATTACCACAAAGTACAGAATTGTTTCTCCAAGAAAATACTGTGGGCATAAATATCAATTTTGCTCTCAACAGCAAGACAAGGAGCTGATTGTGAACTTCAGGAGAGACGGTGTGCCTATCTTTATTGACAGTGGAGAGGGTTAGTGTCTTCAATTTCCTGCACGTCTAACTATTGGAGAATGTCACCTGGACCAACACATTGAAACAACCATGAAGCCAGCACATCAACACCGATTCTAGAACATAGAACACAGTATAGGCCCTTTGGCCCACAATGTTGTGCTGACCTACACAACCCTATGCAACCAAGTAAACTTTCCCTACCTCACACCCTCTATTTTGCTTGTATCCATGTGCATCTAAGTGTCTTTTAAATGTCCCTATTGAGCCAGCCTCCACCACCACCTCTATCACACACTACACTGTGTAAAAAAAAAAAAATTACCCCTGACATCTACTCTAAACTTTCCTCCTCTCATCTTAAACAGACATTCTCTGGTGTTTTTGTTAGTCTCACCCCGGGGAAAAAGAGACTCGCTGTTCACCCAATGCCTCTCAAAATCTTGTAGACCTCTATTAAGCCACCTCCCATCCCTCTTCACTCTATCAGATTTCTGAAGGTAGCCCTGTGGAAAGTGCACTTACTAGATGCAAAAAGTGTTAAACCTATCCAAGTCCATTGTGGGCACTGACCACCCGTCCATTGAACACATCTACATGTTGGCTGCCTCAACATCATAAAGGATCCCCATCACTCTGGTCACAACCTCCAACCTCTTCTCACTGTTACCTTCAGGTAGAAGGTACAGAAGCCTGAAGACCAGCACTTATAGGTAGAAGAACACCTTTTTTTCTCAACAGCTGTCAGGTTCTTGAACCTCCCCATAATAATCTAACCATAAACGACTCCAGGACCACCTAAAGATCTGTCTGCACGATTGAAAAATATCACTTTTTTTCATATTCTAATTGCAACAGTGAATATTTATTGATCTAACTTATTTTTGTCTCAATAGATTGTGGTAATTTAATTTATAATCTTGTTTTTGATACATCTGTGTTGCTGCAGTAAGAATGTTGGTGCACCTGTACATTTTACTTAGGCACGGTTAGCATAGCGGTCAGAGCAACACTGTTACAGCACCAGCGACCCTGTTATGAATCCGGTGCTGTCTGTAAGGAGATTGTACGTTCTCCCTGTGATCTGTGTGGGTGTCCTCTGGGCAATCTGGTTTCCTCCTACCCTTCAAAACATATGGGGTTTGTAGGTTAATTGGCCAGCATGGGCTTGTGGGCGGAAGGGCATGTTATAAAGTTACATGTATAAATTAAATTAATAGAAAAATAAATTTCTTAATATAATGTACAAAAAAATCACTCTGTTTGAATTCCAAAACAGAGCCTCTCCAGGCCTTCAGGGTAAAGGATTTGATAAGTTAATATCAGTATCACTGGCTCTCAACTCAGTTCTGGATAACCTAGAAAATAGCAATTCAAAGTAACCAAATTTATAATTAAATCAATGCAAGAAATGAAACTTGTGGACATATGGAGGAAACAAAACCCAAAAGAAAAGGAATACTCATACTACTCGACTAGACATAAAACATACTCAAGGATAGACCTATTCCTGTTATCAGCCCACATTCAAGGGAGAGTTAGGAAAACGGAATATAAAGCTATCGGACCACTCACCACTGTTATTGGCAATAGAGCTAGAGGACATCCCTCCAAGAATGTATAGATGGAGATTAAACCCCATGCTACTTAAAAGACAGGATTTTAGAGAATTTATTGAAAAACAATTAAAAATGTACTTTGAAGTAAATACGGAATCAGTGGAAGATAAGTTTATACTATGGGACGCAATGAAAGCACTCATTAGAGGGCAAATAATAAGTTATGCAACCAAGATGAAGAAGGACTATAATCAGGAAACAGAGCAGTTGGAAAGGGAAATAATAAACATAGAAAAAAAATTAGCAATAAAGGAAGATACAACCAAAAGAAGAGAATTGGCGGATAAAAAAATAAAATATGAAACATTACAAACATATAAGGTGGAGAAGAATATAATGAAGACAAAACAGAAATATTATGAACTAGGTGAAAAAACACACAAAATCTTAGCATGGCAGCTTAAGACAGAGCAAACTAAGAAAATGGTATTGGCAACAAGGAAAAAAGACAAACAAATTACATATAATCCAAAAGAAATTAAGGAAAACTTCAGAGAATTCTATGAACAATTATACCGAACCGAAAACGAAGGGAAAGAAGGGAAAATAGATGAATTTTTGACTAAAATTGAACTACCAAAACTACAAATAGAGGAACAAAATAAATTAACAGAACCATTTGGAACAGTAGAAATACAAGAGATAATAAAAAATTTACCAAATAATAAGACACCAGGAGAGGATGGACTCCCAATAGAATACTACAAAACATTTAAAGATCTAATAATACCGCCCCTCCTGGATGTAATCAACCAGATTGATGAGACACAAAACTTACCAGATTCATGTAAAACAGCAATAATTACAGTGATACTAAAACAAGGGAAAGATCCACTCTCACCAGCGTCATATAGACCAATATCTCTGCTAAACACAGATTATAAGATAATAGCTAAACTATTAGCAAACAGATTAGCAGAACAGGTACCGAAAATGGTAAATTTAGACCAAACTGGATTTATCAAAAAAAGACGCACAACAGACAATATTTGTAAATTTATTAACTTAATTCATGCAGTAGAAGGAAATAAAGCACCGGCAGTAGCAGTTGCTTTAGACGCAGAGAAGGCCTTCGACAGAGTAGAATGGAATTACTTGTTCAAAGTATTGCAAAAATTCAGTTTACCGGAGAAGTTTATTAATTGGATTAAAGCATTATATGAGGGACTGTTAGCGAAAGTGACAGTAAATGGACATGTATCAAAGCAATTTAACTTAAGCAGGTCAACGCGGCAGGGATGCCCACTATCACCATTATTGTTTGCGCTAGCTATAGAACCACTAGCAGAATCGATAAGAATAGATAATAATATAAAAGGAATAAAAATAAAAGACAGGGAATATAAAATCAGTCTGTTTGCGGATGATGTGATAGTGTACTTAACAGAACCAGAACTATCAATAAAAGAACTATATAAGAAATTGAAGGAATATGGAGAAGTGTCGGGATACAAGATAAACGTAAATAAAAGTGAAGCAATGCCTATGAATAACGCGGATTTCTCAAAATTTAAGGAGGAATCCCCATTCAGATGGCAAACACAGGCAATAAGATACCTAGGTGTGCAAATAAACAAAAATCTAGGCCAATTATATAAACTCAATTACAATCAACTAATGAAAAAATTACAGGACGATTTAGAGCATTGGAAAGAGCTACCACTAACACTGATAGGAAGGATAAACTGTATTAAAATGAACATTTTTCCAAGGATACTATACTTATTTCAGGCATTGCCAATACAACTGACAGAAAAATTCTTCAAAGAGTTAAAGAAAATAATAAGGAGATTTTTATGGAGAGGGGGGAAACCGAGGATAGCACTAGATAAATTAACAGAATGGTATAAACAAGGAGGCTTACAATTGCCAAACTTCAAAAATTATTATAGAGCCGCACAATTAAGGTACCTATCAGATTTTTATCAAACAAGGGAAAAACCAGACTGGACGAGACTAGAATTAGATAAAATAGGGGAAAAGATACCTGAACACATATTATATAAATGGGACGAAAAATTGGTACAACATAGAACTTCTCCAGTATTACACCATCTCCTCAATATATGGAAGAAGATTCATGTAGAAAGAAATAAAATAAATTACCAAATACCAAAACTAATATTGACGCAAAATAAGCTACTCCCTTTTACAATAGACAACCTTGCCTTTAGAAAATGGGAAAAAAAAGGGATTAAAAGAATAGAAAATTGTTTTTCAGGAAGTAGATTCTTATCCTTTGAACAAATAAGAGATAAGTACAATATAACTGGAGATACAGCGCTGGCATATTACCAACTGAGATCCTACTTGAAAGATAAATTAGGAAGCAATTTGAGTTTACCAGAGGGAAGTAACCTTGAATATGTGATTACAGATACAATGTTAATCAAAAGATTTATAACAAATATGTATATTAAACTGCAAGAAAAGGAGAATGAGGAAACAAATGGTAAAACTAAACAAAAATGGGAACAAGATTTAAATATAAAGATAAAAAAGGAAACATGGGAGAAGTTATGCTCTGGAACGATGAGAAATACAATAAATACGAGGCTGCGTATGATACAATATAATTGGTTACACAGACTATACACTACACCGCAAAAGTTAAATAAATGGGACCCAACAGTATCTGATAGATGTTTTCGATGTAAAAAAGAAAGGGGAACAACAATTCATGCAATCTGGACATGTGAGAGAGTAGAAAAATTTTGGGATGATCTCAATCAGATATTAAATAAAATAACAGAAAACAATATACCAAAGAATCCAGAGATCTTTCTCCTAAGTAACATAAAAAATAAAGAATTTGGAATTGACTTGGAAGATGCACAAAAAAGATTTGTCAAGATAGCCCTAGCCGTAGCAAAAAAATGTATTATGTCAACCTGGAAATTGGAAGATAATTTGAAAATACAACAATGGTATATAGAAATGAATAAATGTATTCCATTAGAAAAAATAACATATAGTTTAAGAAATAATATTGAAATATTCGAACAAGTATGGGAGCCTTACATTAAATACAATAGCGAAAACCTACCGGGAACAAACATTACCTAAGTTGATGGAAGGAGAAGAAAAGAAAAGAATGGACTCAGTAGAATTTCTGGTGTATTTTTGTTGAATGACAACATTGTCTAACTGAATTAATGCAACCTAGATTGTATACCTAAAATGGATGAGGGGGGGGGGGTGGGGGGGTGGCTTGGGAGGAGGGAGGGGGGAGGGAGAAAAAGTCACTGTAAATGTGTGGAAAAGAAAAAGTGTATATCATGGCTATTGTGATTTATGGTGTGAAAAATAAAAAATTAAAAAAAAAATAGCAATTCATACATACTGCTGCCCTTCAATACCATTAGTCCCTCAGTTCTGATTAATAAGCTCCAAACTCTGGGTCTTTGTACCCTCCTTTGCAACTGGATCCTTGACTTCCTCATTGGATGTCCACCATTAGTAGGAATTAGAAACAACGCCTCCTCCTCACTGATGATATCAACTCAGGTGCCCTTCAAGGATGCATGCTTAGACCACTGTTCTACTCACTATACATCCATGACTGTGTGGTCAGGGACAATTACAATTCGATGTACAAATTTGCCGATGACACCATGGTTGTCAGCAGAATCACAAATGACAATGAGGAAGTGTACAGGAGAAAGCTAGATCAGTGAGTTGAGTGGTGTCACACCAATAACCTTGTACTCAACATTAGCAAAACCAAGGAAATGATTGTGGACTTCAGGAAGAAGTCAAAAGAACATGAACCATGCCTCATCAAGAGCTCAGTAGTGGAGAGGGTCAAGAACTTCAAATTCCTAGATGTCAACATCTTTGAGGATCTGTCCTGGAGCCTTCATGTTGATGCAATCATGAAGAAGGCTCGTTAGTGGCTATATTTTGTGAACTGTTTGAGGAGATACGCAATATCATCGAAGACTCTCGAAAACTTCTATGCATGTACCATGGAGAGCACTGTGGTTGGTTGCATCACTGTCTAGTACGGAGGTGCCAATGCTCAGGACAAGAAAAAACTCCAGAGGGTTGTTAACTCAGCCTGCGACATGACAGGTACCAGTCTTCACTCCGCTGAGGATATCTACATGAGGCGATGTCTTAAGAAAGCAGTCTCTATCCTCAAGGACCCCCACCACTCAGGCTATGCCCTCTTCATTCTGCTACCATCGGGAAAAAGGTACAGGAGCCTGAAGACGAACGCTGAGCTGCACATGGACAGCTTCTTCCCCTCTGCCATCAGATTCCAGAATGAACGGGCTGTGACTTTGACTTTTCGTGCACTATTTTTATTTATTTTTGTAAGATGGTTTATATAAATGTTGGCACTGTGATACTGCCGCAAAACACCGAATTTCGTGACTTGTACATGACAATAAATTCTGAGTGAAGAAATTTCCCCTTATTTCAGCCCTAAATGGCCTACAGCCTTATCCTCAAACTGTGCCCCCTGGTTTTAGAACTCTTGAGCCAATGGAAAACATTCCCCCTGCAACCTGTGTCTAAAACAGTTTATGAATTTGTAACTTTTGATGATATCGCCTCTCATTGTTCTAACTTCACAAAATCCTGTCCCAGTCTCCATACTCTCTTCTCATTCAGAGTCTTCCCTGTGCACCTTCTATGGCGCACACACACTGCTTCTGGGGTGAAGAGACCAGACCGTACGTATTACTGCAGGTCCATTATCACCAGCTGCCCTGTGCAATTGCAGTGAGACTTTCTTACACCATTAATTGAAATGCCTTGTAAGAACAGATCACATACCATTTGCACTCCTAATTACATTGCAGCAACTTTATAGTTCAACACTACCCAATTTCTCTCCATTTAACAGATAAACTCTGTGCCTAGCAAAGTGGAGGACTTTTCGATGTACCACATTATAATCCATCCACCTCTCCCCCCTGAAACCTCTCTACTTCTTCTCTGCATCCACAAACCCACCAAGGCGATCACTACCGAATCTGAAAATATTCTATTTGATCATTGATGCAAGTTGTGAATAGCGGGAGCCAAAGCACAGTTGTCCTTGGTACTCCACGAGTTCACCGTCTGCACCCTAGGTAGGAGAATCTGTTTGTCCCCACACTTTCTTGCTGTCCAATAACCAATTTTCATTCCACGTCAGTATATTACTCCCACTTTGTTAACCTCCTCTGCGGGAATATATTGATATCGTGGGCCAAAAGGCCTGTTTCTGTGCAGCATTGTTCTATAAAAGCACAGAAATGCTGGAGGAACTCAGCGGGTCACGCAGCATCCATTGTAGATGAAGATGTATGACGACGTTTCAGGCCTGAGCCTTTCTACAAGCTATTGTTTTATGTTCTAAATGCACCACATCCGCTACCTCCCTCTTGTCTACTCTGCGCATCCCCCTTATCTCCGCTACGAACCATATCCTTAAAGACCAAAAACAAGTCAATGCTGAATGTTCAATTCTTTCTAAGCTGTTCTATTATATTACCTGCTTCATTATGGATTCTGGGATTTTTCATCTACTGACATTAAGCTGACAGCTCTGGATTTTCTCACTCTCTCTTTTGTTAAATGTGAGACCATATTTATGCTAGTTTAATTCCTCATTATAAATTCTTCCCCTTCTGTCAGACAAGACTCTGGGAGCTAATGAACTGGAAACACAATAGACTGATTACAAATGCTCTGCAGAGTCTATTTAAAGAGAGTCTATGAATGTGGGGGAACCTAACTCAGGGCCAATCTTCTCCCAGTTAGAGCATGATTATTGTCCAGCAGATTGCAAATGAAGAATACAAATTACATGTATAAAATCCTAGTTACACATCACAGTGCAGACTCCATGTGCAGTTGGTCAGTCCATTCTGTAGGGCTCAGGCCCAAATTAATTTTTTTAAATTTAGACATACAGCACGGTAATAGGCTCTTTTGGCCCACAAGTCCATGCTGCCCAATTACACCCAATTGAACAGTGGGAGGAATCCGGAACCGGAACACTTGGAGGAAACCCACGCAAACATGGAGTGAACATACAAACTCCTTACAAATAGTGCCCAATTTGAAACCCCAGTCCCGGTTCCTGGCACTGTAACATCCTTGCAACAACCGAGTCACCCCTAAAATTGAGAAATATTGATTGGCTTTTACCTCTACTGGATGCTGCGTGACCTTCTGAATTTCTCCAGCACTTTTGTCCTGCAGCTAAAAATTGAGTCAATTTATTAAAATAATTTTACTACTTGGTCTGCAGACTCCAAGTTACTTATCAAATTGACCCAGTACTGCAGTCTGCACGTGCACATGTATCTACTAACGAGAAATAGTCTAGGCAGTCCGACCCCAGTGTTGTACATACACATCGACAGGAATCCGCAGCAGGGTGGGAAGGAGGTGGGAAACATCAGACATGGCAAGGAGTCGAGGTTCCAGGAGTTGCAGAATGCACAGGCCTGTGCTGAATATTATATTTATACCTAAGAGACCAAGGGGGATTTTTCATTAGTAAAAATTTAAGCAAAACAATTCCCACATTTTCTAGGGTTTTGGCCATGACTTAGTGAATAATATTCTCACTTGAGTTATTAATCTGTGACGTTCCAGTTCCATTCTGCAAGGTTTCATGAAATCATATTAATAATGATTAAATATGATGTTTATCCACATGGGTCCAATGAATAAATCCGAAACAGCAATAAATCATTGCTGTAACAGAAGCCAGAACCCTGGAAACATTTTTTAAATTAAATTTTATTTACATGGTAGCAGCCGATTCCATCCATTTAAACCCATGCTGTCCAATTACACCCAAATGAGAAACAGAAGCAGCAAGCGGGGAGATTGTACAAACCCCTCAAAGATAGCAACAGGTCCGAACTGGGTCACTGGGGCTGCAATAGCATCACTCAACCTGAGGTCAAAATTTCACAGCGAATCATTTGTAAAGTAGCATAACCCCAGACTTTAGTGGAAGCACCAGGATAAGTACCAGAGAAAGATGAAGATTTATCAGACCAAGGGGATCTGTTGGGTCTGTGTTCATCTCATTGACAATGTTCTTGTGTGTGCACTCCAGTGTCTTCAATAGTCTCTTTACTCCTAAATTCTACATTTTGCTCTTTTTGAAAAAAGACTCGCCCACCCCCCCAAAAGAAAAACACCTTTTCAGCTGTAATCCTTTAGAATCTTAAAATTAGAACCAAGCAACTCACTAGTCCAGCTCAAGTTAAATAATCTGGTCTCACCCTATCAGAGATGCATCTTATGGACTAATTGTTTTCCCACATCTTCTCTGCTACCTAAACTGACTTATTCACTTCTGATGAAGCATCTCGGACCTGAAACATAAACTGTTTCATTTTCCACTGATGCTGTCTGACCGATTAAGTTTTTCCAGCATTTTCTGCTTATATGTCAAATTTCTAGTATATGCAGGTTTTTAAGACCATAAGACATAGTAGGAGAAATAGGCCATTCAGCCCATTGTATCTGCCCCGCCATTTAATCATGAGCTGATCCATTTCCCACTCAGCCCCATTGCCCGGACTTCTCTTTGTAATCTTTGATGCCCTGGCTAATCAAGAGCTTATCAGTCTCTACCTTAAATACACTCAATGACCTGGCCTCCACAACCACCTGTGGTAACAAATTCCACAGATTCACCACCTTCTGGCTGAAGAAATTCCTCTGCATCTCTTTCTAAGTGGACGCCCTTCAATCCTGTTGTGCCCTCTTGTCCCAGACTCTCTCACCATGGGAAACAACCTTTCAACATCTACACTGTCATGGGAAACAACCTTTCAACATCTACACTGTCCATGCCTTTCAACATTCAAAATGTTTCAATGAGATTCCCCCCGCCTATTCTCCTACTTTCCAACGAGTATAGGCCAAGAGCTGTCAAATCCTCTTCATGTGATAACTCTTTCATTCCTGGAATCATCCTTGTGGACCTCATCTGAACCCTCTCCAGTGTCAGCACATCATTGTCTGTCATTTTAGAGGGAGGGGAGTGATGTTACAAAGCACTTTTATCCACACCGTGGAACAGTGATTACAGGATCTTGTGCTCTCTGTGGGTGTTGATGATCCACTGATGCTTTCAGAATGATGGATAGAGGGCATTAGGGATAGGAAGCCAAAGCAGGAAAATGGGGCTGAACACCTGACATTTGCGTGTCCACAATAGGGGTGAAGGAAGTTAGTGTAGTTCACCAGTCCTGGAGACATAGACAGGGAAATCAAGAATGTGCACTGCTGGACTGGAGAAACAACATGGACACCCTCCAAATGGATGGCATTACATCAACTTCTCTGGATTTTGTTAAAATCCCCCACTCTGTGTGTATGTGTCTGTCTCTCTCTCCCTCACTCTTCCCTTTTCCCTCTCTCTCCCCTTTCACAGAGCCAAAATCAATTCTCACCTTTCCTCTTGTATCCAATTAAAACCTTTTGGCTTCTCTCCCCTTTTCCCCCCAGTCTATAACCAGATGCCTTCCTGCTTTTTGGTTATATCTTGAGGAAGGGCTCAGGCCCATAACATTGGTAATATATTTTTACCTTCTAAAGACGCTGTGAGACCTGCTGGGTTCCTCCAGCATTTCTGTGTGTGTTTACTACAACCACACTAGTTTGCAAACTTGCGAGCTTTGCTCATGAATGGGACCACCCAGGTGCAGATTTTATACAATTAAAGGGGGTGGTACAGTGGTGCCTTGGGTAGAGCTGCTGCTCACAGCTCCAGGGATCCTGGTTCAATCCTGACCTCCAGCCTAGCTCTTCCCCAGATCCAGCTTCACTGTCTTTTTTAGGAAATGTTTTATTTTGATAGCTGTTACTGTGCCGACCTTTTCAAATCTCAGGCTTATCAGTGCCAGGATTGTTTTCAAACTGTTTTCTGTAGATAGACCTACATTAGATAAATGTCTTCAGCTGCAGACCTCCCTCTGGAACATGACAGGGTTGATGGCAGCGGAAACTGCCTATTTGTTTAATTGGAGGGAAATAGGGACAGCGGCTTGAATCATCCTGGTCTGTCGGATCTGATTCAGATTTCAAAATACATACTTGACATCACATGTTGCACTCAAGATTCAGTGGGCAAGGCATAATTACCACTTATTGGTAATGCAAAAAAAATGTACACAATGATCACATGTAAACAAATAAATAACTCTAAACAAACTGTGAAATACGGAGAGAATTTAAAAAAACTATAAAGTGCATGTCCTTAAATGAATCCTGATTGAGTTTGTCATTGAGGAGTCTGATGGTGGAGGGGCAGCTGTTCTGAACCTAGTGGTGTGAGTCTTGTGACCACTGCACCTCTTTCCTGATGGCAGCAGCGAGAACAGAGCGTGTACTGGGTGGTGTGGATCTTTGTTGATCGCTGTTGCTCTCTGCCGGCAGCGTTCCCTGTGGTTGTTCTCGATAGTGGGGAGGATTTTGCCTATGATGTCTTGGGCTGTGTCCACTGCCTTTTGGAGGGCTTTACGCTTGGGAGTATAGGTCTCCCCATACCAAAAATCTTAGATCATTTACTAATAAAAATTGGTAACATGTCTAACCATTGAATTATCAGAATAAGAGAATCCACACGTCTAACAAGGAATTTTTCACTAAGAGATTGCTGACTGTATGTGCCTGTGTTCCCTAAGTGCTCCAGTTTCCTCACGTATCCTGAAGAAGTGCAGGTCGGTAGGTTAATTGACTGTTGCGACAATCTTGCACTCACTGTTAGAAAAACTAAGGAAATGATTGTGAACTTCAGAGGTGGGGGGGGGGGGGGGGAGAACACAAAGTAGTCCTCATTGAGGGCTCAGTAATGAAAAAGAGTAAAGAACTTTAAATTCCTGGGTGTCAACATCTATTCTGGGGCCTCCATGTCGATGGAACCATGAAGAAGGCCTCACACCAGCTTATACTTCACTCAGAGTTTTAGGAGAGTTGCTTCGTCACTAAGAGTCTTGCAAATTTCTCCAGCGGCATCGTGGAGAGCATTCGGACTGGGCTGCATCACTCTCTGGTACGGAGGTGCCAATGCACAGGACAGGGAAAGGCTGCAGAGAGTTGTGAACTCGGCCAGCGCCATCACAGGCATCAGTCTCCACTCCATTGACGACATCTACGAGAGGCGGTGTCTCAAGAAAGTATTGTCTATCCTCAAGGACCCCCACCACCCAGGCCATGGCTTCTTCTCACTGCTACCATAAGGAAGGAAGCACAGGAGCCTGAAGACGAGCACCCAACGGCACAAAAACAGCTTCTTCCCCTCCGCCATCAGATTTCTGAATGGACAATGAACCACAGACATGACCTAATTTGTTCTGTTTTTGCACTGACATTAATTTTTTAATGTATTTACAGAAATGTAATTTATTTCAATATTTGCACCTGTGATGCTACCACAAAGAAAAAGAATTTCGTGATGCGCATTCATGACAATAAATTCTGATTCTGAAAATTGCTGCGAGCGTGTAGGTGAATGATCAAATCTGGGGGGAGTTGATGACAATGTGGCGGTAATTATTGGGTAGTTGCTGGCTGGCACAGACCTGATGGGCCAAAGGGCCTCTTTTTGTGCTACATCTCTCTCGACTCTATAATTACCACGTGAAAATTTATGAAATAGAAGCTAACAGTTCATGCAATTAGTCCATGTTCCATAGGAATTTTCTCCCATCCCTTTCCCTCACAGAATGGAAATAAGCCCTTACTGCTCAACTCATTAATGCCAATTAACTTGTCTACCCAAGTTAGTCCCCTCTACCTGTGCTTGGCCCATATCCCTCTAGTGCAGCCATTCTCAACAGGGGCCATACAGGACCCCTGGGGACCACATGGCATTTAAGGGAGGTCACAGATGCAAAGATTATTTTGTTTTTTATTTAATTTTTTTTAAATTTAGACATTTAGCACGGTAACTGGCCATTTCAGCCCACAAGTCCATGCCATCCAATTTATGCATTGAACAGTGAGAGGAAACAAGATCGCTGGGGAAAACCCACACAGACACGGAGAGTGCGTACAAATTCCTTACAGAGAGCACGGGATTAGCATCCCGGTCCCGATCGCTGGCACTGTAAAAGTGTTGCGCTAACTGCTACGACAATGTAGTCAGTAGGAGAGAAGTACAGAAGAAACCAACTAAACTCGACTGCTTCACAGGGAGGGGGGTGGGGGCTATAAACTTTGAGCAGAATCCTAAAGAGGCCTTAGCCAAAAAAAGGTGGGAAATGGCTGCTCTAGAGTCATTGCATTGAACAGGCCCTTCAGACCCACTAGCCTATGCTGACCAGTTTGGCATTTCTCAGTTCTTTTATCCTTAGCTACATAATCTTCTCCTGCATCCACCTATCATTTCTCACCTGTCAGCTTATGTTCCTCCCCTTGCCCCTTCCTCCCACCTCTCCTCCCTCCTCCCCTTTTTATAAAGCTGCCTGCCTTCTTGTAGATGCTGTGTGACCTACTGAGTTTCTCCAGCACATTTGTATTTTGCACTGTACTCCAGCATCTGCAAACTTTCTTGTTTAACTTTTATACGTCGACTTACTTTCTTCTGTAATGCGTCAAATATTATTTGTCTCAACTTTACATGTCGTGGTGAATTTCATATTCTTACTTTCAGAGACAGAGGGGGTGAGGGAGTCCAGGGAAGGAAGGAGCAGAGGAAGCCGGGAGTCAAACCCAGGTTGCTGGCATTATTATACTGTGGTAACCGCTACACTTGGGAATCCCAGCTAGGAAAAGGTGATGAATCTCTGGAAATCTTTCATTGGGAGGCTGGATCATTGGGGGCTGTTAATAAGGTGAAGGGCGGGGGGTATCTCACTGAAACATTTTGAATGTTGAAAGGCATGGACAGAATAGATGGAGAAAGGTTGTTTCCCACGATGGGAGAGACTAGGACAAGAGGGCACAGCTTTAGGATTGAAGGGCGTCCACTTAGGAGGTTCTTTAGCCAGAGGGTGGAATTTGTTTCCACAGGCGGTGGTGGAGGCCAGGTTATTGAGTGAAGGCAGAGATTGATAGGTTCTTGATCAACCAGGGTGTCAAAGGTGATGGGGAGAAGGCCGGGCAGTGGGGCTGAGTGGGAGAATGGATCAACTCATGATTGAATGGTGGGCAGATTCGACGGGCTGAACAGCTTATTTCTTCTCCTATGTCTTATGGAATTATTTACCTCTCTGTAAATGGGTTAATTAGGGACCATCTTATCTCCATGATTCTGGTCTTGAGCAAAATTGAAAACTTCTCCATGTTTGTGCCATCCAACTCTGCCAGAGGAGGTGTTGGAATTGGATGCAGCTATGATGTTGAAGAGGCATTTAGTACAATACTTAAAGAGGCAAGACACAGAAGGATATGGTCCTAATGGGGGAAATGGTAGATTGCCAAACAGTTAGCTGTGAATGCAGTTGGCAAAATAGACTGATTCAGTGCTGATTAGCTCTGTAACTCTTTCAAAATGTTAATTTCCTCTATCAGAATACCCGTAATGCATCTTTCCTAAGGAGTCCCAAGCTGTTCAATTTGTCAACACTATAATTGCTCAGTTCTTTTACCACTGAACACTGTCACTGCAGTCAGAGCAAGATCAGCAGAATCTAGCATTGACATTGACTGTTCTCCAGCCTAACTCTTCCCCTGATCCAGCTTCACTGTCTTTTTTAGGAAGTGTTGTATTTTGATAACTATTGCTGTGCCGTCTTTTTTAAATCTCAGGCTCATCAGAGCCAGCATTGTTTTCAAACTGCTTTCTGTAAATTAAATCTACAGATAAATGTCTTCAGCTGCAAACCTCCCTCTGGAACATGACAGGGTCAAGGGCAGCGGAAATGGCCTAGTTGTTTAATCTGAGGGAATATGGGACAGCGGCTTAAATCTTCCTGGTATGTCAACAAAACCTCAGATCTTTATCCACAATTTACGAATAAAAACTGGCTACTGATCATGTATCTAACTATTGAATGATCAGAATAGGAGAATCAACACACCTAACAAGGGATTCTTTACCAAGAGAGCAGTGAGAATGTCGCATCTGCTCCCACAGGGAATAACGAAGCACTAAAAAGAATCAGGAGGAAAAGGGAACAGAAGGAAATGCTGATGGGGGGCAGGTGAAAAGAGATCGGAGGAGGCTTGTATGGAGGATTAACCTCCATTTGTTTAGATCTATTCAAACAAATATGATTAAACTGCATTTGTGATGCATCTTGTGCAACAGCATTTTATTATCACAAACATTTAAAATGTCACACTTTGGCATGTTTTATGAAAAAGGGAAACAGAAAAATGGTAATTGGTTCAAAATATAATTATGAGTGGTAACTATTTCCTTTAAAGCAGTGGTTTGCAACCTTTTTCTTTCCACTCACATCTACCTTAACTATTCCCTATGCCATGGGTGTCTGATTAGTAAGGGATTGCTTAAGGTGGAAAGAAAAAGTTTTAATCATCCCTCATTGACTCGTTATGTGCATGGTTTCATAACTCTAAAGGAAATGGGCCAAAGACAATTTTTTCTCAAACAAAATATTTCAGTAACAATTGGGTCAAGAGCAGTGATTCTCAACCTTCCCTTCCCACTCAGATCCCACCTTAAGCAATTCCTTACTAATCACAGAGCACTGATAGCAGAGGGCTTCTTTAAAGTGGGATGAGTGGGAAGAAAAAGATTGAAAAACCACTGCTTTAAAGCGTTCTTCCTTTAAATTGCAAAATCTAAAATAAAGTCAGAACCCACGTCCACGTCCAATGATCAAGTACCATCAGCACTAAGTGAAACACAAAAGTCTGCAGACACTGTGGTTGTAGTAAAAACACAAAATGCTGGAGGTACTCAGCAGGTCTTTTCAGCATCTACAGGAGACACAGATATATTGCCTATGTTTCGGGCTTGAGCCCTTCTTCAAGGAATAAGCCAGAAGCTGGAAATCTCGGAAATTCTCAGAATTCAGACAATGCTGGCTAGGGGAGGAATCCAGACCAACAAAAGGTGTTAATTGGATATCATAAGGGGTGAGGTAAGAACTTATCATGTTTGTGTGAAAGGAGACAATGGAGAGACAGAGATAGGGGAAGGTGACAGGGGAAGAGGTGGGGGGGGGGGGAATAATGAAAGCTAGAGAAGTCGATATTAATGCCATCCGGTTGGAGGGTTCCCAGTCAGGCGTTGTTCCTCCAATTTGCGGGTGGTCTCAGTCTAGCAGTATATGAGACTATGGACAGAGATGTCAGCAGGGGAATGGGATGGAGAATTGAAATGGGTGGCCACTGGGAGATCCACACTATTGCAGCGGACAGAGCCGAGGTGCTCAACAAAACGATCTCCCAGTCTGCATCCAGACTCTCCGACGCAGAGGAGACCACAACGGTGCACTGCATCCAGTGCTCCCATTGTGGGCTCCTGAATAATCAGAGAATCAAAGATTATGGTGAGAAGACAGGGGAGTGGGGCTGAGTGGAAGAATGTATCAGCTCATGATGGAATGGCAGTGCAGACTCAATGAGATGAATGACTTACTTCCACTTATGTTATATCTTACAGTCTTATGGCTTTAGATGTATTCAGTATAGGTAAAAGATTCTCACTATCTATCCTATCTGATCTCTTTATAATGTGATGTGTCTCTGAATGGTCATTCCTCTTTTGGAACATTACATCTCAGACAAAGTCCTAGTGAATCTTGACTATGTCTTTACTAAAGGAATCAAGGAGACAAATAAATTGCAAGAAAGGCTACATCAGCCCTTCAAACCAGCCCATCATTCAACATGATCATGACTGATCAATGCTGGTCTTAACCCCTCTTCTGTTTGATCCCACAGCCCTCATTGCTCCAGTCAATTCAACCTTTACACCGTCAGCGATCGGGCCTGGGTTCGAGTCCCGCACTGTCTGTAAGGAGTTTGTACTAATGGCAGCAGATTCAAACGTGCTGGACTATGGGAGTTGCCAATCCACAGAGCACTGGATAAGAGAGGTACAACCTATACTCCCTTCCCACTGAATACACAAGCTGGGGAAGAAACTACATGCATGCAAGGAAGGAAATGATCAAACATAGTTTTCAAAATTGGCTTTAACATCTTCAGGATGTTCCAAAGCATTTTACAACTGTAATCTGATTCTAGTCAAATTATTATGCAGCATATTGGAGTGAGAAATATTTTAAAGACAGCAAATGAACAAAATATCTGACAGCAAATTGTTCTGAATATGTTACTTGAGAGGTGAACTATCGGACAAGTCGGACAAAATTCCAATCTTTCAGTTACGGTAACTGAGAGTGAAACACAAAACGCTGCAGACGCTGTGATTGAAGTTAAAAACACAATCACAGGAAGAACTCGGCAGGTCTCACAGCATCCATAGGAGGATGCGCGGAGGGGGAGGGGAGGATAAACCAAGTAACTGGAAAGGGTAGGGCATCGAATTCCTCATCTGAAAGACGGCACTAGGGAGGGACAGTGGCATGGGCTAATGAGATTTGAACCCAGAATTTCCTGCACCTAAGGCAAGAGTGTAATCCTTAACAGATTGATCAAAATATGGAACTGGGCAAATGGACACATATATTGCATTTACAAGTATTCGAAAAAGTGAAGAAGATACTGAGTACAGTTAGTGTAGCAGTTAGAGCAGTGCTGTTCCGGCACCAGCAATCCGGATTAGAATCCTGCACCGTCTGAAAGGAGTTTGTACATTCTCCTCATGTCTGCGTGGGTTTCCTACATGTGTTCCTGTTTCCTCCCAATCTTCAAAACATACAGGGGTTGTAGGTTAATTGGGATATTTGGGTGGCACGTGGGTCGGAAGGGCCTGTTACCGTGCTATATGTCTAAATTTAAAATTTTAAAGTGAGCCGTTATTTACAAAAAGAAAAAATGTATCCTGAGGAAGAGAGGTCAGAGGATAAATATAAGATGATTAACAAGAGAACAAGTGGGGGTATGTGGTGGTGGGCACCAAGGTTTTGTGATTGGGAATGTACTACTTGAGAAGATGTTGGAAGAAAATTCAGTAGAAACTCTCAATAAAGAGAAATGGGTAAATTCATTCCCGATGAAGGGTTCAGGCCTGAAACACTGATTGCCTTGCACTTTCTATGGACCTATGGATGTTGTGTGGCCTGTTGAGTTTCTCCAGCACTTTTGTGTATTGCACTTGACCCCTGTTATCTGGAGATTTTCTTATTTAACTCCGTGCGGATAAATTCTTCAAGGAAACAAAGTACAAAGTTACAAGGAGCAGATGAGGCAGCAGGATTAAATGGATAGCTCTCTACCAAAAGGAAACCAAAGCAGTCTTTTCTGTTGATTAAAGGCTGCTGGGGAAGGAGTAAGAGTTTCAATATCATAAAATCTGATCCAACTGCTCAGAGGAGGTATCACATTAAGATTATTGGCAAGAAAATTGGGTTGGTAGTAATTCTTTTTATACAGTGGGGTGTTAAAACACAGAATGCCTGTCCATGATTAAAGCAGAATAAAAACTCCTCAGGGAAAAGATAAAATGCAGGAATTAAAATTTGAAGGAGAGAAGTGGAATATTGAATAGCCCACACAAGCATAGTTCTTCCTGTACTGTAAGATTAAGCAGTTCTACTGACAAAGCTGAATTATGAAGCTTGGAAGATTGAAGATTATCTTTGTGAAAACATCCAAGATTGGCCCGTCTGTGCGGATGCACATAAGCTGTGAATAAATTTGCCACATTTTTTCGAAGGTGCCGCACTTACCGTCTAGAATTATCAAGTCCCAGATTGCCAACACTGTGTCCCAGCAAGGCAAGGATGTGAAAAGGGTCAGGAACCAAGTGGTAATGAACAATAATGGAGCCACTTTCAAGTTCTCCTGTCAGAACATAACAGAATGTGTCAGTTAATAATGATTCAAAATGTGAGAGAAAGGAATGTTTGAGAATTTAACACAGGAGTTAGCATTACCTTCATGCAAAATGGCAAACTAGGTAGATTTGTAATTAAGTGCAATTTTAACTTCTAACATAAAGTACAGAAACAGGCATAAGAGACTTTTAGACAGGCACATGGATGAAAGAAAAATAGAGAGTAATGAGGTAGGTCAGGTTTATTTCTTTGGTAGGGATACATAGGTTGGCACAACATTGAGGGCAAAAGGGCCTATACTATGCTGTACTATGTTCTACGTTAACAGGTCCTCCTGTATGTTTCACCTCACCATCTTTTTTTAAAAACTTTATTTAAAGGTTTTAATCACAGGAATAAAAAGAAAAATTACATTTAAAGAAAAGATATAAAATAAAATAATATAATTACAATACAACATTAATAACCCAACTTAATTCAATCTTACCCCCCCCACATATGCAAGAACTAAAAATCTATATATATTAAAAAAAACCACCCTTCCCCTCCCCCAAATTAAAGAGTGAAGAATTAGTAAAATTAATAATATTATATATTTTAAAAAAACACACACAAAAAGAAAAAAAATATAACAAATAAAAATAATTTAAAAAAGATTTATCAAATCTAAAATATCACATCTAAGAACATACTTAAATCAAACTTAATTGCATATACTTAGCAAATGGAGTCCACTTCAACTTATAAAAAGACATCTTATCTTGGATTGAAAAAGATATCCTTTCCATAATTAAACAAGACTTCATCTCTAAATACCACCAGTCCAAAGTTAGTATTTCTATCTTTCCAAGTAGACGCTATACATTTCTTGGCCACTGCTAAAGCTAAATAGATAAAAGAAATCTGATAATCATTTAATCCTAAATCAATTAATGATTGCATATTCCCTAATAAAAATATATCAGGATCTAATACAACACAAATATTATATAATCTATTAAATATAGATTGAATACCTTTCCAAAACTGTTGCAATCGATCACAAAACCATTTTCTGGTGTTAAGTATAATTGATATATAAAATTATAATTAATCATCGCTAATCTAGCATTAATCAATTTCCAAATACTGTTTTGACAAATTTCCATCCAAGCTTCTTCAGCTATTGTAGAACCTAAATTTTTTTCCCATTTCAACTTATCTTTATCCCAATCTTTCTTACTTTCATTTTCTTGTAAAATACCATACAAATCAGATATATACCCCTTTTCTGGTATTGAAAGTACATATTTCTCAAAGCTAGTTTCGGGCAATAAAGTCATTTGCCGACCACATATCTGTTTTACAAATGATCTTAACTGATAGTACACAAATACAGAATTTCCACTAATACCAAATTTCCTTTATAATTCCTCAAAAGAACAAAAATGTCCTTCAAAAAAACAATCAGTTAAGTTTTTTATTCCTTTCCTTTCCCTTTGTTTCAAAGTGATATTGGAGACCGTAAAAGGAACAAGTTGATTATTATATAATGGCAATCGCCCAGACCATTTATTTTTAAGCCCCATTTTATCAAGTTTACTCATCCATAGATTCAATAAATGTTTCAATATTGGTACATCATAAATTCGTAACAAATTTTTATTCCATCAAAACAAAAATTCATGTGGAGATTTTTCTAAAATAACTGCCAGTTCTATCTTTGCCCAACTGGGCGATCCTCCATATTCATTAATGCACTAAGAAATTTAAATTGAGCTGCCTCATAATAATATTGAAAATTGGGTAATCTCAAACCTCCAAATTGAAAGTCCCACATCAATTTTTTAATTGCTACCCTCAGAAATGTTCCCTTCCATAAAAATTCTCTAACTGCTTTGTATAAATCCTTAAAAAAATAAAAAAAAAATAAGGAATTGATTGAAATAAATATTGCATCCGAGGAAAAATATTCATTTTTATAGTATTAATCCTCCCCAATAAACCTAAAGGTAAGTCGTTCCACCTAATCAAGTCTAGTTTAATTTTTTTTTTATTAAGGGAAGGTAATTAATTGAATATAAATCTTGATATTCTGTATTGACATTAATTCCCAAATATTTAATTTGCTTTGTCCACTTCAATTTTGTAATATTTTTATAAATCGAATAATCATCTTTTTACAAATTGAAAAAATTTCATTTTTAGCTCAATTTACTTTATAACCAGATAATTGACCATAATTTTCTAAAGATTCTTGAATTGCTGGTAAAGAAATATCAGGGTCCACCAGATATAATAAAACATCACGTGCAAATAAATTAATCTTATATTCCTCATTCAAAACTCTCATACCCTTAACATTTTCATTTTGACGTATTAACTATGCCAAAGGTTCAATAACTATAGCAAATAAAGCAGGTGACAATGGACATCCTTGTCTAGTAGACCTTGTTAAATCAAAAGATTCTGAGATCTGTCCATTTGTAGCAACTCTAGCCTTCGGACTATTATATAAAGCCTTTATCAATCCAATAAATGAAGAACCAAAACAAAATTTCTCAAGTACTTTAAATAAAAACTTCCATTCCACTCTATCAAAAGCCTTTCCTGCATCTAATGAAACCACTATTGGATAATTCATTTGAGATTTAAATTTATTTATCAAAGTAATTAGTCGCAAAATATTATCAGACGCATATCTGTTTTTTATAAATCCTGTTTGATCTTTATGCATTATTTTAGGTAAATATTGAGCCAATCTATTAGCCATAACTTTAGCTACAATTTTGTAATCTACGTTTAACCACGATATTGGTCGATAAGAAGAAACCTGTAAAGGATCTTTATCTTTTTTTGGTATAACCGTAATTATTGCATTAGAACAAGATTCAGGTAATTGAAAAGTTTTATAAATTTGCTGTATTACATTCTTATAAATAGAAGATATATCAACATAAAAAGTTTTATAAAATTCTATAGAGAACCCATCTTCACTGGGTGCCTTTCCATTTGGCATATCTCTTATAGCCATTTCAATTTCATTTTCTGTAAAAGATTTATCCAACTCTTGTCTATCTTCTTGATTCAGCTGTGGCAAATTAATATTTTTCAAAAAAGAATCTATTGCATCTTCACTTACATCTTTCCTCATTAATTTCTTTTTGTCTAAAAGTAATACCCAATTTTTTTCTAATTACTGGTATAATCCTGGATAATTGTTCTTTTTTTAACTGCCATGATAAAACTTTATGAGCTTTCTCGCCCCATTCATAAAACTTATGTTTAGTTCGATTCATTAAACATTCAAATCGATATGTTTGTAATTCATTATACTTTAATTTTAAATTAGTTAACTGGTTCTTTTGCATTTCAGTAGCATTTTTTTTTAAATTCTTTTTCACTAACAGTTATCTTTTTCTCCAAATCTTCAATCTCTCTAATTCTCTCTTTCTTTACTTTAGATACATAACTAATAATTTGACCTCGTAAAAAAGCTTTCATTGCGTCCCATAAAACAAAATGACTAGAAACAGAGTTAACATTATTACTAATAAAATCCTCAATTTGTTTTTTTAAATAACTAATAAATTCTGGTTTTTGTAATAACATAGTATTAAATCTCCATCTTGGAGTTCTCTGAACATCTTGTGAACTCTGATATTCTAATAATAATAATGAATGATCTGAGACCAACCTTGCCTTATAATCCACTGATATAACCTTATCCTGCAAATGTGTTGAAATTAAAAAATAATCAATTCTTGAAAAGTAATTATGACGCGAAGAATAAAAAGAAAAATCTTTCTCTGTAGGGTTAAGTCTTCGCCAGATATTAACTAAATTCAAATCTTTCATCATATTAGTCACTTGTACTGCCATCTTAGATTTCTTAATTACTCTTGGATACTTGTCCAATAAAGGCACCAATACCACATTTAAATCTCCCCCAATCATCACATTAGAATTTGCTTGTCCAAGTAATAAAGACACATCTACAATAAAAGCTGTATCTTCAACATTTGGAGCATAAACATCAAGCAAAGTCCAAGCCTCATTAAAAATTGTACAATTCAGTTTTAATAATCTTCCTCCATTTTTCTCTTCATTCTGTAATTGAAATGGTAAATTCTTATGCACCAGAATTGCCACTCCTTTCGCCTTTGAATTAAATGAAGAATAGAAAACTTGTCCAACCCATTCACGTTTAAGTTTCAAATGTTCCTTATCTGTTAAATGAGTTTCCTGCAAAAAAGCCACATCAACTTTTAATTTTTTTAAGTAAGCCGAAGTTGCAACGACCTCCTCCTGTCTCAACCGCTCAATGCGGTAACTCCCACAAGGTAATGGGTGTGAGATAACTCAGCTGATGACTTCTGGAAAATGATGCCTGCCCAGCTCCCTCTCCCAACTCCCGTTTCACATTAAACTATCATCATTATTTGAAATCTCAGAATTTTTTTTAAAATCAACTTTATCACTCCGACCACCATTGTTTCCATTTCTTCTTGGAATTCGGTTTCCATCTTGCGTCTCCACTCTCCTTGGAGACCGTGGTGGACTACATCTTTCCTGAAAATGCATAATTGGCAACAATTGAGCAAAGTCCATAGCTTCCTTAGGATTATCAAAAAATTTTGGTTGATAGCCATCTTGAAAAATCTTCAATACTGCAGGGTATCTAAATGTTGCTTTATATCCTTTTTTCCACAACACTTCTTTCACAGGATTAAATTCACGTCGTTGAGACATAACTTCTTGACTCAAATCCGGGTTAAAAAAAACACGATTGTTCTGAACCATCAAGGGAGATCTTCTTTGTTGTGCGTTTCTTATAGCCACATGCAAAATTGTCTCTCTGTCATAATAATTTAAACAACGAACCAGAACAGGTCTTGAATTTTGTCCTGAAAAAGGCTTTCTTCTCAAAGCTCTATGGGCACGTTCCAATATTAAGCCTTCCAGAAACTTATCTTGTCCTAACACTTGTGGAATCCATTCAGTGAAAAATTTTCTTGGATCTGTTCCTTCCATATCTTCTGGCAAACCAACAATTTTTATATTATTCCGTCTAGATTGATTCTCCAAATAATCAACCTTTTTCGCTAAATTTTTATTCTGAATTTGTAAAGTTTCAATTGTTTTATTTACATCTTGTATTTGATCTCGTACCTCGACTATGGCTTGGTCACAAACATCAAGTCTTTCACTCGTTTCAAGCTTAAAAGCTCCATAATCAACCATCTGTTGGATATTAATGTCCACCAAAGTATTAAGCTTAGTATTAACTTGAACTAAAGCCTTACCTATTTCTTTTATTGTAGAAGATAACTTAGATTCAAGATTCTTAATAAGCATATCTACTGGAATAGATTCAGGCACAATAGGATCTTGCTGTTTCTGTATAGCAAAAGGGTCTTCTATTCCTTCCCTTGATTTAACTGCTTTTCTTACAGTATGACTGCGTGTGGAAACCCCTGCCACAACCTCCTCAGCAGTATCTGGTGGCTGATGGCCAGGGTTGTCCTTAACCCATATTATATCAAATGCCTTCATTACATCGATGTCTGTTGAAGTCTTCATTACTGGTGGTGCATTTCGCAGCGCCACCGCTACATCAATTTCAGAGTCGGGTTTTCAGCTGGCAGCGTCCCAGCTGTTCTAGCTATCAAAGATTCACTGACAGCGCTCACAGCGGGCGTTGATTCACGCGCACAGCGCCTGGCTAGCCCTTTGTTCCAAGGGCTACCGGGCGCCATCTTTAAAGAGCCCTACCGATAAAGAGCAGAGCTCCGTTGCTGAATCTTGTACCTCTCTTCCTGGATCCATTCCACGCTGAGTCCTGGCTTCTTGTAAACAGCTAGGCTCAGATAACCTCGGGAAATGCAGTTTCCTAACGATCTGTTGCCTTTTTCTTTTACTTCTTTTCAGCAGTTGTACCATTAGAAACTAATTCAACACCTCTAACTATTTCTAGACTTTTAAAAAGTTTTAACGGGCACTTGTAGACAAAACAATAACAAAGAGTCAGGAGAGGACTGGAAGGCACGTCTGTTCCTTACACCATCTTGCCACGCCCCCCTCACCTCACCATCTTAACATAACCTTCTCTTCCTTTCTTCTCCAGCTAAAATTGTTGACTCCAATGACAGCAAGTCCCAATTCTCACCAATTTCTGGGTAAAGGCATTCTCCTCAATTCATTATTGGATTTATAAAAACTACAATTGGTTTATGAAAGAGATGTTACCATGTGTTGCCAGAGACGGGGCATTCGGTGCTTCAGCAGCTGTTGAAAGATTTTGGCATGCCGTTGGATTCTGCAAAGCAAACAGTTACATTTCAATGTGCAGACAAAAACGTGAGGCAGAAAGATTTACAAGCATAGCAACTTGTATTGAAACAGAACCTGTATCAGAGCATCCCAAGGTGCTTCACATGCAAACAATCAATCAAAAAAAAAGATCTGACACCAAACCATGTATAGACATTAATGCTGATGACCAAATGCTTTGTCAGAGAGAGAAATACAGAGCTGCAAATGCTAGAATCTTGAGTAAATAGGAACTGTAGGCACAAAGCAGTTCAAGCATAACAGGAAGCATCTATGGAGAGCATTGGACAGTCAACTAAGATCAGACCAGATTTTGATTTATTGTCAGAGTACATAAATGACATCACAAACAACCCCAAGATTCTTTTTTTTCTTCTTCAGGTCAGGCAGAATTACCAATATGGGTCTCTCTGGAATCTAATTTTGTTACAAAATTTTCTATTATTTCCATTCTCGGATCCTCACGGAGGATCTTTAACTGATAACCCAGTGGTGAAACATACTTTGAGGATCTGATACAATTTAAATAACATTTTGGTTTAATGGGATTTTCTCTTTCTAGTCCAATTTTTTCTAATCATTTCTTTAAACCTTTCATGATTGACATAACTTTTAAAGAACGGTATAGAATGGGCATTAAATGTTTTAAAGATTTATTTGTCCAAGGAAGTCTTGCTTCTTTTGATTAACTTTCAGTTAAATATAGATTACTAAATACTTATTTTTTCATTATTTACAGATTAGAGATTTTTTTGCTATCTCAATTACATAGATTCCCTATGAGCTCTGTTAAGAATTTAATAGATGTAATTTTTAATTTACAACTTTTTTTATATAACGGTTCAATATCTAACATCCATGGCATGTTGTTGGGAATAAGAGAGGCTCTTTTAGATAAAATTTTAAACATTTTAAAATTAAAAAATTTGAAACTGGGAACAGGACCTACAGTTTTTAATCTATGAAGAAACTTGGAATGCAATTTTTAAAATTGGTTAATACCACATCTTTATCTGATCATCACTCCCACCTGCAATTTAAAGTAGTCCATAGGGCTCATAAGTCCAAAGTCAAATTATCTTGTTTTTATGCGGATGTATCTTTTCGTTGTGATAGATGCAACAATGGAGATGCTTCATTAATTCATATGTTTTGGACATGCCAGTCTTGAGAAATACTGGAATGAAGTATTTCAAACTTTTGCTGAACTTTTTAAAGTTTATTTTAAGCCTCATCCTTTTAAGTGCCTTGTTTGGCATCATTGGAGAGACACATAATTCTAATGGCATCTAATTTGCATGTATTAGCTTTTTTTTTCTCTTATGACTAGGTGGACAAATTGGCTCAAATGGAAGGACGTTGCTCCACCTATTCATGCTCAATGGCTATGTGACATTATGTCATGTTTAAATTTAGGGAAGATTCAATGCTCAATTTCCAATTTGAATTAAAATTTTCAAATACTGTGGGGACTTTTTATGAATTGTTTTCAGAATCTCTAATTTAAAATGAAAGCAGAAGTGTTGACTTATAAGGTTATTTATTACTTTGTTTAGGAATCCTTTTTTTCTCTCATTGCCAAACAGCTTCGTTTTTGGTAGTGGATTTAGATTTTTTTTACTGTAATACAATGTGCTTCATTGGGAATGTGGGTACCTTGGATGAACTGGTATGATCTAAGTGTAATGTACTATTTTTTGACTTTTAATATGTATTCTTATACACTCTATTTTTCAATGTGCAATTTCAATAAAAATATTGAAAAAGAGAAAAAAAAATGGCTTGTTCTTCAACAACACTGGGAAACTCCCTTGATCTTTATTGAAACACAAGGAAATATATCTGAACAAAAACCTGGAATTTCAGTTTAACATATAAATGCACGTTAAAAAAATGCAGAAAAAATTGAATATAGTGACTTCTCAGACTGTTGCTTCAATTAACAGAGTAATGAAAAAAAAAACCCCTCCTTACCTAATTAAATAGCTTCAAGAAGAGATAAATCAAGCTTCTGCACTAAACCCTGGGACATGTAACAGCTCCATTCAATGATTCAGTGTTTCAATTGAAACCCATTTAATTACACTGCGTAGTCTTTCCTAGGATTGAATAAATAAACACCAGCCAACATCTTGGGTTGAGAAAGGAATATGGAAAAAAAAAACTGGAAGAACTCTGTGGTAGAGGAACTCGACAAAAGTAGAGGGATGGTTGACGTTTCGAGTTGATCCCTAAACCTTCAGGCATCCTTCTACCTCCACCGATGCTATCTGGCCTGCTGAGTTCCTCCAGAAGATTGTACTTTGCTCCTGGTTGCAGGACCTGCAGCCTCTCATTTTAATTTAGACATACAGCATGGCAACATACCCTTTCGGCCTACGAGTCCCATGCTGCCCAATTACACCCAATTGACCTACAACGCCCGATATGTTTCAAAAGATGGGAGTAAACCGGAGCCTCTGGAAAAAAAAACCACGCAGGCACGGGAAGAATGTACAAATGCCAGTCCTGATCGGTGGTGCTGTATCAGCATTGCCCTGACCACTAGGCAAACTGTGCTGCTATGTCTCTAAAAAAAAAGTATATCCTGGTTTTTTTCAAATTAATTGTTGGGATCTGAGCATTGAAGGCAAGGGACACATTTGTTGCCCATTCTCGTTGTCTTCAAAACGTGATATTAGCTATTCAGTAACAATCAATAAGAACTTGATGCAACCAAGCTTATCTTGTGGTATTTGATGAGGTCTTAAGGCACAAGCTTAAAGGTTCCACTTTCTGTTAACTTATCCTTTCATTTTTTTTTATTTAAAGCATTTCTATGGTAATATTACACAGTATAATAATAACAACACAAGCCCATCCTCAAGGACCCTCACCACTCAGGCCATGCCCTCTTCTCACTACCACCATCAAGAAGGAGGTGCAGTCAAAGGATCCAAGAATATTTTTACTTGGAGACATTTATGAAAATGATATAAAATTGAAATTGGACAAATACCAAGAAAAATTTTTAGTATTGCAATAGCAACTACAGAGAAATGTATAGCGATATCATGGAAAGATGATAAGGAAGTGTTATTAAGTAGATGGTATAATGAGATGCAAAATCGTATACCTTTGGAAAAATTTACGTATAGTTTAAGGAATCAAGTTGAAAATTTTTATACTATTTGGAAACCATATATGGATTTCATGGATAATTTTCCATCCACCTCTTCTATCTTATCCACTCCTGTTAATTATTAATTAGAAATTTAATGATTGTCTATGCAAATATTATTGTATATTAAATGGTAGGTGTTTCTTTCTTTCTTTTCTTTCCTTTTCTTACTTTTGGGTGAGGGGGGATGGGGAGAAAATATATAAAAGTACTTTTTTTTGTATCATTAGCTACGGATATTTGATTAACATTTTATTTATTTTTTCCTGTAATGATGCAAACAATTAAATATTTTTTTTTAAAAAGGAAGGAGGTGCAGGACCCTGAAGATGAATACCCAACAATTCAAAAACAGCTTCTTTCCCTCCGCCATCAGATTTCTGAACGAACAATGAACCCCAGACATGACCTCACTTTCTCTTCTTTTTGCATTAATCTATTAATTTTTTTTAAATCTTCTATTTATGAATTGTACTTTATAGCAATTTTGCACCTGTAATTCACAACACTGCAGCTACCAAACAACAAATTTTGACACATGTTCATGACAATAAACCTGATTCTGTGTGACTTTTTAAATATTGCACATAACTTCTGAGGCTTTAATACCAAAATGATGGGGCAACTGGGCAAAATTTTCAACAAAATTTAAGGCATTAGTTAAAAAAAAAAACACTTGCTTTATTTCTTTAAGCACTAATTTTCACTCAATGAAATTACAATTTACAATGATGCTGGTAGTCTATTGGACATCTGAAGTTTGCCTTTTCATCTTAAGTCAAATAGTTTGGACAAAGACTCGAAACTTTAATTTACAGGTTCACAAGAAGACTTAGTTTCAAGTCAAGTTTATTGTCATCTGATTGCACAAGTACAACCCGATGAAACAGCGTTCTCCGGTCCTTGGTGCAAAAACACGCAGACACACATCCAGGCATAACACACACATATAGACAAACAATACACATGCAGGACAAGTATTTAATCTATAAAAATAAATAAATAAATACGAGAGTCTCGGAGGGTTGGTGTGAGCAGTTATTTTGGGCATTCACCATTCTCACTGCCCATGGGAAGAAGCTGTTCCTCAGTCTGGTGGTACTGGCTCTAATACTCATGCACCTCTTCCAATTTCATACTCACTATGAAGGCCATCACTCACAATTTGGGAGGTTGTTCTTTTTCACTTGGTAAATAATCTTTTGGCCTTATCTCTGTGGAGCAGATTGTCCTGGTGTCTCTGCCAAAATTTATCATCAAACCATTGCCACAATAGAGCGTAGAGTATCTGTTCAAATTTGGATTGCCTTTTGGGAAGTTTGCTGAGCCACCAACTTGCTACTACAATATTCACTTTGGAAGGAAAAATAGAAGATCAGAATATTACTTCAATGGCAAGCGATTGCAGCATGCTGCCGTGCAGAAGGACTTGGGAGGGTTTGTGGACGAATCACAAAAGGTTGGTTCGCAGGTGCGGCTGGCTATCGAGAAGGCAAATGAAATGTTGGCCTTCAATGCTGGAGGGATGGAATTTAAGAGCGGTGGGGGGGGGGGGGGGGCTGGGGCTATGCTGTAACTGTACAAGGTACTGGTGAGATCACATCTGGAGTACTGCATGTAATTCTGTCTCCTTACTTCAAGAGGGATTTACTGGTTTGGGAGGCAGGGCAGAGGAGATTCCAGAAATGAAGGGATTGGTCTATGAGGAGAGATTGAGTTGTCTGGGACTATACTTGCTGGAATTCAGAAGAATGATAGGGTATCTTATAGAAACATAAAATTATGAAAGACATAGATAAGATAGAAGTGGGTAATGTATTTCCATTGGTGGGGAGACCATAACTAGGGGACAGAGCCTCAAGATTCAGGGTAGCAGATTTTGGACAGAAATGAGGAGAAACTGCTTTTCCCAGAGGGTGGTGAATTTGTGGAATTCGCTGCCCATGGAAGCAATGGAGGCTACCACTGTAAATATATTTAAGACAAGGTTGGATAGATTTTTACTAGTAGGGGAATTAAGGGACATAGTGAAAAGGCAGGTAGGTGGAGATGAGCCCATCATCAGATCAACCATGATTATCTCATTAAATGGCGGAGCAGGCTCGAGGGGCCGAATGGCCGACTCCTTCTCCTCTTTCTTATGTTCTTACAATGACAGCTGGACTTCTCAGGTGACTGTAAAGCACTTTTGTATAATGTTGTGGAAGGCACGGTGGAAGTACAAATCAGAGTTGGGGAGCACTAGATAGAGACAAGCATGCGCACACACAAGCATATAAGCACACATTCTTTCACTTGATTTATAATTAAAGACACATACGTGTCCAAAGAATGTTCATAAAATCCTGCAAGGTATTTGTTCTGTCCTAGAAGGACCACCAAAGCCCAGAACGCGTCCTCCTCCTGCATGTTCATGAGCAGCATGGCCGCTATGTATGACATTCCTAGCAAAACAAAAGTTAGAAATAAATTGACGTGGAATTCACTAAAAAAAATTGCATGCAGAGTTAATAAAAAATTTGCTAATGAACACAAAATGATAGAAGGTAATTTAAATGGTAACTATCTGATTCCCAGCTGGGAGACACACAAGGCTCAATTTGGTTCTGGCACGCGATTCTCACTTTTGGGGGTCTCCACACACTGATCCCAAGCCGGATGAGGTTAAGCTAGGTAATGTCATCACACCAACGGTCTCTCAATCTTCCTCACTACTGTAAGGCTCACCCTTATTGCAACAAATTTCCTAATAGAGTGGAAGGAACCTACAGAACAGGGACCATCTCGACTTCAAAATCTCTCCAACTCTAGTCTTCCAATTATAGCATCCCCGGTGATACAAGGGCTTGATGAGATCTATCCAAGGTTATTTAGAGACGAGATTGTTGAGGCCTTGTAACCACAGGCAAGGTCCCAAAGGACTGGAGAAAAGTAAAAGTTGTTCCTGTTTAAGAAGGGCAAGAGAGACAAACCGGGAAGTTATAGACTAGTAAGCTTTACATTATTGGAGAGGACATTTAGGAACAGGATCTGCTCACATCTGGAAAAAACATGGATTTATTAGGGATAGTCAAGCATGAGTTTATGAAGGGGAGGTTGCGCTTTACAAAAGTGATTTGAGTTTTATGTGGAGGTGATGACGATGTTTAGGGTAAATGGAGCAAAAGATGTTTTATACATGGACAATAAAGCTTTCAACAAAGTTTCTCATGGCAGGCTTATCCAGAAGGTTAGAGGCATAGGATCCATGGTCACTTAGAAGATTGGATTCAAATCTGGCTTGGCCATAGAAGACAGAGAGTAGCGACATGGAGGGGTGTACCTCTAACTGGAGATCAGTGAACAACGGAATTCTACAAGGATCGTACTAAGAACTCTCCTATTTGTGATACACATGTGATTTGGATAAAAATGCATGTGGGCTGATCTGTTAGTTTGCAGTCATCACAAAAATTGACAGAATTGTGGATAGTGAGGAAGATTCCCAAAAGATTCATCAGCCTACAGACCAGAAATGTGGGCAGAAAAATGGCAGATGGAGCTTAATTAGGCCACGTGAGGTGTTGCGCTGGGCAATTTAAATGCAAGAAGTAAACAGTTAATGATGGAACCAGAGAAGCATTTGTGTATAAAGGGATCTTGGGGTGCAAATCTATAGCTCCCTGAAAGTGGCACCTTTTTCCCAAAGGTGAGAGTAGTAAACACTAGAGGAGATCTGTACAAAGTGAGGGGAGGAAAATTTAGGGGAGACATCAAGTGTAAGTTGTTTTTTTAATCACAGAGTTGTGGGTGTCTGGAATGCTTTGCAAGGGGTGGCGATGGAGATTTGAAATGTGTGATCAAGGTTTAGTTGATGCACAGGATCAACTTCAAGATGAAAATAGAATAATTGAAACATTGCAGATCCAAAATAAAAATTTAGCAAAAAAGGTTGATTATTTGGAGAATCAATCTAGATGGAACAACGTGAAAATTGTTGGTTTGCCAGAAGGCATAGAAGGACCAGATCCAAGAAAATTTTTTTACTGAATGGATTCCACGAGTGTTAGGACAGGATATATTCCCTGAAGGTTTAATACTGGAACGTGCTTATAGAGTTTTAAGAAGAAAATCTTTTTCAGGACAGAATCCAAGATCTGTTTTGATCCGTTGTTTAAACTATTGTGACAGAGAGACAATTTTACATACGGCTATTAGAAATGCCCAGCAAAATAGATCTCCTTTGATGGTTCAGAATAATCCTGTTTTCTTCTATCAAGATTTGAGTCAAGAAATTATGTTTCAACGACGCGAATTTAATTCTGTGAAAGAACGGATGTGGAAAAAAAGACATAAGGCAACATTCAGGTATTCTGCGGCACTGAAGATTTTTTAGGATGGAAATTAGCCAAAGTTCTTTGACAATCCTAAAGAGGTTATGGACTTTGTTCAGTCTCTACCAATCATGCAGTTTCAGGAACGATGTAGTCCTTCAAGGTCTCCAAAGAGAGTAGAGATGTAAGGTGGGATCCAGTTTTTTAAAAGAAATGGAAGCAATGGTGACCGAAGTGGTAACGTTGATTTAAAAAAAATAAATCTTTTATCTTTTTTTTTGAGAAGAGTTTAAATAGTTTAAATAATGATGTTAGTTTAATGAAATGGGAGTTGGGAGAGGGAACTGGGTGGGCACTAGTTTCCAGAAGTCATCAGCTACCTGTGAGTTATCTCACACCCAATATTTTGGGGGAGTTACTGCTTTGGGCAGTTTAAACAGGAGGAGGTAGTTGTGACCTCCAACCTGTTTTTTTTCTTTTTAATTTTTGGGTTAAGAAGTGAAGGTTTTTTTAAATTATTCTTTTTAAATAAATAATTTTTTTAAACTCTGTTTTCTGATTGTAATTGAGAGGGAATTAGGAGGTTTTTTTTCTCTTTTTTTGGGGTTTTTTTTCTCTTTTTTTTCTTTCTTTTAAGAGGATGATGTCACAGAAGATAATAAGTCAAAAATTGAGGATGTTGAATTAGATGAAGAGGAAGATGAGGGGAAAGGTGATAAGAAGAAAAAGAAGAAAACCAAGTACAAATACATTGAGGGAGAAGAGTTTAATAAAATTAAGTTAATTTCGATAGAGAATTTTGAAGATGTTATAAATGAAGAATATGGAGAATTTTATAAGAGTTTGAACTTTTTTCTTTTTTTTTCTTTTTTTATATAAGGGGAGGGGAAGGGAATAAAAAGTTTATCTGATCTTGTTTTTCTAAGGGATGTTTTTGTTCTCTCGATGAATTATAAAGGAAACTTGGTATTAATGGAAATGTTGTATTTATGTATTATTAATTATGATTTTTTGTATAACAGATATGTGGTTGATATATGATTTTAATATTTGAACTTAGTTTTATAGTGGATTTCATTTTTGTTAGTAATTTTTTTTGTTGTTAAGTTTTATCCTTTTTTTTGTAAGTGGGGTTTTTTCTATTTTATTTACAACATTGTTAATTAATTCTTCACTCTTTATTTTGGGGGGGAGGGTTGGACTAATTTTAAATTAGATGATTAATGTTGTGTTATAATTATTGGGGGGGTTAATTTGTGTAGTTTAATGATGTAGTATTCTAATTTTTATTATCTTATTTTTTATTATTTCTTTAAATGTAATTTTTATTTTATTCATGTCATAAAATTTTAAATAAAGTTTAAAAAAAAATTAAGAGATGGGGAAGTGCAGAGAGACCTAGGGGTACTTGTACATCAGTCTCTGAAGGTGAGCATGCAGGTACAGCAGGCGGTTAAAAAGGCAAATGGTATGTTGGCCTTCATATCAAGAGAGTTTGAGTATAGGAACAAGGATACCTTACTGCAGCTGTACAGGGCCTTGGTGAGACCCCACCTGGAGTATTGTGTGCAGTTTTGGTCACCTTATCTAAGGAAGGATGTTCTTGCAATGGAGGGAGTGCAGAGGCGATTCACCAGGCTGATACCTGGAATGGCAGGAATGACTTATGAGGAAAGATTGCACAAATTGGGATTGTACTTGCTGGAGTTTAGAAGATTGAGAGGGGATCTCATAGAGACCTATAAAATTCTGGCAGGACTGGACAGAATGGATGCAGATGGGATGTTAAAAATGATGGGAAAATCCAGAACCCGGGGCCATGGTTTGAGGATAAAAGGCAAACCATTTAGGACCGAGATGAGGAGGAATTTCTTTACCCAGAGGGTGGTGAATCTGTGGAATTCATTGCCACAGAGGGCAGTAGAGGCAGGTTCATTAAATCTATTTAAGAGGGAATTAGATCTATTTCTTCAGTATAAGGGTATTAAAGGTTACGGAGAGAAGGCGGGGATGGGGTACTGAACTTTAAGATCAGCCATGATCTTGTTGAATGGCGGAGCAGGCTCGAAGGACCTACTCCTGCTCCTATCTTCTATGTTTCTATGAACTTGAAGTGGAAAATAATTTGAGAAGAATGACATGGGCAAGTGGATGGTCTAACATTGTTGAAAGGTGTGGACAGAGTAGACGTGGAAAGGTTGTTTCCCGTGATGGGAACGTCTAGGTCAAGAGGGCACAACTTCAGGATTGAAGGGCGACCGCTTAGAACAGAGATGTGGAGGAATTTCTTCAGCCAGAGAGTGGTGAATCTGGGGAATTTGTTGGCACAGGTCATTGTGGAGGGCGGGTCATTGGGTGCATTTAAGACAGAGATTGATAGGTTCTTGATTAGCCAGGGCATCAAAGGTTGTGGAGAGAAGGCCGGGCAGTGGGGCTGAGTGGGGAAATAGATCAGCTCGTGATTAAATGGCAGGGAAGGCTTGATGGGCTGAATAGCCTAATTCTACTCCCTTGTCTTATGGTTTCATTCTGTATTTTTCATCATCAAATTCAAAGTTATGATGTTACACAATCAAGTGGACTTTTTCTTCAGCGAAATTCCCATACTTTCATCAGAACAAGTATTAACTTCCTTTTTTTGCAGCAACAGTAGTTCAACTCATCACAGAAACCATCTCATCCCTGCCATCATTTTAAGAAATTGTTTCTAAATTCCCACTTGGGATGACCTGCAAATATTTCCTGAATGTGCACAGCTTTCAAACTGGGGGATAATCAATCACCATTCTTTGGCTTGGCTTCGCGGATTTATGGAGGGGTATGTCCACGACTGCTGCAGGCTCGTTGGTGACTGACAAGCCGATCCGGGACAGGCAGGCACGGTTGCAGCGGTTGCAGGGGAAAATTGGTGGGTTGGGTTGGGTGTTGGCTTTTTCCTCCTTTGTCTTTTGTCAGTGAGGTGGGCTCTGCAGTCTTCTTCAAAGGAGGTTGCTGCCTGCCGAACTGTGAGGCGCCAAGATGCACAGTTGGAGGCGAGATCAGCCCACTGGCGGTGGTCAATGGGGCAGGCACCAAGAGATTTCTTTAAGCAGTCCTTGTACCACTTCTTTGGTGCACTTCTGTCTCGGTGGCCAGTGGAGAGCTCGCCATAGAACACGATCTTGGGAAGGCGATGGTCCTCTATTCTGGAGACATGACCCACCCAGCGCAGTTGGGTCTTCACCATTACTGACGGCAAATGCGGTTAAGACAGGAAAATGGACATAAGGAAGACAAGCCTTGACCTTACTTCATAGTGGAACAGGCTCAATACCTCATTTGCTGTGAAATTACATGCTCAAACAATTACAGATAATTATCATACATTTGCTTCATGCTGATCTGCATCATTGACTTAATTTTTCATCAAATAGAATTAGGGAGGGGGGGGGAAAGAAAAGAACATTCTGGCAAAATGCCAGAATTGCCTTACTGTAAGGAGCGTCAGGCAATACTAATGGAAACTCTTTGTCTGCTTTATGGGAAACAAAAGGAAATTTTGTGTAATATTATATTGTCTGTTTTATTACATAACCATAAAAGAATCTTGAAATGAGTCTTGAGAAATCCCTGTTCAAATCTAACAGAGCAAACTTGGTATCCTGGAGAGTGGCTGTGAGCCATTTTAAAGCACCTTATCACGTGGTCAGGACAACCCAGTGGTTCTCAACCCTTTTCTTTCCACTCATATATCTCTTTGAGTATTTCCTCTGTCATCAGTGCTCTGTGATTAGTAAGGAATTGCTTAAGGTGGATGTGGGTGGAAAAAAAAGTTTGAAAACCACTGTTTTAATTGTCCCTAATTGACTTGTTATGCGGACGGTTTCGTAACCAAAGGAAATGGGCCAATGACAATTTTCCTCAAGCAAAATATTTCAGTAACAATTGGGTCTAGAGCAGTGATTCTCAACCTTCCCTTCCCACTCAGATCCCACCTTAAGCAATCCCTTACTAATCACAAAGTACCTTAAAGTGGAATGTGAGTGGAGGAAAAAGGTTGAGAACCACTGCTTTAAAGCAAGCAATGAGCAACACTCCACCAGCTTTTGAAAATGTAAAATAAGTCCTGCACATGGTGAAAAAGGGAAGTATGAGATCTTTACCTTATTTATCTAGCAACCAGATAGCTTCATCAGATTATCATTAGGGTGATCTTGGCCTCCCCCAGTCAAAAATATTCCCATTATCCACCCCCCCCCTCTACTTTCTCTGCAACTTAAAGTTAACATCTTTTTTCTCTTCCCAGCTCTCACCAAAGATCTGACCCAAAACATTAACTGTTTTGAATTCCACAGATGGTGCCCTGACCTGCTGAGTGTTTCCAGCTTTTTCTAAATTTTTTAAATCTAATGTTTTTATGTTTAGATATACAGCACGATAACAGGCCATTTCAGCCCACAAGCTCGTGCCGCCCAATTACACCCAATTAACCGACCACCTGGTACGTTTTGAACGATGGGAGGAAACTGAAGCCCAAGGGGAAATCCACACAGATGTGAGGAGAATGTACAAACTCCTTACAGACAGTGTGGGATTCGAACCCTGGTTCCAATTGCTGGTGCTGTAACAGTGTTGCGCCAACTGCTACAGTAACTGTGCAGCTCCTCTCCCACGCTAACTGTGTTCATTTACTTGATAACATTTTTTATGAAGCATATTTTAAGATGTTAAAAATCGGTCTATGTGGAAGCATTTCATCCATATTTAACCACACACAGCTGGCCTTAGGCACCATAATGCTTTGGTACTAGAAGTCTAAACACTGGAGGAACTCAGCCAGTCTCTCAGCGTCCATAGGAAGTAAAGATATATTAACGAGGAAGGACTCAGTCCTGAAACGTCAAGGTATGAGTGAAAAGCAGGCAGGGCCCTATATTAAAAGGCTGAGGAAAAGGGAACAAAGGGAGGGGGAGGAGTACAGATCAACAGACAAAAGATTTCTTCAATTGGGCATGATAAGAGGAAAAGTGAGAGGTGATATTAGCTCCAAGAAAGAAGACAAAGGGGAAATGGGAAGATAGAGAGAATCAGAACTGGAGGAAATGGAGACAGGGGGACAAAGATGTAGGTGTAAGTTTTAACAGAAAATGGAGAAGTTGATGTAATGTCATCCGGTTGAAGGGGGCCCAGACAGAAGATGAGGTGTTGTTCCTCCACTTTGCAGGTGGTCTCAGTCTGGAAGTGCACGAGACCATGGACGGACATGTCGGCAAGGGAATGGGATGGGGAATTGAAATGGGAGATCCATGCTATTGCAATGTTTCACGGCAATAGAAATTTGCACTGAACACAAGAGCAAAGGAATAGGAGGCCACTCAGCCCCTTATGTCTAACCCATCATTTAGTGTGATTATGCCTGATCTATTCTGAGCCAGTTACCCATAACTGATTTGTCTTTTAAATTATTATCTATATTCATATTTAATATTCCTGATGATCTGGCCTTCACCAACTTCTGGGACAGGAAATTCCACAGATTCACAACACTTTTCAAAAAAAAAAGCATTTAAACAGGTGAAGCATTTAAATAGCACAGTCCTCAAAAAAAAATCAGAAGTCGTACTCTAGATACAACTGCTAAATTTGAAGAAACAGGAAACCATTTATTGATGACTTTATTGATGATGTTGTTCCATGAATTAACTTTCCTTTCCAGATGTAATAAAATTCTTGGCGTTTTTGTTACCTGTAGGTGTGGAATGAAGCTATATTTTAAATTATTCGACAGATCCTTGGGATAGGCCACTCAGTTGGTTTTTAATTTTTTTTTAGTAGATTAGTTGTTTTGTTTTTTACATATAATATTATAATTATTTCTTTATCTCTGTTTTCTTTGTTAGGAGAATTATTTCTAATATGTCACATTTTCACTCTGGAATTTATATCTGATACTTGTGCCATGTCGACTTGGACAGACCATTTTAATTGTTTTATTTCTCTATTCCTATGCTGTGTATATTATAAAATGTTAATAAAAAGATTGAAAAAGAAAGGGCTCAAGTCTGAAATATCGGTTCTTTGCACTGTTTGACCTGCTGAGCTTCTCCAGCATATTGTGTGGTGTTTTTTTAAAAAACTTCAACCACAGATTTTTGTGATTTACCATTTAAACATGTACTTGGATCAGAAAGGCAAAGAGGTATATGTTCCTAACACAAGCAAGTGGGATTAGCATAGAAAGCCATAGCAATTGGCAGGTATGAAGGAGGTGGGCTGAAAGGGTGTGCTCTTGTGATGTGCGATCAATGAGATGTCTAAATCCCTCAGTTTTAAATGACCAGCCCTTTACATCTTGTCTGCTTGAGAAAGATATCAGGGTATCAAAGGTTATGGGGAGTGGGTTAGGGATCAGTTCATGATGGAATAGCTGAGTGGACTTGATGGGCTGAATGGCCCATCATCTATCCTATATCTTATGGTCTAAAATATCTCAATGCCAACTCTGTCAAGCCTCCTTCAGATCTTGTTTGAATGTCACCACTCGATCTTCCAAACACTAAGAAATACAGATCTAACCTGTGCAGCTTATTTTGACAGGACAACCCTCTTAATTCAGAAAAAAAATATTGGAGGAACTCAGCAGGACTCGCAGCATCCACAGGAGGTAAAGATATACAAGCAATGTTTCAGGCCTGACCCCTTCTTCACAATATGACTGAGAGATCAAGAAAGGGGAGGGTGTTGCTAGAGGGGTCTCTGCACCCCCGCAACTGGATCCTCAACTTCCTTATTGGAAGATCACAGTCAGTACAAATTGGAAACAACATCTCCTCCTCACTGACTATCAACACAGGCGCACCCCAAGGATGTGTGCTTGGGCCCCTGCTCTACTCATTATATACCCATGACTGTGTGGGCAAGTACAATTCCAATGCTCCCTACAAATTTGCCGATGACACCACAGTTGTCGGCAGAATCACAAACAGCAAAGAGGAAACATACAGGAGGGAGTTAGATCAGCTCATTGAGTGTTGTCACACCAACAACCTTGCTCTCAACATTAGCAGAACCAAGGAGATGATTGTGGACTTCAGGAGGAAGTCAGGGGAATACCACCCAATCCTCATCGAGGGGTCAGTAGTGGAGAAGGTCAAGAACATCAAATTCCTGGGTGCCAGCATCTCTGAGTATCTGTCCTGGTGCCTCCATGTCAATGCAATCATAAGGAAGGCTCACCAGCGCCTATACTTAACAAGCTGTTTGAGGAGATACAGTATGTCACCAAAAACTCTTGAAAACTTCTACAGGTGAACCGTGGAGAGCATTCTGGATGGTTGCATCACTGTCTGGTACGGAGGTCCCAACGCTCAGGACAAGAATAAACTCCAGAGGGTTGTTAACTCGGCCTGCGACATCACAGGCACCAGACTTCACTCCATTGAGAACATCTACAAGAGGCGGTGACTTAAGAAAGCAGCCTCTACCCTCAAGGATCCCACCACCACCCTCTTCACTCTGCTACCATCAGGAAAAAGGTACAGGAGCCTGAAGATGAGCACTCAGCGGCACAGATTCTTCCCCTCTGCCAGCAGGTTCCTGAATTATCAATGAACCAAAGCACTGGTTTTACTTTGATTTTTCATGCACTATTTTTATTTGTTTTGTAAGGTGGTTTATTTGAAAGTTTGCCCTGTGACGCTGTTGCAAAACAACAAATTTCATGACTTATTCATGACAATAAATTCTGATTCAGGTTCCGATTCATTTTTTTTTAAACCAAAGATATAGGAACTCGCAAGGTTTAACTCTAAAATGTAAAAAAAAAATCAGGGAATTGTGTAAATCCATTTGATGTGAAAAAAGCTGCCTGGTTTAACTCTGAAACTTCAATGCTGAAAAAAATAAACAGTTATCTGTAAAGTGAAGGTGTGAATTTTCCCCTTTGATCAAATGCTATGAATACAGGTTATGTTAAAAAAAACACGTTCCAATAAAATGGAACACCATTGCCCCCTAGAGCCCAACATTTTGCACACACATTGCTGGATAAACTCAGTGGGTCAAACTCCATCTCTGGGAGAAAAAGAATGGTCAATATTTCAAGCTAAACCTCTTTGTCAAGACCTTTAAAAGGGTTTGGCTTAAAACATTGACCATTCTTTTTCCTTCCACAGATACCATCAAGGAACCCCCCCCCCCCCCCCACCCAGGCCTTGCCCTATCATTGGGAAGGGAGTACAGGAGCCTAAAGTCAAACATCCAGCAGCACAAAAGCAGCTTCTTCCCCTCCGCCATCAGATCCCTGAACAGACAGTGAACCCCAGACACTAACTCACTCTTTACTCTTCTTTTGCACTATTTATTTGTCAATAGTGAATTTACAGAAATGTAATTTATAACAAATTTTTGCACCTTGTTCTGTGCAATATTGCTGCTACAAAGCAACAAATTTTGTGACACATTCTCAGGGCAATAAACCCGATTCTAATTCCCTCCAGCAGATTGTGTTCGATTTCAAATTCCAGCATCTGCAGTCTCCTAAGAATCTCCGGATCAGCTAAGTGCCCTTTAGACAAGTTCTTTCAGCCACCTTGGTGAAAGGTTTCCTGCATATCTATGTGAAAGGGAACGCTCCATGGGGTAAGAACACCTGCTGCAATAACTAACAACTTGGTTAATCAATGTGCACTGAATATTGGGAAGTGTAACATATATACTTTAAAAAGATAGAAAGATTGTGGTGTGCAGAACAAAGAGTACTCAGTGTCATTCTGATCAAATTCAGATCAGATCAGATTCAGATTTATTGGCAGAGTACATATATGCAGTGTGAAGTGCAAAGGGATCTGGACCAGCTGGAAAAATGGGCTGGAAAATGTCAGATGGAATTTAATGCAGACAAGTGTGAGTTGTTGCATTTTAGAAAGGACATACATGGTAAGTGTAGGGCACGAGGAGTGCAGTAGAACAGAGGGTTCTGGGAATACAGAAACATAATTCCCTGAAAGTGGCATCACAGGTGGAGAGGGTTATAGAGAGAGCTTTTGGCATCTTGGCCTTCATAAATCAAATACTGAGTACAGGAGTTGGGATGTTACAGTAAAATTGTATAAGACATTGGTGAGGTCATATTTGGAGTCTTGTGTCCCGTTTTGGTCACCCAACTACAGGAAAGAGATCAATAAGATAGAAAGAGTGTGGAGAAGATTTACTAGGATTTTGCCTGGATAGCACGCAAAGCAATGCCTTTCACCGTATCTTGGTGCTCACGGAATTAAACTATTCAATTCAAATTCAATTTGATTCTACAACTTCAGGACATTTTCAAGTATTTTTACAGCTAATACAAAAACACTTTTGAATGACAGTCACTGGCTTGTTGGAGAAAATAATATTGGCAATTTACTGCACAAGCAGAAAGAAGGAAAGGGGGAATCTATTTTGGGATGTCAACCAGGGAAAACTCTCTCATGCCATCAGACCTCTTAGGTCAAAGTGAAAATGGCTGGAAAGCTCAGCAACTTCTTCCCTTAATAATCACAAATAATTCTCTGTACCTGCTCCCAAAAAGAGGATGCAACAGTTCTGAAATGGCCCAAAATTCCTTCTTTACTGAGTAAAAGCAAGCAATGATTCGATGTCTTCACCCTTACCTTGACAGTAGCCAATCTGAGGATTATACCTGGCGTATGCAGAGAGGATACGAAAGAGTTTTGCTTGCCCTTCTTTTGCTTCTGGATTCCTACCCATCAGGGAACAATGTGTCGGGAAAGACCTCTCTACAAAAAGGAAAATTACAAATCAAACTCTGGTTTAAAAAAAAATACTTTTTGAACTATAGAACACTACAGTACAGAAACAGGCCCTTTTTTGTAATGCCTCATCCCCCTTACCTGTACCCAGTCCATAGCCCTACATACCCCTCATGTACCTGCCCAAATGTTTCTTAAATGTCAAAATTGACCCCACATTCACCATTTCAGCTGGCAGCTCGTTCCACTCCAACTAATCTCAGTGTGAAGACATTCCCCCCGATGTCCCTTTTAACCTATGGATTCTAAATTTTAACTTAGCTTGCTTGCATTTACTCTAACTGTGTGTGTGCGAGTGGTCCAGTGTAGGAGGTTTTGTTTCACAAGGCTTCAGCGAGCAGAGGCTGAGCTTGAGATTGATTCCAGTGAGGTAAGGCAGGATGAGATATTTGTATTTAAACAAGGAAGAGTTAATGGAGAGAGCTAAGTTAGTGGAATGCTTCAGTTATAGAATGTGGGAAATCTGGGACAGCACAATTGCTCCTGATGACTACACCTGCAAGAGGTGCATCCAGCCACAGCTCCTGAGAGACCGTATTAGGGAACTGGAGCTGGATGAACTCTGGATCATTCAGGAGGCAGAAGCAGTGCTTGAGAGGAGCTTCAGGGAGGCAGTCATCCACAAAATTCAGGAGGCAGGTAACTGGGTGAGAGTCAGGAGAGGGAAGAGGAAGAGGCAGACTGTGCAGAGCACCCCTTTAGCCATTCCCCTCAACAATATATAATGTTTAGGATACTGTTGGGGGAGGGATAATCTACCAGGGACAAGTTGAGGTGGTCTCGTCTCTGGCCCTTCAGTTCAGAAGGGAAGGGGGGAGAAGAGGAGAGCTATGGTGATTGGGGACTTGTTAGTTAGAGAAGTGGATAGGAGGTTCAGTGAAAATGATTGAGGCTCTGGATGGCATGTTGCCTCACAGGTGCCAGGGTCAGGGATGTCTCTGATCAAATTCATAGCATTCTGGAGGGGGAGGGGTAGTAGCCAGATGTGGCAACCAAAGACATAGATAGGAGAAGGGATGAAGTCCTGAAGATGGAGTACAGGGAGCATGGTAAGAAATTAAAAAGTAGGACCTCAGAGGTGGTAATCTCAGGATTTCTGCCTTCCCACATGCCAGTGAGGGTAGGAATAGGAAGTTGTGGCAGGTGAATGTGTGGCTGAAGAGTTGGTGCAGGGGGCAGGGGTTCAGATTTCTGGATCATTGGGATCTCTTCTGGGGAAGATCTGACCTGTACAAAAAGGGTGGGCTGTCCCTGAACTGGAGGGGGGGGGGGGGTGGGGGGAAACAATATCCTGGTGGCCAGGTTTGCTAGAGCTGTTGGGGAGGGTTTAAATTAGTTTGACAGGGGGGTGGGAACCAGAATGTGAGTCCAGAGAATAGGGCAGAAGGTCAAAAGCATGATGCTCTGTGTTCTGAGTTTGTGAGGAAGGACAGATAGGGGACAGATAAATGGAGCCAGTTAGAGTTTGAAATGTGTCTATTTCAACGCTAGGACTATTAGGAATAAAGGGGATGAACTTAGAGCAGGGATCAGTATGTGGAACTACAATAAGTCTTATGAGGAAGGTTAGCAGAGCTGGGATTTTTCTTTCCTTTGGAGCACAGAAGGATGAGAGGAAGACTTGATAGAAGTCAACAGGATTATGAGAAGCATAGATTGGGTGGACAGCCAGTGCCTGTTTTCCAAGGCAGGAATTGCAAACACCAGAGGACATTAGTACCAAGTGAAGGAGGAAAGTTTAGGAGAGACATCAGGGGTACTTTTTTTAAAAAAAAAATCAGAGAGTTGTGGGTACCTAGAATGCCTTGCCAGGGATGGAGGTGGAGGCTGAAACATTACAGGCATTTAAGGGACTCCTGGACAGGTACATGTATGGAAGCAAAATAGAGGGTGTCAGGGTAGGGAGGGTTTAGTATTTTTTAAGGAATATATGGGTCAGTACAATATTTAGGGCCAAAGGGTCTGTATTATGCTGCAGTGTTCTATGTTCTGTACCCACCATAATTCTGATTTATTGTCAGAGTACATACATCACATACGAACCTGAGATTCTTTTACCTGCGGGCGAGGTAGAATTACCATTTATTGGTACTGCAAAAAAAAAAACTGCACACAGTGTATAATTTTGTAAACCTCTATCAAATCTCCCCTCATTCTTCAGTGCTCCAGGAAATAAAAGTTCTAACCTGTGTAGCCTTTCCCCGTAACTCAGTTCCTGAGGTTCTGGCCACATCCAAGTAAATCCTGCACTCTTCCAATCTTATTAATCTATTATTGTACACATTAAGCAATACAATAAATAAAAAGTTTCAAGCATGCAAACATTTTTTTTAAAACACGAGGCCAGAATTTCTTGGCAGCAGTGAGCCATCTCACACTCACCTGCCTGCTAAATTTACACCAACCTGTGGCATACCTTCTCACAGCAACTTCCTGCCTGTGGGCTGAGTCCCTGCCTTCTGGACAGGAATGGCCTCTCCAGGCTGGGGATGAGTAGAAAAAAACCTTGTCCGAGGCAATGACGGGAAGAAAAACAACAGCAAGCCAAGTGAAATACCAGACTTAGCCAGCTTCCAAAATTTGAATTAAATTTAAAATAATAAAGCCCTGAAGGAACAGCATCTGTGGAGGGAACTGGACAGTTGCCATTTTGGGTCAAGGTCCTTCATCTGAACTGAAAGAAAAGGGTTTATGGTTTTCAAGTAATCTTTTGTTTGAATTACTTGAATAGAACATAAGAAAATTGGAGCTGGAGAATGCCATCTGACCCTTCAAAATTGCCAGTGAAAATGGTAACAGCTGACCCACACCAGGCCTCAACTCCCATCAGTGTCAGATTCCCACAGTCCTTAATCTTCCAAAATGTATCTACCTCCATTTTAAATACTCCTATTGAATCCGACTCCATAACTTTCTAGGATATAGATTTATTCACTACTATTTCCAAGAAGAACTTCTACATACCTCAGGTTTAAATGACTGGCCTCTTATTCATGACTCTCCCACCGGTGGAAACTTCTTAACATCACGTTGACAAGGCCCCTTTAATAAAATAACCCTCATTCTTCTAAGCTGCAGAACCAAATGGTGTAGCCTCTCTTTGCAGTACGATCCCCTCATCCCAGAGATTAGCCTGATCAATCTCTTTAGGACTGCCTCCAATGTTTTCATCCTTTCACGTGCTGTACTCTAGGTGTGTTCTCCTCAACACCTTATATAATTGAAACAACCATCACTAACTGGTAGTAAAACACAAAGGTCTGCAGACACCGTAGTTGAAGTGAAAACACAATGCTGGAGAAAAACAAAAGGTCAAAACATGTACTTTATACAGCCAAGATATATAACCAACGATTCAGGCTTGAGCCCTTCATCAAGGTATGGAAAATTATCGGCAGACATCGGAACAAAATGATATGGTGGGGGGGGGGGGGTGATGGTAGGGGAAGGAGCATGGTCCCAAAGGCAGAAGGTAATAGGTGGATAAGGGAGGGAAGACACAGCAGCAAACAGGAGTAGGGGAGATGGCTCTATGAATAGAGAGGGAAGGGGATGGAGAGTTGAAGGAAAGAAGACAAAGGGAAAGGGATGAGAGGGAGAATGGAGAATAGATTAGCAGAAATTGGAGGTCAGTTGGTTGGAGAGGGCCCAGCCGGAAAATTCAAGCATTGTTTCCCCAATTTATGGGTGGCCTTGGTGAGATAGTACATGAGGCCGTAGACAGACGTGTGAGTATGGGAGTGAGACGTAGAATTGACATGTTTGGCCACTGGGAGATTCCTGTCACTGATACGGAGTAACCCTAACACTAACTGGTACATAACTGAGAAATACCCAAATGCAAGTTAGCAGCCATCCCAAAACTTCCCATCCCACCTCTTCATTTAAATACATGGTTCACCATTGGACACGGTTAGCCCAGCTTCACTTCACCAAGCGCTCATCTGCTCAGTTAAACATCGATGTATACATTGAATCTTAACACTGTAATACGGAAACCAGTCTGAAGTTACCTCACCACCAATTAAGCACAAGATCCACACCCAAGTAAGGCTACCACACAATTGGTTCTCCAAGGTCATGTGGGGGCACCTGGGCCAGCCCCTTTAGCTGACTGCAGCATAAAACCCAACATGTGGAGCAGCTCACTTTCTTTATTCCCTCAAGACATCCCAGAGCTCCAATCCAGGTTGCGGGCTAACAGGTGACGCCAAAAGACTGTCTGATCCAGGTTGTGAGCTGTGGGCAATGCTGGAGACCAGTTGTGTACTGTATGTTAGTACAGAGTAGTGGGGGCTATAGTGGCATATACCCATTATAGTTGTGTGATAGTACAGATCTATCACCAATGTACATAGTGTATATAGTTACTGTATCTAGACTGTGCTTACAGCGATTGGCTGAGAGCTAAGCCACCCCTATTGTCTGGGCCTTAAAGGGTTGTGTCCCTAGCCAGGTCGGATCATTCTGGACTGGTCGGCCACCTGTGAAGAGCTCCTGTCTTTTGCTAATAAAAGCCTTGGTTTGGATCAACAAGTCTTTGATTCTTTCAACGAGCTCTACAAGTTGTAATTAGACTAGTTTTTTCTCTGTCATTTATCGTGCTTGTGTATTGCAGAGTGGCATAATGGCTGTAACCCTAACATGCTATTGAGAGTTGCAAGCATCTTTATTTGACTAGTGAACGATGCATATGATTTGTGTTCTACTGTTGAGTGTATGTATGTGTGTGTCTCTCTCCCCCCCCCCCACCCCCCCACCCCCCCCCATGTGCCAATAAAGATCACTGTTTTCTACTCACACATGTCCAGGACTTTTACTCTTTGAACCCGTCGAACCTATTCTCCTCAGCACAATTACCCAGGCAACCCCCTACAGACAGTTCATCATCTCACCTACATCCAGCACAATCTGTCTCAAGGTTTCAACCTTGACTTCTGAGTTTGGGTCAGGTGCTTGGATCCTGGCTCCACCAGCCATTCCTCCCCTTGTGTTGTCTGCATTGTCCAATGTGGAGCCAGCCATTTGTAATCCATATTCATTCACTCCAAGGGTGTCCAGCTGACTGCGGAGCTCCTGCACGTAATCCTGGCATAAACATTGGCAGTGTTAACACAACCAGAGTATTCCATTATTTAAATTTTACCACAAACATCTGGACCCATTGTCATTGGCCCTGAAGAGCAATCCAGTTTAATCCAACTTCCAGCACTTGTTTGGCACATTAAATGTGGGGACAAAATCATTGCTCCACCACTCACTGGATGAAAAATTAATTCTCAATGCCCCAATTCTTCCATCAACTACATTAAGATGTTATATTTCGAATATACTTGTGTTATCATCAAATTTTTTTGGACCACTTTTTCAGGCCAAAAATGTTGTTGGGGTGGGGGGGGTGGGGGGTGGGTGTCAACTTTTACATGGGCCAAACCTTTGACCTCAGTAAGTACCTGTGTCATCCCAGCTGTTAATTGAAGAGCTATCTGTTTTCTTCAAAGTAATCTCTGCCTTGGTGTTCGGTCTAACAGAATATTGGTGGCATAGTTTAATTTTTTTTATATATAAAAGTGTTTTAGATAAATTTTCCTTACCTGGTAGGTGTGAGTGATACTCTCTTTAACTCGTTCTCTGCCCAAAAGGCACTTCCACAGTTGACCACGCAGCTCAGAGGGGACACCAGATTCGATTAAGCCTTGTACCTGAAATAAATTTTGAAATGGAACATAGATGCAAATATATCTCTCAACTCTACTCTGTTTCACAATACCCTGCAGAATGGTGAACACTTGTCAATGTACCAAGAATCTGGAGCATACTTCTACCCTCCTCAATTTTGCACCAGGAGCCTGGCACAACCACTTGTCCTTCCTGCCACGGTGCGTGGCTCTGCCAGGAAACTGGGTGCTGGGAACTTGAAGCAACTTCCCCATTTTGCTACTGCAATGGGAATGCGCGGTGTGAACCCCTGCGCTGGGACAAAGGGTTCAGGGCTGCACCCTGGCCAACGGTGCTGGAGACTGCGTGTTGACTGACTGCCCAGATCCCACACTCTCATCATCTGCTGCTTGGATGTGATGGAAACTGTCCACCCCTTTCTTTATTTGGCTGCTCATTTCTCTCCTTTTACTGTGCTACAAGCTCAACGTTTTTCACCGAAGGTGATTAAACAATTTCTGTGTGAAGAAAACACAAAAAATACTAGAGAATGGAGGGTCTAATGAGAATGAGGAACTGAAGAGAAATAAGTATGAGTTAAAAAAAGCTGGTTGTTGATAGCAAAAAAACACTAAAATCTCAAGGACCTGATGATCTACGTCCAGACACCTGACAGGAGTAGACATTAGAGGTGAATTCACGCTTTGGTCATCATCTTGCAAAGCTCAGATGAAGAAGAGGGAAAGTATTCTGCACGCCCTTTGTTCAAGGAAAATCATTGTTATTAGACTACTGGGTGGCACAACTAGCATTATGGTTGGTGCAACACTGTTACAGCATTAGTGACTGGGTATGAATCCCGTGCTGTCTGTAAGGAGTTTGTACGCTCTCCCTGTGTCTGCGTGGGTTCTTCCCGGGGGCTCCGGATTCATCACACCATTTGAAATGTACCGGGAATTGAGGTCAATTGGGTGTAAATTGGGTGGCACGGGCTCATGGGCCGAAATGCCCTGTTACCACGCTATATATCTAAATTTAAGTAAAATTGAGTATTCTAGTTACCTCACAGGTGTAGGAATCACTGTCCTCATTCCAGTTGCTGAGCATCTCCTGCCATAATCGTGTCTTGGAAGTGCTCACTCTTGGGTAACTGGGAATTGTGATACAGGAGACAAATATTGTAAAACAGAAAATAAGAACATAGATTTCAATTGAGCCTTCACAACCTTAGAATGACCCAAAGCAAGTTCAAATTTATTATCATCTGATTGTACAAGTACCATGCACGGTTCAAGTAGTAGTTAGTGCAATGCCTTTACAGCGCCAGTGACCCGGGTTCAAATCCGGCGCTGACTGCAAGGAGTTTGCACATTCTCCCCATATCTGTGTGGGTTTTCTCTGGAGGCTCTGGTATACTCCCATCTTCAAAATGTACTGGGTGGGGGGGGGGGGGGCGGTTGTAGGTCAATTGGGTGTAATTGGGCGGCACAGGCTCATGGGTCGAAATAGCCTGTTACCAAGATGTATGTCTAAATTTTTTTTTAAACTTTAAATTTTATCATGATGAAACAGTGTTCTCCGGTCCTTGGAGCAAAAACTTGCGAATTCAGATCCCGACAAATGATCATTGTTCACAGTATATATTTACACATATTAAACTAAGTAAATATTACTGTTAAATAAATAGTAGAGTCATGGAGGGTCTGTATAAGCAGTTCCTTTGGTTGTTCACCATTCTCACTGCCCGTGGGAAGAAGCTGTTCCTCAGCCTGGTGGTTCTGGCTCTGATCCTCCTGTATCTCCTTCCCTGACGGGAGCAGCTGGAAGATGCAGTGTGCAGGGTGGTAGGGGGTTCTTCACTGAGTGAAACACAACAGTTTGCAGACACCGAGATTAGAGTAAAAAGACACAAAAATGTTACAGGAACTCAGCCGGTCTCGCAGGGTCCACAGGAGGTAAAGATATTTCGGGCCTGAGCCCTTCCTCAAGGTATAAGCAAAGAACAGGTAGGCGTCAGAATAAAGATTGAAGAATGGCAAGGGTAGGATTCCAAACAAACAAGGGTGTTAATTGGATATGATAAGAGGGAAGGTGAGAATTTATTTTGGCTCTGTGAAAGGAGTCAAAAGGAAAAGGGGAGAGAGAGAGAGAGAGAGAGAGCGCAAGCATGCTTGCGCTAGTCGAAAGGCAATGGGGAGATGAAGAGGCGGGATGGGGTTGCACGCCCTCTTTAGACACCATCTTGGTAAGCACATCGATGGAGAAGGGGGACCCCAGTGATCCTCTCTGCCACTCTTATGGTCCTGTGGATTGACCTCTGATTGATGTTCAGCAACAACCGTACCACATTTTAACAAACAATTAGGCACTGCTTGTGTAGTCACTATTATAAGAAACCTTGCAGCTAATTTTCATGCAGGTAATGTCCAGAGACAGCAATGAGCAACCTGTGCAGCAGCTTTGAGTCTCCAATGGACATCAGGCCATAAGACATAAGAGTAGAAATAGGCCATTCAGCCCATTGTGTCTGACCCACCATTTAATCATGAACTGATCCATTTTCCCACTCAGCCCCACTGCCCGCCCTTCTCCTCATAACCTTTGATGTCCTGGCTAATCAAGAACCTATCAATCTCTGCCCTAAATACACCCAATAACCTGACCTCCACAACCATCTGCAACAACAAATTCAACAGATTTATTACCCTCTGGCTGAACAAATTCCTTCTGGCTAAAGACATGGAATCCAAGATCTCTCAGTTTGTCCACACTGCTCATAAATCATCCTATTAACATTGTATTAGGCCTTAAATTTAACGTACTGAAATCAACTAGTTCACACTTCTCTGGATTGATGAACATCATTTTGTGAGATTATGTTGAATCTTGATATGATTTATTGAGCAAAAAAAAATCCTCTGCAATATCTGGACTGATGTTTATGAGGGACAAGTCAAGTCAAGTTTATTGTCATCTGATTGTACAAGTACAACCCAACGAAACAGCATTCTCCAGTCCTCAATGGAAAACACACAGACACATAACCAAACATACATACAGACAAACAATACATATGTAGGGCAAGAATTTTATCCATACAAATAAATAAATTTTGTTTTGTGCTGATGAGAGTCTCAGAGGGTCAGTGTGAGCAGTTCCTTTGGTCATTCAGCATTCTCACTGCCTGTGGGAAGAAGCTGCTCCTCATCTGGTGGTGCTGGCTTTGATACTCCTGTTTCTCCTTATCCGATGGGAGCAGCTGAAAGATGCTGTGTGCAGAGTAGAAGGGGTCCTCAATGATTTTGTGCGTCCTCTTCAGACAACGATCCTGGTGGGGAGGAGTGACTCTCCCACGCTTATGGTCCTGTAGATTGACCTCCAATCTCTGCTGCAACCATACCACATTGTGATGCAGCCAGCCAGGACACTCTTGCTAGAGTTCCTATAGAAGGTTGGTCACCTTAGTTGCTCCAGTCTTCTCAGGAAATGCTGTTGTGCCTTCCTGACAAGTGAGGAAATGTGTATCCACAAGTGAACTCCAAGGAAGTTGGTGCTCTCCACTACAGAGTCATTGGTGTGTAGTGGAGGGTGGTCATTCCTAGTCCTCCTGAAGTCTATAATCATCTCCTTCATCTTGTCCACACTGGGACTCAGGTTGTTACTCTTGCACCATTTCACGAGATTTTCCACCTCTTCTCTGTAGTCATCATTGTTGCTGATGAGGCCAACGACTTTTGAGTCATCTGCAATCTTGATGACACTGTTAGAACTGGATCTGGCATCATGGGTCAGTAGCATCAACAAGAGTGGGCTGAGCACACAGCCCTAATGTGTGCCAGTATTCAGTGTGATGGTGCTCGCATTTCTGCTACTGACCTGGACTGACTGTGGTCATTCCATTAGAAATGAGGGAGGAAACCAGGAGAATGTGCAAACTCCACACAAATAGTATCGGTGGTCAGTGGTGTCACTAGGGTTGGTACCACCCAGTGCCACAACTCACGGTATCACCCCCTCCCCCCAATGAACCTCCTCTTGAACTAGACCATACAAAATTCTTAGTCAGCATGGGCAAGATGGGCTTATGGCCCATTTCTGTGCTGTCCAACTCTATGATACCATCAAGAACTTAATACTCACTTCATTTGCAGTAGATCCATATAATTGACGCAACTCCAAAACTGCCCGGAGTGAATCATGAAAATTGATGGTATAGTGGACAGTGAAGAAGGTTATCTGAGATTTCACCCAGATGTGGATCATATGTGGAAATGGACCAAGGAAAGGGAGATGGAATTTAACACATGCAAGTGTGAGGAACTGCATTTTGGGAAGTCAAATAAGAGCAGGTCTTGCACAGTAAATGGCAGGGCCATAGAGAACATAACAAAGCAGGCAAGGCCTTTGGGTACAGGTTAGTTGAAATTGCTGACACAGGCATGCAGCGATGAAGAAGCATTTGACCCACCTGCCTCCATCAGTGAGGGCATTGAGTGCAAAAGTTGAGGCATTGGCGAGATTACATGGGAGTATTAAGACTGAGAAGACTGAAGCAGGCAAGGCTATGGGCCACCTTCTACAGGAGCTCTACTGAGAGTATCCTGGCCAACTGCATTGCAGTGTGGTACAGTTCCTGCAGAGAAATGGATCGGAGGTCAATCCACAGGACCATAAGAAAGGCAGAGAGAATCAGTGGAGTCTCCCTCATGCTCCCCCCTCCCCTCATCAACATGATCTACCAGGATGGTTGTTTGAAGAGGATGCGCAAAACCATTGAGGGCCCCTTCCACCCCACACAGCATCTTTCAGCTGCTCCTGTCGGGGAAGAGATACAGGAGGATCAGAGCCAGTACCACTAGGCTGAGAAACAGCTTTTTCCCCCCACAGGCAATGAGAATGCTGAATGACCAAAGGAAGTAACTCTCCAATATTCATGAAACAATACTTATTTATTTATTTGTATGGAGATTATTTGCCCCGCATATGTATTGTTTGTCTGTACGTGTGTCATCCCTGGTTCAGTGTCTGCATATTTTGCACCGAGGACTGGTGAACAGTGTTTCTTCAGGTTGTACTTGTACAATCAGATGGCAATAAACTAGACTTCTGTGAAGTTCTGGTCACTTAGTTATTGGAAAGATGTCATTAGGCTGGAAAAGGGTGGAAAAAATTAGCAAAGATGCTTTTAAATTTAGACATACAGCACAGTAACAGGCCCTTTGGGTCCATTAGCCTGTGCCGCCCAAATAAACCCAATTAACTTACACTAACTCCCATATATTTTGAAGAGTGGGAGGAAACTGGAGAACCCAGAGGAAACCCTTCCAGACATGGGGAGAACATACAAACTCCTTACAGACAGTGCTGGATTCAAACCAAAGTCACTGGCGCAGTAATAGCATTGCACTAACTGCCTCACTAACTGTGTTACCGAGATGAGAGCTGACATCAAAATGAGGTATACAAAATTATGAGAGGAATAGATAAAGTAAATGGAAAGGAAATGTAACAGTAGGGGTGACAGGGGAAGGATTTAACTGGGACAACTTTTTCCACGCAAAGGGTGGTTGGTATATGGTGAAAACACTGAAATGCTGGAGAAACTCAGCCGGAGTTTTCAGCGTCCATAAAAGTCAAAGATACAGTACATTGTTGAGATTTCATTGAAGAAAGGCTCAGGGCCTGAAATGTCGGCAATATATCTGCTTTTTTTATGGACGGCATTTCAGTGTGCTTTTACAGCATCACAGCATCTGCGCGCCACTCTGGTAGCTATATGGAACAGGCTGGCAAAGGAAGCCGTTGGTGCATTTAACAGCTATTTGACTGGTGTATGAATAGGAAAGGTTTACAAAGATATAGACCAAATGAAGGCAGATGTGAATCGCGCAGTTAAGCATGAGTCAATCAGGAAGGTCTGTTTCCAAGTTGCGCTTCAAATGGCCCTGATCGTTCAGAAGGAGTATCTTAACACAACAAACTTTGCCATGTTTTTATTGAATAATTCACTCTGCTATATTGACAGTGTAGGCTATTAATTTGATATGATGCATTGGTGGCTTGGTTATTTTGAGTGAGATCACTTTGGAATATTTTGTAGGTTTATTTTGTGAGAGATGAGTAAAACTGATATAAAAATATGAAGATGAGGAAACTAATATAGATACATGGGTAAATTAATAAAGCCAGTATGAACAGGATAAGAAATGGATATTAGAATGTAGGAAGCAGTCAGTCTGAGTAAGATAAGGGTCTTCTAGCCCTAGATAGAATTAGCAGGTTTTGCATATGTAATTAGTAAGCCCTAGACAGTATTAGCAAGTTCTACATATGAAGCTCTCCCTGTGCCCGGACTGGGGCCGCCATCTCCCACTCTCTGCCCGGATCGGGGCCTCCGATCCCCGGGGCGGCCCCGGCCCCGGTCTGGGCAGGAGCAAGGGGGAGGCGGCGGCCCCGACCTCGGTCAAGTGAGGCAGGCAGAGGCCCCGATCCGGGCAGAGAGTTGGAGGCGGCGGCCCCAGTCAGGGCACAGGGAGAGCAGCGGCGGCCCCGGCCCCGGTCCGGGCAGTATCGACTGACCTAGGAGGGGAGGCAGACCCCTCCAGCCCGGGTAAGAAACCTGCATAGGAGAAGGCCACTCCGATATAAAACCTACGATCCAAGGACCTCGCTGCCACGTCCCAGCTTGCTTGGCCACGGCACACGAACCATGGGTGTAAAGGGTGGGGCCAGTACTGCGCGCACTGCACTCCACCTAAAAGCTCCTTTGCGCATGCCCGAGGTCAGGTCCACGTCCTCCCCCTCCACGTCCTCCCCCTCCACGTCCTCCCCCCTCCACGTCCTCCCCCTCCACGTCCTCCCCCTCCACGTCCTCCCCCTCCACGTCCTCCCCCTCCACGTCCTCCCCCTCCACGTCCTCCCCCTCCACGTCCTCCCCCTCCACGTCCTCCCCCTCCACGTCCTCCCCCTCCACGTCCTCCCCCTCCACGTCCTCCCCCTCCACGTCCTCCCCCTCCACGTCCTCCCCCTCCACGTCCTCCCCCTCCACGTCCTCCCCCTCCACGTCCTCCCCCTCCACGTCCTCCCCCTCCACGTCCTCCCCCTCCACGTCCTCCCCCTCCACGTCCTCCCCCTCCACGTCCTCCCCCTCCACGTCCTCCCCCTCCACGTCCTCCCCCTCCACGTCCTCCCCCTCCACGTCCTCCCCCTCCACGTCCTCCCCCTCCACGTCCTCCCCCTCCACGTCCTCCCCCTCCACGTCCTCCCCCTCCACGTCCTCCCCCTCCACGTCCTCCCCCTCCACGTCCTCCCCCTCCACGTCCTCCCCCTCCACGTCCTCCCCCTCCACGTCCTCCCCCTCCACGTCCTCCCCCTCCACGTCCTCCCCCTCCACGTCCTCCCCCTCCACGTCCTCCCCCTCCACGTCCTCCCCCTCCACGTCCTCCCCCTCCACGTCCTCCCCCTCCACGTCCTCCCCCTCCACGTCCTCCCCCTCCACGTCCTCCCCCTCCACGTCCTCCCCCTCCACGTCCTCCCCCTCCACGTCCTCCCCCTCCACGTCCTCCCCCTCAAAAGATGCTCACAAACTCAAGCTAGCATGCTGGAACATCAGAACCATGCTAGACAAGGCTGACAGCCACCGACCTGAACGTCGGTCTGCCCTCATTGCACATGAACTCCTCAGACTTGACATCGACATAGCCGCTCTCAGTGAAGTCCGCCTGGCAGATGTAGGCAGCCTCCAAGAACGCGGCGCGGGCTACACACTCTACTGGTCTGGCAAGCCTTCGGATGAACAACGCCTATCTGGTGTAGGCTTCATGGTCAAGAACTTCATTGCCTCCAAACTTGAAAACCTTCCAACAGGCCACTCGGACCGAATCATGTTCATGCGACTCCCCCTTCAAAACAAGCGTTGCATCACCCTCATCAGTGCCTATGCTCCAACCCTCCAGGCGGAACCAGCAGAAAAGGACAAGTTCTACACTGCGCAACCTCATCCAACGCACCCCTACAGCCGACAAGGTTGTCATCCTTGGCGACTTCAACGCTCGCGTCGGCAAAGACTCAGAAACCTGGCCAGGAATCCTAGGCAAGCATGGCGTCGGCAAGTGCAACGACAATGGGCACCTCCTGTTGGAGCTCTGCGCAGAACAGCGGCTTGTCATTACAAACACCCTTTTTCAGCAGAGGGACAGCCTTAAGACTACCTGGATGCATCCCCGATCCAAACACTGGCACCTCCTGGACTACATCCTGGTGCGAGAAAGTGACAAACGAGATGTGCTCCACACCAGGGTCATGCCCAGCGCGGAATGTCACACTGACCACCGGCTGGTTCGCTGCAAGCTCAACCTTCACTTCATGCCAAAGCCCAGGAACAGTAAAGCCCCCAGAAAGAGGTTCAATGTTGGAAACCTGCAGTCAGACGAAGCGAGAGGAAATTTCCAGGCAAACCTCAAAGCAAAGCTCGACGATGCAATCTGCTTCACGGACCCGTCCCCTGAAACCCTCTGGGATCAGTTGAAGACTACCATACTGCAATCCACTGAAGAGGTACTGGGCTTCTCCTCCAGGAAAAACAAGGACTGGTTCGACGAAAACAGCCAGGAAATCCAGGAGCTGCTGGCAAAGAAGCGAGCTGCCCACCAGGCTCACCTTACAAAGCCGCCCTGTCCAGAGAAGAAACAAGCCTTCCGTTGCGCACGCAGCCATCTTCAGCGCAAACTCCGGGAGATCCAAAATGAGTGGTGGACTAGGTTCGCCAAGCGAACCCAGCTCAGCGCGGACATTGGCGACTTCAGGGGTTTCTACGAGGCTCTAAAGGCTGTGTACGGCCCCTCACCCCAAGTCCAAAGCCCGCTGCGCAGCTCAGACAGCAAAGTCCTCCTCAGCGACAAGATCTCCATCCTCAACCGATGGTCAGAACACTTCCAATCTCTCTTCAGTGCCAACCACTCAGTCCAAGATTCCACCCTGCTCCAGCTCCCTCAACAGCCCCTAAGGCTAGAGCTGGATGAGGTCCTCACGCAGGATGAGACATATAAGGCAACCGAACAACTGAAAAGTGGCAAAGCAGCAGGTATGGATGGAATCCCCCCAGAGGTCTGGAAGGCTGGCGGCAAAACTCTGCATGTCAAACTACATGAGTTTTTCAAGCTTTGTTGGGACCAAGGAAAACTGCCTCAGGACCTTCGTGATGCCACCATCATCACCCTGTACAAAAACAAAGGTGAGAAATCAGACTGCTCAAACTACAGGGGAATCACGCTGCTCTCCATTGCAGGCAAAATCTTCGCTAGGATTCTCCTAAATAGAATAATACCTAGTGTCGCCGAGAATATTCTCCCAGAATCACAGTGCGGCTTTCGCGCAAACAGAAGAACTACTGACATGGTCTTTGCCCTCAGACAGCTCCAAGAAAAGTGCAGAGAACAAAACAAAGGACTCTACATCACCTTTGTTGACCTCACCAAAGCCTTCGACACCGTGAGCAGGAAAGGGCTTTGGCAAATACTAGAGCGCATCGGATGCCCCCCAAAGTTCCTCAACATGATTATCCAACTGCACGAAAACCAACAAAGTCGGGTCAGATACAGCAATGAGCTCTCTGAACCCTTCTCCATTAACAATGGCGTGAAGCAAGGCTGTGTTCTCGCACCAACCCTCTTTTCAATCTTCTTCAGCATGATGCTGAACCAAGCCATGAAAGACCTCAACAATGAAGACGCTGTTTACATCCGGTACCGCACGGATGGCAGTCTCTTCAATCTGAGGCGCCTGCAAGCTCACACCAAGACACAAGAGAAACTTGTCCGTGAACTACTCTTTGCAGACGATGCCGCTTTAGTTGCCCATTCAGAGCCAGCTCTTCAGCGCTTGACGTCCTGTTTTGCGGAAACGTCCAAAATGTTTGGCCTGGAAGTCAGCCTGAAGAAAACGGAGGTCCTCCATCAGCCAGCTCCCCACCATGACTACCAGCCCCCCCACATCTCCATTGGGCACACAAAACTCAAAACGGTCAACCAGTTTACCTATCTCGGCTGCACCATTTCATCAGATGCAAGGATCGACAACGAGATAGACAACAGACTCACCAAGGCAAATAGCGCCTTTGGAAGACTACACAAAAGAGTCTGGAAAAACAACCAACTGAAAAACCTCACAAAGATAAGCGTATACAGAGCCGTTGTCATACCCACACTCCTGTTCGGCTCCGAATCATGGGTCCTCTACCGGCATCACCTACGGCTCCTAGAACGCTTCCACCAGCGCTGTCTCCGCTCCATCCTCAACATTCATTTGAGTGCTTTCATCCCTAACGTCGAAGTACTCGAGATGGCAGAGGTCGACAGCATCGAGTCCACGCTGCTGAAGATCCAGCTGCGCTGGGTGGGTCACGTCTCCAGAATGGAGGACCATCGCCTTCCCAAGATCGTGTTATATGGCGAGCTCTCCACTGGCCACCGTGACAGAGGTGCACCAAAGAAGAGGTTCGAGGACTGCCTAAAGAAATCTCTTGGTGCCTGCCACATTGACCACCGCCAGTGGGCTGATATCGCCTCAAACCGTGCATCTTGGCGCCTCACAGTTTGGCGGGCAGCAACCTCCTTTGAAGAAGACCGCAGAGCTCACCTCACTGACAAAAGGCAAAGGAGGAAAAACCCAACACCCAACCCCAACCAACCAATTTTCCCCTGCATCCGCTGCAACCGTGTCTGCCTGTCCCGCATCAGACTTGTCAGCCACAAACGAGCCTGCAGCTGACGTGGACTTTTACCCCCTCCATAAATCTTCGTCCGCAAAGCCAAGCCAAAGAAAACATATGAAGAGGTTGTAGCCCTGAGAGTTGGGAAGGTGTAAATTAGAACAAAGGCAGGTTTGTGAATAAGGACAATGAGAATAATGACGTGATGAGACACCGACAGGATACCCCTCTGGTCCTCCAAGTTCACAGAAACAGCACGTAGGCAGGCAGGATTGCCTAATGCCAAACCTATCCAGGAGGCAGAAGAATGTAAGGGGGAGGGTATTCCTATACTGAAATAAACTGTATAAAAGTTGGGTGAGCCCTAGTGTATGTGTGTATTCCCAGGGAAAGGGGAAGCACCCAACTTTGCATTGTTGTATAATAAATGTTCTTTGTTCTCAATTTTTGTCTCGAGCAATTTCTGTGAAGTTACTTCTGTTTCTAACAAATGGGGCTCGTCCGGGATCCCACTCCCTCCACTGACAGAGTGCCCGACGACGGGGATAGGTGCACCCCAGCTGATTCAGCTGGACTCACGGACGAAGGGTGACTGGTCAGTGGATGAAGCGAGTGATATCCGAGAAGAGGCATTGAGAACAAACAACGAGAGGACGTTAAGGAAGCGCGCTAGAACTAGCTAGTGGACCTCGGTAAGAGAAATTTTACTTACCTGTTAGTATGGGAGGTGTGAGTAGTAAGGAAGAGAGTCCTAGTGAAGGATGAGAGGATCAGATAACCAAGCAAAGTCCGTTAGGATTAATGTTATCTGATTGGGGTGCAGGGAGAACCCGTGGGAAGGACAAACTGACCATGGTCAGGTATTGTTGTTTGGATTGGCTAAAAGCCCGATTAAGGGGAGCTCTGTATATTGGCCAAAGCTCGGATCCGAGGATGACTGGATGTGTCAAGCATTGAACATCTGGCTCTATCAAAACCAAAGAGATAATCTTGAGAGCAGGGAATATGCAGCCTGCTGGCTCAGGGGTTCATTTGATCAATTGGTTTTGAATGAAAAGGAATGCAAGGACAAGAGAGATGAGGAACCTTTTGTCCCTGAACCACAAGGATGAGATGTGTTACATTCCCTTCCTCCACCTGATGTTCCTCCTATGCCGGCTCCTATCTTCCCCCCCCCCCCCCCCCTATGCTCTACCCTTCTGCACCTTCCCCTCCTCCCCCACAGCTAGAGAAAAGAGAAGAAAGTAGGAGTGGTATGATGACCCTTCACAAAGTACTCGATTACCACCTCCATTGACAAGAGAGAGAGGCGACTTTAATTCAGAGCAGTGTGAGATCCTCCGGGAAGAAAGGGCAGAACCCTTTGATTCATTTCCCAGAGAGCAGGAACCTAGACATAATAAGCCAGAAACTAACTGGATGAGACCTTTATGGGAAGTTCCCATGGGAGGGGGTCTCGGTTTTGTAAATGTGCCCCTGACTAGTCCGGAGGTGTGTAATTTTAAGAGAGAATGCCCAATGCAAGCCAGGGAGACGCGACCTTATGCACTGATGTGTTGGAATATAGGGGTTAATTAATCATAGAAAATATGTAGAATATATGCTTATGTACTATTCAGTTTGTATACATGAATCCAGTACTATGTAACAATTTAATATTTACCTCATGGTGAAGGGAAAGAGTCATGTAAGTAAGGGGCAGCCACAGTATGTAGCAAAGTTGACTGATTACAGTAGGTTTAGAATTGTCTGCTCACCAAATACAAAAGAGAGGATATGTATGAAACAATTTAGTAGGAAGGTTAAGGCAAAAGGAGGTGTTGATTAGCACAAACAAAAAGAATCCTGACAGAGACTGTCAGAAACAAAGAGAATGGAATCAGAAAGAAGCTAAGATAGAAGGAGGTGTTTAGTAGAACAGAAGAATATGGCCAGATGAGAACAAAGAAATAATTAGAAATATCTGGGATATGAATTGATTTCTGATCAAAACAACAGGATATTCTGACCTTGAGGATTAAAAAAAGATGGGAGCTCTACACCCCAGATAACTGCAGAGCAGTAAATTACTTGTGATAAATCTTATGCAAGAAATCTAGCAAAGGAAGCCAACTTTTGTTCTGTATAAAGTTGAGCTATATAAACTGTAGAGACTGGACAGTAGAGGTCAGTCTTGGGGAATAGCTCACTGTGCAGGTGACCTATGAACTAATGACTGAACCAGAGTTCTGTTAAGCTTTATTCTTATGCTGTGTAATAAACTGATTCTCCTATCACTTCATTTAACAAACACGCTGGACTCATACGACACATAGACTAAATTAAGGGTAGGGTAAAGCCAGAATCCGACAGATGGAAGCAGATTATGAATAGCGGGGGGTCACGGTTCTCAGTCAATACACACCGTGAGGCTGCAAGGAGAACCATTGGTAAATTTAAGAATAGGACCCCACAGTGACAAGATGACCTTTTTAGTAGATTCTGGGGCAGCCCGATCTAGTATTTTACAACCACCCGAGGGTGTTAAGATAGAGGGGACAGTGATGATTTCAGGAGTAGGAGGAAGAGACTTTACAGTCCCTGTATTAAGAGATGTAAGAATACAAATGGGAGAAAAGGTAATAACAGAGGATATTTTACTAGTTCCCCAAGCTGGAGTTTGTTTGTTAGGATGAGATTTACAGGACCAATTGGCTATCAGCACCAGAGCACAGGAATCAGGTATCAGGGTTCAATTGTATGTATTAAGCGAGGAAGATCAAGAACTAATAAATCCTGGAGTATGGGCAGAAAGAGGCAATAGAGGAGTGTTAGATATTCCTCCCCTGCAAGTTACTTTAAAAGATTCTGAACAAGTAATTAAACGAAAACAGTATCCAATTCCTATGGCTGGCCGAAAGGGGCTGCAGCCAGTAATTGACCAGTTGGTGAAAGATGGTATACTCGAACCTTGTATGTCACCTTTTAATACCCCAATTTTATCTGTCCAAAAACCAGACGGTACCTATCGATTAGTGCAGGACTTGAGGGAGTTGAACAAAATTATTTTCACCCGTCACCCGGTTGTACCTAATCCCTATACAATAATGGGTAAAATCGATCCCCATAGTAAATGGTTTAGTGTGATTGACCTCAAAGATTCTTTCTGGACCTGTCCATTAGCAACAGAGAGCAGAGACATGTTTGCCTTTGAATGGGAAAATCCTTTTACTGGATGCAAGAATCAATACCAGTGGACGGTCCTTCCCCAGGGCTTTACAGAATCACCAAATTTATTCGGCCAGGTCTTAGAACAAATACTAGATGAGGCTCCTCGGAGAGAGAATTGTCAGTTGATACAATATGTTGATGATTTGTTAATTACGATAAAAACTTACGAATTAGTTAAACAGTGTACTGTTGAACTTTTGAATTTTCTGGAGAATAAGGGTCTCAGGGTGAGCGAATCCAAATTACAATTTGTTCAATCAGAAGTTAAATACTTAGGTCATCTGGTGAGTCAGGGGACTAGGAAAATAAGTCCAGAGAGGACACATGGTATTCTACAGATCCCCCCTCCCAAGAATGCCCAAGAACTTAGGAAATTCCTTGGTTTAGTGGGATACTGTTAAATCTGGATTAAAACTTATTCTAGCCTGGTCAGATTTCTCTATGATAAACTCACGATTCTAGGGGGAAAAGCTGTTGTCTGGACAGAGGAAGAGATTAAAGATTTTAACTTGGTGAAACAGTGCCTTATTAGTGCCCCAGGCACTAATAGGTTGGCTTTACCCAACCTAAATAAGCCATTTGACCTATATACCAATGCGAAAGGAGGTGTAGCCACCGGAGTACTAACACAAGAGAGGGCAGGCTGTAGACAGCCAGTTGCTTTTCTGTCAAAAGTTTTAGACCCTGTTTGTGGTGGTTGGCCAAAGTGTGTGCAAGCCATCGCAGCCACTGCTCTTTTAGTTGAGGAAGGATGAAAGATTATGTTTGGTGCCCCGATGATAGTTCACACCCCTCACACAGTCCGCAATATTCTCTTACAACGTGCTGGGTGACTCACAGACTCTAGAATTTTAAAATATGAAGCGATCCTAATGGATAGGGATGATTTGACCCTGATTACGAATAAAGAACACAATCCAGCAGCTTTCTTGCTTTCTTCAAATTCTGACAATACCATAAATGAGTTAGAGCATGTATGTTTAGAGGTAATAGATTTACAGACCAAAATTAGAGAGGATTTAAGTGATGAGCCTTTACAGGAGGGTGAAAGGTGGTTTATTGATGGATCTTCTCATTGCATTTATGGCACTCGCTATAGTGGGAATAGTGTAGTGGATGGGAAAGAAGGAGTGGTGATTGAAGCCGGTCACCTTCCCGGTCATTGGTCAGCACAATCTTGTGAATTGTATGCCCTCTGTAGAGCTCTCCAGGGTCTAGAGAACAAGGTGGGCACGATCTACACAGACTCAGAGTATGCTTTTGGTGTAGTGCACACCTTTGGGAAGATCTGGAAAGAGCGGGGAATGATAACTGGAAAAGGATAAATGTTGATCCATGAAAACTTAATTGTCCAATCTCTAGATGCTCTTACATTACCTGAGGAAATAGCTGTAGTTCATGTACGGAGCCATCAAAATGGTGACAGTCCTGAAGCACAGGGGAACAGACAGGCAGATTCAGCTGCCAAACAGGCTGCGCTCACGGAGAAAATAGACATGCAGCTGTTACTGTCCACCCCTGGAGTATCCTATTCATTCTATTAAACCTGGTGATTGGGTATACGTAAATGCATGGCAAGATCACCAACTAAAACCTGTCTGGGATGGCCCCTATTGTGTACTTTTGATTACAGACACTGCAGTGCGAATGAAAGAAAAGGGGTGGACTCAAATACAACGAATTAAACAAGCTGCTGAATCACAGACTAAAGACATTGATAATCTACCCTCCACCGGGCATGCTGTCCTTCATCCTTCTGATCTGAAAGTTACACTACGCCGGGAAAAAGTGCTGTAATGTTGTTTTTACCATTTACTGTATTGTTTACTTGTTGGTTCCCAATTTTTGGGACATCACTAAATTACTCACAATGTATTAAGTCCTCCTAGAATAGGGGCAGCAGAGGTGACAATTATTTCACAGATACAAAGAATAGTCATAGTGGGGTATGGGTTAATATAGGATCCCAACATGGACCAGGGGAACAGAATGGCTCTAGAGGAGTAGATTTGATTTGTATTTTGGCCTCTACAGGTATTAAAGAGAGGAGTTTTAAAGGGATAGCACAAAGGAGATGGTGGAACAAAGACAGACAGAATGGTAGTCAGGATTGTACATGTGGCAGAGATAGAGTTAATACATATGCTAATGTTCACAGACAGGCTGCAACTCACAGGCTCAGTGATACTTATGCTAATGTTCGCAGACAAGCTGCAACTCACAGGTTAAGTGACAAGAAACACCTCTCCCCAACTTGGTCTCCTGTAAAGCATCCTTTGGGTCACACAGTCATTCGGAATGTTAAAAAAACTACCACTAAGGGGAGTTCCAGCTGTAAATGAATTAAGCTGCTCCAGAATACTAAAGCTGCTTGGCATTTAAATCATTTAATCAGACTCCAGGCAGCCTTGGAGATCATCACCGAACAGATAGCAATGGCCCTGAATTTAGGGGCTGAAGAAAAATGACAGATACGAGCCACAGTTCAACAAAACCACCTGGCTCTCGATTACTTGTTGGCTGCTGAAGGCAGCGTTTGTGAAAGACTGGTTAATGACAATGCTCACAACGGTCAGGCGGTTAAAGACACTTCTTCAGGAGTTCGAAAATCTTCCCATACCCAGGTTCAAACTTGACAACCTTGGTCCTGTGTGGGATGGACTAGACTTTTTATTGGTAACTGGAGTCTGATACCCACAGCCCTTATAGCAGCTGAACTCGTTATTCTGGCCATTATGGTGCTCCCTTGCCTAAAGACTTGTGTGCAGTATTTAATTCATCGAACCCCTCATCAGAACACTATAACCCAAAGGATGTATGTTTCCCTAATTCTGTCTAATGATGTTGAGACTGCAGTTCGTTTACTGACCCGCTGGGAAAAAGACCAAGTTTGCAAGTAATACATTCCAGTTGAGAAGTCATGAAGGCTAAAAGAAAAGTGAGGATTGCGAAAGATGAGTAAAACTGATATAAAAATATGAAGATGAGGAAACTAATATAGATATATGGGTAAATGAATAAAGCCAGTATGAACAGGATAAGAAATGGATATTAGAATGTAGGAAGCAGTCAGTCTGAGTAAGATAAGGGTCTTCTAGCCCATAGAATTAGCAGGTTTTGCATATGTAATTAGTAAGCCCTAGACAGTATTAACAAGTTCTACATATGAAGAGGTGCCCTGATGAAGGTGTAAATTAGAAGACAGGTTTGTGAATAAGGACAATGAGGATAATAACATGATGAGACACCGACAGGATACCCCCTGGTCCTCCAAGTTCACAGAAACAGCAGGTAGGCAGGCAGGATTGCCTAATGCCAAACCTATCCAGGAGGCAGAAGAATGTAAGGGGGAGGGTATTCCTATACTGAAATAAACTGTATAAAAGTTGGGTGAGCCCCAGTGTATGTGTGTATTCCCAGGGTAAGGGGAAGCACCCAACTTTGCACTGTTGTATAATAAATGTTTTTTCTCAATTTTTGTCTCGAGCAATTTCTGTGAAGGTACTTCTGTTTCTAACAATTTCAACTTTATCGAGATTATTAATCTTATTAATCAATGTTTAAGTTTATTGGTCATATTATACCCAATACAGAGAGACAGGCTATTTTTCAAGTAATCTATCAGATTAGTTCTAATATTCATACAGCTGTATAAAGTAGAAGAGCATGATTTTCATTGTGAAATACACAGGTGCTGGAGAAACTCAGCAGGATAAGGTATATACTGCGGAAATATCAGTTACCCCTTGGCGAGTCTGTTGTCTATCTCGTTGTCGATCCTTGCATCTGATGAAATGGTGCAGCCGAGATAGGTAAACTGGTTGACCGTTTTGAGTTTTGTGTGCCCGATGGAGATGTGGGGAGGCTGGTAGTCATGGTGGGGAGCTGGCTGATGGAGGACCTCCGTTTTCTTCAGGCTGACTTCCAGGCCAAACATTTTGGCAGTTTCCGCAATACAGGACGTCAAGCGCTGAAGAGCTGGCTCTGAATGGGCAACTAAAGCGGCATCGTCTGCAAAGAGTAGTTCACGGACAAGTTTCTCTTGTGTCTTGGTGTGAGCTTGCAGGCGCCTCAGATTGAAGAGACTGCCATCCGTGCGGTACCGGATGTAAACAGCGTCTTCATTGTTGAGGTCTTTCATGGCTTGGTTCAGCATCATGCTGAAGAAGATTGAAAAGAGGCTGAAGAAAAATGACAGATACGAGCCACAGTTCAACAAAACCGCCTGGCTCTCGATTACTTGTTGGCTGCTGAAGGCAGCGTTTGTGAAAGACTGGTTAATGACAATGCTCACAACGGTCAGGCGGTTAAAGACACTTCTTCAGGAGTTCGAAAATCTTCCCATACCCAGGCAAATAGCACCTTTGGAAGACTACACAAAAGAGTCTGAAAAAACAACCAACTGAAAAACCTCACAAAGATAAGCGTATTCAGAGCCGTTGTCATACCCACACTCCTGTTCGGCTCCGAATCATGGGTCCTCCACCAGCGTTGTCTCCGTTCTATCCTCAACATTCATTGGAGCGCTTTCATCCCTAACGTCGAAGTACTCAAGATGGCAGAGGTCGACAGCATAGAGTTCACGCTGCTGAAGATCCAGCTGTGCTGGGTGGGTCACGTCTCCAGAATGGAGGACCATCGCCTTCCCAAGATCGTGTTTTATGGCGAGCTCTCCACTGGCCACCGTGACAGAAGTGCACCAAAGAAAAGGTACAAGGACTGCCTAAAGAAATCTCTTGGTGCCTGCCACATTGACCACCGCCGGTGGGCTGATATCGCCTCAAACCGTGCATCTTGGCGCCTCACAGTTTGAAGAAGACCGCAGAGCCCACCTCACTGACAAAAGGCAAAGGAGGAAAAACCCAACACCCAACCTCAACCAACCAATTTTCCCCTGCAACCGTGTCTGCCTGTCCCGCATCGGACTTGTCAGCCACAAACGAGCCTGCAGCTGACGTGGACTTTTACCCCCTCCATAAATCTTCGTCCGCGAAGCCAAGCCAAAGAGAGATCAGTTACCCCTTTACTTCCTGTAAATGCTGCCTGACCGGTTTCCTTCAGCACTGTTGTGTATTATATGCGACCCCGGCAACTCCAGACTATCTTATTTAATGCAATTTACATTGTGTAGAAAACAATCAATTAGTACAAATTGGTAGCCTGGTTCGTTAAGTGGCGGTTCCTTTGGTTCACTGATGAGGCGTGGTTTTGTTCTCCGCTGCTGCCAGTATTGGCTCAGAATAGATTTTAAAGTTCTCCAGTTTGTATACAAAGCCATCAATGGACTACATCACGGATCTCCTGTCACTTCAAGACCCCCTCGGATCGGCCAATTTAGAGCGCTTGGTTGTTCCGTGCTCAAATCGCAAACTCGGGAGATCGCGCCTTCGCTTTTGCAGTCCCCCAACTGTGGAACCACATTCCTCTCTCCATCAAATCAGCCCCTTCCTTTAACGCTTTTAAATCCAGGCTGAAGTTGCATTTTCACTCGCAAGCGTTTTGTGGTGATTGTTGTTTGTTACCATGTTGTATGTGCAATTCTGAATCTCGGGGACCCGTTGTATACTGCGCTTTGAATAGCTGCATAAGTTGAGATGTAATGTATGATCTGTACAGCACTTTGGTCAGTGTGATTTGTTTTAAATGTGCTACCTAAATCAACGTTCTGGGTTTTTTATGGTATGGTTTATTGTACACAATACAAGTAGAAATTCTGTCTGGTCCGCAGGAAAAAGAATCTCAGGGTTGTATGTAATGTCTTGCATGGACGCTGACAATTTTCGGAAGTCTATTGAGTACATGTTCTGTAGTTTACCAATTGTGTTATTCTCCACCTTGTTGGCGGTGTGTTTCGTGAGTGTGACTAAATGTTGAGTGGGTTTGCTCTGGCTTATTGAGTTACCACTTTCAGAAGCTCACTTGCCTGTAGTCGTGGCTGCGGCGTTGCAGCTGCCACCTGTCACAAGGTCTCGGGAACACGGCGAACCCGAACTCATCGAAGCCAAGCACACCGTGTTGGTCGGACTGGCAGCTCGTCATGGTGCTTTGCACCACTGCGATAACTTCCACCTCTCGCTGCTGCAGCAACAACGCTCCCCTTCTCAGTGAAATCAACGAGACATTCGAATCTGGCGCCGCCTCCAGACGCGCCCTGCTCTGCTCGGATTGGATGGCACGTGCAATTCCCGACAAATGACCACTCTCCTGTCTGTCGATTGGGCGAGACTTCGACCAATCAGAGGTCGACCCGGCTTCACCCTGGAACAAAAGTTCCCCGACTTTTTCAAGATGAAGTTCCTGTTGTGTTTTCCATCAATTTTTAGTTATGCATCTCCCCAGAGACCGGCACTGACGGGGTTTTCCTATCGATCGGCAAAGACAATGAAGCCACGCACGCAATCTCATGAACAAAGGTTCACGTAATAAACACATAATGCCAAACAGTGCACTAGCAAAGAGAAAGATAGATAACCGACGTTTCATTAAGATAAGGTTCAATTATCGGTGTAAATTGTTTAAATATTATCAATTAAAATCAAAGCATCTGTTCCCTCTCGTAACATTACAATCACAAAATCCTATCATCGTCAATTTTCTTTGATTTTAGGCTTTAAAATAAAGAAGTACACAATATCTACAAATAGTATTTTATGGCAGTAAAGTTCAACCGTAATTCATGAAATTCACCTTGCCTGGTTTACGGTGTGATTTAGCTATAGCTGGGAGGATGTTCATGATTGGGCGAGGGGTGATTTTTCTGATTGGATTGCACATAGGCGGCCGCCCCAAGCTACGTGAGGCTAGAATAAGGGTCGGTCAGCAGAAGGAGGAAGGAATGGTCAAGTCTAGATGAAAATGATCAACAGCAACCTTGCACTCAATGTCACCAAAACTAAGGAGTTGATTGGTGACTTCAGGAGAGGAAAGCCATTGGGGGATCAGAGCTGGAGAGGGTGGACAAATTTAAGTCCTTGGGAGTCACTATCTCAGAGGATCTTTGCTGGATCCAACACACTAACAGTATCGTGAAGAAAGCACGTCAGTGCTTAAGGAGTTTGCAGACGTTTGGTTGGCACTGGAAACCCTGTCAAATTTCTACAGAGGTGTGGTGGAAAGTGTGCTGACCGGCTGCATCATGGTTTGGTATGAGGACACCAAGACCCTGAGCATAAAGCCCTCCAAAAGGTAGTGGGCACAGTCCAGGACATCATAGGCAAAATCCTCCCCACTATTAAGTACATCTACAGAGAACACAGCAGCAATCATCAAAGACCCACACTACCCAGCACAAGCTCTGTTCTCACTACTAGCACCAGGAAAGAGGTCTCGGTGCCACATGACTCACACCACCAAGTTCAGGAACAACTCCCACCCCTCCACCATCAAACTCCACAACAACAAACTCAATCAGAGACTAATTTAAGGACTCTTACTTGTGCACTTTATTGATTTTCTTTTTGTTCTCTCTGTATTGCACAGTCAGTTTGTTTACATTCATTATCAGTTTACAGTTCTTTGTTTACATGTTTTACACTGTGTACAGGTCATTTTTTGCACTACCAATTAATGCTAATTCTGCTGCACCTGTAGAAAAAAGAATCTCAAAGATGTATATCATGTATGTAATCTGACAATATATCTGAAATGAATGATGAATGGTGTTGGTGATTGAGGGAGTGACCATACCAAAGGAGCAACTCCCACTCTAACACAAGCTGCATTAAGGGTCTTTATGTTGTGGTGGTATAGTCTCAGATGAAGTGAAGAGTCTTTATATAATGCCCTCCATAATGTTTGGGAGAAATACACATTTTTCAGATGCTTCTATTACCCTTTGACATTCCCCTTTCTGAGAAAACTGAAGTGGGCAAGGCTACCAGCCATCATCCTGTCAACCTTCTACCGGAGCTCTATTAAGAGTGTCCTGGTTGCTACAGAGAAATAGATTGGAGGTTGATCCACAGGACAATAAGAGTGACAGAGAGGAACACTGGAATCTCCCTTACCCATGCACAAAATCATTGAGGACCCCTTCCACCCCAGCATCTTTCAGTTGCTCCCATTGGGGAAGAGATACAGGAATATTAGAGCCAGCACCACCAGGTTCAGGAACAGCTTTTTCCCACGGGCAGTGAGAATGTTGAATGACCAAAGGAACTGCTCACACCAACTTTCCGGGACTCTCATATTCATGGAAGAGTATTTATATATTTATTTTTATATCTGAATACTTGTCCTGCATATGTATTGTTTGTTTGCATGTGTGTTATATCTGGTTGTGTGTCTGCATATTTTGCATTGAGGACCAGAGAATGCTGTTTCACTGGGTTATACTTGTACAATCAGATGACATTAAATTGATTTTATTTGAATTTCAGTGCATATGAACATTGTACAATGTGTATAACTATAAACTCATCCTTAACATTATTATTAACAGTGCTCCCACACTACCCTTACTTGGTGCTAATTGGTCTTCCTTTTCAATGCAAACAGCACCCTCTGTAAATTTGCCCTTACGGCTGTATGAATGTTAGAGATAATGCACAGAAGAACTCTATTCTCTGTATTAGGTATGGTCTGACAAATAAACATACACCTAAGATAATTTTCAGAACAAAGGGGGAGCTGTTCAACCTAGACTATCTGCATATTTCTAGGGGAGGACACACGATCCAAAAAGTTAGCCCCTTCCTATCAATGGAATCCTTGATGAATCTGTGTTGAGATTACATCAGCTCCTTGAACTGCCACCATTAAAATCTCTATGACATTCCTCACCTTGCTTTTTCCTCCAGTCACCAAATCGAGAAAAAGCACCAACTTGTTCGGTCTTTCTTCGCAGTTTATGTAGGACTGAAACAGACCGTTTCACCCAAGCCATCCATGCTGTTACAAAGTACAATGTTCATCTTTATTGTCAGAGTACACACATGACATCACATACAACCCTAAGATTATTTTCCCTGTGGGCCAGGTAGAATTTCTACTTTTCAGTAGTACAAAGAACTGTACTCAAGAAAAGGTACATATACAAAAGAGAGAAATGTAAGCAAAGAAAGATGTGCAAACAAACTGATAACACAATATGGAAAAAAATAATGTGCAAAGTAAGAGCCCTTAAATGAGTCTCTGGTTGAGTTTTTCATTGAGGAATCTGATGGTGTAGGGGTAGCAGCTGTTCCTGAACCTAGTGGTCTGAGTCTTGTGGCATCTACACCTCTTTCCTCGTGGCAGGAGCGAGAGCAGAGCATGTGCTGGGTGGTGCGGATCTTTTAAAAAAATTTTTTATTTTGCACACGACGAACCATATTGAACAAAATACACATAAACATTTCCCTCTTGAATATACAGTGTTATTTTCTCCACTTTCCCCCCTCCCTTCCCTTCCTCCTTCACCCCCCCTCAATGTTCAACATATATGATACATTAAACCCTTTAAACAATGTCATCACACAATGAAAATAAACAAGAAAATTGTGTCATCTACTTTTATATACTGGGTCAGTTCATTTCGTCTTCTTCTCATTCTGTCATTTTAGGAGGTGGAGGTCCGCGGTAGGACTTCTCTGTTGTGTTCCATGAACGGTTCCCAAATTTGTTCGAATACTGTGATGTTATTTCTTAAATTATATGTTATTTTTTTCCAATGGAATACATTTATTCATTTCTATGTACCATTGCTGTACTCTCAGGCTATCTTCTGATTTCCAGGTTGACATAACACATTTTTTTGCTGCAGCGAAGGCTATCATAATAAATATTTTTTGTGCTCCATCCAAATCGAGTCCAAGTTCTTTACTTCTTATATTATTTAAAAGAAAGATCTCTGGATTTTTTGGTATGTTGCTTTTTGTGATTTTATTTAATACTTGATTTAGATCTTCCCAAAACTTTTCCACTTTCTCACATGCCCAAATTGCATGTACTGTTGTTCCCATTTCCTTCTTACAGCGAAAACATCTATATGATACTGTTGGGTCCCATTTATTTAACTTTTGGGACGTGGTGTATAGCCTGTGTAACCAATTATATTGTATCATGTGTAACCTCGTTTTTATTGTATTTCTCATAGTTCCGGAGCATAGCTTTTCCCATGTTTCATTCTTTATCTTTATGTTTAGATCTTGTTCCCACTTTTGTTTGGGTTTACAGCTTATTTCCTCATTCTCTTTTTCTTGCAGTTTGATGTACATGTTTTTTATAAATTTTTTAATTATCATTGTGTCTGTAATCACATATTCAAAATTCCTTCCTTCTGGTAACCTCAGCCTGCTTCCCAATTTGTCCTTCAAGTAGATTTTCAGTTGGTGGTATGCAAACATTGTACCGTGAGTTATACCATATTTGCACTTCATTTGTTCAAAAGATAATAATTTATTTCCCGAAAAACAAATTTCTATTCTTTTGATCCCTTTTCTCTCCCATTCTCTAAAGGAAAGGTTATCTATTGTGAAGGGTATTAGTTGATTTTGCATCAGTATTAATTTTAGTAGTTGATAATGTGTTTTTTTTCCTTTCTATGTGAATCTTCTTCCAAATGTTGAGCAGATGGTACAGTACTGGTGAATTCCCATGTTGCACCAGCTTTTCATCCCACTTGTATAGTATATGTTCAGGTACCTTCTCCCCTATTTTATCTAGCTCTAATCTGGTCAAATCTGGTTTTTCCCTTGTTAGAAACTCATCTATTTTGTCTTCTTTCCCTTCGTTCTCAGTTCGATATAATTGCTCGTAGAATTCCTTGAAGTTTTCATTGATCTCCGTTGGGTTATATGTAATTTGTTTGTCCTTTTTCCTTGATGCCAATACCGTTCTTTTAGTTTGTTCTGTTTTAAGCTGCCAAGCTAGTATTCTGTGCATTTTTTCTCCTAGCTCATAATACTTCTGTTTTGTCTTCATTATGTTCTTTTCCACCTTATATGTTTGTAGTGTTTCGTATTTTATTTTTTTGTCCGCCAATTCTCTTCTTTTTGTTGTATCTTCCCTTGAAGCTAATTCTTTTTCTGTACTTGCTATTTCCCTTTCCAGCTGTTCTATTTCCTGATTGTAGTCCTTCTTCATCTTAGTTACATAACTTATTATCTGCCCTCTGATAAATGCTTTCATTGCATCCCATAGTATAAATTTATCTTTCACTAATTCCGTATTTATTTCAAAGTACATTTTAATTTGTCATTTTATGAATTCTCTAAAATCCTGTCTTTTAAGTAGCATGAGGTTTAATCTCCATCTATACGTTCTCAGTGGGATGTCCTCCAGCTCTATTGCTAATAACAGGGGTGAGTGATCCAATAACAATCTAGCTTTATATTCCATTTTTCTAACTCTCCCTTGGATGTGGGCTGACAACAGGAACAGATCTATCCTTGAGTACCTTATATGTCTATCCGAAAAATATGAGTATTCCTTCTCCTTTGGGTGTTGTCTCCTCCATATATCTAAAAGTTGCATTTCCTTCATCGATTTAACCATAAATTTGGTTACTTTGTTCTTTCTGCTAGTCTTTTGTCCAGTTTTGTCCGGTGGTGTGGATCTTTGATGATTTCTGCTTCAACGGCAGCCTTCCACGTAGATTTTCTTGATGGCGGGGATAAATTTGCCTGTGATGTCCTCGGCTGTGTCCAGTAAATTTTGCAGGGCTTTCTGCTTGAGGGTATTGGTGCCCCCATACTAGACCATGATGCAGCTGGTCAGCACACTTCCCACAACACTGTAGAAATTTGCCAAGGTTTTCAAAGTCATACCAAACCTTCGCAACTGCTGAGGAAGTAGAGGCACTACGTGCTTGGGTTTTGCATCCATTTATTGTTGAAATATTCAATTCCTCTCTCCATTGCATTCTTGCTCAACATCAATGCACAATACTCTTCAATTCTTTTTCTCTTTCTTTGGCTTGGCTTCGCAGACGAAGATTTATGGAGGGGTAGGCTATTGAGATGTGCAGAACAACAAAGGGATTTAGGAGTTGTGATAAATAGTACCATCAAGGCTGATACTCAGGTAGATGGTGTGGCGAAGAAGGCATTTGGAATGTTGGCCTTCATAAATCGGAGTATTGAATTCAAGAGTAGGGAGGTTATGATGAAATTGTACAAGGCATTGGTGAGGCCAAATTTGGAGTACTGTGTAGTTTTGGTCACCAAATTATAGAAAAGATATAAACAAAATAGAGAGAGTGCAGAGAAGGTTCACGAGAATGTTGACAGGATTTCAGGGTCTGAGTTACAGGGAAAGGTTGTGCAGACTGGGGCTTTTTTCTCTGGAGCATAGAAGATTGAGAGGGGACTTGATAGAGATTTTAAAAGGGACAGACAGAGTAAACGTGGATAGGCTTTTTCATTAAGAGTGGGGGAGATTCAAACTAGAGGGCATGGTTTAAGATAGAAGGGGGAAAATTATAAGGGGAACATGAGGGGAAATTTCTTTACGCAAAGGGTGGTAGGGATGTGGAATGAGCTTCCGACAGACGTGGTCGAGGCGGGATCATTGGTTACATTTAAGGAAAGAATGGATAGTTACATGGATAGGAGAGGACTGGAGGGGTATGGACTAGGTGCTGGTCAGTGGGACTAGGAGGGTGGGGATTTGTTACAGCATGGACTAGTAGGGCCGAACTGGCCTGTTCTGTGCTGTAAGTGGTTATATGATTATATGGTATGTCCACGCCTGCTGCAGGCTCTTTGGTGACTGACAAGTCCGATGCGGGACAGGCAGACACGGTTGCAGCGGTTGCAAGGGAAAATCGGTTGGTTGGGATTGGGCATTGGATTTTTCCTCCTTTGTCTTTTGTCAGTGAGGTGGGCTCTGCGGTCTTCTTCAAAAGAGGATGCTGCCCGCCGAACTTTTCAATTACGCCTTGTAATAATAACATAACAATTACAGCACGGAAACAGGCCATTAGGCCCTTCTAGTCCGCACCGAACCAAACACCCCTTTCTAGTCCCACCTCCCTGCACAATTCCCATAACCCTCCATCTTCTTCTCATCCATATACCTGTCCAACCTTTTCTTAAATAATACAATTGACTCCGCCGCCACTATTTCTCCCGGAAGATCATTCCACACGGCTACCACTCTCTGAGTAAAGAAGTTCCCCCTCATGTTACCTCTAAACCTCTGCCCCTTAATTCTTAACTCATGTTCTCTTGTTTTAATCTTTCCTCCTCTTAACGGAAATAGTCTATCCACATCCACTCTGTCTATCCCTTTTATAATCTTAAATACTTCTATCAAATCCCCTCTCAATGACTTTCAATTTGGTACAAATAGCAGGTCAATAGGGCCATAAAGCATGAAAAAATCCCTTTGGCCTTATTCATCCAGGTTGGCATTCTAGGCTAATCCCATTGGCCTAGATTTGGTTAATATCCTTCTAAGCCTCTCTATCCATTAATCTGTCAAAGAGTCTAGTTTCCTCCCAGTTTGTTCTAGAAACAAATTGGTCTTCAGGTCCCTCTAGCCCTTTAGTTCTGGATCGGGAAAAAGACAATGAGGATTCACTCTATCCATGCCCCTCAAGATTTATAAGTGTCTGTAAGATCACCCCTTAGCCTTCTACACTCGTGGCAATAAAGACTCAGCCTCTAAAACCTCACCTGAAAACTCAAGTCTTCCGGTCTGAGCAAAATTCTGGTGAATCTCTTCTGCATGCCTTCCAATTCATTATAGACCTTCCTATGGTTGAGCGACAAAACGTGGACAGTGTAGTCCAATGGTTCTCAACCTTTTCCTTTCCACTCACATACCACTTTAAGTATTCCCTATGCCATCGGTACTCTGTGATTGGTAAGGGATTGCTTAAGGTGGTATGTGGGTAGAAAGAAAAAGTTTGAAAACCACTGTTTTAGTTTGACTCGTTATGTGCACGGTTTCATAACTCCAAAGGAAATGGGTCAATGACAATTTTTCTCAAGCAAAATATTTCCGTCCCAATTGGGCCTAGAGCAGTGATTCTCAACCTTCTCTTCCCACTCACACACCACCTTAAGCAATCCCTTACTAATCGCAGAGCACTGATGGCATAGGGATTACTTAAAGTGGGATGTGAGTGGAAAGAAAAAGGTTGAGGACCACTGGTGTAGTCTCACCAATGCAGATTCATGTGGTCTCAAACAGGCAACTAAATACAGTTTTATTTGCTACAGTTGTTCAATATGTTGAGTGTGGATAAATGGTTCCATATATGGATAATGTGGAAACCAAGGCCAATCCTGAACATTCAAAAAAGAGAGGCAAAAAGACATTCCAAAGAATACCAGCCAAAATTTTGTATTAAAGGAACATATATGACAAGGAATATGTTTCAGGTGGCAAGTAGCAAAATAATTTGTGCAATCATACCTGGGATTGGAGACAGGTCGACTCAGATAGACTTTATTGACTTGAGTTTAGAAGAATGAAGAGATGTCACTGAAACTTTAACAATGTTCACAGAACTAAAAGTGGTGGAGGCAAAGAAAATGTTCTCCTTGGAAGAGGAGTCTCCACAGGGGAGATGTGAATATTTTTCATGGAGAGGCAAATCTCTTGAATTCTCCACACAGGAGGAGTAACTCCGTTAAAAAAGACAGATTTCTTAATATTGAAAGGAATAAAGGGGTTGAGGACAGTGTGGGGAAAATGGAGCAGAGGTAATGGTCAAACAGGCGCTTGATGAATGGTTGGGCAGGATCAAGACTGGGAGCTTGCTGATGCAAACCCACGTTCCAACAGTCCCGATCCCCCCCAGCCTCAGACCCCCGAACAGCGACAATTACATTATTTCTGGGATGAATTCCATGTCCAATCGTGAATAGAAACCGGCTGCCAGAATGGGAGCGTCGCCAGGTCACAGAGGCAACACCGAGGGAGCGCCTCGGGGCGGGAGATGGACGTGGAGGGAGCCCCTCGGGACGGGAGTAAGGGTCGCCGAAGGAGCGCCTCGGGGCGGGAGCAAGGCGGCAGTGGGTGGGGGGGGGGGGTACCTCGGAGCGGCGGATGGACGTGGAGCGAGCGCCTCGCCCGCAGTCAACTCGGAAGCATCCGTCGCGCCGCGACTGCAGCCGTTGCCACGGCAACCAGCGCCCAAGCGCCTGTCACCGAGCCCAATCACAACCCCCGTTGCCGCCCTGACCCGCGCATCCGCCTATCATCGGCCGGATTCACCGTCCTCCCCGTGCCTGCTTTCTGATAGGTGGATAACTGTCAAGAGCGGCGTGTGACTGGTTAGTGGCACACCTCCGGGGATTGGCACTTGTTCTCGGCGCCTTATGATTGGTCTGTGGGCCGAACGGGCGGGCCGTGATTGGCCTCGGGGCGTGGGCCCCGCAGAAGCAGGTCAGCGGTTACGTCAGCGGTGGAAAGTAGGTTAGGGGAACCCGGCGGCGGCGTCTGTCGTACGGAGGAGCCGGACTCAGGGGGAACGGGCGTACGGAGGAGCCGGACTCAGGGGGAACGGGCGTACGGAGGAGCCGGGCTCGCGGGGACGGCTGAGCGGCCCGTCACCGGCACCGCGTGAGTGTGCTCTGAACGCCGTCCCCAGTTACCCGCGCAGGTCTAGGAAGCACCGGGGACGAGCCTACATCCCGAGTGCCAGGCGCGCTCCAGGACCGCGCGCACCTGCATTGGCCTCCCCCCCTGACCCCCCAACCCCAGGTGAATCACTGAGCCCCCACTTGTGGCATCACTGTGTCCCCCCCGCCCCATTGCTGGATCTCTTTCTCTCTTCCTCCAACCCCCTGTGGTCACTGTCTCTTCCCTCCACTCCTCCCCTCAGTGGATCACCATCTCTCTCTCTCGATCCACCCCTCCCCCAATCCCCGATGGATCATCATCTCTTTCCCCCCCATCCCCCTGCTGGATCACTGTCGCCCTGTGGATCACCGTCTCCCTCTCCCCATCCCACCTCCCTCCAGGTGGATCACTTTCTCCCCCTCATAGATCAATGTCTCCTCCAACCCGGATCACTGCTCCCTCCACCCCCAGAGGATCACAATTGATTACTCACCACTCCCCCCCCCCCCATCCCATTGTGGATCGCACCCTCACAACCCTCAGCATTGTTGATCCTTGCCTCCTGTGCAGTATCACCCCGCACTGGTGTGCTGTTACCTGTTGTGGATCCCGATCAAAACATTTCTGTCATCTCTTATCACGCATTTGGTGTTGTCAGTGGTTCTCAACCTTGTTCTTTCCACTCACATACCACTTTAAGTAATTCCTATACCATTGGTGCTCTGTGATTAGTAAGGGATTGCTTACGGTGGTATGTGAGTGGGAAGGAAAGGTTGAGAATCACTGCTCTAGACCCAATTGTGACTGAAATATGTTGGTTGAGAAAAATTGTCATTGGCCCATTTCCTTTGGAGTTGTGAAGCCGTGCACATAACGAGTCAATGAGGGACGATTAAAACAGTGCTTTTAAACTTTTTCTTTCCACCCACATCCCACCTTAGGCAATCCGTTACTAATCACAGCACCAATGGCATAGGGAATACTTAAAATGGTATGCGAGTGGAAAAAAAAGGTTGAGACCACTGGTATAGTGGTTAGCCATGCCTTTACAGCACCAGTGATTGGGACCGGACCGGGCTTCGAATCCTGCACTGTTTATAAGGAGTTCGTATATTCTCTTTGTGTCTGTGTGGTTTTCTCCAGGGGAATCTGGTTTCCTCCCACTGTTGAAAACGTACATGGGCTGAAAGGGCCTGTTACTGTACTGTACGTCTAAAAAAAATCAACTTTGAACAAAGTTTTGGTCACCTGTAATAACACCATCTGGTATATTGTGTGTCAACTGGTTTGATATTTACTCCTACGAGCATTAAGCATGAATCCCAGCAAGTAAATATTGAATTTCAAGTCTGATTTATTGTCACGTACTGAGATGCCATGACCGAGGTTCTTTTTGGAGCAGATTAGTTAAATGTAACAGTACAGAACTGCAGAGTTACAGCGAGAAATCAGTAGGTTTCTGCTAAAAGCAACATAAATATGTTATTTTCAGGTTCATTCACGATTCTGTTAACAGCGGGAACATATAGACCTTGATTCTGGTGGTGCGTGATCTTGCACTCGACAGGGCCACAAACACCTTCCAAATGAGGCAAAACTTTACCTGTGTGTCATCTAATCGACTGCATTCTGTGTCCCTGCGGTGGTCTCCCCTACATTAGTGAGACCAAATACAGATTGGGTGACTGCTTCATCAAACACCTCCACCCCGTGTGGCTCCAAACACGTGCGCCCCTGTGTGGATGTAAATGTGAGCTTCCAGTAGTCCACCATTTAAACTCCCCCACCGTTACTACACGGATATGTTTGTCCTTGGCATCTACCATTGTCAGGGCGAGGCCAAAAGTAAACTTGAGGAACAACACATCATATTCCTTCTGGATAGCCTCAATGGCATGAACATGGATTTATTTAATTTTACATAACCCCAATCTCCAATTGCACTATTTTTATCTTATATTTATCTACTGGATTTTTAAAATCACTTTCTATCTCTTTATTTTCTCCAGCACCCTTCCTCATGTTCCCTTAATAATTCAGCAATATATCTATTGTGATAGTAATACCACAAAGCAATATATTTGCTGCATCGTAATTATAATGAATTTATTTATTTTGGTTACTACCTGTCCTCCACTATCTCTCGACCTCGTATCCCTTCTGTCCTTTCACTTCTGGCCCCTCCCTCAGCTCCTTTCCCTCTTTATTACTGTATATGTAATTTCATATATCCTACCAGTTTTGATGAAGGGTTCAGGCTCAAAACGTCAACTGACCATCTCTACCCACTGATGCTATTTGACCTGCTGAGTTCCTCCACAGTTCTTTGCCTATTCAAGATTCTAGCATCTCCAGCTTTTGTGTCTCTCATCGAGTCTTTTTATATGTTAGCTGATTTTCCAAGGTACTGAGGGATATAGATGGAGGCAAGGGGCTGTATGAGTTAGCCTGAGCTGTGTTTTCTTTGTGTACAATATATGACCAGTCTAATTTTAGAAGCACATGACGTTAAAGAATCCTTATGAAAGAAAGAGAGATTAACCTTTGGCGTGTCAGCCCTCTGCAGCATGCTGAGGCAGCAGTTATGTCTAATTGGTGATGAATATTCAGTTTGCGAACGATTAGGGATGCAGCGATTCAGCTGATAGATGTTCTGTCTCTCAGTGCCAGAGATCTGGATTCAATCCTGAAATGTGCTGTCTGTGTGCATGACTTCCTTGTGAGCCGAGCTCCTTGTCTGCTCCTGGTTCCTCCCACGTACCAAGGATATTCAGGTTGATAGGTTATGGGTCACTTTAAATTGCCTCTGGTGTGTAGGTGAGTGATGGAATCTGTGAGGGGACAGTAGCACAGGGAGACGTTTGGCTGTCAATTTGCAAGGAACTCAGTGATAGCCAATCTGGCCTTTTTTAGTATTTGCTGAGGGAAAAATGTTGGCCATGACTCAGGAAGAGATTCATATTTCTGTGAGATCTCTATGTCTAACATTGAGTGCAGATAATGACCCAGATAAATACATGGAAGATGGCTCTCCTATGGTACTGTGCTGGGATGTGTAAGCCTTGATTGCATTCAGCTTTTCAGTATAGAGTTTAAATGCAGGGGCTTCTGACCAGAAGAAGAATGCATCCCACTGACATCTCCTACAATAATTTTCAGGGGACTAAGAATTGATATCTGTGTGATTGGATAAATCAAGTAGACACCTGTTTGCTAATGTTACAAATATCGGTGTTCCCTGATTCTTGGCTTTTAAAGGGTTTGACTTTCCAGTTTTGGTTTTAATGTTTCAGCAATCTATCTATTGTGATAAAGGGTTCCCTCAGTATAGGGGTCAATGGGAATTTCCAGGGGGTCGATAAATGTCATGGGGATGAAAGGGGGTCAATAACACCTGGGAAGGAGAGGTCAATTTAAAATAGCCCCCCCTCCCCCGCCCAGAATGGGGTGGGGAGGGGGGGGTGTGTAGTGAGGTTTATCAGCCATAAACACTGTGTGCCACTGTTACGTTTCCCCAGCTAGCACTTCAAGTGTTGCTGTCACATTTTCCACTCATCACACATCACCCACCTGCAGAACCTGGGACCCTTCATTTAACAGGCAAGTGCCCTTTCTGCCCCTTAATTTGTCCTCCACCCCTAAATGAAGGTCAAATTAATGCTCAGCTCGAGATAGTGCTGGACAGAGGTCTCAAAAGCTGGACTGTCTGGCCTAAAACCAGACGTCTGTTCAGCGCCACCTTGAGCCGAGCATTAATTTGACCTACCCAGCACCCCCTCCCCGCCGCCAGTCCCCTGTCTCCCTGGCCAGTGCTGGGATTCCATGCCTGAGGGTCATTGAAGGATCACGTAGGCCCTGAAAGGGTCGATGCTCTAAAAAGGTTGGGGACCCCTGCCCTAGTAGTACCACAAAGCAATATCTATGCTGCATTGTAATTATAATGAGTTATTTTCTTTTGGTTACTGTTTCTGTCATGGTTAGCATATTCCAATTTAAAAGCAAGATAGACCTACTTTGAAATCTCTTCATAAGTGATAGCACTGAGATGACAGGGATCTCCCAGTGGCCAACTATTTCAATTCTGCATCCCACTCCCATACTCACATGTCTGTCCATGTCCTTGGGTACTGTTCCAACAAGACCACCTGTAAATTGCAGGAACAGCAACCGGAATGCATTAATATTGACTTCTCCAGTTTTGCTAACCTGCTCTCCATTCTCCCTCTCTTCCCTTCCCCCTGCCTTTTTTCCCTTAGCTCTCCACCCCCTTCCCTTTCTATTCACAGAGCCATCCCTCCCCTCCTGCCTTGCTACTGTGCCCTCTCTCCCTTCTCCTCCTATGACTTCCTGCCTTTGGGACCATGATCCTCCCTACCATACCTGCTGACATTTTTCTTACCTTGGAGAAGGGCTCAAGCCTGGAATGTTGGTTCTGTAAATTTATCTTTGCTATATAAAGAATACCATTTGACCTGCTGAGTTTCTCGGGCATTGTGTTTTTAATTCAACCACGGTGTCTGCAGACTTTTGTGTCTTCCTACTTGATGTATATCTTGAAAAACCAACTCAATCATAGTTGATTATCATTCCATCCACCATCCTCTGTCTCAGAAATATGCTGAGGATCACCTTCAGATCAGACATATGCAACTTGGCTCTTCGAGCTGCTGATGTTATTTATATGATTGCTAATGGAAGTCAGCCTGAAGAAAACTGAGGTCCTCCATCAGCCAGCTCCCCACCATGACTACAAGCCCCCCCACATCTCCATCGGGCACACAAAACTCAAAACGGTCAACCAGTTTACCTATCTCGGCTGCACCATTTCATCGGATGCAAGGATCGACAACGAGATAGACAACAGACTCGCCAAGGCAAATAGCGCCTTTGGAAGTCTACACAAAAGAGTCTGGAAAAACAACCAACTGAAAAACTTCACAAAGATTAGTGTATACAGAGCCGTTGTCATACCCACACTCCTGTTCGGCTCTGAATCATGGATCCTTTACCGGCATCACCTATGGCTCCTAGAATGCTTCCACCAGTGTTGTCTCCGCTCCATCCTCAACATTCATTGGAGCGATTTCATCCCTAACATCGAAGTACTCAAGATGGCAGAGGCCAACAGCATCGAATCCACGCTGCTGAAGATCCAACTGCGCTGGGTAGGTCACGTCTCCAGAATGGAGGACCATCAACTTCCCAAGATTGTGTTCTATGGCGAGCTCTCCACTGGCCACCGTGACAGAGGTGCACCAAAGAAGAGGTACAAGGACTGCCTAAAGAAATCTCTTGGTGCCTGCCACATTGACCACCGCCAGTGGGCTGATATCACCTCAAACGGTCCATCTTGGTGCCTCACGGTTCGGCGGGCAGCAACCTCCTTTGAAGAAGACCGCAGAGCCCACCTCACTGACAAAAGACAAAGGAGGAAAAACCCAACACCCAACCCCAACCAACCAATTTTCCCCTGCAACCGTGTCTGCCTGTCCCACATCAGACTTGTCAGCCACAAACGAGCCTGCAGCTGACGTGGACATTTTACCCCTCCATAAATCTTCGTCCGCGAAGCCAAGCCAAAGAAAGAATATGGTCAGCAACGGGCGGTGCAGTTAGTGCAACACTATTACTGCGCCAGTGAACTTGTTTTGAATCTGGCACTATCTGTAATGAGTTAGTACGTTCCCCCTGTGTCTGTGGGTTTCCTCTGGTTGTTCTGGTTTCCTCCCACCCTTCAACTCGTATGGGGGTTGTAAGTTGATTTGATTGTAATTGAGCATCACTGGTTTAAATTGGAATTGGCTTCTACCATGCTGTCAATAATATTTAAATTTAAATCTCATTGCAACCTCAACTCTGCCTTCCTGTCTACCTATCCAAAGTAATCTTTTACCCCACCCCCCTACCCAACTCATCATGTATCTATCTACCTCTGCCTTGGAAGAGTTCAAGCACTGCTTCAACGACACTTAAGAGGAAGAAAGTTCCAAAGGCCATCAACCTTTTGAGAGAAAGTAATTTATCTCCTTTCTGTCTCGAGTGGGATGATTCTGTCATTTTTAGATACACCCACAAGAGGAAATGTGGTCTCCACATCCTCCTTGTCAAGATCATCACCTCTCCCTCCTCTGGACTCCTGTCAATGCAAATGTACAATTGCGATGTTTAAAAGACATTTAGAAAGGTACATAGATAGGAAAGGTTCAGTGGGATATGCTAGTCAATTTGATTAGCATGAGTGAGTTTTTTTTAGACATACAGCATCATATCCCTCCCATTATCCCCATATACAAATCTTTCTTAATTCAAGTTTATTTATCATCTGATTGTAACAGTACAACCAATTAAACATGTTATCCGGTCCACGGTGCAGAAACAGGGGAAAGATATACAGACAAACTATACATTTACACAGAACCTATAACATGTACACGTCTTGTATGCACATAATAAAAATAAATACCATTAATGAATAGTAAAGTCACGGGGTGTTGATTCAGCAGTAGTTCAGCAGTCTCACTGCCCATGGGAAGAAGGTGCTCCTCAACCTGATGGTGCTGGCTCTAATGAGATGATTGCGATTCATGGCAGCCACCACCCCAGCTGATCTTCCAAGGGATATGGAGCAGAGGGCTCCCCAACTGATGTCAGATCATAGGGTAGCTGGATTGTTCTGGTCCGCACAAATTCTTTTGTCAATCCTCGGGCAATAATACGTCTTCTGACTAGCGTTTTCTGGGCATGGAACGACAAGAGGTCCTAATGTCCCAATGGCAAACAAGGCAGGGAGGTTGTTTCCTGTAATACATAGCCTTTCTTTAATCAATAACATGTGGTGGGATGCCAGTACATTTGTTGGTACTAGTGTTGGGATTGCTGTATGTCCTAGCATAATCAAGGGTGGCTTTTCCAATTATTACTTTATTTCCCATTATTTTTTTCTAGCAGCATCCCCACAACCACCCGAGTTCCTCAGGTTAGATTCAGGCATTCCTTCCTTAATCTCAAAATCATGTTGCCAGCAGTGTTCTTCGATATAAGGCAAATCATCTTTCAATTTTACTATTCACATCCCTATCTTGTACCATCAAAACACAATGGGGTAACTGTTATTTAAGAAATATGCTGACTACTAATTCAGAAGTGATTGCATTCTGAAAGCAAGTACTCTGGCAACCTCCTCTAGGCATACTATCTATCTGGTCAAAAAAGTGTGGCTGGCTTTCTATACACCTTCCTTTAGCTGCTTGGAACCACTTAGCTGATTCATTAGCCAATAGCCCTAACTTCTGATTGGTGTAGTTTCTGTCCATGATGTGTCGAGGGAACCACATATCAGGACCACATCAAATTAATAGTTTGCCACAGATATGCTTTATGTCAAAATAAATATCTCATTGTAGTCTTGCATCGTTTCTCCCAGGTTTAGTATGGCTATATGACTGAGGGTACCGTTAATAGAAGATGTCATGTTATACCCTGCTGTCCTCCACTTGTTTATGTCCTTGTCTGTAGTCTATTATGTCTCAAAATCCATTTTCTCATTTTCTGTATAGGGTAGGATCTGGGTTTTGAAGGGATACCACCCGTTGAGTTGGTTAGAATATAGGAATAGATTCAACAGCTATCAACATTCATCTTATCAACACATAAGTAAGACACATTTAAAAAGGTATTATGCTGTCACCAAAAATTCCTCTTTTCAGTCACGACTCCAGTATTCAGTTCAAATGTCAGGGTGACGAGGCATAATAATAATGCTCTCTTGTTGTAGGTGGGCCTCTCTTTTTTTCCAGTCTGTTATAATAAAAGTCTTAATGTTTTAGCTGGGCCTTTTTCCTTAAGTCTGTTTGGTGTATCTAGTGAGGCTGTTCTTCAAGCTTTACTGGACTCGATGTTATTACTGGGACCGGGAATTGACCTTCCCAGCAAGTTTCCAATTTCTTCCGATCTCAATTCTTTACCAGAATGTAATTCTCAGGTTTGACATTAGGATGTTCACCACTTTGATCTGTTGGATCACTCTCCTTTAGGGATGTTTGTTGTACCTGAGAACGCATCTTTCAAAAAGGTTTTGGTTAGATTACTCAAATATTTGCTTATGTCCTCACCTAATGATAATAAATCCATTCCTACTGGCGGTGTGGGCTTTGCTCCCCAAGATGTCCTTATTGCAGCAGATAGCCCTGACTTAGCCTGGAGTGTCATCCACATTTAAAACAATGCTAGGGGTGGCACTTTTTAGCCAATTTTAGCCCTGTTTCCTCAGTCAATTTGGCCAGTTTAGGTTTTTTTCTGTTTTTGCACATTCCACTATTCCTGCTGCCTGGGGTTAATGAAGCTAATATTATTTAATGCAACTTTAATACTACAATCACAGGGTCTGCAGACTTCTCTGTTTCACTTCATTACTTTTATGTCTAACTGATTAATTAGTATCTTTGTCTCGCTATTGACTTTGCATCATTTCATCTGTGGCTTATTACTTCTCTTAAATCAGTTAAGTTTACAATGAATTAATTTCTCTCTGCCACCTCCAGCTATGTTTTTGGAGGTTAATGCTATATCAGAACATTTGAAGGTCTCTTTGTGAGCCAAGTCCAATTACTTGAGATCACAAGTTGCGGCTCAATATATAACCAAACATTTATAGGATGCAGATGAGGTTGAAATGGTTCAGAGGTCAATCCTTAGGACCATAAAAGTGGCAGAGCGGATCACTGGAGTTTCCCTCCCTCCCCTATCAATGTGATCTACCAGGATCATTGTCTGAAGAGGGTGCGCAAAATCATTGAGAACCCCTTCCACCCTGCACACAGTATCCTTCAGCTGCTTCTGTCAGGGAATAGATACAGGAGTATCAGAGCCAGCACCACCAGGCTGAGGAACAGCTTCTTCCCACGGGTAATGAAAATGTTGAACGACCAAAGGAACTGCTCACACTGACCATCTGAGACTCTCGTATTCATGAAACAACATTTATTTATTTATTCGTGAAGATTAAATACTTGTTTAGCATATGCTATGACCAGTTGTGTGTATGAGTGTTTTTGCACCGAGGACCGGAGAAAGCTATTTAGTTGGGTTATACTTGTGCATTCAGATGACAATAAACTTGACTTAAGAAGGACAAATTTCCTTCAGTAAAGAGTTAATTAACCAAGGGCAGACACATCTAATGGATTATGATAGGGAAATTGAACTTGGTGGGCGTATGGAGTTTACTCATTGAAAGAATGGTAACACTATGTTAAGTTGGATTGGATGCGAGGATGGGAACTCGTGTACTATGGCAAAGATCTGAGATGTGGGATTAGGTTGTCTAGTGTTTTTTTAATCTGACACAAATAGGATTGGATTAATGGCTTCCATATTTCCATGAATCTAAATTTACCCCATCAACCCACTGAGATGTTTGAACCAGTCCCAAGTAGTGGCATCAGAAATGTGCGAACGTTGACCTGAATGCCAAAAAATTGAATCTTAACTGTGTGTATTCATTGCCAAAACAGAAAGAGTTCTTCATTCAAATCCTTAAAGCTGCTTACCCAAGGTAAATGCTAAGTGGACTAACCCCCAGACTTGATCTTTGGAATACATGCTGTGGAAAAGCAAAAGCAGAGAGATGCTGTTGTGTGGGAGGAGAAAAGTTTGGTGGGTTCAAAGAGCAATGCGTCTGGACACAGGAAGGATCTTTATTAAAACACAAATAAGGGGATCGCAACAGGGAAACTCTGTAAACGTGGTTGAAGTAAAAATACGACGGTGGAGAAACTCAGCAGGTCAAACAGAGTCCTTTATATAGCAAAAGTAAAAATACATAACTGATGTTTTGGGTTTGAGGCTTTCATCAAGATAGCAAAACAAAACTTGATGAAGGGCTCAATCCCGAAATGTCGGTTATGTATTTTTACTGTTGCTATATAAAGGACACTGCTTGACCTGCTAAGTTTCTCCAGCATTGTGTTTTTACTAACACACACTAGTACTCTCAAACACACAACATTGTATAATCAATCAAGTCAGACTTAACACTACCGATACTAGCAACTGTATACAGACTAACATGGGCACAGCTCCAATGCTATCTAACAGCCCTGATCCCTGTGTACCCTACATCATGTCTTTGTTACACCATACTCTGCACTGTTTAATTACTACACCACCTCATCCTGTCCTCGTTTGTTTTATTATTGTGCTGCCTGTACTTAAGTATGATTTAACTTGCTTTCACTGTATTTTGATGCAGTGGAGGGCGGTTCTGTGGTGTGAGCAGGTCAGTGATGGGAATTTCTGCTGGACTAACCAACAAAGAGCCCTGATGATGCTCGTTTTCCAACGTTCAGTCACTCCTCAGAAACAAATTTGAATCTTAGCATAAATTAATTTACCATATTGCCAATTAAAACTCATTTGCTTCTCTAGCATGTAAAGGAAGGAACCTGTCTGGGTTTTTTAAAGTACTATAATAGAGGCCCTTCTGACTCGCAAGCCCATAATGTCCAAATAACCTAATTAACCTTCAACCACCACCACCCCCCCCCCCACCCCATACATTTTTGGAGGGTAGGAGGAAACGGAACACCCATAGGAAACCCTCACGGACATGGGGAAAATGGGTAGCATGGGTACCGCAGTGCTATTACAGTGCCAGCAAGTGGGGTTTGAATCCATTGGTCTCTGTAAGGAGTTCGTACACTCTCCCTGCATCTGTGGGTTTCCTCTGAGTGTTCCAGTTTCCTCCCAACAACATACAGGGGTTGCAGGTCACTGGGGTATCATTGGGCAACATGGGCTTGTTACCATGCTGTACATCTTAAAAAAAAATACATACATACTCCTTACAGTCAGGGCCATATTTGATCCTGGGTCATTGGTGCTGTAATGGTATTGCGCTAACTGCGCCACCCTATTTATGAGTTTCCAGACCTTATGAAATTGCCCAAGCAAGCCTAACAGTTTAATGGACAATTAGGGATGGACAATTTACAATCTGATTCCAAATCCCATGAGTGATCCACTTAAAACTGAACACAACCTCATCTGTTCCAAGTCATTGCTGTGTTAAGAGTTAACTCAGCAGTGGCAATGTGTGATACCACTTCCTTCCTGAGCATCTGATTCATCTGACCTACTTTATGTTTTGACCCTGATTTGTGCTTCTGGCGAGGATTCTCGTCCAACCACGGAATTACCCATGGCTATAGGTGATGAATGTGGAGAGATGCAACAAGATTTGCTGTGCGAATTTTCATTGGGCATATTTTGAATCGACAGAAGGGTTTATTGCCTTGCAGAACAGTTGAATTGTACACCAGTGACATTTAAAATAAACTAGCATTTCCAAGGCAGAACACTTGGCTAATGCTCAGATTTCACAAGGGGAAGTCATGAGGGAATGGCCTAGATCAGTGGTTCTCCACCTTTTTTTCCCACTCTGATAACACTTTAAGTAATCCCTTTCTAACCATAACACTTATGGCATCCTATACCATAGGTGCTCTGTGGTTAGTAAGGGATTACTTACGGTAATGTGAGTGGGGGGAAAAAATGGTTGAGAACCACTGGCATTCATATAGTGAATAGTCAGTGTTTTGACATTCTTCCTCTACCCTGAACTGCATACAACACTCCAACGTCTTGTACATGACATCCCAGATTTTGTACTCCGTGCTCTGAATGACGAAGGTAAGCACGTTCTTCACCACCCTGTCTACCCGTGTCACAAGTTTCAGAAAACTATGTACCTGTAGCCCGAGGTCTCTCTGTTCTACACCACTCCCCAGGGTCTCTCAGGAATGCTGCCATCCCCATCCCGGTCACACTTTTTTCTCCCCCCAACCAGAAAAATCAGGCAGAAGATGCACATGCTTGAAAAGACGAGCATTCAGATTCAAGGAAAGTGTCTTTGCCGCTGTTATCAGGTTTTTGAATGGGCCTCTCATTGGTAAAAGATGAAGCCCCTGCACTGTTTAAATGTACATTTCTCTACATCCTGCACTTTGTCTTTGTGACACTGAATCCCATTCTCTTGTTTTGTGTTTTCTGGTTAGGGATGAAAGGTGGCTCTCAACTTTTGTTCTACTCACATACCACCTCAAGTAATCTCTTACTAACCTTACCATCCTATGCCAAAGGTGCTCTGCAGTTAGTAAGGGATACTTAAGGTGGTATGCGAGTGGAATAAGTGGCCTAGATAGTATGTGTTCAATTGGCCCTGAATGTATCTTAGCAACAAGGTTGGCTTCAGTAACTGCCAGTTTTTTTTGTCTTTCCTTGAAGCTGCCTGAATGTTTAATGTAATAAGCTGTGTCTATTTTAGGTTCAGGCAGCTTATGTTAGAGCTTTTAATAGATACTCGAGGGGCTGAACTTAATATCACCACAGAATTCCTCTGAGTTTACTGCAGGGAAGAGCAAACTGCTATCAGTATCCTCTCTCAGGCTAGGTCGATCAGCTACATTGGGCAGCCCTGATCATTTACCTGCCTGACAATAGTTGCAAACAGACATTCTCTTCCAGGTCATAGGAAGCAATCACTAAATGGGGAGAAACTATTCAAAAACAGACAGAAAGCCTCAAAGAAACGCAGGATGCTCACTGAGGCGGCTTGCACCTCCTACATCTGCATGAGCAGGGGCTGCAAGGTTGTGTCCCTGGTGTCCACTGGTGGAACTCAGCAGGTCAAGTAGCATCAGTGGGAGAAAAAGAATTGCCAAAGGTTTTGGGCTAGAGCCTTTCATTAAATTTGATGAAGGATTCGGCCCCAAAACATTAACCATTTGCTTTCTGGCCCACGAGCCCGTGCCATCCAAATGCACCAATGAACCTATAACCCCTGTATGTTTTGGAGGGTGGGTGGAAACTGGAACACCTGGAGGAAACCCACGCAGACACAGGGAGAATGTATAAATTCCTTACATACAGTGCCGGATTTGAACCCTGGTCGCTGACTCTGTAATAACATCGCGCTAACTGAGCCAGTCTATACCCTGGTCTTTCTCTCACTGTTGTTGCTCAATCTGCTGAGTTCCTGCAGCAGATTGTGTTTAGCTCTGATTACAGCCTCTGCAGTCTCCTGTGGACAGTCTAGAGGAGGGGGTAGGCAACCCAATGCATTCACCTGATCACTACTCCACATACACCGTTCACCGCACTAAACTGTCAGCCAGATGTCCAGGTGTGGGACGCTGCGATGTTCCTTCATCCAACTCCACCTGCCAACAAAACTCATTTAGCACAAAGCAAATTTTGTTCACTCGGAAATGGGATTTACCTCCCATACTCAGAATTCAAAATACATTTTAGAGGGCAGAGAAATTAAATAAAAGCAGGAGATCAGCATCAAAGGCAGAAATTGAGATGAGTACACAGTAACTTCTGCTGGGAAAGATTCAAGATGCTGCATTTGACAAATTGATTTATGTCCACAGTTTTGCAACAAAAATAATTGTTATTGATTATTTTTAAAACTCCTGAACTATTTGAAGAATAATTTAAAAGCAACCAAGTTTAAATGACAGTTTGCAGCTCTCCAAACGCCTACCTGAAATATTTTTTTTGTCCAGCAAGGGATGATTATCACTCCTGCTAAGCAGTTTGTTCTACTGGTGGTCAGATTGATACCAAAACTCCTTGAAATGATGTCTCGCTATTGGCATCAACTATGTCTCCCAGTATGGAAATGCTTTCAAACAACCAACAAAATCAAGTTTCCCACTGATGGAGCCGCTCTCTGTTTTGGGGTTAGTTATTTTGTTTTCATTGTGACTCATTTTTCTCCTTTTTGACTTTTTATGTTTTTTGGAAGGACTATGTTTGACCTTGTTGCTTGAACTTTTTCTGTGGATTGTTTTTTGATAAATTATCGTCAGTTTCGTTCATACATTGTATATTATGTACATCAAGCAGAAACAATCGAAAGCTTAAGTGCAGCCCACTGTTCAACCACTGACACACCATTTGGCCCACACATGGTAAAAGGTTGCCCGTTCCTGGTCTAGAGGTTTTGTCACTAGACCAGTAATCCAGTTTTAGACCAATGGTTCATCTCTTTGTACCCACAAACCACATCAAGTATTCCGTTACTTACCAGGGACTACATAACAAATCCATGGACCAATGAATGCGTGGGGGAAGAGGTGAAGACAGGTGAGAGCGAGTCCTTTTCCATACCTCCTGGGTTTTTGGGAATTTCTTTTGGCTTGTTTTACATGTATATTACCTCAGTCTTTGTGTGGAATCCCTTTAACCACCCATGGACTACAGGTTCAGAACTACTGTGATGAAATCTCAATGCAACCAAGGGAGTTTAGAACAGAACAATACACTACAGTACAGGCCCTTTGGTCCTCGATGTTGTGCCAACCCATATATAATCTTTAAAAAAAAAAGTACTAAACCTTACCTACCTCGTAACCCTCCGTTTTCCTTCCATCCAGGACTCTAGGAGTCTCTTAAATGCCCCGCATGTTTCAGCCTCCACCACCAACTCTGGCAAGGCAGTCCACTTTGGGGATATAAATTCTGTGGTGGTAAAAATCAGCAGAAAGTATTGTTGTTGGTGAAGTAATAATACTGTTGGATCATTGTTGCTAGCTGTGGGGGAAACTGCTAGTTCTCTAATGCAAGGACACCACATCAGGCTTTCTTAATAAAAACAGAACATTCCGGAAATTCTCAATGAGTCAGGCACTGTTCAAGAGGGAGCAGCTGGGAAAAAAACCCCAATTATTTGGCCCCCATTGCTGTTTTTGATATCTTGTTGGTATGTACTTGGAGTGAAACACAAAAGTCTGCAGATGCTGTGACTAGTGTAAAAACACAACGCTGGAGAAACCCGGCAGGTCACATAATGTTCTTTATATTAGCAAAGATAAAGATACATAACCAACGTTTTGGGCCTGAGCCCTTCATCAAAGAGTGAGTAAAATGTATGCAGTGCCTAAATAAAATGGTGGTGAGGAAGGGGCAGGGGGAGGAGCACAGTCCCACAGGAATATGGAGGGGTCAAGAGAAAGCAGGGGGAGGGGGAATGGCTCTGTGAGTGGATAGGGAAGGGGTGGAGAGCTGGAGGAAAAGAGATAGAGAAGAGCGGGAAATCTCTACAAGTCTGCTTGATTCCAAAGTAGAGAAAGTCACAACAGGAGCACCGGTTGCAGCAGGTGGCCTCACAGATTCACAAGTGAAGTGTTGCTTCACTTGGAAGGATGGGGCACTTTAGTTGTGTAAATTGTGTTGAAACTTGTACATTCTCAGGAACTCTATGGTTCTTCTCACACACACGTACGTATATGTGTGTATATATACAATAGATATGCTGTACACACATAATATACAACATATATATAAAACAAAGATTTAATTTAAAATTAACATATATATAAATATTTTGGGATGATTTACTCGGTTACAGGACACTGTTCATCAATCTCACAGCCTGGCAGTGCTAATTATGATTAGAACTGGTTATGGAGATTGGGGTTGACAATCGATGCATAAATGTTACTACCTGAATTAAGAATCAATTACACTTGGAAATATTTCAGATTACCCAATGGCAGACCAAAATATGGACATATCCTCAACAATAAATGATTTTATCTCGACCGATACAACAGGATTGATATCAAACTCCTTGGCCACAGCAGGGATGGACTTCAGCAGGAAAAGGAAAGGGAGTTCTACAGATTATCAGTAAGTTTAAAGAATGTGGGTTTTTTTTGTTTGCCATTTCCTTGTCGACAAGGGTTTGCGAGTAGATTTTTTTCATGCTCATTGTTGTGGTCCAATAGACTTAACCATCTACAATTCCTATCCCATCATTGTTGACCTCTTAATGAGGGACAAGCTGATGGAAAGGAGTTGAGATGGGGTGGAATTGCTGCCAATGTTACCAAAATCTTTTGTGGGTTTGCTTCATTCATGGCGAGTGAACACATGACCCATCTCCGGTCCATTTGCACTCTTGTTTGTCCTTAAACCCTGTGGTCCAGAACTTCTGATGGATGCAAATGATTGATAGGTGGCTGGAAGGAAGAACAAGGGCATTCCCTCTGGAATTCTGGTGATTGTTTATCCTTCGATCCCATTTCTTTATTGGAGCTTTTTTTGTATCATTTGGTTATAGTAAGAACCTCTCTTCGGAATGCACTTCTGATTGTAAAATGCTTTGGAATGTTCTGAGGGCATGAGGGGTGCTTTGGAAGTGCAAGTATTTTCAATATTTTACCTTCATTTGCATTAGAACATAGAACATTCCAGCACAGAACAGGCTCCTCAACCCATGATGTTGTGCCGACTTGTATAAAGACTTCTCTACATCATACCCATAACTTGCTACCTTTCTTACATCCATGTCCCTATTGTAACAGCCTCCTCTATCATTCCAGACACCCAATGCATGGTTAGCATATAGCAATTAGAGCAATGCTATTGTAGTGACAGTGATCTGGGTTAAAATCTGGCGCTGTCTGTAAGAAGTTTGTATGTTCTCCCCATATCTGCATGGTTTCCTCCCAAGATCCAAAGACGTATAGGGGTTGTAGGTTAATTGGTGTATTTGGGTAGCATGGTTTCATGGGCTGGAAGGGCTGGTCATCATGCTGTATGTCTAAGTTTAAATGTAATTTAAAATTTGAAAAAAAAATTAAAGGGTTTCTAAAACTATTGAGGTATGCAAGATCCTTATCTTTTTAACATACTATCATAATATAAAACTATTGAGCTCACTTCTCTGTGCCCAAACTGGTTTGAGACTTAATCAACTTTAAGGCTGTGCTTCCTTTCTTCTTCCTATTTGTCTATAGTTTAGCCTGTTTTCTTCTTGTGTTTAATTATTAACATTTTCTAATTGTGCCTGGTTGCTGCCTTTGTAATACAATGAAAGCACAACGCTGGAGAAACTCAGCAGGTCAAACAGTGTCCTTTATATAGATAGGCATAACCAATTTTTCGGGCTTGAGCCCTTCATCAAGGTACGATGAAGCCTGGAATGTTGGTCATCTATCTTTATCTTTGCCATACAAAGGTATCAGAACCGGGATGTGAGAGGGTGCCGAGGGCACTGTAGGGTTCCTGATTGTGTCGGAGGTTTGGACTGGACTGTGTGTCTGCGGAAGCGCTGGAGGCAAATCCACAGACACTTGGTGACTCTGGGGGACTCTCTTTTGCTTTCTCTGACTGTAAGAGGCGCTTCAGGCAATTCCTGCTGATGGAGAATCTGTCTCCCTTACAGCAGGTAAAAACAATTTTGTGTAATGTGACACAGCTTTTATTACATGGCAATGAATTGAATCTCAAAGGACACTGTTTGACCAGCTGAGTTTCCCCAGCATTGTGTTCTTACTTCAACCATGGTGTCTGGTAGACTTTCGTGATTTTACCTTCTTACTGCATTTGTAAGTCAAGCCTGAAGTGAGAAGGTCGGCCACTCATTTCCTGACTTGAGTTGTGAATTATGGACCGAGATGGTGGTGGGATATTGTGGTTTTATTTGTAAGAGCCATTTGGAAAGCAACAATCCAAAGTAGTTGTGCTTCCCAGTTCTTGGCCTTGGTCCCGAGCCCCAGTGATTGAGGAATATCCAGGTTATTTAAGCACACTGTTGGGTTTCCATTTCCAGTGTTATCAGGGCTGAAAGGGTAAAAAAAAAGTTACTCAACTCCAGAGTAGTGTCTCTAATCTTTCCACCAGTTATCTTAAATCTGTACCATTGCTTCTTTATTGCAATCCCTGACAACTGAGGCATCAATGTCAGAGAGCAGCAGTGATCATCGAAGGTCCATCCTACCCAGCACACACTGTTCTCGCTGCTACCATCAGAAATGAGGTGTAGGTGCCACAAGTCTCGCACCACCAGGTTTAGGAACAGCTGCTTCCCCTCCACCATCAAGCTCCTCAACGACAAACTCAATCAGGGACTTGTTTCAGGACTCTTACTTGGGCACTTGATTGATTATTGAATATTTATTTTCTGTATTGAGCAGTCAGACTTTTTGTTTTCTTTTCTCTCTTTTGTATTTTTTCTTGAGTACAGTTTTTTATTCACATTACCAATAAGTAGAAATTCTGCCTGGCCTGGAGGAAAAGGAATCTCAGGGTTGTATGTGATGTCAAGTATGTCCTCTGACAATACATTGGAATTTTGATCTGTTGTTTTGAAAAGAATGTTGTTGGTGAAACAGTTTTGATGCACATGCTGTTTGAGAATCTACAATTTTAATTAAATATATAGAGTCTAATATCTGTCATCTTATTATTTTGTGACTAAAGTCGTTTTGTAATTTCCCCCCCCCCCCCCACCCCCCCAGGCTCGAAGGCTTCTCATTCGAGTAAGTATGAACATTTGATTGGAGTGAGCTTCCTGAAATATTACATTTTTAAATTTATATTTTAAATTCAGACACATAGCATTGTAACACACCCAATTGACCCCCGGTGCGTTTTTTGAACGGTGGGAGGAAACTGGAGCCCCTAGAGGAAACCCACGCAGACATGGAGCATAGAACAATATGGCACAGTACAGGCCCTTCGGCCCTCAATGTTGTGCCGACTCATATATTACTTCCTTAAAAAAAAGTACTAATCCTTCTCTACCCCATAGGCCTCTATTTTTCTTCCATCCATGTGTCTGTCCAAGAGTCTCTTAAATGGCCCCAATGTTTCAGCCTCCACCACTATCCCCGGCAAGAGATTCCAGGCACCTAAAACTCTCTGTGTAGTTAAATAAAACTTATCCCTGATGTCTCCCCTAAATGTCCCTCCCTTAACTTGTACAGATGTCCTTTGGTGTTTCCTGATCCTGCCCTGGGAAACAGGCATTGGCTGTCCACCTATCTATGCCTCTCATAATCTTGTAGACTTCTATCAAGTCTCCTCTCATCCTTCTGTGCTCCGAAGTGAAAAGTCCCAATCCAGGCAATATCTGGTAAATCTTCTCTGCACCCTCTCTGTAGCTTCCATATTCTTCCTATAATGAGGTGACCAGAACTGAACACAAAAATGTGGTGTTATCAGAAATTTGTAGAGTTGCAACATGTCCTTTCTACTCCTGAATTCAATGCCCCTATTAATGAATCCCAGCATCCCATAGGCCTTCTTAACTGTCCTATCAACCTGCGTGACAACCCAACTATTTCAATTCTGCATCCCACTCCCAAGGTCCCTCTGTTAATCCACACTCTTAAATAACTGACCATTAACCTTGTACTGAGCCTCTGGTTTGACTTTCCAAAATATGTACTCTCACACTTATCTGTATTTAAATCCATCTGCCAATTTTCTTCCCAACTCTGTATCCTGTCTATATTCTCTTGTAACCTTCAACAACCTTCAGCTCCATCCACAACTCCTCCAACCTTCATGACATCTGCAAATGTACTGACCCATCCTACTGCCTCTTCATCCAGGTCATTTATAAAAATCACAAAGAATGGGGGTTTCAGAACATATCCTTGCGGTACTCCACTAATCACCGATCTCCAGGCAGAATACTTTCCTTCCACTGCTTTCTTACTACAAGCCAATTTTTATCCACTCAGCCATGATTTTCTGGATGAATCTCTCATGGGAGACCTTGTCAAATGCCTTGCTAAAATCCAGGTAGATCAATCTACCACCCTACCCTCATCAATTTGTTTTGTTACCACCTCAAAAAACTCAATTAGCTTCATGAGGTATGACCTTTCCTTCACAAAGCCATGCTGACTATCAAGTAGACTGGACTTCTCCAAATGCTCATAGATCCTATCCTTAAGAATCCTTTCCCAATAGTTTGCATACCACTGACGTAAAACTCACTAGTCTATAATTCCCAGGATTCTCCGTTACCTTTTTTAAACAAGGGGACTACATTTGCCATTCTCTACTCCTCCACTCTGCCCCTCCGGCCAACGAGATTCAAAGATCATAGCTATTGCTGGGGTATATCGCATCTGGCCCCAGGGACTTATCAATCTCAATGTTTTTAAGAAGATTCAACACTTCCTATTACTTATCTCCACATTGTCCAGCACATAGGCCTGTTCAATTACGACTTCACTGTGAACAAAGTACTTTTCTCTTGTGAATACTGATGCAAAATATTCATTTAAGACCTCCCCAACCTTGTCTGCCTCCAGGCCCATGTTGTCTCCTTTATCCTTTAGCGGCCCCAACTTCATTACTTCATTACTCATCATCCTTCTGTTCTTCACATACGCATAGAACGTCTTGGGGCTCTACATGCTAAGGTCTTCTCAAGCCCAGTGGGACAAACCTATCTTGAACCCTGCACAAGTGGTCCCTAAACTTCCTCCACATTACTTCTGTGCTTTCACCCTTAAACATCTGTTTCCTGTTTATTCTCACTAGTTCCTGCCTCCCTTAATCCCTTCGTAATTAGCCCTTCCCTAGATAAGCACTTTCCCAGTTATGCTGAAGCTAAGGGAGTTGTGGTCACTCTCACTAAATGCTCCTCCACCGAGAGGTCTGCCACCTGACCAGGTTCATTCCCCAGAACCAGATCCAATGTGGCCTCTCCTCCAGTCGCCCGGTCCACATATTGTATCAGGAATCCTTTTTGTACACACCTGACAAACTCAGCCCCATCCATCCCTCTTGCAGTCAGTAGGTGACAGTCGATATTAGAGAAGTTGAAATCACCCATAACAATAACCCTGTATTTCCCACACCATTCCAAAATCTACCTGCTTATCTACTTGGTGACCCGAAAGCTACTTGGGGGCCTATAGACTACTCCTTTTTGTGACTTCCACCCACACTGACTCAGTGGACACTTCCTCTGCAGTGTCCTCCCTTTCCATAGCCACGATACTATCCCTGACCAGTAAAGCTTCTCCTCCCCCACTTTCTATCTCCCACCCTATTATTTTTAAAACATCTAAACCCAGTACCTGCATCAGCCAATCTTGCCCTTCTGCCAACCAAGTATCAGTAATGGCCACAACATTCGTAATTCCATGTACTGATCCATGCTTTAAGTTCAGCCCCTTTATTCATAATACTCCTAGCATTGAAATAGACACATTTCAAACCTCTAACTGGCTCCCTTTATGTTTTGTCCTCTTCCTGTCCTTCCTCACCAACTCAGAGCACCTGACATCGTGCTTTTGTCCTTCTACCCTAATTTCTGCACTCACATTCTGATTCACACCCCCCACCAAACTAGTTTAAACCCTCCCCAACAGCTCTAGCAAACCTGCCCACCAGGATATTGGACCCCCTCCAGTTCAGGTGCAGTACAAACTCCTTACAGACAGTGTGAGATTTGAACCCCAGTCCTGGTCGCTGGCACTGTAACAGTGTTGCGCTAACCACCATGCTAACTGTGCCACCCCTAATAAGTATGTGCTCTGGGTTTGGAGAAGTGCAAAGGGAGATTTACATGGGCAAGTGAGCGACACGCAGAATAGAAGGCCCTTTACACTGGTGAAATGTTGTCCCTAAGACTGATTGAGGAATTGGTATTGAGCACAAAGAATTTAGATGTTCTGTGAGGAGGAGAATATTTGACATTTCAGGGAGTAATCTGTTTGGAAACTTTTCCTGTAATCTGAATATAGGTGTTACTGGCATTTACTGCCTCGCCCTGATTGACATCGCAATAGAGCAACTTGATCTACTGCTTCTGTTTAAATTTGTGGAATTGATGTCACCAGGATTCTTTGCCCACAGGACATTGGTGAACTCGTTGAGTTCTATTCAACAAACCAGCTTTGTGATTTTAACCATTTCTGCAGTCTCTGTCCTTGCTTTACATTTATTCCAATATGTGCCCTTTTGCACCCATTTTTCCCATTCATTGTACTAACATTCATTTTTCTCTTTCTCCCTTTCTCTCATTGTCCTTTAGCACCCTCTCACAGGCCTCCCCACCTGAACATCTTTTAGAAAAGAGTGAAATGTGAAAGTCTGCCGACGCTGTGATTGCAGTAAAAGCATAGAAAATGCTGGAGGAACTCAGCGGTCTTGCAAACCTGCACCTACCTTGCGTCAGTTATATATCATTACTTCCTTTGGGCGCTGCGAGTCCAGCTGAGTTCCTCCAGTATTTACTGTGTGTTTTTTATTACAAGCATAGCATCTGCAGATTTCTGAGTTCCACTCCATATATCTTCATCTCCTATGGGCACTGTGAGACCTGCTGAGTTCCTCCAGCATTCTGTACAGTATTTTTACATCTTTAGAAAAGCCTGCTTGCCTTAACACTTTTTCACAATTTGTGAAGTTCCTAGTGAGCCGTGGTCACCTTCCCAGGAGACTTTCCTAAGCAGCAAAGGGATGATAATCTAATAGTGATCTTGATTCATTGACCTGGAACACTGACAACTCTAATGCTCTTTATGGGATCTTTTGCATCAACTTCAGGGTATCTGTTCAATGTCTAATTTTTAAGTCATGGCTGCAATAGTGCAGAACTGCACTGGAGTGTCAAAATGTATTGTTACTTGCTCCCTTATCTGGGCCTCCAATCCACAACCTTTTGACCTCGAGGCCAGATATTGTCCTCTGGGCCACAGCTGTGATTTCAGGTGGAGGAGAAGTTGAGCGACTCCATAGATTGGAGCCCCCAGTAGAAGATAGGATATACTTTATGAGGTGACTAAATAGCTTTAGCTTTTATTATTTGCAATCTGAAACAGGAAAGCCTAGAGATTGATTGTTTTTGTTTTCAGTGACAGTATGGACACAGACAAAGAAGACCAGCATAGCAGGTACTGTCAAATATTGTACAGGCTTTTAGTTTAAAAATTGGTTTGAAGCAACTTGTTTTCCGATCAAGCATGAACACAGTCAAGTACAGCTCAGGAAAAGGCTCTGAGGCCCACCATTTCTGTGGCAGCCACCAGTCTAACTTATCCCATCTTCCTGCATGTGACCCATAACTTTCCCGCTGTATCTTGTGATGGTGTGAAATTAAAGAGCAGAGTTTGACAAGTGAGAGCCATCAACACCAGCAATGGAATGAATTAAACCCATGAGCCCGTGCCCCCCAAATACTCCAATTAGCCCGCAATCTCTGTATGTTTTAAGTTTGTTCATTGTTTGCAAAACATTTAATGAAAAAACTATTGAATCTCTCTATTTTTCCTCATGGTGTGGAACAGAGGGATTGATTTCAGATATGTCCAATAAAGAGTCAGTTTCAGTGTATTCACCGTTGGGCAATAAGAACAAGTGTTTGTTTTAATGGTTCAAGGGAGATGAGCTCTGGAACAAGAAATGTCATACTGCTGAGAATGGATGAGGCAGAGGGAGGTAGTTTGTATTTGAGGGGAAAAATCTTTAGGGCCGGGTTTAACCTCAAGTTCAGTGGGGAGTTTTGGAAGAAGAGACTTGAGGGTCCTTTGTGGTTTAATTCTGACCATGATCATCCCATCCAGATGGTCCACAATGTGCAAGTCAGCAAAGGTGTGCCTGGTTAAAGTGGAGTGGAGGAGGTGAGAAGGCAGAGGTTGAACAGATGAGAAACCTGTTCTCGGGAATAGTCAAAGGGGAGTTTGTTAGCAATGTGGACTGACTAATCTTTTAATATGCTACAAACTTGTTTGGTACATCTGGGAGTGGGAATGGGAATGAAAGTCTTATCTTTTTTAACTGAATTTTTGCTCTTGAGTTTCCATAACTGAGGGGTTGGGCAAGGGACTCTATGTAATATCTCCTGCATCAAACAGGTGAAGCAGCAGCTAACATACAGCCTTGTGGCAATGATTTGATATCATGTTTGCCAATGTCAATGGCCCAAGTGTCTTTGTTCCTTTCACAGCCATCCACAACCTTGCAATTAACTCATCCAAGTAAGAAAGCCTGGATCTTAAGGCTTTGTTTCAATTGTTTTTCAGTGTTGTGCACTGTATATAAGAATACCAAATGAGATTATTGTGTAATATAAATTTTATTCTGCGGTTCAGAATCCAATATCCTGGCTTTTACATCATCTTGGTTTAGAACCTATTACTTTCCGTGAGATGGATGGTTTCATTTATTTCCCTTCTTATCTAGGATGGAATGTACAGACCAGCATGGGAGAGTGAAAAATGCCAGGTAATCTTGCAGAACTGTCTGTATCTCTAAAGCTTGTGATCTTGATTAGAGTTCAACCCACACACGTGTTGAAGAAACTCAGCAGGTCACGCAGCATCCACAGGAAGTAAAGGGTAACCAACATTTCGGGCCTGGCCCTTTGTCAGGTGTGAGCAAAAACAGCCACTGCCTGAATAAAAAGTGGGGGGAGGAAGGGGCAGGGGGAGGAGTGCAGGTATGAGGTTAGAGGTGGATGTAGGTGGGAGGGTAGGAGAGAGAAAAAGCTGAGGAGTGATGGGGGAGAGTTGAGGGAAAGCAGTGGGGAGTGGAGTGAGGGAGATAGGGGTAAGGAAAGAGAGTCTCCGGGTATGGGGGGGGGGGAGGGGGGGTTGTTAACAGAAATTGGAGATGTCAATGACAATGCCATCTGGTTGGAGAGTGCCATGACGTCATACAAAATGTTGCTCCTCTAATTTGTGGATCTTCTTGGTTTGACAGTGCACGAGCATTAGCATAAGTTTAAGAGACTGGTGTTTAGGAAATTTGACATTTTATAGAGATGTGTGAACTTGTAAAAGGAGTAGTAGATAAGATAGAAGCAGGAAAGTTGTTTCCACTGGCAGGTGAGAGGCAAACCAGGGGACATTGCCTCAAGATTCAGGGGAGTAAATTTCAGACAGAGATGAGAAGGAACTGCTTCTCCCAGAGAATAGTGAATCTGGAATTCTCTGACCCAGGAAGCAGTAGAGGCTACCTCACTGAAGGTATTTAAGACACTAATACATTTTTGAAGAGCAGGGGGATTTAGGATTATGAGGAACAGATGGATAATTGAGCTGAGTCCATAGCCAGATTGAATGGCAGAGTAGGCTCGACGGGTGGGATGGCTGGCTCCTGCACTGATATCTTATGTTGTTGTAACAAATGGCAAGAAACTAATGCAAGTGATTTGGTGATGTGGCATTTCATTGAGATATTTTGCACCCTGTACTTCTGTGTTTAGAGAGGCTCACAGCCAGATTGAAAAGAGGAGGCGGGATAAGATGAACAGCTTCATTGATGAGTTGGCGTCAATGGTGCCCACCTGCAATGCCATGTCGAGGAAACTGGACAAACTTACTGTGCTCAGGATGGCCGTACAGCACATGAAGACCCTTCGAGGTGAGTGTGTCACCACCAACCCTTCAGACCCATAAGCCACTTGTTCTTTTTGGTGTTGAAGGCTTGTTTAACCAGCTGTCATGATCTGCATTTTTCATCCTTCCTGGTCCTCATAGAATCCAAAACTAAGAGTTGTTAACAAAGTGCAGCTCTCAGTCTTTTTTGAAGAGTTGCCAACAGAACCAGTAATGGTGGAGTGCTTTGGAAACCAAGTTCAAGTTTATTAATCATCTGATTGTACAAGTACAACCCGACGAAACAGCCTTCTCCAGTCCTCAGTACAAAACATGCAGGCACACAACCAGACGTAACACACATACAGACAAGTGATGCACATATATAAAAATAAATAAATATTGTTAAATAAATAGTAGAGTCTCAGAGGGTTAATATGAACAGTTCATCAGTCATTCAGCATTCTCACTGCCCGAAGAAAGAAGTTGTTTCTTAGCCTGGTCTGGCTCTGATACTCCTGTATCTCTTCCCCTGACGGGAGCAGCTAAAAGGTTCCGTGTACAGGGTGGAAGGGATCCTCAATGATTTTGTGTGCTCTCTTCAGACAACAATCTTGGTAGATCACATTGATGGGGGAGGGAGGGAGTCTCCAGTGATCCTCTCTGCTACTCTTAGGGTCCTGTGAATTGACCTCCAGTCCAATGCTTTACAGCAACTGTACTGCACTGTGATGTAACCAGCCAAGAAGAACTCCAGTAGAAGGTTGGCATAATGGTGGTTGGTAGCCTTGGCCACTTCAGTCTTCTCAGGAAGTGCAATCGCTGTTGCACCTTCCTGACAAGTGAGAAGATCTCCAGGATAGGTTAAGTGGACAGAGGAACTAGGTGAATTGGAGTCATGGATAAGGTCCTTCAGCTCAACTCAGCAGTGCTGACCCAGTTGGCATTCTGGGTGAATCCCATTTGCCCGTGCTTGGCCTGTATCCTTCTAAGTCCTTCCTATCAGTGGCATCCATATAACCACGTACGGAGCGGAAAATGGCCTTTTGAGTCCGCACCGGTTCACTGATTTTGTGCGCCCTCTTCAGGCATCGGTCCCGGTAGATCTTCATTCAATAACGATGGGCGAATTCAATGCAGGTGGAATCTTATTGAAATTGAAAGCAAGATTGTTGTCCTGGCACCACACAACCAAATTCTTGATCTCCATCCTGCTTTCTGACTCATGGTCATCAACTTGGATCTCCGAAAATCTTATCGACTAAAACTTACCTTTATAATGCCAACCATTTGACTACATTCAGTTCATATACCTAGGGTTGATGTCACCTAGTGCGGTAACTCATGATGTCACTTCCCCCCCCCCCACCACTCATGGACCTCCTCCTGTACCAGACTATTCAGAATCTTTAGTAATGTTTACTCATGATTCGTAATTCCCGTAGATCACTGAGTGTAATGGCAATAGTAGTGAGATAAGTAAAATTAGTGACAACATTATTAGTAACTGAACAGAAGCCTTTTCTGATTATTCTCCTTTTCCTTTAATTATTACTTCATTCTCAAAGTTATTGATACCGGTTCACAAATACTAATGATCACAATATTGTAGCTAAAACTCCAGAAAATTTAATGCCATGCTATTACAGCGACCTGGGTTCGAATCCACCGCTGTCTGAAGGGAGTTTGTATGTTCCCCCCGTGTCCATGTGGGTTTCCTCCCACCCTCCAAAAACATGAGGTTGTTGGTTATTGGAGTATTTGGGTGGCATGGGTTCGTGGGCCAAAAGGGGTTGTTACTGTGCTGTAAATATAAATTTAAAGTTTAAATGCTTCAAGTATAAATCTGATTACAGTTAATTGAGATTAAATTGCATTCTTTATTCATTGTTGATTAAAATCTCTCTTTGTGCTGATTTCTGTATTTCAGGACCTACTAATGCTTACACAGAAGCGAACTACAAACCGGCCTTCCTGTCAGATGATGAGCTGAAGCATCTCATTCTCAGGGTGTGTGCTGATTTTTTAAATAGCATTGTGAGTTTTGATAAACTCAGCTGTTTATTGTCTGCCTGGTGGCCGTAACATTCCTTGCACATTGTGGTTTTTTCTAGCACTCCAGGGAGCAAGTTATCCTTGGGCTTTCTTTGACGTTAAGATGAACTAACCTCTCTCGGAGGACAGAAAGCAAAAAGCTGTCTAGATAAATATCCAAGCTGAAGATTTAATCCTTGCTGATGTTTGACCCTTTCTTGGAAACCCTTTTAGCTGTGTGCAAATGACAAATTTAGCAGATCACGGTCCAAATAGTAAATTATGAACCGGCACTAATAATCTATGACGTTTAAGTTTAAATTTTAGATATACTGCACGGAAACAGGCCCTTTTGCCCCATGATCCGTGCTGCCCAATTGACTTACAACCCTATACATTTTGGAGGGTGGGAGGAAACCGGAGCCCCCGGGGAGAACATAAAACACCTTACAGACAGCATGGGATTGGAACTCTGGTCCCATTCGCTGGCACTGTAACAGCATTGCACTAATCACGCTGCCCTATTCTGGCAGAACATTTTATTTCAAGGAGTTTTTGAAACGAGCAGCATAGGTGCATTTCAGGGAAGCTGGATGAGCAAGGAAAGATGCACTGAAAGATGAGAGGGAAGAAATGAGACTGAAACAGTGGCACCATGGGCCATACAGGATGGCATACAGCACATGAAGACCCTTTGAGGTGAGTGTGTCACCATCAACCTTAAATTCTAAATACAGCAAACAAAACTACCTCGAATGTAATTCTTTAAATGGTTTAAAAAAAAAAATGGCTTCACTGCCAGAGCTGCTGTAACAGCAGGGCTGCCACTGGTGTGGATCTGGGAGAACAGGGACACAGCACTGCTCCGAAGCCAGCAGCTCCGTACAGGCTCAAACAAGATCAATAAAGGAGCTGACAGCATTTGTAATTAAAATCCTGCAACCATGGATGTCTGTGCCCAAGATGGTGGTGTCTGTGCTCGGCAGGGGCCTCACGGTATTGCAGACTCCGGGGAGCAGCGGTCCGGTGCAGGGCATCAGAAATGGGGAGAACACCCCCCCCCCCCCCTTTGAGAATGAGAAACAGGAGATGACCCTACAGGATGGTGAACATGGTGGCAGACCAGCGAAGGTCTCAGCAACTGAGGGCCCACACAAGCTGCAGGTGACTTGGGGACGGGGGACCAGCACAGGGCTGAGGGCTGCTGAAGACTGGCTCATGGGAACCAGATATCAGATTTGAGAAGGTGCTGAGGGCAAGGGCGGTCCTGAAGGTCCTTGGGCACTGAAGCCTTCCTGATTGTGTTGGAGGTTTGGACCTGGAGCTTGGATGGCCGATGGATCGAGCAGGAGTCTGTGCGGCTGCGGGAGTGCTGGAGGTGAATCCACGGGCACTCAGTGACTCTGAAGGGACACACTTTAGCTTCTCTTTCTCTCTCACTGGGGGGGGGGGCCGGGTGACACTAATGGTGACTTTTTGTCTGCCTTATGGCAGGACGAAGTTACGGTATATCATGTATATTACATTTTTAATGTATTATTATGTGACAATAAAAGGAACCTTGAAACTTAATGATGCACCTTTTGAAAGGATGTAGTATTATGTTCATTTTTTGTTTCTTGAACAACACAAAAAGTGCTGGAGGAACTTAGCAGGTCAGGCAGCATCCATGGAAAGAAATATTGACATTTTAGGCTAGAACTCTTCTTCGGATTGTTCACTTTCCCCTCCTTGCATTCATTGCTCTTTCGACTGAAATATTGTCTGGCATATGAGCGCATCTGTTCCCATCTGATTTGACTGAGTGGTCCCTCTGACATCTCTGAAGCAATCACAAAGATGGCACGCCAGTGGCTATACTTTGTGAGGGGTCTGAGGAGATTTGGTACGTCACCGAAGACTCTCGAAAACTTATACAAATGTTCTGTGGAGAGCATTCTGGCTGGTTGCTTCACTGCCTGGTATGGAGGTACCAACTCTCAGGACAAGAATAAACTCCAGAGGGTTTTAACTCTGCCTGTAACATCACAGGCACCAGGCTTCACTCCATCGAGGACATCTATGTGAGGTGGTGTTTTTTAAAAAAGCATCCTCTGTCCCAAAGACCCCCACCACCCAGGCCATGCCCTCTTCACTCTGCTACCATCGGGTAAAAAGGTACAGGAGCCTAAAGACGGCACAAGGACAGCTTCTTCCCCACTGCCATCAGATTCCTGAATAATCAATGAACCAAAGACACTGCCTTACATGTTATTATTATTATTTTTTTTATTTACAGTAATGCCGTAAGATGGTTCATAATATGAATGTTTGCTCTATGATGCTACCGCAAAACACCGAATTTCATGACTTGTTCATGACAATAAATTCTGATTCTGATATCTTTGGCTTGGCTTCGCGGACGAAGATTTATGGAGGGGGTAAAAAGTCCACGTCAGCTGCAGGCTCGTTTGTGGCTGACAAGTCCGATGCGGGACAGGCAGACACGGTTGCAGCGGTTGCAGGGGAAAATTGGTTGGTTGGGGTTGGGTATTGGATTTTTCCTCCTTTGTCTTTTGTCAGTGAGGTGGGCTCTGCGGTCTTCTTCAAAGGAGGTTGCTGCCCGCCAAACTGTGAGGCGCCAAGATGCACGGTTTGAGGTTATCAGCCCACTGGCGGTGGTCAATGTGGCAGGCACCAAGAGATTTCTTTAGGCAGTCCTTGTATCTTTTCTTTGGTGCACCTCTGTCACGGTGGCCAGTGGAGAGCTCGCCATATAACACGATCTTGGGAAGGCGATGGTCCTCCATTCTGGAGACGTGACCCATCCAGCGCAGCTGGATCTTCAGCAGCGTGGACTCGATGCTGTCGACCTCTGCCATCTCGAATACTTCGACGTTAGGGATGAAAGCGCTCCAATGGATGTTAAGGATGGAGCGGAGACAACGCTGGTGGAAGCGCATATCAGTGGAAACAACGGCTTGTGAGCCAAGTAGAATTATTGTGATTGGGAACTGAGATTGTACAGGAGATTAATGTCATTGGCTGTGATGCCCTCTTGCGTTTGTGCAAATCAATTCGAATGGCTTTACAAGATTGATCGCAGATAATCTAAACATCAAAACAAAGGAGGAGAAAAGATATTTAATTTTTCTGTAATAATGGACCCTGAGGCCAATCTGTTAGTTCTGAGATCCAGTGAGACTGTGACTGATCTGTGGCCTGGATCAGACATTCCCTACATAAATGAGACATACAGCATGGTAACAGGCCCTTTCAGCCCACCTAATTACATCCCGTTGAGTTACAAGTCTCAGTGTGCTTTTTGAAGGGTGGGAGGAAACCAAAGCCCTCAGGGAGAACATACAAACTCCTTATGGACAGTGCGGGATTCAAACCCCGGTCCCAATCACTGGCGCTGTAACAGTGCTGTGCTGCCCCACGTTTGAGAAAGCCTTGTTTTCACTTTGTGTAACACAAATATTTTTAATATCACTAGGATTGAAGTACAGAAGAGAATGAACTTGAGTGCTTCACAGGGAAGGGGGGCCCATAATCTTTGAGCAGAGTCCTAAGGGGGCCATAGCCAATAAAAAGGTTGTAAATGGCTGTTCTAGATCCTATTCATTTGCCTCATCTCCAAAACCTGTTTTATGTTTGGATATTGATAGATTTTTGATCCTCCCTGCAGCCGTCACTTTTTGCTGTAAATACACAGTCTTTGTAAAGAGTTAAATAACCTCCTCCTGTTTGACTTATGGCCATTTAAAACTCATTGACTATCTGTCGATTCACTTCATTCTGAACTTTTGATGACGTTGCTGGTCTGTTTTGAGGTTATTGGCGAAGGGTGTTGGATGGACAATGTGAGTGTTGGCCCGGAGAGTGATTACTTACAATCTGTCTGCTCTTCCAACAGGCAGCTGACGGATTTCTTTTTGTTGTGGGATGCGACAGAGGAAAGATACTTTTTGTTTCGGAATCGGTCTTCAAAATCCTCAATTACAGTCAGGTAACGATGGGATCAGATCCTTGGACGTTAACAGCAGATGAGAGCCTACCCAGAGTCAGGAAGTCCAGCGTAAAGACTTGAGCTGCTAACCCTGTACAACGTTGAAGCTGGAAAGTACCAAGGGATGTGGTGGAAAAATTACTTCATTCAGAGGGTGGCGAATCTGTGGAATTTGTTGCCAGAGATGGCGGTGGAGGCCAAGACATTGGGTGTATTTTAAGCAGAAGTTGATTTATTTTAAATTAGTAAAGATGCCAAAGGTTTTGGAGAGAAGGCAGGAGAATGGGGTCGAAAGGAAAAATACATTTGGCTTGATTTGAATGGTAGAGAAGATTCAATGGGCCAAATGGCCTAATTTTGCTCCTAAGTCTCATGGAGTTAAACAAGAAAGTCTATAGATGCTGTGTCTGAGTGTAATACTCCAATGTGTTGGAGAAACCCAGCAGGCCACACAGCATCAGTGGGAAGTAAAGGGTAACCAATGTTTTGGGCCTGGGCCCTTCGTCAGGAAGGCCATGTGTCTTTTATTATTGAAAATTTTGTAACTTAGATGAAATGTTAAATATCAAGTGTATCCTCAGATGCTGTGGGAAGATATGGAGTTTACTGGGGCCCTGGTAGAGAAACTTGTATCATCGTTACCCTGAGGTGAGGTAGTGAAGGACTGCAGTGATAAGCCAGAGAGCTAGAGCTGGTGAGCCCAACATCTAAGGCGGTATCGTCACTAAAGGAGATTCTGAGAGACAAGATCTACCTGCATTAGGAAAGGCAAGGACTGATTAGGGATGGTCAGCATGGCTTTGAGGTGACCAGAATTGATGGAGGTAAGGCAGTAAGTAGGTGTTGTCTACCAAGACCTTTGACAAGCTTCAGCATGGAAGGTTGGTTTGGAGGGTTAGATTAAATGGGATCCAGAGTGAACTGGCAAATTAGATACAACATTGGTGGATGGAGGCAGGGAGTGGTGCAGGATTTTTGTCCCTCAGATACAAGACTAGGAACCAGTGGTATGTCGCAGGGATCTGTATTGGCTCCAATGTTATTTTTCATCTCTATTCACAATTTAGATGAGAATGTACTCGGCGTTAGCTGGGTCTTTTCTCTTTGGAGCATAGAAGGATGAGAGGAGACTTAATAGAGGTCTACAAGATTATGAGGGGCATAGATGGGTGGACAGCCAGCACTTTTTTCCCAGGGCAGGAATAGCAAACACCAGAAACAAAGTGAAGGGAGGGAAGTTTAGGGGAGACATCGAGGGTTTGTTTTTTTTTAATGCAGACAGTTGTAAAAAGCCTGGAATGTCTTGTCAGGGATGGTGGTGGAGGCTGAGAAATTAGGGGCATTTAAGAAACTCTTAGTCAGGCACATGGATGAGAGAAAAATAGAGGGTTACAGGGTAGGGAGGGTTTAGTACTTTTTTAAAGGAGGGTTGGCACAACATTGAGGGCCAAGGGGCCTGTACCTTGCTGTAGTGTTCTATGGTCTATGTTAGTAAGTTTGCAGATGTCACCAAAACTAATGGTGTAGGGACAGTGAGGAAGGTTATCTAAGAGCACAACATGATCTAGATCAACTAGGACAGTGAGCCAAGTATCAGCATGTGGAATTCAACTTGGACATGTGCAAGTTGTTGAATTTTGGAAAGTTAAACTGTGGCAGGACATGTATGGTAAATAGCAGGGCCATAGAGAACATTGGAGAACAGAGAGACCTCGTGGTACAGGTACACCGTTCCCTGAACGTGACAGCACATGTAAACAGGGTGTTGAAAGAAGGCCTTTTGCATGCTTGCCTTCATCATGCTGAACACGGCAAATGCAGGCAAATGGGACTGGCTCAGGCAGGCAACTTGGTCAGCATGGATGAGTTGGGCCAAAGGGCCTGTTTTAGTGCTGTAGAACTCCTACAAATACCCCATCCTATGATGCAACTTTGAGGGCACTTAGTGGAACTTTCCAATGGTTACCCTTTGCAATAATAACAATTCAGCCATGGTTTGTGGGAGCAATCTGGGGCATAAGAACTTCAGCATAATGGACTGATCTGATGAGTAACCAGTTCTGAAGCATTGGGTATTCTCTGGAGATGGATTTCAGATGGATGAATCTCTCCATGTGATCATTTTTGCTTATTTTATTTTTTGTTGCAGGCTGACCTGATTGGTCAGAGCTTGTTTGACTACCTTCATCCGAAGGACATTGCCAAAGTGAAGGAACAGCTCTCGTCCTTTGACAGTGCTCCAAGGGAACGGCTGATAGATGCCAAAAGTAAGGGCCTATCTTTCTTATTGAGAAATGGCAATGAGTGCTGGTCAGTGTGGAAATGAATTTTTTATGGTTACGTGTGCTGAGAAATGGTGAAAAACTTAAGTAAGGAGGAGGGTCATCAGGTAACAACGCTATAAGATCTTGATGAGACGGAGTATTGGGCTCAGTTTTGCTCATCCAGCACCAGGAAAGATAACATTAAGCAGGAAAGTGGTGGCACGTTTAGCGTAGGGGCGGCACAACGCTGTTACAGCGCCAGCGATCGGGACTGGGGTTTGATTCCCATGATGTCTGTAAGGAGTTTATGTGTTCTACCCTGTCTGCGTGGGTTTTCACCGGGGGCTCTGGATTTCTCACACCTTCCAAAACATACTGGGGATTGTAGGGTGATTGGGTGGCATGGGCTCGTGGGCCAAAAGGGCCTGTTACTGTGCCGTATGCCTAAATTAAAAGGAATGTTTCTGGGAAATGGCGGGCTTGAATTGTAGAGTCTGGAGAGGTTGAACATTTCTCCCTGCAGGAAGGCTGAGGGGTAAACTTATGAGACTGTTCTGCCATTTGAATCATGGCTGATGTCTTTTCCCCCTCAACATTTTCCTGCCTCCCACCCCCCCCCCCCCCCCCCCCCCATATCCTTTGATATCCTCACTAATCAAGAACCTGTCAACCACCACTTTAAATCTACCCAATGACTTGGCCTCCACATCTGTGAGAGCAAATTCCAGATTCACCCCACTCTGGCTGAAGAAATTCCTACTCATCTCTGTTCTAAAGGAACGTCTTTTTATTCTGAGGCTGTGCCCTCTGGTCCCAGCCTCTCTCACTCCTGGAAACACCTCCACATCCACTCTCTATGGCCATTTCAATATTTGGTAGGTTTCAATGAGATCCCCTCATCCTTCTAAACTCCAGAGGGTCCAAGCCCAGAGGTATCAAATGCTCCTCATGTGTAAACCCTCTCACGCTTGGGGTCATTTTCATGAACTTTTGGATATGGGGCCCAAAACTGCTCGCGATACTCCACATGAGGTCTGAACAATACCTTATAAAGACTCAGCATTGCATCCATGCTTTATATATATATATATATATATATATATGTGTATAGACATATATATGTGTGTGTGTGTGTGTGTGTATAATATGTGTGCACACACGCATATGTATTATTTGTCTGTACATGTTTTGTCTGGTTGTGTGTCTGCATGTTTTGCACCAAGGACTGGAGAATTCTGTTTTGTCAGGTTGCACTTATACAATCAGATGACAATAAACTTGACTACTAAAATGGAAAGGGAATAGGGAATAAGAGGTTAAAAAAAAAAAATCATGGAAACTATCAGTGGCTCAGATTTGAGAATAAAGACTCTCAACACGTCAGGCAGTGGTCAAGGACCCTTCACAGAACTGGGAAGGATAGAAAACAGGATATTGGTTCCACCATGTCTCCTGCTGGAGGAACTTGGCAGGCCAATAGCATCAGTGGGAGAGAAAGTGGTTGGATTCAGGTCGGACCCTTTCATTTGGACTGTGGACTCTGTGTGGCTGTGGAAGCGCTGGAGGCAGTATAATGTTCTGAAGGCAAATCCATTGACATTCGGTGACTCTGGGGGGCGGGGGTTACTCTCTTTTGTTTCTCTTCCTTTGACTTTAAGAGGAGCTTCAGGCAATTTCTGCCGATGGTGAATCTGTCTGCCTCACGGTAGTCGAAAGCAATTTTGTGTAATATGACACTGTTTTATTACATGACAATAAATTGAATCTTGAACCTTGACTTGGACATTTTTATCCATCCTAGATACCTGAAGCTGCATTTGTTTTACATCCTTGCGTTTTTTTTTCCTTTGTTCCCTGATTAGCGGGTCTGCCAGTGAAGACTGACATCACCCCAGGACCCACCCGATTGTGTTCCGGAGCCCGCCGCTCCTTCTTCTGCAGGATGAAATGCAATAGGCCGTCCGTCAAGACAGAGGACAAGGACTTCTCTTCAAACTGCTCCAAGAAGAAAGGTAATGTGTCATGCACAGTTTATGGAGTCCCACAGCACAGAAATAGGCCCTTTGGCCCAACTTGTCCATGCCAACCAAGGTGTCTATCTAATCCAATCCTATTTTCCTGCCTTTGGCCCATAACCCTGTAAACTATCCCTATCCACGTACCTGTCCAAGTTTAAACGCTTCCTCTACACACCACTCTGGGTGGGAAAAAAATTGTTTTTCTTCATATTCCCTTTCAATCTTTCCCTCTCACCTTAACCTGTACTCTCTAGTTTTAGACACCCTACCCTCAGGAAAAAAAAAAATCAACACTATCTATGCCCCTTATAATTATGTGAATGTCCATAAAGTAATCCTTTTGCCTCCTTTGCTCCAGGGGGATGTGTCCTAGCCTATCTAATCTCTCCTTGTAACTTCAATGTTCCTGTGAATCTTTCAGCACCCTTTCTAGTTTAATCACATCCTTCCTATTAGCATGGTGACTGGAACTGCCAATAATGCTCCAAGTGTAGTCTAACCAGTGAATCAGAATTTATTGTCATCAACATGTCACAAAATTCCTTGTTTTGCAGCAGCGTCAAAGGGCAAATATTTATATAAACCACCTTACAAAATAAAATTTAAAAATCGTGCAAGAAAAAGTCAAAGTGAGGCAATGTCTGTGGTTCATTGTACATTCAGGAATCTGTTGGCAGAGGGGAAGAAGCTGTCCTTGTGTCACTAAGTGCTCGTTTTCAGGCTCCTGTACCTTTTACCCCAATGAGGAGGGCATGGCCTGGGTGGCGAAGTTCCTTGAGAGTCGAGGCTGCTTTCTTAAGACACCTCCTCTTGTAGATGTCCTCAGTGGAGTGGTCTGATGCCCATGATGTTGCTGGCTAAGTTAACAACCCTCTGGATTTTTCTCTTGTCCTGAATGTTGGCACCTCCGTACCATACAGTGATGCAACCAGCCAGAATGTTCTCCACGGTACAAGTTTTCGAGAGTCCTTGGTGACGGAGTGAATCTCCTCCGACACCTCGCAAAGTATAGCTGCTGGTGAGCCTTCTTTGTGATTGCATCAACGTGGAGGCTCCAAGACAGATCCCCGGCAATGACTTGTACAACTTTAACATGACATCCCAACTCCTAACCACATTGTCTCATCTGCTGAAGACAAGTATGCCATATGCGCCTTCACCAACCCTTCCATCTGTAGCAGTTTCGGCAATGGTCTCTGGGCCCTGCAGTTTACTGTGCACGCCCTGACCAAGTTCAGCTTCTCAGTAACAGGAATGTGAATCTCGGGATATGGGAGATGCCTGTGAAATCATTCAGAGGGCTATGAATTCTCTACCTCAGACGCTTGCCGAGGCTCAGTCATTGAGGACAGTGAAAGATCAGTTGATAGATTTGCGCATGATTTTGGGAAAGAAAGTGAAAGTTGATGTTAAGGATCAGATTTCCAGGGCATTGGATCCAGGGTGGGTAATTCAGGAACCCAAGCAAATTTTGGCAATTTAAATTCAGATTTGATGTCTTTTTTTTGGCCACTATCTTTCTTTAACCTTTTAGTTTTTGAAAGTGAAAATTCTTCTGAAAATTAATAAAGAACCCTAATTGCATTTGTATGGATTCTTTCAATTCGCTTTCAGTCAGTCACCGGGTACTTTCCAGGTATTGTGACAATGCACACCCATTGTTACAAAAACAGGTTCTTCCCTTCTGCACTACCTCACTTTTAATCTTTTTGCACTAATTATTTAATTTTAAATACTGTATTTGCAGAACTGTAATTTATAGCAATTTTTGTACCTGTAATGCACAATATGGCTGCTGCAAAACAATAGATTTTGTGACACTTTCATGACCATGAACCTGATTCAGTAAGAAATGCAGGACTAAGCCATGCCCAGCACATACTTAAACACTCTGCGGGGGTGCTCAGCAGGTCTTGCACGTCAATGGGATAGAAAGAATGGTCATCGTTTTGGGTTGTACTTTAAATGTAGACATACAGCACAGTAACAGGCCCTTTTGGCCCATGAGCCCATGCTGCTCAATTACACCCAGGTGACCTACTCCTCCGGTACATTTTGAAGCATGGGCGGAAACCGGAGCACCCAGAGGAAAGCCCACTCAGACACAGGGAGAATGTACAAATTCTTTACAGACAGCGCACGATTCGAATCCCATCCACTGGCGTCATAACAGCATTGAGCTAACCGGTACACTAACTGTATCGCCCCAAAGTAAAGGGGTCCAGCCCAAAATGTCGACCTTTCTTTCCCACTGACACTGCTCAACCTGCTGAGTCCCTCCAGCAGATTGTTTGCTGATCCAGATTCCAGCATCTGCAGTCTCTCCCGATATCCCGTGCCTTTAGAAATTCTGCCTGGCCTGCAGAAAAAAGAATCTCAGGGTTGTATGTGATGCCCATGTGTGTACTCTGAAGGTTGATGTGAGCTGCAAGCTACATCTTGGCCCGTGAGCTGCACCAGCAGTTGTTGAATGTGTGTGCGCACATTTCATGTGCCAGCTCCCTCTAGTATGACAAGAACACGCCTCCAGTTGATACCCTTGTGTCTTGCAGCTGATCGCAAAAGTTTCTGCACCATCCACAGTAGCGGCTACTTGAAGAGCTGGCCCCCAACAAAGATCGGACTGGAGGAAGATAACGAGGTAGACAGTGAAGGCTGTAACCTAAGCTGCCTCGTCGCTATCGGACGTTTACACCCTCACATTGCTCCGCAGCCAATCAGTGGCGAGATCAGAGTGAAGTCAACAGAGTACGTTTCCCGGCATGCCATAGATGGAAAGTTCGTCTTTGTGGATCAAAGGTGAGATACATCAAACACTCAAAGCTCACATTCCATCAGGGATTTGATCAAATAGATTGGGAGCAACCATTCTTGTAGAGGCATAGAACATACAGCAATACAGTACAATAAACTCTCCATCAATCTAATCCCTCCCAGCCCATAATCTTGTCATTTTTAAAAAATATATCACTATTAGATATATAAAATTGGGAAAGAATAAGATCGAAGCAGAGGGGTTGTTTCCCCTGGCAGATGAGGCAAGAATTGGCATACATGCCCTCTAAATTTGAAGCAGCTGGTTTAAGACCGAGAAAAGGAGGAACTTCTTCTCCCGGGGACGTTAATCTTTGTATTTCTCTGCCCAAGGAAGAAGTGGAGGCTGTCTCATTAAATGTATTAACATTTTAAGATTCAATTTATGTCATATACTAAAAGAGTACAATATTACACAAAATCGCCTTTTGTGTGTGGTAAGGCAGACAGATACTCCATCAGCAGAAATTGCCTGAAGTGCCTCTTACAGTCAGAGAAAGAGAACTATAGAACAATTACAGCAAAGAAACAGGCCACGTCGGCCCCTCTACCTGTGCAAAACCACTTTCTTGCCTGTCCCACTGACCTGCAGTCAGTCCATAACTCTCCCATTCATATTACCTGTCCAAATTTCCCTTAAATGTTAAAATCAAGCCCTCATCTACCACTTCAGCTGGAAGATTGTTCCACACTCCCACCACCCTCTGAGTGAAGAAGTTCCCCCTCATGTTACCCCTAAACGTTTCCCCTTCACCCTTAACCCATATCCTTTTGTTTGAATTTCACCCACCCTCAGTGGAAAAAGCCTATCTACATTTACTCTGTCTACCCCCTTCATAATTTTAAATACCTCTTCAAATCTCCCCTCATTCTTCTACACTCCAGGGAATAAAGTCCTAATCTGTCTAACCTTCCCCTGTTACTCAGTTGCTGAAGTCCAGGCAACATCCTAGTAAATCTTCTCTGTACTCTTTCTATCCTTCCTGTAGTGAGGCGATCAAAACTGCACATAATACTCTAAAATTGGCCTCATCAATAACTTACACAACTTTAATATATAATATCCCAACTCCTGTACTCAATACTTGGATTAATAAAAGCCAATATGCCAAAAACTTTCTTTACAACCCTATCCACTCGTGACACTTCTTACAGCGAATTATGTATCTGTATTCCCAGTTTCCTCTGTCCCACTTCACTCCTCAGTGCCTGACCATTTACCGTGTATATCCTTTCTTGGTTTGTCATAGATGGGAGGATAGAAGAGTGTCGTGGTCGCAAACTTAACTGCGTCGGAAGCAGTGCCAATGGCCATGGATGACTGCATCCGAGGCAATGCGTGGGAGCAGTAGCGTGTGTGCATGGGTCAGAATGGGCGGGGTGCGTACACTGTGGTGGATCACGGATGCAGGAGGAAGAGACTGAGTGTGTCAAGATCTCCTTTGTGATGGAGAGCCATTGAGATGGTCAGGGGGTTTGGCTGGGTAGAGTTTTATGGAATGTGGCTGAGAAGATTAAAGATGATTGACTCCATTTTGTACTGATGAATGAGCGAGTGCATTCTTTTGATTGTGTATATCAGGTAAATTATAGCCACTACAGAGAAAGAAGCTGAGAAGGGATAGGAGGAGAGGGAAGAGGATTTTTCCCTTCCTGACAAAGGGCCTAGGCCCGAACCTCGACAAATGTTTACTTCCCGTGGATACTGTGTGACCTGCTGAGTTTCTCCAGAACATTTGTGTACTGTTGAAAGAAGTGCAGAACTGGTTTACACAAAGCTATGGTTCTCTGGAATGAACAATCTGAAAGGGCAGTGAAAATGGATGCATCAGAAACTTCCAAAAATTGGCAATGGTTATATACTTAACGGAAGAGTTTTGAACTTTGGGAAGAGGCCAAGGTGCTTTCGAGCACCCCTGGGATTTTTGAAGCACTTTGGACTCTAGAGCTGTTTATTTTCAGTGCACTGTACAGTAATGAAAGAATTTAATTTTTTTATCAACAGGGCAACCGTGATTCTGGGATATTTGCCACAAGAGTTGCTTGGGACATCGTGCTATGAGTACTTTCACCAGGATGATATAGTGCACCTTGCTGAGTGCCATCGACAAGGTAAAAAAAAAGATGCTTTCTCACTGATATAATGCACCAAAAGTAAAATACTGGAGGTGTGGGGAATGAAATAAAAACAGAGAATGCTGGAACTAGTGCAGAGGCCAGGCAGCATCCATGGAGAAGGAAGAAGAGGAAAAATGGAGTTCAATCCGGTAAGTGTGAAGTGATGCACTTCAAACTCGAAGGCAGGGTACATAGTTAATGGCAGGATTCTTAACAGTGTGGAAAAACAGAGGGTCCTTGAGGGTCAAATCGATAGATCTCTCAAGGTTCCGGTCGCTGCGCAGGTTGATAGGATAGTTAAGAAGGCTTATGGTATGCTGGCCTTCATTAGTCAGGGGATTGAGTTTAGGAGTCGTGCAGTAATGTTGCAGCTCTATAAATCTCTGGTGAGACACCATTTGGAATATTGTGGTCACCTCATTACAGGAAGGATGTGGAATCTATGGAGAGGGTGCAGAATAGATTTACCAGGATGTTGCCTGGATTGGAGAATGTCTTAAGAGGCAAGGGTACCAGAGCTGGGTTTTTTCTCTTTGGGGCATAGAAGGTTCAGAGGTGACAATAGAGGTCTACAAGATTATGAGAGGCATAGATAAGGTAGACAGTCAGCATCTTTTTCCCAGGGTGGGAATAGCAAATACTAGAGGACATTTTGGAAGGTCAAAGTAAAGGGAGAGAAGTTTAGGGGAGATGACAGGGGTGTTTTTTTTTTTACACAGAGGTTAGTGAGTGCCTGGAATTTATTGCCGGGAGTGGTGGCAAAGGCTGGATCAATAGGGACATTATAGAGACTGAGGCGCATGGATGAAAGAAAAATAGAGAGTTATGAGGTGGGGAGGGCCTACTTTTTTGAGTAGGCTTATGTAGGTCAGCACCACATCAGAAGGGCCTGGACTGTGCTGGAATGTTCTATGTTCTGAAATGCCTGGCTAATGACCTTGTCAGAGCTTGTGTACTTTACCAGGATAAAGGGGCAAATAATGTTTCTTCAAGTTGGCAGCTATCACCCTGGAGTTGTTGCATTTCATTGATCTCATTTTCAATGTTTAAAATGTTGGTCTCAATCCTTGGATCATCTTGTTCCTTCCCTTCTCTGTGATCCATGCTTTTGACATTTGCGTTCTTCCAGTTCTGCCTCCTTGTACATTTCTGAATTGTACTTTTTTATCACTGTGAATATTTATCATCTGTTTTCTATCATTTGGCATATGAGAGTGTAGTTGTTGTACCGTGGCGTACCTGTGTGACTGCAGCGAGCAGGAATTTCGGTGCCTTTGTGCATTGTACTTAAGTGTATGTCAATAAACTCTCATACTTGTTGCCGGGCAGCCCTGGCCACGTGCCCTGGAATTCCTTCCCTAAACCTCTTCATAGAGCACGCAGCATAGAAATAGGCCATTCGCCCATCAAGTCTGTGCTGACCATCAACCACCCACTGACACTAATCTTCCATTTATCCTTTTTTTAATCTTTTCTATATTCTCATCAACTCCCCCAGATTCTCCCACTCATCGACACACTGGGATGATTTACAGTGCCCAATTAGGGTGTGTTTTCTATTGTTATTTCTGAGAATGCTACCCTCTGTGATAACTGCAGATCTACAAATCAACTTTATTGTGTGTAAAATACCCTGTAGTTATTGGGTTTCATGTGTAGGATTTAAAATGAATGAACAATCCTGTCTGTTGAACACAGAGGCAGAGAAGTGAGGGGAGAGGGGACAAGTGGAGAAAACACTTATCCACCAATGTTCTCAACAGCAAATTTAGTGTTTGGGTCTAAATATCTTTCTGAACCTAGGTCCAGTTATGCAATGCTTAATAAAGTTGGAGTTGGGTGGAGTGGTTAGTGGATGCTGTTACAGCGCCAGTGAGCTGGGTTCGAATCTGTCTGTAAGGAGTTAGTACATTCTCCCCGTGGCTGCATGGGTTTCCTCTGGGTGCTCTCATTTCCTCCCACCCTTGTGAGAGGTTAATCTGTGGGTAATTGGGTGGCACAGATTTAAATAGCCAGAATCGGCTTCTACTATGTCGTAAATAAAAGATAAATTGTGTTGGCATTTTGCATGTCAGTCTGATTGTGTTATCTTGCAGTATTACAGAGCAGAGACAAGATCACCACCAGCTGCTACAAATTCAGGATAAAAGATGGTTCCTTCATCACATTGCGCAGTCACTGGTTTAGCTTCCTGAACCCTTGGACCAAGGAGGTCGAGTATATTGTCTCCACAAACACTGTGGTCTTGTAAGTGGAACATTTTGGAGAAGAGTCAGTCTTTTCACACTGCCATTGCTGCTCTAATCAGCTTCCCAAACTTACTGTGTATCTGCCTTCTGCACATCCTGTCCTGCCTCACACCAGGTCCCTCTACCCCCTGTGATTGCTGGCTGCCTTAGCTCTTGGATCTGACATTTCTATTGGTACTTTCTCTTTACCCCATCTTTACAATCTTCACCTCCCATCAATTCTCTGCATTCTAATTCTAGTCTCCTATTTTTCTCGGGTTCCTTAATCCTATCTTTGGTAGCTGCTCTTTCAGTGGTGGGGTCCCAAAATCTGAAATTTTTTTCCTTGACTCGCTCACCTTTTCTTCTGGCTCCTTTTTCAAGGCCTTTATGTCTATAATATTCCAACAGAGGCCAACAGGAAGTTTGTAAAGAGGAAAGCTTTGAACTCAAAAGCAGAACCTTTTCCAGGCAGGCCACTGCTGATCCTCTTCATCAATCACCCATTCCCTTAAAACAAAAATTAGAGTATAGCACGGTAACAAGCCCTTCCATCCCACGAGTCTGTCCTGCCCAATTACACCAAATTTGACCCAATTAACCTACAACTCTGTACGTTTTGAACGGTGGGAGGAAACCCACGGAGATCATGGGGAGAACGTACTAACTCCTTACAGACAGTGCTGTAATAGCGTTGCACTAACTGTGCCTCCTTTGGCATTCAAAATCCTGTTAATCTCACTCTTCATGGGACCCTGGAGGTGCACGAGAGATGCCAGATGCTGGAATCTGTAGGGGATTGCACTCCCAGTCTTTTGATTAAGACTTGATTCAACTTGATGAAGAGTTTCAGCTCGAAACGTTCAAAGTTCTAATTAATTGTCAGAGTACATACATGACATACAGCCCTGAAGATTCTTTTTCTCCCACTGATGCTGCCTGACCCATTAAGTTCCTCTTGCAGAGTGTGTTTTGCTATGATACCTGATGTTCTTGCTCTGATGTCTGCTTCTCTTTTGAAATTCATGCATGTCTAGGCAGTTTAAAAGAGTATCGGTCTACAGGCACCCAACTCCTAAAAGGAATGGGCTAATCGTAGACCACTGTTGTGTAATTTCAGTGCCAGCTCACTGGATGGAGGGGACTCGGTGAATCTGCCTCTCGCCAACACTCCTCCCAACATGGACAGCCTGCTACAAGCAGGAGAAGGTAATGGAGTGAATTTTAACTTAAAGCAGTGTGTGGAAGTTTTGTTTTAGTTGTAAAAGAGATAGTGGTTTGAACCCAGAGATGGTGCATAATGTGTGTTGAGGTCCCATACTGGAGACTCTGAATGCTGAAGTTCATGCTAACAGCTACAGAATAAACTGGAGGGTGCACTGCCCTCATGGAGAATCTCCATTGGGTGAAAAATTCAGGATATTTTCCCAACTTCTCAGCAGGATAAAACATCACAGCAATTTATAGACCCTTCGGCCCACAATGTTGTGCCAACCCATATACTGATACACCTACCAAGAAAAACTAAACCCTCCCTACCCCATAATCCTCCATCCATGTACCAGTCTAAGAGTTTCTTAAATATCCCTAATGTCTTAGCCTCCACCATCACCCCTGGCAAGGCATTCCAGGCACCCACAACTAAATCTAAAAATGTACCCTTGATGTTTTCCTTAAACTTTCCTCCCTTTCCCTTGTTGATGACCTCTTGTGTTTGCTATTTCTGCCTTGGGAAAAAGTTGCTGACTGTCTACCTTAACTACCTTCCAGATTCTTGTAGACCTCTACTAAGTCCAAAAGATCCTCTGCCCACTAACAGGAGATGCTGGGGTTTGCAGAAGGCCGGCATTTATCCTCTTGGCTCATGCTGGTTTTAAAATAATAAAAAGTTATTCACTCAGTTTACCATTTTATATCAAGGAGGGGGGCACAGTGGTGCAGCTGCCTCACTTAATCCTAACCATGGGTGTTGTCTGTGTGGAGTTTGCAAGTTCTGCCTTTGTTTGGGTAGGTTTCCCCTAGGTGCTCTGGTTCCCACCCACATCCCAGAGATGTGCAGGTCGGTAGGTTAATCAGTGTGGGTGCGTGGCAAGGGAATTGGGGTGAGATGGCATGTGTGAGAGGAAGAGCAAGTCGGGGGAAACAAGTTGGGGAGTGGTTCTGTCAAAATACTCTGAAGAGCCAGCATTATCCTAATGGGCTAAATGGGTGCTACCTCTGCCTTGAGAAACAAAGTGTGGTAGGCTGCCCGTGTCCAGGTGGAGGATGAGATGGCCTCCTGTTTCCCTACATTGGGTTGGTGTGGGCAGGCCGAGGTCAGGGGTAAGAGTGGAACAGACCGGCAGTAGGCTGTTGCTTAATGGTTTCCAATTTCCCCTCACAGAGATGGCAACACTAGGAGCCTCGTGCAACAGCAGGGAATTGAAACACATGCCAGTGAATAGCTGGATAATGAGTGGATTGTTTTGTACAATGTAGATCTTCATCAAAATCTTTACTTGCAGATCAACAGGTACTTCGTAAAAACTATGAAAACGACTGAAAAACTGCAATGGCACACTGAATGGAATTAAATGAGACAATAAATAGATAATAAATTTCCAGTTATCCCAGAGAGGAAAAAAGTGACTTTGCATAAGTTCAGGCAGTCCTTTCGTGGTGTCGGAGCAGTACCTGATCAGTGTAACAAGGGGAAGTTCAAGAGCCTGATAGCTGTTGAAGTAAAACACTAAAGTCGGCAGACACCATGGTTGAAGTAAAAACAGAAAGCTGGAGACACTCAGCAGGTCAAACCATGTCCTTCATGTAGCAAAGATAAAGATACAGAACCAACATTTTGGGCTTGAGCTGTTGAATAAAAATTGTTCTTAAGCTTAGAAGTGCTGGTCTTCAGGCTTCTGCACTTTCTGCCCGAAGGGAGCAGTGAGAGAAGGTTGTGCCCAGGGTGATTGGGGGTCCTTGATGATATTGGCTGCCTTCTTGAGGCAGCGCTTCACGTAGATGTCTGCAGTGGATGGGTGGTCAGATATTGGGAAAGGAGAAGAGGCCAAGTGTTGCCTGTGTTGAGAATGGCCCAGTTAAAGTGGATGGAGAGTTGTAGAATGTTCTGGAGGAGAAGTGTCTAGGAGCACTGCAATTGTTTCTAGCTTATTTGATGTGATATATGGCCAGGCTGCCTACGATTTTCCCGCTCCCTTCACTTGTTCCCCTAGTCAAGGACAATATCATTCTGGTGATGATCTACAGGACAAGGGAGTGCTTAAACTTAGACACACAGCACAGTAACCGGCCCTTTCGGCCCACGCCACTCCAATAAACCAATTCACCTACAATCCTGGTACGATTTAGGAGGAAACCAGAGAGCCTGGGGAAACCCCAATCAGAGATGTGGAGAACGTACAATTTCCTTACGGACAGCGTGGGATTTAAACTCAGGTTGCTGGCACTGTAACAGTGTTGGGCAGACTGTGCTTCTCCCTCTTATCTTTCCTTTCCAGCCAGTTCGAAGCGTGCCATCACAACCGTCCCAGGAATCCCTGGAGGGGCTCGTGCAGGAGCAGGGAAAATCGGCCGGATGATAGCGGAAGAGATTTTGGAGCTTCAAAGGTGAGGATTTCATAACTCAAAGCCTGGACAATGAATTCATCCGGAGTGTGGAGTGTCCAGAGTTTTGTGAGCCTGTTTGGCATTACATCTACACGGTTCAGTGGGGAACATCTCCCCAGGAGAAGGTTAGGACTTTATCCCCTGGAGCGTTGGAGAAGGAAGGGAGAGTTGATAGAGATATGCAAAATGATGAAATGTATAGATAGGGTAAATGCAAGCAGGCTTTTACCACTGAGATGAGAACTGGAGGACATGGGTTAAGGGTAAAAAGCAAATGTTTCAGGGGAACTTCTTCACTCAGAGGGAGGTGAGAGTGGAACAAGCTGCCAGGGAGGGGGTGGATGCAGATTCAATTTAGACTTTTAAGAGAAATTTGGGCAGGTTCATGGATGAGAGGTATGAGTGTAGGTCAATGGGATTAGGCAGAATAATAGTTTGCATGGATTAGATGGGCCGAAGGGCCTGTTTCTGTGCTGGAGTGCTGCATTGATGGAAGTGGTGTCTTTTGAATGAGATGTTAAGCCGAGGTTCCAACTTTCCCCTGCTCGTGTTCTGGGTCAATATTTATCTCTCCAATATTACTTAAAAAAGTAACCAATCGTTTGATGGGGAATGTGATTTATCTAAAGGGTTCAGAAAATATTCATGAGATACAATACATCAGAAAGAGGACAGGAGTCGGCCATCCAACCCATCGAGCCTGCTCCTCCATTCACGATCTGGACTCAGATCCACTCACTGGCCTTTTCCCATATCCTTTCTCCTGTTCTTCGAAAATTTATCTGTCTTAAATTCATGAGGTGGGTTTGAGTTATAAAGAGAGGATGGATAGACTGGGACCCTCTTCCCTGGGGAGTAGAAGAGTGAGGTTTGTAAAACCATGAAGCGCATGGATAAGGTGAACGATCATGGTCTTTTTCCCATGATAGGGGAATTGAAAAGAGAAGGGCATAGATTTAAGGGCCAGAGGAGACGAGGGATAACCTTGTCCACAGAGGGCAGTGGATATATGGAACGTGCTGTCAGAGGAAGTGGTAGAGTTGCATGAAAAGAAAACATTGGAACAGGTACAGGATAAGAAAGGAATTGAGGGATATGGACCATATGCAGCCCTGTAGGATGAGATCAGGCAGGCATGAATGAGGTGGTCCAGTGACTGAACTGTAAAATCATGTTTCCAACTGCGGAGATGGCTGCCACATTCCCACAGCACTCACCCAAGTGGTTCAGTGATGAAGTTCTCTGGGATGTCTCAATCATGTGGGGCGACACGGTTAGTGTAGCGGTTAGCATAATACTATTACAGCGCCAGCGACCTGGGTTTGAATCCAATGCTATCTGTGAGGAGTTTGTACGTTCTCTCTGTGTCTGTGTGGATTTCCTCCAGATGCTCCAGTTTCCTCCCACCTTTCAAAAAATGTATTGGGGTTGTAGGTTAATTGGTATATTTGGCGGCACAGGCTCGTGGGCTAGAAGGGCCTGTTATTGTGCCGTAGGTCTAAAAAGAACAAATTTGCGTTCTGTTTGTGAAATGTGTGATTAAAATTGTGAGGGGTTTAGACTGAGAAGGGAAGAAAAAACTGGTTCCAGTGGCTCAGTGGGTCAGGCAGTGTCAACGGAGAAAAATGGTGAGGAAACCTTTCGGGACGGGACTCTTTCTCGATGCTACCTGACTGGCTGAGTTCCTCTGGTTTCTCCTCAATCTCTACCGCAGTCCTCACGTTTCTAGCAAATTCTTCCTGCGCTGTGAATGTGATCTGGAACTGCTTTGGAGGCAGAGTCACTGGGAATTTACAGAGGGGAGATGCCTGCAGGGGTGTGGGCGAGTTGAGAGTTCTTTCGAAAAGGTGGTTCCGGTATTATGCGTGAAATGACCACCTCTTGTATGCTGCAATTTGATTTTTTTTTAAACATTGTTTTCCAATTTATTGAATTCCTTGTCTTTGTTTTTCAAAGGATCAGAGGTTCTTCCCCTTCCAGCTGTAGTTCCAGCCCACTTAATGTGATCAGCACCCCACCCCCTGTCGCAACACCTCCAGTGGGCAAGAAGGTAGGATATTGGCTTCATTTCTTCCTTTAACATACCCAGACCACTGAATCAAAATGGGTTGGGGGTGGGGGGCTCAGTCTGATGATTCTTGCTGGCCCAGTTTCCAGTGTCTGTCCTTCCTGCTCCCAGGCCCATGATTCCGGCTGCCCTGGACCTCGTCCCAGAGTCGGAAAGTGAGGCAGTTGCCTTGGCTGAGTTCTTGACCCAGGAATGTCTCAGTCAGAGGGATTCAGTCTCACATTCTATCAGTCTGAGATTTGCAAAAGTTCACAGTAATCCTAGTGCAAAAAGAAAGTGACTGCAATGCTGCAGACAGTCCTTTTGTGATGTCGGAGCAGTCCCTGATCACTGCAACAAGGGGAGGTTCAAGAGCCTGATAACTGTTGGAAAGAAACTGCTTTTGAACCTAGAGGTGCTGGTCTTCAGACTTCTGTACCTTCTGCCTGAAGGGAGCAGTGAGAAGAGGTGATGGGATCCTTTACGGTGTTGACTGCCTTCTTGAGGCAATGCCTCACGTCGATGTCTGCAGTGGATGGGAGGTCAGAATCTGTGATGGACCTGGCCAGGGTTTGCCACTTTCCGCAGCCCTCTGTGTTTCTGAGCAGTTGAATTCCCAAACCAGGCTGTGATGCTCCCAGGCAGTATATTTCCCACAGTGCACCTGAAGAAGTTTGATGCCAAATCTCTGCAGACTTCTTCAGAAGTTTGGTGTGTTTTCTTCACTATTGTTTTGCTTCTCTTCCTCTCGTACTGTAAGGGGCATAGGGCAACATTAATGGTGACTGATGGTCTGCCTTTTGGCAGGCAGAAGGAAATTCTGTGTAATATTATATGGACTCTACTATTACATGACTTCGTGAATGTGCTAGCTTTAGGAAAAGTCCTCGGACATGTGTTGAGTGTAATAAAGTGCAAGTATAAAGTACAGTCAAATCAGCGCAAGAGCAACTTCTGGAACATATCTGCCTGCCATCTTGTTACAACCTTGGACCTGGTGACTTGCTGTTTTCGTTTTGTCCATGGGGTGGAGCTAGTGCCTCAGACAGTGAGAACTGGTGCCCTGAAGGAGGTCATTATTTCCAATTACAAGGGAAACACAAAAGCCTACAGGGGCTGTGATGGTAGTAAAAACCCACTGAAAAGCTGGAGGAGCTCAGTCAGTCTTTCAGCATCCATAGGAGACAAAGATGTTTTGGGCCTGAGCCCTTCTTTTCACAGACGCTGAATTTCCTCCAGCATTTCAGTCTTTTTACCTCTAGTTACAAGCTGCCTCAGTACACCTGGGATGCTGTATGGGGACAGAACCCGCTCCCAAATTAGTCTCTCCTCCCTCTCTCCAACCTTTCCCCAGCGCCCTGCACCACATTTTCTCTTTCTTCCTCTTAGACTGTGATCCCTTGTTCTGGGATGTTTATTTTCCCAACATCCGGAACAATTTTCCTGCATCTAACCAGTCTAGTCCTGTCAGAATTTTATACATCTTAATGAGATCCCCTCTCACTCTTCTGCATTCCAATGAATACCCTAGTATCTCCAGTCTTTCTTCATCCCTGGGAAAGTTTCAAAGTGGGAATTAGGCTGAACAATGTTCTCAAACAAAAGCATAAAAAACTAACAGAGAAACACCCCTGTTTCAGTTAGCCCCTGGTTTCTGCATGTAGTGGGAGACGGTTCATCATCTGATCATCCAGGTGGTTTTCTTTAAACCTGCTGAGTCTCGACATGGAAGAGACCAAACTTGGAGCATTCCAACAGAGATCAGCAGGCAAGTTTACATCACCTTCACTGAGTTGCAGTGACCTTTGGAGATGAATAGATGTCCAAGCACGTGCAAGGAATGGCTGTACCAACTCACAGCCTTGCACCAATTTGGCCTGTAGTCTGTGCCTTCTCTCCACTTCCTCAATGCAGGTGACCCTCAGTGAAAGGCTGAGCCTTGGACATTGCCTCCACACCCTGCTTCCTCATCTTTGCCGCTGAAGACTCATCTCTGCCTTTGTTACCTTGACACTGTCCCAACCTCTGCCTCTCTGCTCACCCCTCACATTAATCATCCAAAACACCACTGCTTTAAACTTCGTTGTCAGTTTCCATACATAGATCACATACAACCCTGAGATTCTTTTTCCTGTGTGTCAGGCAGAATCACCACTTATCGGGAGAGCAAAAAAATTGTACCAAGAAAAGGTACCTATACAAAAGTGAGAAATGTGAACAAGAGGGAAGTGCAAATAAACTGGAATACAGAAAACAAATTTTTAGTAATAAATAATGTGCAAAGTAAGTCCTTAAATGAGTCCCTGGTTGAGTTTATTGTTGAGGAGTCTGATGGTGGAGGGGGAGCAGCTGTTCCTGAACCTCATGGAGTGAGTCTTGTGGTACCTACACCTCTTTCCTGATGGCAGCAGCGAGAGCAGAGTGTGTGCTGGGTGGTGTGGATCCTTGATGATCGCTGTTGCTTTCCAATGGCACCGTTCCCTGTAGATGTTCTGGATGGTGGGGAATGATTTGCCTGTGATGTCCAGGGCTGTGTCCACTACCTTTAGCAGGGCTTTCCACTCAATTACAAGGTAGAATTACACAAGCTGAATATAAGAGTAGGATTTTGTCTGATAATTCTTTATTATTAATTTCTTGTAAAGGTTCTGAAAATGTAGAAACTACGTATTGTTGGAGATTTAATACGATATTGTTAAAGTAACCTGAATTTATTGAATATATTAGAGACCATATTAAACTTTTTTCACAGATAGACAAAGATTCAGTACAAAGTAAATTTATTTTATGGGATGCTTTAAAGGTGTATTTGAGAGGCCAGATTATTAGTTATTTGACTAAAATTAAGAAACACTATTTGGTAGGAAGCCAAAAAGAGGAATGACTTGTTGATGGAATTTAATACTGAGAAATGCAAAGTGTCGCTTTTTGGGATTTGTGGGTAGGACTTCCACAGTGAATGGTGGTGATGTGGGGATCACTGTGGAACTCTTTCTTTGGCTTGGCTTCGCAGACGAAGATTTATGGAGGGTAAAATGTCCAAGTCAGCTGCAGGCTTGTTTGTGGCTGACAAGTCCGATGCGGGACAGGCAGACACAGTTGCAGCGGTTGCAGGGGAAAATTGGTTGGTTGGGGTTGGGTTTTTCCTCCTTTGTCTTTTGTCAGTGAGGTGGGCTCTGCAGTCTTCCTCAAAGGAGGTTGCTACCCGCCGAACTGTGAGGTGCCAAGATGCACGGTTTGAGACGATATCAGCCCACTGGCGGTGGTCAATGTGGCAGGCACCAAGAGATTTCTTTAGGCAGTCCTCGAACCTCTTCTTTGGTGCACCTGTCACGGTGGCCAGTGGAGAGCTCGTCATATAACACGATCTTGGGAAGGCGATGGTCCTCCATTCTGGAGCCGTGACCTACCCAGTGCAGTTGGATCTTCAGCAGCGTGGATTCGATGCTGTCGGCCTCTGCCATCTCGAGTACTTCGATGTTAGGGATGAAGTCGCTCCAATGAATGTTGAGGATGGAGCGGAGACAATGCTGGTGGAAGCTTTCTAGGAGCCGTAGGTGATGCCGGTAGAGGACCCATGATTCGGAGCCGAACAGGAGTGTGGGTATGACAACGGCTCTGTATACACTAATCTTTGTGAGGTTTTTCAGTTGGTTATTTTTCCAGACTCTTTTGTGTAGTCTTCCAAAGGTGCTGTTTGCCTTGGCGAGTCTGTTGTCTATCTCGTTGTCGATCCTTGCATCCGATGAAATGGTGCAGCCAAGATAGGTAAACTGGTTGACCTTTTTGAGTTTTGTGTGCCCGATGGAGATGTGGGGGGGCTGGTAGTCATGGTAGGGAGCTGGCTGATGGAGGACCTCAGTTTTCTTCAGGCTGACTTCCAGGCCAAATATTTTGGCAGTTTCCGCAAAACAGGACGTCAAGTGCTGAAGAGCTGGCTCTGAATGGGCAACTAAAGCGGCATCGTCTGCAAAGCGTAGTTCACGGACAAGTTGCTCTTGTGTCTTGGTGTGAGCTTGCAGGCGTTTCAGATTGAAGAGACTGCCATCCGTGCGGTACCGGATGTAAACAGCGTCTTCATTGTTGAGGTCTTTCATGGCTTGGTTCAGCATCATGCTGAAGAAGATTGAAAAGAGGGTTGGTGCGAGAATGCAGCCTTGCTTCACGCCATTGTTAATGGAGAAGGGTTCACAAAACCAACAAGTGGAACTACAGCTATGTTGTTTGGGCGTCACAGGTAGATGGCATCGTCAAAAAAGGCACACTGGCCTTCATCAGAGTATTGAGTGTAGACGTGGAGAGTTCATTTTGCAGTTGTATACGACATTGGTAAGATCCTATTTCAAGCGTTGTGCTCAGTGCTGTCAAGTTGGAGGGAGCAGAGAATATTTACGAGGATGTTGCCAGGACTCGGAGACCTGGGCTACAGGGAGAAGTGGAGCAGGTTGGGGCTTTATTCCTTGAAGTGCAGGAGAATAAGGGGTGATCTCATAGAGGTATACAAAATCATAAGGAGGAACAGATTGGTTGAACACAGAGTCTTTTACCCAGAGCAGGGGAATCAGTAACAAGCAACTTAAGGTGAGAGGAGAGAAATTGAGCAGGAACATGAGGGGTAACTTTTTTTTTAAACAGAGGGAGTGGTGGGGGTATGGAGTATCAGAGGAGGTGGTTGAGGCAGGTATTAATGGACAGTTTAAGAAAAATTGGACAAATACATGGATAGGATGGGTTTGGAGGGATACGAGCCAAACACAGGCCGATAGAACGAGGGTGGATGGGTCAGTTTGGTTGGCTGAAGGGCTGTACCACTCTTCAAGTTACCTGATAAGGTTCTTGCTCTGGTTAATTTCCTTTTCAATTCAATTTCTTTTTATGCTCTTCCTGGCATAACCATGTAGGAACTGATTGTGTGATAATGCTTGTGGGAACCAGATAATGGAAAAAGGAAACGAGAGGTGGTTAGGGTATTGTACTAAAGCTGGTTGATATTATAACAACTCCTGGTTGGAATTTGCTGCCATTGATTCATCAGATGTCCCAGACCATAACAATGTTCTGTATTTCTTTTGAGAAAACCATGCTGCCCTTGTATTATCACTTTGTCTGCGCCCTATAGTAACTGAGCTTCCTGTCACTAGAAACTTATTCACTCAGTCTAACCCAGTGGTTCTCAACCTTTTTCTTTCCACTCACATACCACTTTAAGTATTCCCTATGCCATGGGAGCTCTGTGATTAGTAAGGGATTGCTTACGGTGGTATGTGGTTGGAAAGAAAATGTTTGAAAACACTGTTTTAATCGTACCTAATGGACTCGTTATGTGCACAGTTTCATAACTCCAAAGGAAATGGAGATTTTTCTCAAGTAAAATATTTCAGTAACAATTGGGTCTGGAGCAGTGACTCTCAACTTGCCCTTTCCACTGATATACCACCTTAAGCAATCCTTTACTAATCACAGAGCACTGATGGCATAGGAAGTACTTAAAGTGGTATGTGAGTGGAAAGGAAAAGGTTGAGAACCACTGATCTAAATCCTACATAATTTTGAATTTCCTTTAACTTCCAGCTGCTCCTGTTTCCCTGGTATCTGTGCAACTCATGGGTTAATCGTCAAGATGGATTTAATTGGTCCTTTTCCTGATGATGATTTTTATTCTGTCTTTAGATTATGAATGGTGGTGCTTCAGACATGCCCAGTACAGTTCGGCCAGGGCAAGTGGCAGAGAACACAGGATATCCGTACACTGACAATTCCTCTCTGCTCAGTAAGTGCTTCTGCTTTTGCCTTCAGCGGGAAACTGTATTCATCTTTGCAAGCTCTGGATTCATGGTGTTGGTGTGATATGGGATAAATCCGTGGACCCTGACCACGGATTCTTGCCTCGGACGGCCGCCCGCCCACCGGAGCTCCTGACGCCTAGACCACGAATCCTCACCTCGGCCACCCACTCACTGGAGCTACCAATGCCCTGACCATTGACCCTCATCTGAGCCGCTCACCCATCTGAGCTCATGACGCCTTGAAAATGCAGGTACTTACTGCAGTCAAAATGTGACCCAAATAAATAAAAGATCGACCCATGCAAATTTAACCAGAAAAATTGATCCAAAAAACTTGACTATTACGTTAGTACTGTATATTCAGTAGTGCACGAAAATAGGATGAAATCCTTAAGGATTTTAAAAATTTTCCTTTTAAAATATTTTTATTGGTGTTTATATTAATCATAATAAATAGCTAAACAGTAGTTATATATTTTGTACTAAAATACAAAAAAGGTTTTCATGATTTTAAGAGCCACATGTGCCTCGCAAGCTGCTGTTTGGCCACCCCTGCTCTAACAAATCCCCTCCAGTCCCAACAACATCTAAGTATTGAGAAACTGAAATACTAGTGCTGCACAGAATCTTCTTCATTTCCCAGCTCCTGATCTATCAGTAAATCAACAACGAGATAAACTAATCTGGTTTTTGAATGTCCTGTTATGTATTCCAGCATTTAAAAAATCAGATATTTCCAAGTCAGATACTGACAGACCAAAAGGGCACCTTAATGCTGGGAGGGCAGTAAAAATCCACAGGACTTGAATGCCGGTTGATGATTCAGGGATGGCAGGAAGCAGCCAGTTGTTCCAGCAAAATGCTGCTTCAAGTGTCTGGTGTCATTAATGATCAGAGCTGTAACTGCAATTAGTTTGAGGCACTCAGTGGTGAGGCAGCAGGCCGACTACACAGAGCTGCAACACTGTCAACATGATACACTGGCAGGTTTTCCTTTCAGGAACCTAGAAAGCAGAAGTCCATTCAGCCGTTCTAACATGCTCTGCCATCCAATACTGTCATGGGTGATCATGTGACCTCAATCCACTATTCCTGCTTGTTCTCCACACCCCTTGCTCCTTTTACCCACAAGGGCCACATCCAACTCCCATTTAAATGTATTAACAAACTGGACTCAACAACTTTTGGTGGTAGGGAGTTCCACAAGTTCACTCTCCTCATCTCAGCCCTTTCTCCTTAGATTGTGACCTCTTCCTCTGGACTTCTCCAACATCAGAAACATTCTTCCTGCATCTAACCTGTCTCATCCTGTCAGAATTTTGTATCTCTGCGTGATTCTCCCCCATTCTTCTAAATCCCAATGAGTATAACCCTACTCCATACAATCTTTCTTCATCTGTCAGTCCTGCCACCCCAGGGAACACCAGACAACCTTCATTGCTCTCCCTCAATGTCCTTCCTCAGATTCAGAGACCAAAACTACACTATACTCAAGGAGTGGCCTCACCGAGCAAGACCTCCATGCTTCTGTATTCAAACCCTCTCACAATCAAGGCCAACATGCTGTTTGCTTTCTGCAGCCCCTGCTGAACCTGCATTCCAACCCAGGCTCATTGCAGCTCCCCTTCACCATTCCGGTAATAATCAGCCTTCCTGTTATTGCCACCAGAGTGGATAACCTCACATTTATCTTGATCAGTGATTTTCAAACTGCCCCCTAAACTTACATTCCACCTTAAGTAATCCCTATGGCATATGTGCTCTGTGATTAGTAAGGGATTGCTTAAGGTGGGATGTGGGTGGAATGACAATTTTTCTTAAGCAAAATATTTCAGTAACAATTGGGTCTACAGCAGTGATTCTCAACCTTCCCTTCCCACTCATATCCCACCGTAAGCAATCCCTAACTAATCACAGAGCACCGATGGCATGGGGATTGCTTAAAGTGGGATGCGAGTTAAGGGAGCAGTTTGAAAACCACTGGTCTAGATTAAAACATGTTAAAGGAGTACTCTGCCAGTTTGTAGCTTTTTGCATCAACCGCTCTGGTATGTTTGCTGGATTATCATATCTAACTTAAAACCACAGAATGCTACAATACAGAAATGGACCTTTTGGCCCATGTAGCTTTTCCTTTCAAGGGGCCCTTGCTCAACTTGAAGGGAAAAGTTAAACAATAGTGTGCAGATGCTGGGATTGAGTGCAATACACAAAAGTGCTGGACACACTCAGCAGGTCACGCAGCATCCACAGGAAGTATCAGACCGAGGCAAGATAGAGGTATATGAGATTATGAGGGGGATAGACAGAGTAAATGTAGATAGGCTTTTTCCCAAGGGTAGGGGAGATACAAACCAGAGGACATGGGGAGAAGTTTTGGGGAATTCCTTCACACAGAGTGGCGGGGGTGTGGAACGAGCTACCAGCTGAAGTGGTGAATGTGGGCTCAATGTTCACATCTAAGAAAAATTTGGACGGGTAGATGGTTGGGAGGGGTATGGACTGGGGGCAGGTCAGTCAGTCAAGGCAAAATAATGGTTCAACACAGACTAGAAGGGCCTGTTTTCTGTGCTGTAATGTTTCATGGTTCTAAGGGCTCAGGCCTGAAACATTGACTGCCCTTTACTTGTGTACTGCACCAGAAGTCTAGAACTAATCAGTTAGAACTTTCAGAAAGCTGGCAACTGCTTCATGACCTGAACAAGTTCATCGTGAAAATTTGTTGCACTAAGTTTCCATGGACTTTCCACAGACAGTGAAAGTGTTGATCATCTCCCATGTGCAGTAGAGTGACAGTGAGGAGGAATGAGGGGCCCATTAAGCTGTGCCTTTCCTCTTTGGAATAGAAGCTGAGCAGAGATTTAGCATGTATACTGATGATAGACTCATCTCCACCTGTCTACCTTTATCCCCACATACCACGTCTTAAATACTGTATTTGTCAGTGCATAAGGTGATTGGTGAATTTCATCTTAAAATGTAGGTTTTGAGCTATACTCGCTGTAGAAGACAAGTCTGGCACTTACCAGAGAACTTATTGTCCCAGTCCTTGGTCAACCATTCCACTGACCAGTGGTGTGGTACTGCTCAGTACACTACAAAGCAACACAGTCTTTGTTATTTAAAATTTAGCCAATTCATTTCAAGTCATGGCAAAATACCATCAATTTACCTGCCATAATATGCATCCAAACCTTCTCAGCCAGTGTAACATAAACAAGAGTGACATCACTTTGTTGTCTTCTTTTATAAGCTGCTCTAGAATCAGCTAGCGTGCAATGGCATCTGAGTTTGCTGTGCTGTTATTTTAAGGTTGTTAGTCAGGTTTAGAATACATTTTTATTGTTTTACTATAACATTACTATTAATCCAGCTGAGTGGTAGGACCGTAGGCGTGATCTGAGTGTTTTATGCTGTGAAACCATCTCTAAACCACAAGATATTAAGGTTTGGATTTATACTTGGCGTACAAGATGACCCTTGGTTTTGGAGTGATATTTTTAAGGTTCAAATTCTGTCTTATACGCTGACATATATGGTATATTTACTGGGGTAGCATCCACTACTTGAGTTTTGGTCAAATGGTTGCCTGCTGTGCCTTAATGGAGGTCGTTCATGTGTTAGTTGTGCTAAATGATTTCACTGGGTTTCCCCCACTCCATTCCCCTCACATGTCCTGTTCTTCCCCAGGCAGCGGCTCTCAGCTAGCTCTCGACGCAGTCGAGGACCGTCCAGTGAGCAGTCCCAGTAACGACGAGGCAGCCATGGCTGTGATCATGAGTTTTCTGGAGGCTGATGCTGGCTTGGGAGGACCGGTCGACTTCAGCGACTTACCTTGGCCCCTCTGACCGCCCCGTGCTTGACGTACGGAGTGTTGATGGAGCTGCTCCAGGCTGCTAAGTCCTTTTGCTTGTCTACATATTGCACTGAACTGGAACCTCTGCACGTGTATCCCACAAAGTGTACGCTTGCCCTCTAATCACTGACATTGGAGTTGCTCAGTCCCACTGATGCACACCGAGGATACTTTAAACTTTGCACATCTCTTGGTGGAATCCAACTCTACCATAGTGTCTTTAAACACTACATCATTTCTTCTGCAAAATTGACAAAATTCTTTATTTTTGTTTCATGCCAGACATGTATAAATATTTATCATATAGCTGTGAAATGTTTGAAAGCTGCAGTTTGGTACAGTATTTTTTGGAGAAATTGTGTATAAAAAAAACTTGTCATCTTAAGCTTATAATGTTTGTATATATTGTGTAAACAATTTGTATTGATATTCACACCAAGCAACGGTTTGTTTCGATAGGGACTTGCTGATTGTGTATGCCTGTATATATAAATATATAAAATATTTTAATTTATTCTCCAATCTAACTCTACCACCTTCTCTGTAAGTTGTACTCTTCCCTTCAATGTTTCATTGTTGGTTGTTGTTTTATTTTGAAAATGGACATCTAACAAAGCAAACAGAATTTATCAGCATGATTGAAGGAAGAATGGGAGAATTAAACCAGCTAGCTTCTGCTCTTTGTTGTAGACATGTATTTTACTACTTGAACATGAACATTTACAGACTGCCCATTATTTCCTCAATATTCTCTTAATCTGCCGGTATAATCATTACGGCGGGGCTAGGATCTTGCATTCAAACCATTCTCATCTTTTATTTTTGGGCGATGGCCCCCTTGGGACTCTGCCCAAAGTTTATGGGGTCCCCTTGCCTGTGAAGAAGTCAAGTTTTGGTTCCTGATTTGGTTCTCTTACTGATTAAATAAAAAATATTTAAGTTAATGTGAGGTTTTTACTTAAATGTACTGTGGCCCGTGGGTGGGGAGGGACCTGTTGAGAATGGATGCTCTACCTCTCCATAACTCCATTTTTGATCTCATGCTGAATAGTTTTTAACCAGTAATGAGTGCATCAGCCATCTACTCTCTGTCCCTATCTGCCAGTTTCGAGCCAGTCTTTAGCAGTCCACAGCCCAGCGCGAGTGCCCCTGACAGGAGTCTCTAGGAGCCCAGTCTTCATGGGCTCCTTGCCTCGAGTCACCAGCAGCCATAGAGCCTCCTCACTGGTCTGCTGCCGTGGTCACCGTCCCACGGGTCGTCTCCTCTGTTGCCCTCCGCCAGTTATCCACTTCCCTGGAGTCTGCAACCCCTCATTGCTGCTGTTCAGAGAGGTCGCCATCGTGGGCGCAGATCCCACGGTTGCGGAATTTTAAATAAAACTCGTCGGCTCCTTTAATGGGCTATTCAAAGCCTGTGCAGAGCTGACAGCAGTTGATTGGGTGCTTGGATCCCGTGGGAGCACTGTATCTCTGCTCTTCACTCCCCATGGGTCCACACCTGCGGCTGTGCTGCCATTTTTCCTCATGATAATGCACTCAAAGTGAGTGATCAGTAGCAACTCGAGTTATTTGTTGAATTAATTGAGGAAAGTTGGAATACTGAACGCAGACTGGGAAATCATTTAGCTGAGCACCTTCACTCTGTTCGCATCAATGACAAGGATCTCCTAGTGGCCAACCGTTAAATTCTGCGCCCCATTCCTGTCCATAGCCTCATGCACTGCCAAACCACGCCCACCTGGTAATTGGAGGAACACCACCTAATATTCCGTCTGAGCACTCTCAACTAGATGGCATTAACAGCAATTTTGGTTTCTGCAAGACCTCTCTCTTCCCCAGCCCTGTCTTCTAGCTCTCCATTCACAGAGCCATCCCTCCTCCCCCTGTTTGCTGGTGTGCCCTCCCTCCCATATCCTTCTATTACCTCCTGCCTGTCCCTTTGTCCTCACCATTTTGTTCAGGCGCCTGTTTACATTTTGCTCAGATCTTGAAGGGCTCAAGTCTGAAATGTTGGTTATGTACAGGCAGTCCCTGGATTTAAAAACGTTCGATTTACAAACAACTCGTACTTAAGAACCGACAAGCTGGCCAGAAGTAGAATGCCGTCAACTTCCAGTTTGAGCGTGGTTGGAGTTAGCATCCGTTGAGTTAAATTCAAACATAGCATCTGTGCAGTACTGAATACAGGCATACCCTGTATAACACGGTTTTGAAAAGTGCGGGTTTTGATATAATGTGGTTTGAAATTTCTGACCCGCAATTTTAAATTTGCAATGTTAAAGTTTTATTATTTTGCTATTTAAACCACCTCAAAATACTAGTTTAAAATATTTGAAATATAGGTGCTGAGCTGTGGAACAGAGCAAGTTAAGTGGCTGTGTTGAAAGTTATTGCTGTCCCCGCTGTGATCGGGCACCTGAACTATCTCGCAGCACGCTGCCTTACACTGGTGGGAATCTGATTTTTTTTCATCTGTTCTTAAACAGCAGTCAGCAAATTTCCAAACTACTGAACAATGCCAGTTTGTATGGAGGGGAACCCCTAGATTAGGGTTAGGATTAAACTACATTAGACAAATATATTTTAAATAAACGATGTTCACTTATTGCCAATAAAGATCAGTTTTCTATATCCCTTTTATAGGATTGGAACATAGTACATTAAAGTGCATTGGAACAGTGTGGTTTTCCAGAACACTGAACTTGCTTGGAATGCATTAACTGTGTTGTACTCTTATTTTGCCAGGTTTACAAGCCACTCGTCCTCTACTAACTCTCTAACTGTTGGGTCACAACAGAATGAAATGAGAGGAATCCAGAGAGAAATGCTTGTGATGTTTATTTGTATAATTATTCCCCAGGTGTGAGAAATACAGACAGCACTCCTGCAACATGTACATATAATTCAAGAAATTAAAATAAACTTCAGAATGATGTGACGGGACAGCGCTAGCCTCCACGCACAGTGATACCGAAGAGATGTATTCTGTGCCCCACCCCCCCCCCAAGAAATAACTACAGCTGAGAAACAAAATGCTTCAAACCAGCAGGGCAAGTTGGTGAACCTTGCCATGCTTTACCATGTGCTGTACCTGCAGAAATGTAATGCATTTCATAAAACACATGGCTTCCAAAAAAAATACTAATGATTGCAGATCAAAGCCATTCCCCAGTATGTAGACACTCAGACTGCAACAGCTTTGTTAAGTAACATTGTGCATTTAAAAAGGAATGGAAGAAACAATTGCATTCCTCTCACCCTTCCTCCCAGCAGGAAAAGTTAGCAGCTTTTGGCCTTGTTCTTTGTACAACACGAGTTGGAAGTTAAGACGGAGCAGGTAACTTGTTCACAGCAATGATTTTTTTCACGAGTGTGCGACGCTGACACTTCCTCTTGCATGGGCAAATGCATCACGACGACATCGGTCACCAGCAGCATGCTCGCGGGGTTCCCGACACCACCCCCCACCCCCCTTCCTCAGGCCATCAGACTGCAGGGGGCGGGGGCTCCAGGTCGACTTCATTGCTGATGACAGGGTGGTGGGGCAGCACGTCCAGCTCATCCACTTGCGGCGTGGGGTGCATGACCACCAGCTGGTCCTGCGGGATGTCTGCTGCTGCCGCTGCCAGGTTGGTGATGGATTTGCTCTTCACACACTGGAAGTCTACATGCCGACTCTTCCCCTCCTCCTTCTCCCAGGACATTCTGATGAAAGGTCGCTGTACGTAGTTATAGATGACCTCGGGACGTCCCCCTGGCCGCTTCTTCACTTTCTCCTTGTACGTGGGATACCCTAAATAGACATGACCAACCGTGACACCATAGCCGAGAACTGTAATCCGCCATTACAACCCTAGTTTCAGCTGCATTCAATTTTTAAAATTTTATTTGCAGCAGGTAGAAACCAATTCTAACCATTTATATCCGTGCTGCCCAGTTCCACCCAAATTAATTTTTTGGAGGATGGGAGGAAACTGGAGCACCCAGAGAAAACCCACGAAGTTTCAGGGAGAACATACAAACTCCTCGCAGATGGTGGCAAATTTTAACCTAGGTTGCTGGTGCTTCACTCTCACCCAAGACCCAAGGAACAGTTCAGGAGAAGGAGCGGGGAGACCGAACTGGGTTAGTCACAAGGAGAGACCATTCAGCTGGGGTTCTCTGAAGCAGAGGGGGTGAGCTGACAGCTATGTAAAATTAAAGGGGGCAGATGCGTCACTGGAACCATAAAGGCCTTCATCCCATGTCTGTGATGAACATGATACCCAAATTAAATGACATCCCTGCTGCCTCACCACCATCATCTCTCTCCATTCCCTGCATATGCACATGTCTAACAGCCTCTAACGCATTTGCTTCCATCTATCTCTACCTCTGGCAGCCCAGTTCAGGCACCGATTCTGTTAAAAATAAAATTGCTCCACACATCTTTAATCTCCTCGCCACCCCGCGGTTGAGAGGTGGGTGGGGGGGGGGGGGCGACAAGGGGGTTGGAGTCCAGAACGAAGTGTCTGAGGTGGTGGTGAACCTTCTCTTGGCGATTGTGTAGGACACTGACAGGTAGTGTGTCTGGGCTGGACTCTGGCCAGGTGCATCCCAATTGCCCACTAGTATGGTGGACTGATAACAGCACTGAGCTTCCCTGCTTGGGCTCTGGGCAATGCCAGCGAGGTAATGTGAGTAAAGTGTGGTTTACAACACTAACACTGGGAGCCAACAGGCTAAGAAATCACTGCACTGTGGCAAGATGATCCGAGGGAGGTGGCAAGCAATGAACGATGTCCATCCAATAGGAGGGCAATACAAGATGTTCATTTTGGATGATAACACTCACAACTAACACAAATTAAGTGATATTGCTCAAGATAGATGACTCTGCACATGCAGTGGTGGTGGAGGTGAAAAAGAGAAGTGGAAGAGGCCACAAGGCATAAAATGAACACTGAGCTGTTGATGGGTGATACAGGGAAAGTCAGGAAGAAACTTGGGAAGGTTTATTTATTTTAATATTTTTGTGTATACGTACTGTGCATAGGTAGTTTGTCTGGATGTGTATTATGCTATATGTGTGCCTTCATGTTTTGCACAGGGAACTAGAGAACATGGTTTTGTCTGGTTGTACTTGAACAATCAGATGATAATAAACTTGATCTGCTGTTAAATCCACTGAGTTCCTCCAGAAGAGTGTTTGTTGTTCCAGGCAAAACCTCAACTTACCCTCAATCCCCAACCTGATCTTCTTCAATCCTCGCTCTTTCAGGACAGTCTTGGCCACATCTCTGTTCTCAATATATTTGAAGAACCTGTACAACTTGGTGCTGTAAATAACTTGAAAGACAAGATTTACATTACTATGGTTGCATTTCATTAAGGGAGTAGGTTACATTCAAACATTGGTCTTTCAATCCATCTGTTCAGTACAGAGAGGAAGTAAGTTGGTCAGGTTATTATTTCCAGGCTTTATGAAACTGAGCAAGTTCCCAGCACGTGTGGTGGTGATGGAAATGATTGTCGGGTCGGGGGACTAGTGTGCAAGTGGAGAAACGGAGCACAGATTTCAGATCTTACTGAACTTTCTCCAGAATGTCACAAAAATGGTTGTGATGCAAAGTCCTCTGCCTTGAACTTCAGCTTAGCTTCCTACCCTACATGCACCTCCTGGCCCAATAAGCATTTCCTGCAATTGCTTTCCTTTTATGTTTCCATGGCTGGTGCTTTTCAGCCTCTCGACGACAGTCATGTGGGATTCTGCAACAGAAAAGGTTCAGGAAGCAAAACCAGGCAGCCCAGGAGCACAGTGGCTCACATGGACAATGAGGACAGCAAAGGACACTGTGTTCCTTGTGGAATTATTACGTGTTCCCATTTTTAGTTCATTTTCATTTGAGTGGGACTGTAACTTTAAGAGAACCATGCAAGTTGGAAACCCTGCAAGATATGGGAGAGAGACTGTGAGTTGACAGGCTTGGGGCAGCGGGTTCTCAAACTTGCTATTTCTGAAGAGAGAGGAAGGCCCTGGGACACAGGTACAGGGACCACGTGACCAAAATATTAAATAAACAGTACACTATTTGATCAGGGGCCATTTTAAAGAAGCAGCACTTGGATCAGCATCTCTTTGAAGGGATCCTGTGCTGAAGTGGCCTTGTGTAGTAATGGACAATTTGCCTGATTTCTCTCTGTAAGGTGTGGGGATGAGTGTGCCCCACCGTGGCCAAAGGAAAGATCACTTTTGAAGGGGACACATGTACCACACTGTGACCAGAAAGGGAAGGTCAAATTTCGGCTGACCCACGAAATGGTTCTGGAAGCTTTGTGAAAGCCACGTGCTTCATTTCCCCTAGTAAAGGAAAAGGGGAGTTTTGACTGCCGCTCGTCTGAAAGGACATTTCTCATGAAGCAACTCAACAAGGATTTTGTGAGTTTACAACAGTTTGTCACCTCATTCATAAACACTTCTTTGCATCAATTTAAGAGTCTTCATGTCAACACTGAATTTCAGATTTACGTTCCAGAATTGGGCCTGAACTGAAATGGTTTGGGATATTTTCCACACAAACACACTCACTTAAGTATAGTTGCACATAGTTGGGGGTTAAGTTTAGATAAATTTAGACAATTTAGATAAAGTGTTACATATTTGATGATTAATAAAATATCATTTTAAATATAAAACTGTCTTGGCGAATTTCTATTGCTGCCGTCTGAGTACTTGTAAACGTGCTTGTGCATTTCTGTATGTGCAGGAGGCAGTTTGAGCGCGCACATCATCTTGACTCTCCAATGTCTTTTGCCAGACACAGCACACAGCACCCCACTTTCTTTAATCAGCTCTGGCTTTGCAGAGGTTAGTACATCATAAACAAGACTTCACCAGAGCACAGCAGAGAACTTAATTCATGGTAATCAGCTTTCCTGTCTTTGTTCCCCCTCAGGATCCCTTTTAGAAGTGTCATGGGGCAATGCAGCAATTGTCCCCAGCTGCAGCTGCCTGTAAAATTGGCAGTGCAATTAGGTACACAAGGATCCTCAAAAAATAGTAAGTGTGGGGACTGTATCGGCTAATCTGTGGAACTGTAGATGAGCACAGGACTACTTTGTTCTATGATGCCTCCTTGCTAGAATAGTGTGGTAGAGTTGCTGCAGAGAAATGGATCGGAGGTCAATCCACAGGACCATAAGAGTGGCAGAGAAGATCACTGGAGTCTCCCTCCCCCCCCCATCGAAGTGACCTACTGCGATTGTTGTCTGAAGAGGACGCACAAAATCTGTGAGGACCCCTTCTACCCCGCACACAGAATCTTTCAGCTGCTCCCGTCGGGGAAGGAGTATCAGAGCCAGCACCTCCAGGCTGAGAAACAGCTTCTTCCCACGGGCAGTGAGAATGCTGAACGACCAAAGGAACTGCTCACACTGACCCTCTGAGATTCTCATATTCATGAATCAATATTTATTTATTTGTATAGATGAATACTTGTCCTGCATATGTGTTGTTTGCCTGTATGTGTGTTATGTCTGGCTGTGTGTCTGTGTGTTTTGTACCGAGGACCAGAGAACGCTGTTTTGTTGGGTTGCACTTGTACAATCAGATGATAATAAACTTGACTTGACAATTTAACCTTCATCCACTGGTCTTTATGCAGTTCCTTTGAGTCATCATCCAGCTCCCTCTGGAAGTCACAACAAGACCAGAGTCCCCTAACCTTTCATGGAGCGTCCGAGATTCAAACAACTTTTCTACCTCCCCTTGGGCTGCTTTGCCAGTCTCTGTTCCATCTGACTTCTGATCCTGCTACTCCTGGTTATGGAGTCTCCACAGCCTTTGCATCTCAAAAGTATCGACCAAAGGAGGCAGTAGCCAGTACTGATCAGCCTCACACAACCCGGATATCAGCCGTGTCTCAACTGCTGCACAGCTGGGTCAGAAGGACGTAGTTTCAACAACACAGACTGGTGAGGAATGGAGTACAACAAGACTTGGAACCATTACATGAACATGCGAAGTGTTGAAAGTGAAGGATCCATTTAGCAAACAAATGTGTCTCCACAGCTGAAGGAACCAGCGACAGTGCCCATTTCATTGTGTGAAGTACTTTGGGACCTAATAGAGTCAGAGAACTACAGCAGGGAAACAGGCTCTTCGGCCTACTGAGGCCATGCAATCAACTACCCATATACACTCACATTAATCCAAATCTTAGAACACCCCTTCACCGATACACTAGGGGCATCAGTGCATTGGTCTTTGGGATGTGGGAGAAAACTGGAGCTTCTGGGTGGGGGAAAACCCACTATGTCGCAGGGAGAGCGTGCAAACGCCACTCAGACAGCAGCCAAAACCTAGCCTTTGTGTCAAGGTTCCTTAAATCAAAGGCAGGACCAAAATGCCCTGCCCACACTGGACCCTGCATTTGACCCACATCCCTCTGAACCATCCTCTCCACGTGTCAGACCAAATAAACACTGCAGCAATATCTGACTTCACCTCCTTCCACACCCACCACCTTCTAAAAGTTACCCCCCCAGGTTCCTGTCAAATCTCTCCCCTCCACTCACCTTAAACCCATGCTCTCTGGTTACCGGTTCCCCTACTCTGAGTAAAAGACTCTCTGTTCACTCGATCTATTCCTCCTCATGATTTTGAACACCTCTATGAGATCACTCCCTCATCCTCCTCCGCTCCAAGGAATAAAGCTTAAACTCTCCCCATAGCTCAGGTCCCCGGAGTCCCTCTCAAATTGCGAAAACTGTTAAGCGAGATGCTACAATGACAGTGTTCACACAAAAACACTGGTTATTTTTGAACATTCAGGGAAAAGAACTCCTCTGGCAAGGAGCCAGCACATCAGAGACCAAATCACAGTTCAGTGATAAATGCATCCAACTCTTGGTTCGTCAGTGTTGCTCAAATTTCAAGGGCTGCTTGCTGACACACCACAGTGCAGCTGGGAATAAAAAAAAAATCAGCCAGTCGTCACTCACTCTGCAAAGCTGTATTCAATGACCCAGATCACAAAAACCTAGCGCTCCTGAGTTAGCCAAGGGACAGGTCCAACAGCCCTGCAAATGGGAGGCTGAAGTGAACTGCTCTGAATACCAAGCCATAAAATCTTGATGCTTTAGAAAATGGAAACACTTAGAAAGTTACAGTCAAAGGTTTCGCTAAAATCCTTCCTCCAGGGACAGTCGTCTGGGCTTGATGATCCCAGCCTCACTGATGAGGGAGCCAAGGCTTAGTCACAGGGAAGTAAAACATGAAAGTCTTCAGACACTGTGGTTGAAGTAAAAACAGAGCATTGGAGAAACTCAGCAGGTCAAACAGTGTCCTTTATATAACTTTGGGCTTGAGCCCTTTATCAAGGTATGAGCAAAATGTAGGCAGGTGCCCAAACTATAGCAAAGCTAAAGATACATAACCAACTTTTCAGGCTTGAGCCCCTTCATCAAGGTTTTGTTTGGGCACCTGCCTACATTTTGCTCATACTTTGATGAAGGGCAAGTCCAAACTGTTGGTTCTGTGTCTTTATCTTTGTGATATAACATACACAGTTTGACCTGCTAAGTTTCTCCAGCTTTGTGTTTTTTTTACTTTAGTCACAGAGAGTTGTTATCGCAGTTCACTCCATCACCACACAAACCTCCCTCCTGTCCATCTATGCAGCTCAATGTCACGAGAAGCCAACACACTAACAGACTCGTCCAACCCGGTCACACTCTCTTCTCCCTCCTCCGAGCACAAGCATGAGTCAAGTCTGTGAAATCATGCACTGCCTGTTTCTTGCAGACAACTGAACAAACCTCACACTAGTAAAATAATGGTACTCCTGCTCCACCCTCACCCTGTTCTCTATACTTGTGTATGGACAGACTTGCTGGATAACATGCAAAACAAACCTTTTAAAATTACAGTAAAATCCCCATTATCCAGAATTCAAGCAACCAGCAATAAATAAATAAATAGAATGAATAAGAATAAATAAAAATTTAAATAAAAGTTTACAATTGTACAAGTAAATGTTCTTTGAAGAAACCTAAATCTTCAGTGATGATGGGAATATTCAGCCAGCGGAGAGCCTTGGTCGTGCTTGGCTCGTAGCACCTGTTTGAATAAAGTTATGTTTGAATAAAATGGTTGATGCCGCTCGCTGCTTAGCAAGTCTTTATCTTTATTAGAATATTATAAAGTATATTAGTAAGGCTTTATCTGTAAACTTGGGGGCGTGGATGTTAATTATCTATTATGTTATTGTCCATCATGGGGTGGCTCCGTGGAAATGCAGCGACGGTTAAATGATTCAAAGATTATGAGAGAAAATAAACTAAAATGCTTTCAGGTTTACATATAAATGCAAATGAAGTTTGTTCAGTGTAAGTACAGTGTATTTTTGTCTTTTAAACGGTTTATTCTTAATCCTGGTGTACAAGTTAGGCAATGTAAGAGTTAGTCTTAAGCAAATGGAAAATCAGCATATTTGGCACAAAGCAATCCCCATAAGTCCAGGTACCAGGGGTTTTCAGTAAAATTCCGGCCATTTAAACCCATGGCACCCAATTACATCCAAATTAACCTACAGTCCTATACATTTTGAAGGGTGGGATGAAATCGGAACCCCCGGGGAAAACCCATGCAGACACGGGGAGAACGTACAACCTCCTTACAGACAGCATCAGATTTAAACCCGAGTCACTGGTGCTGTAATAGTGTCACTCTAACCGCTCGTTAACCACGTATCTCATCGCACGTGATAATAAAACAAAATGTAACATACACTCACACCCCATCCATGCCTTCTCTCGGGATCACGAGACATACCACGACACTATTGCAAACAGCACAAGGCTCTCTCTCCTGTGCCCTGGCCAACAGCACTACAATAGCTAACCAGAAATTAATAGCTGCATTGAAGTTGCTTGTGCACAAATTAGCTGCTGCATTTTCCACATATTGAAACTGCTTCAGTGACTGGGAATTTCAACAGGTCAAAACATTTTTTTTTAAAAACAGGTTTACAGTCAAACCCCTCAAGCAGACACATCACCTAAAGGATGCCTGGCCTGTAATCAAATATCTAGTTTTAAATTTGGTTACTGACCAGGTCATTTAATTCAACTCACCACAGGGAACAATACAAGACACAATTAAGCTCTATCTAGGCCAAATAGAACAGAATGGTTTCTGATGATGCAAAATCATGTCAACTCTGGTATCTCCCTCCCCTCACCTGACAGCCTGCAATTCATTCTTAGCAAATATTACGACAGCTGCATTGCAGACGCAAAGAAAAGCTGACATGGAGTAGAGAGAGTGTGAAGAACTGAGGATGCAATCAGAGCGTTGTGATCTTATTAGATGGAGGAGCATCTTTGGACTCTGTGTCCTGGTTGTCAGGATCTACCAACAAACGCATATACTCCGTGTCCCAATTTTGTGGGACTACCAACTGTAGTGTGGATTGTGGAGGGTCATGTGGCCTCTAGACCAGGTTTTTATGTATGCACTTGTAGTTATAACCATTGGTGAGCTCCAGGCTGAAGGCAACTCTGGAGGGCCAACTGCCAGGGGCCCATCCCGGATCCTGAGCAGGGGATACACTGGGGACCAGGTTTATGTGTATGTATTCGTTTATTTGTTATGTGCTATACTTTGTCTTCAGCAGCGTGGACTCGATGCTGCGCTGGGTGGGTCACGTCTCCAGAATGGAGGACCATCGCCTTCCCAAGATCGTGTTATATGGCGAGTTCTCCACTGGCCACCGTGACAGAGGTGCACCAAAAAAAAGGTACAAGGACTGCCTAAAGAAATCTCTTGGTGCCTGCCACATTGACCACCGCCAGTGGGCTGATATCGCCTCAAACCGTGCATCTTGGCGCCTCACAGTTCGGCGGGCAGCAACCTCCTTTGAAGAAGACCGCAGAGCTCACCTCACTGACAAAAGGCAAAGGAGGAAAAACCCAACACCCAACCCCAACCCACCAATTTTCCCCTGCAACCGCTGCAACCGTGTCTGCCTGTCCCGCATCGGACTTGTCAGCCACAAACGAGCCTGCAGCTGACGTGGACATTTACCCCCGCCATAAATCTTCGTCCGCGAAGCCAAGCCAAAGAAGAAGAAAAGATACTTTGTCTGCAGGTGCTGAACAAGTAAACCCTTGGTTCTCGGTATACTGTGCCTGTGGGTGGTGGGTGCTGAACAAATTAAACCCTCATTTCTCAATCTATTACGTCTGTGTGCTGTGTATGTTAGTCTGTGTGAATGTGTTCCCTTTTGTGAATTACCAAGTGTGTAAATAAAGACCACTGTTTGTACAGCCTTGATTCTCTTTGAACCTGTGGAACCTATTCTGAACACACCATTAACCAGAGCATATACTGTGTGTCCTGCTTTTCCAGGACAGGTTTTATACCCAACCAACTGGTTTGTACTGGTATTCATATTGTAAAGGTTTCCCCATGGACCCTGAAGGGTTAAAAATGCCTGGAGTCCAAAGGGTTAAAGGTGGAGTGGCCTAGCCCCTTAACTAATCAGCATGCCTGCTTCAGGCTCTGCTGCACAGAACAAATACTGCACAGATTATTTCTGTTAATCATTCATTCTCAGGATGTAGATGATGGTGTCAGCATTTACTGCCAATCACTAACTGAGACAGTAAGGTAAGGATGAGCAATGTCAGACTGGGTAAGGACACTGGGAAATGGGAGCTTTGTAATTACCGTAAGTGCCATTGTATAGGACGATCCTCGAAACTTAAAAATTTCACCTTAAAATTATATGCCAGGTCTAAAATTCTTACCTTGATGACAAAGTCTCAACACCACTACATCTTCCCACTGGCTCCAACGTAATCTCGTGCATGCCCCGTCAGTAATTTGCGAAGTCTCAGCGTTCCTCCGCAGGCTCCAACCGCCCAGTCCGACTGCTGTCGGCTCTGCACAGGCTTTAAATGGCCTGTTACAGGAGCCGACAGTGGTTTATTTTAAAATATCCAAATAAATTTAAACCTTTATATTATAATTTGTTATTAAAATATTATTGCTAGATTTCGGGGGTGGGGGGGGATGTCATCTTAGGGTATCCCTCAAAACCTCCATTTTAGGTGGAAATTCCAAGGATGTCTTATATAACGATATATATATAGTACTGTTATCCAGACCTGCTTTAATTCTACACCCTTCCAGTTACTTAAATTCGCCAGCTTTTATGGTGGAATTGGAGATTTTCTCTATAGATCCATGGTTCAGAACTATCCAACTTACTCACTTAACCACCAAACCTCCAAGTCAGAACAATGTTGAATGTTCTTACCCAAAAATCACAATAGATCAGTAAATGCAAAATGCTAAGCCACTTATTGAAAATAAAATACTTCCCAAAGAACATTCTCCTTCATCGTTCTTCAGTAAATTTTAAATGCTAAATTTATTAATGAACCAAAATATTAAAAAATCAGCTTTACAAAAGGTGGCCAAACCCTCTGATCAGCGGCAAGGTTCCTGAAACAGGAGTCAGGAACATCCCCACTGAGGAAGCCTTAGATAAAAGTTCAATTCCCACCACCATGACCACTTGGGAAAATGGGTTAACAATACTCACCATCTAAAATGATATCTCACACACAGACATCAATCTCTCTTCAGGAAGAGCCTGCCAATTCCTGAAAGGGAATTCTGCCACATTTTACACAATAACTCAATGGAACAGCTGTCTATTAGTTTCTCAAAGTAACCCAAAATGACCACACCAAGATCTCTTTCTAAAAAGAACAGCTTGCATTATTATAGCAGGAGGACATCCCTGGGATTATTTAGGATCTAATGTCATGGATTTACCAGGCCAAAATAAAATTTATTGGTACCCATTGTGATCTGAAGAGTTCACATCCTACAGAGAATTTGTAAACTGTTATCACTGGAAAATATTAGAAATGCAGTCCTATCCATATAGCAAGATCCCAGAAACAGGGAGATAACTGATAGACAATATAAAAAGCAAAAAAAAAACTGATGAAAATTCGAAATTAAAACAGAACTCTCGAGATGCCTGACCCGAAACATCTCTCCAGAGTTGCTGCCTGAACGTTTATGGCCTCTTGAGCTAGTGCTATTTTCTTTCCATGGTGATGGATGACATCATGGGCCTTGGGCCTTGGGCCTTCACATAAAGGGCTCATTCAAAAGCCATGCTGTGACACTGCAGTACTATCTTCGTCAAGGGCTGCAGTATCAACCCAAATCTTGGACAAGGTCTCTGAAGTAAAGCTCACGCCTTCCACTTGGAATCATGACTGTTATTGACTGAAAACACAGACTATACACAAGTCAGGCTTTCTGCACAAAAGAGTCGAGATAGTAGCATCAACCTGACCAAACCAAACATCATCACCTGTCCATCACCCTGCAGTGTTACAGGCATCCGTACATATCAGCAATAGTTCACAATTATAAAAGAAGCAGGTTAGAAAAACGTCTGTACTCAGGAAAATGCTTGATCATGATGAAATCACAAGACATCTGGACAGAAATTGTTCTATCAGGCAGACACAGCATGGAATCAGGAAGGACAGGTGACATTTGACAAATTTACTGGAGTTCTTTAACAAGTACAGTGGATAGAAGTGAATTATCAAAAGGAGCTCGATAAGGAGCCACATTAAAGACTTATAAGATGCATGGAGGTGGGGATCATTTATTAGAATGGATATATGATTGGTTAACCAATAGAAAGCAGAGAGTTTGGGTAAAAATACGGAAATGCTGGAGGAACTCAGCCAGTCTTGCAGCATCCATGGGAGGTAAAGATATACAGTAAAACCCCTGTTATCCAGAATTCAATTTAATTCAAGAAATAAAATTGCAGAAAATAAGTAGGTAAAACTGAAGTTTATTATTGGTACACCTCAAGGTTAGTTCACCAATCACACAACACACAATCTCAAGCAACCAGAAATTTCACTTATCTGACATCTACCAATCGCTGCCATAGGTGCCAGATGCCAGGGATTTTACTGTATTACTGATGTTTTGGGCCTAAGTCCTTCAAGGTATAAGCAAAATTTGGGCTAAGTAGGTGTTTCTCTGCTTGGCAATCAGTGATGTGCCAAAGGGGTCAGTTCTGGACCCACAACTGTACACACTGTACATTAGCGATTTAGATGAGGGCAGTGAGGGCAGCATATCAAAGTCTGAGTAGAAAAGCCAACTGTACTGACAATCTGCAGAGAAATATAAAAGGCTAAAGGAGTGGCAAAGGGTCTGGTAAATTGAATGCAATGTTGGTAAATGTGAAGTCACCCACTTTGAAGGAAACATAGATCAGATTATTATTTAAATGATAGAAGTTGCAGCATCCCATCATGCAGAAGGACATAGAAGTGCTTGTTCATGACATGGAGGTTGGAGGTTGTCACAGGTTACAAAATGACAGTCAGGTGGAGAAGTGGCAGATAAAGTTCAATCCGGAAAAGTGTGAAGTGATGCACTTTGGAAGTATGATAGAAGGCAGAGTATGTGGTTAATGGCAGAATTCTTAGCAGTGTGAAAAAGTAGAGGTCTTCGAGCAAGTTCTTAAAGATGAATTATACAATCAATCGTTTGGACTTCGTGTCCTGGAAAACTACCCACAAGCATATATACTCCTCCACTGTATATGTGTGAAAAAGAAAAAGTGTATATCATGGCTAACGTGATTTATGGTGTGAAAAATAAAAAAATTTAAAAAAAAGCATATATACTCCTCCATATCTCAGTTTTATACCTAACCATGGACTGTACTTTAATACTGTAAAGGTTTACCCATAGACCAAGTCCAGAGTATATATGATGAAAGGTTAAAAATGGTATCCAAAGGGTTAAAATTAACATTACAGCAAGCTCCACACATCAGCTTACTTTGTGAATATTCTTCTCCCATCTGCGGTGGGTATTCTTCATCCCAGTCAACCACATCGTCATCGGTTAACACCACGATATGACATTCTCGGTCACCACTCTGTGCACTGGCCACCATCAGCGGAAGTATCATTTCTTCCAGATAAGATTCAAACTGCTTGCGTGCCCCATCATTGGATAGCTCGTGCATGAGAGCACCTTCAAAGCATAAACAATCCGGTCAGTAAGCACCTCAGATATATGCAAAGATGCTAAACCGATATGCTCAAGCCAGTTACAGCCAAGTATACATTACGCCCATGACTTTCCCTTTGAAAGGCAGAAGACTGGCCTAGCGTAAGAACACAAATGCTGCAGAAACTCAGTTGCTCACACAGAGCTAGGATAAAGATACATAACCAAAGTTTTGGGCTTGATCCCTTCATCAAGGTATGAAAAAACATAGGCAGAAACTCAAACAACATGGGTTGGGGTGGGGGGGGGGGGTGAAAGCAGGGTCCCAAAGGCACTACAATATAGTTTCCAATTTTACAGAGTCAAGGATCCCATCTGATTTCACTCCCTGCAGAAAATTTCCTCAATGTGTCCCGAAATCTTCAGTGATTTCTACCTGTTCAGGTCCTGTTTCTGCACACACTTTTAAAACTGTGTCCCTCTCTACTGACCTGCCCATGCCAAAACTGCTTTTAGCATAAGCCTGCAAAATGCATCGGAGATGAAAAGATACTTCATGATAGGAAGGATATTGAGGCTTTTTGAAGAGATTCACCAGGATGGTGCCTGGTTTAGTGGGTATGAGCTTTGGAGAGAATTTTTAAAATTTAGACATTCATCACAGTAACATGCCATTTTGGCCCACAAGTCCATGCCACCCAATTACACCAAATTGACCGACAACCCCGCTACGTTTCTAATGGTGGAAGGAAATTGGTATTCCTGGAGGAAACCCATGCAGGCACAGGGAGAATGTGCAAACTCCTTCCAGCAGCAGCAGATTAGAACCCAGGTCGCTGGCGCTGTAACAGCATTGCTCTAACCACTTTAACTGCTATGTGCTCCCCTTGTTTGGTGTGTTTGTTTTTTTTTAAAAACACGGAGGCGGTTGCCTGAAACTGGATGGCAGAAGAATCGGTGGACGCAGATACGATGGCATTGTTTGAGAGGCATTCAAGGCAATGGTGGATAGAGACCATGTGCCACTAGATGAGATTAGTTTAAACTGGGCATCATATTCAGTGTATACACAGTGGAACGAATGGCTTGTTCCTTTGCTGTACTCTTCTACTGCCCCACAGAAAGGTACTTAGAAGGCTGGGTTCAGAAACATACATCCCTACAGGTCAAGATATTTTGTAGCAGAACTGGGGCAGAGGAAAGAAGATGGGATGAGAAGTATATGGTACCTTGGAACTTGGGGTAGTGAAAATTGGAATTTGAGGAAGAGGAGACTTATTATCAACAGGAACTCAAAATTAATCAAAAATTAGGGTTTGCATCAATCAGGAATCAATTAAAAACAAAAATGGAGAGGGAGCAGGGAACAGTTAAAGATCAGGGGATTGGGACCAACTCTTTTGAAGAGTAGCCATAAATGCAATGAGTTTCTTCCGGCTTCCTGAGATACTGTACAGAATGATGCACCCTGCACTAAAGTGTGTGACATTTCCTGGCTCTGGTGATGTACATTTGGATAAGCCACCTCACTGACAGCACACTTACTCAGATCCCTGCACTTGATGGTACTGTAGTCAAAGGAGATGCAGAGGTAATCACAGGCTTCTCTCAGTTCAGGAATTGAGATCCCATCTGGACAGCGAATGATACCGCTCTTGTAATAATCCTGAAAAAGTCAAAATTTAAAAGCTTAACAAGTGAAACTGAAAATGCAAGATAACAAAAATTTTGCTTTGTGAATGATCTATCAGAAGGTGCACACAGGAATCCACACAGAAGACTGACAACAGCACTTAAAATGACAGAACACAAAGCTAAGGTGGGGACATTTGGATTGTAAAGCTGCGAATCTCAACAGTTCAAATCGAAAAGCTGTTTGGTTTCACAGAGAAAGCTGAGACCAACTGCAGTTTGCAGATGGGAGATAACTCATCCTGATAAGAGCCTACACATCACCTTTTCCTCTCCATTTATGCATACTTTCTAAGATTCGAAACCAACCAATTTCTCACTTTCCCCAACTCAAACTGAAATGTTATCGGTCTCTCTTTCCAGTTGGTCACCTGGATACTTCCCGCATTCTCACACCCCTCTGATATTTCATTTTTAGTTACCATTAAGCATTTGTGATACATTTGATCTCCCAACACATACTGAGGCAGGCACTTTCATAACATAGAACAAGGACCTTTGGCCAATGCATCCAAGCAAACCAAGTGGTCTACCTGAGCTAACCCCATATCACTCCAAACATTACCTATCTATATACCTGTCCAATGTCTTTTAAGCATTTTAATTTTACTCACCTCTACCCCTTCTTCTGGTAGCTTGTTCAACATACCCACCAGCCTTGTGGTGAAAAATATGCTCAAGTCCTTCTTAAATCTTTCCCCTCTCACAATAAATTTATACCCTCTAGTTCTAGACTCCCCTATCCTGGGGAAAAGGCTGTGACTGTTCCCTTATGCCTCATGATTTGTTTTTAAAATATATCTCAACAAGGTTACACCCCCACCCACCCCTCCTTCACTCAAAGAGAAAAAAAGTACCAGTCTATCCTGATAATTCAAGCCCGGTAACGTAATCATGAATCCTTTCTGGGATCCAGTGGGGGTAATTGGAGCTGGACAGGACCCGATGTACACTGTTAGTACAAATTAGTCCACTGAAATCTGATTATCTGATTTCTTTTCAAACTAGCGCAAGGCATGGTTAGAGCGATGCCGTTACAGTACCAATGATCTGAGTTCAAATCCGGTGCTGTTTATAAAGAGTTTGCATATCTTTCCTGTGACCTGCACGGGCTTTCCTCTGGGTGCTCCGGTTTCCATCCACCTTCCAAAAACATGGGGGGGTGAGGGTTGTAGGTTTATTGGGGTATTTTGGCCACACAGGCTTGTGGGGCAGAAGGGCCTGTGTGCCAAAATTTTTAAAATTTAAGAAGTCCCAGAAATACTAGCTTTATATTCTAATATTTTCATGTTTCTCTTTTTTTCCCCCAACTTATCTTGGGGCTGCCAACAAGATCAGCAAATCTGCATTGATCACACATCTACAGCATGGTGGATGTGGTGGCCGGATTATCCTGCAGAGAAGCATGGTTAATTATGTACAGTGGTAGTCAATATGAACAGGGTAAAAGAAGTAATAATGACCTCGCTTGTGAATCTGTCTGGTTATTGAACAACCAGAAATGTTAGCGGATCATTTCCCCCACTACCAATACCACCACCACCACCCCACCCCCCACCAGCATGAGATAATTTGAATTTGTATGTTTCAGGTTGGATTTATTCTCCTGACCTTGCTGTTGGCCATATGGCCACAGCACTGACAGCAGTGGTGTGTTATATTAATGCAAGTTACAGCTGGTGAATCTTTAACCACAAACATTCCTGGCTGACATCAAAGCACAATGAAAACTGTTGCCAAAGTTGCAGCATCTTCACTATAAAGGAGGAACTGAATGTTTAAAATGGAAAAATCTATTGGTATTGCTCATTTAGGAAGCAGGTTTTGTCATCAATAAAGAGTGTCAATAAACGGTCCCAACCTGATACATTGACAGGCCATTTTTAATAAAATGTAGACATACAGCATATTAACAAGCCCTTCCAGCCCACGAGCCCGTGCCGCCCAAATACAACAACACCCTTGTGTTTTGGAGGGTGGGATGAAACCAGAGCATCCAGAGGAAACCCATGCAGACATGGAAAGAATCTGGATGGCATTAACATCAACTTCTCCAGTTTCTGCTAGCCTATTCTCTGTATTCCCTCCCTTCCCTTTGTCTTTCCTCCAGCTCTCCACCCTCTTTCCTCTCCATGCACAGAGCCACACCTCCTCCCCCACTTGCTGGTGTATCCTCCTGTATTACCTCCTGCCTTTGGGACCGTGCTCCTCCCCCTGCCCCTCCAACCCCCACCATTTTGATCAGGCACCTGCCTACATTTTTTCAGACCTTGATGAAGGGCTCAAGCCCAAAACATTGGTTCTGTATCTTTATCTTTGCTCTATAAAGTGCATTTTTGACCTGCTGAGTTTCTCCACATTGTGTTTTTACTTCAAATACGAGTTGCTGGTGCTGTAACAGCATCAGACTAACCGCTAGGCTAACCATCCCGCTCATTTCTACCCAAGGGCGCTGCCCGAATTCCTCGGCTTCTCTTTCATCACTCAGGTTTCCTGCACCTTCAGTTCTGTGTTTCAATATTTTTATTAATTTACATCAATCCACCAGCAAAGAAATGATGATGTAATGCAGCTCATTGGACAAATGGAAGCATCATTCCATTTATTGCCTCCATCAACTGCTCTGCAAAGGCAATGGTGAGCCACCTCCTTGAACCAGCACTGCTGAGAGGTGAGCTCCAGCTCCAAGAAATGCACCCAATGAGTACGAAGGGATGGCAATGCACTCCTCAGTCAGGACGGTGTGCAACTCAGAGGAACCCACCAAGTGCATTCTGCATTGTTGAATCGGCATTCATCGAAGGAAGCAGAGAGGATATCATCACACATCTGCCTTACAGATGGTTGAAAAGGCTTGGGATGCCAGCATGAGTCACATACAACTGGGTTACCAGCTTCTGACTGGTTATTGACACTGGTGCAGATGATTTTCACCCCTTCCCAGAACATTTATGGTAGGGTATCTGACAAGAGTAAATCTGAGGGTAGCAAGGTGTTGGCCAAATTACTGGAAACGACAAGTCAGCATGTAGGATGGAGATTGAGAATCTTGTTAAGTGGTGTCAGAATAATAATCTTGCTCTTAATGTCATCATGAAATATTAATTTTAGGGAGGATAGACCAAAGGACCACATACCTGCCCAAACAGGTTGAAAGGATTACAACCATCAAATTTCTGGGAAAACACACATCAGAACATGGTGCCAGCACATCAAGGCAACTGTGAAGGCGGCACAACAATGCCTCTACTTTCTAAGCAGATTTGGTCTGTTATCGAATACTGCATCAGACTTTAAAGGTTCACTGTGGAACATAAACTGACCCATTGCAGACATCTATCTGAGGCTCTGCCTCAACACAACGAAAGATTGGCGAACTAGCGGTGAAGCACATAAATTTTAAACTTCTGCATTTTTTTTAACCTCTTTATTTTCCACAATTTTTTTGCCAGTTGCCTGAATTCCGGATAACTGGGGATTTAATGCATTTAAAGAAAAACGACACCAATAATGCAGACAGTCCTTTTGTGGTATCGGAGCAGTCCCTGATCAGTGTAACAAGGATAATTCAAGAGCCTGATAGCCTACAGGATCGAGCCTCCAACATGAACTTTCACCCGAACTCGGCAACCTACAGAATCGAGCTTTGGAAGCGTGTTTCCACTTTGGATCCTGTGACCTACAGGACCAAGCCTTCAATGCGAACTCCCACCCTGGCTCTGGGCATCTCTCTTTCCATGCTCTAATTTTCCCACCCTCCCTTGTACCCTTCTTACCCTCCACCTCCTGACCCAATGCATCCTCCTCCCCTCCCTGACACTCTTCACCCCACCGAACCTCCCCCAATCCCTGTCTGGTCTTCACCATCCCCTCTGACCTACCCCTCCCGGAGACTGATCCCTCAGTCCTCAGTAGAGGACTCACCTTCACCCCTCCTTCGTCTACCACTTAATTAGTTCCACGCACGCCCTGATACTGAACTCTTCTTCCATTGGCTCCATCTCTACTCCTACTTCCATAACCACGATTCTCCACCCCCCCACTACAGATCTCTTCTCCCGCTTTAAGCCTTCTTCCTCCTCCTGGTCTTCTGTCTGCTCTATTTATATTTAATTCAGCTTTTTCCTTGAAGAATGGCTCAGGCCCAATAGGTCAGCAATTTTAGTCTCCTCTGGACACTGAAAAGACCGGCTGAGTTGCTCCAGCATTTCACTGTGTTTTTAAAATAAGTAATATCCACCAAGAACCCCAATGGGCTACCTCACAAGTCACAGCTCCTGATTTCCACTTTCTGTAAGAACACAGGATAGGAACATGATGGAAAATACATTTGCCTAGATGTGTGCTGCATCAACACGAGTTTCAATATTTAGGATATACTGGCACATTTGACCAGCATCGATCTAGAACCCTAAGCACCAACTACAGCCTGAAGTGTGGACCATCAACAGAATAGATTGCAGCAACTTTTTAATGTTTCTTCAACATTACCGCCCAAGCCCTTGATTTCTCCCACCAAGAAGAACAAGAGTAGTGGGTGTGTGGGTATGCAAAGACTTTCAAGTTCACCATTACTTCCCCAACCTAGAAATACATCAACGTTGGATCAAACTTCAGCAGTTTAGAACTTAAGAGCAGCACAGAAGTACCTGCATCCAAGAATTGCTATGGTTCAAAGCAGAAGCTTACCTACACCTCTGCAAGGACAAATAGTGTTGGTAATAAACTCTGGCCTTGCCATTCTGCAAGTGACTATATAGTAAAATCCCTGTTATCCAGAATTCAAGCAACCAGCAGACTCAAGCAACTGACAAAAAAAATTGCATAAAATAGCAAATGAAAAATACAAACATTTAAAATTAGTGCCTCCTCCCCACACCAATGGTTAGGCTAATCACACAACACACAGTCTCAAGCAACAGGAAAATACACTTATCTGGCATCTACCAATCCCCAAAGGTGTTGGATACTATGGGTTTTACTGTCTTAAAATGAAATCCACTTTCCAATGAATGGTCATGTGAACAAATTCTCTGAGTATTGGAGACACACAAAACAGGCTGTGATTTAAGATTTAATAAAGGTGCAGTAAATCTCCAACATTACACATTTCCAATTCTTTCTTTGGCTTGGCTTCGCGGACGAAGATTTATGGCGGGGGTAAAAAGTCCACGTCAGCTGCAGGCTCGTTTGTGGCTGACAAGTCCGATGCGGGACAGGCAGACACGGTTGCAGCGGTTGCAGGGGAAAATTGGTTGGTTGGGGTTGGGTGTTGGGTTTTTCCTCCTTTGCCTTTTGTCAGTGAGGTGGGCTCTGCGGTCTTCTTCAAAGGAGGTTGCTGCCCGCCAAACTGTGAGGCGCCAAGATGCACGGTTTGAGGCGATATCAGCCCACTGGCGGTGGTCAATGTGGCAGGCACAAAGAGATTTCTTTAGGCAGTCCTTGTACCTTTTCTTTGGTGCACCTCTGTCACGGTGGCCAGTGGAGAGCTCGCCATATAACACGATCTTGGGAAGGCGATGGTCCTCCATTCTGGAGACGTGACCCATCCAGCGCAGCTGGATCTTCAGCAGCGTGGACTCGATGCTGTCGACCTCTGCCATCTCGAGTACTTCGACGTTAGGGGTGTGAGCGCTCCAATGGATGTTGAGGATGGAGCGGAGACAACGCTGGTGGAAGCGTTCTAGGAGCCGTAGGTGGTGCCGGTAGAGGACCCATGATTCGGAGCCGAACAGGAGTGTGGGTATGACAACGGCTCTGTATACGCTTATCTTTGTGAGGTTTTTCAGTTGGTTGTTTTTCCAGACTCTTTTGTGTAGTCTTCCAAAGGCGCTATTTGCCTTGGCGAGTCTGTTGTCTATCTCATTGTCGATCCTTGCATCTGATGAAATGGTGCAGCCGAGATAGGTAAACTGGTTGACCGTTTTGAGTTTTGTGTGCCCGATGGAGATGTGGGGGGGCTGGTAGTCATGGTGGGGAGCTGGCTGATGGAGGACCAATTAGACCTGAAATAAATACCCAATTTCTCTCCACAGAAGCTGTCTGACTGCTGAGTATTTTCAGCTTTCTTGCAACCACAGCTCCTTGATTTTCATTTAACATGAAATTTGATTTTATTTCTTAACCTTTAGGAAAAAAGAAAGAGTTTTGCTCCCTACAGTATCTTGCTATGTTGGTAGAATAGGAATCAAGTTCTACATAGGAAGGGAAATCAAAGCAGATGAACGTCACTGGCTAATTCCCCTGGAACAGGATTAATACCTGCATCTAATATGTCATAACCAACAGATGGAGCTGCATTATTTAGCATCCTAATCCCAGCTATGTGACAAGAATCTCTCCAAGATCCTGCCTGATTAATTAAAATACTTTGAATACAGCAACAAAAGATAGTTATGCAAGGGTGCTGCATCGTAGCCAGTGGACCAAGTAAAGCCTTTCCAATCTGTTTTATGTCAGCACACTGCTCTGCTTCTGACAGCATGCTATTTTAAAATTTGTAAGAATGAGTCAACACTGATGCATATTAATAGCTATTCACGAGAAGCACCGACTTCATTTGGTCTCATTGTTTTGAGTTATACAAGTAATTAACTATTACTTCCTGTTATTTTAAAAACATTTACCCATCCATAATATGGCAGTAGCAAATGCATAGCTAGTAATCCACCACAGGTCTTCACTGTTATAAATTTACCAGAATAGCCCGAAACACTGTGGAGCTGATCCCTTCTGCCACTTCATACTCTCCTTTTTCATTCGGACGTGTGAAGTTGTGTTCTCTGCCCGATCCAAACATCCTGCGGGGACAGAGACTGGTTAGAAGCACGTCAGTACATCTGTATTGGGTATCTGGCTCAACTCGAGGGAAAAAGGCAATTCGTATTGGAAAATTTCAGTGCCATCTAATGTTCAGTTGAAGCCCCAGTCACTCAGTGCTGGTGCCCAGGCAATTCATTAAAAGTCACACAGATGGAATTGAAGGACTGTCCAACATCCCAATATCGAAATCTGAGATTTGAAATAGGGTGGGATAAGAGGGCAGTATATAAAGACATCTCTTAAATGAGATGATAAATTTAAGTAAATTGTTCAAATTCCACGTATCTCTTCCAAAAAGAGATATCATGGATAAAATACCTCAATAACTCTAATGCTCTCCTGACCATGTTGTCATTACTCTAATTTATTGTCCTATGTGCCAAAGGTTACCTTTGGAGCAGACCAGTTAGACATCTCATACAGAATACAAGCAAGAATTTCTACATTAATATGAACTTATCCACAATACTACTCAACAATCTAACACATGCTGTTTACTTATCATCTCACATGGACGACCCTGCAACCTCTTCCAATCTGGTAATGTCTTGCTCTCAAAACTTTCATCAATGTTTGCAAGTCCCTCCAAGGTCAGTGTCCTTCTTTACCCTGTAATCTCCAAAAGCACAGCACATGCCCACAATCTGGCTTCACACACAGCCCCCGAGTTTCATCTCTTTCATTTTTAGGTGCCCAGGTCCACAAATCGGCCCTCAGCTTTTCTCCTTTCCCCTCCTCGAAGTTCTCTGGGCTTGTCCCTTTGATTGACCCCAATAAATCATCATCGAAGAACATTTGATGTCATTCCTGGAGAGGTTTCATCTGAAAGACGTTCCATAAGAAGAAAGAATGAGAGATGTGTCATCATAACACAAGCACAATGTGGAGATGCACTGAAATTCTTGTACAATGCAGCTGGACCGGAAAAATGCACAACAAATCAATAAATGCGCACTGTTGACCACATTAGCTTCATTAAGCACCTCGGCTCTGTCTGCCTCAATAGTGTAGATCTCCCAGAGGCCACCCATTTCCCTTGATGACATGTCTGCCCATGGTCTCATGCACTGCCAGACTGAGAACACCCACAAACTAGAGGAATAACACCTCATCTTCCGTCTGGCCACCCTCCAACTGCATGGCATTAATATCAACTTCTCCAGTTTCCGTTAAAACCCCTCTCCCCCATCTTCGTCCCCGTCTCTTTTCCTCTGGCTCTCTCTCTCTCTCTCTCTCTCTCTCTTCCCTTTCCCCTCAGTTTCCTTTCACAGAACCAAAATCAATTCTCCCCTTTCCTCTTATCATATCCAATTAACATCTTTTGTTTATTGGTCTGGACTCTTCCCCCTCCCATTCTTCCACCTTTCTCTCCTAATCTTTATTGTGACACCTGCCTGCTTTTTGCTTATACTCTGAAGAAGGGCTCAGGCCCAAAAAGACGGTAATATAGCTTTACCTCCTATGGATGCTGTGATATCGGCTGAGTTCCTCCAGCATTTACTGTGTGTTTTTACTACAATCATAGCAACTGCAAACTTCTGTGTTTCACTCTCATAAGAACAAGAATGGCAGTGTCACAGGAGATAGCACATGGGGCACATGATGGCACATGGGGATCTAAACCCAATGGGAACCATGAGAGGTCAAGGAGGTCCACGCCAATTAAGTTGGATAAAGTTAGAATTGGATTGACACAGAATTTTAGACCTGGTTTGTAGAGGATGAGCAAGCTACCAGGACAGCATTGGAACAGTTGACTGTGGAGATGAAAACTGTATAGATGTCGGTTTTGGGTTTTGTGGTTGTAGAAACTGTAAAGAGGATCTTGGATAGTGATAAGGAAATGGTTGTCCTTGCTGAGGGAAACACTCTGCTTGGAGTCAAATTGGAAGCTGAGTACATAATTGCGTTCAGACAGTGAAAGAGGCCTGGGGAAAGGACTGAAATCAGTTATGATGGTATAGAGTTTGCATCATAAATCAAAGCCATTGACTTTTATTTCCTTGACATGAATGAAAATGTAAAAACATAGAGATGCTGGAGGAATTCAGCAGGTCTTGCAGGAAGTAAAGGTATATTACTGAATTTTCAAAGGTACGAGTGAAATGCAGACAAGCTGAATTAAAAGGCTGGGGAGAAGGGAAGAATAGGTAGGGCGAATAGTTTAGATCCACAGACAAAAGATGTTAATTGAATATGATAAGAGGACAGGAGAGAGGAAAGGTGAGAATTGATTGTTATGGGCCCTGTGAAAGGAGACAGAGGGAAAAGGGAAGAGAGAGTGGAAGAGCAAGAGAAAAGGATACCAAGGGAAAGATGGGAGGGCTAAAGGAAGCCAGAGATATTGATGTTAATACCATCTGGTTGGAGGGAATACGAGGTGCCAGATGGAATACGAGGTGTTGTTCCTCCAGTTTGCAGGCAGTCTCAGTCTTGCAGTGCATGAAAATGTAGTCAATCCAACATTACAAGCTCCATCACAGAGGCACAAAAGCGGGGCCATTAGTTAGCCAACTGTTAGTCATTGGATTACATACAAGGGTGCAACAAGCAGCTGAGAGGCCTTCCAGCAGTCATTCAGCATCTCTAAAGCAGACAGGAATTTGCAGGAACTCAAGCAGGTGGAGAATGGAGGAAGTCGGAGGGGGATTGCGTGATCACTTACAGCAAAGGGAGGATAAAACAGGATGATCACAAAGGATGCTCCGGTTGGCTTTGGCCAGCAAGTGTTGTCAATATACTCAAAAGATTGAAGAAAATGAAGTTGAATATTGACAGACATCTACTTATAAAATGGTGGATGACTGCAATTTTTAAAAGCAGCAATTAGTGTGAGGAAAATAAATAGCGTGGGGAGAGCGGCTAGACACAAAAGGATATTTGATGGAAAAGGGAACAACTTAGAAAGAATGGGGGATACAAAACAGAAAACGGAAGGTAACAAGAGGAATGAAGGGAAAGCATCAGAGAAAACAAGAGTCCTCATCTTAATAATGAACTCACAAGATTTCACCTTTGACCAAAGAGTGAGAGATTTAAGGAGCTGGTGCTTCACAAAGTTATACGCATGGTATCCAGAATGATCCCATCATGATTAAATGCTATTAGATATTATGGCCATTTCTAACATACAAGCATTTGACAGAGGAATTATCACAGCCATGAGCCACAAATACAACCCCATGCAAAATTTCATACCCACTAGCTGCCAGAACACAAAAAGAGACCCAGAGGCAGAATGGAATTTTGTTACAAAGTGAAATATAGTGTTATCTGAATAGGGAATGGAAGCAGGAACAACAAAATATTTAAAATAGAGAACAGAATTAAACAAGAAAGTATGCAAATGCTGAGGTCGTGCAATACACAAACATACTGAAGGAACGGTCCAACAAAGGGCCTAGGCACGAAAACTTACCCTTTACTTCCTACGTGACCTGCTGAGTTTCTCCAGCATATTGCAAAATAGAGAATGAATGGATAAATACTTGAAATGGAAAAATCTGCAGTGGTGGCATATTGTGGTAATAAATTTACAGTACAATATGTATCTGTGCGGCTGCAGCAAGTTAAAAGGGCAAGGTGAATACTAATGTAGCTTCCCTACTGTTGTTGAAAGTGGGCTGAATGACACTCAATGAGTTGTAGGATTCTTTAATTCTAAAAAGTACAAGGACAATGGAAAGTAATTTAGGTTTCAAAATGAGGACTTGGCTCCAGCACTCTTTTGAAGAGATGCATGAAACCAGAACCTTTTGTTCACAATTCTGATGGAATATAATGAACAAGGCCACTGCTTACCTGCCAAGCATGGTATTGGGCTGTGCAGTGAAAATTGAAGGATCCACGACAAATCTGGTGTTGTCCACAATGAGCGTGACTCGCTCTGAAGTGCGGACGCTTCGAGTTCCTTCCTTTGGGTTTTCATACACAAAAACCATCTCTCCAGCTGACTTGCATGTTCCATCAACGTTGGACTGGTTACAATGCCGGTTGAGATTGCCAATGCCGCTGGAGCCATTTGGGGAAACCTTTTGAAGACGAGGACTGCTGGGCCGTGAAGTAGAGATGTGATCCTTTTCTCGGTCTACAGGCAAAAAAATGCCATGGTGGAAATAATAATAAAAAAGGCGGAAAATCCATTCCTGTAATCCCCACACATCACACAAACTCCTGCCTCCATTCCTCACTGTCACCACATTCAATTCACCCAATTACATTGCAGGAAAGAAAGATTCTCTGTTTAAGCTTTACACAACTCTTTGACTGTTCCATGGAACTATATCCCATTTGTTCAGGCAAAATGAAATTAGATTTTGTGAACTGAAGAGATGCTGTCTGTCTTATCTCGTACCTATTTTGGTGGCAGAATCAAAGTCAAATCTCTGAGTATCAATTATTGGGAAAATAAATTAGATTTATGATAATGCAAGGGTCGTGAAACATTTGGGTTTACTGCATTGGCTGATTTTCATGGAAGTTAGGAACAGCGACATGTCCCAGCATATCTTATTGAAAGAGTGCCATCTTAAACTCTGTTTTAAAGTTATTGAGCCAATCGTACCAGCTAAAATATTACAGAAATTGAGAAAGTGAACCTCAAGACAAATTGGTCACATACACTTTTACCTTGACTTAACAGCAGGCACGGGTTCTCATGACTTGTGTCAGTCAGAATTGTTTACATATTCTTGCACAGAGCGCTCCCTTACTTGTGAATGTAGCTCCATTTACCATTCACTTTCCAAAGGCTAACTCCTAATGTTGCTTGTATATATTACTATTGGAAATATTTTTCCACGAGGTTCCACGAGGCTCTACATTTCCACGAGTTGTGGACTTGTTGAAATAAGCAAGCAAAACTAAATCTTTAACAGGTAGCTCATAAATCTTAGAAGTGCATTCCAGTTATTATTCAGCATGGACTGTATAGCAATCACACGACGGCATCAAATAACTGGTTTGGAGCCGTTAGCCACTTAGGATGAGTTGAAAATAAGATTTGAGTGTTTGCCGAGGAGAAAGATAGCAGATAGCCCAAATTTGTCTTCAAAACTTCTCATTGCAAATCTTATGGGTGAAATAGAATCCCCCACATTGTGATTTTATTTTATTACAGACAAGTCAAATAACGTATTTTGTATCAGCTAAAGGCATAAATTCTAAATCCCAAAATGTTTCCTTAGACACTTTTTTTTGATAAAGCATTAAAGATATACTCTAAAGCATATCATTTTGGGGAGGATGGGTGGGGGTGGGAGAAGAGGAAAATAAGATGGCAGATGTAGCAAAAGACTTTCCTACCATTTGAGAAACTCTTGTCGAATTTACAAGCACCTGCTCAATTTTTGGTCCAGAACAAGTTTTTTTTTGCTAAGGGCATCTCTTGAATATAGATTTTCACAGGGTTGATTATGGAGGTGAGCATAAAGGTACAAAATTTTGTAGTGGATTTGACAACAGAGTTAGACTGTTTGGGGGCAAAACTAAAACAAATGTGTAAGAGGCAGGAGACATTTTGGGCCTGAACCCCCTCATCTTGTTTAACGTCTCCAGTTTGGATGCCTTCTCTAGAAATGCTGAGGACAGGGCTAGAATTAAAGTGCTTATTATTTGCCCAGATCATAGCTCAGTATCTTCAACACCCTGTACTGTGTTGGCATAATTTTTTTTTAAATTTAGACAAAGCAGTTACAGACCATTTTTGCCCACGTCAATGCCGCCCATTAACCTACTTCCAATTAACTTACAACCGCTGGTACGTTTTGAACAGTGGGAGAAAACCAGAGCCCTCGTGGAAAACCCACGCAGACACGGGAAGAACAGCATGGGATTCGAACCATTGGTCTAGACCCTCATAATTTTAAATACCTCTATCAAATCTCCCATCATTCTTCTACATTCCAAGGAATAAAGTCCTAACCTGTAACTCAGTTCCTGAAGTCTGGGCAACATCCTAGTAAATCTTCTCTTATTGATCTCTTTCCTACATTTAGGTGACCAAAACTGCACGCAATACTGCAAATTTGGCCTCACTGATGTCTTATGCAACTTTACCATAATATCCCAACTCAGAACTTTGATTATACCAATATACCAAAAGCTCTCTTTATAACCCTATCCACCTATGACTCCACTTTCAGGGAATTATGTATCTGTATTCCCAGGACCCCCTGTTATACTGCACTCCTCAGTGCTTTACCATTCACCATGTATGTCCTTTCTTGGTTGGTCCTTCCAAAATACAATACCTCACACTTGTCTGCATTAAATTCCATCTGCCATTTTTCACCCCATTTTTCCATCTGGTCCAGATCCCTCTGCGTGCTTTGAAAACCTTCTTTGCTGTTCACAGTACCTCCAATCTTAATGTTTGTCTCCTCTGTCAGTAATGCCTGAACTTAACTTGTTAAAAAACAGCATTTTAATGGCCCATCAGTTTTGGAAAAACTAATTTTCAAAGGTTCTTCAAAAAATTAATTACAAGCCACCCCATTATTGCATGGACTGCCAGCCCAGTTCAACCCCTCAGGCATTGGGGAAAGGCTCAAATTGATGTTTTTATGCAAGATCAATAAAGCTTTAGCAAATAATTATTTTTAAATACATAAAACAGACTTTATGCACTGAATTTGATTAACTCCCACGACAGCAGTTTGTGGTTTGGCCTTGCAAGACATTAAAGATTTACTTCTGAACCATATATTATGATCATTTACTCTTGCATTTATTAAAACGCAAACAACGCAAACATTATAAATGTACCATGTCTGTTCATGAACAAGCCACAAATTCAGCACTGAATTCCAAGCTTCAGTTTGTCAACATGATCACACACAGAAAATTTGAATTTATTGATCGCGTTAATTATTTACATGTTATTATTTTGTAGCACGGGCTTTGCGAATAATGGTCATATCCATTGAGGTTTTTTAGCCAAAGGACAAATTATTTCTAAACACCAACTTCAAAGCACCAAACGTTCTCAGTTCCTGAGGGTTTTATTTTTACATTTAAATTTAGATTTAAATTTAAAAAAAATTAAATGTATACATACAGCACAGTAACAGACCCTTCCGGCCTACGAGCCCATGCCGCCCAATTACATCCCAATTGGCCACAACCTCCATGCCTTTTGAAGGTTGGGCAGAAACCAGAGCACCCAGAGGAAACCCATGCAGATGCACACCGAACATACAAACTCCTTACAGATAGTGCCGGGTTTGAACCTGGTCACCATTGCGCTAACCACTACATTAACTGTATTGCCCTCGTTCTAAGGTTCTTAAACTTTTTTTTGCTGTTAACCATTTCAAAGCATTCTTTATACTCCACTTAATGGTGATGAATAAAAACTTTCAATAATTAAGACCTTCTTTCTAATTTTACCACTAGCCTCTCCTCTCTGATAAGAGGGGGTCATTAACTAGTTTAAAAGCCCAGACTATATTCTATTGATTTGCAATATATTTTACAACCACGAGCCTTTTTCCATTATCCTTAAAAATCCCCTACCTCTCTACTTTCTTGCCCTTCAAACTGCAAGTCAGCCTATTGACAAAGAGGTGCACAGAGATCTTCCTGCCAAATCCATACCAATTGAAACTTAAATGGTCCCAGGACTTGTATGATGCCAATGTCTTGCAAAGTAGCCTTGCACTTTCAGAATACAAGCTGCGAGCATCAGCTTTCCATCTGTGCGCTGAACTAAGGTTATTGGCACAGCAATGAGAGAACAAGTTTTGGGGGGTGCTTTGTGTGGAGCAGATTTAATAGCAAATGTTCAAAAATAATTGGAATAAGTTATTGAATGAGGAACAGCTTAAAAATAACTGAGGAGAATGAAAAAGGGAAGGCGAGTCCAATTGGACAGGTTTGTCAAAAATCAGGACAGGCACTGAGGGGTTAAACAAAACTATTGTGTGAAGAATTGGCATTTATTGAAATCTCAATGTACAAATGAATGGTACTTGGATAAATCAAACAGAAACTTTTAATACCACATTAGCCGAGCATAATGTTTGCCTGAAGGACGTAGATGTCAGTTAACAATCAGGCATCCTTTTGTCTAATTCCCCTGAGCAGTACAAGTCTTTTTAAGTGATGGTTTTGATGCTTGTCAAGTTTGAGGAGGGGTAAGCTAGCAAGTACACCTTGTTCTCCCATGCAATTAATGACAGAATAAGTAGGTTGCCTACCCTCAGGAAAGATATCGATAAGACAAAGTGCGCAGAGAAAATTTACCAGGAAGTTGCCACAATTTGAAGAGCTAAGTTTTAGGGAAAGGTTGAGTACAGAAGGGGTTTATTCCCTGGAGCACCATTGAGTGAGCTCTACCAAATTATGAAGGGAATAGATTGGAAAAAGCCTGCTTGCAATTATCCTCTGAGGTTGGGTAATACAAGAACTAAAGGATATGGGTTAAGGGTGAATGTTTGGGGAAACTTCTTCACTCAGTGGGTGGTGAAAATTTGGAACAAGCTGCCAGAAGTAGTGATGTGGATTCTATTTCAACATTTAGAATTGGATAGATATATGGACGGGAGGAGCATGGAGGGCTGTGGTCCAAGTGCAGGTTCATGGGACTAGAAGGATAGATGGTTTGTCATGGACTAGATGGGCTGAAGGGTCTGTTTCTGTGCTGTAGTTTTCTATAGTTCTAATCCCATCACTAGTCCATAAAGTGGAAGGCAAGCTGGGTGCAAACTTATTTTTTTAATTGAACATAGCTCTCTCTTTTTAAACAAGCAGGGGCCCTAGAAAGAAGCCACTAATTTATTCTAATAAAACCCTGTCACTCTGCCGAGAATAAAAAAAATAGCAAAGGAACTTCAAGATGGGAGGTTAGTTAGGAAGGCTAAGTCCTTGGGTATTAATTTGGAGATAGTCAAATGGATTCAACAGTGGCTGGAAAGAAGGTGCCAGAGAGTAGTAGTAGATAATTGTTTGTCAGGATGGAGGCTGGTGACAAGCGGTGTATCTCAGGATTTGGTACTGGGACCGTTGCTGTTTGTCATATATATTAATAATCTGGAGGATGGGGCAGTAAATTGAATTAGTAAATATGCAGATGATACTAAAATAGGGGGAATTGTGGATGATGAAAAGGGTTTTCAAAGATTGCAGAGGGATTTAAACTGCTTAGAGGAGTGGGCAGAAAGATGGCAGATGGAGTTTAATGCTGATAAGTGTGAGGTGCTTCATTTTGGAAAGAATAATCAAAGCAAGACATATGTGGTAAATGGGAGGGGATTCAAGAATGCAGTGGAACAGAAAGATCTAGGAATAACGGTGCATTGTTCCCTGAAGGTAGGAGCGCATGTGGATAGGGTGGTGAAGAAGGCCTTTAGTATGCTTGCCTATATAAATCAGTGCAAAGAATATAGGAGTTGGGAAGTAATGATGAAACTGTATAAGGCATTGGTGAGGTCAAATTTAGAGAACTGTGTGCAGTTCTGTCACCGATTTATAGGAAGGATATTAACAAGATAAAGAGAGTGGAGAGAAGATTTACAAAAATATCGCCTGGGTTTCTGCATCTGGAATACAAGGAGAGATTGAGCAAATTAGGTCTTTATTCCTTGGAATGTAGAAGGCTGAGAGGGGATTTGATAGAGGTGTTTAAGATAATGAGAGGGATGTGGAAAGGCTTTTCCCATCGAGAGTAGGAGAGATGGATACAAGAGGTCATGGGTTGAGAGTTGACAGGCAAAGGTTTAGTAGTAACATGAGGGGGAACTTCTTTACTCAGAGAATGGTTACTGTGTGGAATGGGCTTCCAGGAAAGGTGGTGGAGGCAGGGTTAATTTTGTCATTTAAGAAAGAGTTGGATAAGTATATGGATGGGAGGGGGATGGAGGGATATGGGCAGAGTGCAGGTAAGTGAGATTAGAGGAGGGTACTTGGATCAATGCGGACTAGAAGGGCCAAATTGGCCTGTTTCCATGCTGTAACTGTTAGATGGTTATATAAGATCATTTGTCTCTTTGCTCGTTTACAGGGAAAAACACAGCTACAAGTGAAAAAACGAGTTGCTGGAACTCAGTAGGTCAGGCAACATCTGTAGGGGGAAATGGAGTAATTGTTACAAGTCCAGACCCCTTATAAAGAACATTTTACACAGATGCTGTCTTATCCACTATGTTTTTCCAGCAACTCTTAACACTCCAGATTTCAACATCTGCAATTTCTTGTTAACAACATTAAGCAGAGAGTAAAATCCATCTTACCACCGTGGTGTTGTCGAGTGGGAGAAGTAACGTTCCTGATGCAGGGTGTGAGCTGCCCTTCTGCCCTTTCATGTGAGGAGTCACGAGAGCGATCACTTGACCTGCGCCTGTCCCGTGACCGCTCATACCCGGTAGCTGCATGGAGGCTCATTTTGTTCATTCGGGCTGCCCCAAACTTTGGTGTACGTGAGGGAGCGCTGCTGAGCAAAACAACTTGGTCAGGGCTAAAATATAATGTTTGAGTATTTTACTGATACTTGCAATAAAGTTGCATTTTAAAAATATACATGGTGCATTTTTTTAAAAAATATACATGGCACAAATATGCAAGAGTTTAAACTAGTACAGGTGCCTAACCTTTTATCCAGAATTCTGAAAACCGGCAACCTCCAAAACCCAGCACTTTTTTCAGTAGATGACATTACACACAAGTAATGTTAATTTCTGTAATAAATTTTTCCTTTTCAGAGGGAAACCCCCCCCCCCAAGTTCCCATCATTCCCGCCCCTGTGGGTGACTCTCGGTCCCCTGCACCCAATGGGAGAGAAGCAGGCAATGGCTGGCTCAATGTGGGAGCAATGGCCATCTAACTTACTCATAATCCCCCCACGCACCGGGAAGCACTCTGGCACTGCACCCCTGCTGCTGCCTCGGGAGTTAGATGGGGGTGAGCAACGGACGGCACTGCGCTGCTGGGGTGTGCCTGAGGGTTGGCCCGACAAGCTGGTGGAGCACCTGAAAGCCACTGGCGCTCGGCACCACCACCCTGGCAGCCCACTCCTCCTGCAGCTCTGCACCTTGTGTACAGCCTTCTGCCCTGCTTAGCTGCTGGCTCCGAGCAGCCGAAGCTGACTGCCTTTTTGGTCAAGCTCCTGGGCCACCCTGTCGCCTCCAAACTCCACTTGACCGACACATTGGTCAAGAGCCTCCTGTACGGTGCACGTCCAGTCACATCCCCATCCCCACCAACCCCCCCCCCCCCCCCTTGCTCCCCATGCACAGCCAGGTCTAGGGTGCAAAATAGTCTGGCACCAGACCTTGGGGGGGGGGGGGGGGGGGGGGTTGATGGATGGCCAGAGGGGGGGGGGGGGGGGCAGAAATGGACACCCAAGGTGGGGTGGAATGGATAGCAGGGGCTAGGTGAGAGACTTCAAGGGACCAAAATCAAAATGGTTCTGAAATCCAGAAGAATCCAAACAATGGCAGGTGTCCAGTCCCGACAATCCGGATAAAAGGTTAGGTACCTGTATTGCAAATCTTTACAATGATTTATCAAAACAGCAAGTTATTCTATAAAGAACAGAAATATCTATAATTGTTAACCACAAGTTATCAACATATTTATTTTAAAATTTCTTAAATTTAAACATACAGCACGGTAACAGCCCTTTCAGCCCACAAGTCCGTGATGCTCAATTTACACACAATTAGCCTATAACCCAGTATGTTTGAAGGATGAGAGGAAACTGGAGCCCCCGGGGAAAACCTACAGACACGGGGATTCAAACCCTGGTCCCAATCGCTGGTGCTGTAACAGCGTTGCACTAATCTTTTCACTAACTGTGCCGCCTTACTTGTTTAACTCCAAAGTTAAACAAACTAAGTGATTTTGAAAATCAAAATGCTCTGATATTTTCGGAAAGCCTACAAAATCTGGAGCTGTCAGCCAGAAATAGTCCAACTGGAAAAGATCAAAGGGAAAAGGCGACACAGCAGGCACCTGTAAGCTTCAGCCACCTGCATTCTCACATTCAAATACTGTAGGCTGGTAGGTTAATTGGCAGTGTGGAGAAGGTCGAGCTAAGGTGTGCAGAGAAGGGAGCGAGGGCATGGTGATTAGTGGCCATAGTATGTGAGGAGTTTGAGGAGATTTGTTATATCACCAGACTTGGAAATTTCTACAGGTGGACTGTGGAGAGCTTTCGGACCGGTTGCATCACTGGCTGGTATGCATAGGACAGGAAAAGGCTACAGAGGGTTGCGAACTCAGCCAGTGTCATCACGGGCATCAGTCTTCGCTCCATTAAGGACATCTGCAAGTGGTGTCTCAAGAAAGCAGCCTCTATTATCAAGGATCCTCACCACCCAGGCCATGGCCTCTTCTCACTGCTACCATCAGGAAGGAGGTACAGGAGCACGAAGACGAGCACCCAACAATACAAAAACAAACACCCAACACCACAAAAAAATAGCTTCTTCCCCTCCACCATCAGATGTCTGAATAGACAATGAACCCCAGACTCGGCCTCACATTCTCTTCTTTTGCACTGATTTAAAAAATGTAATTCAGCAATTTTATACCTGTGATGGAGCTGCAAAACAGTAAACTTTGTGACATGCTCATAACAATAAGTTCTAATTCTGATTAGTGTTAATCTAGGTGCTTGATTTATCAGCATGGACTCAGTGAGCCAGTTTCCATGTTGGATCTCTCTATTATTCCAGAATTATGACAAAGGAATATCCATAATGAGAATATATGGCAATTGACAGACAAGTTTTCAAAGGGGTGAAAAATTAAGAAATCGAGTATCAGGTAGGAATAAACCTCTTGACATGATCACCCTCAGATCTGGGGTCTTCCACCTGAAAAGCTCATACAATGACCAAGGTTCCAATAAAATGAATAATTAATTTTAACAAAGAGGAAACTATATAAATGATCTTAAAAAGTATATGAAATCTGACCTTAGGGTGATATTACACTCCCTTCATTTGTAAACTAAAGACTTAAACACCAATAATAACCTTTGAAAGGTCATTTATTTAGATTCTACCACAAACATATTACATTCACATTATCACCATGCTATTGTGGTGCTTAATAAAATTGGACTAACAAGCCAGAGATAACTAGCTTGAATCCCAGGACAGCAAACTGTGAAATTGGTAATTTGTGTATGATTAAGTCGTGTATTTTTGGGCCGAAACCAGACAAACCAATCCAAGTCCGCTAAGTCATTGAAACCACACGTGAAAATTGATGCCCTAGGTATCCACTCAAACAAAATAAATGCAAAAAAAAAGTACTACACTGTTGCATAATCAGGGACGAGATCAAATGTTAGGTTTATTTAAACCCAGGACATAAACATTGAAGGAATGCAAGAAGTCCAGCATCAAAAAAGGGTTAATTAAAAATATAGTGATAAACTATAGCTTATTCCTTCAGTGACCGATGCAGCCAAATTTAAAAAGGAGAAATCTATCGACAAAAGAGGACCCATAGTAACACCACTGAATTCAAGACTGCAGACTACTGGAGGTCAGGTCTTTACGAGCCTAAATGGCTGATTTGCTGATAGTATACAGCTAAAAATTGAAATTTAATCCAAGGCATTTTCCTCCTCATCCCTACTTAAATTTTGTTAGGAATGGCTGGCAGATTTTTATTGGCGGGGGAGAATGAAAAGTTAAAGGAATCGATTCTGGCCACTTAAACCTGTGCCACCCAATTACACCCAAATTAACCTACAACCCTGTATGTTTTGGAAGTTGGGAGGAAACCCATGCAGACACGAAGAATGTACAAACTCCTTACAGACAGCGCCAGATTTGAATCTGAGTCACTGACGCTGCAATAGCATCGTGTTAACTGCCTCCAAGTTGGCACTCAACGTTTAGTATTTACACATTTAAAGCAACAAGTCCCTTTAATTTGATCAAAAGGATGATCAATAAAAGTGAATTGGTCAAGTTTAATGTGAGGAACTTTAAATTGAATACTGCTCTGTGCAAATATTAACATTTTAAATTGTTTTGTTTCTGTAAATATTGGCATAGCTAAACTCATGCAAATACATTAGAACATTTACAATATTTTTTTCAATATTCAATGCAATCATTCAGGAATAGCTAGTTAATTCAAGGGATTTACCAACTCATGCAGCCTGTTGCTGAACTGTTTTCCTAAGTGCACATTAGATGAAAATAGAACAGATGCAGAGTTCAATAAAATCATAACGACTGTTTTCATAGAAAACCTTAACCCACAAAAAGGACATTTCAACAAAAGGCAATAAAATGGGAGAAATGTTCCAGTGAAAGGAAAGCTTAATTTGATTGTTCAATGACAAGTCAGACAGGCTAAAAGAATCTCCCTCCCCCCGCCCCCCCGCCCCCATTCAACATGATCTACCGGGATCGTTGTCTGAAGAGGGCGCGCAAAATTGTTCGGGACCCCTACCACCGCATACAGCACCTGTTGGAGAAGAGATACAGGAGGATCAGAGCCAACACCACCAGGCTGAGGAACAGGTTCTTCCCACAGGCATTGAGAATGTTGAATGACCAAAGAAACTGCTCACACTGACCATCCGAGACACTACTTATAAAAAAAAATTATTTATTTTTATACATGTACCATACATGTACCATTAGTGTTATATCTGGTTGTGTGTCTGCGTGTTTTCCACCGAGAACCAGAGAACATTGGGTTGTATTTGTGCCACCAGATGAGAATAAACTTGAACTTGTTTATGCTCCATATTAGTCTCCTCTCACCCTATCCTGATAAGCACAATATCGAGTAAACATTAACTGACAATTGTAGCCTCAACTCCTCATGTGCATTACCAAGCTGAGAAGACAAAATGTTTACACTTAGTGGAAAACTATGCAGACTCCTTGAAATAGTTGAAGGTACAATCTCATTTCAGAAGGCTCCAAACCTTAGTGATGTTATTGCAAACGGCTGAGGCAACACTGCTGCGGTGGCTGGCAAAAGAAAGCCAAATGGCAGGACAAGACATGTGCATATATACCTGCCTGGCTGGGGCACCACCTTAAAAACATGGAAACAGAACACACATGACCAAATTCTGGGCATGTTTGTTCTTCAACAACTAGAACCCCTATTTGGGAGCCAAGTGGAAATTTCCATACTTGTTCATCTCCAGTTTTATTTTTAAGCAGATTAGTGATCAAGAAAGAACCCAAAGGAATCTGTGGATCAACATAGGAAGCTGAACTTCCAAGTTCCATACTACCTACTTTAATCCACACTGCACCATTTCAAATTAATGTCAGGTTCCTGAACCACCCAATTGTCACGACACAGAAAGAAGCCATTTGGCCCACCAATCTGTACCAACATTAGGTAGGCCCACAACCCTTTTCAGACACTAATCTATTTCACTTTGAATGCTGCAACTGAATTTCATTAAACTATTCCCCCTAACACAGTGCCAAAGAACAAATGCTCCCATTTTAAAAGAAATTCCCTTTAGTTATTTTTGGTTCTTTTGCCAATTTCCTTAAGGCTATAGCAGTGGTTCTCAACCTTTTTCTTTCCACTCCCATACCATTTTAAATAATCATTATGCCATAAATGCTCAGTGAATAGTAAGGGTTTGCTTAATGTGGTATGGGAGTGGAAAGAAAAAGTTTGAAAAACCACTGTCCCTCATTGACTCGTTTTGTGCACGGTTTCATAACTCCAAAGGAAATGGGCCAATGACAATTTTTCTCAAGTAAAATATTTCAGTAACAATTGAGTCTAGAGCAGTGGTTCTCAACCATCCCTTCCCACTCACATCCCACCTTAAACAATCCCTTACTAATCACAGAGCCTAGGGATTACTTAAAGTGGGATGTGAGTGGAAAGCAAAAGGTTGAGAATCATTGGGCTATAAAGCCCCCTCTTGTTGAATTTCAAATATCCAAAGTTAGACACAAAACATGCTGGATCGAAACCAGTGTTTCACAAATGTTCATTATTTAGGGTAGAAAAACAAAAAAAAATCAAAGACCACGATTCTATTTTGGCATTTTAACTTCTTTCCTCAATCTGCACTTCCTCTTCAGAGAATAATGCAAATATACCCCTAGAACTGCTATTACTCCTCTCTTAGAATTGGGCCTTCTAGTTTATACTGTCTCTTCTCATTCATACTAGCAATTCTAATACCTGTACTTCATAGTGCTTGGATTAAATTTCATTTGGCATTTGTCTACCCATACCCCCCAGCCACCCACCTATTCCCTCCAGCCACCCCACCTACCCATTCCCCCAAGCCACCATCCACCCCACCTACCCATTAAAACCTATAGAAGTAAGGGTCTACCTAGTATAGACTGATGTAGATTGATCAATTTTAATTAATGCCCACATGCTTTGCTGCTTTGTGAAAGAATGCCAAGAGAGTTGCAAATACTTTAGAGAACTGAGGGACCTCATGACCTGTGTTGCCTGGCAACCCTGACTCAGCTAGTAAATTTCCAGTAGCCAAGTGTCCCACATCATGTGACTAGCAAGATAAACCACCCCAGGGTGATAAAATGTTCGGGCAATGTTCCTCTTTGATGTAAAAACAGGATGTTCTGCCTTTTGGTGTTCTAATCTTGTGCAGGTTATGTTTGGATTCTGACCAAAAGAATTGTAAAATGTATCATCAAAGCTAATGGTTTCAGATGCTGGGGCCTGACCACTCAGTTAAGGGAGATAAGAACTAGGGGCAGCTTGACCACAGGCTGAGATCAAGTTAATGAAAAAGAACAAAGAAGTCAGGAAAAACTGTATAGAAGCGGAAGAGTCTGACCGGTTGGCAGATCCACTTATTGCGGGACTGACTAGCTGCTCAATAGCAGCGCACTCTGCGTTAACTGAATACTCGAGTTTTGAAAATAATAAAATGATACTTTTATAAATGTAGTCCTAAAATATGTTCGAGAATCAGAATTGTCATGAACATGTCACAAAATTTATTTTGCAGCATCTTCACAGTGCAAACATTTATATAAACCCTCTTACAAAATAAGTAAAAATAGTGCAAGAAAAAGTCAAAATAAGGCAGTATCTGTGGTTCATTGATCATTCAGGACAAGTGCTTGTCCTCAGGCTCCTGTTCCTTTTTCCTGATGGTAGCAGAGTGAAGGGGACGTGCCCAGGGTGGTGGGGGTCCTTGATGAAAAAGGCTGTTTTCTTAAGAACACTTCTTGTAGACGTCCTCGATGGAGCGGACTGGTGACCACGATGTTGTAAGCAGAATTAACAGCCCTCTGGAGTTTTTTCTTGTCCTGTGAGGCAACCGGCCAGAATACTCTCCCCGCTACACCTTACAAGTTTTTGAGAGTCTTCAGTAATTTGCCAAATCTCCTCAAACACCTCACAAAGAATAGCCACTGGTGAGCTTTCTTCCTGAGTGCATTAACATCTCCAGGACAGATCCTTGGAGATGTTGGCACTCAGGAATTTGAAGATCCTGACCCACTCCACTGCTGACCCCTTGGTGAGGTCTAGCTTGTGTTCCTCTGACTTCTTTCTGGTCCACAATCATCTCCTTGGTTTTGCTCATGTTGCGTGTAAGGTTGTTGGTGTGACCCCGTTCAACGACCCATTCCATCATCTACCCATTTGCATCAATTGCAAATTTGGAAATTGTACCACGTATCTATGCCATTAATTTATAATAAAAGCAGTCGGCCTTACTTTAACACTCCATTTTACCCTTTTCACAGTCTGAAAAAACAATACCTACTTAAACCAAAATAAAAACCCATACATGCTGACCATCTGAAATAAGACCTGAAAATGCTCAACTGATCAGGCCGCACCTGTGAAAAGAGAAGCTGCTAATGTTTAAGTTCATCATTTCTAATTTGCACTTTTCAAGACCTCAGGCTGGAATCTGCAAATTCTATGGATGTTTCCTCTTGCATCACTCAGGTGTGTGACAGAATATTCTACCTGGATTGTCACCTCCAACATCTGAAATTCCATAGAAGACAAAGCAGCCCAGATAACGAACTTATCACTTCTATCTGATGCTCTGCAGTAACATACCCTTCCTATACACTATCCATTGTCAAAATTGATTATCCATAAGCCAATGCAGATACCAGACATATATTCAATAAGAATGGAGTGAGATGCTGAACGACCAAAGGAACTGCTCACACTAACCATCTGAGACCCTCATATTCATGAAACAATATTTATTTGTAGAGTTGAAATACTTGTCCTCCATATATATTGCATGTCTGCATGTGTGTTTTATCTGGTTGAATGTTTTTCACCGAGGATCAGAGAAATCAGATGACAATAAACTTGACTTGACAATAGAACCTAATCATCATAGAGTTAGTCACACAATACCGAAATAGTCTCTCTTCAACTCAATTCCTTCTCATCGATAAAAATGCCTACCTGAGCTAACTCCATATCCTTATGCTTGCCCCATATCCCTCTAAACCTTTTCCATTCAAGTACATGCCTTTTAAAAGTTGTAATTAATTGTATTCACATCCACACCCTTTATAGCTGTGGAACCAGAATTGCAGACAGAACTCCCTAGTGTGGTCCCGCCAGTACCTTGTATAGATGTAACATGTTCCAACTCCTGTACTTGATGTCCAATCCAATAATGGCAAGCAGGCCATGCGCCTCTTTTTCTCATCACCGTCAGTCCTGAGATTCAATGTCACTGCAACCCCATCAGCATGTCAAGATGACACTGACTCAGAAATGACTGACCCAGTTACAAAAATATTGGGTCAGAATTTGCATATCATGTGGCAAGTAAATGATTCTCCAAAGCTTGACAGCACTCTTCCTCAAATGACTCAGTGAAACATCAATGATGTTCTGGAAGCTGGAGCCAGAAACAAAGCAACCCATTTGATTTGGGATTCTCTGCATTATAAGCAATTAGTCCCTTAATGTCTGGGACACCTCGCTGTGTGCACTTTAATGAATGCCTTGTCAAGACTTCAACAGTTTCATCCAATTCACTATCTCTGCAACATGAAATAACAACACCATCATCTCAAGCATCCTTCAAGTCACCAATCCTTCATCATTAATGGATCCCCATCTTGAAATTCCTTTAAAAACAAGCTGGAGAAGCTCAGCTGGTAAAACTGTACTTTATATAGCAGAGTTAAAAGATATAGAACCAACATTTTGGACTTGAGCCCTTCATCAAGGGATGGATCAACTGAGTTTCTTCAGCTTTGTGTCTTTATTTCGATCACAATGTCTGGAGACCTTCGTGTTTTACTTCTCTCTAAAATTCCTTTCACTATAATACCGGAGGAGTACCTTCATTAGAAAAAACTACAGTAGTTTAAAATTTCTGATCAACATTTCTCAAGGACAAATTTGCAAGGACAATAAAAACTTGCCTTCTAGTAATGCACACACTTGGCTAATGCACAAAATCTTTGAAAAATCTTTCAGATACAAAAGCAAAATCAGCATTTCTAAAAATTATCACGACACTTTATCGCAACACATATTTACATGGGGATTTAAACTTTGGGATTTAAACTTTAAGATTACCTATTTTGGGCAACATCTTTCATGCATTAGCTCTGCCCAGACCACAAAATACTTCTAAAATTTAGTTTTTTTTAATGGAGAAAACGAACCAATTTGCACACAGTGAGATTACAGCAACTGCAGATGTGACAATTCTTAGGTACATTAGGTAACGGCAATAAAGTGCACAAGTAAGAGCCCTTAAATGAGTCTCTGATTGAGTTTGTTGTTGAGGTGTCTGATGGCGGGATGGAGTGGGGGGGGGGAGCAGCTGTACCTGAACCTGGTGAGGCGAGTCTTATGGCACCTATACCCTTTTAGAGTGTGTGCTAGGTGGTGAGTGTCTGTGATGATTGCTGCTGCTCACCGACGGCAGCGCTCCCTATAGATGAGGAGGGTTTTACCTGTAATGTCCTGGGCTGCGTCTACTACCTTTTGGAGGGCTTTACGCTCAGGGGTATTGCTGTTTTCATCCCAGACCAAGATTCAGCTGGTCAGCACACTTTCCACCACGCCTCTGTAGAAATTTGCTAGGCAAACCTCCGCAGGCTCCCAAGTAGAGGTGCTGATGTGCTTTCTTCATGATGCTGTTGGTGTGTTAGGCACAGGAAAGATCCTCTGAGATAGCGACTCCCAAGAACTTAAATTTGCTCACCCTCTCCACCTCTGATCCCCCAATGATCACTGGATTGTATAGCTCTGGCTTTCCTTTCCGGAAGTCAACAATCCTTAGTTTTTCTAACACTGAGTCCAAGATTGTCGTTGGCGCACCATTCAGCCAAGTTTATAATCTCCATCCTGTATGCTGACTCATTCCCTTCCTTTATACAACCCATTATTGTCGGCAAATTTGAGTTATTGTCATACTGAGCAACACAGTCGTAAGTGTAAAGTGAGCAGAACAGGAGACTAAGAATACAGCCCTGTGGTGCTCCGGTACTGATGGAAATTGTGGAAGAGTTCTTCACTGATTGTGGTCTGGAGGTGAGGAAATCCATGATCCAATTACACAGTGAAGAGTTAATATAACACAAAAGAAACATGATGGAGTATCTAGCTGGGAGATTTCATGGCGCTGGCCATCTAAATGTTATTTGCCAGATCAACCGATTAATGACTGATGCGTCAAATAATAGATCAGAACAAACAGTATACAGTAGTGTCATCTGAAAAAAATTGTCACACCTCCCTCCAATAGATGTAGAATCAAATTTATTTCAAATACATTCTACAGAACAAGTGAATTTTGTTGTACAAGACTATCTTAAAATTTAAATGGGCCAATGCCAAATTTCCCTTGCTGGCCAAAATTACACTTCAGTCACATTTAGACATTCAGACCCATGAATGCAACCTTCTGCTACCAGATGATATACAGCAGAAAACACCCAAGGAAAATTTAAAAAAAAACACAAAACTAATCGTCTCCACAAGCAGGAATCAGTGGTGAAAAATGGGAGCAAGTTGCCCATAAAAACGAGTTGCTTGTAACACCTTCGGTGAATGCAGTAATCGTTAAAGATTCTTAAACCAGACCATTAAATCTAATATAGAATGCAACCTGGGAGGTTGAGTTGAAATTAAATTCATGGTTTCAGATTGGTAATACAGGAACTCTGTCTCGGCCTGAATAACCGATGAAGCGGTCCCTATTCCATGCAAACTACCAGTAGTTTACAAAATCTTCAAAAAAATAAAGAGCACACAAGTTTTATTTCCAATTCCAAATCAATACTAAATTTCCTTCCACACATAAATGCACATACCTCGATGCCACTGGAACAAAACAGCAGGAAAAAGATTTCTGAATGCAGGACCAGTGTAAAACCCAGTACAGTCGCACTTGTGGAAAGAATGCAGCCCTCGCAGCCTCCTCGGGCATCACTTTTGAATCTCAGCATCTCCACGATCATAATCATCATTCCCCCACCTTGTTTATAAGCTTCAGGAGCCCTGCAGCAAAGCACTGCATCGCTTAGCCGCCTTCAGTTGCTGAGCACAAGGACGATGTGGTCAAACGTTAAAAATCAAAAGGCAAATTAAGCTACAAAATTTCAATCACTTCTCTGGCAGTTGCTAACTCGGAAGTGTGCTGCTGTATCGGCTCTGACGTCTGCAACACCCGCCACCACCAGCCTCCTTTGTTCTGCATTTGTGACTGTAATTACTCCACGCAGAAGGGGACGGTGGTGTAATTTCACATCAGATGCACAGAGGATTTCTTCTTCCCTTTTCCCTCCCTCCTAAGACACCAGCTGCTGCTTTAACCATCTGTCAAGCATGCTGTCTTTGTGCCATGAGTAGACTAGATGTAACTGGAAATGAAATATTTAAAATGCGGTCATCAACCGTTCCACCCATCAAGAAAATCAGGAGATGCGCAATTTGCCCACATGTACATACAAAAAGTCTTAGGATTAATGGCATATGAATCCTCTGAAGCAGTGGCATCATGAGGGTTGCGGTGCAGTACCTTATGGTGTCACCCCTCAGGGGTGGCGGTGAACCAGGGTTGGGGGGGTGGATGGTGGCAGAGGGGCTGACCGTGGGTGAGAGGGAGGTGGCAGCGGCACTGACTGGGGGGGGTTGACAGTGGCACTGGCCAGGGACGAGTGAGGGGGGGTGCCGCAGGCGCTGACCTTGTAGCGCACGCAGACGAAACCATGCGATTCATTTTGGTGTCACCTGGTGCAATCCACTTTCCCCGCATCTTCCCACTCCCCCCCCCCCCCACCAAGTGAAGTCAGTGATCTGAAATTTGAACATTGCCACCGAGAAGGTGGTCTTTCACCCCACCATCTTCAATTAAATCTTTTCTTGCCTCAATTCTAATCTCAGTATCTGCCTGTTCAAAATTCTATACTTTTAATAGTATTCAGAAGATATCATTGTTCATTCAGGTTTCATGATCGTACCACAGCAATTGCTTTTATGTTGGTCTCACAAGTCTCAGAAGCGTGTGGCATTAAAGGATGTGATTCAAATAAAGTTATCGAGAAGTTATCGTGAACAAAGCACATCAGTGCCTCTACTTCCTCAGGAATTTGCAGAAGTTTGGTATGACATCAGAAAATCTCGCAAATTTCTACAGATGTGTGGTGAAAAGTGTGCTGAATGCCTACATCATGGTCTAGTAGGGGGATACCAATACCCCTGAGTGTAAAGCCCTTCAAAAGGTAGTAGATACAGCCCAGGATGTCATAGACAAAACCTTCCCCACCATCTGAACATCTAGAGCAGGGGTGGCCAAACCGCGGCTCGCGAGCCACATGCGACTCTTTGACATGTAATGTGTGTCTCGTGGGGAGGGTAGGTGCCTGCAGCGGGGAGGTAGGTGCCCGGCACCAGCGGGGAGGGTGGCTGTCAGTGGGTCGCCAACTGACTGTCAACAGCCTGCCTGCTGCCAAACACCTGAAAGCTGCTAGCTGCTTTGCCTTGCTGCTTACAGGTGCCTGGGAGAATGTTTGGTGTGTAGACTTGATTAGAAAAAAATCTTTTGCAAAATTGCTCCCTTTGAAATAGGGCTTCTTCACTATCTGCAATGTATCAGCATTTTGCAAATGGATGATTTTCAAGACAAGGATTGGAAAATACTTTCCCCAACTAAACTGTAACAGAAGTGGGCAACCTCTCGTGCCGGCTGCCCCAGCCCTAATGTCCTGCACTGGGGGGCTGTCAGGCAGCAGGGAATTGGGTCACTGGGCAGCGGGGAGGGGGGCTGTCAGGCACAGGCACTTGGGTCGCCGGTTAATTGTCATCAGCCTGCCCCCTGCTAGGCACCTGATATACCTCCCCGAGGTGGGTTGAGCAAGTACACCTCGGGGATGGGTTCTTTGCTTTCAGGTGACCTCTCAACAGCCGCATTCGGGTATTTTAGGCGGCTTTATATTTGGGTATTATGGCCACCTGAAAGGGGCTAACGATAGTGTTAGTGGGTGTGGCTTGTGATTGCTACGGCTCTCAAACATCTGAAGTTTATGGTATGCGGCTCTTATGTTAAGCAAGATTGCTCACCCCTGATCTAGAGGGAACACTGGCGTCAAAGAGCAGCAGCAATCATCAAGGATCCACACCACCCAGCACACGCTCTGTTCTCGCTGCTACCATCAGGAAAGAGGTATAGGTGCCCCACGACTCTAACCACTAGGTTCAGGAACAGCTGCTCCCCCTCCACCATCAGACTTCTCAACAACAAACTCAGTCAGGGACTCATTTAAGGACTCTTCTGCTCTTGATTGATTTTTAAAAAAATCTTTCTGTATTGCAGTTTGTTTACATTTCTTTAATTGTTTATGTGTACAGTTTTTTTTTTGCATTACCAATAAGAGGTAATCCTGCCTCGCCCGCAGGAAAAAGAATCTCAGGGATGCACGTGATGTCACAGATGTACTCTGACAATAAATCTGAAATCTGAGATGTGGTCAAAATTTAAAAGTGGCCTAGAGGTCAGGAAGACAAAGGTTTGTTCTTTTCAGTTTTTAGATCACTACTCTCTCCAAAATGTAGAAAGTGGCCATGGCTTGGATGTAGAATTCAGACATTTGAGACTTCACATGGCAAAATCTAGCAAAGTAGGCCAGAATGAGGAAGATAGTTTGTGGGCTTTGGAAAGATGGACAGAATACGCAAATGAACAGAGTTCAAGTGAGGTGATATACATTTAGGGCAAGCAGTAGGTTAAGAGTGAAGATTGTAAATGTAAACACCAAAAAGCATGGACGCGGTAAACTGGCTTTGATATTCATAAATACAAAATCAAGGAAATAGAGCATCAAACTGACAAAAAAAGATTATAGATAAAGGCAATGTATACAAAAGCAAATGTCAGGTTACACCACTAAAGTACTGTGAATAATTCTGTACCCACAATAAGGAAAGCCTGCACTGGAAGGGTTAGGATTGTTCTCCTGGCAGGAGAGCAGAAAGGGGAGATTGGGGAATACAGAAACAGCAGATTGGAATTAAAGGAGGCAGCTGAACAATGAACAAAGGCACAAAAGGTTCTATCTATTCCAATACTATTAGATTACGCCACCAAAAAATGTCATAGGGCATCCTTTCACGTTGGCTTGCTGTTGAGATTCATAAAATGCAAGAGCCAATATTGAGAGAGCTAGGAGCATGAAGGATAAAGAGAATATGATAATTATCCCAAGAGATGCAGACTGGAGAGAACTCGCAGACCCTGCTCAAGTTAACAGCTCATCCAAAAGACCGCAGAGCAGCCACAGTAATTTTTTCCAATTTGGATTTTCTGAGATTTACAAGCCATACTTACAGATGGACTCAATACAATTCCCAAGATAGCAGTTAAAGCCTTAGAATCTCAAGCAAATTCACATTTATTCATTTTAAAGTTGTAGGTCTGATCATTTAAATCAGCTAAATCAACTGAATTAGATATATGATATTCTTTATACTCTGTACTTGAGACCATGCTCTCTCTCTCTCAAAACACATTTCCCCCCCCCCTTGAAATATGCAATTAAAAAAAAATTAATTTAAAGTTACATCATGGTAACAGGCCCTTCTGGCCCATAATTCCGTGGTGCCCAAATACATCAATTAATCTATAAAATTGGTATGTTTTTGGATGGAGAGAGGAAACTGGAGCACCCAGAGAAAACCCACACAGGCCAATAGGAGAATGTACAAACTCCTTACAGGGTGAACAGGATTCAAACAAGAGTTGCTGCTACTGTAATAGCATTGCCTTTCAAATAATAGCTCAATAGCCACCTAGAAGGTCAGTAAGATTATGAAATTGCCTGTGACACAGTAATACAATAATAATTTAAACAAAGAGCACAATGGATTGAAAACAAAGGATTAAATCCTGTTTAAGCACTTGATAATCACAGTCATAATTATTTTTTTAAAAACTGGTTCAAACTCAGCAGCCACTCTTGAACAGCAGACACAATAAAGAACACCTCAATCAGTCATGCTACTTTTATAATGCAGAAAAATCTCGCAAAATATTACAAGTCTTTCCCAAGGTCAGAAACTTGGCATTGGGCCACATTAAGAGATATTTCGATAGATAACTAAACTTTTGGTTGAGACTAGCTTGAAAGCAGCATATCTGCCAGTGTGATCTATATTATAACAGTGACTAATTTTCTGACAAACATGCCTATATATGAATGAGAGGTCCATTCAAGAGCCTGATAACAGCACAAAAGAAACTATCCTTTAATCTGGGGGGGGGGGGGTGGGTGGGTGTTTTCAAACTCGTACATCGTTAACCTGATGGGAGAGGGGAGAAGAGTGTGAAACTGGGATGGGATGGGCCCTTTAATCCATTGGCTGCTTTTTCTAGGGCAGCAGGAGGTGAAGGTGGAGTCAATGGAAGGTAATAATGGCCTGTGCAGCGCCCACAATTCTGTGCAGTTTCTTGCTGTCAAGCTGTGATGCATTAGGACAGGATACTTTTTATGGTGCATCAAAAAACATTGATAAAGAACACTGAATTTTGGCATCAGTATGCTTGCTTGACTAAAGGATGGACACGATTGGTCGAGGACAGCTAGCTGTGATATTTATGCCAAAAAAATCTTAAAGCTTTCCCGCATCTCCACTTCAGCACTTTTTAATTTTTTTTTAAATTTTTCACACTATGAACCATATTAACCAAAATACACACAAACATTTCCCTCTTGAATATACACAGTGTCATTTTCTCCCCTCCCTCCTTCCCACCCCCTTCCCTACACACTAAACGTTCAACATATACAATACAATAAACCCATTAAACAATGTCATCACACAATGAAAATAAACAAGAAAATTGTGTCATCTACTTTTACACATTGGGTCAGTTCATTTTGTCTTCTTCTCATTCTGTCATTTTAGGAGGTGGAGGTCCGTGGTAGGACCTCTCTGTTGTGTTCCATGTACGGTTCCCAAATTTGTTCGAACACTGTGATGTTATTTCTTAAATTATATGTTATTTTTTTTCCCAATGGAAATTGACTAAATTATATGGTTTTTTTTTCCAATGGAAATTGACATTGTATATTTTTTTGCGACAGCTAAGGCTATCATAATATATCTTTTTTGTGCTTCATCCAAATCAAGGCCAAGTTCTTTACTTATATTACTTAGAAGAAAGATCTCTGGATTTTTTGGTATGTTATTTTTTGTGATTTTATTTAATACTTGATTTAGATCTTCCCAAAACTTTTCCACTTTCTCACATGCCCAAATTGCATGCACTGTTGTTTCCATTTCCTTCTTACAGCGAAAACATCTGTCTGATACTGTTGGGTCCCACTTATTTAACTTTTGGGGCATGGTTTACAGCCTGTGTAACCAATTATACTGTATCATGCGTAACCTTGTGTTTATTGCATTTCTCATAGTTCCGGAGCATAGGTTTTCCCATTTTTCATTTTATATTTTTATGTTTAGATTTTGTTCCCACTTTTGTTTGGATTTACAGCTTATTTTATCGTTCTCTTTCTCTTGCAGCTTGATGTACATGTTTGTTATAAATCTTTTAATTATCATTGTGTCTGTAATCACATATTCAAAGCTGCTTCCTTCTGGTAACCTCAGCCTGCTTCCCAATTTGTCCTTCAAGTAGGTTTTCAGTTGGTGGTATGCAAACATTGTACCGTGAGTTATACCATATTTGCACTTCATTTGTTCAAAAGATTATAAATTATTTCCCAAAAAACAATTTTCTATTCTTTTGATCCCTTTTCTCTCCCATTCTCTAAAGGAAAGATTATCTATTGTGAAGGGGATAAGTTGATTTTGCGTCAATAATAATTTTGGTAGTTGGTAATTTGTTTTTTTTCCTTTCTATGTGAACCTTCTTCCAAATGTTGAGCAGATGGTGCAGTACTGGTGAACTTCTATGTTCCACCAGCTTTTCATCCCACTTATAAAGTATCTGTTCAGGTACCTTCTCCCCTATTTTATCTAGCTCTAAACTGGTCCAATCTGGTTTTTCCCTTTGATAAAAATCTGATAGATATCTTAATTGTGCTGCTCTATAATAATTCTTAAAGTTTGGTAGCTGTAAGCCCCCTTGTTTGTACCATTCTGTTAATTTATCTAGCGCTATCTTCGGTTTCCCCCACTTCAACACTGTTGATACAGAAATGTGGTCTCCACTTTGGTTCTTAAAGTCGATGATCAGATCTTTCCTTTTGTTGACACTGAGAAGAATAATGGACAAACTTTTATTTTTAGCAGGGTAACAGGCCCTTTTGGCCCATGAGCTTGTGCCATCTAATCACATCCAAATGACCTGCAGCCCCAGTATTTTTGAATGGTGGATGGAAACCGGACCCTCATAAGAGGGAGTTCCTGCCTCGATCCTACAGAACTGAAGACATGGTGGATGAGTAATCAGCACAAATTAATAAAATGGACTAGAATTGAGCTAGAATTGAGAGTCAGGGCTCTCAGGAGATATTGTAGGAAATCACGGAGGTGATGAGATCCAAGGCAATGGATGGATGTGAATTTGAGATATGACCCAACAGGATTATGGATCACGGAGACAATTCAATGTTAGATACAAGTAGCAAAAGATGCACAAGCTCAGCAAGGAATGACTGAAATCACCAAAACTATAGATAATAAAGACTTGAGTGAGTGTCCCTGGAGATTATTGCCCAAGGCAAAAAGAGAAATAACAGGATCACAATGTCACTGATATTTTTGTGTTTTATATTATAATCAAGCTAAAAATTACATTTGAGTTCAAAATGATTACAAGTGTTTCATTTTATTTGTTGAATAAAAGTATTGCTAACCGAGTTTCCAACAGGATAATTCTAGATTGTATTTGCATCATGAAGATGCCCTCCTGAGCGTTCTTACCCATAACATACTAATCTGATGAGCTACACACAAACTAAGTGAACTAAATCCCATTAATCTCTCATACAATGAAGCTGCCATTTGGATGAGTCTGTGCCAGCTATCCGAGCAATCCAAGATTCATTGATTGTCATGTAATAGTACAGAACATATACTATTACATGAAATTGCCTTCTGCCTACCACAAGGCAGTCACCGTTAGTGTCGCCCGACGCCCCTTAAAGTGAGAGAGAAAGTGAAGCAAAAGAGAGTCACTTCAGTCACCGAGTGTCTATGGATTTGCCTCCAGTGCTCCTGCAACCTCTGCCACCGCAATGGCAGCCCAAACTCCAGGTCCAAACCTCTGACACAATCAGGAAGCCTTCAGCACCCAAGGCCTTTCGGGAGCCCTTCTTGCTCTCTGCACCTCTCAAATCCGGATTCGATACCTAGATTTCATGAGCCAGTTTTCAGGAGTCTGCAAATGTGCAGGCTCCCCAACTGTAAGTCGCCCAGAGCCTGTATGGATTCCTCAGCCACTGAACCCCTCACTGGTCCACTGCTGTGGTTAATGTCTGTAGGGTCATCTCCTCTGCTTCTTCTCCTTCTCAACAGTGGGGGGGGGTGAGGGGGTGTTCTTCATGTTTCTGGTACCCTGCGCTGCTCCCAGTCTGCAAATCCTCATGGCTGCTGTCACAGTTGCAGGATTTTGCTTATAAACACTGTTGATCTTTTAACAGGCTGTTTAAAGCCTGAACAGAACCGATGGCATTAGGAATGGGCAGTTGAACCCTTCGGAGCAGCACTGTGTCTCCAGTCTCCTGACTGGTAACAACTTAAGTTAAAGCTCTGGAGCCCGTTGAATGTAATGACTGTTGAATTCTGTGCACAGCACTGAAAGTTGGTGGATACCAGTGAACTTGGAAAAGTGAACAGAAAATGACTGGACTAAGAGGGCTTCTCGTCGGACATGAATATGCAGCAGAATGTTAGTTTAATTTGGCATCATTAAGCACAGGTATCACAGCCAAAGGGACTATTTATGTGCTGTACTGCCCCATACTGTAACTGCAGAGCTGCACTTCCACCAGGTTTTATTTCAAAAAAGTCATACCCCAAAACAAACCAGCCTGATGACACCATGACATAGGAGTCGGCAGCAGCATCAAAATCAACAGTAAGGCAATGGCTTGAAAAAAGAGGAAGGTGAAAATGGTAATAAATTAAAGAGGACAATGAAAAAATGAGTAGATTCCAACACTTTTACAACAAGCGTAACTTCATTGTCACAGGGAACTTTGGTATAACAATTAGTACAGGATGACCAATGCAAGAAACCAAACCAATGATTCAACATTCACAGGGAATATTTTTGAGAATCATTCTTAATACAGAAGGTGACATGGACCTGGCAGTTAACCTCCACACTCTCTAGTAGAGTCACGTTCCTCTTGTAGTGTGGTAATGAGACAATGTTGAGAAGTTTTGTAAAAGTGGCTTTGTGCTACTGTAGTTCACTTTTAGATGGGACTCTTAATAATCAGTGAAGGGAGTAAATGTTTATTGTAATGGACTAATTGATGCTCATTTGGGTTACTTCATCCATTAAAAGGGAAATATAGGGAGGAAACAATACGCCACTGAGTCATTTTCAGTTGGCAAATTATAACTACAGAGCCACTCCAATAATCTGAAGTCAAATTCTCCAAAATCCTCATTTTTCCTGAATGTTTAAAAAAATTTCGGATAAATGAGGATATGGAAAACAAATCAGAAATCCTCATTTATCCAAATTTTTTCAGAGCCGAACTGACCTCACAGGTTGGAAAAAAAAATTCACTCAACATGAAATTAGAACGACAATAGCCCTTATTTCAGGTAACTCCTTCCCCTCTCTCTTCCCACTATTTAGTCTTCGCTCTGCTACTGACCTTCGAGCAAGTCTCGAATTTTCATGTTTCACTGCACATACACAGAACTTGGAAATAAGCTGAATGGTGAGTGGCCAAACCTGGCTTGGCAACTGTGACCCAGTCCTTCATGGTGAAAAAGTCAAAGTTGTGAATAGTTGTACACAAATTATAGGCAAATGAGCTAGAATAAAAATTACACCTTTAGCCGTCTCTAGGAGAAAACATTCTTGATCCAGGCTTTCACAATGAAAGAATAGAAGCATATTATTGCTAAAATTTCATTAATCACTGAGCCAATCTGCAAATAATACTATACACAAATATTCCACTGCAAATAGTTCAGGTGCAAAAAGAGCAAATAGCACTGCACTGCCACAATTGGCCAAATGTCCTCTGATGCAAGAGTCAAGAAAGTTTAAAAGTATAAAAAGAGTCGTAAACTCTCATTTGCAAGAAGAAAACTGCTCATTATCCTCCAGGATCAATAAACCAAACAAGCAAATTCTAAAGGAACATAACAAGCACCACAACTGTTGTATTTATATTCGTTCACTAACCTGGAGTGCTTATATAGTCTGCGAGGCCTGTTGTGAGATCGACGATCCCAGTTTTCTGGATCACTAGAATTACTATCATAAGGGCATGGCCGTGCAGCCATCCCACACTGAGGCTTTCCACTCAGCCGAATCCTTCACTTTACACTCAAGGCAACCATAACCTGCAAAAAGAAAAGGGTTTACTCTATTACTTCAAATATTTCCAGTTTGGACCATGCTAATCATTCAAATAAAATGAACAGTTATTCAATCAGATCTTCACTGAGTTCTAAAACAGACAAAAATAAACTTTTACCCTCATCAAATTTAGTTCGAGCATGTACCTCCAACATGAGATAATGACCTCATCACCCCAGCACCAAAAAAAAAACATTTTCTTTCTCCAGCAGTTGTTGGAGAGCAGATCCCAACTCAGCCTTTTCCCTTACTTGAGAGGGTTCCAAAACCAAATATCATCTCTTTCATTGATAAAGAACAGGAAAAAAGAAAAAGAAAATAGAGGAATAGAGGAATAGAGGAAAGAAAGTGAAAAATTATACAGAGGCCATTAGAACTTTCAGCATGAAAACATACAAGGGATTAAACCATCCAGGGATTATACCTCAACATTATGTACCCATTTAATAAATAAAATTTAGTCAATTGCTACAAATCCATTTTAACCCAATCTTTTCCATCAAAAGGTAGTAATTCCATTACACCTACACTCAACATAATACCATACTTCCTTTGTAAGAACCATAATCACAAAAGAGCAACGCCAGGAGGTTCTAGGGCACGCAAATACCTGCCATTTAGTTGTGAGGCAGGCTGGAAGGCCGACTTTTTAAAATTCAGGGACAGAGGTGATGCTTCATCTACTCTATCTAGGAAACTCCAACAGAACTGAAGGGCAGAAGAAGAAATTACTAGGCAAACTAGAGGTCTGAATGATATTAATTCTCCCTCAAAAAAAATTCTGAAACATTTAAAAAATCATGAGGTTCATGGATAAAGGCAGATAATCACAGATTTTTTTTCTCCCAGGATAGTGATATCTAAACTAGAGAGTTGAGAGGGGAAAGATTTAAGGGGCAACTGAGAAGCCAGTTTCCCCCCCCCCCTCCCCACTCACAGGTTGGTACAAGCTGCCAGAGGAAGTGGTAGACGCAGGTACAATTACATTTGGACAGAAACATGGTTTAGTGATAGCCCAATACAGCCAAATGGACCAGCTGAGGTAAGTGAAGACAAGGGGTTGTTTCAGTGTTGTCCAACTTTAATATTGTTTACCTCTATGACTTGCAACAAAATCTATTTAATCTTTGCCAATTAAATCTAACTTTTTGTCATAACTTTTTATCTCAACAGAGGCTTTAAATTTCAAGTTGTCTTAAGTAAGTATGCAATTTCCTATTCCAATCATTACCAATTCACCTAACAGAGAAATTCTTCAAGGAGCTAAAGAAAATAATAAGGAAATTCTTAAGGAAAAGGGGGGAAACCGAGGATAGCGCTAAATAAATTAACAGAATGGTACAAACAAGGGGGCTTACAGCTACCAAACTTTAAGAATTATTATAGAGCAGCACAATTAAGATATCTATCAGATTTTTATCAAACAAGGGAAAAACCAGATTGGACCAGAATAGAGCTAGATAAAATAGGGGAGAAGGTACCTGAACATATAAGTGGGATGAAAAGCTAGTGCAACATGGGAATTCACCAGTACTGCACCATCTGCTCAACATTTGGAAGAAGATTCATGTAGAAAGGAAAAAACAAATTATGAACTACCAAAATTAATATTGATGCAAAATCAACTAATCCCCTTCACAATAGATAACCTTTCCTTTAGAGAATGGGAGAGAAAAGGGATCAAAAGAATAGAAATTGTTTTTCGGGAAATAAATTATTATCTTTTGAATAAATGAAGTGCAAATATGGTATAACTCACGGTACAATGTTTGCATACCACCAACTGAAAACCTACTTGAAGGACTAATTGGGAAGCAGACTGAGGTTACCAGAAGGAAGCAGCTTTGAATATGTGATTACAGACACAATGATAATTAAAAGATTTATAACAAATATGTACATCAAACTGAAAGAGAAAGAGAATGAGGAAACAAGCTGTAAACCCAAACAAAAATGGGAACAAGATCTAAACATAAAGAATGAAACATGGGAAAAGCTATGCTCCGGAATTATGAGAAATACAATTAACATTAGGTTACGCATGATACAATATAATTGGTTACACAGGCTATACACCACGCCCCAAAAGTTAAATAAATGGGACCCAACAGTATCAGACAGATGTTTTTGCTGTAAGAAGGAAACGGGAACAACAGTACATGCAATTTGGGCATGTGAGAAAGTGGAAAAGATTTGGGAAGATCTAAATCAGGTATTAAATAAAATCACAAAAAGCAACATACCAAAAAATCCAGAGATCTTTCTTCTAAGTAATATAAGAAGTAAAGAATTTGGACTCGATTTGGATGGAGCACAAAAAAGATTTATTATGATAGCCTTAGCAAAAAAAATGTATTACGTCAACCTGGAAATTAGAAGATAGCCTGAGAATACAGCAATGGTACATAGAAATGAATAAATGTATTCCATTGGAAAAAATAACATAATTTAAGAAATAACATCACAGTATTCAAACAAATTTGAGAACCGAACATGGAACACAACAGAGAGGTCCTACCGCGGACCTCCACCTCCTAAAATGACAGAATGAGAAGACGAAATGAACTAACCCAGTATATAAAAGTAGATGACACAATTTTCTTGTTTAATTGTGTGATGACATTGTTTAATGGGTTTAATGTATCATATATGTTGAACGTTGAGTAGGTGGGGAGGGGGGGTGAAGGAGGGAGGGAAGGGAGGGGGAAAAGTAGAGAAAATGACACTGTGTATATTCAAGAGGGAAATGTTTGTGTGTATTTTGGTCAGTATGGTTCATAGTGTGAAAAATATATTTTTTTTTTAAAGTATGCAATTTGTGGCACAATCCTGTCTATTCTGATATTACAGGATATCTATCCATTTAATATCAAATGAGGATTGAATTAGACAATATGTATTGATTACATGCTCAAACAAAATATCAGATAGATTACAGAGCCTATATCCACTGGGTCAATTCATCTTTCCCAGCAATTCTTTTAAATAAAGAAATATAATTGAGATTTCAATATTACCTTGCTTTTATCCGCAGAATCAATGTTATGGAACAATGTACGTAAAAGGCTTTTTGACCCAACTCATGCCAACTCAGATGGCATTCTGGGTTAGTAAGGAATTAATTAGGTATGTGTGTGGAAAAAAGGTTGAGAACCATTGCTCTATACCTTGCACTTTTGTTCTCTGGTAACTCTGATTTTATTCATGCACTACTCAACTGTACTTTGTGAAGATTGACTTGCATGCATCAGTACACAAGACAACAAACGCCTCAGTTCCTGACTCCATCCTTTGCCTCCTCTCTCCCTGCAGGCAGACAAAAACCCATCGATCTCAGTTTTAAAGCAGCTTCCAGTGTTTCCTGTGCTGGTGGTGACAACTCCTCATTCTTGGTGAGGCAGTATTCTTTCGCAATGAACCAAGGTGTAAACTTATTCTTTTCACACTTTGGAGATGATGACCAGTTTATTGTCATGCACAAGGTACTTATAAAGAAAGACTATAATAGTGAATGGAATGAATTAAATTAAGAGGGACTGCCTATGCCATAGGTGCTCTGTGATTACTTAATTAAAAAAAAATAAATTTAGACATGCAGCACAGAAACAGGCCACTTCGGCCCATGAGTCCATGCCGCCCAATTTATACCCAGTTAACCTACACTCCCGTCCATTTTGAATGGTGAGGGGGAAACCGGAGACCCCGGAGGAAACCCACAAAGGTGCTGGGAGAACATACAAATTCCTTACCCCGGACCCAATTGCTGGTGCTGTAAAGGGAATGCACGAACTGCTAGGCCAATTGTGCCATGGTATGGAAGTGGGGAAAAAAGGTAGAGAACCACTGGCATTGATATAGTGAATAGTCAACATTTTGACATCCTTCCTTTACCCTGAACTGCACAGAATACTCCAACATCTTGTACATGACATCCCAGATTTTGTACTCCGTGCTCTGAGTGACGAAGGTAAGCATGTTCTTCACTACCCTGTCTACCTGTGTCGCTAGTTTCAGAAAACCATGTACCTGTAGCCTGAGGTGTCTCTGTTCTACTGGAATAGAGCTGAAAAGTTCAATGTTTTTCTCCCTCGAGCTGCTGCTCCACCTGCTGGGTATTTACAGCATTTTTTTTGAGGTTAAAGCAAACACACTGCGATTTACCCATCATTTAGGCAAGCCATTCTCAACGAGGGCCCTACTTTCTCCCTGGGGAATGAAGCACATTTAAGTTAAAGTTTTGATTTCTTTTTGGCTCGTGTAACATAATTTTTTGTTTCTAATGTAGTTAGTTGGAAAGAAGTATGGAGGAAACCAAAACCTGACTGCTTCACAGAGAATGGGTCCCATAAACTTTGAGTGGAGTTGTTGGGGGAGGGGAGGTGGGGGGGGTGAAGTAGCTGAAAAAAGGTTGAGAATGTCTGATTTAGGTATAAACATTCTGGACTGCTCTAGTGATGGGTCTGCAACTGCATCAAAGCAACCCATTGTGGCAATGAAGTCCTTTATTATTTAAAAAAAAATACAGGATCTGATGTTTTCAGAAAATTGATATTGACAGCAGAGGAATACAATTAAACCAGATCATCAGCAGTTCTCTAAAATGGTTCCAAACCCTTAGAAAGTAATGCCATTTTTTCTCCAAATCACAGATAAAAGACACACTGCACAACAAAAATTTTGTCACAATGGATACAATTATGACACCAAACTGAAAATGGAGTGAGAAATCTTATTTACATTTCAGAAGACATCATTCTCAAAACTCAGAATTCTAAATCATTACCATCTCATATTCACCATGATAATGTACATCTTGAGCCATATTTGTTGTTACACCACAACTTCAATTAGAAATCAGATTCTCCATAATTCTCATTTATCTGAAAATGTTTTTAAATTTTGGATAAATGAGGCTATCCGAAACAAATCAAAAATCCTCATTTAGCCGAAAATTTTTCAGAGCCGATGACTTCACGTGTTGTAAATAAATTCACTCAACGTGAAATTAGAATGATAGTCCTAGTTTCAGGTAACTGCATCCCTCTCTTTTTCCATTTCTTCTTTATCTTCCCCTATTGACTTTTCTCTGAACTGCACAGAATACTCCAACATCTTGTACATGACATCCCAGATTTTGTACTCCGTGCTCTGAGTGACGAAGGTAAGCATGTTCTTCACTACCCTGTCTACCTGTGTCGCTAGTTTCAGAAAACCATGTACCTGTAGCCTGAGGTGTCTCTGTTCTACTGGAATAGAGCTGAAAAGTTCAATGTTTTTCTCCCTCGAGCTGCTGCTCCACCTGCTGGGTATTTCCCTCACAAACTGCGTGCCACTGTCTCTCAGCCACAAGCAGTCGGAAGAATCCCTTATCCTGGCGTCATCAAAGAGAGTGGCCTCCCCCGGCAGTAGCGGGATCATCGAGTTATGTAGGACTGTTCTTTTGTATAGCGCTGAGATAGACTCAAAAGCAGTTTGATAACTTTTAATGTATGTCTGGAAAATAGAGGGAGTGTGAATACTACACTGAACAACATATTTTCTGCAAGATGACTATGACTGCATAAAGTGCTTAAAATATTTTGGGACATCCTGAGCATGAAAATGACAAAATTAAGAAGATAAATGCAAGTTTCTTCCTCCCACCCCCTCCCAACATCTTTGACAAATCTTTCTAGTTCAACAAATAACCAGCTTTGTGGATTACCTGTTTATTTAGGGGGGGAAAAAAAGAGCATTTTGTAAAATGGGAGGCCCAAAAGAAAAGTATACACGTCTTCAAACATCAGCTGCCTGTCGATACTATTTGACTTCACCAGGCTTACTTGAAAACTCCCTTTAAGCACCTCAACTATTTAATAAAGGCAGACCAAGGCCCCATTCTCAGTGTAACTCATCAATGGAAGGTCAAATTCCACAGCACTGAACTAACCAGAGCATCACAACCACATGGAATGCAACATCTGGGGAAAACTGCACCAATAGTTTCTCAAGTTACAAAGGAGGGGCAAGGAATTAGGCTTCTCCAGCAATGCTCTCACCCCCAAGGACAATTAATAAACACTGAATGCAACATGAGAAAGTGTGGCTGGAAATGGGGTGTGACAGGAGATCAAGAGCATGTGCTCACATCTAAGAATACTTTTCTCCAAATTAAGTAGCCTTTAAAGTAGTATGAACCTGTACTCAGTTCAAAGACTGTTGGAAACACCAGAAATACTTCCCATTTTGTGTGTGCACTCCAACTCAACACAAGATATACTGCATTATTCACTCGGACCACCCTAGAAATCATGAGGGTGTCAATATAGTGTGCTGCTGTATTCAATTAAGAATTAATATCTAAACATATTTGTCTATAACTGAGTTAAAAATAAGGAATTCAGACAGGGGAAAATTTTACATTCAACCCCATTTGAGAAGAGCAGAGACGACTCTAAAACTGATGAACGCACAGGAGTCGGAGGCTGCCGGAGCCCTGGAGGTGAAGCCTTGGACATTCAGTAACTCTGGGGAGATTCTCTTTTGCTTCTCTTTCTCTGGCTGTCAGGGGAGCTGGGCAATTTTTACTGATTGTGAATCTTTGTTTGCCTAACAATTAACTAAAGGAAATTTTGTATAATATCACATTTTCTGTTTTATTACAAGACAATAAAATCTTAAATCTTGAAAAAGGCACTTCACAAAAACAGCAAAGCTTGGCACCATTCTCCAACCCCAATTTGTGCAAATTCTTTCTCAAAATAAATAAGTCATATACTTCCCCCTCTATATTGTACACAATCACTCAGATTGAACCCCAACCATTGAACCGTAGAAAATTACAGCACGGAAAACAGGCCATTCAGTCCTTGTCTTTGCCAAAATATCATTCCTCTAGTCCCACTAACCTGCACCCATTCCATAACCCTCCAGACCATGTATCTATCCATTTATTCTTAAAACTTAAAGAGTGAGCCCACATTTACCACATCAGATGGCAGCACATTTCAAACTCCCACCACTCTCTGAGTGAAGAAGTTTCTCCATATGTTCCCCCTAAACCTTTCACTCTAAAGCCATGTCCTCTTGTATTTGTATCTCCCAACCTAAGTGGAAAGAGCCTACTCATATTTACCGTCTATTCCCCTCATAATTTTGTCAATCTCTATCAAATCTCCCCTCATTCTTTTATGCTCCAAGGAATAAAGTCCCAACCAGTATAATCTTTCTCTATAACTCAACTCCTGAAGACCCAGCAACATCCTAACATCCTAGTAGATCTCTGCACTCTTCACTAGTTTGGCGACCAGAAATGCACACAATACTCCAAATTTGCCCTCACCAATGTCTGATACAACCTTACCATAACATCAAATCCCCTATCACTACTGTTCTCCTCCTTTCCCCCTTTCTTTTCTGAGCTGAGAGTCCAATCTCCATACCAGAGATGTGACCACTACAACTTGTATCTAAAAATAAGGCACCAGAGGACATTATGACCAGGGAGAGCAAGATGGCTACTCCAGTGGGTGCCAGAGCAGAAACAGTTACTGTAACCACGATGGCACCTTTTACCAGGTCTGGTACTGATGGCACAGGGCGACTAATAATGTCAGATTCCCATCCATCACCTGATCACCGAGTGGCTCCTGGAAATGGCAGGAAGCTGCTGCAAATATATCCTATTTCCCTCTCACGTTAAAATGTTGGAAACAGAGTTTGATCATGGTCATGGAAGAATCTTGTAACTTTAATTTTAACCATATTTTTTTCTGGAATGTTTCAATCCAAAACAGTGCCAAGCTAGCCCTTTTCATTGCATCTCAGTACAATAAACTAAACCAACTCACTGGTTGTACAAGGAAATATTCCTTGATGAACAATGTTCTGTAATTAATTTCATTCACTCCTCTTCCACTTGTACTGACATCTTTGACAGGTGGATCTGAGAAAATTCAAAGAGCAAGCCTACTCTGAGCTCCAGCCATAGAAATGCCACCCACAGATGGGAGGCAAGGTGGCAGCAGATATTCCCCCTTGTCAAAGCTTTGGTGGGGGGGGGTGGCGGGGGGAAGAAATAAGAGGAGTATTAGTGGAAATGCTATAAATCAAAAATACAAACATAAAATGCTTAAAATACCTAGTAACCTGATTCAAGGCCATCAAGCACAAATGTCAACTCTGCTCCTCTCTCCACTAACTAGCTGGCCGAGTATCAAATAGCAATGGAATAGAGTAGGGAGCCAACACCCTGGACAATTTCAATTCTTCTTCTTCCCATCAAAAGATTAAATTGAAGGTGAAAGAAAATGTTAATTTGGGAATTTCAAATGAAATGGGAAATCCAGTCCCACAACATGGGTGGATGACAATGGTAAAATTCCCCAAACTAATACAGTGCAATTGAGCTGGAAGCTGCCCAGTGACCACTGTAATGGCGTGCATATATCACCCAACTCATTCCAGACTATGCCAGCTTTGTCACTGGAGCTGCAACTGTATTAAACCCAAAAACTACTTTAAAACAGATAAATGCAGGGAAAAAGAGAGAAAAGCATGGAAGAGAAAATGGATCAAGTTAGGCACACAGAGAACAAATGCATAATTGTACTATTTACTTTCAATCCTGCATTAATGCCAAAAATCAAAAATAGATTTCAAAATGCTTCACTTTCCACCTGACAACGTTTACTTTTTTGTAGAGAGACAAGTTGGCAGCAATTTGGATTTTATGTACAAAAGACAATGATCAGAATTTAAGAGAAAGATTCTTCCACATTCCCACACTCACTTTACTAATTATTTGGCCTGCAACCTGCACTATTCCACTTCTGACCTCTTGATCACTTTGGAATTGGTCATTCTGCAACTGAGAGCCATGTCCCAAATTGCACAAATCCCTCTCTCATTCCTTTCGAGGCATGATAGAGGTAGGTAAGTTGTTCCCATTGTTGGGGGGAGGCCAGAACTAGGGGACATAGCCTCAAGATTCAGGGTAATAGATTTAGGATGGAGATGAGGAGGAATTGCTTTTCCCAGAGGATGGTGAATCTATGGAATTCATTGCCCATTACGGCAGCGGAGGCTATCTCAGTTAATATATTTAAGGCAAGGTTGGATAAGATTTTTACATAGTCGGGGAATTAAAGGATATGGGGAAAAGGCAGGTAGGTAGAGATGAGCCTATCATCAGATCACCCACGATCTCACTGAATGGTGGAGCAGGTTCGACAGTCTGAATGGCTTACCCTTGCTCCTACATATGCTCTTAGAATAAGAGGTCTTATTATTCACATGAAATTAAATGTGAACAGGAGAAACTGCTGGGACCCTTTTATCGCTGCTCCATCGAGAGTGTGCTGGCCCACTGCATTCCGACATGGTTTGCCAGCTACTTAGCAACAGACAAGAGGGACCTTCAGATGGTCATCAGTATGGCCCTGAAGATTATCAGCTGTGCACTGCCCTCTTTGGAGGGTTTATACAGATCTCGTTGCCTCAGTAAAGCAACCAAAATCCCAAAAGACCATTACCACCCTGGCCATCATCTGTTTGAATAGTTGGTCTCCAGTAGAAGTTTTAGGTCCAGTAAATCACAAATAGACTTAAAAACAGATTTTACCCCAGAGCTATACATGAACTGAATACCACCAAACATTGTTGTCTTTATATTTTATTGTTTGATGTACATGTGCACCATCGGGATGTGCACTCAATTTTGTTGTACTTGTGCACTAACAATAAAGGTTACCTAATCTAAAATTAGCTGATTTAAATTTCAGATTAGACATGGGACTGTTCTTTTGTATAGCACAGAGATAGACTAGAAAGCAGTTTGATAACTTTTAATGTCTTCCTGGAAAATAGAGGGAGAGTGAATACTATGTTGAATATTTCCTGCAGGATGACTATGACTGCAAATCAAAAGTGGTTAAAAATATTTTGGAACATCCTGAGAATGAAAATGGCAAAATTAGGAAGACAAAAACATTTTTTTTCCCCCTCTCCCAGCACCAGCGATCTGGGTTTGAAGTAAAAACATAATGCTGGAGAAATTCAGCAGGTTATATAGGAAAGATAAAAATTCAGAACTGAAGCTTCAGGCTTGAGCCCTTCATCAAGGTATGGAAAAAAATGTCAGTAGGAGTCCGAATAAAAAGTTAAAATCCAAAAAAAGCAAATACATATGCAGGACAAGTATTTCATCTATACTAATAAATATTGTTTCATGAATACAAGAGACTCTGATGGTCAGTGTGAGCAGTTTCATTGGTCGTTCAGCATTCTCACTGCCTGTGGGAGGAAGCTGTTCCTCAGCCTGTTGGTGCTGGCTCTGATACTCCTGTATCTCTTCCCCAAAGGGAACAGCTGGAAGATGCTGTGTGCAGGGTGGAAAGGGTCCTCAATGATTTTGCAAACCTTCTTCAGACAATGATCCTGGTAGATCATGCCAATGAGAGGCAGGGAGACTCCAGTGATCCTCTTTCCCACTCTTATCGCCCTGTGGATTGCCTCCGGTCCATTTCTCAGCAGCAACCATACCGCACTGTGATATAGCCGGGCAGGACACTCTCAGTAGAGCACTTGTAGAAGGTTGACATGATGGTGGCTGATAGCCTGCCTGCTTCAGTCTTCTCAGGGAGTGCAGTCACTGTTGTGCCTTTCCTGACAAGTGAGAAGATGTTGTTTCCACGACAGGTCACTAGTTAAGTGAACTCAAAGGAGCTTGGCACTCTCCACTACAGAGCTGTCGATGAGCAGTGGAGAATGATCGTTCTTGGTCTCCCTGAAGTCCACGATTAATCTCCTTCATCTTGCCCACGTTGAGACTCAGCTTGTTGTTCTTGAACCATTTCATGAGATTGTCCATGTTGAGACTCAGCATTGACTGTTGAGTCATCTGCAAACTCAATGACCCTGTTGGAGCTGGATCTGGCGATGCAGTCGTGGGTTAGTAGCATGTATAGGAGTGGGCTGACCACACAGCCCTCCCGAGGTGTGCCAGTGCAGCTGGATTAAACCTTAATAATATTTTAATACATATAAATATAAGAAAAAAAAATGGGCCAAGAGAGAAAAGTATGGAAGAGGAAATAAAGCAAGTTAGGCACACATAGAACAAATGCACAACTTACTTTCAATCTTGCACAAACGTCAAACATCAAAATATTTCACTTTCTACCTGACAACATTTACTTTTTGTATCAACACAAGTTGGCAGCAATTTAGATTTTAGATACATAAGAAAATGATCCAAATATTTCAAGAAACATTCTTTCACATGTCCACTATCACTTTACTGATTTTTTGCCCTACAACCTGCACTATTCCACCTCTGACCTCCTGATCCCTTTGGAATTGATCACTCTGCAACTGACAGCCAAGTTTCCCAAATTGCACAACCCACTCTCTCATTCCTTCTTTTTCATCTCATTGAGGATCCCTTCCACAGCATCTATCCAGCCGCTCCCGCCCGGGGGAAGAGAACACAGGAGCGTCGGAGCCAGCACCACCAGGCTGAGGAACAGCTTCTTCCCATGGGCAGTGAGAATGCTGAACGACCAGAGGAACTGCTCACACTCACCCTCCGAGACTCTCATACGTACAATGCAATATTTGTGTATTTATATGTATATATGAGTACTTAGCCTGCATGTATATTGCTTGTCTGAATGTGTGTTATGTCTGGTTGTGTGTCTGCATGTTTTGCACTGAGGACCGGAGAACGTTAGATTGTATTTGAACAACCAGATGACAATAAACTTGATTTGAGAGATGGCTAATAGTCTTTAACCAGCTGCTCTATTTCCTTCATGCAGTCAAAAGCTATGTTTTGAATGGAGGTTTTAGTGAAGAGATTGGGATGTTTTGAACCATGAAGTATGACATTTAACTGCTGTACATTTAATAAGAAGAGATGCAACAGGTTGTCCCGAAGCAGGAATATGTGGCCTTGACACACACAGCTGGAATTCATCAGCCAAACATCTGGAGGCTCTGCAGTGACTGCCAGGGCAGCTCGTCCTTTCAGTCGCCCCTCTCGTGAGGGGGTGAGGGGGCCCGCCCGCCTGCCCGGCCGAAGAGACGTGGCCGCACACCCGGCCACTGGCCCAGCTCCAACCGCGGAGCCCCGACCTCCCCAAGCCCACCTTCCGGGACGACCCCAGCCTGCTCCCCGCCTTCCGTCACCATTGACTGAGCGCCTACCTGCCAAAGTCGGAGCTGCCTCTCGCACCTCAGGATCGGACGGCGGGGTGTGAGGGGAGATTGTCAACTTCAGGCCGTGGCTGCCCAGGTCCGCAGTCGGCCCCAAATGCAAGATCTCGCGAGAGCCTGCCGGCTGATCCTTCGACGGACTCTCCTCTACCGGCTACTCCAGTCTGCGCCTGCGCACGCTTGACCCTCTTCTGCCGGTTACTCTGTTCTGCGCCTGCGCATACTTTGCCGGATGCTCCTCTTACGCTTGCGCACTCTTTTCTAGTTTCCCCATTGCAATTGATGTCTCAGATTACATTTCACGTTGATTGTCAGAGTAGATGCATGAGTCAACATGACATCACATACAACCCTGAGATTCTTTTTCCTGTAAAAAACTGTACACATGTAAACAAACTGCAATACAGAGAGAAAAACCAATAAAGGGCAAAAGTAAGACTTTAAATGAGTCCCTAATTGATTTTGTTGTTGAGGAGGCTGATGGTGGAGGGGTAGCAACTGTTCCTGAACCTGGTGGTGTGAGTCATGTGGCACCAAGGCTTCTTTCCTGATGGCAGCAGTGAAACCAGAGCGTGGTGTGGATCCTTGATGATCACTGCTGCTCTCTGACGGCGGCGTTCCCTGTAGATGTTCTCGGTGGTGGAGAAGGTTTTGCCTGTGTTGTCCTGGGCTGTGTCCACTACCTTTTGCAGGGCTTTGCGCTCAGGGGCATTGATATCCCCACACCAGACCGTGATGCACAGGTCAGCACACTTTCCACCGCCAACGTTTGCCAAGGTTTCTGATGTCATACCTGTCATGATAATGAATATGTATGAGATGTACCGGAAGTCACGTGGTATATGAGAGAGAGATAAGAACACAAGCAGGAGAACAAAGGAAACGGGAGAATAAAGACACTCAGACGTTTACCTGATAAAACTAGTGTTTAATGTTTCATTAACTTCACATTTCGGGCCACAAATGTGACATTGGCGACGAGGATGAAAGAAGCTTGAAGAAAATTAAAGACTAAACAAGGTTACAGACGTTTACAGACAACTTCAAGGTGATAAGAATTTTCTCTGTGACTCAGTACTTTTGGGGCTGGAATATTTCCTCATGGCTGGTGCAGACAGTGACTTTCTAACACATAGTGGAATTGCTCATTTTGACCCAACGGGTGATGCAAGTACTGTAAGTGTGAAGTGGAAGGCATGGCTGGAAGAATTTGAATCCTACGCCGACAGTCGTGGCCTATTTCTAGATACCGGTACAGTTGAACAAAAAGCACAGAGAAGGGCGTTACTTCTTTTCACTGCTGGACCTGCAGTTCGGGCAACATTTAAAACACTTTTAAATACTGGAAGGAAGGATGAGTACCAGAAAGCGGTAGATGCATTAAATGCACACTATGTAGTGACACCGAATGCTACATTTCAACGCCATTTGTTTCGGAGAACGAGACAAGAAGATGGCCAGACAATTGCTCAGTACGTGACGAGACTATGCCAGCTAGCTGTTGGATGCAATTACATGCCAGCTGATTTGGACAACCAATTATTGGATCAAGTCGTACAGCACTGCAGATCAGATAAACTCAGAAGACGTCTACTGGAAAGAGGGAGTGAGTTGGAACTCACCGATGCTTTAACCATTGCTGCTGCATTAGAGGCTGTTGAAGGGCAATTTCATACCATGACCCTGAAAGACAACTCAAGCCAGCAAATTAAGAGGCTTTCACATCGCCAAAATCAGCCAAGATATACGCCGACACAGGACGTGGAGTGTTATCGATGTGGAAACCGAGGTCAATTTGGAAAAGACCCATATTGCCCGGCCAAAGGCTAAGTTTGCAGAAAGTGTGGAGGTAAGGACCACTTTGCAAAGAAGTGCAAAAGCAAGTCCAATGCAGACCAGAAGAGGAAGAGTACAACTTCCAAAGGCAAAGCCTGGGGGAAAGGAAAGTATCCTGGAAAGAAAGATACCATTCGCCAGATAGATGGTGACGATGATGATACCCAGGAGGAACAGAGTTGTTACCAATTTACGTTGAATGAAGTACATCATGAGAAGGTCCCAGTGATCATTGGTGGAGTGACAGTGCAGGTCATTGTAGACTCAGGCAGTGACAGTAATGTGATTGATCGACATTTATGGGAGAAGTTGAAAAGGAAAAAGATCATCTGTACCTCAAAGAAGTGTTCCAAGAAACTGTATCCATACACAGCAACCAAGCCATTGCAGACCATTGGATGTTTTACTGCAACTGTTGAAGCTGGAGATAAGTGCACCGAAGCAGAGTTTATGGTCATAGAAGAGAGGGGAGAACCATTGTTGAGTAGAAGCACAGCGCAAGACCTGGCAATACTTCATATTGGAGCTTGTGTCAATTCAATTCAGTCATACGAGGATATGAAGCAAGAATTCCCCACAGTCTTCCAAGGAGTAGGAAAGCTGAAAGGTCGACAATTGAAGCTAGCGGTAGATGAAACGGTCAAACCCAAGGCACAACCAATGCGCCGAACTCCGTTTGGACTTCGTGGGAAAGTTGAAGCCAAAATTAAAGAATTGATCGAACAAGACATTATTGAACCTGTGGAACATTCGACGCAATGGGTCAGCCCAGTAGTGATTGTGCCCAAACCAAAGGGTGACATAAGACTATGTGTTGACATGAGAATGGCCAATGAAGCTATAATTAGAGAACGACATCCTATACGGAGGAAATACTTCAAGAACTAACTACCAGCAAGGTATTCTCAAAAATTGATCTGAAATGGGGCTATCATCAATTAGAGCTGGATCCAGGTTCCCGAGATGTGACAACATTTGTGACTCACTGTGGATTGTATCGTTACAAGAGACTATCATTTGGAATTAATGCAGCTTCGGAGATCTACCAGTATGAAATCCATTGAGTGATTCAAGGCATTCCTGGAGTTGCCAACATTTCTGACGACATCATAGTCCATGCACCAATGAAGGAAGAGCATGACAGACGGTTGAGGCGTGTACTATCTAGACTACAGGAGGCAGGCCTTACCGTGAATGGAAACAAGTGCCAGTTCGGTGTGTCAGAAATGGACTTCATGGGACACAGACTTACATGGAAAGGACTAAACCCTGCAGAGGCCAAGGTGAAAGCTATTGCAGAGGCACGTGCACCTCAGAACGCAACAGAGGTGAGGAGTTTCCTAGGATTGGTCAATTTTTGTGCAAAGTTCATTCCTAATTTCGCTACAGTGGCAGAACCACTAAGGAAACTAACCAGGAAAGGTGTACCATTTCATTTTGGATCTGAGCAGAAGAAAGTGTTCACAGCGCTGAAGCAAAGCCTTACAGATGCAAAAACTCTTGGATATTATGATCCGGCGGCATCAACCAAAGTCATAGCGGATCCCAGCCCAGTTGGTTTAGGAGCCGAGTTGGTCCAGATGCATGATGGAGGACCAAGAATCATTGCCTATGTCAGCAGATTGTTATCTGATGTGGAAAGAAGATACTCTCAGACAGAGAAAGAAGCACTCGGACTTGTATGGGCCTGTGAGAGGTTCCATGCATATTTATACGGCATTGAATTTGAACTCATCACAGATCATAAGCCATTAGAGGTGATCTATGCACCTAGATCCAAACCATGTGCCAGAATAGGGAGATGGGTACTCAGACTACAACCCTACAAATATAAAGTAATCCACATTGCAGGGAAAGCAAACATTGCTGATCCGCTGTCCAGATTGGTGAAGGATGGATGTCCACATTCCAAGTCAGAATTGGGAACAGAAACAGAGAGCTTTGTACGCTTTGTAGCTATTCAGGCGACACCGAAAGCTGTGACTACGAAGGAAGTCGAGAGAGAATCCGAACGTGATCCAGAACTCATGGAAGTAAGAGAATGCATACAGAGTGGACAATGGGACAAGTGTACTCACAAGGCTTACATTCCCATTAGAGACGAACTTTGTTGCATCGGACAGTGTGTATTGAGAGGTTGCAGATTGGTGATTCCGCAAAGATTGAGACCGAAGATCGTATCCTTAGCACATGAAGGACACCTAGGTATTGTTGGTACCAAGCAAAACCTCAGGACCAAGGTATGGTGGCCAAGTTGTGATAAAGACGCAGAGAAATTTGTTAAAACTTGTCACGGATGTCAAATCACAAGTAGAAGTAATCCGCCAGAACCGATCCGGAGTACGCAACTTCCGACAGGACCATGGATCGACGTAGCTGTTGATTTTCTTAGTCCTTTACCGACGGGTGAATCAATTATGGTAGTGATAGATTACTACAGCAGATACTATGAGTACGTGGTGTTGAAGTCCACAACCACTAAAAAAACAATACAAGTGTTAGCAGAGATATTCGCAAGATATGGATTACCTGTTACATTATACTCTGACAATGGTCCACAATTCATTTCAGAGACATTTACAGAATACATGAGTACCACAGGTATCCACCATCATAAAGTAACTCCGAAATGGCCGCAAGCCAACGGAGAAGTAGAGAGACAAAATCAGTCCATTGAAAAACGATTGAGGATTGCACACGCAGAAGGACAAAATTGGCGAGAAGCATTGCTATCTTATGTGGCTGTCTATCGAGCAACGCCTCATGCAACCACTGGAAAAAGTCCTGCAGAAGCATTTTTTGGGAGAAAAATCCGCACAAAAATGCCAGAAATAAAGGAAATCCGAGACGACCAGGAGATGAGGGACCACGATGCTGAAAAGAAAGGTGCAGCAAAGCTGTACACAGATTCGAAACGTGGAGCCAAGTACTCAGACATCATGCCAGGAGATAATGTTCTAGTGAGGCATGAAACTGGTGGTAAGCTAGACACACCTTATTACCATCAACCCTATACTGTCGTATCCAGAAGTGGCAGTATGGTGACAGTCAAGTTTCCGAATGGAGTCCTGTATAAGAGAAATGTCTCAGATGTAAAAAGGTACCAGTCCAGAGATACATCGAGCGAAGAGGTTGAAAGGCCAATACGAGATGCTGAAACTGAGAGACCTGATGATGTTCCAGAGGCAGTTACCAGCACTCCTGATGAAGTGACTAGAGCGCCAGAAACACCCGAAGCCGTGGCGAGCAGTATGTCCGACGCTGAGAGTGAACCGAGAAGCGACGACAATATCGCAGGCAGGCCGAAACGAAACCGGAAAGTGCCCAAATGATACGAAGACTTTGTGCCATAGTTTTAATAAGAACTTTGTGACAGTATTTTAATCTTATATCATAAAGTGCATGTATGAATGCTGTAGGAAGTAAATTTTATGTAGTTGAGTTATAGTATTACCATTAGTTACGATGTTTGTATGTTTCCGAGGGATATTGGTAAGTGAAGGTAAAGTTTATTTCTGATTAAAGGAGGGATGTCATGATAATGAATATGTATGAGATGTACCGGAAGTCACGTGGTATGAGAGAGAGATAAGAACACAAGCAGGAGAACAAAGGAAACTGGAGAATAAAGACACTCAGACGTTTACCTGATAAAACTAGTGTTTAATGTTTCATTAACTTCACATTTCGGGCCACAAATGTGACAATACCAAACCTCTGCAAACCCCTGTCTGTTGTCCTTAAGATTCCAGGTTGAATTCAACAATCGCACAATTTCTGGTTGGTATTAGAAATGGACAATTGTTTTTTTTTTTTGTTTTTTTTTAAATTTTTTTTTCACACCATAAATCACATTAGCCATGCTACACACTTTTTCTTTTTCACACATATACAGTGACTTTTTCTCCCCCCCCCTCCCTCCTCCCAAGCCACCCCCCCAACCACCCCCCCCCCTCCCATCCATTTTAGGTATACAATCTAGGTTACATTAAACCAGTCAGATAATGTTGTCATTCAACAAAAATACACCAGAAATTCTACTGAGTCCATTCTTTTCTTTCCTTCTCCTTCCATCAACTTAGGTAATGATTGTCCCCGCTAGGTTTTCGCTATTGTATTTAATGTAAGGCTCCCATATTTGTTCGAATATTTCAATATTATTTCTTAAACTATATGTAATTTTTGATAATGGAATACATTTATTCATTTCTATATACCATTGTTGTATTTTCAGATTATCTTCCAATTTCCAGGTTGACATAATACATTTTTTTGCTACGGCTAGGGCTATCTTAACAAATCTTTTTTGTGCATCCTCCAAATCAATTCCAAATTCTTTGTTTTTTATGTTACTTAGAAGAAAGATCTCTGGATTCTTTGGTATATTGTTTTCTGTTATTTTATTTAATATCTGATTGAGATCTTCCCAAAATTTTTCTACTTTCTCACATGTCCAGATTACATGAATTGTTGTTCCCATTTCTTTTTTACATCGAAAACATCTATCAGATACTGTTGGGTCCCATTTATTTAACTTTTGAGGTGTAATGTATAGTCTGTGTAGCCAGTTATATTGTATCATACGTAGCCTCGTATTTATTGTATTTCTCATCGTTCCAGAACATAATTTCTCCCATGTTTCCTTTTTTATCTTTATATTTAAATCTTGTTCCCATTTTTGTTTAGTTTTACCATTTGTTTCCTCATTCTCTTTTTCTTGCAGTTTAATATACATATTTGTTATAAATCTTTTGATTAACATTGTATCTGTAATCACATATTCAACGTTACTTCCCTCTGGCAAACGCAAATTGCTTCCTAATTTATCTTTCAAGTAGGATCTCAGTTGGTAATATGCCAGCGCTGTATCTCCAGTTATCCATCCTCAACATCCATTGGAGCGCTCACACCCCTAACGTCGAGGTACTCGAGATGGCAGAGGTCGACAGCATCGAGTCCACGCTGCTGAAGATCCAGCTGCGCTGGATGGGTCACGTCTCCAGAATGGAGGACCATCGCCTTCCCAAGATCGTATTATATGGCGAGCTCTCCACTGGCCACCGTGACAGAGGTGCACCAAAGAAAAGGTACAAGGACTGCCTAAAGAAATCTCTTGGTGCCTGCCACATTGACCACCGCCAGTGGGCTGATAACGCCTCAAACCGTGCATCTTGGCGCCTCACAGTTTGGCGGGCAGCAGCCTCCTTTGAAGAAGACCGCAGAGCCCACCTCACTGACAAAAGGCAAAGGAGGAAAAACCCAACACCCAACCCCAACCAACCAATTTTCCCTTGCAACCGCTGCAATCGTGTCTGCCTGTCCCGCATCGGACTGGTCAGCCACAAACGAGCCTGCAGCTGACGTGGACTTTTTACCCCCTCCATAAATCTTCGTCCGCGAAGCCAAGCCAAAGAAGATCTCCAGTTATATTGTACTTATCTCTCATTTGTTCAAAGGATAAGAATCTACTTCCTGAAAAACAATTCTCTATTCTTTTAATCCCTTTTTTTTCCCATTCTCTAAAGGAAAGGTTATCTATTGTAAAAGGGAGTAACTTATTTTGCGTCAATATTAGTTTTGGTAATTGATAATTTGTTTTATTTCTTTCTACATGAATCTTCTTCCAAATATTGAAGAGATGATGTAATACTGGAGAAGTTCTATGTTGTACCAATTTTTCATCCCATTTATATAATATGTGTTCAGGTATCTTTTCGCCTATTTTATCTAATTCTAATCTCGTCCAGTCTGGTTTTTCCCTTGTTTGATAAAAATCTGATAGGTATCTTAATTGTGCGGCTCTATAATAATTTTTAAAGTTTCGCAATTGTAAGCCTCCTTGTTTATACCCTTCTGTTAATTTATCCAGTGCTATCCTCGGTTTCCCCCCTCTCAATAAAAATTTCCTTATTATTTTCTTTAACTCTTTGAAGAATTTTTCTGTCAGTTGTATTGGCAATGCCTGAAATGTATAATATCCTTGGAAAAATGTTCATTTTAATACAGTTTATCCTTCCTATTAGTGTTAGTGGTAGATCTTTCCAATGCTCTAAATCGTCCTGTAATTTTTTCATTAGTGGATAATAATTGAGTTTGTATAATTGGCCGAGATTTTTGTTTATTTGTACACCTAGGTATCTTATTGCCTGCATTTGCCATCTAAATGGAGATTCCTTCTTAAATTTTGAGAAATCCGCATTATTCATAGGCATTGCTTCACTTTTATTTACGTTTATCTTGTAACCCGACACTTCTCCATATTCCTTCAATTTCTTATATAATTCTTTTATTGATAGTTCTGGTTCTGTTAAGTACACTATAACATCGTCCGCAAATAGACTGATTTTATATTCCTTGTCTTTTATTTTTATTCCTTTTATATTATTATCTATTCTTATCAATTCTGCTAGTGGTTCTATAGCTAACGCAAACAATAAAGGTGATAGTGGGCATCCCTGCCGTGTTGACCTGCTTAAGTTAAATTGTTTTGATACATGTCCATTTACTGTCACTTTCGCTAACGGTCCCTTATATAATGCTTTAATCCAATTACTATACTTCTCTGGTAAACTGAATTTTTGCAATACTTTGAACAAATAATTCCATTCTACTCTGTCGAAGGCCTTCTCTGCGTCTAAAGCAACTGCTACTGCAGGTGCTTTATTTCCTTCTACTGCATGAATTAAGTTAATAAATTTACAAATATTGTCTGTTGTGCGTCTTTTTTTGATAAATCCAGTTTGGTCTAAATTTACCATTTTCGGTACCTGCTCTGCTAATCTGTTTGCTAATAGTTTAGCTATTATCTTATAAGCTGTGTTTAGTAAAGATATTGGTCTATATGACGCTGCTGAGAGTGGATCTTTCCCTTGTTTTAGTATTACTGTAATTATTGCTGTTTTACATGAATCTGGTAAGCTTTGTGTTTCATCAATCTGGTTGATTACATCCAGGAGGGGCGGAATTAATAAGTCTTTAAATGTTTTGTAGAATTCTATTGGGAGTCCATCCTCTCCTGGTGTCTTATTATTTGGTAATTTTTTTATTATCTCTTGTATTTCTACTGTTCCAAATGGTTCTGTTAATTTATTTTGTTCCTCTATTTGTAGTTTTGGTAGTTCAATTTTAGTCAAAAATTCATCTATTTTCCCTTCTTTCCCTTCGTTTTCAGTTCGGTATAATTGTTCATAGAATTCTCTAAAGTTTTCCTTAATTTCTTTTGGATTATATGTAATTTGTTTGTCTTTTTTCCTTGATGCCAATACCATTTTCTTAGCTTGTTCTGTCTTAAGCTGCCATGCTAGGATTTTGTGCGTTTTTTCACCCAGTTCATAATATTTCTGTTTTGTCTTCATTATATTCTTCTCTACCTTATATGTTTGTAATGTTTCATATTTTATTTTTTTATCCGCCAATTCTCTTCTTTTAGTTGTATCTTCCTTCATTGCTAATTCTTTTTCTATATTTACTATTTCCCTTTCCAACTGCTCTGTTTCCTGATTATAGTCCTTCTTCATCTTGGTTACATAACTTATTATTTGCCCTCTAATGAATGCTTTCATTGCATCCCATAGTATAAACTTATCTTCCACTGATTCCGTATTTATTTCAAAATACATTTTTAATTGTTTTTCAATAAATTCTCTAAAATCCTGCCTTTTAAGTAGCATGGGGTTTAATCTCCATCTATACATTCTTGGAGGGATGTCCTCTAGCTTTACTGTCAATATTAAGGGTGAATGGTCCGATAGTATTCTAGCTTTATATTCTGTTTTTTTTACTCTATCTTGTATACTAGCTGATAACAAAAATAGGTCTATTCTTGAGTATGTTTTATGTCTCGCCGAGTAATATGAATATTCCTTTTCTTTTGGGTTTTGTTTCCTCCATATATCCAAAAGTTGCATTTCTTGCATTGATTTAATTATAAATTTGGTTACTTTGTTCTTTCTGTTAATTTTTTTCCCAGTTTTATCCATATTTGAATCCAAATTCAGGTTGAAATCCCCTCCTATTAGTATGTTCCCTTGCGTATTAGCTACCTTCAAAAAGATATCTTGCATAAACTTTTGATCTTCTTCGTTAGGTGAATATACATTAAGTAGATTCCAAAACTCCGAATATATCTGACATTTTATCATTACATATCTCCCTGCTGGATCTATTATTTCCTCTTCTATTTTAAATGGCACATTTTTACTAATTAATATAGCCACTCCTCTTGCTTTTGAATTATACGATGCTGCTGTTACATGTCCTACCCAATCTCTCTTTAATTTCTTGTGCTCCAATTCAGTTAAGTGTGTTTCTTGGACAAATGCTATATCAATTTTTTCTTTTTTCAGTAAATTTAGCAGTTTCTTCCTTTTAATTTGGTTATGTATTCCATTAATATTTAAAGTCATATAGTTCAACGTAGCCATTTTATACTTTGTTTATCTTCCCTTTCCGTTTTTCCATCATTACCTTTCCTCCTTTTCCATTTCTGTTTTCTTATTTTAAACCCTTTATAAGACAACATTCCTAAAACATCAAACATTTTCCTTATTCTCCTATTTATAACTTCTTTAGCCCCAATCTCCCCTTCCCCTCCTGAGTTGTCCTTTATCCCTTGTCGGACAACCACATCTCCCCTCTCCATTTGGGTTTGCGAATTCACTCGCAAGCGTCAACTGATTTTGCAGTGACCGCTATTCCCCCCCCACCCAGCCCCCCCCCCAGAAAAGATTTCACTTTTCATATGTAACAAAGGTCACTCTTTTAATTCCCTCCTTATTCTCTCTATTCCATTACCTTCCCTTATTAATTCTTGTCTATACTATCTATATTTTCCTCTAAGTACCGATACATTCACGTATGCACATTATATCTATACACTCTTATACCTCTTTACCCACATACATATCAATCGTGATCATTTTTACTCTCATTACACGTCTTCATCTCTCCGTCTATTTTGTAGTTGTTCTGCAAATTTTCGTGCTTCTTCTGGATCCGAGAATAGTCTGTTTTGTTTTCCTGGAATAAATATTTTCAATACCGCTGGATGCTTTAGTATAAATTTATACCCTTTCTTCCATAAAATCGCCTTTGCTGTATTGAACTCCTTTCTCTTCTTTAGGAGTTCAAAACTTATATCTGGATAAATGAAGATTTTTTGCCCTTTATACTCCAGTGGCTTGTTGCCCTCTCTTACTTTTTCCATTGTCTTCTCCAGTATCTTTTCTCTTGTAGTATATCTTAGGAATTTTACTAAAATAGATCTTGGTTTTTGTTGTGGTTGTGGTTTAAAGGCCAATGCTCTATGTGCCCTTTCTATTTCCATTTCTTGCTGTAGTTCTGGACATCCTAGGATCCTAGGGATCCAATCTTTTATAAACTCCCTCATATTCTTGCCTTCTTCATCTTCCTTAAGGCCCACTATCTTTATGTTATTTCTTCTGTTATAATTTTCCATTATATCTATTTTCTGAGCTAACAGCTCTTGTGTCTCTTTAACTTTTTTATTAGATTCCTCTAATTTCTTTTTTAAGTCCTCTACCTCCATTTCTGCTGCTACTGCCCGCTCTTCCATCTTGTCCATTTTCTTTCCCATTTCTGTTCAGGTCATATCTATTTTGTTCATTTTCTCTTCTGTGTTGTTTATTCTTCTTCTTAAATCATTAAATTCCTGTGTCTGCCATTCTTTAAATGACTCCATGTATCCTCTAACAAGAGAAAGTATATCCTTTATCTTGCCTTTCCCTTCTTCTTCTATTTCACTGTACTCTTCCTCTTCTTCTTCCTCTGGGTTGGCCATCTGTTGTTTCTTTGTTGCCCTTTTCTTCTCTTCTTTCTTGTTTCCATTGTCTTCTGTGTTCTCTTCTTGCTGCAGGTGTTCTGCAGCTGTCGTTGTCGGCTGTGGAGCGACTCCCCAGCTGGTCCCCCCTCCCGTCGGTGTGTTTTTTTTCATGCGCGGTTGCGCACTTTTACTCGGCTCAGTGAGCCATTTTTGTAGTCCAATTTCTACCGACCTGAGGGAGCGGGTTTCTCTCTCCACAGCGGGCCTCTTCGAACAGGTAAGGCCTTCTCCTTCTTCCTCCGTTGTCTTCTCTTCCTCTCTTCTTACCGTTGATTTTGATTTTTCTTTTTTTGTCGCCATCTTCTTTCCACCTTTATACTCACTTTTCTTTAACTTTTATTTCTGTGCCTTTGTGTTTTCCTTTGTTTTTCCCGACTTTTCTGGAGAGGGCTGGAGTTCACCGTCCGGCCACTACTCCATCACGTGACTCCTCCCGAAATGGACAATTGTGAGGAAAAGATCATGTCTCTGAAATATTATCTCGCTCTCCACTGATACAGACAAATGAGTGCATGAAGAGTTTATTGTCATTTAAGACCAAAATATATGGGAGCAGAAGAAGGTCATTCAGCTCATCAAGTCTATTCCACCATTCCATCTTGAGCCGATCCATTCTCCCACTCAGCCCCAATCCCCTCCCTTCTCCCCATAACTTTTGTTACCCTGACTATTCAGATACCTATCAATTTCTGTCCTAATGACTTGGCCTCCACAACTGCCTATGGCAGCAAATTCCAGAGATTTACCACTCTTGGGCTAAAGAAATTCCTCTGCAACTCTATTTTAAATGGGTGCCCTTCAGACCTGAAGTTGTGCCCTCTTGTCCTTGACTCCCCTACCACAGGAAACAACTTTGACATATTTACTTTGTCCAGACATAAGCATAATGTACAGATACAATGAAAGTAACAGCACATTAACTACATTAACTACATTAATTACATTAACAACAATTTAATATAGTTGACACATCAGAGACGGCAAAGAGTAAAAAAAAATAAATCTAAAAGGAAGAGAAAATAAATTTGACTTCTCTCAGAAGGTGGTGAGAGTGCCAACGGAGGTGATGGCTGCGGGTTCGATTACAATATTTAAGGAAAATTTGGATGGGAGGGTACGGTCTGGACACAGGTCGAAAAGGCCTCAAAATGACTTCTCTGCATAACCTGATACTCGACTTGTTTTTCTTGCACTCACTGTAGCAGTGGGTATTTATTATCTATAATTTATATTTATTACCTATTTTCATACTGGGCTAATTCAAGGTACATTATTATACAGGTGCACGATCCTTTTTCCGGACATCTAAAATCAGGAAAGCTGCAAAATCCGGCAAGTGGGGAGAGAGATGGCAGTGCGAGTTGGGCAGGCAAGAGACTGGCAGCGCGAGTCGGGTGGGCCAGGTGGGTGAGACTGGCAACGCGAGTCAGATGGGCGAGGGAGAGGGAGACAGCAGCGTGACTGGAAGGGGTGAGGGTGTATACAGCAGCACAATTCGGGTGGCCTTAATTCTGGCTTTCCGAAATCCGGAAAAATCTGAAATTCGGAACACACTGCCCCCCCAAGGGTTCTGGATAAAGGATTGTGTACCTGTATTTGTTTTTTTTAACAAGAAGTAGCTATTTGGCTGCAGCAAGTAAGGATGCTGGTGCGGATGTACGTTGTACTTATGTATATGTTAATGAACTCATTACCTTTTTACTATTTCTGATGAAGACCATTAACCTGAAGCTAGTTCCGTTCACACAAACGCTGGAGGAATTTGCAGCGTCCAGAGGAGGTAAAGCTAAGGCACCTTGGTGTGCTGTTAGACAGAATCAGACACACACAAGGTAAAGACTGAACAACAGGCTTTAATCCACAAAAACCTTCACAGAGCCAGGCTGGCTGTGGCTACAGCAACTCAGTGTGAGGCCTCGGGAGGCCGGCACAGGCTTATATCCTGGAGGGTGATTGACACCTGACTGGGTGGAGCTTGATCCATTCAGGCTGACTGATGGGCAGGCGGCCAGGTGTTGTCTTGTCCCCTTACACTTCTGCAAGTACAGAGGTTGCCCCCTGCAGTAGGCTGGTGGTGTACCACCACATTGCTCAGGCCCGAAACGTCGGCAATATACCTTTACCTCCTCTGGACGCGGCGAGACTGGCTGATTTCCTCTAGCATTTCTGTATTTTTACTAAAATCGCAGCGTCTGTAGACTGTGTTTCACCCCAGAAACTGTTCTTGAACCGCGAGCTGCTGGTCTTCAGGCTTCTGGAGAGGTAGTAGTCAGAAAAGGGTGATGAGGGTCCTTTATCAGGCTGAGGCAGCGCCTCACACGGATGCTTTTTATGGACTGGAAGTCGGAGCTTGCGATGAGTCTGACCTCCTGGAGTCTTCTGCATTCCTGGGCAGTCGAATTCCCAAACTAGGTCATGCTGGTAACCGTCCGTATACTTTCCAAGAAGTTTTGAATTTAATTTAGACAAACAACACGGTAACAGGCCCTTCTGGCCCAAGGCCTGTGCCATCCAAATACCCCAATTTACCTACGACCCTGGTACTTTTTTAAAGGTGGGAGCATTAGGGAAAACCTATGCAGACAAAGGGAAAATGCATAAACTCCTTACAGACAGCGCGGGATTCAAACCTGGGTCACTGTCCCTGAAATAGTGTTGTGCTAACTGCTAAACTAACAGTGCCGACACCAAATCTCCTCAGGCTCCTTTGATATTATCTTTTTTTCTGTCTTGGTGAATTGAGATCATTGATATGATTCTAGTTGGTGTATATTACATACTTGTGTGGCTGCAGCCTGCAGCAAGTAAGAATATCTGCACATTGAACTTGTGTATAAGACAATAAACTCTTCATTCACAAAAAACTATCTGGCTGTTTATTCTGAGCTTCACCAGGAGAGGCCACTGGTGACACACGAACAACTTGTGTAAAGTCCTGGTCCGTAAAAAACGCCAAAGATGCAGGAGGTGAGGACGAGAACTTCCATCAGGGTAGAGACATCCCTCGATGAGATTTCACAGTGGAGTGAAACACCAAAGTCTGCAGATGCTGTTATTGTAATAAATGCGTTGAAGAAGGGCTCAGGGCCGAAATGGCAGTAATATATCTTTACCTCCTATCGGCACTATGAGAGTAGCTGAGTTCCTCCAAAATTTCTGCGGTTTTACTTTTCTCACACTGATGTGCATAGAGTCACTTGTTTGCATTGACAATGACACCCTCTCAGATTGACACACTGGCTAATGCTGGTGGATAGTGCAGCGTGGGCTTTGAGAGTATACTTCTTAATACCTTAATATTTTAAAGTGTTAACTTCTTCTCTAACTTATAGCTATGTAAATATGCTCCATGGTCCTGGAGAAATGCTATCTTGTCCTACCGTGCGAGCATGGTATGAATGATAAAACTGACTTAACTTGAAGTATGGAGCTTTCTTTCAAACACACTTCTTTTGATGTCAGCTTTTAGAGAGATTTCTCCTCACTGGTGTATTCACACAACTTCCCCCCCCCCACCAGATTTTAGGGTTATAGAACTGATTTTCTAGATGATAGACCAGCAGTCCTGCCTTCTCAGAGATTGCTGCTTCCACCCTGCCCTTCACAAGGGACAGGTTTTGTTCAGGTCAAATATCACTGCTTTTTACTCTGCCTTTTCACCAAGGACAGGTTTTCTTCCGTTCCCTGTGCTCTGTGCTCTTTTCCTCCAAAACAATGTCCTCCCACCTTCTTCATCCTGCGTCTCTTCCCATGTGACTCACTCAAATGGATCTGGGCTTTGCAGCCCTGCGAACACAAGGCTGAATGTTCCCTTAATGCACACACTGTCCTGACATCCATAGTCATCCATCTTAATACCATTATTAGCTTATCTGCTAGAATCAGCATTTCCAAACTAACAACTTCACAAGATAAGATAAAGGCCATTCGGTCCATCGAATCTGCTCTTGTTCTTGCTTTCTCTTAGTGTCATAGTGTTTGTCAAATGTGCTGTGGTGTGTGTACCCCTGTAACCAAGCCCACTACATAGCCTAGGATATATAATTCTACGTTACTTCAAATATCAGCAACCCATCCATTACACTTTACCACCCTAACGTAAATCATAAACCACTAAAAGATCTGTCTACACCAGCCATTCTCTTTTTTTTAAATTTTTAAATTTTTCACACTGTGAACCATATCAACCAAAATATATACAAACGTTTCTCATTAAATATACCCGGTGGCATTTTCTCCTTTTTTTCCCCCCTACCTTCCCTCCCCCCTTCCCACCCCCCTACAAGCCCATTAAACATTCAACATATACAATGCAATAAAACCATTAAACAATGTCATCACACAATGAAAAATAAACAAGAAAAATGTGTGATCTACTTTTACACACTGGATCAAGTCGTTTTGTCTTATCATTTTAGGGGTGGAGGTCCAAGGCAAGCCAAATTTGTTCAAATATGTGACTTTATTTTTTAAATTATATGTTATTTTTTCCATTGCTGTACTCACAGGCACTCTTCTGATTTCTAAGTTGACATTATACATTTTTTTGCTTCGGCTAAGGCTATCATAATAAATCTTTTTTGCGCTTCATCCAGTTTGAGGCCTAATTCCTTACTTCTTATATTACTTAGAAGAAAGATCTCTGGATTTTTTAGTATATTATTTTTTGTGATTTTATTTATTATCTGATTTATATCTTCCCAAAACATTTTCACTTTCTCACATGCCCAAATTGCATGTACTGTTGTTCCCGTTTCCTTACAGCGAAAACATCTATCAGATAATGTTGGATCCCATTTATTTATCTTTCGGGGCATGATATATAATCTGTGTAACCAATTATACTGTATCATGAGTAACCTTGTGTTTATTATATTCTTCATAGTTCCAGAACATAACTTTTCCCATGTTTCATTTTTAATCTTTATGTTTAAATCCTTTTTCCACTTTTGTTTGGGTTTATAGCTTATTTCATAATTTTCCTTCTCTTGCAGCTTGATGTACATGTTCGTTATAAATCATTTAATTATCATTGTGTCTGTAATCACATATTCAAAGCTGCTTCCTTCTGGTAATCTCAGTCTGTTTCCCAATTTATCCTTTAAATAAGCTTTCAGTTGATGATATACAAACATTGTACCATGAGTTATTTCATATTTGTACTTCAACTGTTCAAATGTTAATAAATTATTTCCCAAAAAACAATTTTCTATTCTTTTAATTCCTTTTCTCTCCCATTCTCTAAAGGAAAGGTTATCTGTTTTGAAAGGGATTAGCTGATTTTGCATCAATAATAATTTTGGAATTTGGTAATTTGTTTTTTTTTCCTTTCTAAGTGAATCTTCTTCCATATATTGAGTAAATGATGCAGTACTGGTGAGCTTTTATATTGCACCAACTTTTCATCCCACTTATAAAGTATATGTTCTGGTACCTTCTCCCCTATTTTATCTAGTTCTACCTTAGTCCAGTCTGGTTTTTCCCTTGTCTGGTAAAAATCTGATAAATATATTAATTGTGCTGTTATATAATAATTTCTAAAATTTGGTAACTGCAAACCACCTTGGTTATACCTCTGTTAATTTATCTAACGCTATCCTCGGTTTTCCTCCTTTCCACAAGAATTTCCTTATTATTCTCTTTAGTTCATTGAAAAATTTCTCTGTTAAGGGAATTGGTAACGATTGAAATAAACATTGTAACCTTGGGAAAACTTTCATTTTAATGCAATTTACCCTCCTTATCAACATTAGTGATAATTCTTTCCAATGTTCTAAGTCTTCCTGCAATTTCTTTATTAATGGCTGATAATTTAATTTGTACAGGTGGCTTGTTATTATCTAACCCAATACCTAGGTATCCAGGCCAAACATTTTGGCAGTTTCCGCAAAGCAGGACGTCAAGCGCTGAAGAGCTGAAGAGCTGGCTCTTCAGCCTGAAGAAAACTGAGGTCCTCCATCAGCCAGCTCGCCACCATGACTACCAGCCCCCCCCCCCCCCCCACATCTCCATTGGGCACACAAAACTCAAAACGGTCAACCAGTTTACCTATCTCGGCTGCACCATTTCATCAGATGCAAGGATCGACAATGAGATAGACAACAGACTCGCCAAGGCAAATAGCGCCTTTGGAAGACTACACAAAAGAGTCTGGAAAAACAACCAACTGAAAAACCTCACAAAGATAAGCGTATACAGAGCCGCTGTCATACCCACACTCCTGTTCGGCTCCGAATCATGGGTCCTCTACCGGCATCACCTACGGCTCCTAGAACGCTTCCACCAGCGTTGTCTCCGCTCCATCCTCAACATCCATTGGAGCGCTTTCATCCCTAACGTCGAAGTACTCGAGATGGCAGAGGTCGACAGCATCGAGTCCACGCTGCTGAAGATCCAGCTGCGCTGGGTGGGTCACGTCTCCAGAATGGAGGACCATCGCCTTCCCAAGATTGTGTTATATGGCGAGTTCTCCACTGGCCACCGTGACAGAGGTGCACCAAAGAAAAGGTACAAGGACTGCCTAAAGAAATCTCTTGGTGCCTGCCACATTGACCACCGCCAGTGGGCTGATATCGCCTCAAACCGTGCATCTTGGCGCCTCACAGTTTGGCGGGCAGCAACCTCCTTTGAAGAAGACCGCAGAGCCCACCTCACTGACAAAAGGCAAAGGAGGAAAAACCCAACACCTAACCCCAACCAACCAATTTTCCCCTGCAGCCGCTGCAACCGTGTCTGCCTGTCCCGCATCGGACTTGTCAGCCACAAACGAGCCTGCAGCTGACGTGGACTTTTTACCCCCTCCATAAATCTTCGTCCGCGAAGCCAAGCCAAAGAAAAGAAGAACCTAGGTATCAGATTGCTTGTGTTTGCCATATAAATGGTGATTCTTTTTTAAATTCTGTATAATCTGCATTACTCATTGCCATCACCATTTTTATTTGCGTTGATCTTGTACCCCGATATTTCTCCATACTCCTTCAATTTCTTATGTAATTCTTTTATTGATATTTCTGGTTCTGTTAGGTATACTATGTTGTCATCTGCAAATAAACTGATTTTATACTCCTTCTCCTTTATTTTTATCCCTTTTATTTTATTTTCTGTTCTTATCAGTTCTACCAATGGTTCTATTGCTAAAGCGAACAGTGAGGGGGATAATGGACATCCCTGCCTAGTTGACCTACTTAATTTAAATTGATTTGATACATATCCATTTACTGTTACCTTCGCCAATGGACCATTATATAATGCTTTAATCCAATTAATATATTTTTCTGGTAGATTGAACCTCTTTAATACTTTGAATAAATAATTCCATCCTACTCTGTCAAAGGCTTTTTCTGCGTCTAAAGCTACAGCCACTGTTGGCTTCTTATTTCATTAAACTGCATGAATTAGATTAATAAATTTACAGACATTATCTGCTGTTCGTCTTTTCTTAATAAATCCAGTTTGATCTTGTTTTACTATTTTTGGTACACAATCGGCCAATCTGTTTGCTAATAATTTTGCTATTATCTTATCATCTGAATTAAGTAGAGATATTGGTCTATATGATGCTGGTGTTAGTGGATCCTTCCCCGTCTTTGGTATTACTGTAATTATTGCTGTCTTTCATGAATCTGACAAGCTTTGTGTTTCTTCTATCTGGTTCATTACTCCCAGGAGAGGAGGAATTAATAACTCTTTAAATGTTTTATAGAATTCTATTGGGAATCCATCCTCTCCAGGCATTTTATTGTTCGGCAGCTTTTTTAATATATCCTGTACTTCCTCTATTTCAAATGGTTTTATCAGTTTGTTTTGCTCTTCTTCTTGCAATTTTGGCAGTTCAATTTTAGCTAAAACCTCTTCTATTTTATCATCTTTCCCCTTGTTCTCAGTTTGGTATAATTGTTCATAAAATTCCTTAAAGTTCTTGTTAATCTCTATTGGGTTATAGGTAATTTGTTTGTCTTTTTTCCTTGATGCCAATACAGTTCTTTTAGCTTGTTCTGTTTTAAGTTGCCAGGCTAATATTTTATGTGCTTTTTTCTCCTAGTTCATAATACTTTTGCTTTATTTTCATTATGTTCTTCTCCACCTTATACGTTTGTAATGTTTCGTATTTTATTTTTTTGTCCACCAATTCTCACCTTTTTGTTATATCATCCCTTTTTACTAGTTCCTTTTCTGTCTTACTATCTCCCTTTCCAACTGCTCTATTTCTCTATTGTAGTCTTTTTTCATCTTAGTTACATAACTTATTATCTGCCCTCTAATGAAGGCTTTCATTGCGTCCCATAATATGAATTTGTCTTTCACTGATCCCACATTTATTTTAAAATATGTTTTAATTTGGCGTTCAATAAACTCTCTAAATTCCTGCCTTTTAAGTAACATGGAGTTTAACCTCCATCTATATGTTCTTGGTGGGATGTCCTCCAGTTCTATTGCTAATAACAGGGGTGAATGATCAGATAGTAATCTAGCTTTATATTCCGTTTTTCTAACTCTCCCTTGAATATGGGCCAACAACAAAAACATATCAATCCTTGAGTATGTTTTATGCCTACTTGTATAATATGAGTATTCCTTCTCTCTTGAGTGCTGCCTCCTCCATATATCCATAAGTTTCATTTTCTGCATTGATTTAACCATAAGTTTGGCCATTTTATTCTTTTTGCTAGTCTTTTGTCCAGTTTTATCCAACATTGGATCCAAATTAAGGTTAAAATCCTCTCCTAACCATATAACCATTTACGGAGCGTAAACAGGCCATGTTGGCCTTTCGAGTCCGCACCAGTTCACTGATTTTGTGCGCCCTCTTCAGGCATTGGTCCCGGTAGATCTTCATCAAAATTCAATTATCATGTTATAAAGTGCAATATTACACAAAATTCACTTCATTCAGACATAAAACAGAGATACATTAGCAGAAAGTTAAATGAAGTGCTTCTTTCAGTCAAAAGAGAATTCTCTGCGACCCTGAAGCCCCCAAACCCAGCCCTTGCCCACAAGCAGCCAGCCACCGCCCCCCATCCCAACCCCCCAATCCAGCCCAAAACATCAAATGCAGTTGCCTTGTTTAAAAAAGGTAATGGGGAGAATCCTGGGAATTATAGACCAGTATAGGATCTATGAGCATTTGGAGAAGAATAAACTACTCAAGGACAGTCAGCATGGCTCTGTGAAGAGAAGGTCATGCCTCGTGAGTCTAAATGAGTTTTATTTGAGGGGGGTAACAAAGGAAATCAATGAAGATAAGGTGGTAGATGTGGTCTACATGGATTTTAGCAAGAATTTGACGAGACTAATCCAGAACGTAATTTGGCAGGACTTGCACAGTAAATGGCAGGGCCTTTGAGAGTGTTGTAGAATAGAAACCTGCAGATGCAAGTGCGTAGTTTCCCAAAAGAGGCAACTCAGGCAGACAGGGAGATATATGGCATGCTTACATTCATCAGGCAGGATGTTGAATACAAAAAGCGTGATCTTATGATTTAGTTGTGCAAGTCATTGGTAAGGTCACACTTTGAACCCTGTTCAAATGCAGTTCTGGTGACCCAACAACAGGAAGGATATCAATAAAATAGAAGAGGTGCAGAGGAGATTCACCACGATGTTGTTTGGATGAGATAGCCCAAGTCATAGACAGAAGTTAGATAGGCTTGGTCTTTGGAGGTTGATGGGTGACCTATGGAGGGACATGGAAAAAGTGAATGCATGCAGTCTTTTTCCAAGATGAATGATTTAAAAACTAGAGGGCACATTTAAAGCAACTCGGGGGAGATTTAAAAGTCATTTGGTCAGTGATATGGATAGGAAAGGCTTACAAGGGACTAAATGCACACAATTGGGACCAGCCCAGAATGCTAACTTGACTGGCAAGGCTGAATTGGGCAAAAATTGTCTGTTCTGTGGTGTTATAACTCTGTGACTATGAGTGATCTCCTATCAATATATTTCCCTGCATATCTACAATCTTCAAAAAAATATCTTGCATAAACTTTTGATCCTCTTCATTAGGTGCATATATATTGATCAAATTCCAAAATTCTGAATTTATCTGACACTTTATCATTACATACCTCCCTGCTGGATCTATTATTGCCTCCTCTATTTTGATTGGTACATTTTTATTAATTAATTAATTAATATAGCTGCACCTCGAGCTTTTGAATGATATGATCCTGCCCCTACATGCCCTACCCAGTCTCTCTTTAATTTATTATGTTCCACTTCAGTTAGATGCGTTTCCTGCACAAATGCTATATCTATTTTTTTTTCAGTAAATTTAATAGCCTTTTCCTTTTAATTTGGTTATGTATTCCATTAATGTTTATAGTCATATAGTTCAATATGGCCATCTCATATCCTGTTTACACCTCATTTCCGCTTCCTCACCACCACCATCCCCTTTTCCCCATTTTCATCTCTCAGTTTTCCCTTTTTAAACTCTATGTATGACAACACATTTAAAACATAAAATACTCTAACAACTCCCACATCCAATATGCCCTTAACCCCAAATATCCCTCCCCACTCTGAGTTGCCCCTTATCCCTTGTGGGGCAACCACAACTCCCCTTTCCATTTGGATTGTGAACCTGCTCGCAAGCGTCAACTGATTTCGCAGTGACGGTTATTCTCTCCCCTCCAGCCCCACCGAAAACACTTTTTTTAACACATATTAAAAATTCTCCCTTTTTTCCCCTTTATTTCCTTTCTTCCCTTCTTTAGTTCTTTACTTATACATTGTTTTTACATCTTTATATATATTTTATCGCCATTCTTCATTCTTGTTACATCTCTTCATCTCTCCTTCTGTCCTGTAAGCGTTCTGCAAATTCTTGTGCTTCCTCTGGATCCGAGAACAGTCTGTTTTCCTCCCCAGGAATAAATACTTTAAGCACAGCTGGATATCTTAACATAAATTTATAACCTTTTTTCCATAGGATCGATTTTGCTGTATTAAACTTCTTTCTCTTCTTTAAGAGTTCAAAACTTAAGTCTGGGTAAAAAAATATTTTTTGACCCTTGATTTCCAATGGTTTATTGTCTTCTCTAATTTTATTCCTTGCCCACTCCAGTATATTTTCTCTTGTCGTATATCTCAAAAATTTTACTAAAATGGATCTTGGTTTTTGATGTGTCTGTGGTTTCGGAGCTAGTGTTAACCATATAACCATATAACAATTTACGGAGCGGAAACAGGCCATGTTGGCCTTTCGAGTCCGCACCGGTTCACTGATTTTGTGCGCCCTCTTCAGGCATTGGTGATTTTAAGTGTAGTGTATCTTTGAGAATTTTAACATCTATCCATAGGTACTCTGTACTTTGGATGTGAAATCTCATATTATTCAAAAACATTGGCTGTGTGGGAGAAGCCAGTGAGTGGCCGTGGACAATAGCTTCTCAGACTGGAGGCCTGTGACTCGTCTATGTGCCCTTTCTATTTCCATTCCTTCCTGCATTTCTGTCATTCCCAGGTCCTTTGGGATCCATTCTTTTATAAATTCCTTCATATCTGTGCCTTCTTCATCCTATTTTTATGTTGTTTCGTCTACTATAATTTTCCAACATATCAATTTTCTGAGCTAACAACTCTTGTGACTCTAATTTTTTAATCACTTTTTTCCAATTTTTTAAAGTCATATACTTCCATTTCTGCAGCCATTTCTCATTCTTCCACATTTTCTAATCTTTTCCCTATTTCTGTCATGACTAGCTCTAATCTTTGCATTTTATCTTTTGTTCTTTTCATTTTTCTTTTAATTGCACTAAATTCTAATGACAACCATTCTTTTAATGCTCTCATTTGTTCTTGGAAAAAAAGTTTTATCTATATTCTGTCCATCTGTTTTACCTTCTATTTCTCTGTGAAGATCTTGGACTTCTTCCTCTTCTTCTGTGTCTGTACCTGTGTTTGTGTCTTCTTTTTCTCTTCTTTGTATCAGTGTCTCTTCTGACTTTCCTGATGAGTTGCTTGTCTCACTTTGTCAGGCCTTTTCTTGCTTGGCTTCTCAGTTTTGGTCCTCTCCTTCTCAGCTGCTCATCTGTTGGGCCTCCTACTGCTGCTCTTCTTTCCTTTCACTCCCTCTCCTGCCGCTTTCGTCTTCTTCCAGCTGAGAGCCCTGGTGTTGGGCCTCCCACAGCTGGTCGTGCTGTGGTTGCCCGCTCCTTGGCTGAGCCCCCCTCCCATTGGTGTTCTCCTTCTCCTCAGTTTGCGCACTTTTGTTTGGCTCAGTGTAATGCGCATCGAAAGAACCAAAGACTTGTTGATCCAAACCAAGGCTTTTATTAACTAGAAGACTGGAGCATCTTACATGTAGGTCGACCAGTCCAGAATGACCTGGTCTGGCTAGGAGCAATCCTTTAAGACCTGCCAGTAGGTGTGGCTACACTCTCAGCCAATCACAGTCATCCTACACTACAATCTGTACATATACACATATACACATTGATGATAGAATCTGTACTATCACACTCAGAGAGCCATTTTTGCAATCTAGCAGTCGGGGGGGTCGCGACTCCGCAGGGCCGACACCAACTTCGGAGATCGGGCACTCTTCTCCACCATGGCTCCCTGTTTCTTCGTGCAGGTAAGGCCTTCTCCTTTCTTTTCCGGCGTCTTTTCTTCTTTTTTTCCTGTTGTTTTTACTTGTTCCTTCTTGGGTGCCATTTTCTTTCTTTTCTCTACAACTTTATCTTTTATTTCTTATATTTTGTATTTATTGAACTTTGTCTTTTCTTCACTTTTTTTCTTCTTGTCTGGAGAGGGCTGGTATTACCCTACCGGCCACTACTCCATCACGTGACTCCCCACCAGCCATTCTCAACCTTTGTTTTTTTTTTGCTATGCCCCCCCCCCCCCCCCCCCCGAGGACTCTGCTCAAAGCTTACGGGCCCCTTTCCCTGTGAAGGTGTCAAGTTTAGTTGGTTTCTTCCATACTTCTCATGGACTCTCTTATTAAAGATTTCAGTTCACCTTAAATAAGTTGTAGCCCCTAGGGATGGGGATAAGGGGGAGAGGGTGGCTGTTTAGTCCTCATTGAGAATGACTGGTCTACACCATTAAAATATCACCCTTTTGCAATGTACAACAATTAATATTTATTTATCTATCCTTTTATGTTTTGTTATGTCTTTTTTTGGCATGTGACAGATTGTGGTAATTTCATTCACACTCCTGTTGTTAGTTTATTCCCGATATCTGTGCTGAACATGATGCCCAAATTAAACTCAATCCACGCTGCTTGCACATGATCCCTATCCTTCCATCCCTTGCATCCTCTTGTGTCTACCTAGAAACCTCTTAACACTACTATAGTACCTCCATTCACCACTACCCAGAATCAGGATTTATTATCATGAACAAGTCATGAAATTCAGTGTTTTGTAGCAGCGTCATAGGGCCAACGTCCATATTATAACCATCTTACAACATTACTATAACAAAAAATAGAGCACGAAAAGTGAGGCAGTGTCTGTGGTTTATTGATTATTCAGGAATCTGATGGCAGCGGGGAAGAAGCGGTCCCTGTGCCTCTGAGTGTTCGTCTTCAGGCTCCTGTACCTTTTCCCCGATGGCAGCAGAGTGAAGAGGGTGGTGGGGGTCCTTGAGGATAGAGGCTGCTTTTTTAAGACACCGCCTCATGTAGACGTCCTCGATGGAGTGAAGTCTGGTGCTTGAGGTGTCACAGGCCGAGTTAACAACCCTTTGGAGTTTTTTGTCCTGAGAGTTGGCACCTCCATAACAGGCAGTGATGCAACCAGCCAGAATGCTCTCCACGGTACACCTGTAGAAGAGTCTTCGGCAACATACCAAACAGTCTCAGACACCTCAAAATATATAGCCACTGGCAAACCTACTTTGTGATTGCATCAATGTGAAGGCCCTTTTCAGGCACCTACCTCTCTCTGTGTACAAATACCTACTCTGCATATCTTTAAACTTTCCTTCCTGCAAATGTCCGTCTTAACCACATGTCCTCTGGTATCTGCCATTTCTACCCTGGAGAAACAGATTCGGACTGTTCACCCTATCGATGCCTCTCACAACTTTATAAACTTCCATCAGGTCACCCCTCAGCCTCTGACATTGTTTCTTGAACATCCCTCACCCCTCTATCTCCCTTCCTCCAGCTCCCTTCCTTCTCCATTCAGAGAGCTGCCCTCTTCCCTCATCACTTCTCAACTTCTTTCTCTTCTACACTCCCACCTGTATCCACCTATTACTTCTAACTTGTTAGCTTGTGTTTAAAAGTTTAAAGTATTTGTTAGTGTTGTTATGTTTGTATATTTTTTTTTTCTAAAACTCCTCAACCAAACATTCATGCCATTGATTTAATCTTCACAGGGGAACGTACAAACTCCTTACAGACAGCGCTAGATTCAAACCCGGGTCGCTGGTGCTGTAATAGAGTGGCGTTAACCGCTCTGCTAAACATGCCGTTCCAGCTCTTCTGTCTGTTTTCCAGACTTTGCTTGCCTTGCCCGTCAAACACACATTAATGTTCTTGATTCCATCTTCACTTTTGGCTACATTTAATGGCTATTTTTTGTTGTTGTAATTTACACTGGACATCAAAGACTTTTCTTCCTGAACACTTTTGGGTATGTTTTATGGATTTTGGGCTGTTGATCATAAAAATCACCTTAAAATTCTCCTATCAAGTACCTTTATTTAGATATCCTATTTTTGTGATTTCCAAGTCTACTTCAAGCAGGCAAAACTCTGAAGTGCCACATGTCATTGAAAATTTGTTGTCTGCATTAACAGAGGAGATGTCAGGGGTACGATTTTTACGCAGAGAGTGGTGGGTGAGTAGAATGGGCTGCCAGCAACAGTGATGGAGGCAGATACAATAGGGTCTTTTAGAAAAATAGAGGGCTATGGGTAAGCCTAGTAGTTTCTAAGGAAGGGACATGTTTGGTACAACTTTGTGGACCGAAGAACCTATATCGTGCTCTAGGTTTTCTATGTTCTATGTTCTACCTCTATTAAGTCACCTCTCATCCTCTTTTTTCCTTTTTATTTAAGATCTGGGTCAGCCAGATCAGCCAGGCATTTTCTTCTGCACTGCATTGCAAAACTCCCACACCTGCTTTCCACATTCTCGCTGTTTGACTGCTCCCATTTCCTCATTGCTGATCCCCTTGGTCTCCCTCGCTTCACCCAATCAGGGATATCCCCCTACCCTAGGTTCACCTTGTTTTCCTTTTTGGGTCTGTCCAACCTGAAATGGAGGGAAAGGCTCCTGACCCCCATCTAGACAGCACTTCACAGGAGCACCATTGAGAGCATCCTGTTTGGCTGCATCATTGTATGGGACAGTAGCTGCAAAGCATCAGACCGGAAGTTGCTACAGAGGGTCATCAAAACAGCCGAGAAGATCACTCTGGTTTCCATTTCCTCTATTGACAACGTTCACCAGGAGCGTTGCTTAAATAAGGATCAAATAATTATTGAGGACCCCTACCATCCGGCGCACAGGATCTTTGACACTCCACCATCAGGACCATCAGAATCAGGATAGCCAGGCTGGGAAATAGCTTCTTCCTGCAGTCTATGAGATTAATGAATGGTAGCTTGAAACCTTGGGTCTCTCTTATAAATGAAACTGAGTAAATTATTTCAGATTATTTATACATTTTTTATATAATTTAAATGGTTTTTTTTAAATTAGACACACAGCAGGTAACAGGCCCTTTCGGCCCACGAGTCCGTGCCGCCCAAATACACCCAATTAACCTACAACCCCTGTTACATTTTTGAATGGTGGGAGGAAACTGGAGCACCCAAAGGAAACCCATGTACAAACTCCTGTTATATGATGTTTCCGTGTATGTATGCGATTATTATGTGCTGTGTGAGAAATGTATTGTGTGTGTATGTGTGCACCGTGGTCTGGAGAGAAGCTGTTTCGTCTGGTTGTATTTGTTCTGCCAGTTGATAATAAATTTGAACTTAAAATGTTAACCCTGTTTCTCTTCCCACAGATGGTTCCCAACCTGCTGAGTGCTTCAGCATATTTTATTTATGTTTTAGAGGCTATTCCTGCTCCTGCCCCACTGTTAACATTCTGTGAGCTCTTCAAGGTTCAGGATTCCTTTATTGACATGTAATAGTACAGAATATGTAATATTACACAAATTGCCTTCTGCCTGCCATAAGGAAGACAAAGAGTCGTCATTAGTGTTGCCTGGTGCCTCTTACAGTAAGAGAGAAAGAGAAGCAAAAGAGAATCCCTTCAAAGTCACTGAGTGTCCATGGATTCACCTCCAGCGCTTTCCCAGTCTCTAACTCGAGCTCGAGGTCCAAACCTCTGACATGATCAGGAAGCCTTCAGTGCCTTGAGGCCCTTTGGGAGCCATCCTTGCCCTCAGCATCCCCTCGAATCCCAGCTCTGATACCTGGTTCCCATGAGCCAGGCTCCAGCAGCCCGTGCGGGTGTCCCCAACCGCAAGTCACTCGCAGCCCTTGGGGGTCCCCTCTGCCAACAGGGTGAGTAACCTGTTGCTTATCAGAGTTTGTGGGGTCAAGATGGAAATATGGATGGGGGTACTGGCACAGACATGTGAAGCTTGGCTATGATGAGATCTGGAACCTTGTGCAGGTAGTTGTCCAGTATAAGTCAGTGACACGTTCACACATTCATAGGTCAAAGAACCTCTCCTGTGCTAGTATTGTTCCAAATTCTACCTAGGTGTGAGATTTATTATGATCTAATTAGATGAGATGTTGTTCCTCCAACTTATGGGTAGTCTCTCCTGAATCAGGAAATAATAGAAACAATAATTAAGAATATTTATTTTTAATTTTTGGAAGCATCAGGAACTTGCGGACAATACACACACTTAAGGATAAATAAGAAATTTAATCTCAAAAATAAATTATATAAATAACAATAAATATCTTTGAGCAAGTGTTTACTTCAGGAAATCCTGAATAAGAATACCTTGTGTGCGGTTAAAATATCAGCATTAAAGTAAATAATAAAATGAAGTATTTGTGTCTGAGAACAATTGGGTTTATTTGGGATGAGATGGCGCCAGGGCCTCTGTGCATCTCTCGAACCTCCGGATGGATTGGTCATCTGTGAAGACCAGAGAGATCCCCCTCCTCCAGGCCACGAACATCTCCAGGTACGATGCTACTCCTGGTCTCCCAATACCTTGGAGTCCGGGGAAGTGGGGAAGGTTCCCTTTGTCCCAAAGGCTTCTCCACACCCTCATCGTGAGGATGGACTTCAACGGCCGTGTGCAGCTCCTCCATCACCTCCTTGAGCCACTGCTGCCTCTTCCACTCCTGCAGGAAGCGACCTCTGTCGTGCATCTCCTGATGCTCGCCCACCGATCTCTTCCTGTGGAGAAAAGACCGTTAATTTCACCAGAGCCCTGAAGCTCAGAATAGCATTGCAAGATGTTAGTCTGGTGAATTACCCTCTGGGGTTTCCCTCACAGGACAGAATCCAGCACATGCTGTAAATGATGACGATCATGCCAGTTCTTGCCAAGGCTGAGGAGACCATTCTCTCTACAATTAAGAAAGCAAAGCATTACCATTTATTAACAGGCTCAAGGTTTCCATAAGACCAGAAGACATAGGAATAGAAATAGGCCATTCAGCCCATTGAGCCTGCCCTGTCGATCTATGATCTCACTGCTCGTTTTCCTTAATTCCAACGATTCTGTGCCCATTTTCTGAGTGAATAATGATGAAAAAAAAAGCATTTAAGATCTCCCCCATCTCTTTTGGCTCCACACAAAGCCGACCGCTCTGATCTTCAAGGGGACCAATTTTGTCCCTTACTATCATTTTTCTCTTAATATACCTGTAGAAACCTTTAGGATTTCCCTTCCTATTATCTGCCAAAGCAACCTCATGTCTTGTTTTTGCCTTCCTGAAGTTTTTCTTGCATTTCTGTTGTATTTTTATATTGCACCTAATACCCTGAATACATCTGGGATTGTCTGATCTTAGAAGCCAAGCAGGCTCTGGACTGGTCAGTACTTGGAGGGGACACCGCCTAGGAACACCAGGTGCTGTAGGTTTCTGTGAGGGCGCTGGACAAAGTGGCGACTCTCAGTCTGCCTTATGGTTGACAAAAGAATTCCATCTATGTTACATTCTAAATGTAGTACTACGTGACAATAATGGAACCTTTACCTTTTTACCTTTTACCTTCTCAAGCACCTTATTTGCTCCTTATTGCCTATACCTGCTATAACCTTCTCTCTTCTTCCGACCAGATTCCCAGTATCCCTATGCCTGCGAACCTTGCCCTTGATCTTGACAGGAACATACAAACTCTGAACTCTCAAAATTTCACCTTTGAAGGCCCTCCACTTATCTTGCACATCCTTGCCCAAAAACAACTTATTCCAATCCACTCATTCTAGATCCTTTCTCATTTCCTCAAAATTGGCCTTTCTCCCATTTAGAATCTCTGCTCCATCTGTGGGTCTAGGGGTCGAGGCTTGAGTTTCCTACAGTCAACCGTTTTAATTCCCGCACAGTTAGCGTAACGGATAGTGCGACGCTATTACAGTGCCTGTGACCGGGGTTCAAATTCTGCACTGTCTGCAAGGAGTTTCTATGCTCTCCCTGTGTCTGCGTGGGTTTTCTCCGGGTGCTCCGGTTCCCTCCCACCCTACAAAAATGTTGTAAGTTAATCGTGTGTAATTGGGCAGCATGGATTTAAATGGCCAGAATCAGCTTCTACCAAGCTGTAAATATATATTTTCAAATTTAAATTTAAACCCCCCCTCAGAATTTGGCCTCATCCATTGTCAGAGTTAACACAAACATTAAGCTTGAGGAACAACACACATCAGTCCTTAAACCTCATGACATGAACATTGATTTTTCTAATTTTAGGTAACTCCCCACCCTCATCTGATTCCATCTCCTCTTTACCTACTCTGGTTGTCCCCCTCTCTCTTCCCATCCTTAATGGTTTCTCCTCTACCTATCTCTCCAACTCTCACACTTTCTCTCCCATCCCCTCTTTAACCTTCTCTCAGCATCTCCTTTTCTAATATCACCTTCTTTTCTCTTACGCCTCAATAAAAGATTCTGATCGGACATGTTGACTGGCCATTTCTACCCCTTAGATGCTGCCTGACCTGCTGAGTTCCTCCAGCGTTACAATGCACGTTGTCCTTCACCAGACATCCCACTCTGTGCCCCGCACACACTCTGTCACTTACCCATTCTCCAAAAGGCGTTGTGCAGACTTTGGAAGAGTTTTCGTCCCCAGCTGGCGATTGTGCTGGTGCATCTTGATGTGGCTACACTCCCTTTATTATAAGGAATTAAGAACCCATGCATCAACATTCTTTTCGTAACAGCTGATGTCACTGTGATGTCTTCCCAGGAGGCAAGACGCAGAGTCCCTGAATAAGGGCAGGGCAGAGGGAAGTAATTCCCGATTGCTCACGAGTTCCTGAACTTGAAGCGAAGCGATGACATCAATCCTTTCACATGGTGGATTTACAACAATCACCCTTCACAATGACCTTTTCATTTAAGGTTGCAGTATTGTTTAAAGATTGAAATACGAAAGTCTAGAGACACTGTGATTGTAGTAAAAACAGAAATGCTGGAGGAACTCAGCAGGTCTTGCAGCGTCCATAGGAGGTAAAGATTATATAACCGGCATTATAACCATGGGAGGCAAAAATATATTACTGATATTTTGGGCCTCTGTCGGTAGTATATCTTTACCTCCTATCCATACTGCATAACCTGCTGAGTTCTGTGTTTTTGTTTAAAGATTTTGTTTCTCATTCCAAGAGCAGAAATGGAAACTATGAGTTTATTACTTTTGGGAGTTTAAAAAAAAACAAGAGGTTGGTTACTTTAAAAATGTGTCTCACAGAAAGGAGCATGCCTGATTTACCGAAAGTCTCTCCAAGGTTACCGATGTGCAACACTTCCCACAGTGCAGAGATGAAGTATTTAGCTAAATTGCAGTCCCTTAGTGCTGAATGATGTGAGTTACAGTAGAGATTTCATCGGAAGGACTGGCGGGGATGGAGCTGCATTTGATCCATTTGAATTAATGTCGATGAAAGGTTTATTGTGACTCTTGCAAATATTGGACCTAACAATTGCCATAATTGGGTAGCACTGCTCCCACACCAACTCATGCTACGGTTGGTTCAAGTTCTGCTCCTGGGGTTTCAGTGTAGAATCAAGGACCCAGGACAGAGGGAAGAGCATGTGTCGCGGTGCCGGAGGGCTTGTGTTTCACGTTAGACGTGTCATATTGGAATTATTCAAAATGCTGGAGGAACTCAGCTGGTCTCGTGGTGTCCATCGGAGGTAAAGATATATTGCTGTAAAAAGTAAAAACAGAGAAACTCAGCTGGTCAAACAGTGTATGTTATGTAGCAAAGATAAAGAAACATATTTCAGACTTGAGCCCTTCCTCAAGGAAAAAGATAGACTTCTGAATTAAAGGCTGGGGGTAGAATGGGAGGGGGAGGTGTCCAGACCAACAGACAAAAGGTGTTAACTGGATATGTTAAGAGGAAAAGTGAGAATTGATTTAAGTTCTGTGACAAAGGGAAGGGAGAGAGAGAAAAAAAGCCTAGAGGAAAGTACACAGATGGAAGAAGATTGGGGGGTGGGGGAGAGGGCAGGGGATTTACAAAGTTGATGTTAATGCCATCTGGTTGGAGAGTGCCCAGAAGGAATATGATGAGATGTTGTTCCTCCAACTTATGGGTGGTCTCTATCTGGAAGTGCATGGACAGAGATGTCAGCAAGGGAATGGGGTGGGGAATTGAAATGGCTGGCCACTGGGAGATCTACGCTATTGCAGCAGACAGAGCTGAGGTGCTCAGTGATGTCCCTATCTGTATCCAGTCTCTCTAGAGAAGACCACAACAGGAGCACTGGAGAGAGTAGATGAGAGGTTTCACTCAGATTGGAATTAATTGACCCCACTTCCATCCTCATTTTTCCCTTGCTCCATCTATTCTCTCCTCCTTTTAGTCCTCACTCTCTTTCTCTCACTCAGCACAAAACTTTCTACAGGAGCTCTATCGAGATTGTCCTGGCCGGCTGCATCACAGTGGGGTACGGTTGCTGTAGAGCAGGGGTGTCAAACTCAAATTCACGGAGGGCCAAAATTAAAAACTTGGACTAAGTCGAGGGTCGAACTAAATATTTATTGAAAATTTTCAACATCTGCATGTTTTCTCTTCTTTCAACATATGTAATGTTAAACTTTAGGATATAACTTTAGGAGGATAATGTTACAGGTCAGGAGTAGGTAGCTCAAGTTCACCCTTTGCTTGACCTGAGGGAAACTTATTTGGTCCCTGTGGAGATGTAGTCAGCATTCACAGGCTGTGTCCTTTTTGGCCTGCATCAGGACTCAGCATTTCCTGCTCACTCCTCAGGCTCTAGGCCTCTATTCACCCTCGACCCACCATCCCTCTACCTGACCAGTCCTTTACCCAACCTCTACTCACCCCTCACTCCACTCGCTCTGCCTCTACCCACCCCATCCTATACACATCCCTCTACTGCCTCTCCCCTCAACCTGTTCCTCCCTCTACCCATCTCTCACCCTCTAATCACCCCTCCCCTACTCGCCCTGCCCCTCCCCTTTTACCTCTTCCCTATCCACCCCTCCTTCTACTCATCCCTCCCTCTAACTGCCCCTCGCACCACCATAACTTCCCCTGCCCATAACTCCTCACCTACACCCTCTGCCCACCCCTGCTTACCCACCCACTCAGGCCCAGCGCGCTGCCGATCAGCCTTTGCGGACAGCCACCATCTCTCTCTTCACGTGCAGGGCCGAACCAGCCGTCCCTGGGGTCCACGCGGGTGCAAGCGCTGAAGGCCGTGGTGACCGGGAGAAGTGCGCTCGCGCTGTGGAAGGGCCGTCCAGTGCCAGTCGCGCGGGGCTCGCGCTGCCCGGGGGCCGTGCGCAGCCTGCCATGCCCGTCGCGCCGACAGGAAATCACAGGCGCTCGCCCATCCGCCGCACCGCTCGACAGGTGGGAGAAGTGACTGGTTGTGCGGGGAGCCTTCCAACTGGCTTGCCGGCTGATGACATCGACAGACTTCTCGTGTTACAATTTCTCGTGTTACAATGGGGAAGGATGTGCAATGAAGGGGGAGAATGGTGGGGGTGACATTACCAAAAAACAGCATCGGCTCTCACTGCAGGGCGGGCCACCTCTAATACATTTTTGAAATGATCTTGCGGGCCAAATATGGGCCAGAGTTTGACGTGTGCTGTAGAGCATCAGATCAGAGGTCAATCCACAGGATCATAAGAGTGGCAGAGAGGATCACTGGGGTCTCCCTCCCCCACCCCCAACGACGTGATCTACCAGGATTGTTGTCTGAAGAGGGCACACAAAATGATCGAGGGCCCCTTCCACCCCACGCACAAAACCTTTCAGCTGCTACTGCTGGGGGAAGAGATAGAGGAGGATCAGAACCAGGCTGAGGAACAGCTTCTTCCCACGGGCAATGAGGATGCTGAAGGACTGATGAACTGCTCACACAAAGCTTCTGTGACTCAACTATTTATTTGACAATAGCTATTTAATTTTTGTATATACAATAAGTAGTATGCATCTATGTCCTTTGTCTCTATGTATTATGTCCATATGTGTGTTGCAGTGAGAAGTGGAGAATGCCGTTTCTTCAGTTGCACTTGTACAATTGGATGATAAATCAACATTCTTTCTCCTCCCCACCCCCCCCCCCCCCCGACATACTGACTTACTGGGAGTTTCCACCACTGCAATTTTCAGGAACGGTGATGTCTTTATTCACAACTTGCTCAACAAGACAAAAGAGAAACACATCATTTAATAATCTTCCCAACTTTATTGAGCTAAAATAAATGCATCAGTAATGAACTCATTCAGACAAGAATTGAACAACTGTCGAATTACACTGTTTTGAACATAGCAATGTGAATAACTTGGAAGTCACTGGTCAGAACTAACATGTTATGCAATGTGATAAGGGCAACATCATCTTGTAAAGCTTACAGTCCACATAAGAGTAATTACCGCAAAGTTTCAAAAACATGGAGCTACGTATGAATATTTTTGGCAGGGACTAAATAGTTTTAAGTTTCCACATGGAAAGGAGCACAAGTTTAATGTCTTGGCAATCCCTGTCAGAGTCCATGGAAGTCCTTGGCAGGAGCTTGCTTTCAACGTCACTGTGTCCCAGGCGACTTTCTGCCCAGTGGGGTTATGATGTGGATGCAGGTCTCTGTGCCAGACTTCCCATTGCTCTTTGCTGGCAAGGCTACAATGCAAGATTAACAACTCTGACCACAATTCACCGAGGTCTCCAGTGACCACAGTCAGAGAATACTCACCCAGTCACTGAATCTGACGTTGCAAAGGAGATCCCTGCAGCTTGAGATTCAGCAAGTGTCTGGTTATTATGACATCATTAATGGAAACAAGAGAATTCCTTTATCTCCCAAATAATATTGGTGCAATTTTATCATACAAAAAGTGCATTTTTGCAAAGTCATAAATTACTCAAAACATAAATTACAAAGAATAAATATGCACCTTATTAAACATTATAATTTTACATAAATTACAAGTCCATTAAAGATTTTATAAAGTGTTAAATCTAGAGCTGCATTCACAATGCCCAGGGAGAATTGCGTTTTTTGAACAGTGAGGCGAACACTACCACACACCTCTATATGTCTGCAAAGGTGGGGGTTTATTTTAAGTGAAATATACCCTTTAACTTAATGGTTTTCAACCTTTTTATTTTCCACTCATCCCACTTTAAGTAATCTCTATGCCATCAGTGATGTGATTAGTAAGGGATTGTTTAAGGTGGGATGTGAGTGGGAAGGGAAGGTTGAGAATCACTGCTCTAGACCCAATTGTTACTGAAATATTTTGCTTGAGAAAAATTGTCCTTGGCCCATTTCCTTTGGAGTTATGAAACTGTGCACATAACAGGCCAATGAGGGACAATTAAAACAGTGGTTTTCAAACCACCCACATCCCACCTTAAGCAATCACAGAGCACTGATGGCATAGGGATTACTTAAAGTGGTATGTGAGTGGAAAGAAAAAGATTGAGAACCACTGAACTCTTCTTCCTCTCACCATTAGTGTAACGCAGTTACAGCACCAGCATCTGAGGTTCGAATCCTACACCGTTTGTAAGGAGTTTATATGTTCTCCCCATGTCTGAGTGGGTTTCCTCCCATTGTTCAAAACATGCAGGGATTATAGGTCAATTGGGGTATTTGGAAAGCATAGGCTCATGGGCCAGAAGAGCCTGTTATTGTGTTCTATGTCTAACTTTTAAAAAACTGTAAAAGTAATGATGTGCAGAGGGGTCTGGGGCCCAGGTCCATAACTCATTGAAAGTGGCAATGCAAGTAGATCAGGTGGCAAAGGCAGCGAATGGTTTACTTGCCTTCACTGTTGGGTAGAAAAGTAAGGAGGCCACGTTGCAGCGAGATAAAACTTCATCTTGGCTGCACTTGGAATAGTGCATGGAATTCTGGTCACCCCATTACAGGAAGGATGCGGAGGTTTTGTAAAGGGCAAAGAAGAGGTTCTCCAGGATGTTCCCAGGATTTGCGTATGGGGAAAGGTGGACAAACTTGGATTGTTATCTCTGGAAGCTGAAGGAAGACCAAATAGTAGTTTATAAAATTATGAGAAGAATTGACAAGGTAGACTGTCGTAATCTTTTACCCTAGATAAAAATGTCATGCAATAGATGTCATGCATTTAAGGTGGGGTGTTAAAACAGGGTGAAGATAGTTTAAAAGAGAGCATTAGGGGGAAAAGAATTAGTTTTTAGATGGAGAGGAGTGGTTGCCTGGAACAGGCCGCCAGGAGTCGTGGTGGAAGCAGATAGAAAAGACATCGTGTCTGATCTGGGCTCAGGACACCAATGATTTAAACTGGAGTCTTGTGTGGCTGCAGAGACCATGGGAGCTCTGGAGACAAATACACGGACACTGGGGGACTCTCTTTTGCTTCTCTTTCCCTGCCTGTAAGGGGGCTCCAGGCAATGCTCATGGCAAATCTTTTTTCTGCCTTATGGCAGTTTCATATATTAGATTCTGTTTTATTACATGACAATATAGAGCATTCGCAACAGGATTTAAGAGGCTTCTAGATACACATGTGGATAAGGAGAGTATGTGGATATGGATCAAATATAGGCAACAGATTTAGTATAACTTGGCCATCATGTACAGGCACATAGACCATTGCTGGATTGTTCCATGTTCTATGATTAAACTTCCCTCTCATATCCTATCCACAACCAATTAAAGATTGTGTAATGGAATTCACCAAAAATTAAAATATTGGTTTGAAATTCTGAGGAAATGAACATGTTCCAGACTAATATTGCAGCCAGTCAATGTTTTATATTAATATTTTTGTCACTTCAGCTCATTTTTATGGGATCTTTACAACACCCTGGAAGAGTCAAAGGGGCTGCAGTTCAAAATTTTGGCCAAAAGCAGTGTTACCTCAGCACTGCACTGGGAGTGTGGACATGATACTGTAAAATCCACAGTTGTCTACTTTCACAAGGAGATGAAAGCAAATACAACTTGTTAACTGGGTATTTAATATGATTGGCTTCCGAAAATTGGGATATTTATTTTATCAGGTACTACTTTTTGACATTTATGTTTTCATGTGATCAATGAAATGAAGTGGTGCAAGTAGATATCTTCTGAGAGGGAATATTTCCAATTTTAAAATATGGTATGCTGGCCTTCATAAATCATAGTATAGGAGCTGGGAAGTGATGTTGCGGCTGTTTAAGGCATTGGTGAGGTCAGGTTTGGAGTATTGTGTTCAGTTCTGGTCTCCAAATTATAGAAAGGTTATAAATAAGGAGGAGAGGGTGCAGAAAAGATTTACAAGGATGTTGCCTGGCTTACAGCATCTAGATTACGGAGACTGGAACTTTATTCATTGAAATGTAGATGGCCGAGAGGGGATTTGATAGTGGTATTTAAAGTTATGAAGGGAATAGATAGACTAGATGTAAATAGACTCTTTCCCCTGAAGACAGGGGAGGTTGGAACAAGAGGTCACAAGTTAAGGGTAAGGGGGAAAAACTTTAGGAGAAATATTAGAGGATGCTTTCTCATTCTGATGGCAGAATGGAATGATCTTCCAGAAGAAATAGTTGTGGCAGGGTCCCTTCTATCATTTAAGGGAAGGTTGGATGTGTACATGGATGTGAGGGGGTTGGAGGGCTGTGGGCAGAGAGCAGTTGGGGGGAGCTAGTGGAGTTGTTCAAGTGAACCCGTGCAGACTTGAAGGGCCGACATGGCCTGTTTCCGCGCTGTAAATGGTTATATGGTTAAATTTTACTGAAATTGACAGTGAAAACTGTAATAAAATTAATGGGATAAAAGCTTCATTTCCCCTTCCTTTCTGACCCAACATTTCATAGAATCATAGAATAGTAGAGCACAGAAACAGGCCCTTTGACCCATCTAGTCTGTGCCAATCTATTACCCTGCCTAGTTCCAATGACTGCATCCATTTGGAGGTATCCTTCCAGTATCATGATCACAATTGATAATAAGCCAACTTAACTTTTAAGGAGGAAAAGCTTAAGCTACAGAAAGTGTATTAAAAAAAATTGCAAATTAGCTCAAGTTAATGAGGTTGGGGTACTGGGAAGAGGTGACTTGCCATCAGTGTGATCTAATCACCAGATTATACAGTAAAATGCTAACTCTTTAAGGGAAGCACCAGAGCCCATGCCTTTGCAAGTGAGAGATTCATCCCCCAATGGGACTCAGCATTCCTTTGAAGGTGTATTAACACAGGAGGTTGTTGTGGTTGGATTTCAGTGCAGGGACACAGAGATTCAGGGCCAAGACAAGAAGGCACGAGAGCTTTAGAATTAACAGGTAAAAGAATTTGACTGTGAATAGAGGGTACATTGTAAAACCAAAGTGGACATAAACTCTGTCATATAACAACACTAATTTAATTTATTCATATTTTAGGATCTGGGCAATACAACAGGTCAGCAATTATTACCTTCACCCAACTGCCCATTAACTGATTAGATTGCCTTGATGTTTTCGAGGGCTGTAGCCACATTGCTTCTGCATCTCTTGTGCTTTGGACAAGAACATCAATAATTGCTTTGAGCTCATGTTTAGTTTCCAATGGAGTACTGAATCACATTAACATAGCAGCATTCTGACTTGTCAAATCGGGGAGGGGATATGAGATGCAAGATCATTATGCAAGGCAGTGAGAAGGCTTTGGGAGGTGGCCAGGATCTTGCAGTGTTGTCGTATCAGCGCTCACACCCTTGGCTCTCTCCAGCTCACTGTTTCTTGGCCTCCTGTTCCGACCCTTGCTCTTTTGTCTTCTAGTTGCAGGAGAGAGCTGGCAAGAGCCAGAATACTTAGGGCGCAGGGGTTCGGTGTTGGGGGTTACGTCCTTCCCGCTGGCTGTGTGGATGTCTCTTACCACATCTTTGATCAGCTCTTGCCTCTTGCAGTCATACAGAAGCCTCCCCAGATCATGCATCAGTTGCACCTCACTCACTGACCTCCTGGAAGAAGTGCAAGAATAACAGCTTAGACAGAAAGGATCGTGTTGCAGTTCACACCTTTCACAACCTTGTCATTTCCCAAATATCCACAAGCAGAACACAAATATTCATCTCAGACAGTGACCTAGAAATAAGAACAATTCCTATCCCCTCAAAGACATCAAAGTGAACAATCAAATCCACTGCCGTCTTTAGGGAGCTTGTATGTTCTTCCCGTGACTGCATGGGTTTCCTCTCACATTATAAAGATGCATGGGGTCAATAGGTTGATTGGTCACATGGGTGCATTTGGGCAGAGTGGGCCAGAAGGGCCTGTAACTGTGTGGTGCCTCCAAGTTAAATAATGACAAGAAACAGGAGCAGGAGAAGGCCATCTGGTCCATCGAGCCTCCTTTCCCATTCAGTAAGATCACGGCTTGATCTGGATTTGGGTCCATCTACCTGCCTTTTCACTTAACCCTCAACTCCCCCACTCTGCAAAAATTCTGTTTAACTGTGTCTTAAGTATACTTAATGAGGCATCCTTCGCTGCTTCCTTAGGTGGTGAATTCCACAACTTGGAAATGTGCTTACTTTTCTCATGTCAGAAACACTGCTAGTTTACAAACCAGAAGACTAGTGCTCATGTGACACTGGCCCTGTAAACTGGTTTTCAAGTTGTGCTGATTGAAGGATTAATGATTGGCTGGGATTCTGGGGAAAATTGCACCAAAAAGAGTAGAAAAAAGGCAATTCAGCCCATCGAGTCTGCCCCTCCTTTCAATCATGAGCTGATCCATTTCCCTATACTCAGCTCAATTGCACAGCCTTCTCCCCGCAACATTTGATGCCCTGGCTAATTAAGAACCTATCAATCTCTGCCTTAAATACACCCAATGGCCTGGCCTCCATGACCACCCATGGCAACAAATTCCACAGATTCACCGCCCTCTGGCTGAAGAAATTCCTCCACATCTCTGTTCTAAGTGGACCCCCTTCAATTCTGAAGTTGTCCCATCTTGTCTGAGATTCACTTACTTTGGGGAAACAACCTTTCTACATCTACTCAGAAACATCTTGAATGTTGAACGGGATGGACAATGAGCTTCCTTCATTCTCCTAAATTCCAACGAGTACACTCCTCACATGACTCCTTTCATTCCTGGAATCAATTGTGAACCTCTTCTGAACTGGCTCCAACATCAGCACACCCTTTCCTAAATAAGGAGCTAAAAATTATAGAATGCAGTTATGGTCACACCATTACAGGAAGGAATGTGGAGGCTTTGGAAAGGGTGCAGGAGGGGTCTGCCAGGATGTTGCTTGGTTTAGAGGGTGCGAGTTACGGGGAGAGGTTGGACAAACCTGGGTTGTCGTCTCTGGATCATCAGAGGTTGAGGGGAGACCTGATAGAAGCTTACAAGTTAGAGCAGACATCGTCAGGATCTTTTTCCAAAGGTAAAAATGCCAGAGCTTTCAGGTGGGGCAGATTTTTATACATACAATAAAGAGTGCTGGACCCAGCTGCCAGGGTAATGGTTGGAAGTAGGTACAGTAGTAACATTTGAGGCTTTTAGATAAACACATGAGCATGGAGGGATGTAGTTTAATTTTGGTATTGGGTTGGGCACAAAAATCATGGGCTGAAGTGCCATACATTTCTATATATTTCATGTTATTTGAAAGATAGATCTTCTGATGCTACATCTCTCTTGCAGTATTGTGCTGGAGGTCTAGTCTAACTTTTTTTTTTTAAAAAGAGTGGAACACAATTCTACAAACTTGCGACTCAGAGTTAAGCAAATAAAACTTGAACTCCAAAATAACTCAATGGAAATTATAGATACATGTATAAATGAATATAGCCATCAAAAAGAATCAACTCATCTCAGAGACCTAGAACCAAGAACAATTCCAATCTCAAGATCAACTTGAAAATGAAACAAACAGTCCTGTCACATCCATGCAAAAATAAGACAATCGAAATCTCAGTCATAAAGAGACACAGGAAATTACAGATGCTGAAATCTGAAAAAGCTGCTAGAGGAACTCGGGTTGGGCGAGGAGTACCAAGGGAATTGGCCACACTTGGCATCAAAATAAAAGATTTGAAACAGTTCTGGAACAGAGGAGAATGCACATCTTAAGAACAAAAATATCATCAAAAGGCATGTGTGCAAAAGAAGGGCTGCCAGAGGGCCTCGGGCACCGAAGGTTTCCTGATCGTGTCGGAGGTTTGGATCTGGAACTCGAGTGGCCGATGAGTTGAACAGGAGAATGCACTGCTGCAGGAGGTGAACCCACGGACACTCTACGCCTCTGAAGGGACTCTCTTTTGCTTCTCTTTCCATCTTACTCGAAGGGGTACCTGGGCGACAATAACAGTGCCTCTTTGGCTAATGGCAGGCAGAAGGCAATTTTGCGCCATGTGACATGTTCTGCACTATTACATGATAATAAAGGAATCTTGAATTGTACAGGTTTTAGGCACAAAACAAGTCCAAAACTTGGATTTCAAAGTAGAATATAGCTGTTGGACATATCCAAAATAATTAGAGATATTGGGGATAGATATCAAAATATGATCTTAAAAGTCACTTTGAAATATTCCTCCCCACCAAGTCACATACCCCCTTAAGCAATCCCACAGAGTACCTGCCACAGAGTCCTCTGTGGGGAGGAAGGGATGACTTCAGGTGGCATGCAATGGGGAAAAAAGTTGAGAACTAGTGCCTTAGACCAAGGGTACAGATGCAACAGAAACCAAGACAAAGGGGCACAGTTCTGACACACGCAGACAAGGAACGACTGGACAGGCAGGTTTAGTCACTTAAAAACGAAGCATTCATTCAAGTTGGTCTGTTGGTCGATTTATCACCTCTTTGGCCGACCCTCCGATGCCAAAACGATGCAGAGGATACAAATCAGGATCAGATTGTGGGAATGGAAGAGGTTTCCGAGCGAGCCCATTGAGACTGTGAGGAGGGGGAAAAAAAATCATTCAGAGTCAACCAATACGAAATTCGTGCAATAAAGCAATAGATTTCAGAGAGGGTTGGTCGCTAACAAGAAGGCAGGTCCACCGACTAGAGTCGCTTGCACAAGTCACAGACCAAATTTACCCTGTTGCTTTGAAGCCTGGAATTAAAATTACAAAACATTTTAACTATCGGTAAATTCTCCAACCCGCAGCTAGAAGTTTGGGGCGGCTTTCTCTGCATTTGAAAAGTTTTGAGTTCTTGGTGCCTCAGAAATCAAACGCCCTGCGGCTTCGAGCGATGAGTTCAACCCTAATAACGCTCCACGCATTTACAACATTGTTCCAACACTCACCCAGACCAAAGTGCTGAAGTGTTTGCAGCTGGAATTAACTTGTCAGTTTGCCAGAAGCACTTAGATTGGGGGTTGAGAGAGTTGGGGGGACGTTTATATATGGGGCGTTGGGGGTGGCGAGATTTTAAAGGCACTCTCATTGCATCTAATGTGCAGCGTGGAAGTCAGATTAACCTGTCCTTCAACCTGACCCGTGCTTCAGTCCGGTGGACTTTGCAATTCATGCGTTGTCCTCCTAAATTCCCATCTCAATTGTGCCATGCGGTGGTACAGCGGAGGAGACCGTTCGCCCCATTGAGCTGGTGCTAGCCCTCATGCGTTGTCCTCCTAAATTCCCATCTCAATTGTGCCATGCGGTGGTACAGCGGAGGAGACCGTTCGCCCCATTGAGCTGGTGCTAGCCCTGAACGTTGCTGGTAGCTCCACTGAGCTTTCAGGTAGAGTATTCCAGATCACGCTAACTTAATTCCTGACCTCTGGCTGAGCGAAATTAAATTGTCATTTGTACAAAGATGCAGCTAAAAGAGCTTTGTTTTCCATGCTATCCAGGCCAGTTAACTCATAGAACTCTACAGTACTGAAACAGGCCCTTCAGCCCATCTAGTTTGTGCCAAACTATACTCTGCCTCATCTAGTGGTTCTCATCCTTTTTCTTTACACTCACATACTACCTTAAGTAATCCCTTAGTACCACCTACCACATCTTATGCCACAGGTTACTAAAGGATTACTTACGGTGGTATGTGAGTGAAAAAAAGTCCCATCACCCTGCACCCAGACCATAGTCCTCCATACCCCTCCGATCCATTTAACTACCCAACTTCTCTTAAAAGTCAAAATCAAGCCCACATCCACTACCCCACTGGCAGATCATTCCACACTTTCACCACACTCTGCGTGAAGTTGTTCTCCTTACCCAGTGGTTCTCAACGTTTTCTTTTCCCTACTCACATAACACCTTAAATAATCCCTTACTCACCACAGAAGCATCTATGGTTTTGGTCCTTTGTGGTGAGTAAGGGATTACTTAAGGTATAATGCAAGTGGAACAAAAGGTTGAGAGCCTCTCCCTTAACCCTTTACCTTTCACCCTAACCAGCAGGCCATTCAATCACAAAACAAGAGAATGAGGTGCAGTGTTAAAAAGACAAAGTGCAGGGTGCAGAGAAAAGTACAGTTTAACAGTGCAGGGGCTTCATCTTTTACAAATAAGAGGTCCATTCAAGAGCCTGCAAAGAAACTGTCCTTGAATCTGGAGGTTTGTGTTTTCAAGCTTGTGCATCTTCTGCCTAATGGGAGGGGGAATAAGAGAACGTGACTGGGGATGGTTTGGCAGCGTTCCTGGGATAGCGGGAGGCATCGACAGGGTTGACAGAGTGGAGGTTGGTTTGTGTGTTGGGCCCTGAGATGCGTTAATGTCCCTCTGTTGCTGTCTGTGCACTGTTTGCACATTCCCCAAGACCCTAATAAAAGCGGGGGTCCATTTTCCTCCAACATTGCAAAGATATGTGGGTCAGTGAGTTAATGAGCCCCCAGTGTGTGTGAGTGGTAGAATCTGGGGGGATTGGATAGGAATGTGGGGAGAATAAAGAAAAGGCCCTCATGTAGGGTTATTGTAGAACATTGAATGTAGAACATCCAGCACAGTACAGGCCCTTTGGCCCTTGATGTTGTGCTGGCCCATATATTCCTACCAAAAAAAAGTACTAAACATTCCCTACTCTGTAACCCTCTATTTTGTTTTCCACCATGTGTCTAAGAGTTTCTTAAATGCCACTTATGTTTCAGCCTCCACCACCACACCTGGCAAGGCATTCCAGGCACCCACAACTCTGTGTAAAAGAAACCTACCCCTGATGTCTCCCCAAACTTCCCCCCCTTTGCTTTGTACATTTTTTTTAAAATTAATTCACAAGAAGAGAAAAGTGAGGTGATCTCTGTGGTTCATTGTTTGTTCAGAAATCTGATGACGGAGGGGAAGAAGCTGTTTTTGTACCATTAAGTGTTCGTCTTCAGGCTCTTGTACCCCCTTCCTGATGGTAGCTGTGTGAAGAGGGCATGGGCTGGGTGATGAGGGTCCTGGAGGATAGGGGCTGCTTTCTTGAGACACTGCCTCTTGTAGGTGTCCTCGATGGAGTGATATCCATGATGTGCAGGCAGAATTCACAACCTTCTGTAGCCTTTTCCAGTCCTCTGTTTTGGCCCTTGATGTTGTGCTGGCCCATATATTCCTACCAAAAAAAAGTACTAAACGCTCCCTACTCTCTATTTTTTTTTCACCATGTGTCTAAGAGTTTCTTAAATGCCACTTATGTTTCAGCCTCCACCACCACGCCTGGCAAGGCATTCCAGGCACCCACAACTCTGTGTAAAAAAAAAAAACCTACCCCTGATGTTTCCCTAAACTTCCCTCCCTTTGGTTTGTATTGGTGTCCTCTGGTGTTTGTTATTCCTGCCCTGGGAAACAGGTGCATCAAGACAGTAATGCAACCGGTCAGAATGCTCTCCATAGTACACCTGTAGAAATTTGCAAGACTCTTTGGTGATGTACCAAATCTCAAACTCCTAGTTCCCAGAGAAGCAACCCTATTCTCCTTCTCCAGTCCCTGAACTGCCATTTATTCCCTGTCACATTCCCATTATTTCCCCTCTGATTAATTTTTGCCAAAAGACTTCAAGATAATTTTCAGTGGCTAATTTAATGACTAATAACTTCTGAAAACACCTTCACAAAGAAAGAAGATTTCATATGATAGCATGTTGGATATAAAGTAGTCAGTTTGCACACAACCGTGTTGTAACTGGTGAAACTTTTTCAATAAACTGTGACAGAAGAGGGGAACAAAAGTAATATTATCACTGGGGATAATTGGGCAAATTTCTGTGAAGGCGAATTATCATTTGTTTAGTACACAAGACACAAGACACAAGAGAAACTTGTCCGTGAACTACTCTTTGCAGACGATGCCGCTTTAGTTGCCCATTCAGAGCCAGCTCTTCAGCGCTTGACGTCCTGCTTTGCGGAAACTGCCAAAATGTTTGGCCTGGAAGTCAGCCTGAAGAAAACTGAGGTCCTCCATCAGCCAGCTCCCCACCATGATTACCAGCCCCCCCACATCTCCATCGGGCACACAAAACTCAAAACGGTCAACCAGTTTACCTATCTCGGCTGCACCATTTCATCAGATGCAAGGATCGACAATGAGATAGACAACAGACTCGCCAAGGCAAATAGCGCCTTTGGAAGACTACACAAAAGAGTCTGGAAAAACAACCAACTGAAAAACCTCACAAAGATAAGCGTATACAGAGCCGTTGTCATACCCACACTCCTGTTCGGCTCCGAATCATGGGTCCTCTACCGGCACCACCTACGGCTCCTAGAACGCTTCCACCAGCGTTGTCTCCGCTCCATCCTCAACATCCATTGGAGCGCTTACATCCCTAACGTCGAAGTACTCGAGATGGCAGAGGTCGACAGCATCGAGTCCACGCTGCTGAAGATCCAGCTGCGCTGGATGGGTCACGTCTCCAGAATGGAGGACCATCGCCTTCCCAAGATCGTGTTATATGGCGAGCTCTCCACTGGCTACCGTGACAGAGGTGCACCAAAGAAAAGGTACAAGGACTGCCTAAAGAAATCTCTTGGTGCCTGCCACATTGACCACCGCCAGTGGGCTGATATCGCCTCAAACCGTGCATCTTGGCGCCTCACAGTTTGGCGGGCAGCAACCTCCTTTGAAGAAGACCGCAGAGCCTACCTCACTGACAAAAGGCAAAGGAGGAAAAACCCAACACCCAACCCCAACCCACCAATTTTCCCCTGCAACCGCTGCAATCGTGTCTGCCTGTCCCGCATCGGACTTGTCAGCCACAAACGAGCCTGCAGCTGACGTGGACTTTTTACCCCCTCCATAAATCTTCGTCCGCGAAGCCAAGCCAAAGAAAAAAAAAAAAAGTATCTGTACCACCTAAAGGCATTGCCTTCATGAACACTTTGGAGTGGCTGCTTTGATATTGTGTCTTGAACTTGTGCAGTGGATTGAGATTTGAATGCTTGACGTTTTAAGTCAGGAGTGATTTAGATGGAGAGACACTTCCGCCCGTGTATGATAAAGGGTGAGGACTTGACACCGAATTGCAGGCATTCTTGTTAATAATCGAGTGGTTGCGGAGGGACCTGCACTGTCACAAGGGCTGATGTTCTGAGGGTGATGACCACATCTGCTCGCTTGGGGATTGGGAAGGGACCAACCCACAGCTGTGAAAAAGAACAATGAACATAAATAACTACTACTACAGGTACAGGCCTTCAGCCCTCGATATTGAACCCTCCAATATAAAACATTAAAATAACTAAGTCATTTATACTCATCACCCTCTACTTTTCTTTCCTCCTTGTCTAAAAGTCTCTTTAATTCCCCTATTGTACTAGCCTCCATTACCTCCTCTGGCAAGGCATTCCAGGCACCCACAACTCTCTGTGTAAAAAAAACGTACCCCTGACACTTCGCCTTCACTTTGTAGAGATGTCCTCTGGTGTTTGCTATTCCCGCCTTGGGACATGAAAGCAAAAGCTGCAGATGCTGAAGTTCTGAAACAAAAGTAGCAAATGGTGGAGGTACTCAGCTGGTCAGGCAGCACCCAGGGAGAGAGAGAAACTGCCAACATATCTTCCCTGTGGAAATACTGCCATTGGAGAGCAGCAGCCATCATCAAGGATCCACACCGCCCAGCACATGCTCTGTTCTCGCTGTTGCCATCGGGAAAGAGGTATTGGTGCCACAAGACTCGCACCAGCAGATTCAGGAACAGCTGCTACCCCTCCACTGTCAGACTCCTCAATGATAAACTCAATCAGGGACTAATTTACAGACCCGTTAAATAAAAGGATTTATTTTAAATCCTGTGGAGGCTGCAGGGGAGCGCTGAAGGCGAATCCACAGACAGTGACTCTGGGGAGGCTCTTTTGCTTCTCTTTCTCGGACCGTAAGAGACACTTCAGGCAGTTTCTGCTGGCCGAATCTGTCTGCCTTACCACAGACAAAAGGCAATTTTGTGTAATATGGCACTGTTTTTATTACATGACAATAAATTGAACCTTGGTATTTTCTGTATTGCATAGTTTGCACTGTCTTCTTGTTTATATTTCTCTCTTTTGTATACGCATCTTTTCTTGAGTACAGTTTTTTTTTGCACTACTGTTAAGTAGAAATTCTGCCTGACCCGCAGGGAAAGGAATCTCAGGGATGTATGCGATGTCGTGCTATGTACTCTGACAATAAAGCTGAGGTTTGGTGACATTTCATCCGGGCATTTCCATCTTTTCCTGGCACCATTGAAAAGACCTTGTATTTTTCTCTCCACAAATGCTGCTTGACAACCTTTACCTACTGTTCAGTATTTGAATGAACTCCCCAGGATTTTCACAGTGCATAACCAGGCCCTTCATCCCATCTTGTCCATGCCTGCCAAATTGTCTGCTTGAGCTAGTCCCATCGGCCAGCGTTTGGCCCTTTTCCTTTGAACATTTCCCATCCACACATATCATTACCTTTGTCTCCGCCTCTCCCACTTCCTCCAGCAGCTCGTTCCGCACACCTTGTTTGAAACTCACCTGACCTGCCTAAAAATCTATTTACTCTATTGTTTACCCTCAAGATTTTATACATCTTATACATTTTATACATCTGTACAATGGAGAGACTGGACACAGTCTGGGATATTGCTGCACTGAACACCTTGACTGAGTACCAGTGACAGAGACCTTCCAGTAGACAACCATTTCAGTTCTGTGTCACACTCCCACACTCACATGGCCATCTCACCAAGAGCACCCGTAAATTGGAGGAACAACACCTGATTTTCCAGCCAGATGGCATTAACATCGACTTTTCCAGTTTCTGCTAACCTGCCCTTCCCTTCCCCTTTCCAGTCCTCCTCCCTCTCTTCCCCCTCTCTATTCACCCCTTGATTGCTGCTGTCCCCTCCCTTCCTTCTCCATCTATCCACCACCTGCCATTGTAACCACACCTCCACCCAATCTTTTTTTCAGATGCCTACCGACATTTTCCCCCACCTTGATGAAGGTCTCAAGCTGGAAACGTCAGTTACATATTTTCACCTTTGCTACATAAAGGACACTGCTTGACCTGCTGAGTTTATCCAGCATTTTGTATTTCCACTTCAACCATGGCGTCTACAGATTTTTGTATTCTACTTTTTATTTTATACACCCCTGCAAGGTTCACCCATCAGCCTCCAAGGCTCAGGGAAAATGGCCCAACCTCCTTTCAGTCTCAAGGCCTCCATTCCAGGTGATATCATTGTGAATCTTTTCTGCACTCTTTCCAGAATAATGTCACCTTTCCTACAGCAGGGTGACTAGATCTCGATGCTGAACTCCCAGTGCGGTCTCACCAACATCACGTACAGGTGTGACATGACCTCCCTGTTCCTGTACTCAGTGGCTTGACTGATGAAAGCAAGCACACCAAACACCTTCCTCACCACCCTCCCTTGCTCTATGCCAACACTTGAACTGGCATTGATTAATTGCATGTTCCGATGTATAGAAATTCAAATTCTTAAACTTGTGAACAGGAGACATCTTCACAAATGTACGCTGTCCCCGCATCTGCATGGATTTCGTCCGGGGGCTCCGGTTTCCTCCCACCGTCAAAACATACCAGGGTGTAGATGAATCGGTTATAATTGAGCAGCACAGTCTCGAGGGCTAAAATAGCCTGATATCATGCTGTATGTGTAAACAAGTGGTTCTCAATCTTTTTCTTTCCACCCACATCCCACTTTAATTACACTCTGTAATTAGTAAGGGATTGCTTAAGGTGATGTGTGGATGGGAAGAAAAAGTCTGAAGACCACTGTTTTAATTGTACCTCATTGACTCGTTATGTGCACGGTTTCTGAACTCGAAAGGAAATGGGCCAATGACAATTTTTTCCAAGCAGAATCTTTCAGTAACAATTGGGTGTAGAGCAGTGATTCTCAATCTTCCCTTCCCACCTATATCCCCCCTTAAGCAATCCCTTATTAATTACAGAGCACCGATGGCATTGGGAATACATAAAGTGGGATGTGAGTGGAAAGAAAAAGGTTGAGAACCACTGGTCTAAACTAAAATTAAACAAAACGTGTCATTTATGGTGGGAAGGGGTTTTCTGAAAATGAAGGGGAAGGAGTAAGTCAGGACTGTTTGCAATGTCCAACTGAACATAGCTGGAATGTATCTGAAGTATCATTCTCCTGCAGGTGACAGGTTGAGCCCTGTTTTTGAGAGGCATTTATAGGGTGGACAGTCAGCACCTTTTTACGGGGGCAACTGCAGCAAATACCGAGGACACCTGCGTAAGCAGGGGGAAGGAAGGTTCAGAGGAAACATCAGAGGTAAGTTTTTTTTAACTCAGAGAGTGGTGGGTGCCTAGAATGTGTTGCTGGGGGTGATGGTGGAGGCCGGAAAAATGGGTTCAACCAGAAGACTCTTAGGTACATAGATGTACGAAAGACAGAGGGTTAAAGGGTGTGAGGGAGGGAAGGGTTAGATTGTTGTGGAGTAGATTTACATGGGTTGGCATAACATCATGGGCTGAATGGCCTGAACTGAGCTGGAATGTTCTATGTTTCCCCAATCCCACCCATCCCTCCGACTCAGCCCTTCTTGAGCTGAGCCCAGTATGCAAGGGGTAGGCAACATGGGCAGCCTCAGGGGGAAATCAGGGCACGGGTGGTGAAGGCTCAAGGTGAGGATAAAAATTTTATATGAAGGGAAATATCTTCACTCAGGAGTTGGAAAATGTTTAGAATGTTCTACCTGATGCTCACCTGATGAAAGAATTGGGGAAAGTGTTAAACTGGAAAAATGACATGATCTAAGAGTTACGAAGAGATATGGCACAGAAACAGGCCCTTCGACCCACATCTATATGCTTACCATTACCCATGCATTGACACAACCTTCATTAATCCCATCTTATCCTCTCCACAATCCTTTCATCTCCCCTCAGGTTTTACGCCTCAGCCACACCCTGGAGCCCTTAACGTGGCCAGTTACCCCACTGACCTGCACATCTCTGGGACCTGGGAGGAAACTGGATCACAGGGGGTGTGGGGGGGGGGGTGAAGATGGACCCACATAGTTACAGGGAGACTGTGCCAACTCCACACAGTCAGTGACAGAGGTCGGGATCGAATCGGGGTCTCTGGAGCTGGGAGGTAGCGACTCTACCCACAGCGCCACTGAGCAGCCCAGACTTTTTGAACAGACTCGATGGGGTGCTCCATTGCAGCTGGGTCTGAGATGGTGGGTTCAAGCCCACTCACTGAGTCAGAAGGCAAAAATATGGACCCATGCTCCAGTGCAGGGTGAGCCCCATGCTGTTCTCGGCCTTTGCAGTGTGTCGGGAAACCAAGATGAATTAGGAGCAATCCAGGGAGGCCCACAATGTTATCACTGAAGGAGATTTTCTCGGAATTTTCCCAGTGTCTTATACTTTGGAGAAATAGTGAAGAGATCTCTGCAAAATTCTCTGCCCGATGAAGCAGTGTAGAAATTCAGCAGGTCCCGCAGTGTCCATAGGATGTAAAAGGCAGTCAATGTTTTGGGCCTGAGCCCTTCGTCACCTCTTACTTGTTAGCCTGCACTCCTCCCTTCCCCCTCCCTCACCCGCCTTTTTAATGAGGCATCTGCCTGATTTTTGACCCTCCTGACCAAGGTCTCAGGCCCGAAATGTCGACTGCCTTTTATTTCCTGTGGACGCTGCCTGACCTGCTGAGTTCCTTCAGCCCTCTGTTTCCCAGCACAGTCTGTCTCTCTGATTTGTTCTGCACCACTCCTCCCTGGGAGTTGTGCCTTTCATCCATGCATGCACTGCAACTGCTTGTACTGGGGATTAGTGGAAGGGCTAATGGGAAGATCTGAGGGTTCATTGGCTTCACCTCTGCTCCCTGACCCATCTTGCACACTGTTATCCCCCCAATATCTAAACCTTGAACACCCTATTGGAAATAACCAGCAGGTTAGGCCGCATCTGTGGAGGGAGAGAGGAGCAGAGTTAACGATTCAGGCCAGGGTCCACTTGCCAGATACGTTTTGGTGTCATGAATGCCTTGGTTGCTCCTTGGATGTGGGGTCACAGCCCAGAGGTCACCAGGTGAAGCTGATTAGGGAAAGAATGGAAGATTCATCCTAAGCCAAAATTAAAGGAGTTTTGATCTTTATCAATTCTTTCACTCCATTTATACATTTTGATAGTTTTTGAGATTTTAATGGTCAATTTTTAATTATAACTGGTTCCTTTTGTAACAAGGTTGTGCTGGTGAATATTTACGCTCCTAACATTGACAATCCAGAATTTTTTAAATGTGTATTTTGAATGAATATCCAAGGAGCTACATAGCATGATGTCCGCACTTGAGTGGGAGGAAGGAGAGAGGGACCGCCAGAGTGCAGAGGTGACTCTGGAGCAGGAGAGAGCGCTGCTCAGGGAGCTGAAGAAGGAATTAGTCCATCGTTATTGAATGAAGATCTACCGAGACCAATGCCTGAAGAGGGCGCACAAAATCAGTGAACCGGTGCGGACTCGAAAGGCCAACGTGGCCTGTTTCCGCTCCGTAAATGGTTATATGGTTATATGGTAAGGGAGGGAGGGTTGGGGAGGAGAGGAGAGGGGGGGGAGATGGTAGGGAACTGTAGGGAAGGGAAGGCGAAGGGAGGGGAGGGGCGAGAAGGGTGGGTTGGTGAGGGGGAGGAGAATTTTCCTTTGCTGATCAAAGGAAAAGATTAAGTCGGAACTTTCAAAGAGGAATCGAACAAGATTTGGAGGAAACATGAGCAGTCTCACTGAGAACGTTGATAGGGGCCATGTCGTTGACCCTTTCTCCTTGTGGGATCGAGCTGTTGACAAATTGGCATCTATATTTGCTACCTTACTAAAGTAGATAAGACTCAACACAGGAACAATGGGTCAAATGGCCTTCCACTGTTTACAGGAAGATATGATGAAGGTGCAGACTTTTTTTAGCATTGCCTAAACATTGTGATCTGTAATGGACACATTGGCTCTCTTCCTTCTCACCCTCTCTTAACACCCCACCCACCCTGGCCTTTCCCAACCAACCATGTTAAGTCACTGGAACCACGGGATCCAGCTGTTTGAGGTCATGGGGATTAAAGATTCATTCACCAAACAATATGGTGGCCTGGTTAGTGTAGCAGTTAATGTAATGCTATTACAGTGGCAGCAAATAGAAATTGAAACCCGCGCTGTCTGGAGGGCAATTGTACATTCTCCCCGTGGCTGCGTGGGTTTCCTCTGGGTGATCCAGTTTCCTCCCATCCTTCAGACTGTATAGGGTTGGCAGGTGAATTGGATGTAACTGGGAGGCACGTGTTTCCTGAGCCGGAAGGGCCTGTTACTGTGCTGCGTCGCTGAATGTGGATGTCAAAAGTTATTGGTCTGGAACTGAGTGGGGTTGTTGCACCAGAGATTAGTTAAAAATCATATTCAGCACATGAAACAGGCCCTTCAGCCCAACTAATTACGCTGGCCTCATTAGCTACCTGAGCTAGTAGCCTGTGCCTGTGTTCAGCCCCTTCCCCTCTAAACCTCTCCTGTTCATGGACCTGTCCAAATGATTTTGGAACGTTCTAATTGCTCCCACTTCGACTGCTCCCTCAGGCACATCGTTCCTCACTGCCCTCGGTGTGAAGGACAACCCTTCTGTTGTTAGTGTGGATTCACAATCCCACTCCGGCATCTCCAGGGCACTCCATGATTGGTTGAATGGTTTTCTATTTTTCCTGTAGACTTTCTCCTCTTCAGAATCCTTCTGCAGAGGAGATTTACCAGGATGCGCCCTGGGTTTGGAGATTGTGTCTTGTGAAGCAAGGTTGACAGAGCTGGGGCTTTTCTTCTTGGAGTGACAAAGGATGAATGGAGACTTAACAGAGGTCTATAAGATTATGAGAGGCATAGATAGGGTGGCGGGCCAGCATCTGTTTCCCAGGGCGACAGCAGCAAACACCAGAGGACATTTGTTTAAGGTGAAGAGAGTAATGTTTAGGAGAGATGTCACAGAGGGGGATGGGTGCCTGGAATGCATTATCAGGGGTGGAGGCTGATACAACAGGGACATTTGAAAGACATAGACGTAAGAAAAAGAGAGGGTTATGGGTGTGAGGTAGGGAAGTGTTAGATTGTTGTGGAGTTGGTTTATGTAGGTCAGCACAGCATCGTGGGCCGAAGGGCCTGTACTGTGCAGTATATTCTATGTCCTCAAATTGGCAGTACACAAATAAGGTACAAAAACTCAGCAGGTTATGCAGCATCCACAGGGAGTGAAGGGCGACCAATGGTCTGGGCCCTTGGTCACGGATGGGTGAGGCAGAAAGCGATGGTTACCCTTTACTTCGCGTGGATGGTGTGTGAGTTTCTCCAGCATCTCTGTGTATTGTTCTCAACCCCAGCAACCGCAGACTTTCCAGTTTAACTATGTTCTCAAATTTGACAGCTCCGAGAAATACCCCTCCATTCTGCATTTGTTCCAAGAGGGCAACGTAATCTAAGCAAGGGGACCTGCTCACACCCAATCCCAGAGCAGACAAACCTGTGGCTCAACACTATTCTCACTGCAGCCGAGGCACGGGATTTGGAGACAATGCAATCTGGAGCAAACAATGAGCTGCTGGAGGAGCTGAGTGGGTGAAGAGCCGAAAAACGCTCAGAAATACTGACAAAGAGGGCTGAATGTCTATCTTTCCTGCATAATTCCAGGCTCCCTCTCCCCTCTGAAGTTGCAGGACAAACTCCTCTCCAGAATACTTAACTTTTATGGGCAGCATGGTTAGTGCGATGCCGTTACAGCGCCAGTGACCTGAGTGTGAGCCCCGCATGGTGTGTAAGGAGTTTGTGTGTTCTCCCCTTGTCTACGTGGGTTTCCTCCGGGTGCTCCGGTTTTGTCCCACCCTTCAAGATGTATGGGGGTTGTGCGCTAATTGGGGTATTTGGGCAGCATGGACTTGTGGGCTGGAAGGGCCTGTGACTGTGCAGTATGTCTAAATTCTTTTTTAAATTACTCTTTGTTGAAGGGATGTGGGCTTTTCAGGCTAATTACTCAGGTGTGAACAGCGACAAGATAGAGGGTCTTAGCATTGAAATGATCAGTCATTGTGTCGTTAGGACTCTATCGAGACACTAGCTTGCTGCAATACGGAGTCTCACCTGCAAGGAGATTCTTGCTGAGGTGAATGCTCTCAGCACCGTGAGTCATGACATACCTTCATTCCAACCGCATTTAGAAATTCTGTCTCATGGTCATCTGATGTCCAGCACATTGGTCAAAAATGTCACTTTGCATTCTTAAAATAATGCTGGTCACATTATTTATAGCTCAAGCTGCTTAATTTCACTCCTTCGGTGTGTAAAGAAAATATGTTGTTATTCTTAAATTAGGCCCTTAAATTAAATAAAGATACAGCAGCAGTGTGTTTATGTAGTTGGACGAACAGTGCAAGGTGTAGAGTACTGACCCACGACTTCAACGCCAAATCCAGCTCCAACAGAGTCATCAAGTTTGCAGATGTGATTTATCAGGATTGTTGTCTAAAGAGGGTTCGAAAAAGCGTTGAAGGCCCCTTCCACCCCGCACACAGCATCTTTCAGCTGCTCCCATCGGATAAGGAGAAACAGGAGGATCAGAGCCAGCACCACCAGGCTGAGGAATAGCTTCTTCCCATGGGCATGGAGAATGCTGAACGACCAAAGGAACTGCTCACACTAACCCTCTGAGTCTCTACTATTTATTTCACGAATAATAATTATTTTAACGTTTGTGCATATTTGTACCATTTGTCTGTGTGTGCACTTGCGTGTTTTGCACTGAGGACCGGGTTGTACTTGTACAATCGCATCATAATAAACTTCAACTTGGTCCCATCAGTAATTCCCGAGAACCCCCTTCCTGATTCCACCATTCTCCATGCACAATTCACAGCAGCCAGTTAACCCACCAATCCATGCCTCTCTGGGTTATAGGAGGAAACTGAAGTAACTGGTGAGGGGGAACCCACACAGCCACAGGGAAGAATGTGCAAACTCCACACAGACAATGGGAGAGGTCAGGATCGAACCCGGGTCACTGGAGCTGGGAGATGGTGGCTGAAGTGCTGTGGCATTCTCGTATAGGAAGGAAAGACATTTTCAGGGCTCTGGCTGAAGAAATTCCTTTGGCCTCTTCTAAGTTGACTTCCAACCTGAAGCTGTGCCCTCTTGTCCTAATCTCTCTCACCATGGGAAACAACTTTTCTCCATCTATTCTGTCCACGCCTTTCAACATTGAAAATGTTTCAGTAGATCCCCACAATTCTCCTTATTTCCCTCCTTTTTAACAACTCCCAATGATCCAGTTTCCAAGGAGAGATTTCCAGAGGTTCATCACCTTTTCCAAGTTGGGATTTCCCATGACCATCTAGTGCAGACTTTGAACCTAGTGTAGTGGTTAGCATAGGGCTAGGACAGGGTCAACGACCTGGGTTCAAATCTGGCGCCATCTGTAAGGAGTCTGCATGTTCTCCCCGTGACCTGTGTGGGTTTCCTTCCACTCTCCAAAATAGGCTAATCTGCCCACCGAGTCAGCCTCATCATTCAATCATGAGCTGATCCATCTCCCATTCAGCCCCACTGAGAGGTTAGTGGGTTTAAATTTTAATGAAGTACATTAACAGGAGCTTTTGTTCATGAGCCCACGCCGCGCAAATACCCCTATTAGCCTTGAATCCCCATACGTTTGTTGAGGGTTGGAAGAAACCAGAGCCCCTAGGGAAAAACCCACTCAGGTCACAGGGAGAGTGTACCGATTTCTTACAGACAACTTGGGATTCGAACCCAGGGTCACTGGCACTATAATGGCGTTACTGCTGCACTAACTGTGCCAACCGCAGTTAATTAGGTGTAATTGGGCAGCACAAGGATACGTGGATTGGAGGGGCTTTCTACTGTGCCGTACCATTTAAATTTGAAAATGTAAAGGGCCATTTCTATTCGGAAGTGGGGCTGGCTTGCAGTGCAGAGGCTCAGTCCTTTGTTGGCGATGAGCTAATTGAAGTCGTTGGTAGGTGGCAACCAGCAACCTGACAGAAAAGGAGAACAATGAGGTCAGGAACCAGATCAGCAATGACAAACATGTTCCAGTCCTCTCAGTGCAGAAGGCCTGATGAATTTTTTTTTGAAGACACAAGCAGAAATGATTTGCCCTTTGGGCTTTCAGCAGATTGTGAAGGGGCTGGCATTCTGTTGCACAGCCAGACTTCCTCCCCCCACCATCATTCCCCCCCCCCCCCCACCCCTAGTGCTGGTCGACACCTGTAGAAACTTCACCTCTGGGTTGCAATCAGCCTGCCAAAGCATGTGGATGTGGCAGGGCTATCAGTGAAACATGACATATTCAAAGGAGGATGTCCAACAGCTAACCCTATGCCATTGTGAAGCATAGTTACGTAATGCGATCAGCGCTGTTTGAACTGCTGAACCATGCTGTCAGAGCACATTGCTCAGATACTTTCAATGCATTACTCTTTAGTGATGTTACAGCTTTGAAATAACCACTTGTCGCCAAGTTCCTTTCATGTAATTTATTCAACCAAGGGATAAATTTGCAGATCGATCCACTGTTTAAGTGTCTGTCCCTGGCTTTTCCTCTGGACCACTCCACCCTTCACTTTGGACCATCTCGAGGTTGACGGAAAGCAGAGTGTATCCTCGACAATAAATGATTCACTTCTGAGCAGTAATTGTCCTTGAGAAGGTGGTAGGGAACTGCCTTCTTGAACAGCTGTGGTCCTAAAGGTGTGGGAGGACCCAAGTACTGGCCAGGAAGGGGTTCCTGGGTTTGAATCCAATGATGGCGAAGGAACAAGATATTTCTCCAAGTCAATATGGTGTGTGGCTTGGAGGGCAACCTCCAGGTGGTGATGCCTCAATGCCCTTGTCCTTCTAGCTGGTAGAGGTGGTGGGGTTGGAAGATGTTGTCTAAGGAGACTCGGTAATAATCAAAATAGCAAAACTTTTCCAATTATGACATATTTTTAACATTTAAAATTTTTGAACTTCAGTCTTCAGAATCTACTTCCTCAGGAGTTTGCAGAGGTTTGGTATGACACCAGAAACGTTTGTGAATTTTGCAGATGTGTGGTGGAAAGTGTGCCGACCAGCTGCATCATGGCCTGGTTTGGGGATACTAAAAACTCCTGAGTGTAACGCCCTGCAAAAGGTAGTGGACACAGCCCAGGACATCACAGGCAAAACCCTCCCCACCATCGTGAACATCTACAGGGAACGCTGCCGTCGGAGAGCAGCACCAATCATCAAGGATCCACACCACCCAGTACATGCTCTGTTCACACTGCTGCCATCAGGAAAGAGGTATAGGTACCACAAGACTCACACCACTAGGTCAGGAACAGCTGCTACCCCTCCAACATCAGACTCCTCTACAACAAACTCATTCAAGGATTAATTTAAGGACTCTTACTTTTGAGATTTATTGATTTTTTCACTCCGTATTGCACATTCAGTTTGTTTATTTGTTTACATGCGTACACTGTGGACAGTTTGTTTTACACAGCCAATAAGAGGTAATTTTGCCTGGCCTGCAGGAAAAAGAATCTCAAGGTTGTATGTGATGTCATGTATGTCCTCTGACAGACCCAATATTTTGGGGGAGTTACCGCTTTGGGCGGTTTAAACAGGAGGAGGTAGTTGTGACCTCCGACCTGTTTTTTTTTCTTTTTAATTTTTGGGTTAAGAAGTGAAGGTTTTTTTTTATTTTTTTTTTAAATAAATAATTTTTTTAAACTTTTTTTGTTTTCTGATTGTAATTGAGAGGGAATTAGGAGGTTTTTTTTTCCTTTTTTTTCTCTTTTTTTGGGGGGGTTTTTTTCTCTTTTTTCTTTCTTTTTTAAGAAGATGATGTCACAGAAGATAAGTCAAAAATTGAGGATGTTGAATTAGATGAAGAGGAAGATGAGGGGAAGGTGATTAGAAGAAAAAGAAGAAAATTAAATACAAATACATTGAGGGAGAAGAGTTTAATAAAATTAAGTTAATTTCGATAGAGAATTTTGAAGATGTTATAAATGAAGAATATGGAGAATTTTATAAGAGTTTGAACTTTTTTCTTTTTTTTTCTTTTTTTATATAAGGGGAGGGGAAGGGAATAAAAAGTTTATCTGATTGTTTTTCTAAGGGATGTTTTTGTTCTCTCGATGAATTATAAAGGAAACTTGGTATTAATGGAAATTCTGTATTTATGTATTATTAATTATGATTTTTTGTATAGCAGATATGTGGTTGATATATGATTTTAATATTTGAACTTAGTTTTAAAGTGGATTTCATTTGTTAAATACATATAGTATGTTTGATTTAAATATATGTTTAAGGGTATTATTTTAGTATTGATATTTTTTTTGTTGTTAGTAATTTTTTTGTTAAGTTTTATCCTTTTTTTTGTAAGTGGGGTTTTTTCTATTTTATTTACAATATTGTTAATTAATTCTTCACTCTTTATTTTGGGGGGAGGGTTGGACTAATTTTAAATTAGATGATTAATGTTGTGTTATAATTATTGGGGGGGTTAATTTGTGTAGTTTAATGATGTAGTATTCTAATTTTTATTATCTTATTTTTTATTATTTCTTTAAATGTAATTTTTATTTTATTCATGTCATAAAATTTTAAATAAAGTTTTTTAAAAAAATGTATGTCCTCTGACAATAAATCTGAAATCTAATTGTTAGTGATCACCACAGAATGATGCTTGGTGTTGACATAATAACATCTCCATGACACATTCTCTTCAGAAGTTCACACTTAGCCACAGGGAGAGTGGGCTTGGGGCATCATAAAGGGCTGGAGAAATTTGTTTTCCAGAACCAAACACATGCAGGGATATCCAGTAAAGGGCTCTGACCTGAAACAAACATTGCTTTTCTCCCACAGATGCTGCTTGACCTGCTGAGTTTCTCCAGCAGATTTTGCATTGCTCCATGTTCCAGCTTCTCCCATCTCTCATGCATCCTTGACGTACAGGGATATCAACAGCCATCTCACTTCAAGCATGCAGCCAGTTTCACCAGAGTTTAGGACTTGTTTGCAGAGGTTAGTACAATATTCACTTGAATATTTACTGTTGGAAACTAAGGACAAATTTCTTTCCTGATTACAGTAAAACACCTCGTATCTGGCACCTATGGGGATTGGTAGATGCCGGATTAGTGTCTTTTCTGGTTGCTTGAGACTGATTCTTACAATGCCTCATGATCCGCTGATTTCTGCTCACCAGACAAATCTAATATAAGGATACCATGACAAACCTTGAATCTGCAAACCTGGCATTTGAAAAAGAACACTGTGCTCCAATATTGTCATGGAACTCCTTTCCTTTTATCTTGCAGAGATGTCTGAGTTAGCACCATAGAACATTGCAGTAAAGTAAACAGGCCATTCTGCCCTTCAAGTCTAAGCCAAACTCTTATTCTACCTCTTCCCACAGCCCTGCACCCATACCTCTCCCATCCATGAACCAGTCCAAATTCCTCTTAAATGTTAAAATTGAGCCCACATTCACCACTTCATCTGGCATCTCGTTCCACATTCCCACCACTCTCTGTGTGAAGTTTAATTTAATTTTTTTTGACATACAGCACGTTAACAGACCTCTCGACCCATGAGCCCGTGCCGTCCAATTACATCCAATTAACCTACAACCCCTGGTACATTTTGAATGTTCCCCCTAATGTTCCTCCTCAACCTCTCCCCTTTCATCCTTAACCCATGTTCTCTAGTTCTTGTCTCACCTACCCTTAGTGGAAAAAGCCTGCTTGCATTTAATCTATCTATACCTCTCCTAATTTTAAATACCTCTATGAAATCTCCCTTCATTCTTCTATGCTCCAGGGAATAAAGTCTGAACCTGTTTATCCTTTCCTTGTAACTCAATTCCCACAGACCCAGCAACATCCTTGTAAATTTTCTCTGCACTCTTTTAACCTCGTTGATATCTTTCCTGTAGTTTGGTGACCAAAACTGCTCACAATAGTCCATATTTGGGCTCACCAATGTCTTGTACAACTTTACCATAACATCTCAACTCCTACACTCAATACTTGGACTGACAGATAGACAATGTCATAAGGTCCCAGGGCAGAGGTATGACAGAACATGGTATGAGATTCTATTTTCAGAGATGGAGGTGAAGAATATAATCTGGGATGATGTAATGGGCTTCTATAGGCAAAACCATCCTGGGAGCTCACGTTATCATCTGTGGCATGTGAAGAATGATAATCAGATCATCTCCGCAAACGACCGCCCTGACTCGTGGTCCTGTGCCTTGGATAGCTGGGGGAGCGAGAAGGTTGAGGGTTCAACTCTTGACACCTCCTGTGCTTTTGGCAGGGCTGAGAGAGTGCTACAGACGCCCAAAGCCAAAATAAAGACCCAGTTTGCCTGGAAGGGTAAGGTTCCGTGCGGTTGTTGCAGGAAATTAGTCTGCTCCCCAGGCAACACCCACCAAAGTAGATTGTTTGAGTAATCCCCTCCATTTGAAAGGACATGGGAAATTGGAGGAGCAGGGCCATTCGATCCCCTGAACCTGGTCTGCCTTATCAATATCATGGCCAGCATTTGTAAATGGAAAAGCCCGAGAGAATGTTCCAGAAGAGAGAGACCTCAGGGCTACAGAATAGTTCCCTGAAAGTGGCGACAGTTGTCAGGGGGGTGGTGAAGAAGGTACTTCACACACTTTCCTTCATTGAGCAAGGTTCTGAGTACAAGAGTAAGATTGCCATGTAACCACTGGTCAAACCACACTATATCGTGTACACTTTTGTTACAGGACATGAAAAATCTCCAGAGGGCTGTTAACTTGGCCTGCGACATCACAGGCAGCAGACTTCACACCACTGAGGACATCTACAAAAGGCGGTGTCTTAAGAAACCAGCCTCTATCCTCAAAGACCCCCCACCACCACCCAGGCCATGCCCTCTTTACTCTGCTACCTTTGGGAAAGAGATAGTGGAGCCTGAAGATGAACACTCAACTTAGCACAAGGACAGCTTCTTCCCCTCTGCCATCAGATTCCCAAATAATCAATGAACCATACACTGCCTCACTTTGAATTTTCATGCACTCTTTGTATTTATTTTTTAAGGGGGTATATATGAATGTTTGCTTTGTGACGCTGTTGCAAAACAACAAATTCCATGACATGTTCATGACAATAAATTCTGATTCAAGAATGATGTCATGGAGCTGGAAAGGGTGCAGGAAAGAGTCATCAAGATGTTATTATCACTGAGGGAGGTTGGGAGGGTGAGTTACAAGAAGAGGCTGGATAAGCTCGAGTGTTTTCCCTGGGGTCTAGGAGGCTGAGGGTTAGCCTTATAGAGGTTATAAAGCCAAGTGAGGTAAGTTGAACGGTTAGGGTAAGGATTTTGGTGCATAGGAATGTTGCACTTCTGTGTTTGACAATACATTTATTAGCATGTTATTCGAGAAGAGAGAGGAGTCAATACTAGAGGATGCTCCTGTTGTGGCCTCCTCTACATTGAGGAGACTGGACACAGACCGGGAGATCGCTTTATTGAGCAACAGCAAGGACCTCCCATCTGGATGGAGAGGCCAAGACGAAATACAAGATGCTGTTCCTCCAATTTGTGGGTCATCTCAACTTAGCAGTTCACGAGGCCATGGACAGACATATCGGTGTGGCAGCCGGTGTAGAATTGAACCACTTCCACACCAACATGTCTGTCCATGGCCTCGTGAGCTACTAAGTTGAGACCAGCCACAAATTGGAGGAACAGCATCTTGTATTTCATCTTGGCCTCTCTAACCAGATGGCATCAATATTGACCTCTCAAAATTTTTATGAAAGGATAGATGGTAAGGGTAACTTTACAAAAATTAACTTGCAAATATGAATTAGGAGGTTTGCAACTCCCTAATTTTCAAAATTATTATGATGCGGCACAATTGAAATTTATTAGTAGGATGTTTGAAATAGATAAACTGATAAGGGGTAATATTGAATTATTTCAAATTGATGAGAAGAGGATGGATCAGTTTATTTATAGATAGAACCCGAAGTTATTGAGTAATTATAATTTACCTGTTTTGAAACACTTAATGGATTTATGGTATAAAAATAAATGAAGATCCAGGTATTCAAGGTAAGATTTCAGGTAAAACTCCTTTTTTTGTATCAAAATAAGCTTTTTCTCTTTACACTTAATAATCAGCTTTTGAAGTTATGGGATCAAAAGGATATTCAATTTGTGCAAGATTGTTATGAAGCGGGTTATTTTATTTCTTTTCAAAGAATGAAAGAAATATATATCTTTGAATGCTATTTTTTCTTTTTATCAAATTAAAGCTTTATTGTTGGATAATTTTGGACATACTTTACGGTTACTTAGACTGTCAGTCTAAGTTTGAAATTTTACTTACTGAGGTTGGTAAGAAGGGATTTATAGCTGAGATGTATGCTTTATTACAGAATAAAATGCCTAAATTGGATTTACATAAATCTTGATTGAAGTGGGAGAAAGATTTAGGTATACATATTTCAGATGATTGGATGAATTTATGTAGGGATAGTATGACTAAAATTATAAATCTAAGATATTGATTAGTTCATTATAATTTTATTCATCAATTATATTTAACTCCGGAAAAATTAAGGAGATATAATTTTATTTCTTCAGATTTATGTCTTCAGTGATAATTTTATTTCTTCAGATTTATGTCTTCAGTGTCTACTTGGCCATGTGAAATAGTAATACCTTTTTGGAATAGACTTAAGGAACTTTTAGAAGTTATTTTGAAAGTGAAACTTCATGAGATCCTTCAGTATTTTTGTTGGGTAACATTAAGATTAAATAGATTTCAAATTGCATTTTTGAGATTGGCATTAGCTGCAGCCAGAAAATATTTGGCAATTACTTGGGAAAATGAGACTCATTTGAGTATTCAGAGATGGCAGATGGAGTTGAGGTCTTGTATTCCATTGGAGAAGATAACATATAACTTATGTGATAATTATTTTAATCCTGAAACTTGGAGCCCATATTTGGATTATATGGGGTTGAGTTTTGGAACCCCCTGGCCACCCATTTAAGAGACTCTTAGACAGGCACACGGATGAAAGAAAAATAGAGGGTTACAGGGTAGGGAGGGTTTCATATCAGGAGAGCCAGGAAAGGTTGTTCCTCCAGGATTTTGTGCGTATCTCCAGTTTTCAAGCATTGTAGATGGAAGGTCCTGCTTCTGAACTGTATGTCTCAATGGCTATTCCTACCAGCTTTCTGTGCGACAGCATGAAAGTAGATTCTTCAGCCAAACTAGCCCAGGCTGATCAATTCCATCCACACTCATCCCAGCTGCCGCATTTGGCTCCTATCCCTCCAAATGCAACCTATCCACATTTCCGTCCAATTTCTTTCAAACATTGCAATAGTACCTGCCTCATCCACCTCCTCTGTCAGCCCGAATCTTACACCCACTGCCATCTTCATGCTCTGCATAAAAAAGGTTACTCTACACGGGGACTCATTTTTATTTTAATAACCTTATAAACCTCCAATAGATCTCTGCTCGTCCTCCAGAGAAAACAACCCATGTCTGACCAATGCAGTACACAAACATGCTGGAGAAATCCATGGGAATTAATTGATGAATTTTGTTATGGTTGATCTCCTTTTCTCTTTCTTTCTTTTCTTTTTTCCTTTCTTTGGGGTAGGTTAGTGGGGGGTGGGGTTGGGTAGGTGGTTAGGGAGGGGGTGTCTGTATTTTTTGATCTGTTTTTAAGTTCTATTCGTTAATTTTAATGTTTTAATATAAGCAATCATGATTTAATAAATAAAATATTTTTTAAAATGAACCTCTCCAAACTCCATTAACCACCTTGCCCGTATCTCTCTCTCTTTCTCATCCCTCTGTCTCCTTTTCTTCATCTTCCCACTCCCTTTCTTTCCATCTCCTCTCAGAGAGCTGCTCTTTTCCCTCTGTCCTCTCCCCCAGCACTTCTCACCTTCTTTCTAGTCTATCCTCCCACCTCTTGCCTCTTGACGCTATACTCCTCCCCCTTCCCCCTTCCCGCCATCTGCCTGATATTCGACCCTCTTGGTGCAGGGCACATGTCCAAGATGTCAACTGCCTTTACTTGCATGACCTGCTGGATTTCTCCAGCATGTTTGTGTACTGCATTGGTCAGACTTGGGTTGTTTTCTCTGGAGGACGAGCAGAGATCTAATGGAGGTTTATAAGGTTATTAAAATAAAAATGAGTCCCAGTATAGAGTAACCTTTTTTATGCAGAGCATGAAGATGGCAGTGGGTGTAAGATTCGGGCTGCCAGAGGAGGTGGATGAGGCAGGTACTATTGCAATGTTTGAAAGAAATTGGACAGAAATGTGGATAGGTTGCATTTGGAGGGATAGGAGCCAAATGCGGCAGCTGGGACGAGTGTGGATGGAATTGGTCAGCCTGGACTAGTTTGGCTGAAGAATCTACTTCCATGCTGTTGCACAGAAAGCTGGTAGGCATAGCCATTGAGGCACACAGTTCAGAAGCAGGACCTTCCATCTACAATGCCTGAAAACTGGAGATACATACAAAATACTGGAGGAACAACCTTTCCTGACTCTCCTGGTATGAAACCCTTCCTACCCTGTAACCCTCTATTTTTCTTAAATCCATGTGCCTGTCTAAGAGTCCTTTAAATGTCCTTAATGTTTCAGCCTCCACCACCATCTCTGGCAAGGCATTCCAGGCACCCACAACTCTCTGTGTAAAACAACTTACCCTTGACGTCTCCCCTAAACTTCCCTCCCTTCACTTTGTACATGTGACCTCTGGTGTTTGCTATTCCTGCCCTGGGAAACAGGAACTGGCTGTCCACCCTATCTATGCCTCTCATAATCTTGTAGTCCTCTATCAAGTCTCCTCTCATCCTTTTATACTCCAAAGAGAAAAGTCCCAGCTCTGTGAACCTTGCCTTATAAAGCACATTCTCCAATCCAGGCAACATCCTGGTAAATCTCCTCTGCACTCTCTCCATAGCTTGCACATCCTTCCTATAATGAACTTTTGAATATTTTATTTATGTTTTAAGAAAATACAGGATATAGGACTCACTTAATATAATAACAATAATACATTGAATATTAAATCATAGAAAAACAATCATAAGGTCAGAAAAAAAATGGAGAGTCTGTTTTCTCCCAGCACCTCCTCCCCAGATTCGAATGAAAAGGAAGCAGGCAGCAGGGAATAGAGGGAGATAAAAAGAAAGAAAATAGAAAAGAAAAAGCAACAGGAGCAAGGTCCGACATCTCAGTCACATCATTTTAAAAGTATTACATTTCTAATAAGGAGTATACTAATTGACAAATATCAAAATAATTTCTACAATCTGGGCATTGAAGTAAGCTAAATAAAGTTGCCAAATTTCAATGAACATACTGTATCTATTCCTTAGACTACAAGTAATCTTCTTAAGTGTGAAGTAGGAAATTGGATTTCCATGTTACTGTTATGCATTTCCTGGCTATTGACAATGCAATTTTAATAAATTTACTTCTGGAGAAGTTAACTTTTATAACTGCCAAATTCCCCAGAAGAAACAATTCCAGGTCTAGAGGGAAGATAGGTGACCAGAACTCTAAGCATGGTCTTATATAACCATATAACAATTACAGCACAAAAACAGGCCAACTCAGCCCTTCTAGTTCATGCCAAAACACCTGCTCCCACCTAGTCCCATTGACCCGTACCCAGTCCATAACCCTCCAGGGTGTTTTACCTGAGAATTCCCTCCCTGGATTGCAACCTGCCTCTGGTAAAAACACAATGCTGGAGAATCAGAGCAGGTCAAACAGTGTCCTTTATGTAGCAAAGGTAAAGAAAACTGATGTTTCTGGTTTGAGCCCTTTATCAAGATATGAGCATAATGTAGGCGGGGGTGTGATAGAGGGGAGGGGTGGGGCTACATTTTGTTCAAGGTCAAAATGTTGGTTATATATCTTAATCTTTGCTACATAAAGGATAATATTTCACCTTCTGAGATTCTCCAGCATTGTGTTTTTATTTCAACCACGGTGTCTCCAGACTTTCGCATTTTACTTCAGGATTCAGAGACAAAACCCCCTCCCAGAGGGCAGGTTGGTATATTATGTAGGACTAGATAAGGGATATTCACATCTAGTCCTACATAACATACCAACCTGCCCTTTGGGATAGGGTTTTGTCTCTGACCTCATTTAAAGCCACAGTACAAGCTGTTGAAATGGTTAGGTTGTAAATCCAAACTCGGATTTGTAACGCGGCAGGGTGTTGAGTGCTGCAGCCCTCTCATGCACTTGAATTTTAAGCTCTTTCTTGTAATTAATGAGAAACGAGGTGATTATGTCACCCTCAAAGGACTGCTTCATGATGCCATTAACTGAGTCAACAAGCATTTGGATGCCTATATACAGCGAATCTCCCTGTAACCTTGGTGATACATGCTTCCAAAAATAGGAAGCGTGTGAGACCATCATTCATCACAGGCAGGTAGGGGAGTGGGCTGAACAAGTGACCACATGGGCCCTTGTGAAGGACAGAATCTGCTTGTCAACTCCCTGCAGATGCTGTTTCTTTCAGCTCTATGGGCCAGAGTGATGGAATAGTTTAATAAGGATGTCGAAATGATAATCAGTTTATTGTCATGCCCAATGTACAATGTACAGACACACTAAAATTCTTGCTTGCTGCAGCCGAACAGGTACGTGCGAATAAAAACTATAATTGTGAACTATAATTGTGGCACAGTTAGCCCGACGCTGTTACAGCACCAGTGGTCTGGATTCCAATCCCGCGCTGTCTGTAAGGAGTTTGTACGTTCTCCCGGTATCTGCGTGGGTTTATTTCTGGTCCTCCGGTTTCCTCCCACTCTTCAAAACGTACCGGTGGTGTAGATTAATTTGTGTGTAGTTGGGCTGCACGGGTTTAAATAGCCAGAATCGGCTTCTACCATGCCACAAATAAAATGTATACATTTTATAAACCAATTGAATTCAATAAACAGATAAATATTTACATTTATCCTAGTGCAAAAAAAAAGTGACTTTGCAATTTTGGTGAATGTCTGCCAAGCTGCCTATCTCCCCCCTCTGGCCAGCCTTGCTGTACTAACATTGGCTGTGCATTATCTCTACTGTTAAGGACACTCCCCTTGGATATAAATGTATATGCAACTATTGTCTTTCATTATTGTACCATGAGTTTCTGCTAATAAAAGCCATGATTATTGTTTGACCACATCGTCTTTGTCTACTTCATCAACTGGCACTTCAGCAATAGCGCAGACAGTCCTGTTGTGATGCCAGAGCTACCTTTGATCAGTGTAACAAGGGGAAGATCAAGAGCCCGATAGCTGCTGGAAAGAAACTGTTCTTAAAACCATGCTGATCTCCAGGCTTCTGTACCTTCTGCTTGGCGGGAGCAGTGAGAAGAGGTTGTGACCAGGGTTACAGGGTCCTTTAAGGTGCCTTCTTGAGGCAGCACCTCATGTAGATGTCTGAGTGGATAGGAGGTCAGAGCTGGTGTCTCAAGAAAGCAACCCCTACCCTCAAAGACCCCCACCACCCAGGACATGTCCTCTTCACACTGCTACCATCACGATGGAGGTACTGGAGCCTGAAGACATACACCTAATGGTACAGTTGAATTCCCAAACCAGGCTGTGATGCAACCAGTCAATCCACTTTCCACCTGATATTCAATGATCGGCTGAATCTCCCCAGCCTCCTTAGAAAGATGGGAGAACAAGACACAGGAAAGGAAGGAAGGAAAGAATTCTATCACAGAAGTTCAGAATCAGAATCAGAATTTATCGTCATGAACAAATTTTGTGATAGCATTGCGAAGCAAACATTTATATAGACCACTTTACAAATAGTGCAAGAAAAAGAAAAAGACAAATAAGGCTTGAGGTTCATTGATCATGCAAGAATCTGATGGCAGAGGGGAAGAGGGGAAGAAGCTGTCCTTGTGCCACTGAGTGCTCGTCTTCATGCTCCTGCACCTCCTTCCCGATAGTAGCAGAGTGAAGAGTGGGAGGGGTCCTTGAGGATAAAAGCTAGTTTCTTAAGACACCTTCTCTTGTAGATATCCTTGATGGAGTGAAGACTGATGCCCGTGATATTGCAGGCCAAGTGAACAACCCTCAGGAGTTTATTCTTGTCCTGAGAGTTGGCGCCACTGCACCATGCCAGTGGAAGTGTGGGCTACTCCAGGCAATGTTGGTGCTGTCCCACCAGTGCCCGAAGATGCCTGGGTAGACTATTCATGTCTCATAACCTACAGGAGCACAGGGATCACAGCAGCTTTGTAGACAACCTTATTTTGGTGATGGTCTACTTAGATCTCTACTCAAAGTTTATAGGCCCACTTCCCTGTGAAGCAGTCAAGATTTGGTTTCTTCCATACTTCTCTTCTACTGAATACATAAAACATCCTCAGCAGAAGACCACAGTCAGTGGGGATTGGTAACATCTTTTCCTCCTCACTGATGATCAACACAAGCGCACCTCATGGATGTGTGCTTAGTTCACTGCTCTTCTCTCTCTACACCCATCACTATGTAGCTAGGGACCATCCCAATGCCATCTACAAATTTGCCGATAACATCATGGTTATTGGTAGAATCACAGACGTCAATGAGGAAGCGTACAGGAGGGAAATGGATAAGCTGGTTGAGTGGTTTCACAACAACAACCTTGAACTCAATTTCACCAAAACCAAAGAACTGATTGTGGACTTCAGGAGGGGGAAACCAGGCGAACACAAACCAGTCTTCATTGAGGGGGTCAGCAGTTGAAAGGGTAAGGAACTTCAAATTCCTGGGTGTCAACATTTCTGAAAATCAATCCTGGGACCTCCATGTCGATGCAATCATGATGAAGGCTCGCCAGCAGCTAAATTTTGTAAGGAGTTTGAAGAGATTTGGTATGTCACCAAAAACACTTGCAAATTTCTACAAGGTGACCGTGGAGGGCATTCTGACTGGTTTCATCACTGTCCGGTATGGAGGTGCCAATGCACAGGACAGGAAAATGCTACAGGAGTTATGATCTTGGCTAGCGCCATCACAGACATTAGTCTCCACTCCATCAAGGACATCTCCAAGAGGCAGTGTCTCAAGAAAGCAGCCCCTATCCTCCAGGACCCTCGTCATCCAGGTCATGTCCTCTTCATACAGCTACCATCAGGAAGGGGTTACAGGAGCCTGAAGACAAACTACCCAATGGTACAAAAACAGCTTCTTCCCCTTCGCCATCAGATTCCTGAACGGACAATGAACCCCAGACACAACCTCGCTTTCTCTTCTTTTGCACCAATTATCTATTTTTTTAAATGGTGTATTGATGGAAATGTAATTTATACCAGTTGTTCCACCTGTAATGCACAGTCCTGCTGCAAAACAACAAATTTCATGACACATGTTCATGACAATAAACCTGATTCTGATTCTGTAATATTCATGTTACATCAGGTGAAAAGAAAACAAGGCTTTTACTTAAATATGCTGTGGCCCCCGGGTGGTGGGGGGGGGGGGGGGGAGGGGGAAGCTATTGGGCTCCCGTGGAGAATAGCTGCTGTGGACCCTGAGTTTTGTGGACAAAGGGGCAACATGTATGTTGGGTCTGAAACATAAAACCAGACCACTGGTTGACTGTCTGGGAGGAAGCCTGACACAATGAACAGCTGGAAGTTACCCATTCTTGACAGACTGCCAGCTGGTTAAGAAGTGAGTTACGATCTTCTTCCATTAAATCAGCACTAATGAAGCCTAATGATTTCAGAAATCAATAAATCGTCCTGCCATTTCAACAATTTCAGAAATTACTCGATCGATGCTCCAGGCAGTACCAATAGCGTGAGGATCTGCTGAAGTAATCAACCTGTCAGAATATCCTCTGCACACTCTATGTATTAATTTCTCACTTGCCACCCATTTCAATTCCCCACCCAATTCCCTTGCCTACTATATTATATAGTCAGGATAATGTGAACTATTTTGTAACTGTGTAAGAATACACCCTTCTCATTGTAGTAACTGTAGTGCACCAGTGTGGGGCATATGTATAAGTATGTGTGTGTGAACAGTGTCCTGAGATGGTGGAAGGCATCAGTAAGTAAAATCTCTTCTCTTATTTGAATCTTGCCTCTCTAAGTTATTTAAGAAGCCTCCCGAGTAACTCAGAGACATAACACCTACATATAGTATTTGTCCACAGCCTTGTGCTCTGCCAGACTGAGTCCACTTGCAATTTGGAAAAAGGGTGGTACGGTTGGTGTAGCAGTTAGCATGATGCTGTTACTGCGCCAGTGATCAGGACTGGGGTTCGAATCAGTGCTGTCTCTAAGGAGTTTGTACGTTCTCCCTATCTCTGCATGGATTTTACCTGAGGTCTCTGGTTTCCTCCCTCTGTTCAAAAGGTACCAGGGGTTGTAGGTCAATTAGATGTAATTGAGCAGCATGGATTCGTGGGCCTGAAGGGCCTGTAACGTCTAAATTTAATTTAAAAAACACAAATTAGTACTGAGTTGCTTGGATTGATTTCATGTTTTCTAAGCTCTTAAATTGCTAAAAAATCAAATGTTTTTTTGTTGAAAACTGGAGATAAATTCTGTTCAGCATTTAAAATCAGAATGTATGAAAATCTCCCCCCCCCCCACCCACCCCCACACCTCTAACAGTGATCAATTGTTTCTAAGACTGTCCATTTTGCTTTGGAACCACAATGAAACTATTCTTGTTCAAGATTCAAGACTCTTTTTATTGTCATGTAATAAAATAGATATAATATTGCACGAAATATCGTTGAGTCTGCTGTAAAGCAGACAAAGATTTGCCGTCAGCATTGCCTGGTGCCCCTTACAGTCCGGGAAAGAGAAGCAAAGAAGCAAAAGAGAGTGCCTTCAGAGACACTGAGTGTCCATGGACTTGCCTCCAGGGCTCCCACAGCTTCTGCACCGCACAGACTTTAGTCCAAATTAATGGCAAACAGAGCTTGACACAGAAAGCTATTCAGCCCATTGGGTCTATGCTGGCTTTGTTAAGATATTGATTCCCTCTTTTTTCACTGCAGAGACCAATTAATCTGTCACAACTTTGGGACTTGGGAGGAAACTGGAGCACCTGGGAGAAACCCACAGGAAGAACGTGCAAACTCCACACAAACAGTTGGGCTGAAGAGCCTGTTTCCATGCTGTATAAGTCTGTGACCATGACTGCTCTGAGGTGATGACAGTGTGGGTGCTGAGAGGATGATGAGAGCAGTTAGAACTTGGGTGGGGGGGGGGGGGCAGGTCCAGAATGGGCCATTGGAGAAATATGGTCAAGCTTCTTCTCCCAGAGGCCTGTGAATCTCTCCCTCAGAGACGTATGGAGGAGCAGTCACTGCTGTATCTGGGTTTCTGATATCGAAGATCAAAATTTATGTGGAACTGACAAGAAAATGGAACTGAGGTCAGGATAAAACAAAAATATAGAAGAGTAAAATTCAGGAACAGGCCCTTTCATCCATGTGTCCTGTTCAGACACAATGCCCAAAGCAAACTAAAATTCTGTCCGCACATCCCTCCAGTGGTCCTCAACCTTCTTCTTCCCACTCATATCCCACTTTAAGTAAACCCTATGCCATCAGTGCTCTGTGATTAGTAGAGAATTGCTAAAGGTGGGATGTGGGTGGGAAGAAAAATGTTGAAAATCACTATTTTAATTGTCCCTCATTGACCATTATGTGCACGGTTTCAGAACTCCAAAGGAAATGGGCCAATGACAATTTTTCTCAAGCAAAATATTTCAGTAACAATTGGGCCTAGAGCAGTGATTCTCACTTTTGTTCCCCATTCACATACTACTTTAAGCAATCCCTTACCAATCCCTTCTCTGGTTTTACTGTGGAGAAAGATATGAGGTAGGCACATCTCCTGGACTGAGAGAGGAAATTGCAGGCAGCCTGGCTGAGATTTCTGTGTTGTCCTTAAGTACAGGTGAGGTGCCAGAAAACTAGAGGGTGGCACCTCCATTCTGGAAGATCCACAGGGAAAAGCCTGGGAACTACAGGCCACTGAGCCTAACATCTGTGGTGGGTAAGTTACTGGAGCAGTTTCTGAGGGAGAAGATGTACATACTCTGGATGGACGAGGGCTGATTAGGGATTGTCAATACAGCTTTGTATGTGGGACGTCATGTGGCATAAATCTTATGGAGTTTTTTGAAGATGTGACCAAGAAGGTTGACGAGGGCAGAGCTGTACATATTGTATACAGTAAAATCCCTGGTATCCAGCACTTATAATGATTGGTAGATGCCGGATAAGCGAATTTGCCAATAGCTCAAGATTGCGAGTTGTGTGATTGGTGACCTAACCACTGGGGGTCAATTTTAAGTTTTTCTATTTTTCAGCTCTTTATTTTCCACGATTTCTTTGCTGGTTACTTGAGACTACTTGAATTCTGGATAGCAGGGGCTTTAGTGTATCTGGATTTCAGCATGTATTTTATAAGGTTCTGCACACCTTATAGACAGCTGTGGAAGCTTAGATCACGTGGGATCTGAAAGGAAATCACAGAATGGGCTTCATGGAAGGAAGCAGAGGATGATAGTGGAAGGTTGTATTTTTGGACTGGAAGCCTGTGACTACCAGTGTGCCCCAGGATTTCAGTACTGGGCCCATTGCTGTTTGTCATCTATATCAGTGACTTAGATGAAATAGTGAATGGCAGGATCGGCAAGTTTGCTGATGGCACTGAGGTGTCTGGTATTGTAGAGTGAAGACAATTGCCAAAGGTTGCAGCAGGATCTTGATTGGTTGGGGAGGTGGGCAGTGAATGGTCAATGGAATTTAGTGCAGTGAAATCCAAGGTGTTGCATTGTGGGAGGTCTAATGTGAGTCGGACCTACATATTGAATGGTGGGGATGTGGGGAGTGTTGTAGAGCAGAGGGATAAAGGAGTACAGGTACATAGTGTCTTGAAAGTGGTGTCACAGGTGGATAAGGTGGTCAAAAAGGCTTTCAGCACATTAGCCTTCATCAGTCAGAGCTGAGGTCTCATTTCTGTGAGAGGCACTGGACAAAGTGACGACTCTCTGTCTTCTTTACAATAAACAAAGTTAAAGAATTTCATGTATGTTATGTTCTAAATGTAGTTGTAGTGATATGTACCTATGTATATACTGCTGCTACTCTGTACATAAGTAGCTGGCCTGCCCACTGATGACCCCTCCCCCTGTGACCTGGCCATAAAGGTCGACCTCCCTACCCCCTTCCATTCATTCGAGCACATGGAGTTGGGCCAGCCGAAATCTAATGTGTCTTAAAGCCTATCATTCCTCACTTAGCCTTTGGAGATATTGATGGTGCGTATCAGTAGTAATACATGACAATAATGGAACCTTTACCTTAATCAAGTATAAAAGTGGGGAGGTCATGTTGCAGTTGGTGAGGCCCCATTTGAAGAATTGTATTCAGTGTTGGTCACCACGCTGCAGGAAAGATGTCATCAAGCTGGAGAGGGAGCAGAGAGGATTTACGAGGATGTTGCCAGGACTCGGGGGGCCGAGCTCCAGGGAGAAGTTGTGTAGGCTGGGGCTTTATTCCTTGGAGCCCAGGAGGAGGACCTCACAGAGGTGGACAAAATCATGAGGGGAATAGATCGAGTGAACTCAGAGTCTTTTGCCCAAAGCAGGGGAATTGGTAACCAGAGGTGGTGGGGGGTGGTGTGGGTGTGGGGTGGGGGGGGTGGGGGAGAGATTTAACAGGAAACACAGGATAAAATTATTTACACAGAGGGTGAAGGGAGTGTGCTACTGGCTGCCAGAGGAGGTGGTTAAGGCAGGTACTAGTGCAATGTTTAAGAAGCATTTAGATGGATGCATGGATACGATGTATTTAGGGAGATATGGTAAAAACACAAAAATGCTGGAGAAACTCAGCAGGTCTCGCAGTGTCCACTGGAGATATATTGCTGACATTTGCCGCAGGGTCAATTCTGTCAATTCTGTCATTTAAGAGGAGGTTGGATGAGTACATGGATGTGAGGGGGTTGGAGGGTTATGGGCATGGGAGTGGATAGGTGGAACTAGTGGAGTTTCACTTTAATCGGTGCGGACTAGAAGGGCCAATATGGCCTGTTTCTGTACTGTAAATTGTTATATGGTTATATTTCGGGCCTGAGCCCTTCCTCAAGATATCTCCCATGACTTGCTGACTTCTTCCAGCAATTCTGTGTTTTTACCACAGTCCCAGAACCTGCAGACTTCCGTGCTTCACTCAGAGAGAAATGGGCCAAACACGGGGCATGTGGGACAAGTATGGGTGGGACATTTTAGTCAGTGTGAGCAAGTTGGGCAGAAGGGCCTGTTTCCGTGCTGAGCAACTATTTTTGAATTAAAGCATATTGGTTGCTCTTGTATTCTTAATGTTCATTAGCTCAGCTTGAACTTTTAGAATGTGTTAAATAGGCCGAGAGACTCTAATGGTGATGAGTTTATTGTCATACACATTGGACAATGTGTATACGCTCTGACATTCTTACTCGCTGCAGCTGAACTGGTACTTCCAAAGAAAAGCTACAATAGTAAACATTAAATTAAAAGAAGTATTAAATACAAAGATGGCTAGATGCTCAGAGCCTTTTACATCATATAACCGTATAACCATATAACAATTAGAGTACGAAAACAGGCCATATTGGCTCTTCCATCTCAGGTATTCTCCAGCTGACTGCAATCAATGCAGAGCTGTTACCCCTGTGATATCAGAGTGCAGCGAGCTCTCAAGTGGGAAATCAGCAGATAATTGTTTTCCTTGGTGATGTTAATTCAGGCATAAATATTGTGCCTGACCAGCAGAGATTTCCCATGCCCTTTTTTGAACCAAAGCCATGGGATCCTTTAGATCCTTACTGGGGGGAGGGGGAGGGGGGGTGGAAACGAGCTGTTACATCTGGAAGGCAGCAGTTTCGACAACTTGGGGCTCCTTCAGTTCTCACCCATGGTCGGTCTGCGTGGGAATGGTGAAGGGAGTTGTAGTGGTCAGCATAGAGCTACAGACAGAGCACAGGCATTGGACGAAGCGGTTGCCCTGCCCATGCCTGGTCTTGCTGTTGTAGAGGAGCCCACGCTAGGTACACCTAATGAAGTAGATCAGTCAGAGGGTGTGCAAGGGAAGCTTGCCTCACCTGGGAGGCCTGGTTGTCGGCCTGGATGGAGATGATGAAGAAGATAGAACATTATAGCACAGAAAGCAGGCCCTTCAGCCTTCAGACAATGCTCAATTATTATTCTGCCTAGCCCCACTGACCTGCACCCAGTCCATAGCCCTCCATACCCCTCCCACCCATGTTCCTCTCCAAATTCTTCTTAAAAGTGAAAACTGAGCACGCATTCAACACTTCAGCTAGCAGCTCATTCCACACTCCCACTAATCTCTGCGTGAAGAAGTTCCCCTTCATGTTCCCCCTAAACTTTTCCACTTTCACCCTTAGCCCTTGTCCTCTGGTTTGTATCTCACCTACCCTCAGTGGAAAAAGCCGACCTACATTTACTCTGTCTCTGTCTATGCCCTGCATAATTTTCAAAACTTCTATCAAATTTCCCCTCATTCTTCCACATTCCAGGGAATAAAGTCCTAACCTGATTAACTTTTCCCTGTATCTCAGTTCCTGAAGTCCTGACAACATCCTAGTAAATCTGCTCTGCACTCTTTCTATCTTATTGGTCTTTCCTGTAGTTAGGTGACCAAAACTGCACACAATGCTCCAAATTTGGCCTCACCAATGTCTTATAGAATATTATCATAACATCTCAATACCTGCACTCAATATTTTGATGTATGAAGGTCAATGTGCAAAAAGATGTCATTACAACCTTCTCCACCTGTGACATCACTTTTAGGGAAATTTGTATCTTTATTCCCAGATCCCTCTGTTCAACCACACAATTAGGAACATCTTCTGCAATGATATAGGTAAGAGGAAAGTTCCTACGAAGGTGGGTGGGTAGGTAAGGAGAGAAGACTGGACCAGGGAGTTTCAGAGAGACTCATTTCTTGCAAATAAAGCAGAATGGGGTGAGAAGGAGATGTGACACCATGAGATCATTTACTATAAGACACTCACTAGGGGGCGTAGTTTAAGGTGAGGGGGAGGAAATTGAAGGGTGAGCAGGGGCAGCAGATATTTTATACACAGAGTGGTGGGTCCCTGGAACGGACTGCTGAGGTTTTTGTCATCATGGCTATCCCTTGAGGATGAGGATGATGGCCTTCCTTCCGTTGATCCACAGAGCAAAGGCGCCTGTGCATGTATTTGTTTAATGTAGACTTGATGTTACACTCCAAGAAGCACACGATACTTCACAAATCGTCCAACTAGTTCCAATGGCCTGGAAACCACGATAATTAGAGATGATGGATTTGTTGCAGCCTTCGTCCGTCTTCACTGACGTTGAGTTCCAAGTAACTTCGTCCGCCTGTTCCACCGTTAAGGTCTTGGTTGGATTGTTCTTCATCAGGGACCTCCCCCTTGACCTTACCATCATGGGTGACCCCACCAGGAGCTCTTGGTATCTCAGGACCACAAACTTCTCTACCACAAGGTGACAATCCATGGAGAAGACTGCTGGGGTAGTGGTGGGTGGAAGCAGGTACAATACTGGTGTTTAACAGACTCAGGAATAGTCAGAGAATGGAGGGATATGGATCAGGTGAAAGCAGCAAGCTATAATTTTATTGGCCATCATGTTCAGTACAGACAAATGGGCTGAAGGGCCTGTTTAAAGCATTGGAGGAACTCAGCAGGTCATGCAGCATCCATAGGAGGTAAAGATACATAGAAACCACTGCCCCCCCCCCCCCAGTACCTAAAATAAAAGCATCTGGCAGCCTCAGGCAACTGGCAAAAGATTAGAAAATTAAATCTAAAAAAATTAAAATAAGTAGGAATAAAATAATAGATAAAAAATATGTAAGTTTAAAATTGTAAGACTAAATGTTCTCTGAAGTAACACATAAACCTTTGGTGAAGATGGGAGCAAATATTCAGGCCAGAGGAGTGCCTTGGTTGTGCTTTGCTCATAGCAGCTGTTTGAATAAAGTTGTTTTTGAATAAAATGGCGTCGCCCAGGATTAAGAGCTGGTTGATGCTGCTTGCCGTTGGGGTGACTCTCTTAAAGTGTCTCTTTATCCCTGTTTACTAAGAGTCACCCCGGTCAAAGGCTTTATCTGTAAACTTGGAAGGGGGGGGGGGTGTTAATTATTAATAATATAATTGTTCGTCTTTTGGGTGGCTCCGTGGAGGGGGAGGAACCTGCAGATGCAGCAATGGTTAAATGTTTTCAAAGAATGTGACTGAAAATAAAGTGAAATGCTTTAAGGTTTTTATATTCATGCAAGTGAAGTTTTTGTCTTTTAAACTGTTAATTCTTAACGAAGATGTATTAGTTCAGTATTGTAAGAGTAAGTCTCAAGCAACTAGAAAATACACTTATCTGGCATCTACCAATCCCCATAGGTGTTGGATACCTGGGGTTTTGCTGTGTTACCAATCTTTTGGGCCTGAGCAAAGGGCCGAAACATCGGTAATATATCTTTACCTTCTATGGACACTGCGAGACCAGCTAGGTTCCTCCAGCAATTCTGTGTTTTTACTACAATCACAGCATCTGAAAACTTTCGTGTTTCACAGCAGTTGTTCCTAATCCTAAATTTAGGAGCATAAATTGGACCCATTTCTCTGCCTGAGGTCATGGGTTGCTTACGTCAGTCTGTTTTACAGTCAACTGGTTCAATCTGAAGTGTGAGCAGACCCAGCAGGAGTTGGAGGGCGCCCATCCCGGCTGTGAACCATGAGGAGTGTCCGCCCTCTGCTGCTGAAAGAGAGAATGTCGCCCATCCCCACCCACCAATGATATTTGTGCATTTAGTCATGGAGCTCCAGTCTGCAGCGGGGAAACAGGCCCTTTGGCCCAACTCATTCATCTTCCACTGACTTGGTCTCAGTTGCCTGAGGTTGGACATGTCCCTCTAATCCAGTAGTTTTCAAACTTTTTCTTTCCACTCACGTACCACCTTAAGTAATCGATCGGTGCTCTGTGATTAGTAAGGGATTACTTATAGTGGTTTGTGAGTGTAAAAGTTTGAAAACCTAGACCTCTTTCATATCCAACTACCTGTCGTAGCAGTACCTCCACACAAGTGTGGCTCTAACACAATCAAACTGCCGTTTGTTGGCCACGATTCTCAGAATATGGGACGGAGATCGAGGAACCGGTTGGGTGGTGCCAGAACAACAATCTTCCTCTCAACATCAGCAAGAACAAGGAGCTGATTGTGGTCTTCAGGAAGGGGCGGCTGAGGGAACACACACCTGCCTCATTGGCAGGACAGCAGTGGAGAGAGTTGGCAGCTTCACCTTCCTGGGTGTCCACGTATCAGAAAACATGAGGTGCTGCCTCGAGAAGGCAGCCGACATCATAGAGGACCCCCATTACCCTGGTCACAACCTCTTCTCACTGCGACCTTCAGGCAGACGGTACAGAAGTCCCACACCTCTAGGTTCAAGAACAGATTCCCTCCAATGGCCTCGCCTTGGTCCATTTATCAGGGACTGCTCCAACACCACAAACGATCTATCTTCACGATTCTGCCATTCTTTTTCTGCATGAGGATTACAGTGAATATTCATGATCTATCTTATCTTTTTAATTGTCTCTTTTAATTAAATCAATTAATTGAATTAATTAAATCCACCGGGCGTGGCACGTTACCGCGCCAGGTACAAATCCGGTGCTGTCTGTCAGGAGTTTGCACATTCTCCCCATCTGCGTGCGCTTCGTCTGAGGACTCTGGTTTCCTCCCACCCTTCAAAATGCCCCAGGGCTGTAGCTCAATTGGCCGAAATTGGGCAACATTTGAATTTATGTTTAAATTTTTAAAACTTCAATTGGTTAACTATTATAGCTTTTCTCTGCAAGTACGTGTTCAGCTGCACCATATAGGAATTTCTGTGGATATGTGTGTTGTACAATGTGCATGACAATAAACTATTGCTATCAAGAATAGAATGTTTTCCAACAGTTCTCAGATGCATCCGAGTCTTGAGTTTTCTCCCCATCCAAATATTAGCCTGCCCTTTTATTCCTTCTTCCCAGTGCATGACCGTACCCTTTCCAACATTGTATGTCATCCATTTGTTCTCAGTATGATCCCAACTGTTTATCTCTTCTTATAGATTCACTGAGGGTTAAGTGTTGTTCTATGTACATTGGAAAAACAGTTCTACTTTCTTCAGGTGGGAAGTTTAAGACATTTAGACGGGTACAAGATCAGGAAAGGTTGCGAGGGATGTGGGCTGAATGCAGGTAAATGGGACTAGTGTGGTCAGCAGGGCAAGTTGGGCCGAGGGGCCATTTTCCTTACTGTTGAGCTCTGGGATCATTTATGTTCACAAGGGAGTTGCTCATTCACCTCATTTCAAAAAAGGTCCTTCCAACAACACAGTGTTTCCAGTCAACCCACTCACAGGTCTCTGGGACATGGGAAGAAACCCATGGGGTCACAGTGAGAGTGTGCAAGCTCCCCACAGACAATGCTGGTGGTTGGGATTGAAGTTATTGGCAGTGAGAACGCTGAATGACTGCTGAGACAACTCTCTGTCACTCTGCTATTTGTTAAGAAGATTTATTTTAATATATGTACATACTGTATTTATGTGTCTAATATTTGATACCATGTCAAAGTTTAATCCCTCCCCCTCCCCCAAACATCCCCACCCTGGACTCTTGCATAGGCCCTCCAATCCGATCTCCTGACACCCCGAATGTGGACTTACTATTCGTTCCCAGCCACCCACTCACCCATCCGAGCTCCTGACGCCTCAAACGATGCAGGTACTTAAATCTTTAAATTTAGACATACAGCACGGTTACAGGCCATTTCGGTCCATGAGTCTGTGCTGCCCAATGATACCCAATTAACCTACACCCCTGATACATTTCAAATGGTGGGAGGAAACCGGAGCCCCCCGGGAAATCCTACACAGGCCCAGGGAGAATGTACAAATTCCTTACAGACAGTGCGGGATTTGGACCCCAGCCCTGATTGCTGTCACTGTAAAGGTGTTGCACCAACTGCCTCGTCAACCATGCGTTAGCATAGATAGTCAACAGCATATAATAGTCCACCCCCTAAATTTTACCCTGATAATTTGTCCACTGAATTCGACCATTACACGTGTATAGACAGTACATCATGTGCATGTGTATCACTTATATGTGCGTTAGGTCTGTACATGTATTTTGCACAGTTCTGCACCAAGGAGTGGAGAAGGGAGTTTTGTCGGATTCGACCGGTACAATCAGGTGATAAATGAACTTGAACTTGCATCTGGGTCTGACAACGCAGACAAGACTACCGGATAACTAAATTCACCGCCCCCCCCGCCCCCCCCACTGACTCAAATCTCAGCCCAATATCATTGCTTAAAGGAAAGCTCATGTTGTCAACGGCAAAAGAGCCGACAGTGAGCAGCGAACTGAAACAACAAGCAAGTCGACTTGGCTATAAATGCCCTCTGAGAGAGGAATGATGGTCAAGACAGCAGGGAGACTTCCCCAGTTCTCCAAATAGAGCCGTGGGAAAGTTTGACAAGATGGCTGGTGTTTCACTTCAACGTTCTGTCCAAAATTCAGCAGGTCAAACAGTACAGCACCACTGTGGGATCGGAGCACATCTTTGTGTTCAGTGAAAAGCAGAAACTGTTGGAAGTATGTCAGGCTCTGGAAGACTGAGGGTATTTTAATTTACATTTTACTTCTTTCTTTTCATGAACATTCAGACCTTGTGTTTGTCCCCTGCACTGAGCGGGGAGGCGGGGTACATTCGAGCCTTCACCTTTACCACTCCCTCAGGATTGAATGAGAGTCAATCCCCTCTTGATTCTGCCAGTTCTGATGAGGCCAATATGGGAAATGGCAACTCTCCCACAGATGTCACAGGATGGGTGGAGGGGTGGTCTGGGTGATGGTACCATTCTCGTGCTGTTTCTAAATGACTGAGTTCCTTTCTGCTGTTATTTGAAACAAAACGGACCTCTCAGTGATGCCCCTGCACTTTGACTTTCTGTCACCCCACCTGCACTCACTGTAACACTGCATCCGCACTCTGTGATGCACTGTAACACCCCACCCTACACTCTGTGACTCACTGTAACACTGCACCCTGCACTCTGTGACCCACTGAAACACACCAGTCTGCACTCTTTTTTCTTTGGCTTGGCTTCGCGGACGAAGACCTACTGTAACACTCTGTGACCTACTGTAACACCCCACCCTGCGCTCTGTGACCCACTGGAACACCCCAGCCCGCACTCTGTGACTCACTGTAACAACCCAACCTGCACCCCGTGACTCACAGTATCACCCCGCACAGCACTCTGTGGCCCTTTATAACACCACACCCTGCACTCTGTGACAAACTGTAAAACTGCACCCTGCACTCTGACCCTATGTAACACCCAACCCTGCACTATGTGACTCACTGTATCACCCCACACCGCACTCTGTGACCCACAGTAACACCCCACCCTGCGCTCTGTGACTCACTGTAACACTGTGCCCTGCTTTTTTTAAATTGCATTCCTTGCTGCATTTAACTATTAGTTGACTTACCAGGATAGGTGCACAAAACAACGCTTTCTGCTGTATTTCAATATGGAAACAATAAAAATTTCAGTTCTTTTTACTCTTGAGGTATGAACTTTAGGTTGATATCCTTTGAGAAATCTAGGATTCAGTGTTGAACCTTTTTCCAGATAAGGTATTGAGAACCTTGTTTGATCTTTCCCTCTGAATACCAATGGACTCTTCCAGTGGCTGAGCTCCAAACAGAATGAGCCTGATGTAGTTGGCAGAGTATAATGAGAACCTCAGTGTTGCCTTGAGAGAGGACATGATAGCTTCATTTATACTCTCAGTTGATTTGGCGGTGTTTGTGGTGACAGGGTCTGTGGTGTCTCTCCAGTAGCTCCAAGTGCCCACTGTAAGTGTGGCAGAGCAGAGCTAAGCAGGAGAGGCTGAATGATGGTGGCACTGGCTGTCGGGGAGTGGTGGTTCACATCTGAACGGCCTCGTTAAAATTGACAATGGAAGAGAGAAGATGAAAGATGCTGGAACCATAAGGCATAGAAGCAGAAGTTGGCTATTCATCTCCTCTAGTCTGCCCTGCCATTCAATCAATATCCCAAGTGGACACTCTACAATCCTATGATTGTACCTTCTCGTCCGAGAACTGCGTGACAAATGGCAAATGATGTAAATTTAATGTGATGGAAAACATTGGAATTCTTAGCAGGTGAGGCAGCAGGCTCACTGTATCAAGTTCAGGTTTTCTGCCACATATATCAAGATGCAATGAGAGATGTGGTGTTGCGGGCAGTTCAATAGACATCTCATGCATAGAACAAGTAAGACGCAGTATATTAGTGCAGAGTTACACAGAGATCAGTGAGCATGGAGAAAAGGCAGCACAATTTTTCTTGTGTGGGATTCATTCAGGAATGGGAAACCACTATTGAATCTGGGGGCTGTGTGATCTCACTCATAAATCGTCTTGACAGGTGTGATTGTCGCACCGCCTGACCATGTACAAAAATACACAGCAGTACCATGAAATACAGAACGTAGATTTTATTGAGTCACACCAGAGTAGTATCAATGTCAGGTAGACCCAAATCACCCTAGTTAATACCAGATCCTCATTTAAAGCTTCAAGTGAAACGGTTCAATATTTAAGTCATATTCTTGCAAACAAATCTGATAGGCATCTCTTTGAACTTATTGTTACAAGCTTACGTTTTACATTCTGCACAGATTTTTTCTTAAGACAGGAAATAGCTGACATCAGTCAGTTATTTACATGTACAAGTCATAATTAAAATATATAATTTCTTGCATTGAAATTTGGCGGAAGTCAGGGGATGATTGCTTCCAATCCACAGTAACATCTGGATTCTGTATACCTGAGTTTAGTCTTTAACTCTCTCATGCAAATGGTCAGTCTTTCAATAATTTTATGCCATCAAGGTCAACAATAGAGGGGGGGGGGACAATATTAAATCGAAACTTAACTGGTGCCTCCAGTGTTGCTGTGTGCGCACTACGGCCATCGTTAACTCAAATCGTGACTGACAGGTTGTAAAGTTCAATTAACTGCAGTTGTATGGGAAGCCCTTTCTCGTTGGTAGGTCGTTGACTCAGCCGGCACAATCAGTCAGGGCGACTGTGTTGAAAGGTATTATGGATTCTGTAAACCCTGTTTTCATGCTGTTTACCCAGGAAATGGCTGAAGAAATTAATACAGACGACTTTGGAAGAGGAGATGATTAGTCTTAATTGTCTGTCTGGGATGTCCTTTATGCCCACTGAATAAGTGGCTCTCTCTGGCCCTGGTTTCAAAACTAGGGTCTGGAGTTTTTAATAAAAACAAAATCAGTGGTGCTTTTTCTTAATGACTATCATTTTTGAATAGCTCAAAATACAAACTTTAACACAGTATCAGGGCGAAGAGAGTGTGACCGGAGTGGGGCAAGTCTTCTGTGATGAGCCCAGAGGGCTCTAAAACTAGCAGCAACAGAAATTCACCAAGACAACGGCTACTTAAACAAAACTGGTTTAATTGTCTTCATACAGAATAATATGATCAATACTTAACTTATTCCTATTAACTTAACCAAACTTAACCCCTACTAATTCTGTGCATATGTATGTAATGTTTATGTATTCAGGAAAGTTCTTTCACTCTTTTCTTTCCAAGTCTATTTGTATCATCCAATCTGTGCACAGAATTGAACAGATGTTATATTCACAGGGCTCTGATGCTTTAACTTGTTGTTACCACTCAGGAAGGTCTTTGTTGGTTTCAGAGAGATATTCGTTGTTCGTTGGACACACAAACTGATCTTCTTCAATCAGCAACTGATTATATCAAATTCAGGTTTATTGCCACATATATCATATATTTCCCCTCCTGGGTTTTTCCAGAAGATAACATCTTCTTCCAGGTCACCACAAGGAATTCTTTTCTCCCCCCTCCCACCCTGTTCCAGGAGAAACACAATAACCAGCCACAACCTCTGCAATTTACCACAGAGATTTAGAATAGGCTGAACTCTGAACTCAAAACCCATCTTGAAATGGGTTCATGCAGCAGGTCTGCCAACTTGCAGCTTTCACCACAAACCACTGCAGAATACTCTCCCAAACAATGGATGTTTTCTCTGTGTTTGCAAAACCACATGGCCCCTCTTAGGACAATAAACTTCAACCAGAAATTTAAAATGCTGACACCAGTTTAGGAGCCAAGAGATTTCTCAGTTCTTGAGCCTGGACACTGTTCAAACATGCTGGTCCATTAACACTTACTTATGAAACTCTCACAAGCACTTCCATTGTCTCTGCAAAGCCAATTGCAGACACAAAGTTTACCCTTGCATAGCTGTGAGAGATAATAGAATATAGGAAGCAAAGTAGTATAAATGAAATAAGGAATACTGGACTGGATTAGAGGAAGTTAAGTAAGTGCTGAGTAGGGATGAATTCCGATAAGAGTGTGAGGAAGGGTTACGCAAGTATAATAGAATAGGGTCTTATAGTGATGAGACGGTGTGAGAGAGAGAGAGAGAGAGCACCAACCCTCTGCAGTTTCTTAAAACATTTTGCCATAGTTTTACTACAATCACAGCATCTGCAGGCCTTTGTGTTTCACTCAGGATCCTTTGAATGGTGCCCCTGTAGAGGTTGGGCAGGGACACAAGTGACACGTCGACCTTCCTCAGGCTTCTAATGAGGTCAAGGTGCTGGAGTAAAACAAGAACGTCTACAAAGGTAAAGATACATAACCAACGTTTCCGTTCTGAGCTCTTCATCAAGGTTTGAGCAAAAAGCATCCACATGGAGGCCCCAGGTCAAATCTTGACACCCAGGAATTTCTTAATACTTTCAAATGCCGACCCCTCGATGAGGACTGGTTTATCTTCTACTGATTTTCCCCCTCCTGAAGTCCACACTCAGTTCCTTAATTTTGCTAATGTTGAGTGCAAGGTTGTTATGGCAACACTACTCAACTGGCTGATCCATCTCCCTCCTGTACCCTTCTTCATCGCCGTCTGTAACTCTACCAATGATCATGGTGTCATTGGCAAATTTTGAGATTGCATTTGAATTGTGCCATGGTGAGAGATTAGAACAGTGGGTGAAGGACGCATCCTTGAGGTGCTGCTCTGTTGATTGTCAGTGAGAAGGAGACATCGTGCTGACTATGGTCTTTCATTAACATGTGACAATAATAAAAAATCTAATGCATGTTCTCCCAGTGACCACAAGGCTTTCCCTGGGAGCTCTGGTTTCCTCCCAAGGATGTGTGGGTTGCTGGGTTAATTCACTGATAATTGCTCCTAGTGTGTAGGTGAGTGAGAGAGAATGATGAGAATAAAAGAATGGGATGAAGGTAGGACTAGTATAAATGGGTTGGCAGGGACTCAATGGGCCAAAGGGCCTGTTTCCCTACTGTCGGGCTTTTGGTCACTGTCTCCAGAACTTAATTCATGTCTTCCAACACTAGGTGGAGCAAGTGATCCTCTCAACATCTCCATGTTCGATTACTGCACCAGCTACTCTTTCAAACAATTTTTATTTAAGTTCAATATTAGTATGTTTATATGTGTATATGACAAAAGACAAAGGAGGAAAAATCCAACACCCAACCCCAACCCACCAATTTTCCCTTGCAACCGCTGCAACCGTGTCTGCCTGTCCCGCATCGGACTTGTCAGCCACAAACGAGCCTGCAGCTGACGTGGACTTTACCCCTCCATAAATCTTCGTCCGCGAAGCCAAGTCAAAGAAGAGTATGTCTATGGTCGTACACACAAGTAAATACAATGTGCCAGAATGTCGAACAGTGTCTGTGGGAGAAAAAGAATGGTCATTATTTCAGGCCAAATCCTTTTAGTCAAAGGCACAGTCGTGAGAAAGGGTTTGGAACCGAAAAGACTTCTCTCTCTCTCTCTCTCTCTCTCTCTCTCTCTCCCCCTCTTTCCCCCTCCCTCCCCCACAGATGCTCCTCGAAGCACTGAGTCTCTCCATCAGATTTGTTTTGGCTCCAGATTTCAATATCTGCGGTCATTTCTGTCCCCAAAATTTGAACTTCCTGCAGCTTTGGTTACTTCATTTTGATCACACATTGGGACTTAGGTACAGGTAAAAGTCCTGAATTCTGGACTGCTCGGAAATTGGGCTGGTCCGGGTTTTCTGGATTTACATTTTATTTTACATTTAAATTTAGACATACTGCACGGTAACAGGGCATCTTTGCCCATGAGTCCATGCCACCCAATTAGACCCCATTATCCAACAACCCCCAGGACCGGTGGGAGGAAAGCGTAGCCCCCGGAGGAAACCCACGCAGACTCGGGGAGAACGTACAAATTCCTTACAGACATTGTGGGATTTAAACCCCACGTCACTAGTATGGTAATAGCCCCACAATAACTGTTATTCTAACCATGCAGGAATTCTAAAATTCAAATTTAAGGAGAATAAAGAAGAGATGAACAGATGAATTTTCATCGTTTATTGGCAAAACATTTTTTCATATAAAACACAAAGTACAAAAAAGAAAATGAATATTTTTTCTTTTATTTCTTCAACTTCTATGCGTTCACTTGTTGCCGGTGGGCATCTGTGGCGTTTACACATGCATGCGCACAAAAGCCTGCCAAATTTGAAGTTCGAGTGTTTTCTGGAAGTCTGGATTCTCGCGTGATCCGGATTTCAGGGTTTTTACCCAATGTTGCCTTAGCGTCCCTCTCTTGAGCCTCCCCCAGCCCTGGATGGTTCAACTTCCAGCTGATGAGTGCAGAAGTCTGATGCCACCTTTCTCAGTTCGCACTACCTTCACTGACCCTTGACCATCTCTGTCCCTGGCCAGAACTTGTGGCTCAATTTGAGTGCAGAAAGAGCAGCTGGAGGAGGTCAGTAGGTCAGGCAGCATCCAGGGGTAGAAATGGTCAGTCAACGTATCGGGTTGGGTTGGGACCCTATATCGAGGGTGTGCTCGACCTGTACTTTCAATGAAAGGCAGAGTTGAACAGGAAGACCACTTGCCGATCACCGTTCAGTTTCTATGTCCCATTTCACACAGGCCTAGCACATTTAACCATTTGATATCAATGGCTATTACCCCTAACTCGGCAACCCTGTCGACACATGGTGAAAAATAATGGCAGAGCTGCCAAAGCTGCTTTAACGGCTGCTGCTGGTGTGGACCGAGGAAGAGCGAGGAGCGGAGACACAGTGCTCCCCGTGTGGTCCTACTGCTCAGACCAACTGCCGATGGTGTTTTATTTTAAATCCTGTGACTGCGGAGTTTGGGCCCAAGATGGCAGCTCCTGTGCTCGGCAACGGCCTCAGGGGGGAGCAGTGGACTGGCGCAGGGCACCAGTAATGGGGAGAACACCCCTGTTGAGAAGAAGAAGCAGAGGAGGTGACCCTAAGGAGTGTGACCACGGCAGCGGCTCCACAGCTGAAGGACACACAGGCGGCGAGCTGTTGGTGACTTGAATGTGAGGAACCCACATGGGTTCTGGGCTGCTGGCAACCTGAGGTCAAAGGACTCGCACCACGCTGCAGGCTGCTGGAGACCGGCTCATGAGAACCAGGTATCGGAACTGGGATTCAAGAGGGTGCTGAGGGCAAGGAGTGCTCCTGAAGGGGCCTAGGCATTGAAGGCTTCCTCATCGTATTGGAGGTTTGGATCTGGGCTCGGGTTGCTAATGGTTTGATCTGAACTGACTGAACAGGCTGTGGGAGCGCAGGAAAAGAAACCACGGACATTTGGTGACTCTGGGGGAACTCTTTTCCTTCTCTCTCTCTGACTGCAGTGGGCATCGGCAATGCTAATGACGAATCTAAAGGCAATTTTGTATAATATTACATTTCTGTTTCATTACATGACAATAAATAGTGTCTGAAGGTCTGATCTGACTCTACCCTGACGCTGCATCTCTGTCTACATATGATCATCTTTCACTCCCTTACTTCTCAAGAATCAAGCATCCATTTGTCTGAAACAGTTCTGTTCACCATTCTGCAGGAGAATGTGGTAGTAATGGAGAGAGTGCATTGGAGATTCATCAGGATGTTGCCGGGAATGTAGTGCTCACCAGAATACAGGAGGCTGAAGGCTCACAAATTATGAGGGACATAGGTAGGATCGGAGTATTCTTCCGAGTACAGGGAGCTTGGAATTGGAGGGCAAAAGTTTAAAGTGAGAAGGGACAAATTTAAAGATCTGATGGGCTGCTTTTTTCACACATTGGTCAAAATCTGTAACCATAACCGTATGGTTTGGACAGGTATTTGAATAATAAATGCAAATGGAAATTGATAGACAAGAAGAAGGCCAAAAAGGCATATTTCTGTGCTGTCTCCCTCAGGCAGTGAGAATGCTGAACGACTGAATAAACTGCTCACACAAACAACCCAAGATTAATATTCGTGAAACAATATCTATTTATTTATTTGTACATTGTCATCTGATTGTACAAATATAACCCTGTATTTGTATAGGGTTCTCCGGTCCTTGCTGCAAAACATGCAGACACACAACCAGACATAACACAGATATGCAGGACATGAACTCATCTATATAAATAAATAAAATTTGTTTCATGATGGTCAGTGTGATCTGTTCTTTTGGTCATTCAGCATTCTCACTGCCCGTGGTATGAAGCTGTTCCTCAGCCTGGTGATCAGGGTGGAAGGGGTCCTCAATGATTTTGCGCACCCTCTTCAGACAACGATCCCAGTAGATCACGTCGAAGGGAGGGGGGGGGGGGGGGGGAAGGACGACTCCACTGATCCTCTCTGCCACTCTTGTGGTCCCGTGGATTGACTTCCAATCTATTTCTCTGGAGCAACGATACCCCACAGTGATGCAACCAGCCAGGACGCTCTCAATAGAGCTCCTGTAGAAGGTTGACATGATGGTGGCCGGTAGCCTCAGTCCTCTCAGAAAGTGCAGTTGCTGTTGTGCCTTCCTGACAAGTGAGGAGATGTTGGCTATGCATGGTGTGTTTGTATGTTTATGATGTCTGGTTGTGTGTCTGCGAGTTTTGCACTGAGGACCGGAGAACGCTGTTTCGTTGGGTTGTCCTTGGACTATCGGATGATAATAAACTTGATTTGATAAAGATCGCTGTGTGACCTGCTGAGTATCTCCAGCATTTTTGTGCATTCAAATCGTCTGCAGACTTTCTGGTTTAACTCCATGCAGTTCACCCATCCCATCCACATCGTTCACAGCCATGCAAAGTTTTCATCGTGATACAACAGTGTCATCCAATCACCCAATAGGAACCCGTCCAACATTTGATTGACTTACGTTTGTCCAATAACCATCAAAGCTCACCTAACCCATCCACTATTGGTTAGTCTGTGTCCATCTAATGGCAATGGTCGTCCATTGGTTGGTTCGCATCTCTGCATCAGATGGAAAAGGAACTCCAAATGAATTGCCGCCGAGCTGTTTGATTGACATTATAGTAATCCAATGAAAATGGAAATATCATGATGGTTCCGCCTTAATGTTGATGGACGTTAAAATTATCCAATAGAAACGAGAACATACATGATTGACAAAATGTAATACAATAGGTGCTGAGTTGGATGCTCGAAAACCACCTCTCATCTGAATGGCTTTAAAATTAACCAATAGCCATGAACACAATTTTTCCATTTATAGATTGGCTAGACAAAGTTAATTGACTTCCTCATGTCCAATAGTAAGAGAGGAGATAATCTAATATATGATTGACATTAATATTGACCAATGGACAGGCAGGACATGGAAGGATGTCCCTTGATTGGCTGAACCTTCAGTCCTGCCCGTCGTGTGGCGGAGGTTGGATTGGGGCGGCCAATGAGTGGCGGCGAGCGGGTGACAGATACGGTGGCGGACTGAGTGCGGGTGGCGGCCGGAGCTGAGCGGGTAGGCCCGGGGCCGGGGGGGAGGCCGGACGGGCGGGGGCCGGAGGGGCGGGAGCATCGGCATCGGCATCGACATCGACATCGGCAGATAATACCTCACATTTCCGTGACGGGGCGGCGGGCAGTTCCGCGTTCCCGACCCATGAAGCTCCCACACGGCGTCGCTCCCACCCCCTCCCCTCATTCCCACCCCCCTCCCCTCATTCCCACCCCCCTCCCCTCATTCCCACCCCCCTCCCCTCATTCCCACCCCCCTCCCCTCATTCCCACCCCCCTCCCCTCATTCCCACCCCCCTCCCCTCATTCCCACCCCCCTCCCCTCATTCCCACCCCCCTCCCCTCATTCCCACCCCCCTCCCCTCATTCCCACCCCCTTCCCCTCGTGCCCCCCACCCCTCGTGCCCCCCACCCCTCGTGCCCCCCACCCCTCGTGCCCCCCACCCCTCCATCGAGTATATGTCGAAAGATGAATAAAAATAATGTTTCTGGTGCAAGAATTTGAGTGAACACCTCCGCAAGGTTATTGGGCAAACGAGATTAATTGTGGAATGAGAAGCAGATGTCGATGGAAGTGCTAGTGGTTAGGGTATATCCTGTGTTGGGTGAACTTGGTAATGTCTTTAGAACAGTCGTTATTACAGTTGAGGAGGTGAGGAAGGTCCTGATAGTTGAAAAGGTAGACAAAGCTCGTGGGCCTGACGAGATATACCCAAGTCCACTTTGGGAAGTCAGAGAGGAAATTACAAGTGGCTGGTCTGAGATTTTTGATCTGTCATTCAGTACTGGTGAGGTGTTGGAAGAGTGAAACAGGGCCAATGTTGTGCCTTTATTCAAGAAGGGCAATAAGGAAAAGTCTGGGGGCTACAAGGCAAATGAACTGAACATATGAGGTTGGTAAATTACCAGAGAGTATTTTGAGGGAGAAGATCTACATGCACTAGATAGCTGCTGGTTGGTGGTAGTCAGCACGTTTTTGTAATTGGGTGATCTGAGATGAGGTAGCTGAATGAATAGAATGTTGGCTTCATGGTAGAAAGCAGAAGATGATGGTGGAAGATGGGCAGGAGGCCTGTGACTACAGTAATGGTGTTCTACAGGGTTTCAGTACTGTATCTATTTGTTATCTTTCACACTATCGAGTACATGTGGCTTAACTGGGCAAGTTACTCGGTAATCATGCCCAACCGGGCTTCTGGCTGTGTGACATCATAACCTGCTCTCACATTGTCATCACTGGAGCTTAAAATCCCTGGTTGCCGATTTACCAGGTAATTCATGCTGAAGTGTTAAAGGCCCCGCAGCCTTCCCTGGAATTTAACCCAGTTCCTAGGAGGGTTGGCAGGAATCGGCAGAGTGAAAGAAGACATAAAGTGTTTGGTCTTGTGTTGAAGATGGTTGCCAAAGATAGCAACAGAATCTTGATTAAAAATGGCATTAAATTCCATTTTGCTCATATCTTGAAGGACTCAAGCCCAAAACGTTTGTTATCTGTGCTACATAAAGGACACTGTTTGATCTGTTGAGTTTCTCCAATGTTGGGTTTTTACATAAATCACGGTGTCTGCAGGCTTTTGTACTTACTTCAAGGATCTTAATCACTTGGCCAGATGAGCAGAGGAATGGTTGATGGAATTTAATACAGCAAAATAATGAGGATTTGTATTTTGGGAGGTCTAATGTGGGTCAAACCTACACAATGTGGATCTTAGGAGTGTTGTAGAGCAGAGGGATCAAAGAGTACAGTTGCATAGTATTTTCATAGTTGTTGCCATCAGAGTATTGAGTATAAGAGTGGAGGTCATGTTGCAGTTGTATAAGATGATGGTCAGACCCAATTTGGAGCATGGTGTTCAGTTTTGGTCACCTTGCTGCAGAAAATATGTTCTCAAGCTGGAGAGGGTGAAGAGAAGATTTACGAGGATGTTGCCAGGACTCAGTGTGGGTGGGGTGGGTGGTGGGGGGGGGGATGAGCTACAGAGAGAGGTTGAGCAGTTTGGGGCTTTATTCCTTTGAGTACAGTAGGATGAGGAGTGATCTCGTGGAGATGTACAAAATCATGAGTGGAATAGATGGGAGAGTCTTTTGCCAGGAGCAAGAGAATTGGTAACCAGAGGACAAAGGTTTAAGTTGATGTGGGGGGGGGGGGAGAGGTTTAACAGGAACCTGTAGGGTAACTTTTTTTTTAAACACAGAGAGTGGCGGGTGTATGGATTAGGCTGCCGGAGGAGTGGTTAAGGCAGTACAGTTGCGATATTTCAGAAAAAATTGGATGAATAGATGGGTAGGATAAGTTTGGAGGGACGTGGCCAAATGCAGGCTGGTGGGACCAGGGTGGGTGGGACATTTTGGTTGGCGTGGGCATGTTTGGCCGAAAGGCCTGTTTTCACGCTATATGGATTTTTTTTTCTCCCGTGAATCGGTTTTCTTTTAATGATCCTGTAAGTGGGATAGATTCTCTGTAAGACTCAATCAAACCCCCCAGCAATTGCAGACTCTTGGTTTGTACTTAATGGTGGTTTCTCTCGAGTTCTGACTCTTTAACCCTGCAATCTTCCAGGACAAATTGGGTCAGGGAGATGTGTCAGATGGTGTAAAATGGTACAGAGCTTGTTTGTTGTTGGATTCAGTTCTGCTGTATGGAAATAAAAGAAATGATGGGTTGAATTTTTAATCATTAAATACTGCACTGATGCTCATTAGTGCAAAGGGTGTAAAACATGGAATAAATTTCACTATATTTATTAAGCATTATAAAGTATCATCCCTTCTTGGCTGAGATCTGGAATTCTGGTTATAGCTCTTCCTTCTCCCTTCACCTGGCCGTCTCTTTAAGATGTACTTGAAGATGGCTGTTCTGCTCCTTGAAGTACTACTTCTGTAGAAACTGCTCTTGAATTAAATCATAATTTGGATATTTCATTTTTTGAGAGATCAACCTTGTCCCATGTCTGAATGCATTACAATTTTCCATGTCACACCCATTATACATTAAATGCATAATCCATGCTCAAAGCAGAGTGTTTTTAAGTCCACAAATTGTTCTTGAGAGCTGTTCAGTACAAATTCTACTGAAAAAATAAATGAAAGGTGTGTGCAACATGCAGTTGCTTGCCTTTTGTGTTTCCTAAAAAATCTTGTCTTTAATAAATGTTTTCAGACTGCTCCTCGTACATGTTCTTCACCAGTATAAAATACAGTGTCTTCAGCCCAAGCACTATAACCATATAACCATTTACGGAGCAGGCCATGTTGGCCTTTCGAGTCCGAAATAATAAAATATCTATTGTTTTAGTGTTTTGAATAAGTTTCAAATATTTCATGATCATCATTTTGTGGGGCCAGCAGTGTATTAGTTTCTACTGAACTCTTAAAATTGTTTTTTGTTTGACATGTAGTGCGGTAACCAGCCCTTCCAGCCCACGAGTCAATGCCACCTATATACACCAATTAACCTACATCCCCCACACGCTTTTGAAGGGTGGGAGGAAACCACACAGACACAGGGAGAAGGTACAAACTTACAGACAGTGCCAGATTTGAACCAGGGTAACTGGTGCTGTAATAGCATTGCAATAACCATGCCACCTTCAGAGAAGGTTGAACTCCAGATGATGGTAATTCAGTTGAATCAGTTAGAGAATTGGAATGTTGTGTGGAAGAGACAAAATTGTTACAGTTACTTAAAACTCAAACTCTTCATGAAACGCCAATCTCCCATTGTAATTGACCTTCAATTGTCCTAACAAGCCACTGGGGTGTTTAAAAAAAAAAACTTGGTCTTCTCTCAGCAGACCAGGAACTCAATTACTAATACCACAATTTAACAGTCGGGGATAAGTGGGAGAAGAATGAGTCTTTTGATAAATATTGCAATATTATGGTTGCACAATGGATGTTTGATTTAATTTTTCCATAAGATTCAAGTAGTTCAAAGGACCATTGGTATTAGTTGAACTAATATTTTATGTTTCATTTAGTGAAAATATCTTTAGTTGCGTTGAGTATTTTGGTTTTTTTTTGTGGTGTAGGTAGTACTGTTGTTCATGAGTTTGGCTGGTGGTCTTATCATGATGTCTTCATGTGCACTTTCCAAGAAACAATAGGGTTGTGGCAGAAGAACGTTTTGCTCCACTGGAAATGTAGAAACTCTGCCTGGCCTGTGGAATAAAAGAATCTCAGGGTTGTATGCGATCACATGTAGGTATTTGGACAATAAATTTGAACTTGACCAAATGGGTTGTCTGTTTTCTATACCTTTACCATTGAGATTGTATTAGTCTAATATGATCATAGGTTTCATTAGATTCAGATTTATTGTCTGAGTACCCTCATGACATCACATACAACACTGAAATTCTTTTTCCTGTATGTGAGGCAAAATGACCATTTATTGGCAGTGCAAAAAAAAGAACTCGACGTACGCATGTAAATAAACTGCAATACAGAGGTAGAAAAAAAATCACTAAAGTGCAAAAGTAAGGGTCCTTCAATTTGTCTCTGATTGAATTTGTTGTTCAGGAGTCTGATGGTGGAGGGGTAGTAGCTGTTCCTGGACCTAGTGGTGTGAGTCTTGTGGCGCCTACATCCCTTTCCTGATGTGGATCCTTGATGATTGCTGCTGCTCTCCAACGGCAGCGTTCCCTGTAGATGTTCTCGATGGTGGGGAGGGTTTTGCCTGTGATGTCCTGAGCTGTGTCCACTATCTTTTGTAGGGCTTTATGCTCAGGGGTATTAGTCCCCACACCAGATTGTGATGCAGCTGGCAGGCACACTTTCCATCACACTTCTGTGGAAATCTGCCAAGGTTCTGGTCTCGTACTAAAACTTCACAAACTCCAGAGGAAGTAGAGGTGCTGACGTGCTTTCTTCACGATGCCATTAGTGTGTTGGGTCCAGGAAAGATCCTTTGAGATAGTGACTCCCAAGAACTTAAATATTTTTTGATTGTAAAAAGTATTATTTTTCATCTGTTTTGACAAGAAGTTTTGACAAGCAGTGCTCAACTAGATAGGTTTTATGGTATTGCATTTAAGTGACACATTATCTTATTGATCACTTAGTTCAGATATGTTTAAACTATGGTGCTTCATTTGTCAGAATTGTGAATGTGTACAGCATTATGGTGGTAATGTTTAAGGTCATAAAAAGCCAATTAACACATTGGACTGGTATCAGTGGAAAGCAGTTGTAAAGCTATTAAAGTAGGTCAGGGCAATTGTAGTTGATTGAAATGGTCTAGCAGCCAATGTAAAGCAAGCTGCCCCACAGTATGGGCAGTAGGTAACATCGACTTTGCCAGTTTCTGCTAACCTAGCTTTCCCCTCCCTTCCTTTCTCCCTGTCAGCTCTCTAACCCCTTCCTTCTCTATTCACCTAGTCATTCCTCCTCCCCTTACTTGCTTCTGTTCCTTCCCTCTCGTCACCTATCACTTCCTGCCTTTGCGACCACGCCTCCTCCTTTACCCTTTTACTTGACTCCTGAAGGGTTCAAGTCCGAAATGTCAGTTATGTATTTTAATCTTTGATAAATAGCGCCTTTGGAAGACTACAGAAAAGAGTCTGGAAAAACAACCACCTGAAGAAACACACAAAGATCAGCGTGTGCAGAGCTGTTGTCATACCCACGATCCTGTTCGGCTCCAAATCATGGATCCTCTACCGGCATCACCTACGGCTCCTAGAACGCTTCCATCAGCGCTGTCTCCGCTCCATCCTCAACATTCATTGGAATGACTTCATCACCAACATCGAAGTACTCGAGCTGGCAGAGTCCGCAAGCATCGAATCCATGCTGCTGAAGACCCAACTGCGCTGGGTGGGTCACGTCTCCAGAATGGAGGACCACCGGCTTCCCAAGATCGTGTTCTATGGCGAGCTCTCTACTGGCCACCGAGACAGAGGTGCACCAAAGAAGAGGTACAAGGGCTGCTTAAAGAAATCTCTTGGTGCCTGCCACATTGACCACCACCAGTGGGCCGATCTCGCCTCAAACCGTGCATCTTGGCGCCTCACAGTTTGGCGGGCAGCAACCTCCTTTGAAGAAGACCGCAGAGCCCACCTCACTGACAAAAGACAAAGGAGGAAAAACCCAACACCCAACCCCAACCAACCAATTTTCCCTTGCAACCGCTGCAACCATGTCTGCCTGTCCCGCATCGGACTTGTCAGTCACCAACGAGCCTGCAGCAGACGTGGACATACCCCTCCATAAATCTTCATCCGCGAAGCCAAGCCAAAGATATAAAAGACACTGTTTGACCTGCTGAGTTTCTCCAGCTTTGTGTTTTTTTTTCTTCACGCACGATGTCTGCAGACTTTTTTGTTTTACTTCATCCATGGGCATTAGGTAATTATCTTCCCTGTGGAGCCCAATCCACCATCATTACTTCGACCAGTGGGCTTGTTTGGTCTTGATCTTAGTATTGCATACATTAAAATTCTTTAAGCAAGTGTCTGCACTGTCCAAAAGCATGCTGCTGTGGCCACCCAAAGCAGTTCGTCTTTTACATTTCATTCAATTTCCATGGTTAAAGACAATGTCTACAGTGGGGGAAATGGAGCCCCACGCCAACCAGGTGTCCATCCAGATATTCCCATTTGTGTTTGGACCATGTCCCTTTCTCATCTATGTCCCAGTCTAAATGTCTTTTACACATCACAATTGTACTTCTCCACGGCTTCTTCTGGCAGCTTATTCCATGTATGTAAAATCCCCGTAATCCGGAATTCAAATAAGCGCAAAATAAATAAGTAAAAAATACAAAAATCTAAAATTGGCATCCCCCCCCCCCCACCGCCAACTCACGGTTAGTTGGCCAATGCATGCTACAAGCAATCTCAAGAAACCAGAAAATTCACTATTCTTGTATCTACTAATCCCCATAGATGCTAGATACTGGTTTTGTTTTTAACTGTATCTACACCCTCTATAGGAAAAGGTGCTCTCCCCTCCAACCTTAAATACATTTCATGTAATTTTCTCCTCCCCTTTCATGGAAAAAGACAGTGATTATTCGTTTTATCTGTGCCCTTCATGGATTTTATAAACCTTGAGTATTTGCCTCATGCATTTGTCATGCTGAAGCTGACGTTTATTTTGGATCACAGCATGGATTCTTCACTAATTAGCTACCCAGCTGAATGCTGGAATTATTTCTGTGCCTCTTCAGTCATCTAGGATCTTGGTTTGTTGCCTTTCTCCAATGTCAGTTTATAGCCTCATACCAAACGGGAGCCACATCATTGGACTCTGATTCAAGAGTAAGTTGTATGATCCTCCAAAAATATGGGCATTTAAAATAAGAGTAACTATGGCAGATAAAACACCAGTGGTGCAGGCAGGGATGATGACATTCATGGTGACAGGGGAGAAAGAAGGGTCTGTGCTTGGACAGAGTCTGCTTGAGTTGTCAATATGGATAAAATGCATGAAAAACCAGGGTCTGATGTCATACCAAACCTCTGGAAACTCCTGAGGAAGTAGAGTGCTGATGTGCTTTTTTCACAATGCCATTGGTGTGTTGGGTCCAGGAAAGATCCTTCAAGATCGTGTCTCCCAAGAACTTAAATTTGCTCACCCTCTCCACCTCTGATCACTGGATTGTAAACCTCTGGGTTTCCCTTCCTGAAGTCAACGATCAGCTCCTTAGTTTTGGTGACATTGAGTGCAAGGTTGTGGTTGCACTGTTCAGCCAAGTTTTCAATTTCCATCTTGTATGTTGACTCATCTCCTTCCTTTATACAACCCACTACCATGGTATCATCTGGAAATTTGTAGATGGTGGTGTTCTACTGAGCCACATAGTCATAAGTGTAAAGTGAGTAGAGCAGGGGGCTAAGAACACAGCCCTGTGGTGCTCTGGTACTAATGGAGATTGTGGAGGAGAGGTTCTCACCAGTCTTCACTGATTATGGTCTGGAGGTGAGGAAATCCATGATCCAATTACACAGTGGGGTGTTAAGGACTAGGTCTTGGAGTTTGTCGAGCAGTTTTGAGGGGATGATGTTGTTAAATGCTGAACTGTTGATAACGAGTATCCTAACGTTGGCACCTTTGCTGTGCAGGGTTTCCAGGCCTTTGTGTAGAGCCAGTGAGATGGAATCTGCTGTAGATCTGTTTCTATGGTCGGAGAACTGGAATGAATCCATGTCACCACTCAGACAGGAGCTGATGGGCTTCATCACCAGCCTTTCAAAACACTTCATCACTGTTGATGTAAGTGCTACTGGTCGATAGTCATTAAAGCAGGTTACTGCACTCTTCTTGGGCACTGACTGGTGTGATTAATGCCTGTTTGAAACAGGTGGGTACCGCACCCTACTGGAGTGAGATATTGAAGATATCTGTGAATACCTTGGTAAGTTGATTAGCTAGGTACTTCATCCAGGCCTGATGCTTTCCTTGGATTCCCTCTCCTGAAGGCAGCCACATGTAATTTTCAGATATGGACAGGATGGGATCATCAGGGTATGTGGGTGTGTGGAAGGTTGTTTTTTGCTGTTACTGTTGTCATTTCGGGTGTAGAAACATTGAGTTTCTCTGGGAGAAAAGCTTTGCTGTCTTCTACATAACCAAACTTGGTTTTCAAACAGGTTGTCATTTATGTCCTGCCACACCTCCCTCGTTGTTTCCATTTTCATCCAGAATCTCCACTTTGCCCGGGAGCTAGCTTTCCGCAGATCATATTTGCTCCTGCTGTACTAATCTGGATTTCCAGACTCCAGAAGAGTCTGATATAGAAACACCAATACCCCTGAGCGTAAACCCCTCCAAAAGGTAGTGGACACAGTCCAGGACATCACAGGCAAAAGCCCTCCTCACTATTGATCATTTCTACAGGGAACACTGCAATCGGAGAGCAGCAGCAACCATCAAAGACCCTCACCACGCTCTGTTCTCGCTGCTGCTGTCAAGAAAGAGGTCTTGGTGCCACAAGACTCGCCCCACCAGGTTCAGGAATAGCTGCTCCCCCTCCACCATCAGACTCCTCAACAATAAACTCAATCAGGGACTCATTTAAGGATTCTTGTGCTCTTTATTGATTTTCTTTTTGTTCTCTATATTGCACAGTCAGTTTGTTTATAGTTCTTGTTTCTTTACGTGTTTTATGCTGTGTACAGATTATTTTTTGCACTACCAGTTGCTGGTAATTCTGCTGTACCTGCAGGAAAAAAGAATCTTAGGATGGCATTAACATTGACTTCTCCTATTTCTGCCCTCCCCATCTATGTGATGTCATTCTTGACAATGAATCTGAAAAAAATCTGAGTCAATGATACCTTTTGGAGTGCAGCTGAGAAATTGTCAGTTAACTGGAAAACATTGTTCTTTGGGTTGTATTGTGGGGAGCTTCAACATCCAGTGTGTTTTTAATTTCAAGTTTACAAATGAGTGTTGAAGTCATGCATATGTAAATGATAAGAATTGATATGAAGGAGAAGTTGGCTGGAAGTTAGTCAGGCCATTGCAGACAAAAACCAACCAAGGGGTGGCACGGTTAGTATAGTGGTTAGTGCCATGCTGTTACAGTGACAGCAGCGAGGTCTGGGGTTTGAATCCTGGGTTGTCTCTAAGGAGTTTGTACGTTATTCCCATGTCCATGTGGGTTTTCTTGGGGTCTTCGGTTTCCTCCCATCATTCAAAAACATACCAGGGGTTGTAGGTCATTTGGTTGTAATTGGGAAGCATAGGCTCATTGGCCTAAAGGGCCTGTTACTACGCTGTATATCTCTTATTCTAAAGTTATGCTATAGTGATTACATGAGAAGTTCTCTGCAATTCTGGTTACGAAATTTCAAATGAACAGAGGCATCAGATCTTCTGAAATGTGAACCTTCTTCCACAAATGTGGTTTCCCCTCCACCAGCATTCATCCTCCATTTCCCGTTCATCTACCCTGGCCCCCTTTGCCCCCAGATCAACAACCACCCTCCAGTCTCCGCATCCAACACATTATGCTCTGGAATTTCCAGCACTTACAACACGATCCCACTATCAGACACATCTTCCCCTCTCCTCCCCTCCTTCTGTAGCGACCACTCCCTCCACAACTCCCTCGTGCAGTCATCCTTCCCCACTAATCACCTCCCTGGCACCTTCCCCTGTGGCCGCTGGAGGTGCCACCATTGTGCTCGCACCTCCTCCCTCACCACAATCCAGGTGCCCAAACAGGCCTTTCAAGTGAAGCAACACTTCAATTGTTTATCTGCTGGACTGAATAACTGCATCCAGTGCTCCCTTTGTGGTCTTCTCTATATCTTCTTTATATCGAAGAGACTGGGCACAGATTGGGAGATTGCTTTGCTGAGCACCTTCGCTCTGTCTGCACCAGTGACTGAGGCCTCCCAGAAGCCAACCATTTCACTCTCCCATACTCACATGTCTGTCCATGGCTTTGAGTACTATTCCACCAAGACCACCTGCAAATTGGAGGAACACACCTGATTTTCCGTCTGGGCTCTCTCCAGTCAGTTGGCATTAACATTGATTTTTCTGGTTTCTGCTAACCTGCTCTCTTTTTCCTTCCCCCTTTCCGGTTCTTTCCCCTTTCCTCTCTATTCCCCCAGCCATCCCTCCTCCCCTTGATCGCTGCTGTCCCCTCCCCCCCCTTCTCCACCTATCACTTGACTTTGTGACCACACCTCCCTCCCTACTCTTTTGTTCGGATTCCTGCTGATATTTTTCCATATCTTGATGAAGAACTCCAGCCAGAAACATTGGTTATGTACTTTTACCTTTGCTATATAAAGTACACTATTTGACCTTCTGAGTTTCTCCATCATTATGTTTTTACTTTAACCATGGGATCTACAGATTTTCTTGTTTTATCTAGAGGCATCAGCAATTGTGCAGGGAATCTTCGAGGACAATACCAGGAGGTTTAGGGATCAACTGTATCTCTTGAAGGTCATGGCATGACCAATAGATGTCTTGACAGTAGAGAACTCAAACATGTTTTCACATTTGGAGGGGGGGGGAGGTGGGGGAAAGAAGAGGACATGACTTTGAGTTTATTGTCATACATACATGTACAATGTACGTAGGCACCAAAATTCTTCCTTGCTGCAGCCAAACGGGTACAGTAAAATCCCGGTATCCAGCAATTATGGGTGGATCAGCAAACTAGCGGTGAGGCGTGCCAATTTTAAATTTCAGAATTTTTAAAAACTCTTTTGCAGATTGCCTTGGGCTACCGGTTGCTTGAATTTTGTGTAACCAGGTTTTACTGTACTTGTGGGGGAGAAAAAAAGCAACTCCAATTGTATGCATTACATTGCTGTAAGGAAAGGGATAATAAAATATAAAAGACAGTAATAAATGTTCATAGTTACAATAGTGCGGAAAGACCAGTGCTATCAATTTAGGAAATTTTAGAAAAGCGAATTCTTACTCTGGGATTGGGGAGAATGTAGAGCTGGCCTTCTGAGGCAAATGATATTTGACTAAGTACATTTGAAAGCTGAGATGTTGCTTTTGTAAGTTTGAGTAGCTGCTGAGAAGTGTATTTCTCTTTGTACTGTAAATGGTTGCATCCCTGCAATGTTAACATAAGGTTGTGTCTTTGTCCGAGGCCTAGTTGATTACAATTAATGGGATGAGCTCAGGAGCTGAAAAGTTTATGATACTTCAGATTCAAAACATACCAAATTGTAAACTCAAGTTTACAATTCTTCCAAATCCTGAACTATACTGGTTTGTTTTCCTGCACGCAATTGGCACATTTCTGGAATCGAATGATGATGATGGGGTTGTAAATAACAATGTCATTACTAATATCAGGCTCGTAACTCTCTCTCCCCTTTGTGAAGAGAAGTTTGGAATTATGGCATGGGATTGACAAAGTTTTGAAAGAGTTGCCTGCTTGGCCTTGATTAACCTTTTGCCAAAGTCAAATTTCAACTTTATTGTCAGGGTACATACATAAAATCACATACAACCCTGAGATTCATTATTTCTGAGGCCCAAGCACAATTTCTATTTATCTGTGGTGCAAAAATCTATACTTAAGAAATGATACATACACAAAAGAGAGAAATGTAAAGAAGAAATCAGTGCAAACAAACCCAAGGTTTGGATATTGACATACCCTTTTGATGTCTTGATTATATATCTCATTGTCTGATCTTAAGGGGAAAAATTATATTAAGATCTCCATTGTTGTATTTATATTGTGTTTCATTTCCCTATATCCAGTTGTTTTTAGTGATCCTTTGAAAATAAGAGTAATTGTAAGAGAAGAAAACTTTCTTGAAGGTTCAATAACTCTGGCAATCCCTATGATAGGATTATGCTACAGTGGGGACTAGAAGAATTGAAATGCAGGCAGATTATTGAAGGGTGTAATGGGGACTAGAAGAATTGAAATGCAGGCAGATTATTGAAGGGTGTAAAGCAGCAAGGAAGTTGAAGTTGATTTTTTAAAAACTTTCATGTCAGGGGTATGGATGGGACAGAATTAGTTAAATGCATCCAGGAGAGTTTCTTTAAACAATACATAGAGATAACTAGGAAGTAGAACTCAGCCAATCTTGCAGAGTCCCTAGTAGGTAAAAATATTCTACCGTTGTTTTGGGTCTGAGCTCTTCGTCAAGGCGTGAGTGAAACATGTTAGGCATCGGAATTAAATGCTGGGGAAAGAAAAGGGAAAGAATGGGAGGGGGAGGAGTATAGACAAGCAGGCAAAAGGTGTTATTGGGTATGATAAGAGGAAAGGTAAGAACTGATTTTGGCTCTGTGAAAGGAGATGGAGAGAAAAGTGAAAAGAGGGAGAGAGCGCTAGAGGAAAGGAGACAAGGGGGAAGAAGATTGGGGGGGGGGGTGTGGGCAGAAATGGGAGAAGTCAATGTTAATGCCATCCAGTTTGACAGTGCCCAGGCAGAAGATGAGGTGTTGTTCAATCTTGTATTAGGAAACAAGCCTGATCAGAGAAGGGAAGTTTTAGTGGGGGAGCATTTTTGTAACAGTGATCACAATTCTGTAAGTTTTAAAATGTTATGAATAATGGCAGGCTGGCCCTTGGATGAAAGTGCTAATTTGGGGGAAGGTTAATTACAACTGTATTAGGCAGGGACTGAGGAGAGAATAGGAGTGGCTGCTTGGAGGTAAATCCACATATTACATTTGGGGATACTTTAAAGGCCAATAGGTTAGAGTGTAGGACCAATACAAAGATGGAAAGGTCTGATCTGATAAAGATTATATTTCTCAAAATGATAAAGGAATAATAATAATAAAGGATGCAAGAAAGAACTTAAACAAGAAATTAGGAGGACATAAAAGGATATTGAAATGTCCTTGGCAAAGAGGGTTAAGGGGAAATCCCAAGGCATTTTCTACATGTGGTATGTTAAAAGTAAATGGGTAGGAAGAGAAAAGGTCAGCCCCCTCAAGGACAATGGAGGGAATCTATGCCTAGAACTAGAAGAAAAGATGTGGATGACTGGGTGATCAAGGAGGGAAGCCATTCTCATTGGGGGCCACAGCACATATGGGGGTGGGTGGGTGAAATGTTTCTAATGTTTTTTATGTTGTCGGTAGGTGAAAAGAATGGAAGGAACTAACTAACTTTAACTGCTTCATAGGGAAGGGGGCCCATAAACTATGAGCAAGTCCTAAGGGGGCCATAGCCAAAAAAAAAGTTGAGAATGGCTGTTCTACAGCACATTGACATTAAGAAGGAAGAAGTACTGTGTTTTTTGAAAGACGTTAAGGCAGGGATAGGTTGTTGGAAAGAAGGGTGTAGTGAGAGAACTTTGGTAGGTGAGAAAGAGACAAATGAACACAGGTATGGGTTACCTGAAATTGGAAAATTGAGTATTTGTACTATTGGGCTGTTGACTGCCCAGGTGGAATATGATATGCTTTCTGTTACTAGACTTAAAATTTTATTTTTTTTGTTAGACATACAGCATGATAACAGGCCTGTCTGGCCCATGAGCCTGTGTAACTCAAATACACCAATTAATCTACAACCCCACATGTTTTTGAAAGGTTAGAGGAAAACAGAGCACCCAGAGGAAGACCACATAGATACTGGGAAGATGTACAAACTCCTTAGAGATAGCGCCAGATTCGAACAGGGTCGCTGGCGCTGTAATAGCATTGCACTAATCATGCCATTATCAGACAAGGTTGAACAAACACTCCAGAAGTGAACCATTTATAGAATTGGAATGCAGTAAAAAAAAACACAATGCAGGAGAAACTCAGCAGGTCAAATGGTAACAATGTTGTGTGGAAGAAACAAAATAGTCTTGAAACAGATGAGAAGGCTGAGGACAGAGCTGTCAATATGGGAGTAGGGAAAGGAGGTGAAATGGCATAAAACTGGGAATATGACATTGTTATTGTGTTATCTGCAAAGCAATCATCCCAGTCTTGTCAACTTGGAGGAGATCATATACTGAGAGCACCAAATTTGTGCCTGTGCCTCACTTAGGAGGGCGTTTTAGATCTCTGGTTGGTGGTGAGGGATGTAGTGCAGGGACTGGTGCAGGTTGTAGTTCCAGGAACGGGGATCAGTACATGGAGAGGGATGAGTAAACCGGAAGAACCACAAACATTTGCTAAACAAAGCCTAGCTGGAACTGCAGAGGTTTTGGAATTGTTGATGTTCAGAGGCTTCTTGAAGTGCAAGTAATCACATTCCTCATCTTCCAGCCTCTGGCACTACATCCTCCAACATCCCCCCCCCCCAAATAGGATCCACCTGCCCCCCCCCCCAAAAAAAAATCTGGATCCACCTATTGCCTGCGAGTTCCTGCTGAGTTCCTCCAGCAGTGATTTAAAAAAAATCTGTTTTAGTGGTATTGGCTTAGTAGTACTAAAATAGGCACATAGCTTCTTTGAGAACAACTGTATTATGACAGTCTAATTACTATGAAATGTATCGTGAATCTCCAAGTGTTCCAGGCTAGGTTGGATATTGGAATTATGTGATTACAAAAGCAAAATACTGCAGACACTGGAAAAGTGAAATGAAAGCAGAATTGTTGAAAGAATTAGCAGGGTTGGCTGTAGCCATGAAGAGAAAAATGATGTAACCTTTCTGATCCTAAATTATCTACTCATAGAAGGGTATTTGTGCCATTGGTCCATACTGGCTTCCAAGAGACCAAACTCAAAAGTCCAATTTGTCACTGTTCCTACCTGCTTTATTTCCCTGCAATTTACTCCTTTTCCTCTAAGCTACAACGAGGGCTAATTTACTGGAACCATTAACCATTCAGTCTGTCTTCATAATGTGGGTGGAAACTGAAGCACCCATGGGAAACCCATATGAGAGTTTGCGAAGTCCACACAAACAGCAGTCAAGCTCTAGATGGAACAGCAAAGACCTTGGAGCATTTATGTACAGAAGTTCCTGGGGGTGCAAATTCATAGCTCCCTGGCAAGTGGTTAGGGTAGTGAAGAAAGTGTTTAGCTTGTTTGTTTTAATTGGCAGGGATAATATACTCTTGTATTTGAGTTGGGTTATCTTAAAAAGAAGTAAAAATGAAAGTCTGCAGACAAATGCACAATGTGGAGAAACTCGGCAAGTCAAACAGTGCACTTACAGCAAAGATAAAGATACATAACCAATGTTTAGGCCTTGACCCCTTCATCAATGTATACAAAAATGTCAGCAGGCACCTGAACAAAATGGTGGGGGTCAGGAGGTAATGGGCGGATAAGGGAGGGAGGGCAGATCAGCAAGCTAAGGGAGGGGGGTAGCTTTGTGAATGGAGAGAGAAGGGGGTGGAGATCTGAAGGAAAGAAGACAAAGGGATATGGAAGGGAAGTAGGATGGAGAATAGGCCAGCAGAAACTGGAGGTCGACGTTAATGCAATCTGACTGGAGTGTGCCCATACAGAAAAATCGTATTGCTTCTCCAATTTATGGATAGTCTTGATGGTTGAGGCCATGGATAGACATGTTTTTATGGGAGTGGAGTGCAGAATTGAAATGGTTGGCCACTGGGAGATCCCTGTCACTGATATGGATAGCAAAGCGCTTTCCCGGTCTGTGCCCAGTCTCTGATGGAGAGAAGGCCACAAAGGGAGCACCAGAGTTTGTCCAGCATTGTGTTTTTACTTGGCTTATCTTGAGTTGATAGAGAGTTGCTGGAGGAACTCAGCTAGTCATGCAGCATCCATAGTTAAGAAACCATTTCTGCCCTTGGAAGCTCTGTGACCTGTTGAGTTCCTCCAGCAGTTCTTTGTTCAAGATTCCAGCACCTGTAGGTGTTTCTCAGCTGGAAAATCATATTGCGTTGCACAAGACATTGGTAAGGCCACACTTGGAATATCGTGTACAATTTTGTCACTACACTCTGGGAAGGATGTGGTAGCAACAGAAAGAATGTAGAAAAGATTTACCAAGATAATGCCAGGAATCAAAGGCTGCAAGGGGAAATTGGATAGGCTGCATTTGCTGTCACTGGAAAGCTGGAGACTGTGGAGGTTATAACATCGTGAGTAACATTTTGCAGTCTTTTTTCAAGGGACTATGCAGAATAATAATTCAGCACAGACTCGAAGGGCCTATTTTCTGTGCTATGGTTCTATGGCATGGGAGTATCAAACTAGTTAGTATAGATTTTGAGGTGAGAGGAAATTATTTATAGGAGATCTTAAGGGCCAAGTATTACTGTACAGTGTGGAGGCTATAGGATTCAAGCTACCAGATGAGGTGGTAGAAGCAAGTATACTTGCAATGTTTAAAAAGCATTTGATCAGGTACCTGGATTGGAAAGGTTTAAAGGGATATAGGCAAAACTCAATTGGTGGACGATGGGCTGAATAGCCTGTTTCCTTGATGTTCGCTTGACCCTGACTTTGAGCCGTCAGATAAAAAATAAGATTTGGGAAGATGGTCGTGATCAAAAACTTTTATTTGGGAGAGAAAATTTGACTGCAATAATATAGAATCTTGGGGCACTTCAAAGCAACTTGTTCAGGATATCCAGAAGGAAAACTCTCACAAACGGCTGATCATTAAGTTGCTATTTTTACTGATATCTGCTGCCGGGCAGTGAGAGGACCTTCTGTGACTATCTTATAAATGGCACCGGTGAATCTTTGTATTCATCTGTTGTGATAGATGGGGGCCTGGTCTAATGTTTCAGCCAAGAGAAAACAACTCTGGTGTTGCATTCCCTCTGGGCATGACATCCTTTGTGCTCCACTTGAACCAGTTACGTACAAACCTCATTGGCTAATTTCATCATGGGCTGTTTCAGTGGACCAATTCAGTTGAAAGTATTTCTGTGTCGCTACATTGGTTAGCAGCAGAATAGATGCCTTTATTGTCCCTGCATGCAGCCAAATGGACTAAAAAGATAAGCGTAATAAGGTTACAGGAGTATGTAAGTCAGATTGAGTGCAAATTTTGTCTTGGCATAAAAGGAATTGATCAGATTAAAGAAATTTATTGCTATGGTAGAAAAGTTAATGCAATGAATTGTGCATAGTTGCAATTGTCTTGATGGAATGCTCCCAGACGTGCATAGAATCTTTAAGCATGACTTCTGAATAACGAGTCAAAAGTGGGAAAAAAATTGCATTTCTATAAACAACTTTCAGGAAATGGCAAAACAATTTTCAGTCCTTGAAGTATGTTCAGTGTCATCGTAATATTAGAACATTAATTTGAAGGGTTTTCTCAAAAACACCTTGACAAAGAGTAACACCTCTACCAACTTGTTGGCTATTATGACCACTAAAAAATAGATTATATTATCTTGGCTGGCAATGAAAACCTCATCCATTTGAATTGAACAGGATGGTGAGTGGACGATTAAAGAGAGCCAGCATGGATTTGTGTGTGGAAAATGGTGTCTCAGGAACTTGATAGTTTTTTTTTGAAAAGTTGACAAAGAGGGTGGACAGGGCAACACGGTTGATGTTTATTTGGATTTTAGTGAAGTATTCGATAAGGTCTCACATGTATGCTAACATGGAAGGTTAGGGCACATGGGATAGAAGGTTGACGAGCCAATTGGATAAAATTTAGCTTAGTGATACGAGATGGACAGTGGTTGTAGAGGGCAATTTTTCAGACTATAGATCTGTGGCCAGCAGAGTGCCTGGCAATTCAGTTTTAAGACCCTTGTTTTTAGTAATACACACAAATGATTTGGACAAGATTGTTTGGGGCAAGGTGAGTAAATTTGCTGGGGACATATGTGTTCAGTAGACAGAAGGTTACCTAGGTTTACAGCAGGGTTTAAATCAGATGGGGGACTGGGCTAAGGAATGGAATATGAAGTTCCATTCAAGAGAAATACAGTGTGCAGTGCTGCATTTGGGTAAATCAAACCAGGTAAATCAAAAGCAATGCCCCAAAGTGTACTATAAATTGCAGGTAGATACCTCTTCAAAGATAACAGTGAAGGTAGACAGAATAGTGAAGAAAGCATTTGAGACTTTGAATACAAGAGTTGATATGACCTGATAAAGTTATACAAGACAATGGTGAGGTCAGGTTTGGAATGTTGTGTGCCATGTTGGGCGTCGAGCTTCAGGAAAATTTTAAAATTGGAAAAGGTACAGAAAAGGTGTATGAAGCTGTTGTTAGGATTCAGTGAGTTGAGTTATTATTAGAGACTAGAAAAGCTATGCCTTGGATCGTAGGATGTTGAGAAGGAACATTGAGATTTATAAAATTCAGAGGTAAAGGTAAGGTGGTGGCCTGTTTCCTAAAATGGGAGAACCTGACAAGAGGGCATAGCAATAAGCAGACAGGGGTGGGATTTAGAAGGGATGTAAGGGGACATTCTTCACTCAGAGGGTAGTTGGCACAGGAACAAGTTGTCAGATGGATGCAGGTATATTATCTTCCTTTAAGAAGCACTTGGATAATTACATGGACAGGAGGAGCTTAGCGGGGTTGAGGCCTAATGTAGATAAGTTACTAAAGCAGGAAGGCATGTTGTTCAGCATGGACAAGCTGAGCCTGTTTCTGTGCAGTAAGACTCTGAACCGAATTGTTTATTGTTCTGTGTACGAACATACAATGAAGAACTTTGTTTTGGGTGTTATCTGGGCAAATCAACCCATAATTAAAGTGCATGCTGGGAACAAGCCAAGAGAGTACCACCTTTCAAACTTCGTTTCATCAAATTCTCCTGTTTGACTTGAGGCAGAGTCTGCAGCTCCTACATTGGGATCACCAGCCACTGTGGACTGCTCAGAACTGCTGAGCTAGTGAGTCATACTCATACCTGAGGGACAGACGGAGAAACGATGTGGCTCTAAGTTTTCATGGAGCATGCACCATGAAAGATGTTGGCCTGAGGTAAATGATGATGACGAGTAATGTGATGTACAATACAACTCCGATTATCCAAAATGATTGGGTCCCGGCCTATTTCGGATAAATTATGTTTTTGGATAACTGGTAATTTTAAAAAAAGCCTAGTAGTAACAGCAAATCACTTGCAACAGTGTTTAAATGACAACGAGGGAAGGCTTTTTAAAGCATGAAATAATGTTTAATTCTCATCTGTTTTCAACCTGTGAAATCAGTTCAGCTCTGAAAAAATTTCGGATAACTGAGGGTTTCGGATATCCTTATTTATCCAAAATTTTTTGGATGTGAAATGACATCACTTATGGGTCCAAAAAAATATTGGATAACTGAGGATTTTGGATAATTGGAGTTGTACTGTACATTGTACAAAGTACACATGCACCAAAGTTCTTGCTTGTTGAAGCCGAAAAAGTACTTCATTAGAAATAACTACAATTATATACAAGTACAAGATCATATATCCGGACATCTAAAACCCGGAAAGCTCCAAAATCCGGTAAGTGGGGATTGGCAGTGGGTGGAGACTGCCGGGCGGTCGGGGGAGACTGCCGGGCGGTCGGGGGAGACTGCCGGGCGGTCGGGGGAGACTGCCGGGCGGTCGGGGGAGACTGCCGGGCGGTCGGGGGAGACTGCCGGGCGGTCGGGGGAGACTGCCGGGCGGTCGGGGGTGGACTGCCGGGCGGGTCGGGGGTGGACTGCCGGGCGGTCGGGGGTGGACTGCCGGGCGGTCGGGGGTGGACTGCCGGGCGGTCGGGGGTGGACTGCCGGGCGGTCGGGGGTGGACTGCCGGGCAGTCGGGGGTGGACTGCCGGGCGGTCGGGGGTGGACTGCCGGGCGGTCGGGGGTGGACTGCCGGGCGGTCGGGGGTGGACTGCCGGGCGGTCGGGGGTGGACTGCCGGGCGGTCGGGGGTGGACTGCCGGGCGGTCGGGGGTGGACTGCCGGGCGGTCGGGGGTGGACTGCCGGGCGGTCGGGGGTGGACTGCCGGGCGGTCGGGGGTGGACTGCCGGGCGGTCGGGGGTGGACTGCCGGGCGGTCGGGGGTGGACTGCCGGGCGGTCGGGGGTGGACTGCCGGGCGGTCGGGGGTGGACTGCCGGGCGGTCGGGGGTGGACTGCCGGGCGGTCGGGGGTGGACTGCCGGGCGGTCGGGGGTGGACTGCCGGGCGGTCGGGGGTGGACTGCCGGGCGGTCGGGGGTGGACTGCCGGGCGGTCGGGGGTGGACTGCCGGGCGGTCGGGGGTGGACTGCCGGGCGGTCGGGGGTGGACTGCCGGGCGGTCGGGGGTGGACTGCCGGGCGGTCGGGGGTGGACTGCCGGGCGGTCGGGGGTGGACTGCCGGGCGGTCGGGGGTGGACTGCCGGGCGGTCGGGGGTGGACTGCCGGGCGGTCGGGGGTGGACTGCCGGGCGGTCGGGGGTGGACTGCCGGGCGGTCGGGGGTGGACTGCCGGGCGGTCGGGGGTGGACTGCCGGGCGGTCGGGGGTGGACTGCCGGGCGGTCGGGGGTGGACTGCCGGGCGGTCGGGGGTGGACTGCCGGGCGGTCGGGGGTGGACTGCCGGGCGGTCGGGGGTGGACTGCCGGGCGGTCGGGGGTGGACTGCCGGGCGGTCGGGGGTGGACTGCCGGGCGGTCGGGGGTGGACTGCCGGGCGGTCGGGGGTGGACTGCCGGGCGGTCGGGGGTGGACTGCCGGGCGGTCGGGGGTGGAATGCCGGGCGGTCGGGGGTGGACTGCCGGGCGGTCGGGGGAGGTGGCTGAGGGAGCGGCCGAGGGACCGCGGTTGGGGAGGCGGCTGGGTGACTGGAAGGGGTTGGGGGTGGATATGGCAGTCAATTCTGATGGGTTTTCCAAAATCCGGAAAAATCCAAAATTTGGAATACACTGTCCCCCAAGGGTTCTGGATAAAGGATCATGTACCTGTATATTAAATTGATACTGATAACAAATACAAAAGACAATACCATACTTCAAGATAAAATATGTTGGCCATAATGCTACGTCTTGGAATTAGTACTGTGACATTATTTACATCCTTTGGTCCTGGTTGAATGTATGAACTTCCAACATGGCCCTCATCCTGGTGATCACCTTCGTGTGTGGCTGCATCAAGCTATGTGTGGAGCCAAAATACGAGGGCACCAAGTGCAGTGATGTGCTTAGGTTTTACGTGTCCCAGGTGTTGTGAAGAATGGGCCTGGCCCTGTTGCTGCGCAACGTCCCAGTCAGACTTTGCCACACCACCTATCTTTCGTGGAAAAGTTTTTTCAGAACAACACCCTCGAGTACATGCTGAGGGATGCACTGAGGCTTGGTGCAGCCAAAGTGATGGTCCTGTGGGGGAGGACCACAATCTAAAGTCCTCCCATTACAAGGCATTGAGGGGCTGAAACTGAGGAGAAGCCCCTCAACAAACAGGGAAGAAATGACAAGATACCTCAGTGGTGGTAAAGAAGTATTGAGAGAACAAATGTTTTAATGTACATTGATAAGAATGTATGGATATGACGCATTATGGGTATAAAAAGACTTTGAACAGTTTTCTTTTTTGTAAATAATTTATTGTGAATAAAATTCATTTTTGGCTTTAAAAGTATATGATTTTCCACACTCAATAGTGCAGCATGGTGTGTCAGTCTAGAATTTTGTGTTCAGCTCACTGAAATGGAGAACCATTCTCACTCAAAGCTATGAAATGAGACAGAGCTGATGTTTTGTTGCATGCGTATTATTGGAGAATAGGATAGGTTGTTTGATTATAAACATGCTTGAATATCAACCATAATTGACGCAAGAATGGAATTGGATATCCTTCTCAGTAAAAAGACAAGCATTTCCACAGCATTTTTTCATCCTCTTATTTCCTCAGTATGTTCCAACCAGTGAAGTACAGTGAACCCAAGGTATCTGGAATTCATGTTAACCAGCAAAAAAAAATCCAAGAAAAATAAATAAATAAATAAGGATAAAATAATAGGTTAAAAAATGCGCAAGTTTAAAATTGTAAAAGTAAATGTTCTCTGAAGTAACACAAACCTTTGAAGATAGGAGCAAATATACAGCCAGCGGGGAGCCTTGGTCATACTTTGCTTGTAGCAACTGTATGAATCTCTTTGGCTTGGCTTCGCGGACGAAGATTTATGGAGGGGTAAATGTCCACATCAGCTGCAGGCTTGTTTGTGGCTGACAAGTCCGATGCGGGACAGGCAGACACGGTTGCAGCGGTTGCAAGGGAAAATTGGTGGGTTGGGGTTGGGTGTTGGGTTTTTCCTCCTTTGTCTTTTGTCAGTGAGGTGGGCTCTGCGGTCTTCTTCAAAGGAGGTTGCTGCCCGCCAAACTGTGAGGCGCCAAGATGCACGGTTTGAGGCGATATCAGCCCACTGGCGGTGGTCAATGTGGCAGGCACCAAGAGATTTCTTTAAGCAGTCCTTGTACCTCTTCTTTGGTGCACCTCTGTCTCGGTGGCCAGTGGAGAGCTCGCCATAGAACACGATAAAGTTGTGTGAAACAGCAGTTGGCATCGCCCAGGATGAAGAGCTGGTCGATACCGCTCACTGTTGGGGTGACTCTCTTAAAGTGTCTTCTTATCCCTGTTTAGTAAGTGTTTCTCCAGTCAGAGGCTTTATCTGTAAACTTGGGGGTGGGGGGGGTGGGGTAAGGGGATGTTAATTATCAATAATGTCATTGTTTGTCTTTGGAGTCGCTCTGTGGAGGATGAGGAACCTTCAGATGTTGCAACAGTTAAATGTTTTCAAAGAATGTGACTGAAAATAAAGTAAAATGCTTTAAAGTTTATACATTTATGCAAGTGAAGTTCAGTGTAGTATTTTTGTCTTTTAAACTGTTTATTCTTAAACAGGTATATTTGTTAGACATTATAAGAGCAAGTCTCAAAAAACTAGAAAATACAATTATCCAGCATCTACAAATAGGTGCCAGATACCAGGGCTTTTACTGTACTTGTGTAATGTAGTTGGTCATAAGGTAGGAGTGAGCCAGATGGTGAAATATGAGTGAACATAGAACATAACAGTATGGGAACAGGCCCTTTGGCGTATGTATCTGTGTGCCGAATGTGATTCCAAAATTAAACTAAGACTATGTTGCTCATGCATGATACATATTTCCACTCTCACTCCCCCACCACTTCCCCCCCCAACCACTATTCTCTGCGTATTACTAAACATTTCTATCGAATCTGATTTCCTCCACTATCCTGGAAGCCCTTTTAGGTACACATTTCTCTCTGTGCATAAAATAAATAAAATTGTTCCACGCAATTGTTCCACGCATCTCTAAACTAACCCCTCCTCACCTTAAATGCATGTCCTTGAGTATTTCATATTATTGCCCTGTAAGGTTCTAACCCAGTCATTCTCAATGGGAGGGCCACAGCACATTTAAGACGTGGTATTTTCTTTTCACCTCACATAAATATTTTTATGTAGGTGGTAGGAGAGATTTACGGAAGAAGCCAAGTAAACTAGACTGCTTCACAGGGAAGGGAGCCCATATAAACTGATAGAGTCCTGGGCAGGGGTGGGGGATGGGGAAGGTGGAAGGGCAGAACATAGCCAGAAAAAGGTTGAGAATGGCTGGTCTACCCTACTTGTGCCCTTCAAATTTATAAACTTATCAAGTTGCCCCTCAGTCTCCCCTCCAGTGAAGACCCAAGTTAACTTGTACCCTCTAATCCAGCTAACATCCTGCTAAACTTCTGTACCCTTTCCAAAGCCTGCTCGTTGTTCTGTGTGTGAAGCTGATCAGGGAAACAAGAAGTCTGCAGATTCTGGAGTCCAGTGCTTTAGCCATATGTTCTGGAGAAACTCAGCATCTATGGAAAGTATAAAAATATATTTTAGATTAAGTATTGGTTTAGGAAAGAAAAGAATGACATGGACAGGCAGGGGCTTTTTGCATAACCTTGGAAAGTCAACACTTCCACTGATCAGCACTCCCTTAGTCCTATCCTTTAGAATAAGTGCTGAGTCTATAGTTGGCCCCTTGACGAACATTTGAGGCAAATTAGTATGAAGGCACACATACTGAAAATGCCTTTGTTCACATCACTGGCAGTTAGAGGTATTTATATTTTAAAACAAATAATATACATCACAGTAATAGTCCCTTTTAGCTCTTGAGCTGTGCTGCCCAATTGACCTAGAACCCCCTGGTACGTTTTGAATGGTGAAAGTAAACTGGAGTCCCTGGGGAAAAACACACGCAGACAAAGAAAAAACATACAAACTCCTTACAGACAGTGCTGGATTCGAATGCAGGTCCCGACCACTGGTGGTGTAACAGCGTTGCACTAACCGCTACACCAACCGTGTTGCCTAGGTTTGTTCTTTTGTTGGTTTTTATCATTATTTTTAGATGGCTAAAATCAAACTGTAAACAAATTTTCTTTGGAAGGTTAAGGTTGGTTTAGTTTTGTTCATTCCATCTTGTATACTAATTTTTTCAGCAGTAAGCAATGCAAATTCAGCCACAAAATTGGGCAATAGTAATTGTCTTTGATTTGCCTCTGGATTTGAAATTTAACCTAGATTAAAACTATAGGACTCTAAGCAAATGTTAGTAGCCTTTCTAAAGTTTGGTCACGCAAGATCTTTTAAATACAAGACGTGCAGTACTGCACACAGATCCAGTTAGCTAAATTGTGGGTGATCTGTCGCTGGTTCCATCTTTCCTCTTTGTTTACCTTTTGTTCAATCAAACCATTTTTACCTTTCAATTTCCTGCAAGACTTGTTTCGGGGGTGGGGTGGGAGGAGGGGAGGGAGTGCTGTGTTCAAACAAATGGAAATTGGCATCATTCTTGACAAGCAAATTCTAATTTTAAAGTGAAACCCCAGTGCTTTGGCTTTGCCTACCAGATGTAGTTTTTATCCTATCAAATCCTTTTAGTGGTCATAAACATTTTAATTGGATCACCTTGCAATCTTCTATGTTCAGGGCTAATCTTGGATTGTCTGGAGCTATGTGGTGAATCACTTGTTGTTCAGCTATTGGCAGTATTCTGAAATGCTGAGAACTTGGAGCAGATCTATTAATTTTCATTTGCACTTGAAATTTTATCTGCCACCTCTATACCTTACACTTTTAAATCTGATTGTCACTTGCAGACCTTGTTGGAAGTCTGAGAGGATCAGAACTTCAGTGCAAGGATTTTATGTTAATATTTGCAGGGCCTGTCATTTACCAATGGTCTTATTTGTGAGAAAATTTGAAGCTTTATACCACATGCACACATTCTAATCTGAGCAACACCTACCTCACCTGTTTTCTGTTTGTGTCATTATACTTTACAAATTTGTTTTGTAAAATTTTGACTCTCTCCCTCCTTCCTTCATAGTCCCTTCAAGGAGATATAGAACTGTACCACCTGGGTCAGGGCCAAACACTGTCCAGATTATACTAAGTCTCTGCTGTGTGCATACGATCCCTATTGTTTCATTCCCTTTATAATTTTATACACCTCGATCATGTCCTCTCTTAACCTTCTCTGTTCCAAAAATACAGAAAAGGCACTTTTATCTTAACTCTGTCTCCTGCTGGTCATCCAATCTTCTATCCATGCAAGTATCTTTCCTATGGACTCTTATCTTGCTGAGCAGCCTCATGTGTGGCACCTTGACAAAGGCCTTTTTAAAATCCAGGTAAACCACATCCACTGACTCTCCTTTATTTGTCCTTCCTGTTATTTCCTCAAAGAATTCCAACAGGTTTGTGACGCTGACTTTGACCTATTTAACCATATGCCTCAAAGTACACTGAAACTTCATCCTTAATAATAGATTCTAACATCTTGCAACCACCAAGGTCAGGCTAACTAGCCTAGAACTTCCTGTCTTTTGCCTCTTTTCCTTTGTTAAGAATCAACTGATTCCTGAAAGATCACCTAGCAATGCCCTCTGCTGCCTTTTCTGGGTTATTATGAAAAGATCTTCCCTGACCCTGTCAGTAGCACATTCTCAGCCATTTACTCCCCGAAGACTCTCGAGTCAAAGCCTCCAAATCTCCATTCCTCCACACTATCTATTCGAGACACTCATATTTCCAAAACATTATTTATTTATTTGAATATATAAATTCTTGTCCTATATGTGTGTTAGGTCTGGTTGGGTGTCTGCATGTTTTGCAGCGAGGACTGTAGAACGTTGTTTCATTGGGTTGTACTTGTGCAGTCATATGGCTTGACTCCTCCATTGGCTTTCCTAATGTCATGAAAGGTACAAGCAGAAATATGAGTTGAGTCATTGCCTTGGGGGGATGCATGTTGGTGCACTCAGAGCGCTATCACTCAACTAATTTCATTATAATAGGTGGGGCAAAAATCAAGAGTGCATGACTAATGGCTCTGTTCAAATTGCTGGAATGGCTGAGTTTCTTCCTTTGCCATTTGACTCTGGTTTTACAAATGTTCTTATTCCTCTTTGACTCAGCTCATCCATGAATAATGTAGCATCATTATTGAGTAAACAGTCTTCATTTTCTAAATAATTCTTGAGGAAAGAAGGTTTGTTTTGATATTGGTATAACATTACCTGAGACAAGACTGTAAAAGGTTAAAACCTTGAGTTTTTTGATTTTTGCTAATTTTGTGGCTATCCCTTTAAGAATAAATTGTTTGTAGTGTTACCATAGTTACTATGATGTTGTATGTTGTAATATGCAGGCGAATGGAGAGTTTGTATTTCAGTCTTTGAAGAACCATGGAGGAGGCGTAAACTCTTGAAATACTTTTTGAATTTGTTGTCTTAATCATCTTATTTCATCTTATTTTCATTTTATATCTTTTATATTTGTTATTATTATACGGAATGCTTCATTTACTCAAGTTATGAAAATCTTGATGAGAAGTTAGGCAAAATGATTATATCAACTAATTAAAGGCTACATAAAGCTGGAACTATGAAGTTTGGTTTATTGGATTCATAAGATTGTAATTCAGAATATCGAAGCTTGTGTTTCTTAGCAGATGACATATTTTGGAATTGGAAATTACTAGAACTTGTAAAGTGTCATCTACATTATTTATTCAAAGAAAAGTAAAATTGTAAACTTTGGAAGAAAGGCTGAATGAACTCAATTTTTTCATAATTTAAGATGTAAAGAAAGTCTGGGAAGATTCTAGAAGCCTTTGTTAGAATATGTGGGTCTGAATTGTGCAATTTAAAATTCAAACTAAGAATATCTGATTGCAGACACCTGTAACCTTGGGAATGAGATAAGATCGAATCAAAGCCATTGCTACCAGCCAGGTTGGCAGGAAGCCCAGGAATGTTTTGAAAACAGAGATAAGAAAGCCAATTTGTGTGAAGCACAGAGACAGAACTAGCAACCAGAGAAATCCTCTTAAAGGGACCATGTAAGATACAAATTTGGTTACAGTTCTCAGGAAACAGAAGAAGCAGCAAGAAGAAAGGCTGCAGTGTGAAGAATCCAAGATGGAGAAGTCTCATCGGGCTAAAGACCCAGAGCAAATAGTTCCTCTCACAGAGCTGTCTGGTCGTGAGTTGAGCCAGCAAGGTGGACTGACAACGCTTGGTAGGAGATTGGAGTCAGCCACCATGGAAGAAGCGGCTTCAATTACCCAGCAAGAAGAGGACCATGATAAGGCCCTGCAGACCTCATTCGCTGACTTAGAGGTTAGTGGAACTGGACCAGATGAATGTACGTTGCAAATCCCCACTGGTGCTGTACTGAGCGAAATGCAGAAGGTAGAGACTCAATCAGAGGTATCTGAATGTTCAGGTGTGAATCCTGATGATAGTATTTCCAGGGTTATGAGCGTAGGAAGATCTTTAAAGTCTTCAAAGGCATCTAGAGCAAGTACAGCTTCATGTTCTTCAAGCATATCGGCTATGCCTGCTAAGGCGCAACAGACTTGGCTGCTGTATCTGCACCACGTGAGTGGATAGCGAAAAGACACGTCTTAGAAGATCAAGAAGCTGAAATGTGGAATCATCAATTAAGGCAAGAAGAACAAAAAAGATTTTTGAATAGTGAAAAGGAAAAACTAGAGGAACAATAGCTAGAGTAAAAGTGTTAGCTCAGGCTTCCGCAAAATCTGCCACTCAAAGTGAAGTACCCAATCCAGTAGGTCATTGGGTACTGCAGCCACAAGAGACAAGCAAGGAGCCATGAGTTGCGCTTGAATGTCATTGACCAACCCTTTGAAAGAGCTAGGAACATTCAATCTTTTCTGAGCGCACAATTTATAAATCTTCCCGAAAGAAAAGCATTTCAACCAGGTTCAACCATGCGAGTTGATCATACTCAACAATTGATGTCTCTTCTTGTTGCTGAAGAACCAGTGACAAGTCACTGATCTCTACCAGTGCCATCACTTACCTACCAAGGTCCAACACCTATGGCACCAGTTCAAGTTTCGTATGCTCCATTCACCACAAGACAACCAGTCGCAAGCCATGGTAGACAAGACAATATTTGATCACTCGCAGCAAAACAAAATGAAATTTCTGCTATGTTAGCACAGCAACGGGGTTCATATGGTTAACCTAAGAAGGAAATTCCAGTTTTTAATGGAGATCAATTACAATATCTGACAGTCATGAAATCCTTTGAACATGACATTGAAGGCAATACTAAAAATGCAAAACATTGTCTTTATTACCTAGAACAGTATACTGGAGGACAGGTGAAGGAACTAGTCAAAAGTTGCTAATATATGGATCAGATCAAGGTTTTAAAATGGCAAAAAAATTATTACATCATCATTCTGGCGATGAATATAAAATCACAAGGGCCCACATAGACAAGATTCTTTCTTGGTCAGCTATAAAATCAGAGAACGCGAAGGCTTTACAAGCATATATATTCTTTCTGAGAGGATGTTGTAACGCAATGGGAAGTAGTGTACATTTGCAAGAGTTGAATTTGCTTGCTAATTTATCAATTATTATAAATAAATTACCTTACTAACTGAAGGATTTGTGGAGAACCAAAGTTTTAGAGCTTAAAATGATTCCTGGAAGGGATGCCACTTTTGAGGATATGGTACAATTCTTGCATTGGCATGTGTATGTAAACACCATACCAGTATTTGGAAACATTAAGGATGCTTCAATAGTTCCTAAAGATGTTTTTTTTCTTCTTTGGCTTGGCTTCGCGGACGAAGATTTATGGAGGGGGTAAAAAGTCCACGTCTGCTGCAGGCTCGTTTGTGGCTGACCAGTCCGATGCGGGACAGGCAGACACGATTGCAGCGGTTGCAAGGGAAAATTGGTTGGTTGGGGTTGGGTGTTGGGTTTTTCCTCCTTTGCCTTTTGTCAGTGAGGTGGGCTCTGCGGTCTTCAAGAAGTCTAAATCATCATTTCAATAGAAACCAAATGAAGTGCCTTTGTTACTGCTGTGCCAGATTCAAGCACAAGAAAGAACAAGGAAACAATGGAAAAGGAAGATCAGACTGTTCAGGAAAGCTGTTTGTATTGCAAAGATGAACATGCTTTAGAAAAATGTTCACGATTGGAGAAAAAGTCGTATGATGAGAAATTAACCTTTTTTAAAGAAGAATGGAATATGTTTTGTTGCTTATGTAAAGGACAAATCAGCAAAACTTGTAACAAGTGACTCAGTTGTGATATATGCAGTTTAAAGCATCCCATGTTACTGCATACTCAATGAAGTAAAGTTGAGAAGGATGTCAAACGATTTTAATCCAAGACTAAAGGCACAGTCAAAGAGAATGCCTAGCTTCGGTTCAGACTAATAGTCTTAGTGGGTCCGGTGACAAAGCTCTCTCAATAGTTCCTGTACAGGTTAAAGCTAAAAAAGGAAGCTTCATATTGAAGACATGCATTTCTTGATCCAGGAAGTGCCGGATCATTTTGTATTGTTGAATTAATGAATAATCTTCATGGTAAAAGATCACAGATCTCATTGAAGACAATGAATGATGATAATCTTCAGACAGTATTGTGTGAGATTGAAGCTATTTTAAATAGTCGTCCAATAAAGAAAATTTCTATCAATTCAAATGACACCAAGGCACTTACACCAAATTATCTCTTACTTTTTAAATCTAAACCTTCAATACCTCCAGGTCAGTTTCAGAAAGAAGCTATCTATGTAAGATGCAGATGGAGACAAGTGCAATTTATTCCAGATTTATTTTGGAAAGGATGGGTTAGAGAATATCTTTCATTATTGCAAGAAAGACAAAAATGGTCTGAAGCTAAATGCAATTTTGTATGTGGAGACGTTGTAATTATAATGGACAATTCTGCGCCAAGAAATTGTTGGTTACTGGGAAGAATTGTGGATACAGTTCCAGACAAGAAAGATTTCGTATGGCAAGTGCAATTAAAACAAAGACTGTTTACTTAAATCGATCTATTACTAAAATCTGTCTTTCATAAAAAGCAGAAAGTTTTGATTTCTAATTTTACACTTACCATATTTACTGTTGTATTTGTAATTGTAATTATTATGTATTAGTCATTAATGTCTTTTATAATAAAGGTTAAAACCTTGTGTTTTTCAATTTTTGTTAATTTTGTGAATATCCCTTTAAGGATAAATGGTTTGTAGTGTTACCATATGACATCATATGTTGTAGTTTTACCATATTTCCATATGTTGTAGTTTTACTATATGACATCATATGTTGTAATATCCAGGTGAACGAAGAGTTTGTTTGTATTTCAGTCTTCGAAGCTCTTGAAATATTTTTCTTTGAATTCATTGTCTTAATAATCTTATTTTGCATATTTCTTTTATATTTGTTTAAAGTTGATTATCGATATTATACAGAATGCTTTACTTACTCAAGTTATGAAAATCGAATTAAAGGCTACATAAAGCTGCAACAATGAAGTTTGGTTTATTGAAGTCATAAGATTGTAATTTGGAATATCGAAGCTTATGTTTCTTAGAAGATTACTTGCTTTGGAATTGGAAGTTACTAGAACTTGGAAAGTGCCATCTACAAAGACTGGAGATGGCTGGAATTTAGAGTAAAACAACAATCTGCTGGAAGAACATGGGTGATAGTTGGAGGAAAAGGCCAGACAGATGTTTGAGTCTGCTTCACCTTCAATATCATCATGTCATATCGTACACCTTTTAGTACTTTCATCCTGCTTTCTCTCCACACACTTAATCCCTTCATCCGTAAGGGCAACATCCAACTACTTTTTAAATGCAGAACAGAAAATGACAGGACAAAGTGACACAAAGCTGGGTGACAGTGCAAGTTCTGAAGCTGCAGGTTTACTTGGACAGATTAGGAGAGTGGGAAAATGTACGCCAGATGCTGTTTAATGTCGATAAATGTAAGTGTATCCACTTGGGCAATTATAGAAAGGCAAATTGTTATCTGAATGGTGACAAATTAGGAAAAGGGAGGTGAAATGAACCTCGAGAGGCATGGTGCAGTCAATCACTGAAAGTTAGAATGCAGGTTCAGCAGGGGGTGAAGAAAGCAAATCGAGGTTTTTCATTCAGAAGCATAGATGTCTTGCTGCAGTTGTATAGGCCCTTGGTGAGGTCACACTGTGAATATTGTGTACAGTTTTGGTCTCCTAATCTGAGGAGGGGCATTCTCACTATTGAGGGAGTGCAGTGAAGGTTCATCAGTCTGATCCAGGGATGGCAGGACTGACAGATGAAGAAAGATTGGAAAGACCAGGTTTAAACTCATTGGATTTAGAAGAATGAGAAGAGATCTCACAGATGTATACAATTCTGTCAGGATTAAACAGGGTGGGTGCAGGAAGAATGTTCCTGATTTGGGGGAAAGTCAGAACAAGGGGACACGGTCTAAGGAGAAGGGGGGAAGCCAATCAGGACTGAGATGAGGAGAAACCTCTTCACTCTGGGAGTTATGAACTTGTGGAGAGAGATGTTGAGGCCAGTTCATTGGATAAATTCAAAAAGGAGCTGATGTGGCTTTTGTGGCTAAAGAGATCAAGGGGTATGGGGAAAAAGCAAAGAATAGGGTATTGAACTAATTTGATCACTCTTAATTGTATTATATGGTGGACCACATTCAAAGGGCTGAAAGGGCTTCACCTATTTTCTATGATACTGAGAAATGGCTCATCTACACTCTGTAATGGAGCAGACAAAACGTTTGCTCTTGCCTGGAATGCTTTGAACTTAGCCAGAAACTCTTTTTTTTGGAGGTGGGTGGGGGGGGGGGGGGGGGGGGTTATCTGTCGCTCAGATGATTTTTGATTGGGAAGGAGGATGGATAGTAAATAATTATGAGTGTTCAACAAATGTGCTGGGAGGAGATTGGGTTTTGCAAGTCGCCAACATTTTGTGGTAGTTTTTGTGCTGTCCCGTTTAACTAAAAGAGAGATGAACACTTTTGTGCATTGCATTAAGGTTCTGACTTGCAAAATCACACAACCCACACGATTGGTTTGGCTCTGCCTTCAAATCTGAGACATTTGTTTTGCAGAGAATGAAAGGACCCAATAACTGCCATTGCATTATTTAAATAAAAAGTCCTCCCATCTACCTTTCAGGCGGCTTTTAATTGGCTTTGCAAATTTATTCACTATTATGTAGTCACTTGCCATGCAACGCTGCAGCTTTGAAGCTTGACTGGATTTGTCTATATTTCTTCTCTTCATAGCTTCTCCCTGAAGACCCTTATCTGTTAAGATAGCCATTCCTAGAGTTTGTCATGAAAATGTACCCTCAACCAATCCAATGCGGGTATCTTCTTCTGCACGGTTCCCTTTGATTACATTGGTACAGTTTTCTATTGATGCTCAATCTCTGACAGCCCAGAAGCTGACAAAACTGGCTGGAAATTCTTTGATCTTTAGGAATTGAGGTTAATCACACAACAGTGAATTCAATTGATTTTACATTAAATCAATTCTTTTTAAGATGTTGCAGGTTTTTTGTTCTTATCTATCTATTTATCGAACTAAATGTCAGAGGTTCCCTAATGAATGACTAAACCAAAGAAAGGTAAAGAAGAAAAGCTGCAGATGCTGAAAAGCAGGAGCAACACACAAAGTGCTGGAGGAACTCAGCAGGTCAGGCAGCATCTGTGAAAGGCATTATTCATGGCATCTGGTTGGAGATGCAAGATGTTGATCCGCCAATTTATACGTAGCCTCAGAATGGTAGTACAGTCGGTCATGGACAGACAAAAATGGCAGAACTGCCAGAGCTGCTGTAATGGCAGTGCTACCGCTGGTGCAGAGCCAGCACAGCACACCCCACGGGGTCCTTCTGCCCAGTCTGACTGCTGTCGGCTCTGTACAGGCTTTAAGCCGGCAGTGGTTTATTTTTAGATCCTGCAACCACAGGGTCTCGGCCCAAGATAGCGGCATCTATGTTCAGCAACAGTCTCGAGAGGTTGCAGGCTTCAGGGAAGCAGAGGACAGCGCAGGGCATCAGAAAATGGGGAGACTATTCCTATTTGAGAAGGAGAACCAGAGGAGACCACCCTATGGGATGGTGATCATGACAGTGGACAAGGGAGGGGGCTTAAGAGATGGGCTGTTGGTGACTCAAAATGAGGAACCCACACAGGCTGTGGGCTGATGGTGACTACAGTCAACAGATTTGCATCAGGCTGCGGACTACTCGAGACTGGCTGAAAGAGTACCAGGTATCAGAACAGAGATACGAGAGGGTGCTGAGGGTTTCCTGATAGTGTCAGAGGTTCTGATCTGGAACTCAGGTGGCTGATGGTTTGGATTGAAGGCTGTGTGGCTGTGGAGGTTGCAGGAGGACTGGAGGCGAATCCACGGTCACTCAATGACTCTGTGGGGACTCCTTGTTTCTCTTTCTCTGACTGTAAGGGGCACTAGGCAATTTGGCGAATCTTTCATTTTTTTTTTACACAGCCTGCACTCCAGGAAATGATTCCCATTTTCTCAGAATGCTTGCTGAGTAAAAAGCTTGGAATGGGAATGAGGGCGCTATTCCCATTCCGACATTTTACCTCCTAAACCTCTTGTCAATTTCATGGAACACCTGCAGTCAAAAGTGAACCGCAGGCATTTGGTGAACAGCAGGCTAATGACTAGCACGGCGCCACATTGCAAGTCCCGCCTTTTTACTTATCGCACTTACAGTCTGCTGTCTAAACTCGTGTAAAGAAATGGAGATTTGGTGTTTTGATCACTTGTGTGTGAACGACCAATGTTGAGATTTCAGACATTCTTCAGACTGGTAAAATCACGCAAAGTCTATCTAAAAAACATTTGTCTGCCTTACGGTAGACTAAAGGAAATTTTGTCGGATTACATTTTGCTTTATTACATGACAATAAAAAGAATCTTGAATTCTTCAAATACTGTATAAGACATGTATATACATAATTTTTCTGTATTGAGTTATGTCGGTATACATGTTTGTAGAGTTTTTCTCCATGGACCGGAGAATGCTGTTTCATTGGGTTGAACTCCTACAATCGAATGATAAATGAACTAGAACAAATCTCACGTGATGCTGTTTTGTAAACTGGAAAATTTAATCTTGTGATTGCGAGGAAAATTTGATGTTTTATGCCAGCTGTTGTATTCCCCATGCTACAGTGATTTGTGCTTTGGAACCTGGGAATTGTATTAAAGGTCACAAATTTGGGTTACTATTGGCTGCATTTGCAACAGGGAACTTGTTCATGTCAAGCATGTTGGCATTCTGGACTTGACCTACATATCTGCATTTGGCTCATGTCCCTCTAAACCAGCCATTCTCAACCTTTTTTGGCTGTGCCCCCCCCCCATAGGACTTTCCTCAAGGTTTATGACCCCTCTTCTCTGTGAAGCAGTAGTTTAGTTGGTTTCTTCCATGGTTCTCTCCTCCCGAGTACATAAAAAGCATTTAGAATTTCAGGCTGTGAGCCCTTTAAATGTGCTGTGGTCCCTGTTGAGAATGGCTGGAAGCTTTCCTATTCATATATTCATTTAAATGCCTTTTGAACAGAATTGTATCCAACTCCTCTGGCAGCTGGTTCCAGACATGGTCTTTCTTCTGAGTGAGAAAAAAGTTGCCCTTCTGGTCTCTCCTAAATCTCTCTCATCCTGCCTTCTAGTTTCACAATCTACTCTTGGGGAGTGGGAGACTGTGAGCATTTACTTTATCCACGACCCTCATGATGTTTGCATACCTCTGCAAACTCACCCCTTCAGCCTCCCACACTCCAGGGCCGAGTGATCCCAAGGTTCTGGCTGGGATGATGGCAGTTGTGCTGAGGTAATTCTTGTCAATCACACCAGAAGCAAGTGAATGAGGTTTACCTATTGTGTAGCTGTCGTCACTTTGTGTGACGTGGCTGCCCAATCATTTGCAGCGTTTTCACGGAGTGAATCCTAAAGTACGATGCAGGCTCTGTGTTCTGTATTCATTTGTGAGATTTTGACACAGTCATGAATATTTTAGGTAAGAAAAGCTGGTGAAACCATATTAGCAGATGAATAATAGAGCATGGAGGTAGACTTCAAATTTTCAAGTAAAGAACAGTGATCTAGTGCTGTTTTATTTGCAATTCTTTTGATTTTAGTCCTGTCTTGTCTCCCCTAAAAAGTAGTTTACAGTAGTGACAATGTCTACTGATTATTGTGAATAAGCCCAACCTTGAGTTTGGCTTAATTGCTGTTCCCAAACAGAATTAGCTTGGTTTTGAACATTCTGGCACATGTTTGAGCTTGAGGCTGAATTTAAAACCCAGCTAGAAATGATCGACATTTATGATGCCATCTGCTTTCTGCTGTCAATCTGGGCCAAAGGCAAATGTTTATGAAACCTCAGTGCATCAAATGTGGCTTATTGACACTGGGAGTGGATAACTTTCTGCATGCAGTATAGCGACCATCTCCACTAAGATATTAGATCAGGTTGTGGATTCCTTCAATTCAATTTGAAAATTGTACAGTAAGCAGATGAATGCTGACATTTGACATACTGGCATGGATTATTATACGGCACAATATCACGAAATTTTATAAAACATGCAAGTGCAGAATAAAAGTGATTCTGCTTTCTTTTGCTATTATAAACTGAGCTCACGGCAGTAGACCAGATTTCTCTCCATCAAGGACATCTACATGGGGTGGTGTCTTAAAAAAGCAGCCTCTATCCTCAAAAGACCCCGACCACTTCACTCTGCTACCATCAGGGAAAAGGTACAAAAGCCTAATGATGAGGCCTCAGCGGCACAAGGACAGCTTCCTCCCTACTGCCATCAGATTCCTGAATGATCAGTGAACTGCCTTCGTGCACTGTTATTATTTTTATTTTTATAGTAATGTTGTAGGATGTTTATGATGCTGCCTCAAAACACCGAATTTTATGACAATAGATTCTGATTCTCACCCCGGGAAGAAGGTTCAAGCTACCCCATCTTTGCCTCATAATTTGCTATACATGTAACCTGTCAGCTTCCAACGCTCCAGGGAAATCAACTGAACTTTGTCCAACCTCTCTCTCCTTGTAGCTAATGCCCTTTAATCCAGACAACACCTTGCTGAACCTCTTCTGCACCCTCTCCAAAGCCTTCACATCCTTTTGTTAAATCAGCAACTGGAACGGCACTGGCACCCCAAATGGGCTGAAACAAAGTTTTGCCCGTCGTAAGATTACAAGGTAAAGGAACAGAAGTAGGCTGTTCAGCCCACTGAATCTGCTCCGCAACTTCTCCCTGATCTAAACCATTCTCATATCTAGTTCCAATTTCCAGTCTTTTCCCCATATCCCTTGATACCCTGATTAATTAGATACCTATCGATCTCCCTCTTAAACTCCCCCAGTGATCAGGCCTCCACAGCTGAATGTGGCAAAGAATTTCACAAATCAATGACCTTCAGGCTAAAGAAATTTCTCCTCATCTCTGTTTTAAATGGATACCTTCTAATTCTAAGACTATGCACTCTTGTCCTGGATTCACCCACCAAGGGAAACATCTTACTCACATCAACTCTGTCCAATCCTTTCAACATTTGAAATTTTTCTGAGATTCCCTCTCATTCTTCTATACTCCCTTGAATACAGTCTAAGAGCCTCTAATAGTTCCTCCATATGTTAGCCCTTGCATTCCAGGAAACATCCTATTAAATCTTTTCCATACTCTCTCCAATATCATACATCCCTTCTAAGGGGTCCAAAACTGCACACTATACTCCATACAAGGACTCACTCGTGCTCCATCAACACCTCTTTACTCTTATACACTAATAGCATTTGCTTTCTTCACTGCCGATCCAACCTGGTGGTTAACCTTTACGTTATCCTGCAGAAGGACTCTTCCCCACCCCCAAGTCCCTTTGCACTTCTGAATTTTGAATTTTCTCCCCATCCAAATAATAATCTGTCTGATTATTTCCTATTCCAAAATGTACAACCGTACATTTCTCAACATTGTATCTCATCTTTTTTTTTTTGCCAAGCGTCTTTTGCAATCTTTTGGGCTTTTTTTCCAGTACTTCCTACTCCACCACCTATCTTGGTGTCATTTGCAAACTTGGCCACAAAACTATTCAATCCATAATCTAAATTATCAATATACGCTGTGAAAAGAAGCGGTCCCAACCCCAACCCCTGTGGAACACCACTAACTACCAGCAACCAACACAATATTCTGGTCCCATTCTCAGTGCAGTGCACACCTTACCAACAACTCCTCCAGCAATGTCCACAGTTTGCGACCTGGTAGAGAGCAGCATTTGTAGTCAGGATCAAGGAGCTGAGAGTGTGCTGCAGCACATTATAGGCTTTTAAAGTGTAGTAAGCTGGGGAGTTCAGCCCAGGTAATCAGTAAGTAATTTAAAGGGGCCAATGGTCATCAGTGAGTGATTTAAAGGGGCCAGTGGTCAGGTGTGCACTAATGGGTGGGTAGTCCATCTTGATTGGCAGGTGATGCAACTGGTGGCTACATTCCAGACAGAGAGGCTATGTGACCCTCCAAAATTCAAGCTACACTACCCTATGCACTGGCATAGCCAGTTTCAGGGAGCTATGAATTTGTACCCCAAGATCCCTCTGTATTTTGATGTTGCAAAGAAGATCCTTCCATTTTGTTGATAGATGTTGCTGGTCTGGTCAACTTTTTTTTTCAATGGGCCACTGGTTTTCTGTTGAGTGCATCCCTGGGATAGTTTGCATTATGATATTCGATATGGTGAGGTTCTTATTGGCTTTACGCACATGACTCAGGTTTTGGGAATCTGACCCAGTTTCCCTCTTGTCTCAGGCTCCAGGCTTTTTGTTGGTCATCCATTCCACTATCTCTCAGAACAAATTAACTTGTTCATATGGGACTTATCTGAGCTTTGAATTTCTCTACCATCATTGTGTGAGTGAAAGACACTCAACAGAAGCCAGAGAAATGTGAGGTCTGTGTTGGGATGGGGAACAGAAGAAAAATATTAACCTTATTTTACCCTGTACCACCTTTCTTGATGCAAGTGAAGCATTTAAGAATATGGTAAAAGAGGAACCTGCCAGCTGCCACCCTTTATCCTCATCCAAATTTATTTTCTAGATAGTTCTAAGCCTTTTGATAATTTGCAGTTCATTTAAAAAATGTAGACGGGTATATCCAGTTACTTGAAATTATTCTGGAAACTTTGGTATCTAGGCCTTTGATAAAACCATATGCAGTGGTTGATCTTAGACCAGACTCCATCTACCTGGAATTTCCTTTGATTCTTGCAGATATGTATGTTAAAATTAATTAAATCTAATTTAAAATTAATAATTAAACCTGGCATCAGTTTCTGTTTGTGGGAAGAGGCCTGTCTTGATTTTGGTTCACAATAACCTTCCTTTTTGTGTATCTTGTGTCTCATGGTCTTGAGCAGCTGACTAGTAGAAGAGTAGTTTCTCTGACTCAAAGTTAAAATTTATTATTTGAGTCCATGCCTGACATCACAGAACCCTGAGATTCTTTTTTCTGTAGGCCAGGCAGAGTAACTGTAAATTGCTCCAAGTGACATTTTGAAATCATTAACCTTGAGTTCCTGGCATAATACATTTTTTGGCAACTGCTAGCGCTATCATAATAAATTTTATTTGGGCTTTGTCTAATTTTAGTCCTAATTTTTTGTTTTTTATATTATTTAACAGAAACTTTTTTGGATCTTTTGGTATATTATTTTTTGTGATTTTGTTTAATATTAGGTTTATATCTTCCCAGAACATTTTTACTTTTGAGCCTGTCCAAATTGCACGTAATGTTCCAATTTCTTTTTTGCAATGAAAACATCTATCCGAAGCTGTTGGGTACCACTCTTTTAATTTCTGAGGAGTAATATAGAATCTGTGTAGCGGTTATATTGAATCATACATCATCTACTATTTATCGTGTTCCTCATAGTTCCTGTACATAACTTCTCCCATGTTTCGTTCTTTATCTCTGTGTTTAAATCTTTTTCTCAACTTTGTTTCGCTTTATAGTTTAATTCATCTTCCTCTTTATATTGTAATTTGATGTACATGTTTGTAATAATTATTTTAATTCTCATTATGTCTGTGATTAAATATTCATAGTTGCTACTTTCTGGTAATCTCAAGCTATTTCCCAATATATCTTTTAGGTAAGTTTTCAATTGGCAATATGTAAATATTGTACTTTGTGTTATTCCATATTTATCTTTTAATTGCTCAAATGTTAATAAATTATTTCCCAAAAATCAATCTTCTATTTTCTTGATTCCTTTTCTATCTTATTCCTTGAAAAATAAATTGTCTGTTGTAATTGTCTGTGTTTTGTGTTCATATTATGTTTGGTATTTAATAATTTATCTTTTTTTCTTCCAGATGTATTTTTTTCCATAATTTAAGTATGTGATGTTATATTGCACCAATTTTTCATCCCATTTATAAAGTATGTGTTCCGGGATATTTTCTCCCAATTTGTCTAATTCTATCTTAGTCCAGTCCGGTTTTTCTCCTCTGATAAAATTGAGCCGCCCAGTAGTAATTTTTGAAGTTTGGTAGCTGTAACCCTCCTTGTTTCTAACTCGATGTTAATTTTTCTAGTGCTATTCTTAATTTCTTACCTTTCCATAAAAATTTCTTTACTATTTTCTTCAGTTTTGCAAAAAATTTCTCTGTCAAGGGGATTGGTAACGTTTGGAATAGATATTGCGCTCATGGGAACACATTCATCTTAATACAGTATACTCTTCCTATTAAAGTTAATGGTAGTTCTTTCCAATTCTCTAGATCTTTCTGTATTTTTTCTAATTAATGGTTCATAATTTAATTTGTATAAATGTTTTAGGTTGTTATCTATTTTGATACCAAGGTAACGTATCGCCTGCGATTGCCATTTGAAAAGGGTATTTTAAAAAAATTCTGAATAATTAATTTTGTTCATTGGCATCTCTTCACTTTTATTGGTGTTAATCTTGTACCCTGATATATCTCTCCATATTCTTTCAGTTTCATGTGTAGTTTTTTTATTGACTTATCTGGTTCTATTAAATATACTATGATGTAATCTGCAAATAGGCTGATTTTATATTCTTTCTCTTTTATTTTTATTCCTTTTATCATAGTTTCCTTCCTTATCATCTGGGCTAGTGGTTCAATAACCAAAGTGAATAGTGAAGGGGATAATGGGCATCCATGTCTTGTTGACTTGCTCAATTTAAAGTGATGTGATAACATAGCCATTTATTACTACCTTTGCTAACGGTCCATTATATAATGCTCTAATGTAGTTAATACACTTTTCTGGTAGTTTAAATTTCTGTAACACTTAAAACAAATAGTTCCACTCTACCCTATTGAAGGCTTGCTCTGCAAAAAAATGCATTATGATAACCTGAAAATTGGAAGTAAAATACAACAGTGGTATACAGAAATAAACAAGTGCATTCCATTAGAAAAAATTACATACAATCTGAAAGACAAATGTACATTATTTGAAAAATTTGGGAACCATACATAAAATACGTCAGAGAATGCCGACCACAAACCTCCATCTCATGAAACAACATAATTATGAGCACAATAAGATTTAAATATGTGAAAGTAGATGATACAATTTAAAAAAAAAAGTTTGTTTATTTGTTTTAAGTGTTTTATCATTTATTGATTTTTAAAATTTTTTTCATTTTTCACACTATGAACCATACTGACCAAAATACACACAAACATTTCCCTCTTGAATATACACAGTGTCATTTTCTCCCCTTTCCCCCCCCTCCCTTCCCTCTCTCCTTCGCCCCCCCCCACCCACTCAACGTTCAACATATATGATGCATTAAACAATGTCATCACACAATGAAAATAAACAAGAAAATTGTGTCATCTACTTCTACATACTGGGTCAGTTCATTTTGTCTTCTCCTTCAGTCATTTTAGGAGGTGGAGGTCCGCGGTAGGACTTCTCTGTTGTGTTCCATGTACGGTTCCCAAATTTGTTCGAATACTGTGATGATATTTCTTAAATTATATGTTATTTTTTCCAATGGAATACATTTATTCATTTCTATGTACCATTGCTGTATTCTCAGGCTCTCTTCTGATTTCCAGGTTGACATTATACATTTTTTTGCTACAGCTAAGGCTATCATAATAAATCTTTTTTGTGCTTCATCCAAATTGAGGCCTAGTTCTTATATTACTTAGAAGAAAGATCTCTGGATTTTTTGGTATATTGCTTTTTGTGATTTTATTTAATACCTGATTTAGATCTTCCCCAAACTTTTCCACTTTCTCACATGCCCAAATTGCCTGTATTGTTGTTCCCGTTTCTTTCTTACAGCAAAAACATCTCACTGATACTGTTGGGTCCCATTTATTTAACTTTTGGGGTGTGGTGTATAGCCTGTGTAACCAATTATATTGTATCATGCGTAACCTTGTGTTTATTGTATTTCTCATAGTTCCGGAGCATAGCTTTTTCCCATGTTTCATTCTTTATCTTTATGTTTAGATCTTGTTCCCATTTTTGTTTGGGTTTACAGCTTGTTTCCTCATTCTCTTTCTCTTGCAGTTTGATGTACATATTTGTTATAAATCTTTTAATTATCATTGTGTCTGTAATCACATATTCAAAATTGCTTCCTTCTGGTAACCTCAGCCTGCTTCCCAATTTGTCCTTCAAGTAGGTTTTCAGTTGGTGGTATGCAAACATTGTACCGTGAGTTATACCATATTTGCACTTCATTTATTCAAAAGATAATAATTTATTTCCCGAAAAACAATTTCTATTCTTTTGATCCCTTTTCTCTCCATTCTCTAAAGGAAAGGTTATCTATTGTGAAGGGGATTAGTTGATTTTGCCTCAATATTAATTTTGGTAGTTGATAATTTGTTTTTTCCTTTCTACGTGAATCTTCTTCCAAATGTTGAGCAGATGGTGCAGTACTGGTGAATTCCCATGTTGCACCAGCTTTTCATCCCACTTATATAGTATATGTTCAGGTACCTTCTCCCCTATTTTATCTAGCTCTAATCTGGTCCAGTCTGGTTTTTCCCTTGTTTGATAAAAATCTGATAGGTATCTTAATTGTGCTGCTCTATAATAATTCTTAAAGTTTGGTAGCTGTAAGCCCCCTTGTTTGTACCATTCTGTTAATTTATCTAGCATTATCCTCGGTTTCCCCCCTTTCCATAAGAATTTCCTTATTATTTTCTTTAGCTCCTTGAAGAATTTCTCTGTTAGGTGAATTGGTAACGATTGGAATAGGTATTGTATCCTTGGGAAGATATTCATTTTAATGCAATTTACCCTTCCTATCAGTGTTAGTGGTAAATCTTTCCAATGTTCTAAGTCGTCTTGTAGTTTCTTCATTAATGGCTGATAATTTAGTTTGTATAGATGGCCTAGATTATTATCTAGTTGTATTCCTAGCTATCGGATTGCTTGTGTTTGCCATCTAAATGGTGATTCTTTCTTAAACTTTGTGAAATCCGCATTATTCATTGGCATCACTTCACTTTTATTTGCGTTGATCTTGTACCCCGATACTTCTCCATATTCTTTCAATTTCTTATGTAATTCTTTTATTGATATTTCTGGTTCTGTTAAGTATACTATGACGGCATCTGCAAATAGACTGATTTTATATTTCTGCTCTTTTATTTTTATCCCTCTTATTTTATTTTCTGTTCTTATAAGTTTCGCCAGTGGTTCTATAGCTAACGCGAACAGTGAGGGAGGTAGTGGACATCCCTGCCTAGTTAACCTGCTTAATTTAAATTGGTTTGATATATATCCATTTACTTTGCCAATGGTCCTTTATATAATGCTTTAATCCAATTAATATATTTCTCTGGTAGGTTGAACAGTACTTTGAATAAATAATTCCATTCTACTCTGTCAAAGGTTTTCTCTGCGTCTAAGGCAACCGCCACTGTCGGCGTGTTGTTTCCTTGTACTGCATGGATTAAGTTAATGAACTTACAGGTATTGTCCGTTGTTTGTCTTTTCTTAATAAATCCAGTTTGATCTAGTTTTACTATTTTTGGTACACAGTCGGCCAATCTATTTGCTAATAGTTTAGCTATTATCTTATAATCTGTGTTAAGGAGAGATATTGGTCTATATGATGCTGGTGTTAGTGGATCTTTCCCCATCTTTGGTATTACTGTAATTATTGATGTTTTGCATGAATCTGGCATGTTTTGTGTTTCTTCATTCTGGTTCATTTATTGATTTTTGATGAGGGTGGGGAAAGGGAGAGAGGAAGTGGGGGAAAAGAAAAAAATGTCACTATGTATATATTGTTGATCATTTGTGGATATTGTTATTGATATGACATGGTGCAAAAAAATTTTAAAAATAAAACGAAACCTTGAGTTCCTGGCAATACATGAATGATGGCACAAGAGACTGTAGATGTGGAATCTGGAGCCAACAAACTGTTGATTGGCCACCTCTCCCTACGGATGCTGCCTGGCCTGCTGTGTTCCGCTATTATTTTTTGCAATGCTGTAAATAAATGACGGATAGTGTCTATTCATTTAAAATCATTTGCCGCATCTCGAAAATCCGATGACAGCAACATGGAGCTTTTGCTGATCTATGACTGAATAGCATTTAATTCACTTACAAACTGTAAAGCTTGCAGAGCCACATGATGGACAACAGGCATTGCCTATTGATTCAGCAGCAGTTTGCCAGATCAGCAGATCAGGGTGATTACATTTGGCTCAAGGCATATGCTTGACAGATTTTACTAGTGTTAGTGCAGTGTCCTGCTCTCCAAATGCAGAAAAATGCATCAAGGGACAAAAATCAAACTGCAGGAGGAATTCAGCAGGTCTGTCAGCATTTATGGAGGGAAAGAAACAGTCAGTGTTTTGGGTCAAGACCTGCATCAGGGGTGAGTGCAGAGGGAAAGTAACTAGTGTCATGTGGGGAGTGGGGAGGTAGGAGTTGGCGGGTGCATTGAACAATCTTGGAGATTAAAACTGAATGTTGAAACCACTTCTCCTACCTCTCCCCTGCCCCTCATTTCTTCATAATGGTCTTCACAAGACCACAAGAAATAAGAGCAGAAGTAGGCCAATCGGCCCATCAGGTCTGCTCTGCCATTTAATCATGAGCTGATCCTTAGCACTCAGCCCCACTCCTCGGCCTTCTCCCCATAACCCTTGATGCCCTGACTAATCAAATACCTATGAATTTCTGTCTTAAATACACCCAATCACCTTGCTTCCACTGCCACCTGTGGCAACAAGTTTCACACACTCACGACCCTCTGGATAAAGAAATTTCTCTGCATTTCTGTTTTAAATTGACACCCTTCTACCCTGAAATTGTGGCCTATTGTCCTAGACTCCCCTCTTCCTCTTCCCTTTACATTTGCAGCCCTGATCCAGGGTCTTGCCTCAATATATCAACTATCTCCTTCCCTCCGCAGATGCTGCCTGACCTCCTGAGTTCTTCCAGAATAGAGAAACAAAAGCTGCAGATGCTTCAATCTTGAGCAAGTGAGTAGCTGGAGAAATCTGGCAGGTTAGGCAGCATCCATGGAAAGAAATGGATAGTCAACGTTTTGGGTCAGGGCCATTTTAAGAGACCCTCCAGTTTTTTTTAAATCTTCCAGCATCTGCAGTCTCTTGAGTCTCCATGTGTAAAAAATAAATCTAATTTATTTTGTTTAATACATGAAAGTGCTGGAGAAACTCAACAGGTCACACAACTTTCTTTATGGCAAAGTTTTTTAGGCCTGGGATAAGATGTGAGAAGAAAACAGGTGCCTGGGTAAAATGGGAGGGGAGGGGAGGGGCAAGGGGAAGAACATGGGTCCACAGGCGAGAGGGCATAGGTGGACCTGGGTGGGAGGGCAGAAGAGAAACAAACTGAGAAGTGATATTAGGAGGGGATAGCTCTCAATGGAAAGGGAAGGGGTGGAGAGCTGGAGGAAAAGAGAGAGAGAGGGGTGGGGCCTAACCGAAACCATCTAGTTGGAGAGTGCCCAGATGGAATATTAAACTACAATCACAGTGCCTGCAGAGTTTCTTGTTCAACTGAAATATTTTATTGTGACATTTACTGAAATGAGGTAAAAAGCTTCATTGTTCATGCTGCCAAGGCAATCCTTCTCGCTGCAGGTAGTGCAATATCCATAAATAAATGGGAGTAGTGTTACAGTTCTCAAATGGGGCAGAGTGTGGAGAAAAGTAATTATAAAAGACAGTGCAAAGGCATCGTCTTTTGCCAGTGTGAGGTCCATTCAAGAGTCTGATAACAGTAAGTAAGAAACTGTCCTTGAATCTGGAGGTTCATGTTTTTAAGCTCACACATCTTCTGTCTGATGGAAGGGAGGTGGTGGCGAAACGAGAATGTGACTGAAGTGACCCTTTCATATGTTGTTAGCTTTCCTGAGACCGTAGGAGATTTAGATAGAGGCATGATTGATGCGTGATGGGCTGAGCTGCATTTACTACTCTACAGCTTCTTGCGGTCTTGGGCAGATCAATGCCCCCATCAAGCTGTGATATATCTCTATATATACTCTCTATGGCTGAATCTGTAAAAAGTTGGAAAAATCCCTCAGTGATGTGTTGAACTTCCTCAAGTTTCTAATAGTCTCTGGTTTGCTTTCCTAGTTGTAATATTGAAAGCATGGGATGGCACGGTTGGCATACTGGTTAGTGCAATGCCTTTACAGCACCAGGAATCAGGACCAGGGTTCAAATCTGGGGTGTCTGTAAGGAATTTTTACATTCTCCCCATATCTGCATGGGTTTTCTCCGGGGGCTCCAGTCTCCTCCTACTCTTCGAAACATACCTGTGGGTGTAGGTTAATATGGTGTAAATAAGACGGAACTGACTGCTGGGTCGAAATAGCCAGCCTGCTGTATGTCTAAATAAAAAAAATTAACAAATGAAGTCTGGCATTGGTTATAAGAATGCTGCAGTTGCAAATAAAAGTGTTTAAAAAGTACGAGCATTTTGAAATAGTCACAGTGTTTGGCATGCATTTCAGTGCTTGTGTCTATGTCATCAGCATATTAACCTGCACTCTTGATCATTAATAGAAAAACCTTTGATAGTGGCTGTAGTTTAAATAATTGGAAAGTAGATTGCTGCATTTAATCTTGACCGTGGTGCCAGAGTCAATAATGTCATTGAATGATTGCAGAACATTCTGAAAGAGTGAAGAGAAAAGCGAGGGGGTCATTGGAGAACACCATCTTCCTGGACAGCCTTAAACCCAATGCATGGACATTATGGTTTTCCCAATTCTATGTAATCCTGATCACTTCTTTTACCTCTACTTTACCTCTGTACTTGTGTTGCTTATCTCTCTAGCCCTCCTGCTCCCATTGATTTCACCCTCTCCACCTCTCTCACCTTCTGTCCCATGCCCCTCCCCAGCCTCTGCCTCTCCTCACTTTTTATTTACCCTTGATACATTTGAGATGACTCCTCTTTCAGTCTCAATAAAAGGCCCCAACCCGAAGCATTGACTGAATATTGGATGCTGCCTGTCCAACTGAGCCCCTCCTTTTTGTAGCTGGGCCCATTGTTCATATTGACCCCAACTGCATAGGAAAGAAGAGACAATATCTTGCCACACAGAGAGGCAAGTGGCAGGCTGAAGAGCAAGATCTGTCAAGTTGTGTTGCAACTTGAGCCTAGAGATGGACATCAAGTATCCATCTCTGCCAATCCCATTTATCAGCAAATGTCTGTGTGGCTTGAAGAATGATTCAGGAGTGAAGGCTTTCAATGTCTAGATCATTGAGATCTTCTAGGAAAAGTGGAATAGTAGGGAGATTTCTTCGTTCTGTCTCTGTGCTGTACTGTTTAGGTTCTACATGTTTTAGCTGAGGGGTGAGGTACTAAATGAACAGAGACAGCAGATGCACAGTTTTTAATTTAAAAAATAGCTGTAGAGATAAGATGGGTAAAGAAAGACAGTGTCTTATATCAATGGTTATGTTAATGTGACTTATAAAGTTAACGGAAATTCTTCCAAGGGACAGGGTTAATCTACAAATTGATACGGCAGGAATTAATTAAAGATAGTGTTCTGCTGGATCTAGATCCCCTTTGACTGATTTGTGTTTTTAATCGGGGTAACAAAGTATATTGATCAGGGCAGCGCGGTTAGTGAGAAGAATTGTGTTGGTCAAATTGCATCAGGGGTGAAGCGGGGAAGTGAGGTAAGAAACCGTTTTGGTTAAGTGGCTATTAAAAGTGACTTGGGAAAGAAAAATTAGCAAGGTGATGTGTCCAGACAATTTGAAATAAGTCCCACATGTATTGAAATAGCTGTTTTCTTTTGTTCTCTCATCAGTGGACATTGATCCAGCAAATGTTACAAAGGTGGTGGCTACTGCCTTTCATTCCATTTTAAGGCCCCTTTGTAAGCTATTTTTTTTGGACGCACGGGAGTATTTAACTTTTACGTGACCAAGATTGATCAATGCACAAATAAATATTGAAACCTTGTTTTGTCCTGTTGTACATACATATACTGTAGATAGACTTGCCCAGATAGTAAGCAAAACAAAACTTTTTGTTGTTTAATGGACCAGGTGACAATAAACTATTCAATGCAATAACTTCCTCCTTTTATCTCCAAGTTTTTATTTATCACTATTTCTGTTCTGAGATCTTAATGTGTGAAACATGAAAGCTTGTGCGATTGCAGTAAAAACATAGAAATGTTGGAGGAATGTAGCCAGTCTTCCGGCGTCTATAGGCGGTTAAGATATACAGTATAACCAAAGTTTCAAGCCTGAACCCTTCTTGATATAGGTCTTGAATGAAGGGCTCAGGCCAGAAATGTTGGTTATATATCTTTAGCTCCTATGGATAGTGCAAGACCTGCATTTATGTGTTTTTACTGAGATCATCATGTGACCACATTGATGCATTTGCAGAATCCTTATTGGGTTAAATAATTGTTCATTTTCCTTGACTATTTACAGTTGAAATTCCGGCTAGAGGTAGTCTAATGTACACAGAAACCTTCTACCAACACAATTTAATCTCTACTCCTGTTACTGCTTATTTTGTAATTGGATAAGTTGACCTTTCCATTTCCACTAGTGATGATTTATTTGCATGTTAGCTGCGTAGCTAAATTTGCTTTGTTGCAGTACTTCACAACCTTGTCCGTAACACGATCTGGTTTATTCACTGGAATTTTTTTGACCCCAGCATGTTGCTGGTAGCAGATAGATGGAAATGTAGAAACTCAAAAAGAAAGTACAGTATTCTTTTAGTGTCTTTTGGCCCTCTCTTTTAACTTTGTAATGCCAAATTGTTTTATAACCAAGATATGAAACAATTGTATTTTTACAATTAGTCTCACGTCTGCTGGAGTATCAAAACACCCAGTAAATGCTGGAGGAACTCGGCCGGTCTCGCAGCGTCCGCAGGAGGTAAAGATGTATTACTGACGTTTTGGGCCTGAGCTCGAATTTTTCCTCCAGCATTTGTATGTTTTTACTCCAATCACAGTGCTTGCAGACTTTTGTGTTTTATTGCTGTAGGATCAGATCAGACACTTTTTGTTGTCATGAAAGAAAGCAGAAGTGTAATATTCCATGAAATTGCCTTTAGCCTGCAATAAAGCAGACAAAGATTCATCATTAGCCATTGCCCAGTGGCCCTTACAGTCAGCGAAAGAGAAGTCCCTGAGTCACCGAATGTCTGTGGATTAGCCTCCAGCTCTCTGCAGCCACACAGACTGAAGGGCTCAGGCCCGAACTGAAGCCCAGATCCAAACCTCTGACATGATGAGGAAGCCTTCAGGGCCCAGGGCCCCTCGGGAGCCCTGCTTGCCCTCAGCACCCTCTCAAATTCTGGTTCTGATACCTGGTCCTCTTGAGGCAGTCTCCCAGCAGCCCACAACCATGTGTGAGTCCTTTGACTTCCTGGGATCTTCACCTGCAAGTCACCAACAGCTTGGCGTCTTTGTGTGTCCTTCAGCCACAGAGCTCCTCGCTGGTCTACCACTGTCCTTGGAGTCATTTCTTCAGTTTCTCCTACTCAATCGAGAACATTGAGTAATGTTCTCCCATTACTGGTGCCCTGTGCCAGTCTGCTGCTTCCCTAAATCTGCAAATGTCAAATACCAAAAAAACCCTCTAAACTTTTTAAAAATCCAAGTCATATTCAGTACACATTCAATGCAAAGAAGGTCTTCATTATACTGATACAATTTCAATTGCTGGATATTTAGTGTTGCTTCTCAAAGGTCCATAAATAGTATAAGAAATAGAAGCAGGAGAAGGTTCTTTTGCTCTATTTTCCTGTACTTCTCCAATGTCCCTTGTTCCATTTAATGTTCAAGAGTCTATAATTCTCTGCCTTGAATGGTAACTGAGCTGTCTCCACAAAGAGGGTTGTGAACTCACGTTAACTACTCTTTATTTTTCAATATTTTTATTAACATTGAAATTTCACATCTGAAATACAGAGTACATATGGATATATGTTAAAAGTCAAAAAGATGCATTACACTTAAATGCTATCATTTCATCCAAGATACCCACATTTTCAATCGAACAAATTACATTGTATTACTATTTTATTATATATAAAAAAGAAAATCTAAACCCACTACCAAAAAATAAGCTGTTTGTTCAAAAAACGAAGTCTGGATTCTTATCAGAGTGAGAAAAGTGCAGAGAACAAAACAAAGGACTCTACGTCACCTTTGTTGACCTCACCAAAGCCTTCGACACCGTGAGCAGGAAAGGGCTTTGGCAAATACTAGAGCGCCTCGGATGCCCCCCAAAGTTCCTCAACATGATTATCCAACTGCACGAAAACCAACAAGGTCGGGTCAGATACAGCAATGAGCTCTCCGAACCCTTCTCCATTAACAATGGCGTGAAGCAAGGCTGCGTCCTCGCACCAATCCACAGTTAATATATAACCAAAATATACTATTTTGTATATTGACTGCTAATAATAAACCTCCATTCTTTTTAAGTTTAGGTGAGGATGTTTATTCTTCCTTGTATAAGAAGGTAAGAGTCAAGGGAATCAAAAAAAGGGCAAGAATAAAGACAGGCAAAGCCTGAAAAAGGTATAAAAATTTAGGGAATATATTCATTTTAATAGAGTTGATTCGACCAACCAACAATAAAGAAAGGGGCGACCAATTGGATAGCGTTGAAGTGAGAAAATTTTCTTTGAACATGTTTTTATAATTTTTAGTAGTTGTTATGCCCAAATAGGTCAATTGATTTTTTACAATTTTAAAAGTAAGGTTAATATTTATTGGTGCCAAATTATTCAAAGGAAAAAGTTCACTCTGAGGTAGATTTAACTTATAATCTGAAAATTGACTAAAATGAGAAATTAAAGAAAGTGTAGAAGGCAATGAAATTTGAAGATTAGAAATAAAAAGCAATAAATCATAAAGCATAAAAGCAAAACTTTGTGGGCTCTGCCCTTCCTTAAAATGCCAGTAATATCATTAGATTCTCGAAAAGCGATAGCTAAGGGTTCTGAAGTCAGGTCAAAAAGCAGAAGACTTAAAGAGCATCCTTGTCTGGTTCCATGCTGAATCTCAATGGTTTAGAATTCTGAAAATTAGTAAGAAAACAGGCAGAAGAGAATAAATATAGTAAATTAACTACTCTCTAGATGAAGAAATTTCTTGTTCCTTGATACAGATTGGCTGAGCCCTGACTGGACTCCCTCAGCATCATTCTTGCTTCTACTCTTGAAGAGTTCACACATGAAGCATTGACAATTCTTTTTTCTCCAATTGGCACTGCTTAATCTGCTAAATTGGACGTTGCTCTTTATATATTTCAATGAGGTCACACATTCTCCTAAACTCAACGCAACATAGGCCCAATCAGGATTCAAAATTCTTTTTATTATCATGTAATAAAACAGAATATAATACTACACAAAATTTCATTTAGTCTACTGGAAGGGAGACAAATATTTGCCATCAGTAGAAATTGCCCGGTGCCCCTTACAGTCAGAAGAGAAGCAAAAGAGAGTACCCCGCCCCCTCAGAGGAACTGCCTCTAGCGCTCCTGCAGTCACACAACCTTCAGTCCAAACTATCAATGATCCGAGGTCTAAATCTGAACCTCCAACACGATCAGGAAGCCCCGGAGGAGTCACGTGATGGAGTAGTGGCCGGACGGTGAACTCCAGCCCTCTCCAGAAAAGTCGAAAAAAATAAAGGAAAACACAAAGGCACAAAAATAAAAATTAAAGTAAAGTGAGTATAAAGGTGGAAAGAAGATGGCGACGAAAAAAGAAAAATCGAAACCAACGGTAAGAAGAGAGGAAGAGAAGACAACGGAAGAAGAAGGAGAAGGCCTTACCTGTTCGAAGAGGCCTGCGGTGGAGAGAGAAACCCGCTCCCTCAAGTCGGTAGAAAGTGGACTACAAAAATGGCTCGCTGAGCCGAGTAAAAGTGCGCAACCGCGCATGCAAAAAAACACACCGACGGGAGGGGGGACCAGCTGGGGAGTCGATCTCCACAGCCGGCAACGACAGCTGCAGAATAGCAGCAGCAAGAGGAGAACATAGAAGACAACGAAAACAAGAAAGAAGAGAAGAAAAGGACAACAAAGAAACAACAGATGGCCAACCCAGAGGAAGAGGAAGAGGAAGAGTACAGTGAAATAGAAGAAGAAAAGAAAGGCAAAACAATGGATATACTTTCTCTTATTAAAGAATACATGGATTCATACAAGAATTTAATGATTTAAGAAGAAGAATAAACAGTACAGAAGAGAAAGTGAATAAAATAGAAATGACCTTATCAGAAATGGGAAAAAGAATGGACAAGGTGGAAGAACGAGAAGCAGCAGTAGAAATGGAGCTAGAGGACTTAAAAAAGAAATTAGAGGAATCTAATAAAAAAGTTAAAGAACACGAGCTGTTAGCTCAGAAAATAGATATAATGGAAAATTATAACAGAAGAAATAACATAAAGATAGTGGGCTTTAAGGAAGATGAAGAAGGCAAGAATATGAGAGAGTTTATAAAAGATTGGATCCCCAGGATCTTAGGATGTCCAGAACTACAGCAAGAAATGGAAATAGAAAGGGCACATAGAGCATTGGCATAACCACAACAAAAGCCAAGATCTATTTTAGTAAAATTCCTAAGATATACTACAAGAGAAAATGTACTGGAGAAAACAATGGAGAAAGTAAGAGAGGACAACAAGCCACTGGAGTACAAAGGGCGAAAAATCTTTATTTATCCAGATATATGTTTTGAACTCCTGAAGAAGAGAAAGGAGTTCAATACAGCAAAGGCGATTTTATGGAAGAAAGGGTATAAATTTATACTAAAGCATCCAGCGGTATTGAAAATATTTATTCCAGGACAGCAAAACAGACTATTCTCGGATCCAGAGGAAGCACGAAAATTTGCAGAACAATTACAAAATAGACTGAGAGCTAAAGACGTGTAACGAGAGTACAGAAGACTGCGAACTAAAAAGGCACATAAGTTTTGAACTCCTGAAGAAGATGAAGGAGTTCAATACAGTGAAAACGATCTTATGGAAAAAGACTATTCTTGGATCCAGAGGAAGCAAGGAAATTTGCAGAACAACTACAAAACAAGCAGAGAGATGAAGACATGTAATAAGAGTAAAAATGACCACGATCTATATGTATGTGGGTAAAGAGGTATATGTGTGTATATATATAGTGTGCATACATGAATGTATCCGTATTTAGAGGAAAATATATAGAGTATAGACAAGAATTAATAAGGGAAGGAAATGGAATAGAGGGAATAAGGAGGGAATTAAAAGAGTGACCTTTGTTACATATGAAAATTGAAATCTTTTCTGGGGGGCTGGGTGGGGAGGAGTTACGGTCACTGCAAAATCAGCTGACGTTTGCGAGTGAATTCGCAAATCCAAATGGAGAGGGGAGATGTGGTTGTCCGACAAGGGATAAAGGACAACTCAGGAGGGGAAGGGGAGATTGGGGCTAAAGAAGTTTTAAATAAGAGAATAAGGGAAATGTTTGATGTTTTAGAAATGTTGTCTTATAAAGTGTTCAAAACAAGAAAGCAGAAATGGATAGGAAGGAAAGGTAATGATGGAGAAACGGAAAGGGAAGATAAACAAAGTATAAAATGGCTACGATGAACTATATGACTTTAAATATTAATGGAATACATAACCAAATTAAAAGGAAGAAACTGCTAAATTTACTGAAAAAAGAAAAAATTGATATAGCATTTGTGCAAGAAACACATTTAACTGAATTGGAGCACAAGAAATTAAAGAGAGATTGGGTAGGACACGTAACAGCAGCATCGTATAATTCAAAAGCAAGAGGAGTAGCTATATTAATTAGTAAAAATGTGCCATTTAAAATAGAAGAGGAAATAATAGATCCAGCAGGGAGATATGTAATGATAAAATGTCAGATATATTCGGAGTTTTGGAATCTACTCAATGTATATTCACCTAACGAAGAAGATCAAAAGTTTATGCAAGATATTTTTTTGAAGATAGCAGATATGCAAGGGAACATATTAATAGGAGGGGATTTCAACCTGAATTTGGATTCAAATATGGACAAAACTGGGATAAAAATTAACAGAAAGAACAAAGTAACCAAATTTATAACTAAATCGATGGAAGAAATGCAACTTTTGGATATATGGAGGAAACAACACCCAAAAGAAAAGGAATATTCATATTACTCGGCTAGACATAAAACATACTCAAGAATAGACCTATTTTTGTTATCAGCGCGTATGCAAGATAGAGTAAGAAAAACAGAATATAAAGCTAGAATACTATCGGACCATTCACCCTTAATATTGACAATAAAGTTAGAGGACATCCCTCCAAGAATGTATAGATGGAGATTAAACCCCATGTTACTTAAAAGGCAGGATTTTAGAGAATTTATTGAAAGACAAATTAAAATGTATTTTGAAATAAATACGAAATCAGTGAAAGATAAGTTTATACTATGGGATGCAATGAAAGCATTCATTAGAGGGCAAATAATAAGTTATGTAACCAAGATGAAGAAGGACTATAATCAGGAAACAGAGCAGTTGGAAAGGGAAATAGTAAATATAGAAAAAGAATTAGCAATGAAGGAAGATACAGCTAAAAGAAGAGAATTGGCAGATAAAAAAATAAAATATGAAACACTACAAACATATAAGGTGGAGAAGAACATAATGAAGACAAAACAGAAATTTTATGAACTAGGTGAAAAAACGCACAAAATTCTAGCATGGCAGCTTAAGACAGAACAAGCTAAGAAAATGGTATTGGCATCAAGGAAAAAAGACAAACAAATTACATATAATCCAAAAGAGATCAAGGAAAACTTTAGAGAATTCTATGAACAATTATACCGAACTGAAAACGAAAGGAAAGAAGGGAAAATAGATGAATTTCTAACTAAAATTGAACTACGATCAGGAAGCCCCCAGCACCCTCTCGCATTTTGGTTCTGATACCTGGTACCCTTCAGCTAGTCACCAGCAGTCTGTTATGTATCTCTCTGCCTTCACTACATAAAGGACACTGTTTGACCTGCTGAGTCTCTCCAACATTGTGTTTTTACTGTCTACCTGTGACGCTAGTTTCAGGGAATTATATATCTTTATTCCCAGATCCCTTTGTTCCTCCACACTCCTCAGAGCCACATCATTTACGGGGTTAGTCCTTTCAAAATGCAACACCTCACACTTTTCTGCATTAAATTCCATTTGCCATTTTCTTGCCCATTTTTCTATTTGGTCTCTGCAAAGATCCCTCTGCAAGCTTTTAAAGCCTCCTCACTGTCCACAACGTCTCCAATCTTAGTGTCATCAGCAAACTTGCTGATCCATTTTCCCACATTATCATCCAGAGCATTGATGTAGACATCAAACAAAAATGGTCCCAACACCGATCCCTGAAGCACACCACTAATCACAGGCCTCCAGTCTGAGAAATAATCATCCACTACCACTCTGTCTTCTCCCATTCAGCCAATTTGAAGTCCATTTTACAACCCCTCCACGGATACTTAGTGTCTGAACCTCCAATGTTAGCTGTGCGTTTGTCCTTGTCACCTTCAACCTTCCTGCTTGCAGGCGGCAATGTGCTCCCCAGTTTTTAAGTTTGCCTTTCAGCTAACTTCCAAATAACACCATACTTTGTACTGGCTTTTATGCCTCATTTAAAGTTGGCAAAGTAGATGTAGCTACTTCTTGGATGTCTATTTAACATGTGTAGATTTTCAATCCCTGTGGCAGCAATGTAGGCATTTTTTTTCGGCAACTGCATTGTCTTGCTATGTTCAGCACAACGGTGTGCAAAATAAAAACTCATGGAAGTTGGGGGCTTCTGCATTAGAATTTATTAGTACCTGTATAAGTCAAACTGTGATTGATTTAACTTCCGCCACAAAAGTTCAATTCTAATGATCTATATTGTTGGCTTTGCTAACCTGAAATACAGGTCAGTTAGGAATTAATTAAATTTAAGAAAAGCTGCAGTAGTGGGAATTTAATGATGTGGTGAAGAAATATGCATGCTTCTGTTAATTTTTCTCTACAATCTAATTTGCCTAATGCTTTAATATTTGTACTCTTTATATGGCTATGTGAATGTTAAAGATAGCCTGTTGCCTTCATCCACACCAGTGATTGAGACCTCCCAGTAGCCAACCATTTCAGATCTGTGTCACACTCCTCTACTCACATGTCTGTCCATGGCCCTGTGTACTATTCCACCTGTAAATTGGAGGAACAACACCTGATTTTCTGTCTGGGCTCTCTCCAGCCAGATTGTATTGTATTAACATTGACTTTTCAAGTTTTTGGTAACCTACTCTCCTTCCCCCCCCCCCCCCCCCCCCCCCAACTTCCCCAGTTCTCCTCCCTCCCTTCCTCGTCCCTTTACCTAGCCATCCCTCCTCCCCTTGATCGCTGCTGTCCCCTCCCTCCTTTCTCTAGCCTTCACCTCCACATCTCTCCCCTACTCTTTCGTTCGGATGCCTGCTGACATTTTTCCCTACCTTGATGAAGGGCTCAAGTCCGAAACATCAATTATGTATTTTTACCTTTAAAGGACACAGTTTGACCTTCTGAGTTTCTCCAGCTTTGTGTTTTTATATCTACTATTTTGTGTCTAACTTTTTGAAATGAATTGTCTATCATAGTTTTATAGCATGTAAACAGGCCCCAGGGCCCAATTTTTCCATTGCTGACCAAGTTGTCGACCCAAGCTAGATCCGTTTGCCAGCATTCCACCCACATTCCTTTAAACTTCTCCTATCCACATACCTGTCTATAGGCCTTTTGAACATTGCGGTTGTTCCTGCCTTTATCACTTTCTCTGGCAGCTTGCTCCTTATACCTACTCGCCTCTGTGTGGAAAAAGTGACCCCATCTCCCTTTTAAATCTCTCCCATCTCACCTTAAATCCTTGCTCTCTGGTTTTGGGTTCCCCTACATTGAGGTAAAAGCCTATGACTATTTACCTCCTCTTTGCCCCTCATTATTATATACCTGTGCAAGGTCACCCCTCAGCCTCCCACACACCAGAGAGAAAAAAAACTGCAGCCCTTCTATCCTCTCCTTATAATTCAATCTTGCTAATTTCTAGTAACATGTGAATCTTCTCTGTACCTTGTCCAGCTTCATGATATCTTTCTGATAGCTGGGTGACAAGAACTGCACACTATACTCCTCATGGTCTCACTAATGTCTTGTACAGCAGTAACGTAACATCCCTGCTCCTTTTTCACTACCCAGACACTGCAAATGTGCTAAATGTCACCTTCATCACCCTGTAACCATGTTTGTAATTGGGTCCCTATTGAAACCAATCCAAAATAATTCAGAATTTTTGCCATTTCTCTATTTTTTGTTATTAATCCTCCACATATCTCACATGGTGAATTTAGCAAGCAGAATTGATCGTGCTTTACCTTGCGTATTTGTGAAATGAAGATTATGTGTTAAAGATCTTGATGAAGAGTTCTGGCTGAAAGCATTGGCCATTCTTTTTCTCCCACTGATGCTCCTCGATTATTTGCTGCTCTGCATTCCAGTATCTCCAGTCTTGTGTGTCCACAGTTCTTTTCCTATTAATTTGGGGAGAGGGAACATTACAGTTGCTCTCATGCTTGTTTTGAACGGTTCTCTACATTTGTTTTTGACAGGCTGCCATAGGTTTCAGAATTCCGACAGAACCAGCTATCATCGCTGCTGGCTACATTGTAAAGGCAGCATGGTGTCGATACCAGAGTTCTACTTGGGCAAGAATGTTCTCATCACTGGGGCCACTGGCTTCATGGGGAAGGTGCTGCTTGAGAAATTGCTGCGCTCTTGTCCTGGAGTCAAGACTGCATATATCCTCGTGAGATCCAAGGCAGGCCAGAATTCTCAAGCACGTGTTCAAGAAATGCTCAACTGCAAGGTAAGTTCAAGTTCTTTCTAACCTGACTGCATATGTACAACCAGACGAAGCAGGAGACCATTGGAAAAGTGGGGGAACTAAGTCACAGAATGTTAACATGGAACATTACAGCACAGCACAGGCCCTTCAGCCCTCAATGTGATGCTGACCTACATGTTCCTACTAAAAATAAATCTAAATCCCTTCCTATCTCAAAACCCTCTTTCTTGCATCCATGTGCCTAAAGGTCTCTTTAATGCCCCTAATGTTTTAGCCACCACCACCATCTCTGGCAAGGCCTTCCAAGCACCCACAACTCTCTGTGAGTGTGTGTATATGTGTATATATATATATATATATATATATATATATATATATATCTTAAAAACTTCCTCCAGATGTCTCCCCTAAACTTTCCTCTCTTCACTTTGTAGAGATGTCTCCTGGTCTTTACTATTTCCTCCTTGGGAGCAAAGGTGCTGGCTGTTGCCCTTATCTATGCCTCTCAAAATCTTTTTTTTTATATAATTTTTTATTTTTCACACTGTGAACCATATCAACCAAAACATGTACAAACTTATCTTATTAAATTTTCACAGTGGTCTTTTCTCCCCCTTTTTTTTTACCCCCCCTTCTCTCCCTCCCCTCTACCCACCCCGCTCCAATACCCATATTCAACATATACATTACAATAAAACCATAAAGCAATATTTTCACACAATGGAAAATAAACAAGAAAAATGCGTCATCTATTACACACTGAATCTCGTCGTTTTGTCTTTTTATCATTTTAATTCTCATTTTAGGGGATGGGGGTCATAGGCAAGCTCTCTCTGATATGTTCCATATATGGTTCCCAAATTTGTTCAAACATTGTGACTCTATTTTTTAAATTATATGTTATTTTTTCCAATGGAATACATTTATTCATTTCCATGTACCATTGCTGTATACTCAGGCTCTCTTCCATTTTACAAGTTGACATTATACATGTTTTTGCTATCACTAAGGCTATCATAATGAATTTTTTTGCACTTTATCCAATTTGAGGCCGAATTCTCTACTTCTTATGTTACTTAAAAGAAATATCTCTGGTTTTTTTGGTATGTTATTTTTTGTTATTTTATTTATTATCTGATTTAATTCTTCCCAAAACTTATTTACTTTCGTACATGCCCAAGTTGCATGTAATGTTGTTCCCATTTCCTTCTTACAGCGAAAATATCTATCCGATAATGTTGACTCCCATTTTTAAAAATTTTTGAGGAGTGATATATAACCTGTGGAACCAATTATACTGTATCGTGCGTAACCTTGTGTTTATTGTATTCTTCATAGTTCCAGAACATAACTTTTCCCATGCTTCATTTTTTATCTTTATGTTTAGATTCTTTTCCCACTTCTGCTTAGGTTTATAGTTTATTTCATTTTCCTTATCTTGCAGCTTAATGTACATGTTGGTTATAAATCTTTTGATTTTCATTGTGTCTGTAATCATGTATTCAAAGCTGCTTCCTTCTGGTAATCTCAAGCTGTTTCCCAATTTATCCTTTAAATATGCTTTCAATTGATGATATGCAAACATTGTACCATGAATTATTCCATATTTGTACTTCAACTGTTCAAATGTCAATAAATTATTGCCCAAAAAACAGTTTTCTATTCTTTTAATTCCTTTTCTCTCCCATTCTCTAAAGGAAAGGTTGTCTATTGTAAAAGGGATTAGCGGATTTTGCGTCAATAGTAATTTTGGTATTTGATAATTTCGTTTTTTTCCTTTCTAAGTGGATTTTCTTCCATGTATTAAGTAAATTATGCAGTACTGGTGAGTTTTTATATTGAACCAGCTTTTCATCCCACTTATAAAGTACATGTTCCAGTACCTTTTCCCCTATTTTATCCAGTTCTATCTTAGTCCAGTCTGGTTTTTCCCTTGTCTGGTAAAAATCTGATAAATACCTCAATTGTGCGGCTCTATAATAATTTCTAAAATATGGTAACTGTAAACCACCTTGATTATACATCTCTGTTAATTTATCTAACGCTACCCTTGGATTACTCCCTTTCCACAAGAATTTCCTTATTATTCTCTTTAGTTCCTTAAAGAATTTTTCTGTTACGGGAATTGGTAATGTTTGAAATAAATATTGTATCCTTGGGAACACGTTCATTTTAATGCAGTTTACCCTCCCTATCAACGTTAGCGGTAATTCTGTTCTAAGTCTTCCCGCAATTTCTTTATTAGTGGCTGATAATTTAGTTTGTACAAGTGGCTTAAGTTATTATCTAACCTGATCCCTAGGTATCGGATTGGTTGTGCTTGCCATTTAAATGATGATTCTTTTTAAAATTCTGTATAGTCTGCGTTACTCATTGGCATCACTTCACTTTTATTTGCATTGATCTTGTACCCCAACATTTCTCCATATTCCTTCAATTTGTTATGTAATTATTTCACTGATACCTCTGGTTCTGTTAGGTATACTATGATGTCATCTGCAAATAACCTGATTTTATACTCCTTCTCCATTATTTTTATCCCTTTTATTTTATTTTCTATTCTGCCAAAGGTTCTATTGCTAAGGTGAACTATGAGGGGGATAGTGGACATCCCTGTCTAGTTGACCTACTTAATTTAAAGTGACTCGATACATATCCATTTACTGTTACCTTCGCCAATGGTCCATTATACAATGCTTTAATCCAATTTATATATTTTTCTGGTAGATTGAATTTCTGTAATACTTTAGATAAGTAATTCCACTCTACTCTGTCAAAGGTTTTTTCTGCGTCTAGAGCAACAGCCACTGTTGGTTTCCTATTTCCTTGAACTGCATGAATTAGATCAATAAGTTTGTAGGCATTGTCCGCTGTTTGTCTTTTCTTAATAAATCCAGTTTGATTTTTTTTACTATTTTAGGTACACAATCGGCCAATCTGTTTGCTAATAATTTTGCTATTATCTTATAGATTGAGTTAAGTAGAGATATTGGTCTATATGATGCTGGTGTTAGTGGATCCTCCCCGTCTTTGCTATTACTGTAATTATTGCTGTCTTACATGAATCTGGCAAGTTTCGTGTTTCTTCTATCTGGTTTATTACTTCCAGGAGAGGAGGAATTAATAACTCTTTAAATGTTTTATAAAATTCTATTGGAAGTCCATCCTCTCCTGGTGTTTTATTGTACTTCCTCTATTTCAAATGGCTTTATTAGTTTGTTTTGTTCCTCTTGCAATTTCGCCAATTCAATTTTAGATAAAAATTCCTCTATTTTATCATCTTTCCTCTTGTTCTCAGTTTGATACAATTGTTCATAAAATTCCCTAAAATAATCATTAATATCTGTTGGATTATATGTAATTTGTTTGTCCTTTTTCCTTGATGCCAATGTCGTTCTTTTAGCTTGTTCTGTTTTAAGTTACCAGGCTAATATTTTGTGGTTTTTATCCCAGTTTGTAATACTTTTGCTTTGTTTTCATTATGTTCTTCTCCACCTTGTACGTTTGTAATGTTTTGTATTTAATTTTTTTGTCTGCCAGTTCTCTCTTTTTCGTTATATCATCCCTTTTTACTAGTTCCTTTTCTGTACTTACTATCTCCCTTTCCAACTGCTCTATTTCCTGATTGTAGTCCTTTTTCATCCTAGTTACATAACTTATTATCTGCCCTCTAATGAAGGCTTTCATTGCATCCCATAATATAAATTTGTCTTTCACTGATCTTGTGTTTATTCAAAATATGTTTTAATTTGGCATTCAATAAACTCCCTAAATTCCTGTCTTTTAAGTAGCATGGAGTTTAACCTCCATCTATATATTCTCGGTGGAATGTCCTCCAGTTCTATTGCTAATAATAGGGGTGAATGATCTGATAGTAGTCTAGCTTTATATTCAGTTTTCCTAACTCTCCCTTGAATATGGGCTGACAACAAAAACATATCAATCCTTGAGTAGGTTTTGTGCCTACTTGAATAATATGAAAATTCCTTCTCTCTTGGGTGTTGCCTCCTCCATATATCCAGAAATTTCATTTCCTGCATTGATTTAACCATAAATTTGGCAACTTTATTCTTTTTACTTGTCTTTTGTCCAGTTTTATCCAACATTGGGTCCAAATTAAGGTTAAAATCCCCTCCTATCAATATATTTCCTTGTGTGTCTGCAATCTTCAAAAAAATATCCTGCATAAACTTTTGATCCTATTCGTTAGGTGTGTATGTATTGAGCAAATTCCAAAATTCTGAGTATATCTGATACTTTTATCATTGCATAAATTATTATTTTCTCCTCTATTTTGATTGGTACATTTTTTGTTAACTAGTATGGCTACACCTCTAGATTTTGAATTATAGGATGCTACCATTACGTGTCCTATCCAGTTTTATGTTCCACTTCAGTTAGATGCGTTTCCTGCACAAATGTTATATCTATTTTTTCCTTCAATAAATTTAGTAGCCTCTTCCTTTTAATTTGGTTATGTGTTCCATTAATGTTTATACTCATATAGTTCAACATGGCCATCTTATATCTTGCATACATCTCTTTTCCACTTCTTTGCCACCCCATCCTCATCTCTTAGTTTTCTCTTAACATACTTAATATATGACAACACATTTAAGACATAAAGTACCCCCTCAGTTCCCACATCGACTAATACCTTAACCCCAAAGGTTCCCCCCCCCTCTGAGTTGCCCCATTCCCCCTCCACCCAGCCCTCTCCAGAAAACACTTTTTTAACACATATAACAAAGCTCTCTCTCTTCTTTTTTTCCCCCTTACTCGCTTCCTTCCCTTCTCTTTTCCTTCTTTAGTTCTTTACATATACCTTGTTTTTACATCTTTATATATATACTTTATCACCATTCTTCATTCTTGTTACATCTCTTCATCTCTTCTCCTGTCCTGCAAACATTCTGTGAATTCTCGCGCTTTCTCTGGATCCGAGAACAGTCTGTTTTGCTCCCGGGCATAAATATTTTGAGCACAGCTGGATGTCTTAATATGAATTTGTAACCTTTTTTCCATATAGTTGATTTCGCTGTATTAATTCCTTCCTCATCTTTAAGAGTTCAAAACTTATGCCTGGTAAAAAAATATTTTTTCTCCCTTGTGTTCCAGTAGTTTATAATCTTCTCTAATTTTATTCCTTGCCCGTTCCAGTATATTTTCTCTTGTCGTATATCTCAAAAATTTTACTAAGATGGATTTTGGTTTTTGATATGCCTGTGGTTTCGGAGCTAATGCTCTGTGTGCCCTTTCTATTTCCATTTCTTCCTGCATTTCTGTCGTTCCAAGGACCTTCGGGATCCATTCTTTTATAAATTCCTTCATGTTTGTGCCTTCTTCACCCTCCTTCAGGCCCACTATTTTTATGTTGTTTCGCCTACTATAATTTTCCAACATATCAATTTTCTGAGATAACAACTCTTGTGTCTCTTTAATTTTTTTTGTCACTTTCTTCCAATTTTTCTCTTAAGTCATTCACTTCCATTTCTACAGCCGCTTTGCACTCTTCCACATTTTCTACTCTTTTCCCTATTTCTGTCATGACCAGTTCTAACCTTTGCATTTTATCTTCTGTTCTTTTCATTTTCCTTTTAATTGCATTAAACTCTAATGAAAACCATTCTTTTACTGATCTCATTTGTTCTTCAAAAAAGGCTTTATCTATATTCTGTTCATCAGTTTTACCTTCTATTTCTTTGTGAAGATCTTGGGCTTCTTCTTCCTCTTCTTCTGTGTCTGTATCTGTGTTTGTGTCTTTTTCTCTTCTTTGTGTCTGTGTCTCTTCTGTTTTTCCTGATGAGCTGCTTGTATCTCTTTGTCGGGCCTCTTCTTGCTGGGCGTCTTGTTGATGTTCCTCCCCTCTTGGGCTGCTCGTCTGTTGTGCTTCTTGACGTTGGTCTTCTTGTCGATCTTCCCTCCGTCTGTCGTCCACGTCTGTTTTGTCGCACCCTCTTCTGCTGTCTTCCTTATCCTCCAGCTGAGAGCCCTGGTGTTGGGTGTCCCTCAGCTGTTCGGTCTGTGACAGCCGCTCCTCTGCTGAGCCTGCCTCCCGCCGGTGTCTTCTTTCTTGTTGCGTAATCTTGTTTGGCTCCGAGAGTCATTTTTGTAGTGTACTGGCCGGTGGGTCGCGACTCTGTAGGGCAGGTACTGACCTCGAGGGTCGGGCACTCCTCGTCACCACAGTGTCCTGTTCTTCCCTGCAGGTAAGGCCTTCTTCCTTCTTCTCCGGTGACTATTTTTACTTTTTTTCCCAGCTGTTCTTACTTTCTCCTTCTTGGAAGCCATCTTCTTTCTCTTCTCTATATCTTTATCTTTTATTTCTTGTACTCTATTTCTGTTATGCTTTGCTTTTTCCTAACTTTTTTCATATTTTCCTGAAGAGGCCCACTACTCCATCACGTGACTCCTCGCCTCTCAAAATCTTGTAGACCTCTATCAATTCTTGTCTCATCTTTCCTCACTCCAAAGAGAAAAGTCCCAACTCTGCTAACCTTGCCTCATAAGACTTATTTTCCAATCCAGGCAACATCCTGGTAAATCTCCTCTGCACCCTTTCCATAGCTTCCACATCCTTCCTATAATGAGGTGACCAAAACTGAGCACAATACTCTAAATATGGTCTCACCACAGATTTAGAGAGTTGCCACATGACCTCATGACTCTTGAACTCAATCCCCCTTTTAAAGAATCCCAGCATTCCTTAACTATCCTATTAACCTGTATGGTGACCTTGAGGGATGCTGTATGGGATACCTCCCAAGATATTCATGAGGAACAGATGTGGTATAAGGTAAAGGAATCTTGAATGAAAAAGAATCTCAGAGTTGTATGTGATGTCGAGTATGTACTTTGATAATAAAGCTAAACTTTGAACTTGGACATAATCAGGCTTCACGTCATTCAATTTGATCATGACTGATCTGCAACTCTATATTTTGCTTTTTTTTTTCCTCGAGCTAATAAATTAGTCTTTTCCATCGTCAAGCTGTTGAATCTATGGCTATCCCCCATCTACACTGTCTTGACGAGGGGATCCAGTCTGAAACTTCAACCATCCTTGTTCTTCCACTGATGCTGCTTGACCCACTAAGTTCCTCCAGCAGATTGATTATTGCTGAATCCATGTCCTCTGGGGAGAGGGAATCTCAAATGGCGGAAAGGTGTTTCTCGAACTCTGCTCTAATTTCTGTGTGAAAACACGATGCTGAAGAAATTCATCTGGGCAAGCGGTGTACTTTAGGGAGCAAGGATCTTTAACTTTGCTCTATAAAATTTTGCCAGCGTTGTGTTTTTACTTCACCCACGGTGTCCTGCAGTCTTTTATGTTTTACTTCTAATTTCAACGTTGTCTCCCGTTCATTTCTCTGAGGAATTTGATTGTCATGTCTTCTGAATACGTTAAGCATACTGATCAGTTGCAGAGAATGTGGTTATGCTAATGTGAGATGGGCTGAGGGAAAATCACAGGTAATCCAGACTCCAAAGGGGGACATGTGTTGGGGTGCACAGTACAGGAGGAAAGGAAAAGTGTGACCGGCATTTCTGTCACATCCTTTACAACCTGATGGCCCAGAATGCTTACCAACCAATGAAATTCTGTTAAATGTTTCACACAGCAAGAGAGCAAGTCGTGAATGTGCTTCCTGATGCAAAGTGCTGCTGAAGGAACTCGAGGGTTAAGCAACATCAATGGGCATAATTAGTCAGTTGATGTGCCTTCTGATGATCTTGGTTGATAAATATTAGTCCGGGCACTGAGGATAATTCCAGATTAAGTTCAAGTTTATTTATCATCTTGATTGTATAACCCAGTGAAACAGCATTCTCTGGTTCTCAGTGAACACACTGCAAACACACTGATATTACATACATACAGATAAATGATGCATATGCACAGTACTTGAATTCAAATGTTAAAATAAATATGATAATTGAAAAAATAAATAGTTGGGTCACAGAGGGTTTCTATAAATAATCATCAGTCATTCACAGCCTCACCACCTGTGGAAAGAAGCTGTTTCTTAGCCTGGTGGGTCTGGCGGCCCTTATACACCTGTACCTTTTCCTGATGGGAATACAGGTAGAATTTGACTTACGATGGGATTCGGTTCTGTGACTTGCATCGTAAGGTGAAATTATCGTAAGTCAGGGTTTACCTGTACAGGGAGATTACTGAGCCGCTCCTGCTGGGAGGCTGATGTCCCCGCTCCAACCAGGATGTTCCTCTCCCCCTCTCCTGCTCTCCCCCTCTCTTGCTCTTCCCCCCCCCCCCACCTCCTCCACCCCAGTTCAGCAATCTGAGCATGTGTTCTGAATTGCCTTTTTGAAAAAACAGTGTTGGGTGCAACAAAGCACGTTTCCTGGACATCACTACAAGAGAAAAGCAACCACGTTGATACAGATCGACCTCGACTTATCTTTATTCAAAATGGATTCGGATCATTGTAACTTTGAAATATCGTAAGTTGGAACATCGTAAGTTGGGGTCTATCTGTAGCTGAAAGATGCTGTGTGCAGCTTACTAAGGATCTTCAGCAATTTTGCAAGCCCTCTTTAGAAAAAGATCCCGGTAAATCCCCTAGATTGGTGGGGGGAGGAGGGGGAATCTCTACAGGTCCTCTCTGCCTCTCTTGTGTTGCTGTGGATAGACCTTCGACCTTCTGCTCTACAGTATCCATACCATACCACACTGTGATGCAGCAGGCCAGGTCGCTCTCGATAGAGCTCCTGTAGAAATTTGATAAGATGCCAGCTAGTAGCCTTGCTCGTCTCAGTCTTCTCAGGAAGTGCAGTTGTTGATAAACCTTCCTGACAAGTGAGGAGATGTTTCTAGGATAGATAATTTCTTAAGTAGACTCCAAATAACTGGGCACTCTCTACTCTCTCCTCCATCAAGCTATAATGCGTAATGAAGGGTGGTCATCCCCGTCCTCCTGAAGCCCACCATCATCTTCTTCATCTTCCCCACTTTGAGACTCAGGTTGCAATTCTAAGGTAGGCAGGAAAAAAGCGGAGAAAATGCCACTGTGAACATTTAAGAGGGAAATGTTTGTATGTATTTTGATTGATATGGTTCACAGTGTGAAAAATAAAAAAAAATTTAAAAAAAAAAGGTTGCAATTCTCACCACCATTTCACGAGATTTCCCACCTCTTCTTTGTAGTGCAACTTATCGTTGTTGCTGATGAGGCTGACGACTGTTGTGTCGTATGCAAATTTGAAGACACTTGGAGCTGGATCTGTCCTTGTAGTTGTGGGTCAGTAAAGTGATTGAGTGGGCTGAGCACACAATCCTGAGGTGTGCCAGTGATCAGCGTGAGGGTGCTCGATGTTCTGCCGCCAACCTACATAAAGTGGCCTATCTGATAGGAGGTCCACAATCCAGTTACAGGAAATGTCTGTTAGTCATAGCGAGGACAGCTTCTTTGAGCCTCTAGGGGTATGATTGTATTAAGATCTTTTATCTAGGTCCCTTGCAATTCTGTATTCTATTGTACAGTGTTCTTTTGAGTTTAAGTTTAGCTTTTGGTGCTTGAGTGAACTTTAAAAAAAAATAATTCACTGGAAATCTAAAATAAAGATAGAAAACATCCGAAGACCAAGAGAAACCAGTTCAGGTGACCTGTTTCCACCATTTTCTGTTTATATTTCTTCTGTTTATGTCTGGACTGGGATTTAATCTGCAAGCCTGGAACTTGCAGAAGTTCTGCAAGCCTCTAACTATGTTAGATAGAAAGTGCAGAGAAATAGGGATGTGACAAATCAGTGAAAGAGGGAAAGGTGTTTGAAGTTGTCGTATCGGACATGGCCATGGGATAAGTAACAGCTGAGAGCAGAGCTGCAAGACTATCGAAGGAAATGTCGCTGACACATTTAATAGGTAACAGAGAAAGGAAAGCTGGCGTGCAGGCAGGCTCCCAACTACTTGAGATCCAAGCAAGTTGCTGAAGGTGTGAATGTAGCTCAGAACAAGCACTCCATCTACACCTCAGGCAGCCAACATCCTGAAGGACCCCTCTCACTATGGACGCTATCTCTTCTTCCTCCTCCCATTGGGGATAAGGCTCAAGGGTGAAATCACGCACAAACAGGCTGACAGTTTCTTCCCTGCAGCCATCGGGCTCCTGAATGAACCCCACAACAGTGTTAACATGCTCTCCTTGCTTGGTGTAATTTGATCTTAATTTCTCATTGTAACTTTATAATTGTAATTGTGCTTATACCCTTCTACTTTATACGGCTGCATGAATGTTAGAGTAACCTGTTTCCAGAAGAACCCCTCTCAATGAAGCAGGTTTAAAGTGACAAATAAACTTAAATGAAGCAAAATTTGCAGGAGGCACAATGGAGTAGTCAACAGAGAAGGGGAAGGTGGACTGCAGCCTCTTAACTCTAATCTCATCTGGGTCTGTGAGAGGTGGGGGGAGGGAAAAATGCTCCAATGGTTAGAGTTTAATCCAACACAGTGGAAGATGGTTGTGGTATTGAAGATCAATTATCCCAGCCTCAGAACTTTGATGCTGGGCTTCCTCAGGGTTGTCTTCGAACAAACCATTTCACCTTCTTCCGTGATTTGCTTTCCAATGTGATGCCGGAAGTGGGTTTATTCCCTGAAGAATTTCCAATTCTTTTCAAAATTCTGTAAAGGAAGCAGACCTGGCTTTTGAGTGCCAGGTAATGTTTGTGATTGCCAACAACCTTCTCAAACTGCCCAAACTGCTTTATGTTTCCAGTCTCTGCTCTCCCTGATTGTGTCAAAGGTTTGGATCTGGAGCTAGGGTTGCTGATGGTTTGAATTAGAGCCTGTGCGGCCGCAGAGGCTGCGGGAGCGCTGGAGGCAAATACATGGACACTTGATGACTCTAAAGAGACTCTTTGGCTTCTCTTTCTCCAATTGTTAGGGGGGCCGGGCATTGCTCTTGGTGACTCTTTGTTTGCCTTATGGCAGAGAAAAATTGAAGTACATCATATATATTACATTTTAAATTATTTATTATGTGACAATAAAAGGAACCTTTGAACAAGAGACATCATTGCTTTCGTTATTTCTACTGGTTTTTGTACGCAAATGAGCTTGCCTCTCTTGCAACATTTGAATCCATAACCTTAGGCCTATGTGTGTGAGTGTGCTGGTCCTGGTTAAAAAAATTGTATTGCTCTCTCCACCTTTAGCATTGAGAGCCTGGATGCTTTGCCCACTGCTCTACACCTGTGACTCTGTGGCCAGGCACAATTCAAATGCTGTCTACACACTTGCCGATGTCACCACGGTCATCGGCAGAATCACAGATGGGAGCAATGAAGTGTACAGGAGGGAGATCGATCAGCTGATGGGGTGGTGTCACAATACAACCTTGCACTCAAACTTCAGAAGGAAATTGGGAGAACACATATCAGTCCTCATCGAGAGGTCAGCAGTGGAGAGGATAAAGCACCTCAAATTCCAGGGGATGAACATCTCTGAGGCCTCCATGTCAATGGAATCACAAAGAAAGCTCACCAGTGGCTATACTTTGTGAGGAGTTTCAGGAGATTCGGTACGTCACCAAAGACTCTTGCAAATTTATATAGGAGCACCATGAGATTCTTTCTGGTTGCATCACTGTCTGGTATGGAGGTGCCAATGCACCGGACAGGAAAAAAATTCCAGAGAGTTGTTAACTCGGCCAGTGACATCATGGGCACCAGTCTTCCCTCCCATCAAGGACATCTACAAGAGGCTGTGTTTAAAGAAGGCAGCCTCGATCCTCAAGGACCCCGATCACCCAGGGCGTGCCCTCTTAACTAGGCTTCCATCAGGAAGAAGGTACAGGAGTACAGGAGTCTGAAGATGATTACTCCGTGGCACAAGCATAGCTTCATCCCCTCCGCCATTAGATTTATAAATGGACAGTGAACTTCAGCACTACCTCATTTTGTCCTTCTCTCTCTCTCTTTCTCTCTCTCTCTCTCTTGCACGCACTATTCATTTATTTATGAAATAAAAATTATAGCAATATTTGCACTAAAATTTTCAGACATGTTCATGACCATAAATTCTGATTCTGGACAGTGCAGTTTTGCTCATGCCTTTGACTGGTTCATTACTATATGGATAGCTCTTCTTCCAGTGATTTATTGCCTTTGCCTTTTGCAGCTTTTTGACAGACTGCGAGAAGAGCAGCCCGATTTCAAAGAGAAAGTTGTAGCAGTGAGCAGTGAATTGACTCAGCCAGAGCTTGGTCTTAGCCAGGCTGACAAGGAACTCCTGATATCTTGCATCAACATTGTCTTCCACTGCGCAGCCACTGTGCGCTTCAATGAAACTTTGAAGTGAGTACTTTTCAAGAATATTCATGCTCCAAGGAATAGCCATCAGTTAGGAGTGACAGGGAAAGATTAAACAGGTTAGGACTTTATTCCCTGGAGTGTAGAAGAACGAGGGGAGATTTGAATGAGGTACACAAAATTGAGGTGTATAGACAGTGTAAATGTAGCTAGGCTTTTTCCATTGAGGGGAGGTGAGATACAAACCAGAGCACATGGATTAAAAGTGAAGGGGGAGAAGTTTAAAGGGAACATTGGGGGAGCTTCACGCCAAGAGTGGTGGGAGTGTGGAATGAGCTGCCAGTTCAAGTGGTGAATGTGGGCTCAATTTTAAATTTAAGAAAAAATTGAGCAGGTATAGAGGGATATGGTCTGGGTGCAGATCGGTGGGACCAGGCAGAGTAGTACAAAATAGAAGGGTCGAAGGAGCCTGTTTCTGTGCTGCAATATTCTATGGTTCTATGCCTATTTCCAACACCCATTTAAAAAAAATTGGGATGGGCCTCCTTGAGCCACGTAGATCTGAAGGTCTTTGATGCAATGGTAATGAAGGCACAGCAATTTCGAAATGTGGGGTGGTGTGTGATTGTGGGGGAACTGGAGGTGTTTCCATGTGGTTAATGATCCAAGGTCCCTGTCATTCACTGTATGTGTCCTACAGGAATTTGACTTCCCATAGTGTATTAACTCACACTTGCCATGACGACACTTTTTTTCATTTTAAATTTAGATGTACAACATGGTAGCAGGCTCTCCGGCCCAGGAACCCATGCCACTCAAATACACCAATTAACCTATAACTCCCGTAGGCCTCACTATATTCTAGGACAAATGCTTCACTCTCCACGACTCTACCAATTTCTGTGTTATTTGCAAATTTAACATCTACGTTCTCATCCAAATCATTTGCTTATGTTACAAGCAACAAAGGTCCCAGCTCTTACAGCCACGCAGCACTCTCCTCTGCCTCCTATCACTGAACTAATTTTGGATTCAGCTTGCCGACAAGTTGCAGATCCCTTGTACTTTCACCTTCTACACCAGTGATGTTGTAAGAAGTCCTATTGAAGTCCATACAATCCATGGTATATTGGGGTAAGGATTGAGGGGAGTGACTGTTTAAAGAAATCATGGGCTGGTGGTCAAGCAATCACCAATTCTTGCAATAAAAATGGGAGCTAAAAGAACTCAGCAGAGCAGGCAAAAGGAGAAGGTGAACATTTCGGAGAGATCTTGCGACACTTGTGTTAATCTTGTCACCAATTTCAGCCCTGATAATCTCTGACACTTCCTTGCCTGGATCCTGTGGTCTCACATCTCAAAGACACTTATTTTTTTATTTAGACATACAGCACTGTTTGTTGCTGCCTACCAGATAACTTACATCTCCAGTACGTTTCCCACATGCCTGCCCTCAACCCCCTCTTCAGAGAGAACAGCAATAGATTTACCCCAGTCCACACTTTTCACACTACCGACCTCTGAATCCAACACAAAATTCTCAGCCATTTCCACGGCTCCATTACAATCCCACCATCAGTTGTATCTTCTCATCCACTGCTTATTCTGGGGTTTTTTTTTCAGGATCACACTGTTGGTAAGTCCCTGATCCATTCATCCTGCCTATTCACCCCTCCATGTTCCCTGGCCCATTCTCCTTCCACTATTGCAGGGTAACACTAGTCTCTTCACTGCTTTCCTCAGTAGGGCTTAATCATCCATTGCTGGTGAGAAGGTTCATATGCACCTCCTCCAACCTGATCTACTGCATTCGGTGCTCCTGATATGGCCTCCTCTAAATTGGTGAAAGCAGGTGTAGACTAGGTGACTGTTTGGAGCAGCTACTGCACTCCTCCTGCAATAGCCATCTCTGGTTGAATGTCATTGAACTCTCCTTCCCACTCCCACGCTGACCTGTCTTCTTCACCTTCTCCATTACTCTGGAGAGGCTTCATGCAAACAGCAAATATTTTGGTTTATAACCTAATGGAATGAACAGTTTCCCAATTCCATGTAATCTGTGCCTCCAGCATTTTTCTCCAACACACCCACCTCTCCACCTTGTTCTTTCTTCACCTCTCCTGTCTTTCAATCATTCCTTCCCAATTTAGTTTGACTTTTACCCACCTCCCTGGTCTGCCACACAAGGACAATCTTACCCTCCCTCATCCTAGCCCTGAAACAGAAACTTTCAACTTTTGTTTCCTTTGATCCTGGAAGAATCTCAACACAGCTGTATGTTCCAGCTTCTGGAGCCTGCAGTCTCTCTTGACCTGGGTTGCCGTTAAACTGGTTGTACCTGCTCTGTGTGACTTTGCTGTTGGAATAGAAGTGGGCAGAAATCCAACTGTTCAACCTTGTAGTTAGAAATTGTAGGAACAGGTTCATTCAGAGAAAGTGAAATAAAATGGGACAAATTACAGTGCAAGCAGTCCATTAGTTACAAATACCCAACTGAGATGCACAAGATTGAGCTCCATGATATGATTATATTCATAGTAAAAACAAAATGCTGGAGGAACTAAGCAGGTCAAACAGTGTACTTTATGTAGCAAAGATAAAGATACATAATCAACTTTTCGGGCTTGAGCCTTTCATTAAGGTATGAGCAAAATGTAAGCAGGCGCCCGAACTTGAACACTGTTTGACAGCTGAGTTTCTCCAGCATTGTTTTTACTTCAATCATGGGTGTCTGCAGATTTTAATATTTTACTTTTGATTATATTCAGAGATCTGCATAAACATACCTTTGTTCCCAAGACTGAATGAAGGAATGTTGAACCAAAGGGTTGTTCTAAAAGGCAGTTTAATGTTTACATTAAATAAGTTTGGGTTCCTGTGAGTTAACCAAGGTTGTTATGGCATAAAATAATTAGTCACCTTCTATGCTGCCAAGTTACAATAGATATGATACTTGGTTCTTATGGTACTCTCTGTACTTGGATAACTTTAATCTCTGGTGATGGTTGGCTTGTATTCATTTCTAAAATGATTGGACATTAAAAATCCAGACTAATATACAGTAGAATCCCCATTTTCCGGCACCTCCAGAGATCACTGAAGCTGCACGTGTGAATTTTCTGGTTAACTGAAACACGCTATTACAATGACTAACTAATACATCTGCATAGAAGAATACACAGTTTAAAAGACAGAAGATGGTGTAAAATATTATGTCGTTTGGAAAAAAAAATTATTGTAGTATTATGTAAAGTTCACTTTAATTAGGTTATTCCCATATCTTACAAAATTTAAATTTGAACCCCAATTGCTGGCGCTGTAACAGCATTGTGCTCGATGCTACACTAACCATGTAATTAACCCTACTCTCCCAAGTTTACAGATAAAACCTTACTATTTATGCCTAATAAGAATAACGATTCTTGCAAAATAGTGATCGGGAGACACTTAGGGAGAGTCGACCCAGTGGTGAGTGGCATTGACTGACTCTTCATCCTGGGTGTTGCCATATTATTCAAACAGGGCACGACTGAATGTTTGCTCCCATCTTCACCAAGGGGTTGTGTGTTGCTTTGGAGAACATTTGATATTACAATTTTAAACTTTTATTTATTTAAAATTGTATCTTTATTTATTTACTCACTTTTTTTTGCCATTTTCCAGTTGCGGGTAATGGGGATTCTGCTATACTCTTCCACTTTGTATAAGAATATTCCTATGCATTTTGTTGCCTGTTGCCCTCTGCACTGAGGAGTTGATTGACGGTTCTTTTCTTGCAGAGATGCAATGCAGTTGAACGTGGTCGCCACACGCCAGCTCCTTGCTTTTGCACAGCTGATGAAGAAGCTTGAAGTTTTCCTTCATGTTTCCACTGCCTATGCGCACTGCAATCGCAAGCACATTGAGGAGGTCATTTATCCACCTCCAGTTGACCCCAAAAAATTGATTGAAGCTCTGGAGTATGTTTGTGGTCTTATTTCTTTCCAGCTCTTTGTAAAAGTAAATGGTGTGATTAGTTAGATATTTTTTCCCCCCTGCAGTAAAATTATGACTTTGTCTTTACAATTTAATCATTTTAAAACTTGGATAGATTCTGGGAATATTGAATTTTAACTGCTTTACTTGCATGCTTCACTCCAATACGTGCTTGAGGTCCACCACAGTCTCAATCTAATCCCTGAATGGGAACCTATCAGGTGTTAAATTGACTGTTGTGCTCAGGAGAAGGGAAATAATATTTTTTTTAATTCAACATTTGAACTTTGTAAAGTTCTGCTTTGAAAGGGTGGAAGCTTTTCCTCTGTTTGGATTTTTAAGTTTATGCTGTCCTATTGTTGGACTGATAAATTTTGCCCGATGAGCTAAAAGCTCCTGATTTCCCACCGCCCCCCCTCCCTTAAATTAGGCCAATTAAACTGTAGTAAAAACTGACCAGAATACTGGAGGTAAAGATATATTGACAAAATTTCGGGCCTGAGCCTTTATTCAAGATTTGAGTGTAGGAGTTTGGATGTTATGGTAAAGTTGTAGAAGACATTGGTGAGGCCAAATGTGGAGTTATGTCTGCAGTTTTGGTCGCCTAACTACAGGAAAGATATCATGAAGATTAGAAGATTGCAGAGAAGATTACTAAGATGTTTCCCAAACTTTAGGAACTGAGTTACAGGGAAAGGTTAAACAGGTTAGGCCTTTATTCCCTGGAGCATAGAAGAGAAAGGGAAAATTTGATAGAGGTATTTAAAATTATGAAGGGGATAAAGTTAATGTAGATAGGCATTTTCCATTGAGGGTAGGTGAGACACAAACCAGAGGACATTGGTAAAGGGGAAAAAGTTTATAGGGAACTTCTTCCATATAGAGTGGTGGGAGTGTGGAATGAACTGCCAGCTGAGGTGGTGATGACAGCCTCAATTTTAAGAAGAATTTAGACACGTACATGGATGGGAGGGCAATGGAGTGGGTGCAGGTCAGTGGGACTAGGCAAAAAAAATGGTTCGGCACAGACTAGAGGGGCTGAAGGGGCCTGTTTCTGTGCTGTAATGTTCTGTGGTTCTAATAGGCATTTCCTTGAAGGAAAGGAGTAGGAATTCTTTGCCTACCCCTTGAAGAAAGGCTCAGGCCCAAAATGTCGGCAATATAGCTTCATCTCCAACGGACGCTGCAAAACCGGCTGAGTTCCTCCAGCATTTCAGTGTGATTTTACTACAATTATAGCATCTGCAAAATTTCGTGTTTCACCCAATTAAACTGTTGATTTTAGCAAATAATTTGAAGGCTTCAATTTTTTTTCCCATGGTTTTCCATTTATCCCACAGGTGGATGGACGATGATTTGGTTCAGGACATTACAAGAAAGCTGATCGGTGAAAGGCCAAACACCTACACGTACACAAAAGCAATGGCAGAATATGTTGTGCAGCAAGAATGTGGGAACTTAAACGTTGCCATTGTTAGACCTTCTATTGTGGGAGCCAGCTGGAAAGAGCCATTTCCTGTAAGTTGATAAATAATTCCTTAAAACAAGGCACCCATGTAATAATTTAAATTGGCACCTTGAACGTTGTTAAAATCAAAGTCGTTCTGATTTTTTGGATGAGGGGATTGACCCATAAGGAGTAAGATTTGTCTATTTTCACTCTGGATTAGAAATATGGGATGTGATATTAATGAGTCATGTATGATTCTGGAATAGAAAAGGTTAACCAGCAACACTTTCCCCTTTCTCAATATCTTTCTAGGTGTTTTTACGCCGGGCCTCTGCTTCAAGGTCGGCTCCATCCATGGAAAAAAATTTGAACTTAACTTTTTATGGAGAAGCCCTAAAAAGCTGCTTTTATGAAGAGCGGCACCTCGTAATGTCCTCTGGAGCATTTGGAGGTGGACGAGTAGCGTCCATTGCCATGAGGTCTAACATGCGTGCTGAGCAATGGCTGTCTTCGTTACCTATAATCCCCCATGCAGCTGGAAGCACTCTAGGAAATGCAGAGTGATTCCAGCTGCATGGGGGATTATGGGTAACGAAGACGGCCATTGGTCCTTCTTCTAGCTCTTCTGCCCGGCACTACCCTGCTGGCATGCCAAGCACGGCTCTTTGCTCCCCTCTTATATCCAATGGAATCCCCGGCTCTGCTTTTTTGTCTCTACTCCTCAGCATCTGTCCTCCTCCTTCCCGGGCCATGGAGTTCAGCACCTGATCTAGGACAGCAAACTGCATTCAGACAGACTGTTGCACTGGACCCAGTCTTCTGAGCTGATCATCTGTTGCTTTCCAAAACAATAATTCATTAAATCATGTCCAATTAACACCTACTTGTGAAGTCCTTCAGCAAAGCAGTTTCTGTTGTCTTTACAAAGGCACTGGGAGCCTGGACTGTCTGGTTTGAGCCAAGCTCTTGCATTTTAAATGAGATCTGTTTTGAAGTTTACAGTTTACAGTGTGGAAACAGGCCATATCGGCCCTTCAAGTCCACCGGTTAAGTTTTTGTATTTGTTTGTGATCTACACTAAAAAAAACCCCCACAATTTATCTCCTTTAAAACCTATCTATACATAATATAAAATATAACATAATCTGTCACAAGAGAATATCTGCCTTTACATTCACTTTATTTTCCTCTATAAAAAGGCCTCTGTCTCCATCTCGGGAGAGGAGCTTTTACAAACCCACCGAGTCCCACGACTACCTTAATTACATTTCCTCACACTCAAACCCCAGCAAGGATTTTATTCCCTTTTTGCAATTTCTCTGTCTTTGCCACATCTGTTTCCAAGATGAAGTCTTCCATTCCAGATCATCTGAAATGTCTGCTGCCTTCCACAAATGTGGCTTCCCCTCCACCACCATCAACTCAGGCCTCACCCGCAACTCCTCCATTTCCTGCTCCTCTGCCCTGGCCCCCTCTGCCCTGAGATGTAACAAACACAGGATTCTCCTTGTCCTCACTTATTTGCCTCCTTATCCAACACATTATCTTCTGCAATTTCAGCCACTTACAACAGGACCCCACCACGAGACACATCTTCCACTCTTTGCCTTCCATAGGGACCAGACACTCTGTGACTCCCTTGTCCACTCATCTCTCCTAACCAAGTATCCCCCTAGCACCTTGCCCACGCCAAGCTTTCTCCCCCCGCCCCCCTCTCCACCCTCACCTTGCCTAGTGGCTGCAGGAGGTGCCACACGTGCCCACACCTCCTCCCTCACCACCTTTTGGGGCCCCAAACAGTCATTTCAAGTGAAGCAGCACTTCAATTGTGTATTCGTGGGAGTTATCTATTGCATCTGGTGCTCCCTTTGTCGCTTTCTCTACATTGGAAAGACTGGGTGCAGACTGGGATATTTACTTTGTCCACATCAGTGACAGGGGTCACCCAGCAGCCAACCACTTCAATTCTGCACCCCACTTTCATGCTCAAATGTCTGTCCATGGCCTCATGTACTATTCCACCAAGACCACCTGTAAATTGGAGGAACAGCACTTGATTTTCCATCTGGGCATTCTTCAACTGGATGGCATTAGCATCAGCTTCTCTGGTTTCTGCTAACCTACTCTTCGTTCTCCTTCCCTTCCCTTTGTTTTGAGTGTTGGCATCTCCCTAACAGATAGTATCCCCTTTCAAATTGCCCCGTAAAACAGGGTTAATTGGGCAATTTACTCGGTTAAAGACTTTGGGATCGGGTTATTTGAAAGTTCCTAACCGGGCAAGCCTGGTCAGAATTGATCCAGGTCCTGACCTACCTCAGAGGTGGTCTGGGAACTCACGAAAACTTACCGGGGCATCCTCTGCTCATTTGAAAGGACAAAATGGCTTACCTGGTAAATCTCGTGATGTCAGCGCTTGTGTCACAGGCACATTGTGTCACAATGTAGGATCAATGGCTGTCTTCTTTGCCCATAATCCCCCATGCCACTGGAACTGCTCTGGTGCTGGCAGAGTGGTTTCAGCCGCGTGGGGATTATGGGTAATGAAGATGGCCATCACTCCCGCATTGAGCTATCCCTGCGAACCGGAGTGGTATATCGCGGCATCACCCCCTCCCCCCGTTTTTGGCAGCGCCCCATTATTTTTGGGCTGATTTTCATTCCTGATTTGGGTTTAAATTATTTGGACATATGACAATACTGTTTGGCAGCACTGCCGAATTTGGGAGCATAGTCCCACAATCAGAAGGACAGCCACTTTGGACTGAGATGTTGAGAAATTTCTTTACATTGAAGACTAAATTTTAAGATGTCATGATGCCTGGATTGTACTGAATCGAAGAGGAAGCTCTTGAGCCATAAACTGTTTGTCAGTTGAGTAAGTAATCAAAGTGCTTGGTCAAAAAGGTAGATATTAAGAAACATCTGAAAAAGAAGTAGAAGATGGACAAGGAGCAGTCCCAGATTTTATTGACCAATCAAAAAGGGTTAAGAAAATTGGGAGTCACCAGACAAAAAGTTCGGCTCTCTAACATTTTGTGTGCAGACTGCAGAGCTTCTCTGACCTTGTATGCTGTGTTCCCATAAATGTCCCTGTGTTTTAAGCTGCTGCTTGGAACAGTTGCTGGTATTTAAATTTTAATTTTAGACACACAGTTCGGTAACAGGTCCTTTTGGCCCATGAGCCTGTGCCACCATTTTGAACGGTTGGAGGAAACCCACACAGACTTGAGAATGTACAAACTCCTTACAGGCAGTGCCGGATTCAAACCCCAGTTCTGATCACTACCACTGTAACTGCTTTGTGCTAACTGCTAAGCTAATAGTGCCGCATTAGAGTTAGATTTTCACCACCACCAAAGCAGTGGTGCCTTCAGCAGTCATCTCTAATTCCCCCCCCCCCCCCAACTAAATCCCAAGAGTGCTAAACAATGAGCGTGTCTGGTCTTGGTGGGCCAGATTGCCAACAGATAAGTTGTTCTGATTGTACAAGTCCAACATGATGAAACAGTGTTCTCCGATCCTCGGTGCAAAACTTGCAGACACTCAACTGGACATAATATATATACAGATAAACAATACATATGCTGGATGAGTATTCATATATACAAATAAATAAATGTTGTTTCATGAATATGAGAGTCTCGATGGTCAGTGTGAGCAGTTCCTTTGGTCATTCAGCAAGCTCACTGCCTGTGGGAAGAAGCTGTTCCTCAGCCTGGTGGTGCTGGCTCTGATCCTCCTGTATCTCTTCCCCGATGGGAGCAGCTGAAAGATGCTGTGTGAGGGGCGGAAGGGGTTCTCAACTGTATCTTTCTTTAATGCTAGTTTCCAGTTGTTTTATTCTTCATGAGGTGTGGATGTTGCCAGGAAGATTTGTATTTTATGTTCACCCTAAATTTCTTCTCTAAGGGGGCCTTGCTCTCTATTTCAGATTGATGTTAAGAAGTCTCCCAACTCAGGAGGGGGAGGGAGGGGTCACATCCCATGAGGCCATTGCGTCCGCCATGCCTCAGTTTTCCAGCAACTCCCCTGTATCGTGGGAGGATGAGACAATCATGATCACCTTCAGCATCCCAGGATGTGTCCTGAACAGGTGGTTGGTTGTTTTGAACATAACTGGCCAAATTCAGATTTCAGATTTATCATCAAAGTTACATACACAGCAACACGTACAACCATGAGATTCTTTTTCTCTCAAACCTCCTTATTAACAATTTCCACCCATCAGATATTGCCACAACCTCCCCTACTATGGAGACATAGGAGGAGAAATAGGCCATTCAACCCATTGAGTATGACCTATCATTTAATCATGAGCTGATCCATTTTCCCACTCAGCCCCACTGCCTGGCCTTTTCTCCCCATAACCTTTGATGCCCTAGTTCATCAAGAACCCATCAATCACTGCCTTAAACACCTGGCCTCACAACTGCCTGTGGCAACAAATTCCACAGATTCACCATCCTTTGGCTCAAGAAATTCCCCCACACATCTGTTCTATGGCAGCATTGTTACTCCAGGTTGAAGAACGATAAATTCAATCCAGGAAGGGCATTGGTGAATAAAATGGGCTTCTGTACCATTCAGTTATTTTCATCGTCACCTGTACTATTTTTATTCTGGTTTTGCATTTTGGGTTGATTAGTTTTTTTTTAAGAAGATAATTAATATTGTTGTTAAGTATCAGGACTTTGAGTATGCTTTATTTTCTATCTTCTGCCACCAGGGCTGGATTGACAATTTCAATGGACCAAGTGGACTCTTCATTGCTGTAAGTAATGCAAGGCTGACTATCCTTAGCAAAGTAAAGTACTCATCACCTATAACCCAAGAGGCTATTAGCTAATACTGCTGTGTGATATCCATTGCAGTGTGTCGGCTGCATCGCTCGCATTACTTCATGTTGATCGCTAGAAACTGGAAGATATAATGTAGATTCAGATACTATTTAATGTCATGAAGTAAAACAGAAAAGTAATATTTTACGATATTACCTTTAGTCTGCCACAAGGCAGACAAAGATTTGCCATTAGCAATGGCTGGTGCTCATTACAGCCAGAGAAAGAGAAGCAAACGAGAGTCCTCCCAGACTCAAAGTTCCCGTGGATTCGGCTCCAGTGTTTCCGCAACTTCTGCAGCCACACAAGACTCCAGTTCAAACCATCAGCAACCTGACCCCAGATCCAAACCTCCGACACCATGAGGAAGCCTTCAGTGCCCAAGGCCCTTTGGGAGCTCTTCTTGCCCTCAATGACCTCTCGAATCCTGGTTCTGATACCAGGTTCTCATGAGGCAGTCTCCAGCACCCAGCAGCGTGGTGTGAGTTCTTTGACCTCAGGTAGTCAGCAGCCCACAGCCTGCGTGTCCTTCAGCTGCAGAGCTCCTCGCTGGTCCGTCGCCATCCTTGGGTCGTCTCCTCTTTTCCTTCTCAATGGGAAGGAAGGGGTGTTCTCCCTGATACTGCTCTGCCAGAGTTTGCAGCCCTCATGTCTGCTGCTGAACGCAGGTGGGTCCAGCTTGGGCCCAGACCTGCGGTTGCAGCATTTTAAATAAAAACACCGTCTGCTACTTTAACAGGCTGTTGAAAGTCTGTAACGGAGCCACCAGCTGTGGGACCGGGTGGTAGGACCCCAGAAGGGAGCACTTTGTCTCCGCTTCCTGCTCTCCTGGGTCCATACCAGCGGCATCGCTGCCATTACAGCAGCCCCATAATTTTTTTTCCTATAATCTACCATCACACGAGATCTTAAAATGTTTGTGATAACACATGGTATGTCCTGAAGAAGTTGTAATGTGTTTTACAAAACCTTTGACTATATTTAACTGTACTGGCAAATGAACTTTATAATACCATGTCAACGAGACTTGTGTAATCATCAGTTTAATATGATATTGTTTTGTCTACATGCATATTTAAGCTAGTTTCCAACTTCTGTTTACCCAGTGTATGTTAGGTGCAGAAGTTGAATTGGTATGGATTTTGGTTGCCGTCACAAGTCAGCGACTGCCCACCGTTCTTTGTCCAAGGATTCTCTGTTTGTCTTGTTCAATGTAGCTTGAGCTCGTGATTAACTTCCTAATTATGGACATGATTAACAGCCTGATTATGGACACTGAATCGTGTTTGGTCCGCATTGTCCTACAATGGTAGAATCAGTGGCAAAGAACAACTGGTCTAAACTAAGTTTTGCTTTAGTTCTTCAGAACAGACGCATTCAAAATGCTTCCAACGCACGCTTAGTGTTGCCAAAATTCACTCCATTTGATTTTGCGATTAATCATTGGTAATACAAGAAAGAAAAGTGATTTTAAAAAAAACACGTACACTTAAATTTAGACGTACCACATGGTAACTGGCCGTAGAATTTACCTAGAATATTCTACTTCTGTCACAGAGCCTCATCTTCCAAAAATGCATTTCAGGTAATTGAGTGGAGCTCCCAATGTGCATTTTGCTTGCATGGAGAACATGTGATATTTAAACACTTGAATGTTTTGTGCATAAAGACAATATTTCAGCTGCAAACTCTGGCTGGTCACGTACTGTTGAGAAATGTAGCATTATTGTGAATGTTTGCCCTCTCCCATATCTGTTTGGTTCATCTTGCAGGCTGGGAAGGGAATCCTGCGCACTATGAGAGCAGCAAACAGTGCTGTAGCAGACCTGATCCCAGTGGACGTGGTTATAAACATGACTCTGGCAGCTGCATGGTACTCTGGAGTTCATAGGTACAGCAGGTGACTCCACCAAATTTAAGAGCTACTGCACTTTTAACAGGGCCGGGAATTCTTCAGAAAGTACTCATTGGAAGGGTGACCTACAAATAGAGAGTAGGATTGGTTGGTGCTCAAATTGAGAAGAATGAAATGTCATCTCCAAAAGTGAGAAGGTCTGGAAGGAATCAACTTAGGTGCTGAGGGCCAGTTTCAAAAGATTTGGCCCATAAGAAATAGGAGCAGAACTAGGCCATTCAGCCTGTCGAGTCTGCACTGCCATTCCATCATGAGCTAATCCATTTTTCCACTCACCCCTCTCCCCTGCCTTCTCCCCATAACCTTTAATATCCTGACTATTCAGATACCCATCAATCTCTGTCTTCAATGCACGCAATGATCTGGCTTCCACAGCCACTCATGGTAGCAAGTTTCAGAGGTCCACCGCTCCCTGACTAAAGAAATTCCTCTGCAACTCTGTTTTAAACAGGCGCCCTTCAATCCTGAAGTTGTGCCCTTTTGTCCTTGATTCCACTACCAAGGAAAACAACTTTCCACATCTACTCGTCCAGGCCTTTCAACATTCAAAATGCTTCTATGAGGTTCCCTCCTCATTCTCAACTAGTCACAGATTGTAGATGCTGGAATTTGGAGCAAAGAAAACAATCTGCTGGGAGTAAAAGAATGGCAAACGTTTCAGGTCGGATCCCTTTATCAACATTAACCATTCTTTTTCTCCGACTGATGTTACATACACAGTATGATTGTTTTTACTCGTTTGAAAGGCCTAGATTCTGACTTTATTTAGATTTTGTCCCTATTCACCAGTTCAAATATTCTTCATGTTTCCCAGAATAGCTTCCTATCTCATGATAGGGATGTAAATGAATCATAGAACTGGGGCGTTCAGGTAGAGATTTTAGTGTGATACCAGATTGCCATTGGTTATCCCTTCCCACAAACCTTTATACTGACTCCTGGGTTTAAGTTTTACAGATGAATGCTGTTTTCATTGTCTGTGTTCATTGTATTATTTTCAGAACCATCTGGTGCATCCACATTACTGAGTGTTCTAATTTTCCCCTTCAGGCCCAGAAATATATTGGTTTACAACTGTACCACAGGTGGCACCAATCCTTTCCACTGGGGTGAAGTTGGTATGAAATGTCGCTTATTGTTTGCACAGATGATAACTGCCCGCACTTTTTCGTATCATCCTTGTTTTGTGCTAAACCGTGAAATGTAGCATTGGAATAATCAACTGCATGCAGCAGCGGTCTGAAATTTTCTGCCGAGAGGAAGCAATGGGAGATACCTAAAAGTGTACACGTTATGGTCCTTTTGCATGGGTAGCTTTTCCTGCATGATTTTGAAGCCTCTTGCAGTTACATGACCCATGGAGTTAAATTACACAAGGAGATCATTTGACTGCCCTGTCGTCTCCTGGCAAATTGCCTGCATGGCACTGCTGCTTGTACAGAAAAGAAAGTCACCACTACAACTTAGGTAATATATTGAGGTTGAAAAGTACAATGTGTGCTTCTTAATGTTGCTGTGAGTAAAATAATGATTCAGATTAATTTTCTTCCACTTGCAACAAACACAATTTTGGCCTGGAAAATATCTCAAATTTATTTTTATATTTTTGTGGGTCAATTGTCTCTCAAACTAGTCTTTCACAAAGTTTTATTGTTTCTAGCTTTTGATTACTTTTGTTTGAAAGCTCTCCTGTGGTGTACTCTAAGTTTTTAGGTGACATTTTCTTTCACGTGATCTTCCCATGCTGCTTTTCAAAATTGGTGGAGTTCCGGTCCAGCTAAGTTTGTGTTCCAAAGCAATCCCAAATGGCCCAGGAATAAAAAAGTTGCCAATTCCTTTGTAATCAAAGTTGCCTTGACTCCATTTAACTTCATTTCCATTAAACGTTCACCATTTCGCATTTGTCCGAGCCTCCCCATCTTTCAAATTAAACGTGCTTTTTTCTCTTTTTAATAAACTGCTTTGTTCAAAATAAACTGCAACCAATGAGACTTTGAAATTGGAGTTGTTGGACTGTGAACATAGGACTTCAATTGAGCATTGGGCACCTGGATATTACATTTTTAAGTGCTTTCAGTAAGCAGATATTTAAAAATAAATTCCACGGAAGTTAGTTGTTTCCATTTGAGGTGAAAGTTGGTTTTGTATAGGTTCAAACTATTGCTATTGATGGCCAATGCAATTATAAAATGTTTCATGCACATCTTGAAGTGTCTTAAAGTACACTGAAAAGTAATTGTGTTTTACAATTAAAATACAAGTAGGCTGTTAAAGGAGTAAAATTTCAACTTTAAAAGCTTTTAAAAAACATTAATGTTCCTTTATCAATGCAGATTTGTATTTAATAATTTTCCCGAGTGTAACACAAAGATGGCATTGAGTGGGAGAATTAGTCTAAAGCAGTAGCTCAGCACTTTGATGCAGACAAAAGTTTAGTATGCTCCAATTCATCATTTGCTTGCCTCGTATTTCAGATGAAGACTAATTTCACCTCTTAAGTAACCAAGCAGGTTCCCTTTGTGCCTCTCATACAATGCACAAAGCCAATTTTGAAAGGCACCTCCTGTGTACTAATGTAGTCTTTGTGTCCCACTGCCAGTTTCATCTCATGGTAGTCATTCTGCAGCTGACAGGATTACGTGTTAAAGACATGTTACAATTGGGTGTTTGGGTCTGCTGGAATTTTGAAATGCCTTTTTGCCTCCTCAGTGGGTAGTCACTTTGGCATTGCAGTTCTTTCTTTTGAAAAAAACAACAACAGAAAATCAAATTCTAGTCCTAATGCATCTTTCAAAAATAAGAACTGTTTAATTCTACTTTGGTCAGATTGTTTAGTTCCCCAACTGAACATAAATCAAGTGGTAATACTGCCAGAACTTTGTAAAATGACACCGAATTACATAGCAAGTCCTTATCTCTTGATCATGGAAGAATTACGTGATCAATAATCAGTGATTGGCAAATCTTGAGACATTTTATTGATTGCCCTGTGAAATTGCATTGCTAATTTCTGGTAGTGCCACTTGTGATGACCAAAGATAACTTGTGCAGCGGGTCTGATGCTTCCTTCACAACTCCTCCCCCCACCCCCAAATAATCCTTGTTGACCTTGCTTGAAGGTTTTGAGCAGATGCAGAAAATCAACATACTGTCGTGCAACTTTTCTTCCTCAGAATACCATGTAATATCCACTTTCAAGAGGAATCCTCTCGAACAGGCCTTCAGACGGCCCAATGTAAATCTAACCTCCAATCACTTGATCTATCAGTACTGGATTGCTGTAAGCCACAAGGCCCCAGCATTCCTGTATGATGTCTACCTCAGGCTTACTGGAAGAAAACCAAGGTAATGGTGGCTAGCTTTACCCTGTATGCTTAACTGAATCAATAAAAATGTACTCTAATTCTCAGCCCTCAATGTACAGCGCCTCCACAAAGCCATTTAATGTCTAAAGGACCTCAGCAATTGGCTGCTTGATCAGAGCTACCATGAGTACTAATCGGTGATCTGGTGTGTGTCTTTGTGTGTGATGTCACACTTTCCAAAGGGATGAAATAGTATAGTGCACAACTAAATGCTCTCATGTCAGTTAATCGTGAAATTGGTGAAGCTTAGATTTGTTAACCCATTTAAAGGAAGTCTTCCAGCTTCAAAGTATTCAACCATGATCATTCCTCAGATTCTGGCTTCAGAGAGGGGACAGTTGGGTCAGAGGGACAGAGAAAACACTGGAGAAGGGGAAGGGTCTTGTGTTTGCACTTGATTATAGTGTCCTGTGGATGGGCAAGAAGTGCTTGTATATTTGAGATATGTTTCCCATCATCCAGCAGGTGCTGAAAATTTGAAATAAAAGTAGACACTGCTGATAACAGTCAGCAGGTTAGACAGCATCTGTGGAGAGAGAAGCTTGGATGTCTGACCATGAGGGGTTACTAACTCCAAGGAAGCAGAGGATTGACGCAGGGCACCAGAAAATGGTGTTGACTCTTTCTACAAATGCAGAGTGTTATCAGTATTTTCTGAGTTCATTTATAGGAGTGAATTTTATCTGAAATGGAGCAATGTTTTATGACTTTGAAGCCTGGAGTTTTCCTTTAAATCTTTTACTATCCCACTAGTATCTGGTATGTGATGTTCAAAAAAAGCAGTAATATTTATTTTCTCTGCAGAGTATCATGTAAATATGTCCTTCAAGATGAATCCTTTAGAACGGGCAATGAGACGCCCAAATGTAAACCTGCGTTCCAATCCCATTTTGAACCAATATTGGATTGCTGTCAGTCATACAGTACCTGCATTGTGTTATGATGCTTTTCTCATGCTGACTGGTCACAAACCCCGGTAAGAATAGCTCGGTGAAGAATTGCCTTTGCATTGGCAGTGTTTTGGAAACTCACTAAAGCTGGCTTTGGTAACACTATTTTTGAAGCTGTTTAACGATGCATTTTTTGCTTTTTGTAAGATGGTGCGCCAATCTTAATCACGTCAGTTGGCTGCTGTAAATTACCCTTAAATCAGCCAGTCTTGAGCCATCCTCCAGCTGTCCACAGCCCGGTATGAATCCCTCAATCACAGTGGCCAGCAGTCCACAGCCTGTGTGGGTTCCTCACTTCGAATCATCAACAGCTTGCTGCCCACATGTTTCTTCAACCGCACTGGTCCACCGCTGTGGTCATCTCCTCAGCTTCTTCTCAAACAGGGAGGGTAATCTCCCCATTTTCTGGTGCCCTGCGTCAATCCTCTGCTTCCTTGGAGTTAGTAACCCCTCATGGCTGCTGCCGATCACAGACACTGCCATCTCGGGCGCAGGTCCCGTGGTTGCAGTATTTTTAAATAAAACTACCATTGGCTCCATTAACAGGTCATTTAAAGCCTGTATGGAGCTGACAGCAGTTGGACTGGACGGTTGGACCCCGCGGGAGTGCTGTGACTCTGCTATCCGCTGGTCTGCACCAGCGGCAGTGCTGTGTTACAGCAACTCCAGCAGCGCCATCATTTTCCCTACCTAAACTACCTCCAAGACCAAACGGCAGGGAATACGGGGTGATGTGATTTGGAGGGGAATCTAACCCTTGCTTCATTAATTGTTTTGGAATGCCAAGTGCAGTTGCTTAGGTATATTGGAAAACGTGTGCCAGTGTTGGGAAGTGAGCCTACCTGAAGAAAGCATGCATCTGCGCTCGATGGAGGTGCACAAGAGACTGTGGATGCCTAAGCTGGAACACAAATCAATCTAGAGGAACTCGGTCGAGTGACATCAGTGGGAGCTGATCAACATTTCATGTCGGAACCCATCATCAAGACTTAGAGTGCAGAGAGGAGAGAGTCAATCTAATTTATAAACTCATCAAATCTCCCAGCCTCGATGAAGGATTCTGCCAAAATGTTTATCATTCTCTTTTCTTCCACTGATGCAGCTCGACCCAGGAGGTGGTTCTTTGCTTGTATGCTTGCTGTTGATTTAATTTAATTTAGACATACTGCACAGTACCTGTGCCACCTAGATACCCCAATTAATCTACATCGCCTGTACATCTTTGAAAGCTGGGATGAAACCAGAGCACCTGGAGGAAACCCACTCAGACATGGGGAGAGCGTACAAACTCCTTTCAGGCAGCGCTGGATTTGAATCCGGGTTGCTGGTACTGTAATAGTGTCGCGCTAACCATTAGCTGCTCATTGATCTTGAATGCCTCTCGGCTGATGGAGTAGTTGCTGAGATGAACTTCTGCTGATCCTTGTTTGGTATAGAGATTGATAGCATTCATCAGGCAGCTGATGGTGGTTTGCCCTTAGAGTATTAGAAATGAATCTCTGGCATTGAAATTGAGTTGTTCATGGTAAACTTGTGTGGTGTCAATGTAGAACATGATTCAGTTTGAATTTATTACAGAAGCACAAGTATTATTAAAGCTCAGCTGTGCCTGAATATGTAATTACCTGTTTTGGTGGTCCGAAATCTGCCAAACAGCTGGAGCACAATTTGTAGTTTGCAATAAAAAGGGTTGTCGGTTAACTCTTTTGGCATTTGTTGAAGATCGCTGGTGAAGGAGTGCTTTCCGTGTACTTTGTTTTTTCAGAGCTAGAACAGTTTGTTTTGTCCTTGCAGATGAATTGCAAGCTCTGAATCCATCCCCGAGATTAGATAGCTAGCTTTATCAATGGCGTTCCAAGAAACTGCTGACATTAGAATCTGGAACAAATAACAAGCTGTATTCAGGGATTAATAGAAACTGGTGTGGAATATAGTGAATGTAGAGGTTCACAAAAATGATTCCTGGAATGAAAGGATTATGATGAGTTTGACAGCTCTTGACCAGTATTTGTTGGAATTTTGGGGAATCGCATTGAGACATTTTGAATGTTGAAAGGCGTGAACAGAGTAGATGTAGAAAGATTGTTTCACTTGGAGGCAAGTTTAGGACAAAAGGGCACAACTTCAGGATTGAAGGGTGTTCCCTTACAACTGAGATGTGGAGGAATTTCTTTAACCACAGAGTGGTAAATATGTAGGATTTATCGTGGAGGTCAGGTCACTCTCTGTATTTAAGGCAGAAATTGGCAGGTGCTTGTTTAGCCAGGGCATCAAAGGTTATGGAGAGTAGGCAGGGCAGTGGGGCTGAGTGGGAAAATGGATCAGCTGATCAGCTCATGATTGAATGGAGGGGAAAACTCGATGGGCTGAATAGCCTTTTTCTGTTCTCTTGTCTCATGGTGTAATCTGGGTCTTCCATTTCACTCAACTTAGGTATTTGGGCTGAATCAGATAGGTGATGATACAAATTGCATGGAGTTGTCGAGAGAAAATCTAGGAAGAGAATCCTGAACCCGCTGTGCAGTTTGGTTTTCCAGTTAAAACACAATACTGAAGAATTTGGACAGGTACATTGATTGGAGGGGTATGGAGGGCTATGGTCAGGTTGCAGGTCAATGGGACTAGGGAAAATAATAGCTTGGAATGGACTAGAAAGGCTGAAGGGCCTGTTTCTGTGCTGTCTTGTTCTATGGATTTGGGCTTGACTTCTTCATCAAGGTATGAACAAAATGTAGGCAGGCACCTTTACCTTCACCTTACTGAAACATTATTCTTGCTATATACGTTACACTGTGTGACCTGCTGAGTTTCTCCAGCATTGTGTTTTTGCTGCAGACTTTCATGTTTTTCCTTGGTTTTCCAGTTGATGTTTTAAGTGACTGAAAGTAAAGAAACTGAATAATGATCGATATTTACGAGCTGCTGATTACATTTGTCATTGATGTGAGGCACCGTAAGTAGTGGCGAGTCAGTTGGTGAGGATTTAGCTTTATTTTCCATTGAGGTGGTAAGCTCTTGGAGCAAGATTCCAGGCTTGCCAGAGAGCCCTCATTCACTACATGCCTGCGCAAAAGGCATCAGTGACTTGAGAGATGGGAGATCCTGGAATGTGGAGCACTAAAACCAACTCCTGCTGTGGAACTCAGTGGGTGAGGCAGTGTCTGGGGAGGGAAAAGAGTGGTTGATGTTTTGTGTGGAGACCCTTCATCGAATGGCACGAGTATTGAATTCACCAATTTTGTGCAACCCCCTCCTCTTCTGTCCCTTTCTCCGTTTGATCTACCCATGTGCCCTCGGGCGATGGGCAGGTATGGGATCCTCAATCCCCTTCCCCCACTGTTACAGTCTGCCCACCATGCCTCTCACTTGGTTCCACTTACACCCTCCTTCTTAAATTTCATAATTTGCACCCTTTGTAGCCTCCACGAATTATCCTCCAGCCTCTTGTCATTATCTTCACCTTCCTACTCCCACTGGATTCTATTTGCCAATCAACCCTTCCTCGCCAGGATACACCTGTAGCTTGTCGTCTCTTTCCCTCCCTTCCCCATTGCTTCTGTATTCTTTCATTCAGAGAAAGGGGCTCGACCTGATTCCATTTCTCTTCTATCAATCCTTATTTGTTTGAGAAAAGAAAATGAGGTTTGGTCTTTAAAACTAAGGTTTTTGTAGAGTTGACGCAGAGAATATTTCTTCATGTGAGTTAGTGCACAACTGGTGGGCAGCACGGTTTGTGTAGCGGTTAGTGCGACATTATTACAGTATCAATGACCCGGTTTCCAATGCGATCTTGTCTGTAAAGAGTTTGTATGTCCTCCCTGTGTCTGCATGTGTTTCCTCCATGGGCTCCGGTTTCCTCCCATTGTTTAAAACGTACATGGACAGGATAGGCTTGTGGGCCCATAGGGCCTGTTACCGTGCTGAATGTCTAAAAATTAAATAGAGGATATCAAGATAACAACATCACCAAGAAATTCAAACAAAGCTACTTCATCAGTGGTGAGATTCTGGGACAAGCCCATTACAGATTGGATGGGGTGAAAAGTTTAGATGAACTTCAGAGGAGGCTGGAGTAGAAAATAAACTGATACATTTGGTTGTTTATTGTCATTCATGTGTACTGAGATACAGTTATAAGCTGTGTTTTGTGTGCTATCCAGGCAAGTCAGTTCATACAAGTACAGCAAGTAGTGCAATAAAACAAAAGTGCAAGGTGTAGTATTTATAGTAAGTCAACAAGTGCAGGGTGTTGTATTACAAAAACCAAGCGCAAGTATAGAGCAAAGGAATACTGTTTGTTATGAATATACATCAATCAACGAGGCTTGTATAATTTTTTTTAAATTAGACATCTAAACAAACTAAATCTAATCTATCTAAATGAGGACTGTCTAATCTTGGACAATGTAAAATTATGTAATGTAGCCAAACAGTGGGCTATTAAGAGGTGGAGACTCTTTGTATCTGATTTGCTGACTTTGAAACCTATTTATGCAAATAAAAGCTTGTACTAATTTTGTCTTTGGACTTCTGCCATTTAATATTTCCATTTTCTCAATACATGAATGCAAATGATGGTTTGCATTGGAAGCTATTATGCAAGTACCGTAATTGACAGTGTGTAGGGACCCCCCCCCACCCCCCCAGCTATTTTTCCCACAAAAAAATCACCTCAAAAGCCACCCCAAGTTCTATACACATTTTGGTGCCGCCGTTTTGGGCACCAAAATACAAAGCTCAAACTACTCACCCAGCTCCAAGAAGCCTGCAAAGGTGCTGCGGCTGTCCGGGAAGTAGGCTCGCGGACTACATTCCCTCAGGTGGCCCGTGCTTTCCGCCGCTGTCACTCACTTCCCCGTGAGAAGGCCAGCCACGGCGGCCCCCGCCAGCAGCGCCACAGCCATATTTGTAGTACATGACGATGTTACAATCGATCATTTGCTTTGAGTGGAGCGCTGGACCTCGATGATCAGGCTCCACACTAAGTCTTTGTTCGACGAACACGGCCCCCCGAGCAAATTGAAAGGGGGTTTGCAGGAGGAAACCATTCGCTAACCATTTAGGTACCGTAAATACACTAAAACAATTTGGTCCCAAATTTCATGCTAAAAATGGGGTGGTGGGGGTTTATATGACATTGGTTCCTATATACCAAGGAAGCTCTATCTGTACATTCCAAAACGTATGTTGACTATGTTTGTGTTGTATTCTCTGGGGCTTAAGATGACCCTGGAGATCTGTGGCCTGCTTATTTTCCGAACCTGTGGATGAATGTTTACAAAAGTACTATTTTGCTTGTCTGTTTTTTTTCCCACGTTTTCTCCCAGTTGGGTGGTTCTCTATTAGTAGAGCCATGTTAGAGGCTTTGTTGCTATTGGGTTATGTTTGTATGGTGAGAGTTGTGCCTTTCAAACTCCTGCATGAGAGCTACTCATGCACTGCTGTCACGATTATCACCTTTCTGACGTTAGGTGGAGAACAGGCAGTGGTGGAATGAGAGTAAGGTGATTATGTCGGAGGAAATGGTGAAATCCTCAGACACTCTCTCTGAATGGGCTCTCTCCTTTACTTCACTTTTTAATAGCAATGGGTTGCTTGCCCAACTTACATTTGCAGTGCAAACATAGGAAAGATCTTTGTATTTCGAGTACATATCAATAATTTGAATCTTGATGTTTCCTTATGCCAAAAGCCATTCAAGTTGCTGCAAATCCCATTCCCCGACAAATTTTCCTAATATCCCATTTTACCCCCATTCCCATCAATTCTGCCACAAACTTGGGGCAACTTACATTGGCCAATTAACCCACCAACCTGCTTGTCTTTGGGATGCGAGAGGAAACCCATGCAGTCAAATGGGGAAAGTGCAAACTCAACATGGCACCCTGGATCGCTGGAGCTGTAAGACTAGAGCTTGTCGAGCTTCACCCCTCTGCCACCCATTCATTTGTTTCACAAAAAGCCCCAAGGAATACTACAATAAATAAAAACAGAAATAAAAAACATTGGCAACACTCATGAAGTGAGAAAAGAAACAACGTTATTGGGTCTGAACTGGAGAAGATCTGGTTCTGACAAACGGTTAGATTTCCAGTGCCTGTCACAGTGAAACCCCCGATATCCAGCACCTCTGGGGATTTGTAGATGCCGGATAAGTGAATTTGTTTTTTCCATTTATTTTCCATGATTGTTTTTGCCGGTTGTTTGAATTCCTGAGCAGGTCTGTTAATTCTAACAAACTTCGATGATTTGTCAAAATCTGTCAAGAAATTCAAATCACACAGGCCCTTCAGCCCAACTCATTCATGTTGGCCAAGTAGGCACTCGGAGCTTGTCTCATATGTCTGCATACGGTCCATACCCGTCTAAACCCTTCCCATCATATATCTGTCCATATGTCTTTTGAACGTTCTACAGTTCCCAATGTAATTTCCACATCTATCTTCTGGATGTCTCCCCACAGACCTGTGTCAGTCCCAACTGATCCCACTGCCATGCCCTCTGCCCACAGCCCTGTATCGGTCCCCATACTGATCTCTATTTACAAATAATAAGTTTAGAGGTACACTGCAGTATCCCATATAGCTTTCCTAGGTATATAATATGGTGTTTGCACAATGTCCACATCGCAAAAGTTACATCCAGTTTCACAGAACGTATTATGGACGTTAAGTAGTGCATACCTGTAGTTGAAAAGTATTTCATTCTGCATAAAGATCTTTCAACACAAGTACATGGGGGCAAGAGAAAGGGCATTAATTTATTATGCCACATTAAGAACCTGGCAGCCCTTCGATCTGACTTCGTGTGCTCCTTTAGGCCATCCCAAGATAGTGAAAAGCATTCTGTAAAAGGCAGGTTTTGTTTTTCTTTTCCTCTCTGCCTTTCACCCTCTGTGTAAAATTAACAGCAACTGATTACCAAGTTATGGGAGCTCATCGCCAATATTTGGCACAGGGAAGAGGAAACTTGTTAGAACCAAATTAGAGGACTTCAATGGAGAGGTTAGGTAGTCTGGGTTTGGATTCCCTCGAGTGAAGGAGGTAGAATGACAAAAGAATACAAGATTATGAGTGGGGTAGATAGGCAAAATCTTTTATCATTGGTAGGGCTGTCATAAAGAAGAGGGCATAGGTTTAAGGTGAGAGGAAGGAGATTTAAGGGTAAGTGATTGATCTCTCTGCCAGAGGTGGAATTAGATGCAATCACTACATTTGAGGTTTTTAGACAGAAACTTAAACAGCAAGGCTCAGAAGGATGTGGACCTAACATAGCAAATGGGATTAGTGTAGCCAGTAGAAATAGGGGGATGTGATGGGTTGAATGGCTTGTTTCTCTCTGCTGCACTCCTGTGTGAAACGCTGTCCCTTCTCTCCACAGAACGAATTTACATTTTCATTCAACACAGGTGATTATCAGTGAAAATCCCTGACTTTTAGGTTTTGACAATACCAGTGCTCATAAAGTTCATCAACTTTGTCAAAAATCCTGTGCACTAATACATGGCTTCGACAAGCGGTCACCACAGATGGTTTGGGAATGTGAACTCATCTGGGGTCCAGTGTGAGCCAGCCAACTGGATGTAAAATTGGCTTGGTGGTAGTGGAAGCTCAGAGTGTGGAAAAGGCCCTTCTGCCCAATTAGTCCATGCTGACCAGGTTGGGATCCTGGATGAGCCCCATATGCTCATATTAGGTCCATATCTTTTTAAACCCTTCCTATCCATATATCTGTCCAAATATTTTTCAGATTGGAGACCTGTGAACAGTGGTGTACTAAATCTGCTGTTTTCTCATTTATATTGATGATTTGGTTGAGAATGTAGTTGACAGGGTAGTAAATTTGTGAATGGCACCAAAATTGGTGTATTGGATTGTGAAGAAGGTTGTCTAAAACTACAGGATGATATCGATAATTTGGAAAAGAGAGCTAAGGAGTGGCAGGTAGAGTTTAACATGGACGAGTGCAAAGTGAAATATTAAAAATGACATTTTGGATGGATAGACCAAGGTAGGATTTTTACTGTGAATGGTAGGGCACTGACCTAGGAGTGCAGTAGAACTGAAGGATCTGGGAATAAAGAGACATACTTTCTTGAAAGTGGCATCACAAATGACTAGGATTGTAAAGAGAGCTTTTGGCACATGGCCTTCATAAATCAAAGTATTGAGTATAAGAATTGGGAGTCTGTGGTGAAAATGTACAAGAATTTGGTGAGGCCAAATTTGGACAGTTGTACACAGTTTTGGTCACCCAACTACATGAAGGATATCAATAAGATTGTAAGAATGCAGAGGAGATTTACTAGGAAGTTGCCCAGAACTGAGTTACAGGCAAAGTTTAAAGAGGTCAAGACTTTATACCCCGGAGTTTAAAGAGGTCAAGACTTTATACCCCGGAGCTTAGAAAAATGAGGGGAGATTTGATAGAGGTATTTAAAATGATGAGAGGTATAGAAAAAGTAAATGGAAGCAGGCTTTCTCCACTGCGGTTAGATGAGATACAAACCAGAGGATGTGGGTTAAGGGTGAAAGGGGAAATGTTTAAGGAGAACATTAGGGGGAATCTTTTCATACAGACAGTGGTGGGAGTGTGGAATGAACCATTAGATGAATTGGTAAATGCTGGCTCAATTTTGACATTGAAGAAAAATGTGGACAGGTGCACGGACTGGAGAGGTATGGAGGGCTATGTTCTGGGTGCAGGTCAGTGGGAATATAGCCCAGCTGTGGGTCAGTAGGACTAGGCAGAAAAGTAGTTCAGCATAGACTAGAAGGGACGAAGGCTTTGAGATATAGGATTAAGGAGATCCCCAAGGCATTCTATACATATATAAAAAACAAAAGGATGATGAGAATGAATGCAAGGCTGTAAAAGGATAAAGGAGGCAGCATGTGCCTGGAGGTTGGGGAGGTCCTAAATGAATACTTTACTTCAGTATTCACAAGAGAAAAGAACCATATTAGGGTGAGGTCTGAATAGAACAGGCTTGTGTGCTGGACTGTCTTGAGATTAAAGAACAGAAAGTGTTGGATCTTCTTAAAAGCATTAAGATTGATAAGTCCCCAGGGCCAGACGCGAGGTATCCCAGGTTTCTGTGGGAAGTGAGGGAAGAGATAGCTGGGACAGTAGCTATGATCTTTGAGTCCTCTTTGGCCGTAGGGGAGGTGCTGGAGGATTGGAGAATGGCAAATGTCTCCTTGTTTAAGAAAGATAATGGAGAGAATTCTGGGAATTATAGACTAGTTAGTCTTGCATCAGTGGAGTGCAAACTATTTGGAGAGGATTCTTAAGGATAGGATCTATGACATTTGGAGAAGTGCCGTCTACTAAAGTCAGCATGGCTTTGTGAAGGGAAGGTGGTACCTCATGAGCCTTATTGAGTTTTTTGAGAAGATAACAAATAAAATTGATGAGTGTAAGGTGGTAGATGTGGTCTACATGGATTTTAGCAAGGCATTTGACGTGGTCTTGCATGAGAGACTTGTTCAGAAAGTCTTGAGGCATGGGATTCATGCAACTTTGGCTCTATGAATAAAAAATTGGCTTGCAGAGAGTAGTAGAGGAAGAAAAGTATTCATCCTGGAGGTCAGTGACTAGTGGAGTACCGCAAGAATCTGTTCTGGGACTCCTGCTTGTTGTGATTTTTATAAATGACCTGGCTGAAGGAGGGATGGATGGGTCAGTAAGTTTGTGGATGATACGAAGGTTGGAGGAGTTGTGGATGGAATTGAAGGTTGTAGAAGGTAACAAAATGATATGGACACAATGCAGAGTTGGGCAGAAAAGTAGCAGATGGAGTTCAATCCAGATAAGTATGAGGTGATTCATTTTGGAAGGACAAACCAGAAGGCTGAGTGCAGAGTTAATAGGTGGTTACTTATGAGTGTGGATGAACAGAGGGACCTTTGGATTCAAATCCATACATCCCTCAAGGTCACTGCACAGGTTGATAGTATAGTTAAGAAGGCCTATGGGATGCTGGACATTAATAATAGGGGGGATTGAGTTCAAGAGTCGAGAGGTCACTCTACAAATATCTGGTGAAACCACACTTAAGAGTATTGTGTTCACTTCTGGTCACATCATTACAGGAAGGTTGTGTATGGAGAGGGTGCAGAGGAGATTTACCAGGATGTTACCTGGATTGGAAAACAAGTCTTATGAGGCAAGGTTAGCTGAGCTGGTACTTTTTACTTTGGAGTGTAGAAGGATGAGGGGAGACTTAATAGATGTCTGCAAGATTATGAAAGGCATGGACAGCCAGTGCCTGTTTCACAGGGCAGGAATAGCAAACACCAGAGAACATGAGTACAAAGTGAAGAGAGGGAAGTTTGGGAGAAACATCAGGGGTAAGTTTTTTTTTAACGCAGAGAGTGGTGGGTGCCTGGAATGCCTTCCTGGGGTTGGTGGTGGAGGCTGAAACATTAGGAGCAGGCACATGGATAGAAGGAAAATAGGGGGTTACAGGATGGGGGGGAGGTTTAGTACTTTCTTAAAGTATTTATGGGTTGGCACAACATTGAGGGCTGAAGGGCCTATACTGTGCTGTAGAATAAAGGTTTATATATGTTTACTTAGCTACAGTATTTAAATATATGCAAATATTAATGAATGCAGAAGTCATGAACTGCACTTCTGAGGAAGATTCATCAGTAAGCCACAATTTCAAATGACCTAATGGAGACTTTTAATTTGTGAAGCATTTCGATGAAGTGGATGTTTAAGTTGGAGAATTTGCATATTTTAGGTGAATCCTTTACAAGGGAGAATAAATGAGATATGTTAAGAAGTGCAGAGTGAATTTAGGAGGTTTCATTTCCTGGTTGTTTTGCAAGCAATCCAGTAAATATCTCATACATAGTACAAGTAAGACAGAGTCCAGAAGTGCAGAGATCAGTTTGTATGGAGCAAAGGCTACATAGTTTTCCAATTTTTAACGATCTTTCAGGAGTCTGATAACAGCAGGAAAGTAACTGTCCTTGAATGTGGGATCTCACCCTCGTAACTTCTTCCTGTCAGCTCCTCTCCTTAAGAAGCATCTTCATGCTTTTCGGGGAGAACTGAATAAATGGACCAGGCAGGAGGCCTGTCTGGTTGGAGTCCCTACCAGAGTAATTTATTGGCATGGTTCAGTGTGAAAAACTGATGCTTGCATTGCTCATATCATTGATTTCTGGGTTGAGTTCAATAAATTAATTAAAGTATCAGTGGTGTTGAGGCATCAGGACTGGTGTGCAAATGTCACAAGGATGTCTTGGAGATGGAGAGCCAGAGCATGCTTAGTCTCAGATTTAAGGGAAGTTTATGTCGCCTTTCAGCTAAGGTGTGATCTGAGAAAAGTATCTGACTCGGTGCCCTTGTAGAGATGCCTCTGAAGCCAAACAACTGCTTCTCGGGCAGTTTTCTTTGGAAAAGGGGTGATTTACCTCCACTATTGGTATGGTGGAGGCAGCTAATGAGGGCAGTGTGGCACATGCAGATGCTCCTGCAGGAGGTGGATGTCAGGGTTGCAGGATTACAGGTGTCTCAACACCTTCAATTGGACATTTTCTGCTTGACTCAAGTGGCCAGGTTTCTTCTGTGCATTTTTTTTTAGTTTGGATCTTTTTATGGAAAAGATGCATTAAATTCTGATAGTAAACCAAGGGAAGACTGAGTCAGTCCAGTAGTGGACAAATTGAGGTTATATCAATAACCATGAGGTTGATGTGTGATTTTTAAGAAATGAATGTGATAGCCTTGTATCCATTGAATGCTGCAGTCAGGGCTGATCCCTAAGAAGCAACTAAGGCAGATTCAACCTTCTGATTGAACAGCTGGCTCTGCTCAAGATCAGGAGAAGCTGCAGAAGGTGGTGAACATCACACAAACCTCTTTCCCCCACAATGGGCTCTAACCTCACCTCCTGGGAAAGGTCACCAACACACAGGATGCATCACAGTCCAGAACTACTCTTTTCTCCCTCCTCCCAAGAGTGTGAAAGCACGCACCATCAGGCTTGAAGCCTGTCTCTTCCCCACAGCCATCAAGCTCCTGAATGAACCCCACAGCAGTGCTCTTATGTTATCCTTGCTTGGTGCTAATTCACATTGCAATTCTATGCTCTGTACTTTACACTGCTTTATGAATTAGAGACAGCGTATTAGACTGCTCTCAAAAGAACCCTTCTAGGTATAATGTGATTAAACAAGAGACTTTTAGTCTTCTAAATATGATGGTGCATGTCAGTCGGACTAGGCAGAATATTAGTTCGGCACAGACTAGAAGGGCCAAAGGGCCTGTTTCTTTGCTGTAGCATTCTATGATTCCATGCTTGAAAGGTTCAGGAAGTGAAAGTGAATGAATAAAGCTTTTTGTCCTAAATACCAGTACAGTGTACATTTACAATGAAAGCAATAAGTTAAAGGCTTGCTTATAAATACTCTCAGATAATAATTGGGATTGCAGGTTTTAAATGAGCATGTGATTGCAGTTGATTAGCTCTGTAATTTAAAATGATTGACCGCATCAGCATATTGTATGATGAAATGTGGTGTGCTGTTGGAAAATAAATTCTGTTCTTTATTAAGAACTGCTACAGAAATTTTACAGAAGATATGTCCTCAACTGTCCAACTTCACCTGCAAAACACCAGAGTTCCTTATTTCTGGCAACGGCTGTGTTTGCTGGACTTCAGAAAACAGTAGGCCTGTGTGTAAACAAATCTGAGCACTGCTCAGTAAAGTGACAGCAGCTGGAATCCTGAGCAGGGAGCAAAGAAGTGTTGGAGGCACTCAGCGGGTCAGAAATGTTTTGAGTCGAAACTTTGACTGACTCTTTCTATCCTTGGATGCTGCCTGACCTGCTGAGGGCCTCCAGCACTTATTTGCTCACGATTCAGCATGGTAGAATGCCCTCCATATATCAATGTCTTCAGTTGTACCCGGCTGTAGATATGGGTACTAAATGTGGGAAGTTCAGCGTTCCAGGCTGGCTTCTGACACTGATTCAGGTGTTGCCTCGAAATCAGGATTCTGGTGTGCAGTTAAGGAGAAAATTTATTCCAGATTGGAATACCTACCCCCCTGAACTCTATTTGCAATGAGAAAAGGGATTTCTTATTTATTTCTGGTGTACACTGGTCATCCAACCTCTGGGAAAAACTTTTCACCCTTAATTTATATGGCATGCTGTGTGTGGCCATAGTTTCTGCTGGTAATTTTTACTGTTTGTGGTTTGACTGCGTCCGGCATGTACCCTTGTTTACTCGTGAAATTTGCAAAAATATCAGAAATACAGTCCCTTGAATCTCTGATCTTTGTTCAGTGCCCTTTATACAAACCTGTCACGCAGATGTTCTGGGTGAACCTGATAATAGCCCTCTTGTGTTGGAGCTGAATTAATCTGACAGCCAAATGTGAAATTAATTTGATCATATTTTGGAAATCTAACTGAACCTGTCTGGTCCATAAGTTGATTTAGATGATTTAAACCTTCATGAATTTAACCTAACACTTGCTCAACCAATGATGTGAAAATTCTTGTCCATGACTGGTTCTGTCCGATTTAACTTGAGCTTAGCGTCATACCAGTTATTTCTTTTAGTTGCCGCTGGATGTGTTTAATTGCACTGATTAACTTTGATTTTAGGATGATGAAGGTCATTAATCGGCTTCACAGATCAATGATGTTGGTGGAGTACTTCACAAGCCATTCATGGGTGTGGAACACTGATAACATAAACATGCTCATGAGTCAAATGAGCCAAGATGACAAGAAGGTAGGTTGCTTAACTAGTGAACCTCTGCGGTGCAAATTCTTCATAATCCATTTCAGTGTGTAATATACCTATACAGCATGGAAACTGACCCTTCAAGAACCTATCAATCTCTGCCTTCACTCAATGACCTGGCCTCCACAACTGCCTGTGGCAACAAATTCCACAGATTTGCCACATTTTGGCTAAAGAAATTCCTCCACACCTCAGTTCCAAGCAGACGCCCTTCAACCCTGAAGTTGTGCCCACTTGTCCTAGACTCTCCCACCGTGGAAAACAATCTTTCCACATCTACTCTGTCCATGCCTTTCAACATTTGAAATGTTTCATTGAGATCTCCCTTCATTCTCCTAAATTCCAACGAGTACAGGCCAAGAGCTGTCAAATGCTCTTCAAATTGAGAACCCTTTCATTCCCAGATGCATCCTAGTAAACCTCCTTAGAATGGTTTATAAGTTTGCAGTTGGTACTGAAATTGGTGGAATAATAGACAGTGAAGCTGGTTAGCTGAGATTACAACAGGATCTAGATGAACTGGGAAAGTGGGGCAAGGAATGGCAGATGGGATTTAATTCTTGGCAAGTGAAGGTGGTGCACTTTGGGAAGTTAAACCAGGGCAGGATTTGCACAGTGAATGGTGGACCCCTGATGGAGAGTGCTGTAGAACAAAGAGTCACAGGGGTGCAGTTAGGTAGTTCCATAAGTGAGGTGCTCTTGGTAGCTAGTGTTGTGAAGAAATCGTTTGGCATTCTTGAGTACAGAGCAGGGATGTCATGCTACAACTGCACAAGGTGTTGGTGAGACTGCTGTTTTGGTCACCCAGCTGGAGAAATGATCTTAAACCAGAAAGGGTGCAAAATAGATTCACGAGAATGTTACTGCAACTGGTAGGCTTGAATTATGAAGATAGGCTGGGACTTTTCTCCCTGGAGTGAGGGAGGCTAAGTGAGGACCTTCAAAGTTTATAAAATCACAAGGAGCACTGAGCTTTTTCACAAGGTCAGGGAACCTAAAGCAAGAGGCAGACATTTAAGATGCCTTCAACACCGCAGCCTCTCGCCATTTAGATATTTTATTTTTGCCAAAGTGGCGCTATCGTATTTTCCCCTTTGTGTTCCATTTGCCAGATCTTTGCCTGGCCATGTTCTCTCTCTCTCAATGTCCCTTTTATCATTGCCTTGTATCCCCTTTATTACTTGCTTTCCTTGACTCCCTTTGTGTCATCAGCAAGTTTACCACCCACACGGCCAGTACCTCCATCCAAGTCATTTCGACAAACAGCACCAGTCCCTGTGGCATGCCATTCCTTGCACATTGTGAAGCAGAAAAGCACACTCCCAGTTTTGTTAGCTAGCTAGTCTTGTATCCATGCCAACCATCCTATATCAGTGGTTCTTGACCTTTTTCCCCCAATCATTTACCACCTTAAGTAATCCCTTACTAATCACCGAGTACCTTTGCCATAGGTGCACTGTATTTCTTAAGGTGGTAATTGATTAAGGTTGAGAACCACTTTCCTATACCATAAGGTTTTATTTTTAGCTTCAATTGGCTGCTGCATTTTATTACATACTTGACTGGACTTTATTGCCTGTAGCGTTGTTGTACAGTAAAGAACTTTGTGTAAAAGAAAATCTATCTGTCTCTGTGGTATTCTGATGGCAATGAGGTATATGTGTGTGTATATATATCTTGTTGAGTACCACAGATTCTGTTTTGGTTAGCATTCTGCTACTCCCTGGGATGTTTGGGGAGAAAATATTTTTGAAAAACCCCTAATGATTTAAAGTGTGTATTTGGCAGTGGCTGGGGATCACTGATTCGGGTGTTGCCTCGAAATCAGGATTCGGGTGTGCAGTTAAGGTGAGCAGGATTTAATTGGCAAAAATCAGTTCACAATTGGAAGCATTTCTTCAAGTGGGCAAATCAGTTACTTATTCATCTGATCTTGAAGGAACATTACTGCACCTCCTTGATGGAATGCATGGCATTGGACTGGAAGTACAGGTAGAGGTAAACATGAAAGGTTCTCCCACCCTTCCTGCCCCATGGTGTTCAATAGTCATTTGAAACTAGATTAGAAACTACTTATTTCATGTAATAAAACAAAAATTTAATTTTACACAAAATTGCCTTTAGATTTGCCATTAGCATTGTCTGACACCTCTTACAGTCAAAGAGAAAAAAAAGAGCCCCCCCAGAGACATCGAGTGTCCATGGATTCCCTTCCAGCACTCCTGCAGCTTCTGCAAACCACACAGGACTCCAGTTCAGTTCAAACTATTGGCCACCTGAGCCCAGATCCAAACTTCCGACACAATGAGGAAGCCTTTGGCACCCAGATTCCTTTGGGAGCCCTCCCTGTCCTCAGCACCCTCTTAAATCCCAGCCCAGACACCCATCTCCCACGAGCCAGCCTCCAGCAGCTCATAGCCTGGCACAAGTCCCTTGACCGCGTCAACCGCAGCCTCTGTGGGTTCCTCACCTGCAAGTCACCAGCAGGAGATAGCCTTGTGTGTCCTTCAGCTGCAGAGCCCCATGCTGGTCTACCAGCGTGATCACTGTCCTTGAAATGCAAACGAAAACTCAGCAGATCAGGCAGCATCCAAGGAGAGGAGAATGCAGAGATCATTCCGTAGTTCCAATGAAAGGTCATTGGTCCTGTTTCTATTTCCATACTTCCTTATTCAACCTGCCGAGTCTGTGCCAACTTCCAAAGCGATCTCATCTGCTAGTAGTTATCTTTGAAACCAATTTTTTCCACATCCCCATAAATTCTACCACCTACTGACACATGTCAATTTTACAGTGACCATTTAATTGACCAATAACACATCTTTGATGGGTTTACACGCCCTGCCCCCATTACACATAGTTATAGGGAGGACGCGCAAACTCCACTCAGGCAGCATTGGAGGTCAGGATTGAACCCATGTTACTGGGGCTGTGAAGCAAAATCTCCACTGGCTGGAACATGGCTGCACGCGATGCCACCTGACATGATGGAGGCCTCATACAGCATAGAAGCAGGCCCTTCTGCCTGCTGAGTCCATGTCGATCTTTCTTTCCCCCCCCCCCCCCCCCCCCCGCCACCCCCAATTACACTGCTCCATTTGATTTGTCTTCACTAGGCCCATATCCTATACCTGGCCTATTCTTAAACATATGGATTGTTTCTGTTTCCACCACCACCTCAGGCAGTGAGTTTCAGATATCAACCATTCTGTGGAGGGAGAATCTTGCTTTTGGATCCCTTTTCTGGTGGAATAAGCTGCCAGAGGAAGCCGTAGAAGTAGGTACAATTACAATGTTCAAAAGATATCTTGGATAGGAAGGGGGTTGAAAGGATATGGACCAAGTGCAGGTAACTGGGACTAGCCATTTGAGTAACCAACTTGGTTGGCAAAGATGAGTTGGGCTGAAGAGCTTGTTCTGTCCTGTATGACGGTATGAATATAGTTTCCAATCCCAGCAATGGAAATGTTTTTTTGTGAGGTACAAGCTGAACAGAATTTCTGCTTCGATAGAAACCCAGATGTGCAATGGTCAGGTTTATTTGCATTTCCAGGAATTTCTGACCATCAAATTCCTTGGAAAACCATTGTCCCCTTTGTTCGAGCATTGTTTAAACAAGGATTTCTGTTTGCTCCTCAGGTTTTCAACTGTGATGTAAGACAGCTTCACTGGGCAGAATACATGGAAAATTACTGCATGGGAACCAAGAAATATGTGCTCAATGAAGAGCTCTCTGGGCTTCCTGCTGCCAGGAAACATCTGATCAAGTATGTTGGCATAGTTACCTGGTGACGTGAGATTGGACTTGCTGTTCTTGCAAGAGACCAATACGGGGGTGAGGTTGGGATGAAATACGGCAAGCCAACCTGACGTTCCACACTTAATTTTATTTGTAATGTGCAACAAAATGTAGTAATAAAGTTGGTTTAGCAGGCAATCTAACCAGAAATTCTCAAACAACACAGTTCTGATGTGCATTTTACTGAGAGAGATTAGATGGTACAGAGCAAAGGAAAAGCAATTTTACTTTCTGGAAAGATAGACAGCATGGTTAGTGTAGCAGTTAGCGCAACGCTATTACAGGGTTCGAATCTGGCCCTGTCTGTAAGGAGTTTGTATGTTCTCCCCACTTTGGAAAGCAGAGTTGGTTATTTCCCAGATATCGGAGTTGGGGGATAGGTGAGTAGAGTGGTGGAGGAGTGTGAAAGGAGAAATTCTGCTGGGATCTGCTCACAGTGTTGCAATGCTTCGCCTTGTTGATGTCATCTTTGAGCTGGTTGTCGCCTGGTTAACCGATTGCTTGCAGGTGCCCGTTTGCCTGTGCGTGCCTATTGATTAAGTGCAGGATTGATCTGCCCTGCACTGCACCTTGTATAAGCTTTAAGATGCTGCACTGGTAGTTCTCAACTTCCACCCACTGACTATGTGGTGGGCTCCTTTACTTGCTGCAGATCCCCACTAATAAGCCCACGGAGAATCAGTGGCCCATGAATCACATTTTGAGAAATACTGTGCTACACCATTATTGTAGTGGCCAGTCAAAATGTGCTCTATATATAGAGTTAAACAAGAAAGTCTCCAGATGTTGGGGTTCAGTGTAATACACAAACATGCTGGAGAAACTCAGCATCCATGGGCCAGATTCCCGACGAAGGTCTCAGGCCCAAAACGTCGACTGTCTTTTACTTTTTTACTTCCTATGAATGCTGTGTGAGCTTCTCCAACACATTTGTGAATTCCACTCTATTTGTTTGTCAGCAGTGTATTATGCTGTTAGTATATTCACAATTTTTTTTTAAATTTAACTGTTTTCCATTTGCAGAGGGCTCCTTCCATCTCCCTGTCTTTCTGAATCCATTGCTCGAAACACCTCTCCCACATCTACAAAAATAAACTCACTAACCTGATTTTCTCTTGCTAATGTGTTTTTCTCCTGCCTGGGCTACTAGCTAAATCATTCCCCCCCACCCCCACCCCAAATCTCATTAAATGTTATTTTCAGCTACTCTTTCTATAAACATACCTCTGCATTTCCCCTAAATGTTCCTCCCCTCACCTTAAACAAATGTCCTCTGGCTGTCCCCTCTATCTATGATGTATTAAGTCAAAACACACTGAAATGCTAGAGGAACTTGGCCTGTCTTTCGGCTTCCATAGGGGACAATGTTTCGGGCCTGAGCCGTTCTTCAAGAGATAAGGTGAGGGGTTGCTCCTCCATTTTGCGGGTGATCTCATTCTGGCAGTGCATGAGACCATGGACAGACATGTCAGCAGGCGAATGAAATAAGGAACTGAAATGGGTGGCCACTGGGAGATCCATGCTATTGTGGCGGACAGAGTCAGAGTTCTCAACGAAGTGATCTCCCAGTCTGCATCCAGTCTCTCTGATGTAGGTGAGATGATGTGGCCGTTGTCCCAAGATGAAAATTGCTTAACCTTTGCACATAAGTCATGTTCTCCAATCCAGTGGAGAAACGTAGCAGATCAAGCCACCTGTAGATGTACAAATCTGACCCCTCCTAGGGCAGCTAATGGGGCTTTGCCTGAAGAACACTTGGTTCAGTTAAAGCACTTACTTCCTCACAGTTGAATTGTCTGCCATGACTTGCCTCGTTGGTTAAATCTGGAAACCTGATTTGATTCTATAACAATGTGATTCGTCAGCAAAGCCCATTTTAAAAAAAATTAAACATAAAGCACGGTTACAGGCCCTTCCAGCCCACAAGCCCATGTTGCCCAATTACATACAATTAACCGACAGCACCGATAAGTTTTGGAGGACGAGAGGTGACCCACGTAGACACGGGGAGAACATGCAAACTCCTTACAGACAATGCTGGATACGAACCCGGGTTGCTGGTCCTATAATAGCGTTGTGCTAACCGCTACACTAACCATTGCTACACAATGTCTGTCTGCAATTCATTTCCCCATGTGAAATGTTCAATTATCCAGATAATCATTGTTGATCATTTAATACTTGAAAGTCTGAGAAACTGTTTCTTTGAATTGCAGGTTAAGAAATATCCGCTATGCATTCAATACGATCCTGGTCGTCTTGATCTGGAGAGTTTTCATCGCAAGATCACAGATGGCACGGAATATCTGGTACTTTGTGGTCAGCCTGTGCTACAAGTTCCTGTCCTACTTCAGGGCATCAAGTACCATGCGATACTGAAGAAACTACAAGTACTCAGTCACCTATGCATTGATGGATAGCTGTACTGGACATTGATAAAATCTTGTGTTAATGTTCGTACTAAAGACAAAACCTGTACCTGGTTCTATTTTGTCATGTATGTAATTTGTTAAAGCTACTTTATTATAATTTAGGACGGCTATCTAGCACCATTATAAGTACAGAAATGCACTGAAGTATAGTAAAAAAAACTATTTCAGGGTTTAAAATAAGCTTTAACACTGAAGGAAGAATGACATGGGGAAAACGTTTATTTTTTTCCATCGAATTGCTGTATTTGAATTTCTGTCGATCATCCCTGCCACTTTGGAGTTCGTGAAGCGTCCTACTGTAAGTGGAGTTTGTCCATACTTAATCATTTACTCATAATGCATGCTTTTATTCATTTACCTTTTGGTCACTGCCTAGGGTATTCAGTTAGAACTTCAGTGATATAAAACGAAACGGATGAAAGTCTCCTAATATTGACAGCAAGGCTCAAGTTTTCTGCTTTTTTGCTTCTCCACATGGAACCGTGCAGTGTAGCTGAGCTTTCCTCCAAACAGCTTCTGACTGGCCTCTTGGTAACCTTTCAGTCATAGTACTAATTGCTTTAGCTGAACAAAGCACTAATTGGTAAATATTAAAACCTGCTCTTGGCTGAAAAATGCAAACAGCTTGGGATGCATTTGACTGAAGGTGTTAGAGGGGACCTTTTATTTTTGGGTGCTATAAATACTGCAGCACAGAGTTTGTACTTTAATTGGATGTCTGGCTGCAGAACAATAGGCTGGTTGAGAGAGCAGGGAGAAAGGCTGGTGGACTTCAATTGAAGTACAGACTGATGGAACAGACTGGCAGTATACAGTGTACCCATGACCAATTTCACCCTTTTCCTCAGCCCAAGGTTTTCTAAATAAGGGGAGGGGGCGTGCTTTATGTAGAAGATGCAACCAATCTTTGTGCCTGAAGACGTTCGTGAAAGGTTAAGTGGTGTTGCTGAAGTATTGCACTGTGGTCTCTGCAGACGTGTGCAAATGGTTGGGTTTTGGAAAGCATTCGGAATGTAATTTTGCCTCGATCTTTGTGGGAAGATGTTCCGTCTTATGGGAGTGGTCGAATGTGCCTGGTTTCATTGTAGAGTTGTATTTTAATGGAAAACTGATGCCAAAATATTATCTGGCCTCTTATTTATAGCTGGGTATGCTGGTCTTTTTTCACACAAGTAAATTGTTGGTTTGGGAATTGTATTGTTTTATGAAATTGGTTTTCAAAGAGAGTTCCCTTAAGATGTCAACTGTGAGTATCCCATTTATTTCTCTGTGGCCTTGCACACCAGTGCAATCTTGTGTTTCAACTATGACAAGCTTGTATATGTTAATATTGAGTGCTGGTCAGTCTGATGACTAAAATGTAGACCTGTGTCAAGCCCATTTGGTTATGGATGTACTCAATGTTAACCAAATCAGCTGTATGAGTTACTGATCCTTTTTGGATGTGATGTCAGAGCAATCTCTATCTAAATTAAATTGGATGAACCATTTCAAGAAACTGGAGGTTCTGCTGGGAAGTTAAATTAAACCAAACACCCAAAGCTGCCAGCCTCTCATTCACATTAATTACTGCATCCTCAATATTTAGAAGACTCCCTTCATATCACAACCTGAAAGTATCCCCATACTTTTCGTGCGATACCTCCCATGCTCACGAGGTGTGGGAGAAATGTCAGTGGAAGGCTGGCAGCACAAAGACTGGGCTGCAGTGAGAGAACCGATCGCCCTCTTTGCCTCTGTGTGACCACGCTCTGCACTAGACCTGCATTAAACCCTGGTGAAATACATCAATCTCCCGAATGCTCTCGGCTTTCTGCAGCGCCTGTTTCTCTCCATTTTCCTGCCCATCGCTGCCTATCTCTCGAAACAGGCTGGGGTAGCGCTTTTCCCCCAAATCTCTTATGGTGCGGTTGGATCTGTAATCTAAACCATGCTGAGTCTGGCAAGAGCATGTTGTAAACAGTGCAAGCCCTATCCACTTTTGCCTGCTTGGAGTGACTGACCTTGGCCTTTTTGTAAATAGCAGATCATTTGCCGGTCTGTTTTGCCTCTACTGGTCCTTGTGCGGAGTTCGACCAACGTGGGTGGTGGGTGAGGGGACATTGGTCTGTGAATGGTACTGGATTTTCGTGTGCACTTAAAATCGGTTGTCAGAAAGGTACCTCAGTGTGCACTGTTTGACTGGCTGCCTTAAACAATGACAGTTTTCAGTGAATGTTTCTACAAAGGACAATAGATGACATTTGTAATTGAAAGGTAAATATTTATTGGTATCAGCTAATGTAAAAGTAGGGTTTCTCTATTAGAATTAACTAAGAAAAATTTCTGTACACTTGATACTTTTTCATCCTATGTCAGCATTCATATTTTTACAGTTAGTATGAAAAAGAGACAAGCATCTCAATGTTGCAGTTAGCAGTACAACAGTGATTTGTGAATGGAAAATTAAATGGGTGCCTTTCAGAATCAATTACACACTGGACTGTTCATTTAAATGAGACCTTTTTCTGCAGTCCCCAGTTGCTCGCAATTCTTTCATGCGTTCTATTTTGTATTTCCACATAAAACAACTGGAATATCACAGTTACATTGTTCTTGATATTGGTGCTCTTTGATTGAAGTAGTTTCATTCTCGTCTAATGAGAAAAAGAATAAATGTTCCAGTTTATTGTCATGTGCAATGATAAGACCATAAGACAGAGAAGCAGCAATAGGCTATTCAGCTCAGCAAGTCTGCCCTGCCATTTAATCATGAGCTGATCCATTCTCCCACTCAGTCCCACTGCCCGCCCCTCTCCTCATAACCTTCAATGCCCTGGCTAATTAAGAACCTATCAATCTCTGCCTAAATACACCCAATGACCTGGCCTCCACAACCACCTGTGACAACAAATTCCACCTCTGGCTGAAGAAATTCCTCTGCGTGTCTGTTCTGAGCTGACAGCCTTCAATCCTGAAGTTGTGCCCCCTTGTCCTAGACTCTCCTATCATGGGAAATAATCTTTCTACATCTACTCTGGCCATACCTTTCAACATTTGAAATGTTTCATTGAGACCTTCCCATAATTATCCTAAATTCCAATGTGTATGGTTATATGGTTATAAGTACAGGCTAAGAGCCTTCAAATGTTCCTCGTATGATAACCCTTTCATTCCTGGAATCATCTTTGTGAACTTCTGAAGCCCTCTTCACTATCAACACATCCTTTCTTAAATGAAGCCCAATAATCCAACTATTCTGATAAAGTTAATTTCCCAAGCAGTCCAGTTAGTTATCTCAAAGTTCAATGATTAAGACATAATCCAACTTGTGCAGAGTTGTAGAGAGAGTTCGAAGGCAGCATAATTTTGCATCAATTCATCCAGGGGAACTGTTTGCTGTTCTGCTCGATTTTGCATCATAGCTAGTGAGGGCATGCATACCCTCCATAAGCACCTGGTGCCTGTGAGTCGACTGGGATTCAAGTTTAGTTCAATGCTGCCTCTTGGCATCCCTAATGGCCTTGCACAGAACGTACCTGGCTTTCTCGTCCAGGAATGTGGATTCAAACATTCTATTAAGAGACTTAACAGAGGTATAGAAAATGATGAGGGGCTTAGATAACTTGGACACCCAAAACCTTTTCCCCGGGCCGACAATAATCAAATGCCAGAGGACATCTGTTTAAGGTGAGTGGAGGAACATTTAGTGGAGATACAAGAGGTAACCTCTTTTTTTTTACACAGAGAGTGGTGGGTGCTTGGAATGCATTGCTGGGGGTGGTGGTGGAGATTGGAGCAATAGGGACATTTAAAAGACTTCTAGGCTTGTGGATGTAAGAAAAATTGTGTTATGGGTTTGAGGGAGGGAAGGGATTAGATTGTTGTGGAGTGAAATGTCTGCAGATGCTCTGGTTGTAGTTAAAGCAGGATCCACAGTGTCTCTCCTTTCTTGCAGCTCCGCTTTCACACAGCTACATGCCTCCCCCCCCCCTCCTGCCCTCCAATCCATGTTCACCTTTAGCCTCTTGAGTGCTTCGCCCCCGCCCCTTCATCTCTCCTCGCCACCCATCTTTTAATTCAGGCGCCTACCTGCTTTTTGCTCATGCCATGACGAAGGGCTCAGGCCAAAAGCGTTGGTTATATATCTTTGCTTCCTATTGGCACTGAGGGACCTTTTGTTTGTTAGAATGTGGTGGTGTAGATTTACATGGGTCGGCACAACATCGTGAGCTGAGGGTCTGTACTGTGCTGTGTTGTTCTCTGTTGGGGGAAAGTGACGTTGCTAATTCAGATTGAAGGCAACTGGTCATTGATCCATTGGATTGAAGCATGCAGTAGAGTGGGAATTTTCTAATGTGGGGCAGGGTCACATGCTAGGGCTTCCTGGGGAATGTTTGTCATGGCATCCTGCTGATTGGAAGTGTGTGTGCACTAGGGCTGTCTCAAGTGCAGACAAATCACAAATGTGTCGAAAGGCCTGTTCTGTTCAAGTCTGATCTTCAGAGTTGGTTGTTTGAGAAACCTGGGCCAACTTCAAAGAGACTTTGAATCTTAACAGGGGAAGGCAACTCACCACATTGTGACGTTGCCCGATTTGTTTTGAGGGAGCTTTCCTTGGACTTTGTACCCCAGCTTTTTCCCCAGACGGGTCTCCTTCCACAACACGATGAAATGTTTTTTGAAAACACCAATGATGTATATTTTCCCACCCTTTTAGATGGAGCACTCCGAATGAGATGTTCCTTTCTGCCGCTAAATTTAAACTTTATTGCTTGCCTTTACTCTCCCTCTGTGATATTGGTTGACAATATCATGAAATGAATGTGCCGTGTAGAAGTGTAATAAGTTGAAACAATTGTTATAACTATAGACTTTTGAACGATTGCTGAGAAATGGGTATTGGAACCTCCACCCAGACAGATCAGCTGCAATTAACAACATTCCAGACAACTATCCGTATCACCTCTTCCACAAAGCATCTCCTGGTCCTCGGCGCGCTACAAGCTTGTCAAGCAGAAAGTGGAAACATCAAAAGCCTGCAGAACGACAGCGCCGATGGCTTTGTTTCAGTGTCTAGAATTCAACTAACCGTGTTAAAAGTAATGAATATGGAGATCACTCAGGAAGCAACCATTTACATGTGCCAAGAGCCAGGCTACCACTGTCTTAAAGGACCCTTTTGAACAACTGTTTTCATGTCTGCCACGAATCCATTCTTTTAATTATTGAAAGCCAATCAATGATAACCAATTTTCTGTCAAGAAATAAGCAAACACTGACTGTAACACCTCAGCTTGAAACAATACCCTCAAAGGAATGGTATATGCATAAAAAATGCCTTAAATATTGTACTCTGTAACCTTGTACTTTGAATGAGGTTCAACAGTATTAGGGAGGTGACCTTGTCTACCCAATCCTAATTACTGCTCATTCCCGCTAGTGTAACTGTAATAAATTATCTGTGTGTTGTACTTTGTGGTTTTGCTGTATTTTTGCTGCACCCTGTCCTTTACCTTACATCTCAATTCTATCTGTGCTAATCCATTGGCCAGCATTAAGGCCCATCTGTGCCTTAGTGATTCCAGCACTCAGATGCTGCTTAAATATTGACTACCTACCTCCTCCACTGCCTCAATTGTGTGTTCCAGCTTCCACCCATCCGCCGGGTGAAAAATAATTCTTCCCCAGATCCCCTCGGACTCACTATAAACCTATGGTCTCTGTTAATTCTAATCATTTGATCCAAGCTGAACAAGTTAGTGCAAAGCTATTAGAGCACCAACGACCCGTGTCTGAATCTGACATGGTCTGTACAGAGTTTATATTTTTGCCCCGTGTCGGCATGGGTTTCCTTCGGGTGTTCCAGTTTCCTCCCAACTTTCAAAATGTACAGAGGTTGTAGGTTAATTAGGGTAATTGGGTGTCACGGGCCGGAAGGGCCTGTTGTTGTGCTGTATGTCTAAATTTAAAATCCAACTTTCCTGATCTTTCCCCTTCATCTGTGAGGTACCCATTTCTTTATCCTTTCTGACACATGTGAGAGGTAAATGGTAAAAAAGCAAAAGTAAGTTTTGAAAACTGGAGTCCATTTGTAAATAGCAATTTCACAAATATAATGAGCTTGCTGCAGAATGCTTGAGTGGTGTGGATAATGGGAAATCCAGTGAATTGTTGATACCTCTGGCAGGATGTGGGTTTGCGGATAGATTCATGTCCTGTGCATGTTGGAGTTTGACCTGGCTGTGTGGTTCCTGTAACAGAACTGCAAGAAATTGGAATTTGTTTTTAAACTCACTTCTGCATCTTTTTTCTGGATTCCCAGTGGCAGCAGAGAAGATTAACAATAAATCCACAAATATTATGTAGAAGTCCTAGAGGGACAAATGCAAAATAATATTTAGGAACTAATAAACAAATGTCCTGTTTCTGACTGGTTCCAATATTAAGCATCAGTCATGGTAGATCTTGCCCAATTTGGACTCCTGCATTCGACTTCTGAGGCTTGAGCATAAAAGTCCAGGTTGATAGATTTTTTTTAAAGGGGTGAGGTGCAGGGTGATGGGATGCTGCCTTCATGGACTTCAGCAAGATCTCTGACAAGCCCTGCATGGTAGGCTGGTCCAGAAGGTCAGATTCCATGTGATCCAGTCTGCTAGCCAATTGGATACAAGGTTGGCTTGATGGTAGGAGTCATCATCACACAAATGAACCTCCCCTCTGTCACTGGCTGATGTTTTTGGGCCAAAACATCTCCATGAGGAGTTTCAACCCGAAACATCAACTGTTCATTTTCTCCCACAGATGCTGTTCAACCCATTGAGTTCCTCCAGCAGATTGTTTGGATCAGATTCCAACATCTGCATTCTCCATCAACAGCACTTCCCACTGAAACCAAAGGGGTCATCCCACCCTGCCACACTCTCACCCACCTTCCATCTGGCAAAAGATCCAAGAGTCTGAACCACCAGATGCAAGGACAATTCCTTTCTTGCTGTTACCAGACCCTTGAGCAGACCTCCCATCAGCCAAACCCCATGCCAAGCTCTGGTCAACTGTACTTTTCTCTGTAACGCTATCTCCTGAACTGTTTTTATTTTTGCACCACCTACTGTCTTACCAATGGGTTAACCTACCTGGATAGCACACAGAACAAAGCTTTTCACCGCATCTCAGTCCATGTGACAGTATGCCTGGCTGCCTGAAGTAAACGATCCCCATTAGATGTATAAGAGCAACAAGTGACATTCTGTAGGCTTGTTCCATCTCTCACCTGCAGTGGAAAAGATCCCACCAACTAAACCACAAAGGCGGACTAGGAACTGGGTGGTGGACATTCCTTCTTCAGAGATCAAGATCTTGAGGCAGCTGAAGTCGTATTTCACTACAATGCCAGGAGTATCGTGCTTCTTGGACATTCCTGCTAGTTTTTTCTCCTGCAGTTATACAAAAGAGCATCTGCCTGATCATTCCGACTGGTGAGATCATTGGTGTTTTGCTGCGCAATGTGAACCTTTCCATCTCATTCTCAAGCGCATGTGCTATCATTCCCCTTCGCCTTCCTGTTCTGACTTGTCTGTGGCCTGGGTGTTCTAATGCAAGCTCGATGAGTCACACTTCATCCAACTGGGTGCGCCACAGCAGTTCCTGGTTGGTTGTTGGAAATGAGCCTAGCCCAATCATAGAGTTGTACTGCACAGATCAGGCCCTTCAGCTCAACTCATCCTTGCCAACCCCATTCGCATTCTGGCCTCATCCCATTTGCTGCATATTGTATCAGTGTATCTGGCTTTTGTAATTGTACCTGATTCTATTGCTTCCTTTAACTGTTTGTTCTAGGTAAAGATCTTCCCCTGAGTGAAAAAGTTGCTCCTCAGGTCCCTCTTCAATTTAATTGCCTCTCACCTCTGCCCTCGAGATTGGAGTTTCAGTGAGAGAGCATTTTGGGAACAGCGATCTATGCACAGATGGTTAAATTGAAGATTGGATCTTGTGGGGAAGGCTAATCCCAATGATATTAGATAGGAGGGAGACTACGAGAAGCTCTTGGATAGGTTCACGTGGGTGTCTTTTAAAGGCACCAACCTGTGTGGAAGATGGCAAGGTGCAGGTGCGGGAACCTCGGATGATGAGAGGTGTTGTAAATTTAAGTCTAAAAGTTCAGAACCCATGTGCAAGGTTTAGAAATACAGATCAGGCACTTGAGGAATATAAAGGAGGCAGAAAAGAAATTATGAGGGTCGTAGGACATGGAGTCTTTGCTGGGGAAGGATTAACCCTAATCCCAAGGTGTTTTATACTCATCCGGAGCAAGTGGGTAGCCTGGAAAAGGTTGATATTAGGGAATATTCGGCAGTTACGGAATTATATTCTGTTATCTAGAATTCAAGGAACTGGCCAAAAAATCAAGGAAAATATATAAGAACCTGGTAAATACACTTATCTGACATCTACCAATCCCATAAGAGCCGGACAACCGCTGAATTTTGCTGAATCTGCAATTTTGCAGCAAGAATTAATAAAATGAGAACTAATTTTTTTCAAAACCTGATGTATATTACAAGCAATAATCAGTTTTGAAATCAAAATGACATCATTACGTTGGATAAGTCCCCAGGGGCTAATGGGATTTGTCCAAGGTTATTGAGAGAAACAAGTGAGGAGATTGGCTGGGGCCTTGACACATATTTAGGTGCCTTTTGGCCGTAGGTGAGGTCCCACAGAACTGGAGAATAGCCAATGTTGTTCCTCTGTTAAAGAAGGAAATTATGGGCCAGTAAACCTTGCTTGAGGGGTTGGTAAATTATTGGAAAAGTGTAGGCTTCCAGATGGTCGGTATGGTTTTACGTGAGGGATGTATCTTAAAAAAAAATTGAGTTTTATGAGGTGAAAAAGAAAGGATGTTGTTTACATGGACTTCAGTAAGTCTGTCATGGACGAGGTCCATCATGTCTAGACAATTAAGACACATGGAATCCAAGAGAACTCAGAAGATTCAATTCAAAATTGACCTGGCCATAGGTAATGGAGATATTTCTACGTCTGGAAGTCTGTGACCAGTTGTGTTCTGCAGGGATCAGTCCTGGGACCTCTGTTGTTTGTGACGTGTGTGTATATGTACATAAAAATCTGTGTCTGTGTCTCTATCTGGTTTGGATGTAAGTGTAGGTAGGCTGATTAGTAAGATTGCAGCTGTATGAAAGTTTGGAAAGGGTACGCTTGAAATATTGTGTGGAATTCTGGTTGCCCCTCGCAGGAAGGATGTGGAGACTTTGGAGAGGGCACAGAAGAGGTTTATCAGGGTGTTGCCTATTTCAGAGGGAATGAGTTATGGAGAGAGGTTGGATAAACTTGGGCTGTTGCCTTTGGAGCCTCAGAGGCTGAGGGGAGACCTGATAAAATAAGAGACGTGAATGGGGTAGGGAGTCAGAATCTTTTTTCTTGGATAAAAATATTATACAATAGAGGACATGCATTTAAGGTGAGGATGGTGGGAAGTTCAAGGGAGATGTGTGGGGCAAATATTTTGCACAGAGAGGTGGGTGCCTGGAACATGCTGCCAGGGTTAGTGGTAGAAATGGATACAAAAGTGATGTTTAAGAGACTTCTATCTAGACCCATGAATATGAAGGTGATGCAAGGATAGAAGAAGGCAGAGATTTAGGCTAAATTTGGGCATAGACACGTGGGTTGATGGGCCAGTTTCTCTACTGTACTGTTCTACAACCAGTCTGGATGCGTCATCCTGTGTACCATGGCATTGCCCAAAACTTATGTGATGTGAGCTCGTAGTAATTAGTCAGAGAGCATGGAAACAGGCCCTACAGTCTATTGATTCCACAGAATCCTTTCTGTACCTCATTCAAAATAATACGACAGTGATCCCACTTCATTCTCCCTACATCCCCAGCTTCCACTCACACCCTGATTTTAGTGGATAATTAACCTCTGTCCCAGAGCACCCAGGCAGTCGCAGGGAGGGGGTGCAAACTCCACACAGACAGTGCCTGAGGCCAGGATTGAACCTGGGTCTCCAACGCCAAGAGGCAGCCTCTATCCACTGGACACAATTATAGCGCTCCTTGATATATCAACTAATATTTCAGCCTTTGGTAGCTTGACTTTTGTTGCTCCTTCACTCTCCGTGAATCCTCTGTGAATGTGGTACAGTAAAAGTCCCAAAACCTGGTCTGCTTGTAGATTGGGTCAGTCCAGATCTCTGGATTTTCCAAATTCTCAGGCAATACATCTAATACGATACATAATGCATGCAATGCAGCCACGCAAAAGCCAAGAGATGTCGAGAAGTTTGGCGTAACGGTTAGTGCAACTATTGGGACCGGGATTCAAATCCCACGCTGTCTGTAAGGAGTTTGTACGTTCTACCTGTGTCTGCATGGGTTTTCCCCGGGGGCTCTGGTTTCCTCCCACTGTTCAAAGTATACTGGGGTTGGAGGTTAATTGAGTGGCATGGGTTCATAGGCCAAAATGGCCTGTTACCATGCTGTATGTCAAAATTTTAAATTTAAATTTGTCTGGATTCTCCGCTGGTCTGGATTTCAGCCGAGTTTTCAAGCAGTCCGGATTCTAGGGTGGTTCAGACTTTCATTGTAGTTGAACAGGAGGTTGAGTTAGCTTGCATGCCAGTTCGACAGAGCCCGCGTCTACACCTCCTGGGGCTAACGGGCTGACCTTTTTCTCACCTGCTCCGTAACTGAGAATTGGTGGGTGCTCATGGAGAACTTGGAGGTGTTTATTTCAGTCGGCACGACGATCAGGAAATATTGGAACATGTAGAGTTCTGTGGATAGACATAAGAGCAGGGTTAGAGAGCAAAAAACCAGCACATTCTGAAAACAGCACACAACAGTACAGGCCTTCGGCCCATGATGTGCCAACCCACTCCATGTCAATCAACCTTCTCTCCCTTACAGCACATTTTTCTAATGCCACACAGAAAGTGGAACTTGTTAAGTTAGTTCACATGGCCTGGGAGGCAGTGGGTAGTAATTATTGCCCATCCTATCTACCCTGCACAACATGGTCATATACAGCACAGAAGCAGGCCTTCTGCCCAATTTGTCCATGCCGACCAATTTGCCTCCCTGAGCTGGTCCCCAGTTGCTTCCTGCAGCCCATTTCCCTCTAAACCTACCCTCTTTAGGGACCTGTCCAAATGTCTACTGAGCATTAACCCCACCTCTGGCACTTCCTCCGGCAGCTCATTCCACACACCCACCACCCTCTGCAAAATGTTGCACCCAAGCCTCTTTTAAATCTTTCCCCTTGCTCCTCTCCCATCTAGTTCCAGGGGAGAGTGGCACGGTTAGTGTAGCAGTTAGCGCAATACTGTTACACTGCCAGCGACTTGGATTCAAACCCAGCCCTGTCTCTAACGAGTTTTATGTTTTCCCCATGTCTGTATGGGTTTCCTCTGGGGGTTCTGGTTTCCTCCCACCCTTCAAAAACATACTGGGGGTTGTAGGTCAATTGGATGTAATTGGGCAGTACCGGCTTGTGGACCGAAAGGGCCTGTTATCGTGCTGTATGTCTAAATTAAATCATCTACCTTATCCGCGTCCCTCAAGATTTTCTAGATCCCTCGCCCTCCTATGCTCTGGGATCACTCTCGCTCCTTTTAACTCCAGTGCCGACAACATCCTTGTAAACCTTCTCTGCGCCCTTTTCAACTCATCCTTCCTACAGCCTAGTGACCAGAACTATGCCCAATACACCAAGCGTAGACCTGCCAAGGCCTTGTGCAGCTGTAAAGTCAAGCACGCAAAATGCTGCCTTCACCTGGAGTTAACCAAGAGAGTCTGCAGATGCTGGGGTCGAAGGCTACACACAACCGTGCTGGAGAAACTCAGCAGGTCATGCAGCATCCGTGGGAAATCAAGGGGTAAGCAACGTTTCGGGCCTGGGACCTTCGCCAGCAAGGACGAACTACGATCCTATAAAGGTTTGGTAGAAATGAAAGTTGTTGCTGCAAAAGTAGTTTACATAAGGTTACAGATTCCCAATGTTTTCTGTTTCAGTTTCGCTGAATGTAAAAGTATTCTAAATTCAAACGAAAACCAGGAATCAAACAGAATAAAAAGGTAATTGTGAAGGTCTACAGAAGTTTAGTTTGACTGCGTTTGGAGTGCCTCGAAGGATCACTAAACAAGAACAAGTGGCAGCAAATGTCCATGTGGCGGTTAGTCACCTGGGCGGAGAGGTTGGCAGGAACTGGGTAAGTCGGAGACAGAGCTGATGTAAGTCCATAAACAAGAGGACCTGGTGAAATCATCTCCAATTGTGGGTGGGGCAGAGAAGAGAAGATATAATTGATGTGGCAGAAATTCTATAAAACTAGGGAGACTTATTCAGTGCCAACACTCCGCACTGGCTACTGGAGAGGTCAGATGGGGTAGGGCATATACAGTAATGGGTGGAGCTGTGAGAGATGGTGTAAGTGTGTAGTTGTGTGTAACAGAGAGAGCAAGAGACAGGGAGTGAAAGAGAAAGACAAAAAGGCAGAGAGAAAGAGCTGATGCCTCTCTCAATAGTTCCTTGTTAAGGAGTGGCACTGATTGATAGGGTGGTGAGGGAGGCGTATGGCATGGACATAAGGGTGTGTGCTAGAATCCAGAGCTAACAATGAACGGTTGTAGGAAATCAGCAGGTCGAGCAGAATTCATGGAAGCAATGCGATGGCCAACGTTAGGGCTCACGAGTCTGCACCAATCCTGATGCAGGGCCTAGATCCAAAACTTCAACCATCCCTCCTTCTCCATAGATAACCTACAGCAGCCAGTTATCCAACCTGCAAGTCTTTGGGATGTGGCACGAAGCCGGAGCACCTGGAGGAAACCCGTGTGTCTCTGGATTGGACATGCAAGCTACCCACAGACAGTGGCCGAGGTCGGAATCAAAGTGAGGCAGCATCTCCACAAGTGCGAAGAGCTCCTGAAGGGGCCTCAGGGGGCTGAAGGCTTCCTGATCGTGTGGGGGGTTTTGGACCTGGAGCTAGGGCGGCCGATGGATCGAACAGGGGGTCTGTGTGGCTGTAGAGGCTGCGGGGGTGCTGGAGGCTAATCCACGATCACTGAAAGTCTCTGTGGGGGCTTTCTTTTGTTTATCTGTTGTTAAGGGCACCGGACAAATGTTATGGTGACTTTGTTGTCCTTATGACAGACAGAGGTTGAAGTATATCGTGTATATTACATTCTGGTGTATTATATAAGAAATGTTGAACTTCCCTTATCCGGTTTCCGAGGGCAGGTTCGTTTGAGGTTGGTGGTGAATGCCATCGCTTCACTGTAGAACTGAGGACTTTGTTTTAAAAAGGAAGAGCTCTGGGGTATCCTGAGGACACAAACGAGATGAAACCTTGTTCCTTCCCAGCTGCTTATTGACCCTGCCAGTTGTACACGGGACATAATACTAATCGACAAGGATCCAGTGACAGGAGTTTAAATCCATTGTGACAGATGGAGATTTTCAATTCATTACATAAATGTTACCTTTCTTTTCATTTTAATTAAATAAATCTGAAATAAAGAGCATGCATCTATACCAGTCACCTTGAAACCAGTGGACTGATCTAAAAGCCCATCTGGTCGACTGACACGAATAAATCAGAAAATGCTGGGGGAAAATCTCAGCAGGTCAAGCAGCATCTATGGAGAGAGAATCTGGGCTACGGCGACTCCGGCAGTGCTGCCATCTTTACCTCCCTGATTGTGGCAGGCAGTGCCGAGGTGCTCAACAAAGCGATCTCCCGGTCCGCGTCTGGTCTCTCCGATGTAGAGGAGACCACAGCGGGAGCACCGGATGCAGTAGATGACCCCTGCAGAATCACACGTGAAATGTTGCTTCACTTGAAAGGACTTTCTGGGGCCACGACTGGTGCTAAGGGAGGAGGTGTGGGACATTGAAAAGATTCTTAGACACGTGCATGCAAGAAATATTAATCTCCCCTTCATCTGGGGCTACAATTTTCAAAGAACAATGTTCAAAAATCTAGATCCAAAAAGGAAACAGTCCCAAATCACGTGTGATAAAACCGAATGAGATTAATTTCTTGCTGTAACACACTGGGTTTCAAGTGAAATGTGTTTGGAATTTACATGGTCTGTCCAGGTTTACTCACTCAGCTCTGTTACCTTCTCACTGCCATCTAGTGGGGAGACGAATCCTGAGCCCGGCATTCCGAAGGAGAAATGGTTGATCCGGTGGGAAAAATTGTAGCCTGCAAAAAGAGCGATGCAGTTATTTTCACGGATTAACTGAACGTTGATAACCACACTGACGAAGAGCCAATGAGCCTGGTCCCATCACCGCATGTTCAGCCCCCTGGATCAGTGTTCCCTAAACACTGCTCAACCGTGACCAAGGTCTGTAGCTCTCCCAGCATCTCGGCTGGTGAACACCAGACCCAATGTCCTCTGGGTGAAAACATCTACAAGCTAATGATAAGAACAACATCTTGTATTCTGTCTGGGCTGTTTCCAACCAGATCGTATCTATATAGTCTCCCCATATTCTGACTCTCTCTTTCGCTTTCCCTCTTTATCCTTTCCATCAGCTCCCCTCCCCTTTCCCCTTCCAGAGGCCCACCTCTCTCTCATCATCTCAGCTACCCTCCCACCAGTGACCTGTGTTCTTCCCCCTGCCCCTTCCTTCCTCCTCCTCCTCCCCCCACCTTTTTATTGGGGTGCCTGCCTGTTTTTCCTGATTCCCGACGAACAGCTTAGGCCCGAAACATCGACTGCCTCCTCCATCCCATGGACGCTGCATGAACTGCTGAGTTTCTCCAGCACATTTGTGTGCTGCACCTTGTCAAACACTTCACTAAAGTATTCATGCTCATAACCAACTCATAGATGGACCAGCAGTAGCACAGACTCTTGCAAATTTCTACAGGGGTACCATGGAGAGCATTCTGTCTGGTTGCATTGTGGTCTGGTCCAGAGGTGCCAATGCTCAGGACAGGAAAAGGCTACAGAGAGTTGTGAACTTGGCCAGCACCATCACGGGCACCAGCCTTCACTCCATCGAGGATGTCTACAACAGGCGGTGTCTCAAGAAAGCAGCTCCTATCAAGGACCCTCACCACCAGGCCATGCTCTCTTCTCACTACTACCATCAGGAAGGAGCCAGAAGACGAACATCCAACGTTACAAAAACAGCATCACCCCTCCACCATCAGATTTCTGAATGGACAATGAACCACAGACACGGCCTCACATTCTCTTCTTTTGAACTATTTTTTTACAAATGTAATTTATAGTTATTTTGCTCTGTGATGCTGCTACAAAACAATGAATTTCATGACACGTCCGTGACAATAAATTCTGATTCTGATCAATGAGATAGAAGATCCCTGCCACCTTGGGGAAGAAGTCACAAATTATGCAGTAGTACCTTCCGGAGTCTTCACTGTAAGCACATGTGTGTGCCCCACTGGGAGTTGATATGATCTGAAAAATAATGGGAGAGCCAATGTTGAGACTGAGTGAAGGTCCGGTCTCAGGGTGGGGATCCACTGTCTCATGGGAAGGCTACATTCTTCCCCTCTCCCCTTTCACCCACTGGGGGGGCCTTTTGACTGAATGTGGAGCCAGGACTATGGGCACTACCCCAACTCCCCCTCCCTCATAACCTCCCACTTTCCTCTGTTGGAGATAATTGGCTCACAAGCTTGTGACATGTCCTGGTCCACGCTGACCTTGACTGAAATGATGTAAAAGGTGCGCGCAAGATTCACGTGGACTGAGTGTGCTTCAGGGGAGGGAATCAGAGCCCCCTGTAGCTGTCAGTGTTGGTGCAAACACTTCAAGGTACAGGAGAGACACTGTGGCTCAGTGCAGAGGGCTGCTGCTTACCAGCTCCAGACACCCAGATTCAATCCCAACCTCCGGTGCTGTCTTTGCAGAGTTTGGACGTTCTCCCTGCAACCGCCACAGTCAGGGCGGCACGGTTAGTGTGGCAGTTAGCACAATGCTATTACAGCATGCTCGAATCTGGCGCTGTCTGTCAGGAGTTTGTACGTTCTCCCCTTGTATGCGTGGGCTTCCTCAGGGTGCTCTGGGTGCCTCCCATCATTCCAAAGATGGGTGGGGTTAAAACATTGATTGTCATGTGGATATATTTAGGCGGCACAGGCTTGTTGGTTGGAAGGGCCTGTTACCGAACTATATCCCTAAATAAAAATGAAATAGCCCAAAGAGGTGCTGTGGGGGTAAGCAAGAATCACATAGACTGTAGATGCTGGAATCTTGAGCAAGAGTTGAGCTGCTGAAGAGACTCAACAGGTCAGGCAGTATCCATAGAAACTCATTCTTCATTCATGACCAGCTTGTGAACACGGCCGTGAAGTTTTCTCCAGAATACGAAGGTCAATGGGATGCTGGGCTTCATTAATAGGTGGATTGAATTCAGGTGTAGAGAGGTCATGTTGTGACTCTACAAATCTCTGGTGAGACCACACATCAGTTCTGGTCACCTCATTATAGGAAGGCACATGGTTGAGAGAAAAATAGAGGGTCACAGGTAAGGGTGGGTTTAGTACTTTCTTTTAGGAAGGAATATATTGGTCGGCACAACATCGAGGGCCAAAGGGCCTGTATTGTGCTATATTGTTCTATGTTCTAATACAATTCCAAATTACCACCCCAAACCCGTACTACCACAGAGCACCATTGTAATCACTTTCCAGACAGAACGTGGAAACTTCCTGCCACTTTGTTGACCTCTATTGCGCCGTGAATCCTGCAGGCATTTGGCGGGTCGGCAGAGTCGACGTCTCTGAAAGAAAAGTGGAAATATATCTTCTCAGTTGGGGCTTGTGGAATTGATGTGTCTGGCTGAGCCTGTAACCTTCTATGATCCACCTGTCCAAGTACCTGTCCAAATGCATTGTAAATGCTGTAATCGCAGTTTCCTTTACCTAGCAGCTTATTAAAGTGTGAAAAAGCATTCCCCTCAGATGCTTTTTAAATCTTTCTCTTCTTACTTTAAATCTGTGACCTTCAGTTCTAGATTCCCCAACCCAGGACTCTGATTATTCATCCTCTTGATGCCCTCATAATTCTGTAAATTTCCTAAGCTCCAGTGAAAATCTCAGTCTATCCATTCTCTCCATAGAACTACAGCCCTCCATTCCAGGAAGCATTCTGGTGAATCTCTTGTGCGCTCTTTCTATTGCTACGTCCACTGTGCACAGTGCTCCAAGTGCGATCCAACTAGCTGCAATGTGACATTCCAACTAGTGCCTTGGTCTCCAAAAGCAAGGATAGAAAGCTCCTTCTCTAACCTGTCCCTCTGTGTTTCCCCTCTCTGGGGATCTACAGACTCGTGCCTCGAGATCCCTTTGTGCACCAACACTCCTGAGGTGGTAGAAGTGGCTAGGGGAACAGTGTGCTCAATGGGTAGAGCCACTGCTTTCCACCTCCAAAGACCCTGGTTCGATTCTGCTCTATGCCACTATCTATGTGGAGTTTGCACGCTCTCCCCGTGAATGCGTGGGTTTCCCCTGAGGGCTGCTCGGGGTGCAGATTGGTGAGTTAGTTGGCCACTGTAAATTACCTCTAGTGTGTGGATAAGTGGTAGAATCTGAGGGGAGGCCAATGAAAATGTGGGGAGTATAGAGATGATGGGATTAATGTTGGTTTGGTGGTTAATGGTATGGACAAAGTGGGCTGAATGGCCTGTTCCTGCAGTGTCTCTCTCCATGATTGTAGTTTCCTCAGCATCTACGTGCAAGTTCTCCCCAGTGAGTGCCTGCCCAGATTTATGTATCTGGGAAAGACTTGGAACTGTTCTGCCTCAGAGCTGTGACCTTACCTCGGGCCCTCAGTTGGACTTGTCCTGTTCAACGGTGACTTTATGAGAGCGTCCAAGAAGTTGTGCTCCTCCTGCAGCTGTTGATGAATATTTTGCATCATTCTGCAGGGAAATACATATTTCCGTGATGATTGGTTAATGCGGGCATCTGAATGTCAAGGCAGTAAAAGAAAACCTTTCTCCAGGCCTACCTCTGCCACACTCTGTTCTCAGCTGAGAGCTCAAAGTAGGTCTAAAAATAAAAAAAAAGTAGAGATTGCATGAGACTGTATGACAGCACAGAAACAGGCCCTTCAGCCTAACTTGATTGTGCTGACCACGTTTCCTACCTCAGCTAGTCCCATTTGCCAGAATTTGGCCCATATCTCTCTGAACTTTTCCAATCCATGGACCTGTTCAAATGCCTTTTAAATGGTGTAATTGTCCCCATCTCTACCATGTCCTCTGGCAGCTCGTTCCTCCTTACGATCTTTCCCCTCTCACCTTAAACCCATGGCCTCTTTAGACTTCTCGACCTTTGAAAAGAGACTGTGACCATTCACCTTATCTGCACCCCTTATCATGTTATAAACCTCTATGTGGTCGCCCCCACTCAACCCCCTTACACTCCCATGGGATAAAAGTGTCCCAACCTTAAGAATGTCTCCGAGAAGAAAAACCCAACAGACCAGATAACATCCTCATGAAGCTTTCCAGCATCCTTTCTGGCTTAAAGACATCCTTCCTACATCTGGGAATATTACTCTAAGCGTGGATTGACCATTATCTTGTGCAGGTGTAATAGGTCCTCCCCACTCCTGTACTCAGTGCCCCGACCAATGGAGGCAAACACGTCAGACACCTTCGTCAACACCCTGTCCTGCACCCTTCACCCTGTACCTGTATCACACAGTCTGTCTGTGAACCAAGACGAATTGGAATTGAAACTGATTAAAGGGCAATACTGCTGGATGTATTTTCAGTGTTCAGATTTTCCCAATATCCTTCGGAGGAGTGCTTGATCATAGAGCCACGTAGAGAGATATAGGGACAAATCCTTTAGGGGCACCTCTCAGTGACGTGGGGTAGGGAGCCGGAGAGCAGTGTAGGGCAGCAGGGTTGCCATAGCGGTTAACGCAAAGCTGTTACCTCACCAGTGAACGGGACCAGGGTTCAAATCTCGTGCTGTCTGTAAGGGAGTTTGTAAGTTCTCCCCGTGTCTGTGTGGGTTTTCCCAGGAGGTCCCTCCCACCATTCGAAACGCAAAACCAGCTCACAACTCAAAAAATCCTGACAATTCATGAAGTGAAAGGAACCTTACTGGCTGATACTGAAATTCCCCAGATGTACCGTCCGCCTCTTCCATCCGGTCAGTGATGTCTGCTCCGATGTCTTTGGACAACAAAGAACAACAACAACAAAAATTAATTCCAGAATAAAAAAACATTACTGCTCAGAACAGGCCCTTCAGCCCATGATGTTGTGCTGACCATTGTAAACCTACTCCACAACAATCAAACCCCCATCTCACACCCATAAACTTATTCTTGTATCCATGTGCCTGTCTCAGAGTCTTTTGAATATCCCTATTGTTCCAGCCTTCATCAACATCCCCGGCAAGGTATTCCTGGCACCCACCACTATTTCTGTGAAAGGCTTACCTCTGATATCACCCTTAAAACTTTCCTCCCCTCACCTTAAACCAATGCCCTCTAGTATTGGCCATTACCGTCCTGGGAAAAAGGTGCTGGCTACCCACGTTGCCTAAGTCTCTCGTAATGGTTTAATAAAGAAATTTATCCACCCAGAAGCTGGATACTGGAACGCACATCCCGAAAACCATGGGAGCAGGTAGTCTCATTACATCAAAAGAGTATGTGGAGGGGCTTCTGGAAAATGACGGAACTGAAAATAACACACAGGATTGGGTCAGTTGGGATGGTCAGCACATTCAGAAATGGGATGAAGGGCCTGTTCTCGTGCGGTATAGCTCTACAACTCTGGGGACCGCTGGGAATTAGCCACTGGGAATGGGGAGTGTTTAGACTGTGGGAGGGTGAAAAAGAGGGCCCAGGCGGAGGTGAAGGAGATTAAAGGCTTCCAATTTTTACGGGGGTACCATGGAGAGCATTCTGACTGGTTGCATCGCTGTCTGGTACAGAGGCGCCAATGCACAGGACAGGAAGTCTTCAGCAGCGGTTTTCAACCTTTTTCTTTCCACTCACATACCATCTTAAGTAATCCCTATACCATAGATGCTCTGTGGTTAGTAAGGGATTCCTTAAGGTGGTGTGTGAGTGGCAGGGGAAGGTTGAGAACCTCTGCTCTAGACCCAATTGTGCACATAATGAGTCAATGTGGGACGATTAAAACAGTGGTTCTCAACCTTTTTCTTTCTATCCACATCCCACCTTAAGTAATCCCTATGCCATCGGTGCTCTGTGATTAGTAAGGGATTGCTTAAGGTGGGATGTGGTGGGAAGAAAAAGTTTGAAAATCACGGTTTTGTTTTAATCATCCCTCATTGACTCATTATGTGCACGGTTTCAGAACTCCAAAGGAAATGGGCTAATGACAATTTTTGTCAAGCAAAATATTTCAGTAACAATTGGGTGTAGAGCAGTGATTCTCAACCTTCCCTGCCCACTCACACACCACCTTAAGTAAATCCCTATCCCATCGGTGCTCTGTGAATAGTAAGGGATTATGGATAAACGCCCAGGCTTACAGTGCATAGAGACGAAACCACATGATTCATTTTGTTGACACCCCCTCCAATAGCGTCACCCGGTGAAGTCCACAACCACCTAGTTACACTAGTGCTGCAGGTGGGGGGGAGGGGCACTATAACTCATTAGGGGGGCATGGCCCGCGAATGCTCCCACCATCCCCATGACGCTGAGCCTGGCTCCTGGGAAGGGAATTTCAGATTAGTCAAAGTAGGACCAGCATGGGAGGGGTAGTCCAACCAGTCCAGTTGTATGAAGGGCATATCAGAAGAGATTCAAAGGTATCTTACAGAAAGTATGTACCTCCACCAGCAGTAGATCAGGAGGGATTGGTTCCTTCACTTTGCTCGGAAAACTATAGGTACTTACGGTCACAATTCATGGCCACTGTAATGTCAATATTTACTTGGAGTTTGCTGGAAGAAGGAGGAAAACTGGCTTAGAAACTTGATACACAATCGGAGGATGAATCCAACAAATCCATAGCTGCATCACTTTCTAGGGCAAACATCATCACCCTCGATTTTCTAAAGATTCAAATTCCTTTATTGTCATGTAATAGTACAGAACATGTCTAGCGTTCATTTCAAGAGGAATAGAATACAAGATGTCAAGTCTTTATAAGGCCCTGGCGAGACCTCACTTGGAGTTTGGGCTCCCCATTTAAGAAAGGATGAGTTGACATTGGAGAGGGTTCGGGGAGGGTTCACTAGGACGGTTCCAGGAATGAAAGGGTTATCATATGAGGAGCGTTTGACAGCACTTGGCCTGTTACTCATTGGAATTTAGGAGAATGATGGGGGGGGGAGGAAATCGCATTGAAGCATTTCAAATGTTGAACAGCGTGGACAGAGTAGATGTGGAAAGATTGTTTCCCATGGTGGGAGAGTCTAGGACAAGAGGGCACAACTTCAGAATTGAAGGACGTCCGCTTAGAACAGAGATGTGGAGGAAGAGGGTGGTGAATCTGTGGAATTTGTTGCCACAGGCGGTTGTGGAGGCCAGGTCATTGGATGTATTTATTACAGAGCTTGATAAGTTCTTGATCAGCCAGGGCATTAAAGGTTATGGGGAGAAGGCCGGACAGTAGGGCTGAGTGGGGAAATAGACGATTGTCGAGCCTCAGCTGCACCTCCCTTGCCCAAACACATGGTCTCCCTGACTGCAGGGCCTCAGGTAGTCTGTTTTCCCCCACTGTCCCCCATCCCCCCACCACCCCGCGAGGGACAAATACCAAGACAAAGAGGAACGGGGAGGGAGGCGAGGGTTCTCCAGCAAGGGATGAGGTGTTGTTTCTCGCCCCTCTAACACCTGGCCTCAAAGAACATCTGTAAGTAATACCTGGAAATCTCAGTGTCAACTTGATAGCTGTGTCTAATCCGGGTGTCACGGTAGAACCAATACTCCCCCACTGTCAAGGTTGCTATCAGTGTGAAAGCAAGGAGTGAAACTACAAGGAAAGGTGTGAAAAATGAAAGACTGCAGATGCTGTGGTTGTAAAAACCACAGAAATGCTGGAGGAACTCAGCCGGTCTCGCAGCATCCAGAGGAGGTAGACATATACAGCAGTCCCCTCTTATCATGGGAGGGTATGTTCCAAGACCCCCAGTGGATGCCTGAAACTGGGGATAGAACCAGCCCCTATATACACTATGTTTTTTTCTATGATAAAGTTTAATTTATAATTTAGTCAGAACAAGAGATTAACAACAATAACTAATAATAAAATAGAACATTATAATTAAAAAGGGTTACTTGAACACGAGCACTGTGGTAACCCGACAGTCAGTCCGATAACTGAGACGGCTACTAAGTGACTAATGGGTGGGTAACGTGGATGCATCCACTGGACAAAGGGATGATTCACGTCCCGGGCGGGACGGCGTGAGATTCCATCACGCTACTCACAACGGTCCACAATTTAAAACTTACAAATTGATCATTTCTGGAATTTTCCATTTAATATTTTTGTATCGCAGTTGACCGTGGGTAACTGGAAACGCAGAAAGCAAAACCGTGGATGGGGGGAAACCACAGTATTACCGACGTTTCAGGCCTGAGTCTGTTGGTCTGTATTCCTCCCCCTCTCATTCTTCCCCCAGCCTTTAATTCAGACGCCTGATTTTTTTCACTCATACCTTGAGGAAAGGCTCAGGCCCGAAACGTCAGTCTTATCTCTTTACCTCCTGTGGACGTCTCGAGTCCAGCTGAGTTCCTCTTGCATTTCTGTGTTTAAACTACAAAGACAGAATTCAATATAAATTAAAGCTCCTTCTCTACAATCTATCCATCACGTCATCTCGTCTGGGGGCTTTCTGCGACCTTAGGTTACAGAACGTAGAAGAGGACGGTGCATTTTCATTGCTGAACACGACACCAAATTAAACTGATCCCACCTGTGTGGACGTGATCTGCATCCCTCCATGTTCAGGTATCTGTCTTAATTCAAGATTTTTTTATTATAAAATAACAGATGTAATATTACATGAAATTGTATTTAGTCTTCCATAAAGCTGACAAAGATTCGCCATCAGCAAAATTTCCCACTGTCCCTTATAATCAGAGAGAAAGAGAGAAGCAAAAGAGAATCCCCTTCAGAGTTGCTGAGTGTCTGTGGATTCAGCTCCGCACAGTCTTCAGTCCAAACCATTGGGAAGCCGGGCTCCAGGTACAAACCTCTGACATGATCATCAGGAAGCCTTCAGTGCCCAATGCCCCTCGGGAGCCCCTCTTGTCCTCGGCACCCTCTCGCTTCCCAGATCTGATGCATGCCTCTTAAATGGTGCTCTCAGAGGTTTCTCGGTGCGGTGGAAACAGACATAAGACCTATACAGCGTGGAAACAGACCCTTCGGCCCAATTTGCCCGTACTGACCAAAATGTCCCACCCACTCTATCCTGCCTGCCTGTGTTTTGCCCATATCTATCTAAACCCATCCCACTTGTGTGTCCCTCTAATTTTTTTTCATGAACATTACAACAGTACTTGCCTCAACCACCTCCTCTGGCTGCCCGTTCTACACACCCACCACCCCCTGTATAGAAAAGTTATTCTTCTGGTTCCTGTTACATTTCTCCCCCCTCTTCTCCCATGTCTTCTGGTTACCAATTCCTCTACACTGGACAAAAAACTCTTGAAAATTGGAGCACCACACCAAGTGCTGGAGGAACTCAGAGGGCCAGCTAGCATCCATGGAAGTAATGGTCCAGGCTGAAACAGAGATGGTCCATGGAGTCTGTCTGACCCACTGAATTCCTTCAGGATTCCTCCAGTAGAAGGAGCCCCTCTCCCACCCTCTCCATTTTTTGACACGCTGTTTTTAAGAAATTAAAATAAATAAAAATCATTAAATATGTCAGATCCTTGAAAGTACAGGGAGTCGAGGGACATGGACCACGTTCAGGCACAGGAAATTCCGTTTGAGTAGGACCATAGCTGTGACCCGAAAGCCCTGTTCATGTACGATGTTCTCTGGTCTCTCACGCTAATTTTCCTCCCCTTCCCTCTTTCATTCTCACTCTCCTTCACTCACTCTCTCACTCTTTCTTCTCTTCCTACTCTCTTGCCTTACCACTTTCTCCCCTGCTCCCTATTTTTTTTTGAAGAGCGCTCCAGAAATGAGCAGATTCCCTTTTCAGTTTGTCCGCTTTTGAAATCTCTCAGAAATTTGCGGTGGAGCTCATCCTGAAGTGAGCATGGGAGGATCAGCTGCCAGTTTGAAATCCTCTCTGTGCATTCAGAGGGGGTTGACGAGAAGACAAAGAGCTGAGTGGAACCAAAGACCGAGACGCCTTGCCCAATACAAAACCAATCTGCTGGAGGACCTCCACTCAGCACACCTGCTGTCTCTGTCTGCATGTCTGCTGCCCAGAACAAGTTCCTGTCATCGTGCTGGTCTTTACTACAGATGCACCATCCAGCGTGGTGCACACTAGAAAGTACAAACGGGAGTCTAATTGTCACAGAAACTATCCCTGGAAGGACAAAGATTTGCGACAGGAAGGTTGTTTGGATTATTTACCTGTGCCCCCAACAGCGGAGGTTTCAATGCAGACATCAACAACTTTTGGAAAAGCATCCAACTTTTTGACAATGCTGGGAGTTATCTTCCGGGTAACTCTCCTCCTCATGTTTAGCTTGCTCCTTTCTAATCGCTTTTCAGGTCATGATTCTGTTTCTGAATCCCTGCCAAAGTACTGCTTTTGTAAGACTGAAAACTGTTGAGCAGAAGCACTTGCAATCTCTCTCCTGACCCGCAGACATTACAATGCAAAATACTGTTTCATCCCATTCAAAACCAACAAACTTTTATTGGACTGAGCGTTCAGGAAACTCTTGCATCCGGGAGAAGCGGATCTGGTAATTCAGATGTTGAAGTACTCTCACAGTTCAAAGGTTCCTTTTATTGTCACATCATAATATATTAAAAATGTGATACACATATGTCTGGTGTAAGGCCACAAAGAGTCACTGTGAGCATTGCCCAGCGCCCCTAACAATAAGAGAAAGAGAAGCAAAAGAGAATCTCTTCAGAGGGGTTTTTGACTGCAGGTATGTAATGTCACAATCAACGAGATTTGCCATTACACGGGCAGTCTAAATAGGAAAGTGCAGGAATTTTAGTCAATTCCTGCACCGCGATTTATCCTGCGGAGTTTGGCTTTTCTCCCCATGACCGTGTGGGTGTAACCAACGCCCTGCTAGGTGCTCTGGTTTCCTCCGACGTTTCCAAGATGTGCAAGTCAATAAGTTAATTGGTGGCTGTAAATTTGCCCCTTTAGCATAGGGCGGCCATGGGAGGAAGTTGCAGACATTTGAGAGAAAGTTGGTTGTAGAGAGATAACTGGGCGAATGGCACTGGTGGGATTGTTCTCCTGGGGATCAGCATGGGCCTGAAGGGATGAATGATCTCTCATGTCATTGTAAGTAAGTTGGTTCATTACATGGAAGAATGAGGGGAGATTGGATAGAGGTTATTTAAAATTATGAGGGGAATAGAAAGAGTAAATATAGACAAGCTTTTTCCACTGAGGGTAGGTGAGATACAAACCAGAGGACATGGGTTAAGGGTGAAAGGGGAAAAGTTTAGGGGGAACATGAGGGGGAATTTCTTCACATAGAGAGTGGTGGGGGTGTGGAACGAGTTGCCAGCTGAAGAGATGAATGCGGGCTCAATGTTAACATTTAAGAAGAATTTGCTCAGGTACATGGATGGGAGAGGTATGGAGATATAGGGACTGGGTGCAGATCAGTGGGACTAGGCAAAAATAAATGGTAGGGCACAGACTAGAAGGGCCGAAAGGGCCCGCTTCTATGCTGTAATGTGCTATAGTTCTATAGGAGAACTTTGGGGCATTCTGAAACCGCCACCCTTGTTAATTCACAGGTTTCCTGGACAATGAGTTCCTGAAGTGTTGCAAAGTGAGAGCAGCTAACTCAACATTACTAAAGAGGTTTACAAGACCTCTCCAGGGACTTTTACACAACATATAACAGTGTCCACTGCCTGGCACAGACTTAGATGGGGGTGGGAGTTTGTAGGGAGTGATTACAAGGCCATAAAAAAGGGATCGCTAAACTATAACTCTTTCAGTAAAGGTGCACCTGTGGACTTGGGCCACAGCCAACTCAATGTGACCATGGGGACTGCATTTAGTTTGCAGTCACCATGGCAGCAGGGAAATGACTGAAGGTGGCATTGATGACCCCCCCCCCCACCAACCCAAAAAAGCCAGAATAGTATTTGGTGAGTCAGGCCCTTGTCAGCTTTTAGGGCAATGTTTCTGGATCACTATTCTCCGTAATGACGATGAGACCAGGATTCTCTGCTAATGCTTCATTTTATTGGTTTGTTTTACCAATAAAATAAGAATGGAACTTGTTTTTAACTTGGTCCACCTTTCACCAGCCCCGGGACATTCCGGGGGCTTTGTAACTGATTAAAATGGTCACCATGGTGATGCAGGGGGAGCGGCAAGTCATTTGTGAGTTGTATGGGAGCTGATGACCGTGACTGCAAGAACATTTAAGTCCATGAGCAGGGCTGTTTTGGTTCAGAGGAGTTATTGCATCTTACTTCATTCACTTATTCAGATGCAGAAGGGAATTTAGCCCATCAGACCCATGCTAGCACCCAGCAGGTCAATTCCATTAGTCCCATTCCCTTGTTATTTACCTGGTACATTATTCTCTCTGAGTTCCAGAATTGTGCAGAACGGGGTCAGGCACTTTGGCCCACATTGTTCAGTCTGACCAGGCTGTCTACCTGAGCTAGACCTTATTTGCCTGCGTTGGCCTCATGTCCTGAGCCTTCCCCGTTCACGTCCCTCTCTAAATATTGGCCACAACTGTCGCCAGATCCACCACTTCCTCTGGCAGCTCGCCCCACACACCCACCACTCTCTGAGGTTGCCCCTCAGATCCTGTTTCCCTTCTCACCTTGAACTTCCAGCCTCTAAGTTTAGACTCCCCTACCCTGGGAAACAGTCCGTGATCATTCACCTTGTCCATGTCCCTCATGATTTTATAGAACTTTGTGATCCTCCCCCTCCCTCTCCCCCCACCCCTGCCAACCTCCAAAGCTCACATACACTTTCCATTCCCTCTGAGAAACACTAAACCAGATGCTGGAATCTTGAGCAAACAGAGTTGCTGGTGGCCTTCAGCAGGTCAGAGAGCATTCATGGGTAGAATTGAGCAAAACCCACTGAAATGCTGGAGGAACTCAGCTGATTTTTCAGCGCTCGTAGGTGACAACAATACATCGCTAACGTTTCGGGCCTGAGCTCTTCTTTAAGGAAAAATCAGAAAAGGGAGAAGCAATATATATCAAAAAGTCTCAGAATTCAAACAATGGGGGAGGAATCCAGACCCACAAAAGGGGAGGGGTTAGAATTGATCTTGTTTGTGTGAAAGGAGACAGGGAAGGGAGGGACGGGGGAAGAAAGGGGAGGTGGGGGGGGATTTAACAGAAGTCAGAGAAGTCGATATTAATGCCATCTGGTTGGAGAGGGCCCAATCAGAAGATGAGGTATTGTTCCTCCAATTTGTGGGTGGACTCAGTCTGGCAGTACACAAGACCATGAGCAAGGGAATGGGATGGAGAATTGGAATTGGCGGCCACTGGGATATCCACGCTGTGTGGTGGAGAGAGCTGAGGTGCTCAACGAAGTGATTTCCCAGTGTCTCCAATGTTGGATCGGATAAAGGGTTTTGACTTGAAGGGTTGACTGATCATTTCTAGTGAAACACGAACATCTGCAGACGTGGCAGTTGTAGTAAAAACACAGCAATGCTGAAGGAACTCAGCCGGCCTCGCAGTAATGATATATTACTGATGTTTCGGGCCTAAGCCTTCCTCGAGGTATGAGTAAAAAGCAAAAAAAGGGGAAGCATGGTTGGTGTAGGGGTTACCATAATACTGTTACAGCGCCAGCAACCAGGGTTTGAATCACGCATTGTCTGTAAGGCATTTATATATTCTCCCTGATGGTTTTCCCCGGGGGCTCCATTTTTCTCCCACCCTTCAAAACATACCAGGGCTTGTAGGTCAATTGGGTGTAATTGGGCAGCAGGGGGTCATTGGCCGAAAGGGCCTGTTACCGTGCTGTGTAACAGCAGGTGCCTGAAGTAAAAGGCTGGGAAAAATGGAAAAAGAACAGGGGGGAGGAATACAGGCCAACAGACAAAAGGTGTTAATTGGATAAGGAGAGGAGGGCTGGAGAGAGGAGAGCCAGAGTCGGCGTCAGAACAAGTCTAATCGGGGTGGGAGGAGCATTAGGGTAACCGCGGTGGGGGGGGGGAGGGAGGAAACTGACGTTTGAAAACTCACTCAGCTGGGGATGTAGTGGAGCAGGAGCCATAATCTGCCATGAACCTCCTCCGTGAACCACTGTCACACTTCCCCCCGCCCTCCAACGTAACAGACAAACACGTGTGCTTATAGCACGTGGAGATGCTAGTGCTGGGGTGGGGGGGCACAATAACTCATTTAGGGGTGGGGGGAATGGTCTGGAAATGTTTCCCTATGATGCTGAGCCAAAGGTGAGAATTGATGGGGGGAGGGGTTAGCTCCATGAAGGCAGAGCTGGTGAAAAGGAGACAGAGGGAAAAGGGAAGAGAAAGGAAGAGCTGGAGGAAAGGAGACAGAGAAGGATGGGGGGAGGGTTGTGGGGGGGGGGGCAGGGGCTAACAGAAGCTAGAGAAAAGTCGATGTTAATGCCATCCAATTGGAGGGCCCCCGACCTGCTGAATTCCTCCTGGGCTCTGCGTCCATCACCTGCTGTCACTCTTTTTACTGACTTAGGATGAGAGGGCACAACTTCAGCCCATTTAAAACCGAGACATGGAGGAATCTCTTCAGCCAGAGAGCGGCGAACCTCTGGAATCTGCTATCACAGGCAACTGTGGAGGCAGGGTCGTTGGATGTATTTAAGACAGGTCTCTGAATAGTTAGGGCATCAAAGGTTTCGGGGAGAAGGCAGGAGAGTGGGACTGAGTGGGTGAATGGTGGAGTGGACTCAATGGGCTGAATGGCAACCCCTTCAATCTCGTGAGCAGGGGCTACACCCTCACACACTCCATATCTCTGTGAAACATGGTCTCAACCAAGCCGCTGAAGTGACAGACAGCTGGTGAGTCCGTGAATCAGCTCAACTCGTGACTAGACCCACCGCCTTCATGGATTGTAGACACATCACGGATTTCCCCTCCTTTAATTGACAGGGTGCCATCACTCCCCAACATGGCCTTTTCCAACCGTGATAGATGGGGACAAGAACCTTGATTAAACAATGCCTTAGAACATTCTTAATGGGGACCACAACCCATTGAAATAAAAGCCTTGTTTTCTTTTCACCTCATGTAACATGAATATTTTTTTCTTTTTTTGAGTAGATGGTAGGAGAGAAGTGCAGAAGAAACTAAAACTTGACTGAGTCATAGGGAAGGGGGCCCATAACGTTGCTCAAGTCCTGGGGAAGGGTTTGGGGGGGGGGGGTTGTTAGGGGGAAGGCATAGCTGAAAAAAAGGTTGAGATTGGCTGCCCTAGAACGTCCCAAGGCATTCCATAGCAGTTTTTGTCAAACCTACTCAGCCGCATTAAAAGGTCTCAGGGAATGCAAGAGAGGCAGGCTTTAAACAAGGCCTGAAAAGAGGAGAGAGATAGGGACAAAGAAGACTCAGGAGCTTGGATTCCAGACAAGGAGTGACCGGGTTGTTCATGCCTGTGTGTGCTTAAAACTGGATGCCATTAGTCTCGATGACTTTGGAGAGGAAGGGGAGATGGAAGGGGATGTATGTAGAGTACAGCTCTAATTATCTGAAATCAGATTATCCCAAGTCCTCAATTATCCAAAATTTTTTGGACCCTGAAGTGATGTTTGTTTGGCTCCAAAACATTTTTTGGATTTTTGAGGATTTCAGAAAAATCAGAAATTTTCATTTATCCAAAAAAATCTGGAGCCGAAATGATGTCGCTTCGCCTCTGAAATTTTTTGGATAAATGAGGATATCTGAAACCATCAGAAATCCTCAGTTATCCGAAGATTTTCTGGAGCCGTACAAATGTGGCAGGTTGAAGAAATTCTGGAATTTTGGAAAAACCTGAGTAGAATTTTGAGCTTTTGGTGATGGAAAATGAAGTGATAGGAGAAGGTATTCGGTTCAACAATCAGTTTATTACACAGCACAAGAATAAAGCTTAACAGAGCTCTGGTTCAGTCATTAGTTCATAGGTCACCTGCACAGTGAGTTATTCCCCAAGACTGACCTCTACTGTCCAGTCTCTACAGTTTATCTTATCTTTCTTTGGCTTGGCTTCGCGGACGAAGATTTATGGAGGGGGTAAAAAGTCCACGTCAGCTGCAGGCTCGTTTGTGGCTGACCAGTCCGATGCGGGACAGGCAGACACGGTTGCAGCGGTTGCAGGGGAAAATTGGTGGGTTGGGGTTGGGTGTTGGGTTTTTCCTCCTTTGCCTTTTGTCAGTGAGGTGGGCTCTGCGGTCTTCTTCAAAGGAGGTTGCTGCCCGCCAAACTGTGAGGCGCCAAGATGCACGGTTTGAGGCGTTATCAGCCCTATCATACAGAACAAAAGTTGGCTTCCTTTGCTAGATTTCTTGCGTAAGATTTATCACAAGTAATTTCCTGCTCTGCAGATATCTGGGGTGTAGAGCTCCCATCTTAATCCTCAAGGCCAGAATATCCTGTTGTTTTGATCAGAAATCAATTCATACCCCAGATATTTCTAATTATTTCTTTGTTCTCATCTGGCCATATTCTTCTGTTCTACTCAACACCTCCTTCTGTCTTAGCCTTCTTACTTGAGTTAGTTTTCATTCTCTTTGTTTCTGACAGTCTCTGTCAGGATTCTCTTTGTTCCTTATCTGGCCATCATCTCCTTTTGCCTTACACATTCCTACTAAATTGTTTCAACATATCCTCTCTTTTGTATTTGGGGAGCAGACAATTCTAAACCTACTGTAATCAGTCAACTTTGCTACATATTGTGGCTGCCCCTTACTTACATTACTCTTTCACTTCACCATGAGGTAAATATTAAATTGTTACATAGTACTGGATTCATGTAAACAAACTGAATAGTACATAAGCACATATTCTACATATTTTCTATGATTGATTAACCCCTATATTCCAACAGTCCCCCTTTTGGTCTCATGAAAATTAGTCCAACCACTTATGGGACCGAGACCTCAGGAGTTTTTGCAAGGACCAGCATCTCCGACCCCTTATTAAACTTAACCTCATAAACTTGGCCATTATGAACACACTTCAGTCCTGTGGGGGCCCCAACACAGTGTTCAGGAAAGTCAGTCCAATCCGCAAAGTACTGTTTCGGTTCGTTATGGGCCTCCCAGGCTGACCGCAAACACTTTGTACAGTTGTTTCCTTCTCCAGACGCGTCAAGGGCTAGGAACATCACCCATAGTCCTCACATAGTGTCCATCACAGCCCCCTAAATTCTGTTGACTTCAGTATAGAAATATCACTTCAAATACTGAAATACAGTCACCGTAATCCAATAGTCTCTTTAAAGGGACCCGTTCAAAAAGTTCTTAGTCCATAGTTGCTTCACAGGTTCCCAGTCATCTCCGTTCGAATCTGTTCCAGTGTCCGTGTAGGTGGGTCCGTTGCTGTTCACTGACTCCAATGATACCACGTCTCTCCTTTTCCCTGTAGTCGAACCGCGTGGGACGTTCTTTCCACCACTCCGTAGGGTCCTGTCCACCAGGACTTCGACCACTTTCTCTTGATCACCTTTAGCAGAACCCACTCCGCGGCTGATGGTATCGGGGTTTCATCTTTCCGTTCGGTACTTGTAACCTGTTGTGAAAAAGCTGATACCAGAGCCATTAGTTTATCATAATAAAGCTTACATTTCATTGGGCTTACCTCTTCCTTTGAGGTATGAATCCCAGCTCCAGGTCCTGGAAACTGGTGCCCCATTTGTAGTTCATACGGAGTAAATCCTGTCACATAACTTACCGAACTCCTTATTGACATCAATGCCAGGGGCAGCGCATCCACCCAATTTAATTTGGGCCGTGCCTGTACTTTCCCGATCTTACCTTTTATTGTTTGGTTCATTCTCTCCACTTTTCCTTGGGATTGTGGATGATACACCGTTCCAAAGGCATGTTTCAACTCCAACATCACTTCTACCTCCTGTAGATCTTCATTCTTAAAATGACTTCCATTATCTGACCTAATTTTTCAAGGGAATCCGTGTCTCGGAATATACTGGTTGATCAGGAACTTACTTACCGTCCTTGCATCTTCTCTTTTGGCAGGGATTGCCTCCGGCCACCCTGTGAACACATCTACTGCTACTAAGAGGTATCGATAGCCACTTGCCCTCTCAATCATGTCCGTGTAATCAATTACAATTTCCTGCCCTGGTAACTTAGGCAACGGAAACTGTCTTTCGTGAGGTTTCAGTCGCCTTGACATTATATGTTATACATACCTTACACTCTCTGATATGATTCTCCACCATCGCCGGCAGGAAGGGGTGCCACCAATGTACCAAATACCTTATCATCTGTTTCTTCCCACAGTGGGTTAACCCATGCGCCTCCTCAAGGAGGGGTTTCATGAGTCCAGATGGTAATACTGGCCTACCGTCCATTGATCTCCACAGTCCTTGATCTTCGGTTGCCCCCCTTTCTTTCCATACCATCATTTCCTGGGGTGATGCCTGCGCTTGTTCCTGAATTATTACTCCTACCTCACAAGGTGGCAATAAGTCATGTGCCGTTCTATCTGCCTGCATCATAATAAACTGAAGGCTGTACCCTGCTGCCCTTTTTGCGGCCGTGTCCGCTTCCTGATTTCCCCGAGCTACCATCGTATCTGTTTTATCATGGCCCTTACATTTAATAACTGCTAATGCCCTTGGTTTCAAGAGGGTCTCAGCCAATTTCCTAACATCCTTCTCGTGTTTAATTGGGGTCCTTGCTGCTGTTAAAAACCCACTTCTAATCCATTGACTCAGCTCAACCTGTATTGTCCCTACCACATATGCCGAATCTGTATATATATTTACCTCCTTTCCTTCTGCCCATTCTAATGCTGCTATCATTCCCTGTAGTTCGGCCAGTTGTGCTGATTCCTTTCCTCTCACTGTCCCTGTAATAATTTCTTCAAATCCTTCTGTGGTTCTCCGTACTACTGCATAGGCGACTTTTAATCCGTCTGTGGGATGTCTGTAACAACAACCATCTGTAAATAAGGTTTCATCTGGTTCTCTCAAGGGTGAAGCCTGTAAATCAGGTCTTATTTTAATATCCCTTAGAACCCTCTTTTCACAACAGTGTGGTTCTCCCTCTCCCATATTGTCTGCCATATTAATGCCTTCATGGGTAAATGTAATATTTGGAGCATTCAGGATCTTTTCCAGTCTCGTCTGCCTCAGTGATGTCATTGTAAACGCTGTCGAGCTCACAAATGCTACAATACTATGTGTTGTTAATACCGTCAGGGCATGTCCCATCACTATGTGTGCCACCTTTTGTAAAATCTTTGCTACCCCCGCTGCATGTCTAGTGCATGGTGGGTGTTTGTCTTCAGTCGGATCTAGTGTTATACTTACATACATGAGCGCGCATCTTCCACCCCCTTTTTTCTGAAAAAGGACACCAACAATCGTGTGTGCTTTTTCAGAAACATCCAAAAAGAAAGGGTGTCTTTAATTTGGAATCGCCAAATCTATAGCGGTTGTAAGAGCTTGCTTAAGTAGAATAAAACTCATCTCAGCCTGTGCAGTCCAATCAAGTGTAGCTCCCAGATTCCTCATCCCCTGCTCATTCACCAAAGTTCGCAGTGGATGTGTCAACTCACCATACGATGGGATAAACTGCCTACTATAACCTGTCAAACCCAAAAACGAAAGCATTTCCTTAACTATCCTAGGTTTTGGATGATGTAGTATCGCTGTTCGATGCACAGGGAATATCCCTGTACCTTTCGCTGAGACCATTCTTCCTAAAAAGGAGACCACTTGTCTGCAACATTGCAGCTTTAAACGAGAGACTTTAAAACCTGCCTTGAACAGCTGCATTAGCAGGAGCTTTGTAGCCTCCAAACAGGAGACATGATCAGGTGCTGCCAATAAGATGTCATCTACGTACTGGATCAGAACTACCCCACCTGGCAGTACTAGCCCCCCCCCCCCCAAGCTGTTCTTCAAAACCTGATTGAAAATCCCTGGGGATAAGATAAAGCCCTGCAGGAGTCGAATATAATGTAACTTTATACCTCTATACGTAAAGGAAAACACATCTCTAAACTGTTCTGCCAGCGGCAAACAAAAGAAAGCATTCGCTAAATCTATACAAGAGAACCACTTGTGGTCTGGAGTTAAAGCAGTCATGGCGGTATATGGGTTCGGTACTGGAACTGTGGGTGTTCGCACAATACCATTAATATGCCTTAAGTCATGGGCCATCCGATATTTGTCCGTGTCCTGTTTCAGAACAGGTAAGATGGGTGTATTCCAACTTGAACACGAATGTTCCAATACCCCTGAATACATAAGGCCATCAATGGTATCTGCCAGACCCACCTCAGCCTCGGGTTTATGGGGATACTGTGTCTGCCAAATGGGAGTATAATCTGAAAGTTCAAATGTTATGGGATCAACCTGCTGGGAAAAACCCACGTCTGCTGGTCCCACTGACCAAAGGTCCTCAGGGATAGAATCTAACATAGGGGCAGAGTCGGGATGATCCATCCTTTCTCTACCATGAAAGCGTTCAATCTGTCTATGCTCAAGGAGGACCCGATCATTTGAAGGGTACAAAGTCCTGTACGCCTGACCAGATAGAGAGAACTGCACTATCAGTAATTGAGTGTCGGACCAGTCCCTCAAGGACATCAAGTTCCGACACATCGGTCCCAAATCTTTTGCCTGGTGAGTAGTGCCAATTGCAAGGGTGACATGCGGGATGGCCTCACCTGCCATCACATACCACTCCAGCTGTTCAGATGTCAGTGCTACCGTAGCGGCCACTCCCTCCTTTCCTACCACAATGTAGTCCGAATTAATCTCCCATTGCATGCCCTCTACCTCTTCATAAAAGGCATGCTGATAAATTTCATCCCCATCTCTATCGTAAAAGAGGGTAACATGGAGGGGGTCCTATGGGTGTAACGTCTGGATCCATGGCTTCCATTGATTATAAAGCTTTAGCAGCCCTCCCTTCTGTGGGTCCTCTGGTTCCAGCAGCCCCCAGTAAATGTCGGCCCATAGTCCCTCAGACGTGGATCCTCCAGCGGCTGACAGTAACATCTGGGAACTGGAACGAAGTGTAGTTAATTAACAGTTCATTGAATACCCATTTGGAAAGGTGACCTCTATTCCGCTGGGTCCGCAAAGGATCGATGCTCCACACCTGACCAGCAGATCTCTGCCCAAAAGATTAGTAGGTCACATTGCCGACAGAATATATTGATGTGCAAAAGTCTGTCCTGCCACAGAAGTGATTAGTGGTGTAGAAAACGGCAGATTTTCTGGTGTACCCGAGAACCCTATCAACTGGACGCTAGAGGATGACTTTTTAGATTGAAACTCAGCGCCATTAAGTGTTGAAAATCTGGCACCCGTATCTACTAAAAAAGATACTTCCATGTCCATCACTTTAATCTGCAGGAAGGGGTCTGCCAACCTAACCTGCTTTTGGGTGCTCGGGCCCCGTCACTGCTGGTAACATTTCTCCTCCTCCGTCAGCAATGGGAATTGTCTCGTCGGAGCGAGAGCCGCATGGGGTGCCTGATGTACTGGGGGTGGAACTGACGATCTCTGGGGCTGGACCCAAGGCTCATATTGTGGTGGTCCATATCCCCTTTCCCCAGTGCCCTGAGGACCCCATGCTAGGGGGCAGTCTCTCTTCCAGTGTCCTGGCTGACCACATCCAAATCATACGGCTGGCTGCATTCGTGGAACACCCTGACCTCTCCCTCTTACTCGGAATCCCCCCATTGGACCCCCAGTACTGATCCCATAGCTGGAACCCGGTACCCAATTTGGGGCCGGGTGCCAATTTATATTATTCCCTTGTGGTGGCTGCGGTGGCTGCTGAATCATATGGTTCGCACCCTTTGAGGGATTCTTTTTTGCCTCATTGACCTTTTTCCTAGCCTCTTCCAATTGAAGCTTAAGGAGTTGCACTTGTGCCGACTCCATAATTTGTTTGTCCTCCTATAACTCTTCATGTGATGGGTCAAATGTTTTTCCCATTGCTCAGTCAAGCAACCCGGATATCAGGGTTATTCTCTAATGCCTCCCTAACTACAGCTGGCAACCCGTTTGTTACGGCAGACCTAAATAGTGTAGTTTGCAAGGGTCCTGTGGCTGGGTGTACTCCGGCTGTATCCGTCCAACTCTCTTTACACTGACTTAAAAAGATCGAGATCTCCTCATCCTCCTTAATGGAAAATGTCAGGGACTACATGACACCGGGGAGAACAGGAAACTTATCCCGCATTGCACCTCCTAGTGCCGTAGCATGTTTTGCAAATGGTTTGGCATCAGGGCACCTAGTGGTTCCTGCGACCATTTCTACCTGCTGTATTTCCCACAGCCCAAGCTGTAAAGGGGGTGGAGTGATCCTCTGACATTCCTACCGAGAAGGCATTCTCAAGTGTCTGTTCTTGCTCTCTCTCATTTGTTTATTCCAGTCGCATACTAGTTTCACTTACTTTACATACATCGTTCTGTATTTCCTTCGTTAACTCCTTCATTTCCTCCACCCTTTCCTCCATAACTCTCTTAAGTCTCTCCTTCGCCTCCTGGAGTTCGTGACCTGCTAATTCAGTGACATTCACTATTCCCTCATTTATCTGCATCACTGGCATCTGGGGAATCGGATAAGGTGTTGGCAATGTCTCTGGTAACTTTGGATCTAGCGGGGCTGATGGCTTAACCTCCCCTGTCATCTCCTCTCCCATTTTCTCCTTTATGATAGGGGATGCCTTTTTAGTAGCATGCTGAAGGTTTGTTTCCACAGCCATGCAAGCCAATGTCATATTATGTAAATATTCTCTCTTCTGCTCCTTCGCTTTCTTCTGTTGTTTAAATTTTATTCTATCCAAGATAGACCCTTGTCCCTCTTTCTCATGTTCCTGCATCTCCTTTTCCGCCTCCCTTTCGGCTTCTCCTAAGTACAATACAAGCCTGATTTTTCCTAATCCTAGCGGCACCTTCCCCTGACTCTGCAGCTCTTTCCATATCTGATCATACAGTTTCATAGCCTTTACTTCCTCTCCCTTCGGTAGTCCGCCCATTAATTGACTCCTTGTTTTTTCCCACTGCTGGTTTACAGATGGAGGAATCCATTCACATCCCCCATACTCCTGACATTCCCCTAATTCTCCTTCCATCTTTCATTCCTATCTTTTTCCTTCAGACCTCGTAATTCAATGAGTCTCTCACCTGATAGAATTTCACCACCCGGCAATTTACCTTGAACCTTTACACTTTCCTACAAACACAAAAGGAAAACTTATCACAATACTAAAACAAGTAACTATTATACAATATTGAACAAGGAAATCTTAGCACACTACTAAAATACGTAACTATTATACAATATGTTCACTAAATCCATTTGGCCAAGAACTCTAACTTTTATATCTATGTCTCTACTAGGGGACTCTAACCCCTATTTTTCTAGGGGGACTCTAACCCCCGTTTTTATTCCAGGGGACTCAAACCCCTGTTTTCTCCAGGGGACTCTAACCCCTGTGTCTCCAGGGGACTCTAACCCCTGGTTTTTTAAGCTTTATTCCTTGGCTTCTACTAGAACTTTTGCAGAGTGGTGACAACACACAATTTTATCATTGCCAATAGCAGAACTTCATTTAAACAGGCGTCTGCTTACCTCCTTTTGTTGAGTGGCCACTTGTTGTTATCACCACACCACAATCGACCGTTGTTTCGTCTCTTTCTCTTCCGTCACTTCTCCATCTTCATCACGTCGGGGTCACCAAATTGTCGGACTCTGGCATTACCCTACCCTCAATTTAGTCTATGTGTTGTCTGAGTCCAACGTGTTCGTTAAATGAAGTGATAGGAGAAGGTATTCGGTTCAACAATCAGTTTATTACACAGCACAAGAATAAAGCTTAACAGAGCTCTGGTTCAGTCGTTAGTTCATAGGTCACCTGCACAGTGAGCTATTCCCCAAGACTGACCTCTACTGTCCAGTCTCAACCTTATCATACAGAACAAAAGTTGACTTCCTTTGCTAGATTTCTTGCATAAGATTTATCACAAGTAATTTCCTGCTCTGCAGATATCTGGGGCGTAGACCATCTTAATCCTCAAGGCCAGACTATCCTGTTGTTTTGATCAGAAATCAATTCATACCCCAGATATTTCTAATTATTTCTTTGTCTCATCTGGCCATATTCTTCTGTTCTACTCAACACCTCCTTCTGTCTTAGCCTTCTTACTTGATTGATTATCTTTGTTCCTTGTCTGGCCATGGTCTCCTGTGCCCATCAACACCTCCTTTTGCCTTACACATTCTAAATTGTTTCATACATATCCTCTCTTTTGTATTTGGGGAGCAGACAATTCTAAACCTACTGTAATCAGTCAACTTTGCTACATATTGTGGCTGCCCCTTACTTACATTACTCTTTCCCTTCACCATGAGGTAAATATTAAATTGTTACATAGTACTGGATTCATGTAAATAAACTGAATAGTACATAAGCACATATTCTACATATTTTCTATGATTGATTAACCCCTATATTCCAACACTTTGGAGAGGAAGGGGAGATGGAAGGGGATGTATGTAGAGTACAGCTCTAATTATCTGAAATCAGATTATCCCAAGTCCTCAATTATCCGAAATTTTTTGGACCCTGAAGTGATGTTTGTTTGGCTCCAAAACATTTTTTGGATTTTTGAGGATTTCAGAAAAATCAGAAATTTTCATTTATCCAAAAAATTCTGGAGCCGAAATGATGTCGCTTCGCCTCTGAAATTTTTTGGATAAATGAGGATATCTGAAACCATCAGAAATCCTCAGTTATCCGAAGATTTTCTGGAGCCGTACAAATGTGGCAGGTTGAAGAAATTCTGGAATTTTGGAAAAACCTCTGAGTAGAATTTTGAGCTTTTGGTGATGGATTGATCTCATTTTGTTCAGTTTTTTTTTGGTGAGAATTAAAAATTATTTCATGCTTTAAAAGCCTTCCTTTGTGGGTTGTTGTTGTTTAAACACAGTTATAAGTGCTGATGCTACTGGGGTATTTTTTAAAAATGACCAGTTCTCTGTAATAACCATTTATCCAATTGTGAGAGATGAGTAAAACTAATATGAAAATATGTGTAATGAATAAAGCCAGTATGAATAGGATAAGGGTTAGTCTGAATAAGATAAGGGGGGTCTTCTAGCTTAGACAGAATTAGCAAGTTCGGCATATAAGAGTTTGTAAGCCCTGAGGGTCGGGAGGGTGTGAATAAGGACAAAGGCAGGTGAAAAAGGACAATGACATGATGGGACACAGAGGATACCCCCTGGTCCTCCAAGTTCACAGAAACAGCACGTAGGCAGACAGGATTGCCTAATGCCAAACTTATCCAGGAGGCAGAAGAATGTTGGGGGGAGGGTACCTCTACACTGAAATGAACTGTATAAAAGTTGGGTGAGCCCCAGTGTATGTGTGTATTCCCAGGGTAAGAGGAAGCACCCAACTTTGCATTGTTGTATAATAAATGTTCTTTGTTCTCAATTTTTGTCTCGAGCAATTTCTGTGAAGGTACTTCTGTTTCTCACACAATGTAGGCCTGGCCCTGGCCATTTTGGATAATCGGAGTACAGTATCTGTAAAGTGTTGGCCTGGAGTGAGTTAACGTAACAGCCGCCTCTCCATCCACAAGAATGGAAATGGACTTTTTGGATAAAGTCCCTGCAAGGCTGGCAGGGGACAATGCTTTCATTACCTGAAGTCCAGCGTCCAAGCTGTGAGCTCTTCGGTTTAAATAAAAGAATTTCACAATTTCCAGATGTGATGCTATTTCAGATTTCAGGCAAGAATTAAACTGCTTTTGCAGGGTGTGAAAGATCTCACAGTATCTCCTGGTCATACTGGTCCCTGGGGGGGCTTGTGACATTCTGACTGAAAGGTAGACCATGTCTCGGAAATCATTGTCCTTTGTTATTTCCGTCCATCCCCCATGTTGCTCATCACATTTCCTGCTGGGCTTTGGAGATTCAAAATCTAATTTATTGTCATGTATGGCGAAAAAATCATTAGTTTGCCCTTCAAACAGTGGCCAAGTAACCCAGTGACATTTTAAAAAAAACAGGAATTAAAAAGAGAGAATCTCTGCAGAGGCATCAAGCTACTGTGGGTTTCTTCCAGAGTTGGTGCCCTGGAAGCTCTGCTGATTTGACCTGGTGGAGTCAGTCATGGCAGCAACTATTTTCTTCCAGCTCTGTCCTTGGCCTGTCCCCTCCCCACCTCACATTCAAGATTCCTTTATTAGAACATAGAACTCTACAGCACAGAACAGCCCCTTTGGCCCTCGATGTTGTGCCGACCCATATATTTCTAAAAAAAAGTACGAAACCCTCCCTACCCTGTAAGTCTCCTCTTTTCTTCCATCCGTGTGCCTGTCTAAGAGTCTCTTAAGTGCCCCCAATGTTTCAGACTCCACCACCATACCTCGCAAGGCATTTTAGGCCCCCACAACTCTGCATAAAAAAACATACCCCTGACGTCTCCCCTAAACTTCCCTCCCTTCACTTTGTACACATGTCCTCTGGTGTTTGCTGATCCTGCCCTGGGAAACAGGTCAGCTGGAATTCCATCTTCCCAAAACGATCTCCAAATACAGATGGGAAAATGAGAACCTGGATCACGCTGATAGTCGAAGAAACATTTTGACCCGTCTCTCAGTGCAGTCCACGATGCTTATCCACCAAACTCCCATTTACCCACCTATTGCAGCACTGGCGAGCTGGGGTTCGAATCCTGCGCTGTCTATAAGGAGTTTGCGTGTTCTTCCCTTCTCTGCGTGACTTTCCTCCGGGAGTTCCAGTTTCCACCCACTCTCCAAAAATGTTCATTCTCCATTAATTGGAGAATTTTGGCGGCGCGGGCTTGTGGGCCAGAAGGGCCTGTTATTGTACTGCATGTATGTCTAAATTCCTATGGAAGCACCTCTCCAAATGCATTTTAAACAGTGTCATCATATTAGCCTCCATCACTGCCTCTGGTGGCCCATTCCAGGATCCCACTCTGTGTGAATGGCCTCTTCTCGCTTCCATTTTATATACATCTGGGGAAAACCTACATGTAAAACAAGACCAGAAAGTGCTTGAAACACTCATCAGTTCAGACAGAATTCATGGAGAAAGAAATAGAGTTAATATTTCAGGTCAGAGACTCCTCTAAAGTCTAGACCTACAGCACAGTAACAGACCATTTTGGCCCATGAGCCCGTGCCACCCAATTACACCCGACTGACCTACACCTCCGGTATGTTTTTGAAGGGTGGGAGGAAACCGGAGCCCTCGGGGGGAAAACCCCCGAAGACACGGGAAGAACATACAAACTCCTTGCAGACAGTGCCAGATTTGAACCCCAGTCCCGATCGCTAGTGCTGTAAGGGCGTTGCACTAACTGCTGCGCCACCCCATCTGTCTATAACTTCTGCATCTCATGATGATGTTGACAAAGCCCCCATATGTGTGCGTGAGTCCATGTTTCAATGTTCTAGAGACAGGTGGTCAGTATATTTTGAGGACTGTTTCCATTCACCCTCTGGGACAGGAGAGGGTGATGTCAGTTATCACTTCTCACTCCCTAGGAATTCAGTGTTTCTTTCGAGCTGCGTAAAATGCAGCGATGCAATTTATGGTTCCTGTGCAACCTTTACAATGAATCATCTTCCACTATAAACCCAGGCAGTGAGCTCCCTGTTCTCAATCAGTTACAGCTAACCTGGTTAACCAGTAAGTGGACAGTGTCTGTTGGGATCTCTGACCTCTTCTACCTTTTCTGGAGAACAGGACATTTCTCTCTCTCTCTGTCTCTCTACCTCTCCTCTCTTTCTCTTTTCCTTCTCTCTCTCTCACACACTCTTTCTCTCTCTCTCATCTGTCTATTTGTCCATTCTCTCACTCTCTCTAACGCCTCTCTATCTCTTTACCTCTCCTCTCTCTTTCTGTTCTCTCTTTCACACTCTTTCTCTCTCGCATCTCTGTCTGTCTATTTGTCCTTCTCTCTCTCTCCTTTTCGCTCTCTCTCTCTCATCTCTGTCTGTCTATTTGTCCTCTCTCTCTCTCTCTCTCTCTCTCTATCTCTCTCACTCTCTCTAACACCTCTCTATTTCTCCTCTTTCTCTTTCACTTCTCTCTCTCACACACTCTTTCTCTCATCTCTGTCTATTTGTCCTTCTCTCTCTCTCTCTCCCCACCCCCCTACTTTGGTCATGATACTGCTGACTCCTGCCAAGATTTTGCTCACGGTGATGTTCTTGTACTTCACCCCTGTTACTGATTCGATTCCAGTTCAGAGTCAGAATGGTAAGACTAAATTTATTTGCTTAATCATTTAAAGAATCAAATACAACTACAGTGAAACCCCAATTTAATCTTTTTCTGTGAAAGATGAGGTTCACACACTTAATGCGATCAAAACTAAAAGTCAAACTCATATTGCGCGAGACCTTGGGATACCAGAATCAACACTTCGTGGCTAGAAATCTCGAGAAGAGATGTTACGTGCGCCACTTTGCAAAGTTGAAGAAGAAGCAGGACTAAAAGCCAAACGCGTGAAGACAGCCAAGGAAGTCAGCCTCAAGGATTCCCTGTACAAGTTCCATCTCGTTCAGGAGGCCTTCCAATCTCTGCTCCTATTCTCAAAGCTTAAGCCGAGAAGTTTGACCAGCTGATCCACGGAGAAAAGCTAGCAGTGGATGGCGAGACGGGTTTAAATGTCATCACAGGATTTCTCAAGTGTGAGTGTCTGGAGAAATTTGCTCCACGGACAGTTCTGCCACCAGCTATGTTCAAGCAAGGAATGCGATCACTTTTTAAAGAAATAAACTGTAAATGATGATTGCTAATGTTCTTGAATGTTTTTATTTGTTGCTTTGTTTACTAAAATTAACTTGTGTTTTAATTTCTTTTGTAACACCGACTTATTTGCGGAATTATTTAATTCAAAGGTCATTTACTTGCCAGAAGGTAAACGTACAAAAAACGGGTCAAATTGAGTGAAAATAGGGTTGTTTTAGGATGTTAGGTCAACATTGGGTTGGTTTGAACAGTGATTTTCTTGAACCCCGATTTTGCACGACCCTATATTTTTTGCGACGACATTTTATGGGCCACAATGATTGTCTTGTAATGGGGCCGCACTGTATAATGACTTAAAAAGATAAGTTTAATCTGAAGCAGAAATTACCCTTGGTTGATACTAATGAGACACTGAAGAGTTTCCTTTGATTCCTATTTGTACAGAGTTCTAACCCAATCTGGGCAAATAATGGGCCAAATGGCCTCCTTCCTCCCAGTCTGGTCCTGAGACTTGAGTACTAAACTCCGGTTGTTACTTGAAACAATCAGCAGGTCAGAAATCATCAGCGGAGAGAGAAATACTTAATGCTTCAGGTCAGTGGCCTTGCGCCATCAGCCCAGTTGCTGTCGAAGGATCTTTGGCCTGAAACGTTGACTCTGTCTGTCCCTCCACAGATGCCACCTGACCTGGTGTGTCCTTCAACATTTTCCGTCTTTGTTTTGGATTTCAAACGTCCACGAATTTTTGATTTTCATTCACTGATGCCAAGGGTCCAGCATCAGAGAAGCCGGTTTCAAATGAGATGTTCAGAACAGGACAGGAGTCATACATCTGGCTCTGCCATTTATGGCTGCTCTGCCCGTGACTTGCCTGTTCCCATTACCCTTTCCCCCCATCCTTTCAAACTTCCTGAGGCTTGGCACAAGATTTCTCCAAGTTAAGGACACTCTGTACCACACAGGTGATATGTAGGAATCACAATAGCACAGGACAGGCCATTTGTCCTCCATGACTATGCCAGACATGATGCCCAAATCAGATTAAACCTCTGCTGTTGGCACCTGGTAGATATCCCCCCGAGCCCTTCATGTTGGCACGGATGATAATTAGGGCGACGGTTAGCCTAGTGCTTAGCGTGATGCCATTGCAGTGCCAGTGACCAGGGTTTGAATCCGGCGCTCTCTGTAAGGAGTTTACACGTTCTCCCCGTGTCTGTGTGGGTTTCCTCCGGGTATTCTGGTTTCCTCCCACTCTTCAAAATGTATGGAGGAGGGTTGTAGGCTAATTGGGGTATTTGGGTAGCACAGGCTCGTGGGCCAGAAGGGCCTGTTACTGAACTGTAACTGATCTACTGAATATTCATGTGTTGGACTAGAAGCTTCTTAAACTCCTCCATTGTAACTGCTTCCACCATTACCCTCGGCAGCTTGTTCCAGGCACCCAACACTCTGTAAAATATTTGCCTTGCACATCTCCCTTCGACTGCCTCACTCTCACCTTATACACATGTCCTTCAGTGTGTGACTCTTTTAACCTGAAAAAAAATTCCGATTGTCCACCCTATCAATGCCTCTCTCATGGTTTTATACACCTCTATCAGGTCTCCTCTCAGCTCCAGAGAAAACAACCCAGGTTTGTCCGATCTTTTCCCCACTGCTCACACCCCCTAAACCAGGCAAAATCCTGGTGAATCTCTCCTGTCCCCTCTCAGAAGCCTCCACATCATTCTTGTAATGAGGGCGACCAGAAATGCATGCAGTATTCCAAGTGCGGCCTGACCAAAGTTTTATCTCGTTGCAGATAGATGTCACATAACACCCGCGAGAAAAGCTTGCAAGATCACATTATGATTACAAATCACCTCAGAGGTTATTTTAAGAGCACAGGGTCTGTCTATATATTACATCAGGGTTTTCAAACACTTTCTTTCCACTCACATCCCTCCTTAAGTAATTCCTGTGCCATTGGTGCTCCGTGATTGCTTAAGGTGGGATGTGGGTGGAAAGAAAAAGTTTGAAAACGACTGCTTTAATTGTACTTAATTGACTCGTTATGTGCACAGTTTCAGAACTCCAAAGGAAATGGGCCAATGACAATTTTTTTCAAGCAAAATACAGGTATACCCTGCTTTATGAAACTAGAGCATTCTTTTTTTTTTCTTTTTTTTAAATTTTTTATTTTTCACACCATAAACCACATTAGCCATGATACACACTTTTTCCTTTTCAAACATATACAGTGCCATTTTCTCCCCCCCTCCCTCCTCCCATCCCACCCTCCCTACCTCCCCCCTCCCATCCATTTAAAGTACAAAATCTAGGATACATTAAACCAGTCAAACAATGTTGTCATTCAATAAAAATAAACAAGAAATTCCACTGAGTCAATTCTTTTCATTTCCTTCTCCTTCCGTTAATTTAGGTAGTGAATGTCCCCGGTAGGTTTTCGCTATTGTGTTTCATGTAAGGCTCCCATATTTGTTCAAATATTTCAATATTATTTCTTAAACTATATGTTACTTTTTCTAATGGAATACATTTATTCATTTCTATATACCATTGTTGTATTTTCAAATTATCTTCCAATTTCCAGGTTGACATAATACATTTTTTTGCTACGGCTAGAGCTATCTTAACAAATCTTTTTTGTGCATCCTCCAAATCAATTCCAAATTCTTTGTTTTTTATGTTACTTAGGAGGAAGATCTCTGGATTCTTTGGTATATTGTTTTCTGTAATTTTATTTAATATCTGATTTAGATCTTCCCAAAATTTTTCTACTTTCTCACATGTCCAGATTGCATGAATTGTTGTTCCCATTTCTTTTTTACATCGAAAACATCTATCAGATATTGTTGGGTCCCATTTATTTAACTTTTGAGGAGTAATGTATAGCCTGTGTATCCAGTTATATTGTATCATATGTAACCTCGTATTTATTGTATTTCTCATCGTTCCAGAACATAACTTCTCCCATGTTTCCTTCTTTATCTTTATATTTAAATCTTGTTCCCATTTTTGTTTAGTTTTACCATTTGTTTCCTCATTCTCCTTTTCTTGCAGTTTAATATACATATTTGTTATAAATCTTTTGATTATCATTGTATCTGTAATCACATATTCAAAGTTACTTCCCTCTGGTAACCTCAGACTGCTTCCTAATTTGTCCTTCAAGTAGGATCTCAATTGGTAATATGCCAGCGCTGTATCTTGAGTTATATTGTATTTATCTTTCATTTGTTCAAAGGATAATAATCTATTTCCTGAAAAACAATTTTCTATTCTTTTAATCCCTTTTTTCTCCCATTCTCTAAAGGAAAGGTTATCTATTGTAAAAGGTTATCTATTGTTTTGCGTCAATATTAGTTTTGGTAATTGATAATTTGTTTTATTTCTTTCTACATGAATCTTCTTCCAAATATTGAGTAGATGATGTAATACTGGATAACTTCTATGTTGTACCAATTTTTCATCAAATTTATATAATATGTGTTCAGGTATCTTTTCCCCTATTTTATCTAATTCTAATCTGGTCCAATCTGGCTTTTCCCTTGTTTGATAAAAATCTGATAGGTATCTTAATTGTGCGGCTCTATAATAATTTTTAAAGTTTGGCAGTTGTAAGCCTCCTTGTTTATACCATTCTGTTAATTTATCTAGTGCTATCCTCGGTTTCCCCCCTTTCCATAAAAATTTCCTTATTATTTTCTTTAACTCCTTGAAGAATTTCTCTGTCAGTTGTATTGGCAATGCCTGAAATAGGTATAATATCCTTGGAAAAATGTTCATTTTAATACAGTTTATCCTTCCTATTAGTGTTAGTGGTAAATCTTTCCAATGCTCTAAATCGTCCTGTAATTTTTTCATTAGTGGATAATAATTGAGTTTATATAGTTGGCCGAGATTTTTATTTATTTGTACACCTAGGTATCTTATTGCTTGCATTTGCCATCTAAATGGTGATTCCTTCTTAAATTTTGAGAAATCCGCATTATTCATAGGCATTGCTTCACTTTTATTTACGTTGATCTTGTAACCTGACACTTCTCCATATTCCTTCAATTTCTTATATAATTCTTTTATTGATAGTTCTGGTTCTGTTAAGTATACTATAACATCATCCGCAAATAAACTGATTTTATATTCCTTGTCTTTTATTTTTATCCCTTTTATATTATTTTCTGTTCTTATCAATTCTGCTAGTGGTTCTATAGTTGAAACTAGAGCATTCTTAGGAAACCTTCCTTAAGATGAAATGGCGTAAAGTGAAGAACATTTCACTACTATTGGAGGCTATTTTTGTCAGAATGAAACCCCATTTAAAACTCATTCAAATCCTTTCATAAAACTGAACATGGCTTTCTTCATTAAAGCGAATTTTTGTAATTTTTGGAATTCAAGTATTCATAAAATGGGGTATACCTGTATTTCAGTAACAATTGGGTTCTCAACTTTTCTCCCCGCTGTAAAGACATTGTGCTAACCGTTACGCCAACTGTGCCACAGATGCTGCTTGACAGCCCCCCTCCCCCAGCATCAGGCGGTTTGCTTTGTTTCACGCTAAACTAACGTTCTGCTCTGCCCTCCGTCTAAGCTGAGAAGTGTGGCGTTCGACCTGGCCATGGAGGGATCCATCACTGGATGCGTTTGTGGAAACGCATTGTTGGGGGCAAGGAGTCCCAGCCTGGATCTCATCCTTGGCAGGTAGGCAAGACTGGCTGGCTGGTGTTGTGTGTGACTTGTGTCTGTCTCTGTGATGTTGGTTCACTCTCCCCACATTCAGGCCTCTTTCTTCTTTGGCAGGTATCTCTGAAGAGGCGGCAGCTTCATTACTGTGGAGGGACCATCATCAATGCTCAATGGGTGCTAACGGCAGCTCACTGCATCCGGGGCAGGTACTGACCCAGGGGATTGCCCTCTCACCTCTGCCTATTTGCCACATCTAAAGATAAATTTGCAGTTTGTCTACTTCCTCTGGCCCAAGGGGTATTTTCATGGAATACTTCACCCTGTGTATATGGTGGGAGAGAGCTGAGCTTTGAGGACAGAATTCTGCATGGGTACACTGGGTTCAAATTTGAGAGGATATTTGATTAATAGTTTAGTTTATTGTCATCTAATTGTACATGTACAACCTGATGAAACAGCATTCTCTGGTCCTCAGTGCAAAATGCACAAACACACAACCAGAAAATACATATAAAAACAAAGGATACATGTGCAGAACAAGTGTTCACATGGACAAATAAATACATAAATATTTTCATGAATATGAGAGTCTCGGAGGGTGAGTGTGAGCAGTTCTTTTGGTCTTTCAGCATTCTCACTGCCCATGGGAAGAAGCTGCTCCTCAGCCTGGTGGTGCTGGCTCTGATCCTCCTCTATCTCTTCCCCAATGGGAGCAGCTGAAAGATGCTGTGTGCAGGGTGGAAGGGGTCCTCAATGAATTTGTGCGTCCTTTTCAGAGAACAATCCTGGTAGATCATGTCGATGGGGGGAAGGGAGACCCCAGTGATTGTGTCTGCCACTCTTAAAGTCCTGTGGATTGACCTCCAATCCATTTCTCTGCAGCAACCGTACCCCACTGTGATGCAGTCGGCCAGGACGCTTTCGATAGAGCTCCTGTAGAAGGTTGATACAATGGTGGTTGGTAGCCAGCTGGACACAGCTGTTTCCATGGTTATGAGGAGGCTGGTCACATTCTGAGGCACTGTCGGTTTCCAAACAGTGTTTATACAGGTCTGCTTGAGAGGTCATTGTGTGAGGCGGGGAGCGGCAGATCTGGAGGAACAGTGTGGAGAGAGGATGAGTGGAGTGGCGGGGTACAGTGAGTAGAACTGCTGCCTCATTTCCCCATTGACCCGGGTCCGATCCTGACCTCAGATGCTGCCTTTGTGGAGTTTTCATGTTCTCCCTTTGACTGCGTGGTTTCCCCCTGGGGTCCCTTGTTTCCTCCCATGTCCCAGAGAGGTGGTTAATTGGCCTTGGTAGATTGTGTAGCTGAGTGGTAGAAGGTGAGAGAGGTTGCCTGCGAATGTAGGGAGAGTGAAATGGGGTTAGTATAGCATTTATGTAATCAGGTATTGGATTCATGAGATAGGGAATAAATATTCTCAGTAATCCTAGTGCAAAAAACGACTTGAAATAGTGCAGACGTCTATTGCCATTGGGAAGAAACTGCTCTTGAACCTAGAGGAGCTGGTCTTCAGGTTTCTGTACCTTCTTCCTGAAGTGAGAAGTAGTGACTAGTGTGATGGGCCCCCCATGATTTTGGCTGCCTTCTTGAGGCAGCGGGTCTGCAGTGGGTGGGAGGTCAGAGCCGGTGATGGACTGGCTGTGTTTACTTCCTTCTGCGTTCCTGGCCATTCGAATTCCCAAACCAGGCTGATGTACAACCAGCCAGTTACTTTCCACAGTGCACTTGCAGAAGTTTGATAGGGTATTGGATGACAAGCCAAATCTCCTCTGACTCCTCAGGAAGTAGAGGTGTTGGTGTGCCTTCTTCGTGGTTGGGTCCAGGAGAGGTCTTCTGAAGTATGGACTCCCAGGAACGTGAAGGGTCTGACTCTCTCCACCTCCATCCCATCAACACAGAAGGTGCAAGACCCCTCAGCCTGTCCTTCCTAAAATCAGCAATCAGCCTCTTGGTGTTGGTGATGTTGAGACTGTTGTTCTGGCACCATCCATATAACCATATAACCATATAACCACTTACAGCACAGAACAGGCCAGTTCGGCCCTACTAGTCCATGCTGTAACAAATCCCCACCCTCCTAGTCCCACTGATCAGCACCCGGTCCATACCCCTCCAGTCCCCTCCTATCCATGTAACTATCCAGTCTTTCCTTAAATGTAACCAATGATCCCGCCTCGACCACGTCTGCCGGAAGCTCATTCCACATCCCCACCACCCTTTGCGTAAAGAAATTTCCCCTCATGTTCCCCTTATAATTTTCCCCCTTCAATCTTAAACCATGCCCTCTAGTTTGAATCTCCCCCCCTCTTAATTGAAAAAGCCTATCCACATTTACTCTGTCTGTCCCTTTTAAAATCTTAAACACCTCTATCAAGTCCCCTCTCAATCTTCTACGCTCCAGAGAAAAAGGCCCCAGTCTGCACAACCTTTCCCTGTAACTCAAACCTTGAAATCCTGTCAACATTCTCGTGAACCTTCTCTGTACTCTCTCTATTTTGTTTATATCTTTCCTATAATTTGGTGACCAAAACTGTACACAGTACTCCAAATTTGGCCTCACCAATGCCTTGTACAATTTCATCATACCCTCCTTACTCTTGAATTCAATACTCCGATTTATGAAGGCCAACATTCCAAATGCCTTCTTCACCACATCATCTACCTGAGTATCAGCCTTGAGGGTACTATTTACCATAACTCCTAAATCCCTTTGTTGCTCTGCACATCTTAATAGCCAACCATTTAATGCATATGACCTATTTTGATTTGCCTTTCCAAAATGTAACACCTCACACTTATCCATATTAAATTCCATCAGCCAATTCTCAGCCCACACCTCCAGCCTTCCTAAATCACCTTTTAATCTACAATAATCTTCTTCACTGTCCACAACACCACCAATCTTTGTATCATCCACAAACTTGCTTACCCAACTGTCCACCCCTACTTCCAGATCGTTAATATATATAACAAACAATAGTGGACCCAGGACCGATCCCTGAGGAACTCCACTAGTCACCGGCCTCCAATTGGACAAACAATTTTCTACCACTACTCTCTGGCACCTCCCATCCAACCATTGCTGAATCCATTTCACTATCTTCTTATTTATACCTAATGCCTCCACCTTTTTTCCTAACCTCTCATGGGGAACTTTGTCAAAAGCTTTACTAAAGTATAACTAGACAACATCCACAGCTTTCCCTTCATCAACCTTTTTTGTAACCCCCTCAAAAAACTCAATCAGGTTTGTCAAGCATGATCTACCCCTGACAAAACCATGCTGATTACTCCCTACCAATCCCTGTACCTCCAAATATTTGTAAATAGCATCCCTCAGAACACTTTCCATCAACTTGCCCACCACAGACGTCAGACTCATGGGCCTATAATTCCCAGGTTTACATTTGGACCCTTTTTTAAACAGCGGAACCACATGAGCAACCCTCCAATCCTTTGGCACTACCCCCGTGGCCAGTGACATCCTAAATATCTCTGTTAATGGCCCCACTATCTGTACACAAGCCTCCCTGAGTGTCCTAGGGAATATTTTGTCCGGTCCCAGAGATTTATCCACCTTTATCTTTTTCAACACAGCCATCACTACCTCCTCGGTTATCCTTATATGCTTCATGACCTCCCCACTATTTTTCTTTACTTCAACTGGTTCAATATTTTTTTCCCTAGTGAATACCGAGGCAAAGAAATCATTCAAAATTTCCCCCATTTCCTCTGACTTCTCACTCAGACTACCCTCGCTATCTACAAAGGGTCCAATTTTATCCCTCACTAATCTTTTACTTTTAATGTATCTATAGAAACCCTTTGGATTTATTTTTACTCTGTCTGCCAAAGCCTCTTCGTGCCTTTTTTTGGCCTTTCTAATTTCTTTCTTAAGATTTCTTCTACACTCCTTGTAGTCCTCCTTCAATTTCTCAGCTCCCTGCTCTTTATACCTCTTGTACACCTCCCTTTTTCTCCTAACCAAATTTCCAATATTCTTCGAAAACCAAGCCTCCCTATGACTTCCAGCTTTTCCTTTGATCCAGACTGGGACATATCTGCTCTGTACCCTCAAAATTTCTTTTTTGAATATCCTCCATTTTTCATTTACATCCAGCCAGGTTCTCGGTCTCCATCCTGAATTCTAACTCCTCATTTCCAGTTTGTCTGACCAACTGCGGTTGTGTCATTAGCAAATGTGTTTACCGCGTTGGAGCTGAACTTGGCCACATGGTCATGGATGCACAGAGAGTAGAGCGGGGGGGATTGAGCACAGGGGTGTCCCTATGTTGGTGGTCAGCAAGGAGGAGGTGACTCTCGGCCTATCCCTGTCATCCTCAGGAACATCTTGTCCGTGTTGAGGGTGATGGCCGGGGAACATGACCTGAGGAAAACTGACAGTGAGGAGCAAACGCGGACAGTCAAACGTATCATCGTCCACCCCAAGTTCACGGCTGCCTATCCTGTCGAGTATGATGCTGCTCTTCTGCAACTCAATGGCAATTTCACCTTTGGTAACTTTTTGTGGAACTATGCTTGTTATTTATTTCCATAATTTCTTTGAAGAAATGGGTGGCAGGGTTTGCACAACTCTATTACAGTGCCAACAACCTGGGGTTCGAATCCACTGCTGTTTGTAAGAGGTTTGTACGTTCTCCCCGTGTTCTCCCACTTAATTCATTACACAGAGGGTGGTGGGGCTGCCAGAGGAGGTGGTTGAAGCAGATACTATTGCATTGTATAAGTGAAAAACTGGACACGCACCTGGTTTAGATGGGTTTAGAGGGATATGGGCAGATGGAGCGAGGGTGGGTGGGACATTTTGGTCAGCGTGAGCAAGTTAGGATGAAGGGTCTGTTTTCATTTTGTCTCTGTCCTCCTGTGGCTCTGGTCTCATCCCACATTCCAAAGATGTATAGGTTTAGTTCTCCACCTCAGCTGTCAGCTCGTTCCACTCTCCTACCACTCTCTGGGTGAAGTTTCCCCCTAAGCATTTCCCCTTTCACCTTTAACCCATGGCCTCTGATTTGTATTTCACCAACCCTCAGTGGGAAAAGCCGACCTACATTTACTGAAATGGGAAGCCTCTCCCAGTGACCTCACTCCATCCCATTCCAGGTTCCAATGTTTATCCAGCCTGCCTTCCCGGAGAGGATGATGTGTTCGAGACAGGAACTGTCTGCACCACGACTGGATGGGGACGTCTCTCTGAGGGTAAGGGCTGAGTGTTAGGGTGCCATGGCCTGAAGATGCAGCCCAGTTGTCCGAGGGGAAGGAAGGAAATCCTGGAATAGTGACAAATAGCCCAAGTCCACCACAACTACCCGATGCCTTCAATCTTCTGCATCACAGGAATTTAAAAGCTTGAGGGGAAATCTTATAGAAACATTCAAAATTATGAAAGGAGCAGATAAGACAGAAGCAGGGAGGTTGCTTCCACTGGGAGGTGAGACAAGAACCGGAGAACAGAGCCTCAAGATTCAGGGGAATATATTTAGGGTGGGGAACTGCTTCTCCCAAGAAGTGGTGAATCTATGGAATTCTCTACCCAAGGAAGCAGTAGAGACTGCAACACCCAAATGTGTTGGAGAAAATCAGCCGGTCATGCAGTGTCCATAGGAAGTAAAGTGGAACCGACAATTGGAGCCTAAGTCCTTCATCAGATGCACCATGACCAGCTGAGTTTCTCTGCAACATTTGTGTACCTCACAGCACCCCAGTGTCCGCAGACTTTCTCTTTTAATTCCAAGCAGTAGAGGCTGCCTCATTGAATGTATTTAAGACACAGGTTAATGTATTTTTGAATAGAAGGGAATTAAGAGTAATGGGAAAAAGGTAGGTATGTGGAGCTGAGTCCACTGCCAGATCAGCCGCGATCTTGTTGAATGGCGGAGCAGTGTCGATGGGCCAGATGACTTCTCCAATTTCTGGCAATCCCTCCCCCAGTTCCTCCCTTTGCTTTCCCTCGTTCGTCTGACTCCTTTCCCTCTCCCCCCTGCCCGACGCCCACACCTTCCTTTCTCTAGCTCCCCACCTCTTCCCTTCCTTCCCATCATGGAGCCTCTTCCTCCAGCCCCCTGCCGTTCCCCTGTCACCTCTTAGCTCCTCTCTCCCCCACCATTTCTAGTCTGTGGTCCAACTTCCTGCCCCACCTGATGCTCGTCAGCCCCTGAAGGGGGGGCTCAGGCCCGAAAGGTCGGTGGCCGAGTGCTCTGCACGGATGCAGCATGACTTTCCGAATTCCCCCCAGCACTTCTGTGGGTTGCAACCGACCAGCCGCAATGTCCTGGAACGGTTTTGGAGTTGGGCGAGTGGGGGTGTGGGGAAGGGTGAGAATCCTGACCACTTGTCCTAATTCGAATGTTCCATGTGCATTGTCCTTCAAGGTGGGAGGTTGCCCAACACTCAGCAAGAGGTCGAACTTCCCATCATCGAAAGCGAGAACTGCCTAAATGTGATGGCGTTGTTGTTCCGGCAGTTCAAAGGGGAGACACTTCTGTGCGCAGGGTACCCCAGCGGGGGGAGGGATGCATGCCAGGTAAGGAAAGGGATAAAGGAATATCGAGTGCCAAATAAAAAGACAAATTTCTTCTGATCTCAGGACATCTTAAGGTGCGGTATAAACATCAGAATCAGAACAATTGTCATGAACAAATTGTTGTTTTATAGCAGCATCACACAGTGCAAACATTTATATAAACCACCTCACAAAATAAATAAGCAAAATGGTGCAAGAAAAATTCAAAGGCCGTGTCTGTGGTTCATTGATCATTCAGGAATCTGATGGCGGAGGGGAAAAAGCTGTCCTTGTGCCACTGAGTGCTCATCTTCAGAGCCCTGTACCTTTTTCCCGATGGTAGCAGAGTGAAGAGGGGAAGGCCTGGGTGGTGGGGGGTCCTTGAGAATGGGGGCTGCTTTCTTAAGACACCGCCTCTTGTAGATGTCCTCGATGGAGTAAAGTCGCTGGCCGAATTAACAACCCTCTGAGAACAGAGATGTGGAGAAATTTCTTCAGCTAGAGGGTGGTAAATCTATGGAATTTGTTGCCACAGGAGGTTTGGGAGCCAGGTCATTGGATGTATTTATGGCTGAGATTGACAGGTTCTTGATTAGCCAGGGCATCAAAGGTTATGGGGAGAAGGCTGAAGGGGAAAATGGATCAGGTCATGATTAAATGGCAGGGCAGACTCGATGGGCTGAATAGCCTATTTCTGCTCCTATGATTTTATTAATGAACAGTGTCTTGTAAACTGTAAATCATCCCAAAAATTATATATATTTATTTTAAATTGTATCTTTATGTATACATATTATTATGTGTTGTGCATTTTGTATGCGTGTGTATATATGTGTGTGTTTATATATATGTGTGTGTGTGTTTCATTGGGCTGTGTATGTATAGCCAGATGATCAATAGCTGGCGATTGGGCACACGATTGGAGATAATGCCCACCAGTGTTTCCCCCACTTATCCTGACAATGTAATTTGGTCCTTTGCTAGTTAAAGTTTATTTCATGTGTACTGAGATGCAGGGGGGCAAATCAGCTAGTCAACCCAAAGGCAGCACGTTTAGCGCAATGCTGTTACAGCGCCAGCGATTGGGTCTGGGTTCGAATCCCACATTGTCTGTAAGAAGTTGGTATATTCTCCCCGCATCTGCATGGGTTTACCTGGGGTCTCTAGTTCCCTCCCACCCTTTGAAAAATTACAGGTGTTGCAGGTCAATTGGTTATGGACTCGTGGGCCAAAAAGGCCTGTTACCCTGCTGTATGTCAGACGTAGAATGGCAGTAGAAACACAGTGCAGACCACGGAGTTACAGAGAAAAGTTGGGAATGAGCAAAGGCAACATTATTTTTCCAGTGTGGATCATTCAGTCTGATAACAGTGGTTGGGAAGCTGTCCTCGAATTGGGTGGTGCGTGATTTCACACTTGTGAATCTTTTTCCAGGTTGGGGGGGGAGGGGGTGAAGAGATTGCGTCCAGAGTGGGACAAAACTTTAATGTGTTGGCTGTTATTTTCCTGGAGGGTGACTCGGGCGGCCCTCTGATGTGTCGTCGTGAGGGAGGTGCCTGGACAGTGGCTGGAGTGACCTCGTGGGGGATAGGCTGCGGTCGCAGCTGGGTGGACAACGGACGGAAATTACCCAATGACCGAGGGACCCCCGGGGTGTTCACCAGGGTGGAGGCTCTGAGATCGTGGATCCAGCAGACCATGGAATTGGCCTCAATCTCCGCTTGATGGAGCTTCACATGTAACGGATTCAGAGAGGCAAGACAACAGCAAAGAGGAGCATGTAGTACGATTGGTTGTATTCACTTTGCTCCACCAAAGAGTGTACAGAAAGAGGCCACTCAGTCCATCAAGTGTGTGTCTACCCAATGCTATCTGTCCCATTCAGTCACTGTAGTTCTGCAGCTGCAGCTTTATTTTCCTTGGCTATGGATTCAATATCCTTTCCCAATTATTGATCCTCTCTCCTTTCACCACCCTCTTGGCTCTCAGTTCCAGGCTACGGTCACTCATGGGGTAGGGCGGGGGTTCTTCCTGACATCTCCCCCTTCCTGTCACCCACAGCCTGAAACTATGTCCCACAGTCCTGATAAGATGCACGAATGAGAGGAACCTTTCTTGCTCCACTTTATGTAAGAGGACCATCATTTTGTATAGCGCTACTGGTTTTCTCCTTAACCCCACGTTCACTAGAAGCTGCTAGAATTCTGAGCCAATAATGCTGGACAATGAAGATTTTGCTTCCTAAATATTTTTGGGTATATTTATGGATTTTGGGCTAATCATGAAAATTACCTTAAAACTTTCCTGTCAAGTACCGTTTTTTAAATAAACCTGATTTCCTGTCATATTTTAAGATGAGTTAAGTATACCAAACCATGAAGTGGAACATGTCATTGAAAATTCATTTACTGTGTTCACACGTGGACTCCTTCCCTGTTGATCCTGGCACAGTTGGTGACGAACACAGTGAGCAGTTTCACCAGCACATTGTGACCTTGGAAAAGTGGTATCAGCACCATTCAGGGCCCCAGACAGTCCTTCCAAGTAAAGCAGCATTTCACTTGTGAATCTGCAGGGGTCGTCCACTGCATCCGGTGCTCCCGCTGTGGTCTCCTCTACATCGGAGAAACTGAACACAGACTGGGAGATCACTTTGTTCAGCACCTCGGCTCTGTACATCCCAATAGCCATCCATTTCAATTCTCCATCCTATTCCCTTGTCGACATGTCTGTCTATGGTCTCATGTACTGCCAGACTGAGATCACCCGCAAACTGGAGGAGCAACACGTCAACTTCCGTCCGGCATAAACATCAACTTCTCTGGCCACACCTTACTTCTTCCTCTGCCACATCCTCTCTCTCTGTTTCTCTATTCAGTCTCCTTTCACACAAACATGATAAATTTTTACCTCCTCCTTTATCATATACAACCTTTTGTTGGTCTGGATTCCATCCCCAGCCGGCATTGTCTGAATTCTGAGAATTTCTGAGATTTCCTGCTCTGGCTTTCTGCTGATTCCTTGAGGAAGGACTCAGGTCAAAAAGGTTGGCAAACACAACACAGTAACAATCCATTTTGGCCCATGAGTCCATGCCGCCCAGTTTACACCCAATTAAGCCACAATTATCTTAAAAATCAATTCTACACTCAAATATCACTTCCCCCAAATCCATCGAAGGATTTAAAGTGTGAGCGACTCATAGCATACACCTGCATGGCATGGAGTGATGAGAGATCTCCTCATGCACCCCAGCACTGACCTTGCCCCAAACACAGGCCAAGCCAACTGAAAGACAATAGCAACTGGCTGGAGACCCATGACCCATTGAGAGGTGCAAAATGCAGACAAAAGGGCAGAGAGGTGAGTTGGGGAATGGGAGGGGGTATGGAAGGCGAGGCAGAAAGGGACAGAGGCTGTAAAAGCAGAGAAATGGGGCGGATGGAGTGTGGTTATACAAACACTGCACTGTCTGTGACTACCTGCACCTGTCTGCATTCCTACCTGCCTACAACAGGGGGCAACCTACTGTACCTGCAGGGAGGTAACCTGGGAGGATGGCTCCACCTTCTCCTATCAGTCACCAACCCCATATAAAGTCTCACACCAGCCCTCTTGTAGGCAGTAGAGCACATGGAACCAGAAGGGATATTGAACCTCATGTGTAAGTTTTAAGCTAATTAAAGCCTGTAGAACAGCCTTCGTGGTTTGAGCTTGCTTGTTTGCACTGCAGTGCGTTACAGGGGCACAGAGAGAGAGAGAGAGAGAGAGAGAGAGAGAGACATGGATATAGAGAGAGAGACAGGGATAGAGATAGAGATATATAAAGAGAAAGGAAGGGAAAGAGGGAGGGGGAAGGAGGGAGGGAGGGAGGGAAAGAAGGAGAGTCGCTTAAAAAGACCAACTGAGTTGCTCCAGCATGTTGGTGTTGTTACCCGTCAGTTTAATGCTTCTTTTCTTATTTTAAATGACGAACTGAAAATAAACCATGTTTAACAATCAAATGTAAAGGATATTTTCTCAACCCCACCTTCAATATTATATTATGCACAACATTGTAGAATGATACACATTATAACCAAAATAATCTTGATATTTAAAAGAATAATTTATTCAGAGAATCTTTATATTTATTACTGGATTCTCAAGTAGTAGAGGAGACTCAGATCAGAAAGCACAGTCTCGATAAAAGGATGTCCTTTTACTACAGAGATGAGGAGACATTGCTTCAGCCAGAGGTGGAGGTGGGGGTGAATCTGTGGGATTCGTTGCCACAGGCGGCAGTTGAGGTCACATCATTGGGTAGATTTAAAGCAGAGGTTGATAGGTTCTTGATTAGTGAGGATGTCAAAGGTGGTGGGGAAAAGGGAGGAGAATGGGATTGAGAGGAGAAGTACATCCACTGTGACTTGAATGGTGGGGCAGACTTGATGGGCTGAATGGTCTAATTCTGCACATTCCCTCTCTTTCTCTCTCTTAAACCTGTGGAGACATTTTTTTACTGAATGGCTTACTTAATCTTGAACATATAGTAAACAGGTTTTGAATATCAATTGCTTGCAAGGTATTAATTTGCTGGGAATGTAATGTTTTAATGCTTCACCTGGCATTTTGAGCAAGTATTGAAAATTTACATGTTAACCTATATTTATACATGTAACATTAAATCAATCAGTGCTTGGGGACAGTAAGGATTTTATACTTTCATTCTTTGGTGATTTGTATTTTATTGTTATGTTACTGTCCACAGTTTAATATCTAACAGAAATTAAAATGCTTCCTGAATAATTTCCATTGTCTCACAGTTGTTATTTCTTTACAGATTTGTATATTTTATTTTCTTGCTCTACACCATTTTACTCCACAATTTATTTTTTTAGATATTGACCTTGAAATATGTAGTAGGTTTAGGTCGGAGACAAGGAGAAACTGCTTCTCCCAGAGAATGGTGAATCGGTGGAATTCTCTGCCCATGGAAGCAGAAGAGGCTGCCTCACTAAATGTATTGAAGATCGATTGTTGAAGAGTAGGGGGATTAAAGGTTATGGGGAACAGGAGGGTAAGTAGAGCGGATTCCACCGCCAGGTCAGTCATGGTCTCAGTGAATGGCGGAGTAGGCTCGATGGGCCAAGTGGCCGACTCCTAATCCTATTTCCTATGTTCTTATACCCTAAGGGTCAGTAAAATCAATACAGTCTTCGAGTGCACAATTTTAGAATCGCAGACTCCCACAGCACGGGATCAGGTTATTCATCCCACCATACTGACGAGTGGGAACCATTAGTGTTAAAAAATGCAGAGATGCTGGAGCAACTCAGCAGATCTCCCAGCACCCATAAGAAGTAGAGACATTTAACCAATGTTTCAGGCCTGAACCCTGTGATAGTACAGATTCTATCACTACTGTGTATATGTACATATGTACAGATGGTAGTGTAGGATGACTGTGATTGGCTGAGAGTGTAGCCACACCTACTGGCAGGTCTTAAAGGATTGCTCCTAGCCAGACCAGGTCATTCTGGACTGGTTGACCTACTTGTGATATGCTCCAGTCTTTTAGTTAATAAAAGCCTTGGTTTGGATTAACAAGTCTTTGGTTCTTTCGACACGCATTACAAACCCTTCCTCAGGTTGTGAGTTAAAAAAGAGGTGTGTCTGTAGAGAAGGCTGGGGAAAAGGGAAGAGTGGGAGGGGGCGACCAACAGACAAAAGGTGTTAACTGGATATTGAATTTAGCATGTTTAATCACATAAAGATGATGACACTTTGCGTTAGTTCAACTGACCTAAAAATATTTTTCTGCTGATTTTTGTTTGTACTCAGCATCTGATGCCTCTCATGTCAGTGTCCAACAATAGTCAACCAGCATTGAGAGATTCCAGTTGCACGGATACCACTTTTCTATGGTCGCAATGTCCTGGTGAAACATTTCACCATGCTTGTCAATGACCGTACCGAGATCAGCAGGGAAGAAGTTCAAGTGCAATTCTTCCTCAGTAGTTTGCGGAGGAGCTAGTGGAGTTGTTCAAGTGAACCAGTACGGACTTGAAGGGCCGACATGGCCTTTTTCCATGCTGTAAACGGTTATATGGTAAGAATTGATTTTGAAGACAAAGGGAAAAATGAAGAGATGGGGGAAAGATGGGGATGGGGGTTCTAACAGAGGCCATTTGGCCCAACAGGCCTCTGCTAATTGTTTAAAATGTCTATTCAACTGAGGTATAACATTCTGCGATGATTAAGTAATTCTTCACACAACTGTTTTAGGAAAATGTTTTGGTTTCACAATGCATTTAGCTTTTCCCTGTAAACCTGATTAATATAATGGACAAAAAAATCAATTCAACTTTTAAAATTGTGTTTATTCTATTAAAAACACACTGTTACATTTTACAACTTTATTAGCTTTTCTTTAAAGAATGAGCAAATGTGTGTTTTGAAAAATAAGCCTAAAATTCTACCAGACCTACTTTCATTAGACGAACATGCCAGTGTAATTTTTATTAGACGAGCATGCCATTGTAATTTTTTTTCCATCTTCAACCTCCGCCTTTTGCCTTTTCCACAAAGAATCTGGGGGTAAACCTTTGCACCGAGTTTTCCAACAGTTCCCTTCATCAGCTCTTGGAGAATTTATTGGAAATTTCCAAAATTCTTTTTTTTTTGGAACATTTTATTTTAGTTTCCACAGACTTTACAAACCCAATGAACAAAGCCATCCCTCCAGTATTCCATTCATGTGCGTGTACACACCCAAAGTCCGTATTTATCCTCACCCGCCTGAATGAATACATTCCAATAATTCATCTCGACCCCAGTCATCGTGGGACCCCTTATCAAAACCTGTAATGAAAAGAAGTAACAATGGCAAGGGCGTTCAAAAGAAAAAAAACGAAAAAGAAAAGAAAGGAACTCAAAAGAAGAAGGAAACCAAAGACCTGATAAGAAAAGAAAAGGCACATGGTCTGCGCCGTCCCATTTCCAGATTCACACCTCTGGACCTTACTGTGATGATTTTTGTCTTATCTCTATTTAAAAGGGGTGAATCAATCTGTCCGAGTACCAATGTATTGTAAATAAGGTTGCCACACTCTACCAAATGTGTCATGATTCCCCTGTAGGTTCTATATGATTTTCTCCAGGGGAATGCAACTCTGCATTTCCATATTCCACTGTGTGGTATTTAGCTGGGAGTCGGACTTCCACAAAACCGCTGTATTTAGTCAGTCTAAACTGCACTTCCCCAAAGAGGAACAGGTCAGAGTCCTGTGTAAAATCCACTCTTTGTAATTTTATTTTTAGAATGTCCCCCTTGGTCTTCCCGAAAAGACCTGACCTTTGAACACAGCCAGGTAGAATGGATAAAAGTTCCCACCTCCACAGCACATCCGAAATACATTTCTGAAATCTGTGCAGCTTCTGAGGTGTAAGGTACAGGAAATTATACCGCACCTTCCTGTATCTGGCGTTGACGACCCCCATCACACTATCAGAATTTCCAAAATTCTTGATCAATTACTTATCCCAGGGTGACAACAGCAAATATTGTTGAAGGTTTAGGGGAGTCGTCAGATGTAACATTTTTTACACAGAGGGAGGTGGGTGTCTGGAACGCATCGCTGGGGGTAGTGGTGGAGGGTGGTACAATAGGGACATTCAAAAAAACTCTTAGACATGCACATGGATGGAAGAAAAATAGAGGGTTATGGTTGTGAGGTAGGGAAGGGTCATGGAGTAGGTTTACATGGGTTGGCATAATGTTGTGGGCTGAGGGGCCTGTACTGTGCTGGAATGTTCTATATATTCGATGATAGTGGCAATAGGGGATGGATGGGTGGGGGAGGGAGACTTGAGAGATTCCTGGCCAAATCTCCTAGCATTGTTTGATAACTAGAAGCATTTACAGGCACCTAGGTACTGAATCATCAGTGAGAGGTCTCCATTCGTGGTCATTTATCGAAGCATTAAAACCAGGGATTGAGAAACTATCTGCAGAAGAAGGTTGAAAAGCCACCGATTTGAAGTAATTTAGGATTCGAAGCAAATTGAAGAAAATAATTTTTATGCTGTCATCTTTGGAATGTGTTGCCTGTCTGGATGTGTTGGATTACTGGAGGTGAACAGCACAGAAACAGGCCCTTCAGCCCCTTTGCCCAACTACACTAATCCCATTTGCCTACATTATCCTTCTATGGCCTTTTATACAACAAGAAAACTGAACAAATAATCATTTCAAGAAGAGAAGTTTGGGGTATAAGTTAAACAGCTCCGTCTTGGTAAAATCATGAGATGTATGCATAATATGTGTTCACCGTCTGTTTTGTAGGGTAGAAACTCAAACTGGGGGGGGGAGAGGGCTTAAAGAGAGATATGAGGGGCAACTTTTTTATTCAGAGTGTGGAAGAACAGAAGGATCTTGGGGTCCAAATTCATACATCTCTCAAGCTAGAGCATCAACGGTTATGGGGAGAAGGCCAGACGGTGGGGCTGAGTGGGAGAATGGATCAGCTCACGAATGGCATATTTCTGCTCCTACATCTTATGCTCTTATAATTTCTAGTCTTGATGAGGCTGAAAATGATCTTCTGTGGAGATATCTTTCAGTTGGTGGAAGACTGGCAGATAGAAGGAGTGGTGAAGTGTATGGTTTGGGAGGAAATGTTCCTTCCTGTCATACATCAGAAAACCAAAGGATTTAGGCAACTTGGACCTCCCCAAAAGGTGTGTGTCTCAGTGAAAGTCACTGAGTGAACTTGACACAGATTGGTTTCAGGTCCTTTGGTGGGCCGTCCTTCTGAAGGATAAGCTCCAACATCCTTCCCGGAGTGACGAAGGTCTTGGCCTTCTCGACGGTCTCCAGCAGGAAGTGATTGTCGAGCTCCTGGTCGTTTGCCAGGTGCGTGTGGAAGTCATTGCTCAGGACGCCACAGATTGCCTTTGGGTCCCTATGGGAGCCAAAAAACAGGAAGAGGCTGTAGCAATCTCTGCCGATGGAAGAGCAGAAATCGGCGATTTTCTCCCAGTGGGTTTTATTCGTCGACTCCTCCCTTGCTATTTTCATGGACTCGGTGATCTTAACCTTCTTCTCCTCCACCTCCTCCTCCTCCTTCCTCTCCACGTGGATTACTTGCACTGCAATCTGTAGCTTGGGGTTTTTCGAAGGAGAATCATGGACAGCCCAAACCCAATCTGCCCCCAGCAGGATGACTTGCTCTTCTGTCATTCTTGTACAACTGATGGCATCGGTGAGTTTGCACTGGATGCTCCTGTTAATGTAGGTCATCAAGAAAATGTCAGTCAGCATGGAATTACTTATCTTCAGCTTGCCCTCAGGGTCCTGAAAATCAATGTATTCTTTGGCTCGTTGAGAGGCAAAGATGATGCACTGGTTGAATTGCTGAACAAAGTAAAATTTCTCTGGAATTTTCAGGAAGTCCTTGATGATGTTGGTGGTCATATTTGGCAACGACTTGATCTCTTTGCACTTTCCTGTAAAACATAATCTTGAGTTAAACGTACTCACTCAAATCAGAATGGTCTCAGAATCAACGGCTTAGTTTAGAGTAATTGGCCTTTAAACACACCCTGCTCATGACCTCTTCTCACTGCTCGTAACCGCCTAAAGGCCGATACCAGTAAGTTCTAGGACAATTTATAATTCAACAGGCTCTTGAACCTCCAGGTACAACCCATGAACCTTTCCGGAACCACCAAAAAAATCAATGTGTTCTGAAACATCACCTTTTTTAAAATTTAAAATGTATTTATTTGCAAAACAGTAGAAGCTGATTCCAGCCATTTAAACCCATGACACTCAATTAACCTATAACCTTGTCTGGGTTTACCCCAGGGGCACCGGTTTCCTCCCACTGTATGAAATGTACCCTGGATGCAGGTTAATTGGGTGTAAATTGGGTGGTGCACATTTGTGGCCATGCTGTATGTCCAGATTTAAATTTATATATTTAAAATTGAATACATTTAAAATTTAAAACCCCAGTATACTTTGAAGGGTGGGAGGAAACTGGAGCACCTAGAGAAAACCCACACAGACACGAGGAGAACGCACAAACTCCTTACGGATAGCTCCGGATTTGAACCCAGGTTGCTGGCGCAGTTAACAGCATTGCATTAACCAACAGCACTGCTACTTTATCCATCTATCCTTTTATTTATTATCTCCTTTCTGTCTTGGCTTATTGTGGTAACTTAATATCTTGCTTTTGTTTGCAGATCTAACCTGAGTGGCTGCAGCAAGTTAAGAATTTCAGTGTCTCTGTTCATTGCTATTTATATAGCAATACTTAATTTTATATACACACTACGTATGGATTGGTTGTAAATATGTGTGCTGCGTCAATATATGTGTTTGCATATTTTTACACGGTGGATCAAAGAATGCTGCTTATATAATTAGTTGATGAACTTGAACTTTTACTCTGTATTGACAATGAATTCACATTGAACCTTCTAACCCCAGGAAGGATATTTAATTCTTTAAACCTTTTAATTTAGACAAAAAGCATAGTAATGGGCCATTCTGGCCCACGAGCCTGTGCCGCCCAAATACACCCATGTGAACAATTAACCCACTGATTGCTTACTTCTTTGGATATGTTGAATTTGAATCAAGACCACAGTGTAGGTTTATCAGAATGATATCTGGATTTCAGAGGTTAAATTCTGATGAAACTTGGGGTGCGTTTCACGGAATCCAAGAAGTTAACTGTGATTTGCATAGAACTTTGAAGATAAGAAGGGAAAGAGATGGGTTAAACGGAGAGAAAATAGTTCCAGTGATAGGCATTGCCAAGGACATATACTTAGGGAATGAATAAAAAGTGTTCACTGACCCTATACAACAGTTCAACTCATCAACTGCAGAGATTTCAGATTTATTGTCAGGGTACATTCATGACTTCACATACAACCCTGAGATTCCTTTTTCTGCGGGCCAGGCAGAATTAGCACAATTGGTCGTGCAAAAAAAACTGTACAGCGTAAACATGTAAACAGATAATGAATGTAAACAAAATGACTGTGCAATACAGAGAGAATTTTTAAAATATCAATAAAGTGCACAAGTAAGAGTCCATAAGTGAGTCCCTGCTTGAGTTTGTTGTTGAGGAGTCTGATGGTGGTCCCAAACCTGATGGTGCAAGTCTTGTGGCACCCGGACCTCTTTTCTGATGGCAGAAGTGAGACAAAGTGTGTGCTGGGTGGTGTGGATCCTTGATGATTGCTGCTGCTCTCCGACGGCAACGTTCCCTGTAGGTGTTCTGGATGGTGGGGAGGGTTTTGCTTGTGATGTCCTGGGCTGTGTCCACTACCTTTTGCAGGGCTTTACACTCAGGAGCATTGGTGTCCCCATACCAGACCGTGATGCAGTCAGTCAGCACACTTTCCACCACACGTCTCTAGGAATTTGCCAAGGTTTCTAGTCTCACACCGAACCTCCGCAAACTCCTGAGGAAGTAGAGGTGCTGACGTGCTTTCTTCATGATGCCATTAGTGTGTTGGATCCAGAAAAGATCCTCAGATATAGTGACTCCCAAGATCTTAAATTTGCTCACCCTCAGTGGCATCACTAGGGTTGGTGTCACCCGGTGTGATGACTCATGGTGTCACCCCACCCACCCCCACCTATGGACTGAGTGTATGAGTGTACCTAGTGTAGAAGAAATAGGTTCATCTTCCTTGTATGTTGGGGTGGCGGCAGTGGCGCTGAACGGGGTGGGGGGGTGGTGAGCAGGCGGGGGTAGGGGGAGTTGCAGGTGGTCTGAATGGAGCACATTAGAAGGTTCAAGAAGTAAATGAGCATTGAGTTTTAACCTTGTAGGTATATTGATATGTGTAAGCTGGACTTACGAAAAATGTCTTTGTTGTTATAACTAATGATAGGGATGTTTTTATAAAAAATAATACATTTCTGCTGAAACACTGAACAAACATTTTATAGACACTCATTTTGGTGTCACCCCCTCTGATAGTGTCACCTGGTGTGGTCCACATCCTCTCCATCTCTGATTCCCCAATGATCACTGGATTGTAAACCTCCTGAACTCAACAATCAGCTCCTTAGTTTTGATGGCACTGAGAGTGAGGTTGTTGTTCTTGCATTGTTCAGCCAAGTTTTCAATCTCCCTCCTGTGTGCTGACTCATCCCCTGCCTTTATACAACCCACGACCGTGGCTTCGCTGAGGGAGCAAAGGCAAGTCTGGAGCAGTTATGAAGAGATGAGAAGGTCAAAGACTTTAGTCTATTGTTTTGGAGACAGGAAAACCAAAGAGGGTTCATTTCTATAGTTCAAATCACCGTGACCTGCCCTGTTCCCCCTCATCGATGAAATGGTCAACAAGTGCACCAGAGGAAATTTGTCATGTCGTCTGCATCCCTCAACAACTTGTTCAAAATGTACAGGGGTTGTAGAGGCTGCGGGAGCACTGGAGGCGAATCCACGGACACTTAATGACTCCAACAGGACTCGCTTTTGCTTCTCTTTCTCTCTTACTGTGCGACACTAATGGTTACACTTTGTCAGCCCCTAAGGCAGGCAGAAGCCAATTTTATGAAATATTACATGTCCTGTACATGTCAATAAAGGAATCTTGAGTGCTTCACTTTCCTCCTGTACTCATAACCCTTGCCTCTCTTAAAATCTGTCTGTGCGTCCGGCACCACAGGTCTCCTGGTTAAAGGCTAACCCTTCATCTGGTTCTACACCTTGAGCATTGACATATCGTAGCTGCAAGATCCTCTTCTGAATCACCTTCAGAAACTCTCATCTCTCAGTATGGAATGTACTCCAGAAGAGTTAAGAAAGCGGTTCTCAACCTTTTTCCTCTCCACTCACGTCCCACTTTAAGCAATCCCTACACCATCGGTGCTCTGTGATTAGTAAGGGATTGCTTAAGGGATTGCTTAAAGCGCACCTTAAGCAATCCCTTACTAATCACAGAGCACCGATGGTGTAGGGATTGCTTAAAGTGGGACGTGAGTGGAAAGAAAAAGGTTGAGAACCACAGAGTTAAGATAAAGCAATCCAGCCTAACTGCCAATCAGTTTAACCTCTTCTCAACATTAAAAGATTTCTAATTGACACCTTTTTTTAAATTAAACTTTATTTATTTGAAGGATCATTAGTAGTAATACAGAATACATTCCATAAAGAAACTTTTATATAAATATATATAAAAAAATAATAAAAAAAGTTAAATCAAATCCCCACCCACTCTCCCACCCCATCAGCCAGCTCTCTCAAGGAGAGCCAAAAATATATAAGCAGTCTAATTGACACCCTGAAGCAGTTTCTACTTACAGTGCAGTTGTGAATGCTCCGACGCAGGGTAGGATTGCAGCTCACCTGTGTTCTCACACAGTTTGCAGTGTGGAAGTTGTGCTACCTCAACCTGTTTTACACAAATCCAGGACACTTAAACAAACATATCAAGTGTTTGATAATTGACTGTAGCCATGAGTCATTTACAATTTGCCTTGCAAATACAGGTCCCTCAGTAGATCACAGGTGACGATTACTGCTTTACAAACTTACTAAAGAGAGGCTTATCATGATATGGGGCACAATGCAAATGCAGAGAATTCTTCGTACTTGGAACTCCAGGAGGCTGAACACGAGATGTGGAGCGCCAATGTTTATAGCTCTGTGCACATTTAATTCTGGCAATAATGGTTTTTAAGACTACAGGCATGTAACGGCACAATCGAGGAATTTTGCCACTACATGGTGTCGGACTCTGGCTTTACCTTACTCTTAATTTAGTCTATGTGTGGTCTGAGTCCAGCGTGTTCTTTGAATGAAGTGATAGGAGAAGGTATTCGGTTCAACAGTCAATTTATTACACAGCACAAGAATAAAACTTAACAGAACTCTGGGTCAGTCGTTAGTTCATATGTCACCTGCACAGTGAGCTATTCCCCAAGACTGACCCCTATTGTCCAGTTGGCTCAGTTTATATAGATCAACCTAATCATACAGAACAAAAGTTGGCTTCCTTTGCTAGATTTCATTATCATACAGAACAAAAGTTGGCTTCCTTTGCTAGATCTTTTTGCATAAGGGTTATCACAAGTCATCTCCTGTTTTGCAGATATCTGGGGTGTAGCACTCCCATCTTAATCCTCCAGGCCAGACTATCCTGTTGATTGGATCAGAAATTAATTCATCCCCAGACATTTCTAATCACCATTTTGTTCCTGTCTGGCCAATTTCTGCTGTTCTCTTTAACACCTCCTCCTGCCTTAATCTTCCTCCTAGACTGGTTTTCCATTCCCTTTGTTTCTTGCAGGCCATTCTTTGTTCTGGTCTGGCCTGTGTCTCCTGTGCTACTCACCACCTCCTTCAGTTTGAGCATTCCTCCTAAATCGTTTTATGCATTTCCTCTCCCTGAATTTTGGAGCAGGCAATTTTGCTCAGCCAACTTTGCTCCATGCTGTGATTGCCACTTAATCACATTCTTCTTTTTCCCTGACCCATGCAGTACATATAACCTTATTAATTAATCATTTCTTCCATAATGTTTTAACCCCTAGATTCCAACAATGGGCAGTCTAAAACGGGAACTTTGAGTCAATTTCTGCACCGTGATTTATCCTGCAGGACCCCTACACCATTTTGGAGGAAGCCTGCAGTGTAAATCATACCGGAAAAATTCATTGACGGTCATCCACTCTACTGCAACCCCTTGGACTGTCGCACTCAGGGACTTGCAGTCTAAAAAGGCACACAGTGTGAATGACCACACGGGCAGCAATTACATTAATTTTTTTCAGCGATTTTCTCGACATTGCAGTCTAAAAAACATTATTGTGTGCCTCCAACATTTAAACATCCTACCTCTGCTGGTGTGCCTCACCTATAAAGGCCTTGAGCTCTGAAATTTCAAGATCTAGTTCAAGTTTATTGTCATCCAGTTGTTTCAGCAAACACAGCTACAGACATAACACACATACAAACAAGAGATACATATGCAGTATGTTTATACATATATAAAAATAAATCAGTCTTGTGTGAGCAGTTCGTCAGTCGTCCAGTATTCTCACTGCCCATGGGAAGCTGTTCCTCAGCCTGGTGGTGCTGGCTCTGATCCTTCTGTATCTCTTCCCCGACGAGAGCAGCTGAAAGGGACCTTGATAATTTTGAAGACAAATATCCCAATACATCATGTCGATGGGTGGGGGGTGGGAGACCCCAGTGTTCCTCTCTGCCACTCTTATGGTCCGGTGGATTGATCTCCAATCCAAGGTTCCACAGCAACAACATGGTGATGCAGCCAGTCAGGACGCTCTCGATAGAGCTCCTGTAGAAGGATGAGATGATGGTGTCCGGTAGCCTTGCCCACTTCAGTCTTCTAAGGGAATGCAGTCACTGTTCCCTCAAACCATCCTGTCACTCGCTCTTTGTCTAAAATTTTTCCAAAAAATATAGCTGCTCGTCAATGCAGCAGTTAGTGTGAAGCTGTTGCAATGCCAGTGACCTGGTTTCTAATCCCACACTGTCCATAAGGAGTTTGCAAGTAGGCTTTGCCCAGTTGCTTCAGTTTCATCCCACCCTTCAAAACATACGGGCGTTTTAGGTTAATTGGTGTATTTGAGAGGGATCGGGCTCGTGGGCTGGAAGGGCCCATTAAGTGTGCTGTATGTTAAAAAAAACAAGTGCATTGTACAATGAGAAAAATTCTTCTGCAACAGTCTAACAGGTTATCTCTAACATTCACACAGCCGTGTAAAGAAGACAATTTACAGAGTGTAGGATCACAATAAAAAAGGAAGATCAGTTAGCACCAAGCAACAATAAACCTGAACTTGTGTGTCAGAATCTTCTTCAAGCGAGCTCTGTCATAACCCTCCCCCTCTCTATTTTTATCCCTGACTGTTCCAAATGAGGTTTTGATAATGAGTATCTTGTTTTCAGTTGCCCTGAAAGACCACTCAGCTGGTGTTCTCTCTGCTGTGGAGAAGTCATCAGAAATTTGGCCAGTTTATTAGCTGACGCATAAACTGAATTTGAATATTGCATTTGCCTAGGATGAATAATAACTTGTCGAGCAAGTTACTCTATCAGATGCAGTCATTGGGACATACAGCAGAGAACCAGGCCCTTCAGCCCAACTCATCTATGCTGGCCAAGGTGTATTCTTGATCAAATCTCACATACCTACAATCACTCATATCCCTCCAAACCTTTCCTACCCATGATCCCATCCAAATCCCCCGACTGCTTCCTCTGGCAGCTCCTTCCACACACCAACCACCCTCTGTGGGAAAAACTTGCCTCTCAGGCCCCCTTTAAATCTTCTCCTCTCACCTCAAACCTATGTCCTCTCGTTTCACCATATCCCTGCCCCCTCGTAATTTTCCTCGATTCCCTCCCTCACTGTGCAAACATTCATCACCTTGATGTAATGTTGGCCTATGAAGGCCAGTCAGTACTTCTCAGTCATAGAGGCTCAGAAACTGGCCTCTTCATCTCACCCTGTCCATGTAGACCAAGCTGGCAAAGTGGGACTGATATAGACCAGCCATTCTTAACCTTTCTTCAACTGTACCTCCTTAGGACTCTCCTCAAAGTTTATGGGACCCTTTGAAGTTTTTTTTTTCTGCACTTCTGTCCTGCCAACTACTTAAAAAAGGCATAAAAATATTTATGTTACATGAGGTGAAAAGAAAATGAGACTTTTACTTAAATTAGAAAATTTGAGAGAAATCCTCAGAAGGGCTAACCAAGGTAGGACATACACAGTAAGTCGTCGGGCACTGAGAACTGTGGAGGAACAAAGGGATCTGGGAATACAGAATCTCAATTCCCTGAAAGTGGCATCACATGTAGACTGGGTTGTAAAGAAAGCTTTTGGCATCTTGGCCTTCATAAATCAAAGTATTGAGCACAGGAGTTCGGATGCGGTAAGGTTTTATAAGACATCAGTGAGGCCAAATTTGGAGCCTTGTATAATTCTGGTTGCCGAACTACAGGAAGGATATCAGTAAGATTGAAAGAGTGCAGAGAACATTTACTAGGATGTCACTGGGTCTTCAGGAGTTGAGTTACAGGGAAAGATTAAACAGGTTAGGATTTTATTCCTTTGAGCATAGAAGAGTGAAGGGAGATTAGATAGAGGTTTACAAAATTATGAGGGGTATAGACAGAGTCATATTTGGGGAGATAAATATGAGAGGTCATGGCTTTATTGTGAAAGGAGAAAGGTTTAGGGGGATCATTAGGGGGAATTCTTCACTCTGAGAGTGGAGGGAGTGTGGACAAGCTGACGTGGTAAATGCGGGCTCACTCTTAAGTTTTAAGAATAATTTGGATACATGGATGGAAGAGGTCTGAAGAGTTATGGAAATGGGTGCAGGTCACTGGGACTAGAGAAATGATGTTTCAACACAGACTAGAAGGGCCGAAGGGCCTGTTTTCTGTGCTATAGTTTTCAATGGTTCTTGAACAATTGCAACATTAAAAAAAGTTTGGAAAGATACATGGAAAAGAAAAGTTCACAGGGATATGAACCAAATCCAGGCAAATGGGATTAATCCAGAATGCGAACCTGGTCAGCATAGCTAGATGGGCTGAAGGCCTGTTCAATGTTATATGACTCGAGAGCAGCCATTGTTTTGGCTATGGCCTCCTTAGGACTCTGCTCAAAGTTTACAGCCCCTTTCACTGTGAAGTAGCCAATTTTTTTTTCAGTACTTCTCTCCTGCCGAAATAATTTTATGATTTCAGTTCATGGCCCCCAAGGGGGCCTTATGACCCCATTGGAAATGGCTGTTCTAGATAGATACACTGGTCAGGAGGGACATGATGGGATGAAAGGATTGTCTCTGGATTCGAGAGGGCGCTGAGGGCAAGCAGGCTTCCTGATCGTGTCGGAGGTTTGGATCTGGAACTCGGATGGATCGAACAGGAGTCTGTGCGGTTGCAGAGGCTTCGGGAGCAGTGGAGGCGAATCCATGGACACTCACTCAGTGACTCTGAAGGGACATTTTTTAGCTTCTCTTTCTCTCGTACTGTAAGGGGCGCTGGGCAACACTAATGGTGTCTCTTTTCTGCCTTACCATAGACAAAAGTTGAAGTATATCACGTATGTTACATTTTTAATGATTATGTGGCAATAAAAGGAACCTTGAACTATAGGTTTAAGAGGGGAAGATTTAAATGGGACTTCCTTGGACGTACATGGGTAGGAAAGGTTTAGACTAGTGGTTTTCAAATTGTCCCCTAAACTCACATCCCACTTTCAGTAATCCCTTCGCCATCGGTGCTCTGTGATTAGTAAGGGATTACTTACCCCCTCCATAAATCTTCGTCCGCGAAGCCAAGCCAAAGAAGAAGACTGAAAGTGGGATGTGGGTGGGGAGGGAAGGTTGAGAATCACTGCTCTAGACCCAATTGTTACTGAAGTATTTTGCTTGAGAAAAATGGTCATTGGCCCATTTCCTTTGGAGTTCTGAAACCATGCACATAATGAGTCAATGAGGTACGATAAAAAACAGTGGTTTTCAAACCTTTTTCTTTCCACCCACATCACATATTAAGAAATAATATGGCAGAGAGAACACTTAGGTCATATGAGGGTTTAGGTTTAGGGGGGCAGTTTGTAAACCACTGGCTTAGAGGGAAATTGGCTGAACGTTGGCAAATGCTTGGTTGGCAGGGACACATTGGGCTGAAGGGCCTGTTTCCCTCTCCAATCCATCAGGTGAACAGTAGAGCAGCAGGCCACTCTTCCCACATCAACCTTCTACAGGAGCTCTATCGAGAATGCCCTGGCCAGGTGCATCAGTGTAGAACAGTTGCTGCAGAGAAATGGATCAGAAGTCAATCCATAGGATCATAAGAGTGGCAGAGATGATCACTGGGGTCTCCCTCCACAGTGCGCCCCCCCCCCCTCATCTACTGGGATCATTGTCCGAAGAGGACATGCAAAATCATTGAGGACCCCTTCCACCCTGCACACAGCATCTTTCAGCTGCTCCCATCAGGGAAGAGATACAGGAGGATCAGAGCCAGCACCACCAGGCTGAGGAGCAGCTTCTTCCCATGGGCAGTGAGAATGCTGAACGACCAAAGGAACAGCTCACACTGACCATCCGAGACTCTCATTTGTAGAAAACTATTTATTTTTATAGATAAAGTACTTGTCCTGCCTATGTATTGTGTGCTACGTCTGGTTGCGTGTCTTACATTGAGGAATGAAGAACGTTGTTTCGTCGGATGACAATAAACTTGACGTGATATCATCCTGCTGTTCTTGCACTTTCCATACAGGAAAACGTAGTCTCCCAGTGAAGAGAGTTCAGCTCACACCCAGCCCCTATTCCTCCCATTGCTTCTATGTCCACACTCACACGCGACACATCCAACCTGAAAAGAAAGTCTCGCCAATAAAAATCTCTTTATTTGCAATTTTGTAAAAACAAAAATTAAAACATTTTTGTAAATATTCTGCAAAATCTAACATTTTTCCACAGGAACATAAGAAATATGCTCGAGAAACTATCTAGTGGTGTTGAATAAAGGATATAAACTTTACATAAAATTCTGGTAAATATTTAAGAACACAAATCAGAAGCGATTAGCAGGGAGAAACTCAACTGGTCAAATTTTTACGTCTCATTTGTGTATGTCCCCCAAAGAAATCAGAAACAGAAGAAAATGCCGGTCATTCAGCCCCTTGTTTCTATCCCTATTGTATAACATCATGGCTGAGTCATGACCTCAGCACCACTTTCCTGCACTCTGTTGTCTGGGATTCCCTCACCAAGTAAATGCACAGTCGTCATATTGAAAAGATATTCGGACAGGTAAATGGATAGGAAAAGCAAATGGGATGAGTGTAGGATGGTCAGCATGGATGAGCCCGGCCTGTTTCTGTGCTCTACGACTCTGGGGCAAACAAGAGAGACTGCAGACCGTGGAACATTGCAACAACACGGAGAGAATGCTAGTGGTGGCCTGAGGATGGAAACACTCCTCTGGTTGAGTTAGCATCGGTGGAGTAAGACCCTCAATAGTTCAGGACAGTTTCTCCACAGATCCTGCCTGACCTGCTGTGTCCGTCCGGCAGTTCCTGCTTCAACTCTCAAGTTTTATCGTCTGTAGGCTGATATTTTTTGAAAAGCATGAAGAATTGAAACAAGACAGACTGCAGACGCTGTGAGAAATGTTCTGGAGAAACGTACCTTGATGAAGGGCTCCGGGCTGAAACATCAGTGAAGTACATTTGCCTCCTTAAGAGGGTGCAAGACCGGGTGAGTTCCTCCAGCATTTCTGTGCTTTTACTACAAAGCATGAAGAATCTTGAACTAAGTGAAATTGAGGATTACCAAGAGGGTTTGGCAGCTTAAACAAGTGTGGTGAACTGCTGCATTCTTGATTTCCTGGTTCCGCCCCGCTCTGTGACTGAACCCTGGCACCTGATTCCGGATGGTATCGTTAGCCCTATGCTAACTTAGAGGCCAGAAGAGTGGGGTGAGTGCATTCACGGACGTTGCCTGTATAAGAGGCATGATGGAATCCCACAGACACCTAACATCATGCTCCTGTTGCTCCCAAGTCTTGGATTTTTCCACCCCTAATCTGGGGAAACCGACCACTAGGAATTTCCTCACCCTCCCCAGCTGAAATCGCAGAAAGGAACATCACTGGGCTTGGAATGGGACCAGAGGACTTCCGCAATGAGATGGAGATGCCATGAATACCTGTCATCTTCAAAGACCCAAGCAGCACCCCAACACCTGACAGGTCCGAATTATAAACATTTAGAAAAAAATCCCATTGCACAGTCATTTACACGGACTTCAAAAGTCTAAAATTACACAATACAAAACTCAGCTCCTCGTCCTGAAACATCAATTCTGCTCATGCTACATAGAGAGCACTTTGGCTTTGTAGATACACACCGGCACTCACATACATTCTTGCACGAGGCAATATTAACGACCACTTCTTGCCTCCCATTGAGGTGTGTTGTTATGGCTATCCCGGGCAGAACCATCTCCGTGGGATGATTAAGGTGTTACTTAGTCTGAGCCTCTGGAACGAGACTGCCCAGGCCGTGTTAGAGTGCTCTGGCCCATTGCTGGCTCTGAAGTCTATGGGCAGGCTCTGGTGGACATCAGAAGTCCAGGCCTTGCACCTGGCCCAGATGACTCAGGTCCTTGTCCATCACTGTCTTCTTTGTTCTGTGGCCGATGTTGTTGCCATGGGAGGCAGCTGGTTTGATCAAGTCCATTGGGCAAATGTAGTCGTTACCCTCGTCAAACCTCTTCTTCCTCAGGTGTCCGAAATGGGAGAAGCTGAGCCTCTTTGGCTAGAGAGGTGGGAAGGAGAAAGTGAGAGAATCAGAGCTGGATAAAGAGGAGAGGGGAAGAGAGAGGGGAAGAGAGAGGGGGGGGGGGGGGAGAGAGAGAGAGAGAGAGAGAGAGAGAGAGAGACAGACAGACAGACAGACAGAGAGAGACAGAGAGACAGAGAGAGAGAGACAGAGAGAGAGAGAGAGAGAGAGAGTGGGGGAAGGGAGAGGGTTCAGGGAAGAGGGCACGAGGAAGCGAGAAAGAGGGCATGAGGGAGCAAGGGAACAAAGGAGCGAGGGAGAAATTTGAATTTTTTTCCGATTAATATGCAGTTCCCTATCTAAACTCAAACTCCACTAAAGATTGTCAGAGATTTCAGAGATATGAACTCAATTTTTCTCCTCTATTTGAGATTGTCTTTGTCTTGATGGTCTCTTTAATCATCATCTTTAATAGGTTGTATTAATGCAGTTAAAGTCATAGTATTACCTAAGTTTTTACATTTATTTCAAGTGATTCCAGTTTGCATTCCAAAGTTTTTATTTGATAATAATGACTCAAAAGTTTCTTCCTTTATTTGGAATAACAAAAATTCTAGAATTAGTAAATTTGATTTACAAAATTTGAAAAAAGATGGAAGTCTGGCCCTACCTAATTTTAGATTTTATTATCTAACTTTTAGGATTTTTTATTCTGAAAAATTGGATCGTCCATTATGGACAGGTTTAGAATTGAGTTCTATACAGCAGTACTCTTCTTCTTCTTCTTTCTTTGGCTTGGCTTCGCAGACGAAGATTTATGGAGGGGGTAAATGTCCACGTCAGCTGCAGGCTTGTTTGTGGCTGACAAGTCCGATGCGGGACAGGCAGACACGGTTGCAGGGGAAAATTGGTTGGTTGGGGTTGGGTGTTGGGTTTTTCCTCCTTTGCCTTTTGTCAGTGAGGTGGGCTCTGCGGTCTTCTTCAAAGGAGGTTGCTGCCCGCCAAACTGTGAGGCGCCAAGATGCACGGTTTGAGGCGATATCAGCCTACTGGAGGTGGTCAATGTGGCAGGCACCAAGAGATTTCTTTAGGCAGTCCTTGTACCTTTTATTTGGTACTCAGTGGCCTTGTTATTGGGTACCTCTCTTCCATTTAGTTTTCCAAGATCAATAATGATCTATCTAATCCAATACTCAAACATATATTGTGAATTTGGTTCCAATTTAGGATATTTTTAAATTTAAAATACTTTGCGTTATCTAGTACTTTTTTTGACCATCAATATTTGATCAATCCTTCTCTATATAGAAAATCAAAGGTATTTTTTCTTTTGCAAATTTATTTAAGGAAGGTTGTTTAATGTCTTTTGGACAGCGGGCAAGTAAATTTGACTTACCAAATATTTATTGTTTTAGATATTTACAGATTAGAAATTTCTTAATTACCATATAACCGGACTTTCCATTTGTATATACACCAGATCTAGTTGATAATATTTTTAAACTGAATCCTTCTCAGAAAGGATTAATTGGAATGATACATGATAGATTTATTGAAATTATGTCCAGTACTTGATGATAAGTTTAAAAAGGCTTGGGATTGGAACTTGCCAGTCCCTTATTGGAGGATCTATGGGGCAAGATTCTTGAACTGGTGAATACATCTTCAATATGTGCCCGACATTCATTAATCCACTTCAAACTGGTGCATCGTGTTCACATGCCGAAAGATAAGCTAGCCTGTATCTTTTCTAATATTACCCTGACTTGTGACGGATGCAAACCTGATATTGCTGCATTGACACGTGTTCTGGTCTTGTCCATCTTTAGAAATCTATTGGAAAAAAATGCTTAATATCTTTCCAACTGTATTTCAGGTGGAGCCACGACCCCATCCAATAACTGCTCTTTTTGAGGTTATTGAACCAGATATGGGGAGTTTTTCTGACCCTGCGCAATTGGCTGTGGCTTTCTCTACGTTGTTGGCTAGAAGATCCATCCTATTCAAATGGAAAGACTCTAGACCTCCAATAGTGATTCAATGGTTCTCTCTTAGTAAGTTCAGAAAAAATTAGATATCATGTATTTAATTCATCAGTGAAATTTGAAGATACATGGCAACTTTTTATGTCTAATTTTCATTTGATGTAAATGTTTCTAATGTGATTAGATTTCTCGCTCTTCTAGATGAGATCTAGTCTTGCCTTTGTTTCTTGATTCCTGGTCTGAATTAAAAGCTACAAAATATATTTAACCCTCAGGATAAGCTGCTCAGTTGTTTTCTTTTTGGTTAGTTTCCTTTAAATAGAGTAGGTTAGGTCGAGTTTTTTAAATATATAGTATTTTTGCTGCCTTTTCTCTCTTTATTTAGTGCAGTGGATGGGGGACCGAGTTTATACTGTTTGAAGTTTTATCTTTTTATATGTGATATTGTATTTTCAAGTTCATTCGCATTTCTTCATTATACTGTATTTATTATAAAAGCCAATAAAAAAAAGATTGAAAAAGGGAAAAAGAGTGGGAAAGTTTGTGAAAGAAAAAAAATACAGTTAGAGATGGAAAGAGAGAGGAAAAGGGGTAGAGGAAGGACAGAGAGTGCATTGGAGATGACACAGGGTGTCAGATGTGTGGAGACGAGACCAGAAGGGTTACTACGGGTGAGAGGAGGGAGCCCTACCCAGGAAGCCAAGGAGACAGCCCCTACTGAGAGTCTGGTGGGACGTACCTTGACTTTGGCTGTTGTGTTGAGGGGTAGGTAGTTACTGGATTCGATTAACTCTCTTTTCTCCTGCTGAGCCTCAGGGCCGATCAGCAGGTTGAAGTGCGTGGTCAGGTGCCTTCGGAGCAAGGTCTTCTGCGGTGGGATGTTGAGGAGCAGGGCTAAGGTTTCAGAGTTAAATCGTGGTTCCAATATCTACATCAAGACAAGGAGTTGTTAAAAGTTGGGCTTTTTCTTGTAGCAAGGTAATGAACTGATGCTGAGGGGGGAGAATTTTTGGCCCCATTAGCACACAAATCCCAGCTCCAATTACCTCGAGAACTGCACTCCACCGTCTCACCCATCCCTGCAGCTTCTGAGATATCTGCTTCAATTCTCTCCTCCTTGAACTTCATCGCTCCCCATCTCCACCTCTGGAATTTTTTCAGTAAAACTCTCTGCCTCTCCTTATCTGAAAAATCCTCTGTGAAACCCACCTTTTACTGTTCATTGCCACAGATGGCAAGTCATTGGGCAGATTTAAAGTGGAGGTTGGATTAGGTAGATAAGGGTGTCAGGGATTATAGCAAGAAGGCAGGAAAATGTGCTTGAGAGGATAATGGCAGAGCAATCTTGATGGGCAGAATAGCACAATTCTGTTCCACCATCTTGTAGTCTTATGGGATATGACCATGAACATCTATACTTGTTAAGTTAGTTCTCTGCAACACAGTGTGAAAAACTCAACAGGAAGTATGTGAAATTAAATGTTTAAAAAGGAAAACACAAAGGGTGGAGGGAGGGTGGAGTGGGGAAGAAGGGTGGAGGGAAGGGGTGGAGGTGGAGAGGGAGGGAGGGGAAGGTGGGGGAAGGGGGAAGGAGGGGGTGGTGAAGGGGGGAAGGGTGGAGATAGGAAGGGTGGAGATAGGAAGGGTGGAGGGAGGAAGGGTGGAGGGAGGAAGGGTGGAGGGAGGAAGGGTGGAGGGAGGAAGGGTGGAGGGAGGAAGGGTGGAGGGAGGAAGGGTGGAGGGAGGAAGGGTGGAGGGAGGAAGGGTGGAGGGAGGAAGGGTGGAGGGAGGAAGGGTGGAGGGAGGAAGGGTGGAGGGAGGAAGGGTGGAGGGAGGAAGGGTGGAGGGAGGAAGGGTGAGGAGAGTCTCTCTAGAGACAGGAGTAGGCAAAGAAGAGGTGGAAGAATTGGAACCAGTTGGATGTAGGAATTAGCTAAAATTAGAAAGACCGATGTTCATGCCATTGAGTTTAATGCTGTCCACGAAGTGTTGTTCCTCAAGTTTATGTTTACAAAATGAGACTGTGTATATTCAAGACGGAAATGTTTATGTGTATTTTGGTCAATATGGTCATAGTGTTAAAAATAATTTTTTTTAAAAAAAAGTTTACATTTACGTTTGCTCTGACAATGGATGAGGCCAAGGACACACGTCATTGTAGTAATGACCAGGCTTTGGTGGGTGGGGAATGAAAAGTTGGCTATAAGGTCAAATTTATACCGACACACTGAACATAGTTTGGGATGGTGGTCAGCACAGAGCTGATGGGTCAAAGTGTCTGTTAATGCTACTGACCCATGACTGCATCATCAAACCCAGTTACAACAGTGTCAGGAAGTTTGCAGATGACACGACAGTCGTCGGCCTCACCATCAACAACAATGAGTCGCGCTACAGAGAAGAGTTGGAGAAGCTTGTGAAATGGTGCGAGAGCAACTGCCTGAGTCTCAATGTGGACAAGGCGAAGGAGATAGTCGTGGACTTCAGGAGGACCAGGAAAGATCAGCCTCCACTACACATCAATAACTCTGTAGTAGAGAGACTGGAGAGCACCAAGTTCCTTGGAGTTCACTTAATTAGTGATCAGTCGTGGACAGTCAACATCTCCTCACTTGCCAGGAAGGCCCAACAGCGACTACACTTCCTGAGAAGTTTGAAGCGGGCAAGGCTACCGGCCACCATTATGCCAGCCTTCTACAGGAGCTCTATCAAGAGTGTCCAGGCCGGCAGCATCGCAGTGTGGCACAGTTGCTGCAGAGAAATGGATCGGAAGTCAATCCACAAGACCAAAAGAGTGGCCAAGAGGATCACTGGAGTCTCCCTCACCCTCACTCCCACCCCCCACCCCCATTGATGTGATTTACCGGGATCGTTGTCTGAAGAGGGCTCACAATATCATTGAGGACCCCTTCCACCCCGCACACAGCATCTTCCGGCTGCTCCCATCAGGGAAGAGATACAGGAGGATCAGAGCCAGCACCAGCAGGCTGAGGAACAGCTTCTTCCCACGGGCAGTGAGAATGGTGAACAACTGAATGAACTGCTCACACTGATCATCCGAGTCTCTCATTCGTTCAAAGAGACATTTATTTATTTATTTGTTAATAGATATAATACTTTCCCTGCATATTTACTGTTTGTCAGTATGTCTGGTTGTGTTTCTGCGTGTTTTGCACCAAGGACTGGAGAACTCTGTTTCATCGGGCTGTACTTCTACAATCAGATGACAATAAACTTCACTTATTCCTGTGGTATCTTGTTCTATGTTTTCCTATGTTCTGTGTAACAATAACCTGGCTGTTATAACTCAAAACATCCCCATAAAGAATTCTTGCTAGCAACAATCACATGAAGAGTGGAAAGGCATAGTGTTGGACAGCATGGAAAGAGGCCATTTGGCCCATAGAGTCTATGCTGTCCATGCCAATCCCTTTTTATTTCGCAGTTTCCACCAATGTCTCCTGCATTCTAGCCCCTTGTTATGCTGCAGGGGGCCAATGAACTCCCCAACCCATGCATATTTGGAGACCAGAGTCCCCCAGTGGGAAAACTCTTGCAGTCACAGGAGAAATGTGCAAACTCCACATAGAGAATGCCAGAGGTCGAGATTGAACCAGGACCTCTGGGGGCACGAGACAGTGCCTCTACCCGCCACGCTGCCCAGTTATCTTTGAGTGAGAGAACTAATACACTTACAACAAGTCCACCGTGGACTCCACTCCCACGGAGGTTTGGCGCGTACTCCGCGAGATCGACTGACCTCAGCCACTCCATTACGCGATGGTTCGACCACTGCACCACTTCAGATGGTGAGGTATGATTCTGCCCACAAACATGGGGAGAAGCAAAACAATTCAGAGCTTTTACAAAAGAAAACTGGCGATTTTTTCAAACTACACCTGAGATTTCCAAGGTTTTGTCTCTTTTTAGAATAAATGTGTGTGTAAACCAACAGAATTAAGGCTGAACAGAGGACAGGGCAGGAAAGGTTCAGTAGGATATGAATCAAATGCAGTCGGAGGGCATTAGTCCAGGTGCTAACGGTCGGCATGGATGAATTGGGCAGAAGATGGCAGCTGCAAAGCATCAGATTGGAGGTCTGTAGTGTGGATGGTGGAGGGTCATGTGGGACGGAGGGTGATTAAAACTGCTGAGAAGATCACTGGGATCTCCATTCCCTCTGTTGACAATATCAGCAGAGAGCGATGCTTAAAGAGGGCTCAGAGAATTGTCGATGATCCTTACCATCCAGCCCACCATATCTTTGAGACACTACCTTCAAAGAAGAGGTACAGGAGCATAAAAACCAGGACTGTCCAGAAGGGGAACAGCTTCTTCCCGTAGGCAGTGAGACTGTTGAACAATCCTGAGCCCCTTCTCCACTGGCACCTTGTCTGGGGAATTAACCGGTTAAGGGTCCAGTGGAAAAGGAAAGCAATCAGCACTCTGGTGTCAAATCACGCCGGGGATTGACGGCCTCTACTCCGACTCATATCCCCGGCGTCAGCTGAAGCCGGTGTGCCGATTAAACCAATGGGAAAAGGACAACTTCCATCCATTCCATTCCATTCCATTCAAAGGTCGACTTTCCGATCCCCAGGGATGGGTTGTGTATAGTGGAAAAGCAGTCAGTCTCCTGGTTAAAGTTGGCTCAGTGGAAAGTGCACAAATGGCTTCCTACCCTGGGACACTGCACGGCCAATTAACTGGGATGCCAGTGGGAAAAGGGCTCTAGAAACTGGTAAATTGTTCTTTTATATTTATTTTGGATTGTTATATATGCATGTAATTTGTGCACATCTGTGTGTGTGTGTGTGTGTGTGTGTGTGTGTGTGTGTGTGTGTGTGTGTGTGTGTGTGTGCACTAAGATCCAGAGATGTGTTGCTTTGCCATGTTGTATATGTATAATCAAATGACAATAAACTGGAACTTATTGTCTTACACATAAGCACAATGTATAGATGCATAGAAATTCTTACTTTCTGAAGCCACACAGGTTTGCAAGCTAAAATAACTAAAATAGTGTACATATAATCAGTGCAATTGGGAGAGGGCGGTGATTGGATTGCTCTGGCATGGAGCTGGCATGGAATATGATGGACGGTGGACTCTTTCTATGCCATGCTATTCTGTGATCGATCTGTTATCCTGGCATCTTCTCTGTTCCACAACATACTGGTTCACAAGAATGTAATAGACCATAGAACATTCTGGCATAGAACTGGCCCTTCAGCTCATCTGCATAAACCTACTTAATAATCTAGCCCTCCTTTACCTCACACCCATAACCCTTAATTTTTCTTATATCCATGTGCCTAAGAATCTTTCAAAAATCCCTTTTGTGCCAGCCTCCACCACCACCCTGGCAATGTACTCCGGGTACCCACTACTCCCTGTGTAAATATCTTACCCCTGAAGTCTTCCTCCCCTCACCTTGTATAGATGTCCTCTGAGTTTGCAAAAGGGGGAACCCAGGCATCTCAAAGATTATAGAGTCACACAGCATGGAAACAGGCCCTGTATCCCAACTTGCTCATGCCAATGAAAATGTCCCACCCACACTAGTCCCACCTGCCTGCGTGTGACCCACATCCCTCTCCATCCCTCCTATCCATGGATCTGTCTAAATGTTCCTTAAACATTGCATTAGTACCTGCCTCAACCATCTCCTCCAGTAGCCCTTTCCATACATCCACCACCCTCTGTTTCCCCACAGGTTCCCGTTAAATCTCTCCCCATCTCACCTTAAACCCGTGTCCTCTGGTTATTGATTTTCCTGCTCTGAGTAAAATACTCTGAGTTCACGCGATCTATTCCCCTCATGATTTTGTCCACCTCTGTGAAATCCTCCTCCTGGGCTCCAAGGTACAAAGCCCCAGCCTGCTCAACCTCTCCCTGTAGCTCAGGCCCCCCGAGTCCTGGCAACATCCCCATAAATCCTCTCTGCTCCCTCTCCAGCTTGACGACATCTTTCCTGCAGTGTGGTGACCAACACTGAACGCAACCCATCAGTTACAGGAAGCCCTGTACCTCATCAGAAGGTCGTCGGCGCAGGCAGTCAGGCTGGAACTTGTTGGCATGAAGCACATGAATGGCAGACTTGATGCTCAGATGATGCAGCTGGCTGGTGATCTTCAGGAACAAGAGATCATTCTGCAAAGGAATGAGAGACCATTACCATCAACGACTCCTGTTTGGACATTTACAGGGCAGATCTGTGCCAGCTTCGACCTTCAGAGTTATTTATAACATTTTATAACATATAGCTTGGTAACAGGCCATTTCAGCCCACAAATCTGTGCTGCCCAATTACACCCAATTGACCTACACCCCTGGTACATTTTGAACATGGGAGGAAACCGGAGCCCCCGGGGAAACCAATGCAGACATAGGGAGAATGTACAAACTCCTTGCAGACTGCGCCGGATTTGAACCTGGGACACTGACAACTGCTACACTAACCACTCCACCCACTCTATGGAGCCACAGAGTTCTACAGTATGGAAACAGGCCACTCTTTCCAACCTTACCACACTAACACAGTGAGTCCCAATTGCCTAACCCATAAAATCGTGAGACTTAGGAGTTCAGCCCATCGAGCCCACTCTGTCATTCAAATGATGGTGGATGCACTTTTCCTCTCATCCCTATTCTCCCGCCTTCTCCCCATAACCTTTTGACACCTGGATAGAGTGGACGTGGAGAGCATGTTTCCAGTAGTGGGAGAGTCTAGGATTAGAGGGCACAGCCTCAGAATAAAAAGATGTCCCTCTAGAACAAAAATGAGGAGACATTCCTTCAGTTAGAGGGTGGCGAATCTGGGGAATTCATTGCCACGGACGGCTGTGGAGTCCAAGTCACTGGGTAGATTTAAAGCAGAGGTTGACATGTTCTTGATTAAATTTAAACCTACAGCATGGTAACTGACCATTTCGGCCCACGAGTCCGTGCTTCCCAATTTACACCCAATTAACCTGCACCCCTGGTATGCTTTGAATGGTGGGATGAAGCCATAACCCCTGTGGAAAACCTACACAGACGTGGAGAGAATGTACAAACTCCTTACAGACAGCACGGGATTTGAACTCCAGTCCTGATTGTTGGCACTGCACTAATCGCTACGCCAACCATGCTGCCCTAGCGTGAGGGGATCAAAGGTGAAAGAGAGAAGGCAGGAGAATGGGGTTGCGAGGAAAAACCAAATCAGCCATGATTCCAATAGTGGAGCAGACCTGATGGGCTAATTCGGGTCCTATATCTTATGGTCTCATGGGATATGACCATGGACATCTGTACCCAATTGAGCTGGGGTCTGGGCCACACACACTGGTACACTTGACAGAACATAGTTGGAATTAAATGTTTGAAAAGGGATCACACAACTTGGGTTTGTCCAGTATCCAATGATGTTGTCCAATGATGTTCCTCACCCTGGGACATGGGAGGACATGGTGAATCATGGCTGAAGATATAAACTCAGAGGGGGTTGGTTTGATGGAATGGATCACATTGTGGACTGAAGACTCACAGCTTCAGAGACCCAGGTTAGATAGCGACCTCCAGCGCTGTCTGTGTGGAATGTGCGACTGCCTGGATTTTCCCCTGGGATCTTCCTGATTTCCTCCCACATCCCAAGGACATGAGGGTCAATGGGTGTGGATGGGTGGGGGAAGTCTGGGGAAGTCCAGAATGTGAGACAAGTGAACAATGGGGATTAACATCCGATTAGTGTCAGCAATGGTTGGCATGGACTCAGTGGGTTGAATGACCTGTTTCCATGCTGATTTCTTGGTGTCCATGAGACAGGGGTTGCTTTGAATCATTTCTCAAAACTTGTGAGTGATTCTCTGAAGGTACATGGCTCAAAGTTGCCCAGAGTTTGAACCATTCACCTATTCAGGTGATCTGTGCTGGTGGACTCACCATAGTGAGGTACTGGAGTACACGGCCATCTACCCTGGCCTCGGTGAACTGGTCCTTGTACTGAGGCAAGCCGATGTCATCCAACCAACCTGAAAACACAAGTGAGCAGTCAACCACAACCAGAACCAAACACCCAGTCGCAATCTGCTGCAGGAACTCAGAGGGCCAAACAGCGTCCGTGGGCAGGAAAGATTGGGCGGCGTTTTGAGCCGAGATTTTTCGTCAACACTGAGGGAAGTTAGTACAGGATCAGTGTAAGGAGGAGAGGGTGGGAGGGATGAGGGAATCAGCCATCCTGGCAGAGGTGAAACATTTCGGACAGAGGCAGTGGAGTGTCAGGTCAAACAAATGGAGAGAGAAGTAAGGGGTGCCATGGTTAGTGTAGTGGTTAGTGCAGTGCTGTTTCAGCGCCAGAGACTTAGGTTCAAATCTGGCACTGTCTGTAAAGAGTTTTATGTTTTCCCCATGACCAACATGGGTTTCTTCCAAGTGCTCTGGTTTCCTCCCACCATTCAAAATGTATGGGGTTGTTATATAGTCAGGATAATGTGAACTATTTTGTAACCGCTTAAGAATACACCCTTCTCACTGTAGTAACTTTAGTGCACTGCCGTGGGGGCGTATGTATATGAGTGTGTGTGAACAGTTTCCTGAGATGGTGGAAGGCATCAGTAAATAAAGTCTCTTCTGTTATTTGAATCTTGTATCTCTAAATTATTTAAGAAGCCTCCCAGGTAACACAGAGGCCTAACAGGGATTGTAGGTTAATTGGAGATATTTTGGCAGCACAGCCTCATGGGCCAAAATGGACGTATATCTAAAATGTAAAAAAATTATATTTATGTTAAGTGAGGAGAAAAGAAAGCAAGGCTTTTTCTTAAATGTGCAGGGGCCCTTGATGAGAATGGAGCGATTAAAAAATAGAGTAGTCAGGTGATTAGAGACAAAGGTTGTCAGTACTGTAGTTTGATTTGTAGAGAACATACAACTGTACAACACTAGTGTACAGACACTGTGATTTAAGTAAAAGCCTTGCTTTGTTTTCTCCTCATGCAACATAAATATTGTTGGAAGGAGAGAAGGAGGAAGCCAAAACTTGACGGCATCATAGGGAAGGGGGCCCATAATAAACTTTGAGCAGAGTCCTAGGGTGGGGGGTAGGTGGGTCATAGCCAACAAAAGGTTGAGAGTGGCTGGTGTGCAGTACATAGAAGCGCTGGAGGAACTCGGCAGGTCTCACAGAGTCCACAGGACGTAAAGATATATTCAACATTTTGGGCTTGAGCCCTTCTTCAAGGTGTGAGTAAAAAGCAGGCAGGCACCTGAATTAAAGGGGAAGAATGGCCTGGGGAGGAATACAGACCAACAGACAAAAGGTGTTTATTGGATATGATGAGAACAGGAGAGAGGGAAGGTGAGAATTGAGGGGGTTTGGTTTTGGATCTGTGAAAATGAGACAGAGGGAATAGGGAAGAGAGTGAGAGAGAGAGTGAACTAGAGGATAGGAGACAGGGGAAAGATGATGGTAGGAGGTCTAACAGAAACCGGAGAAGTCAATATTAATGCCGTCCGGTTGGAAGGGGCCCAGTCGGAAGATGAGGAGTTGTTCCTCCAATTTGTGGGTGGTCTCAGTCTGGCAGTACATGAGACCACGGACAGACATGCCAGCAAGGGAACGGGACAGGGAATGAGAATGGCTGCTATACAAACATGACTACAGGTTCAGTTCAGCTCCAGGGCAGTAGAGATTTGGAGCACGTTTTTCCCCTTACTCCTCAAGAAGGATCATTAACTGTGGGGTGTCGGGGGTGGGGGGCAGTGGGGGCAGTGGGGGTGGGGGGGAAGCTCACCCTGGCTGATCAGTTAGCACTCACGTGTCACCCAGATGTGGTTGAGTTTCCCTGGGTTGTCATTTTTCCCAATCTCCACTGCTTTCTGTAGCACCTGGATCTTCTTCCTGTGCAGTGGGTGTTTCATTCCAAGCTCCTGAATTATTGTGACATAAGGGAAAAAAAAACATCAAAAGATCTCTCTGTCCAGCCCACCTTTCATTTCCCCATTGAAGATCACAAAGAGCTTTGATGTTTTTAAATTTAAAATTAAAAAAAAAGTTTAAATATACAGCACCGTAACAGGCTCTTCCGGCCCACGACCCGGACCCCCTGAATGTGACCAATTAACATACTAACCCTGTATGGTTTTGGAGGGTGGGAGGAAACCAGAGCACCCGGAGGAAATCCACGCACTCACAGGGAGAACGCATAAACTCCTTACGGACAGTGGCAGATTTAACCTGGGTCGCTGGTGCTGTGACCGCGTTCCGCTAACCATGTGCGGTGAAATAGGGCTCCAGGCAGACACAGTTGCTCAGCGAGTAGTGCTTCTGCCTCACAGCTCTGGAGACCTGGGCTCGATCCTGACCTCAGGTGCTGTCTGTGTGGAGTTTGCCCGTCCTCTCTGTGACTGCTTGGGTTTCCCCCATGGGCTGCTGTAAATTGCTTCCAGTGTATGGGTGGGTGGAAGAACCCAAGGAGAGATGGGGGGGAGTAAAATGGGTTAGGGTGGGATGACTGCCAGAATAGATGGTGGGCACAGACTAAATGGGCTAAAGGGCTGTATTCCTCTATGTCAGTGGTTTTCAAACTGCCTCCTAAACTCACTTTAAGCAATCCCTATGCCATCGGTGCTCTGTGATTAGTAAGGGATTGCTTAAGGTGGGATGTGGGTGGGAAGGGAAGGTTGAGAATCCCTGCTCGAGACCCAATTGTTACTGAAATGTTTTGCTTGAGAAAAATTGCCATTGGCCCATTTCCTTTGGAGTTCTGAAGCTGTGCACATAACGAGTTAATGAGGGATGATTAAAACAGTGGTTTTCAAACTTTTTTTATTTCCACCCACATCCCACCTTAAGCAATCCCTTACTAATCACAGAGCACTTATTGCATAGGGATTACTTAAAGAGGGATGTGAGTTGGAGGTGGGGGGGGGGAGAATTTTGAAAATCACCCACTCTTGCCCTGCACCCCAACATCATTACTCCGCTGGCTACGACCTGTTGACCAACCCCCATCCCACACGTTACCACTTCGGTTGACCTCACTTGGTGGGAAGGTGCCTTACCTTCTCGAGCTCCTGCGGTGTTGCTGCCATCAGTTTTTGCCCAGAGGTGATCCACTGCCTGGCCAGTGCCACGTACTGACTGAGGCCAGCGCTCTCGAGCCACATGCACACCTGGTCGGTCGTCCACTGAGGAAAAGGGGTGTTTGGATCTCTGAAAAATGAATGCCACCATTGGAAACTTTTACTGTGGAACATTCCGTCAAAGATGCACACCAATCAGACCATCAGCAATGTTTTCTTCATTTCATCTTTGTCCGATCTCACTCCCAAAGCCCTAACATCTCACCCAATCTAACCCCTCTCCCAATACTGAACCCTATAATATCCTACCCTCTCTAATCCCACTCCCCATTCTGAACCCATTAATATTCCCTCCTTTCTAACCCCATTCCCAGCCCTACTAAAATCCTACCCTATTTAATTTTGCCACACTGAGCTCTTCAATATTCCACCCTGTCTAATCACACTCCCAATCAATTTGATATCCCACCGCATCTCATCCCACTCTAAAGCCAGTGCTCTGTAAGAACTTGCCCCAAACTCCCTCACTCCCATTGAAGCCCCACCCTGCACCGAATAAAACCTTTATTTGTAGAATCCTTTTGCCAGCGGGAACAAAAGCCTCAGCATGTTGAATCTATCCTGTCAATTTTAACCTTGCGGTTTTGACCTCATCCTTGTAAGAGTCCCCCAGGATAGAATAATCAGCGACTGAAGTCATGGGGTGATGTAACCCGGGCTCTCCACAATTTAACACCGATACTTAGTTCTGTTCCTTCAGAGACAATCCAACATGCTTTACTTTCCCTTGTTTTTACCTGGAATATTCATCGGTGAAATTTGAAGATACATGGCAAATTTTTATGCTTCATTTTCATTTAATGTAAATGTTTCTAATGTGATTAGATGTACTCGCTCTTCCAGATGAGATCTTGTCTTGGCTTTGTTTTTTGATTCCTGGTCTGAATCAAAAGCTACAAAATATATTTAACCCACAGGATAAGCTGCTCAGATTTTTATATTTGCTTAGTTTTTTTTAAATAGAGTATTTTATATATATATATTTTTGATTTCTGTCTTCACCCAGGGCAGAGGAGAGGGCTGCTAGAGATAGTGGTGGAAGCAAATGTAGCATTCAGGAGGATTTTACATCACGCTCGTCCACTCCAAGGGACTGTTATCTCAGATCTGCCCACCAAAGCCTCCACCACTGACCAGCAACCCTGCACTACTCTAACCTGGAACTTCTCCGGGACCACCAAGAGTTCTCTGCACCATTGAAACACCACTTTATTTTCTGGCACTGACTGTAACTGTGAATATTTATTTACCTGTCCTTTATATTTATTATCTCTCTGTATTGGGTTGATTTAATTTATATTATTGTCAGTTATCACAGGTGTTTGAGTGGCTGCAGTGAGTAGGAATTTCTAAGCATCTGTACATGGTACTTGTGTGTATGACAATAAACCCTTTATCGTTGTCAGCAGGTGGCCAGTTTACCCAGTGACCCTCTGTCTTTGAGATGTGGGAGACCAGAGCACTCAGGGGAAACTGGATCCTCTGGGGAAAAGCCCACGAGGTTGCAGAGACAGCATGTGAACTCTGCACAGACAGTAGCGGAGGCGTATCTCTGGCAACGGCTCTATCCGCCCTCCTGTCTTTTAACCCACGGTGATGCTTTGGGGACTCACATCCGCTGAAAGGACAGTTCCTTAGACCTCACTAGGCAGGGTCCTGTGGTTGCTCGAAGACCACCTCTCTTGAACTCTAGTTCGCCATCATCCTGGAGTGGACTTGAGTGTGTCCTTCGTATTCTAGATAAAGGAGAGAGAGAGAGAGCAGGTGACAGAATGGCTTGGAATGAGAGACCTCTGCCCTTTAAGTCTGTACTAACATCTCCCCCTCAAATTCTCCCCACAGCCCTGCAAATCCATTCAATACAGAACCTTACCCTGCCCCCAATAGCACACTGTACGTCAAGAACAGGAGTGGGCCACTCGGACCTTCAAGCATGCCCCACAATTCAATGCAAAATGACACTGGGCTTACTGACATCTCGAGATCCTTGGATAGAATGCAGATCTGAGCTTTATACTGTATCTCGGTCGATAATCTGGCCCAGGAATCAATTCATTTCATTTTCTTAGTTCCACGAACTTTCAAAAAGATGCCTTTTGAAATACTCCCAATGATCTCCCCCCCCACCAACGCTGTGTAACACTGTGGTGTCCATCACTGCGTCCTGTGCTGTGTAACACTGTGCCCTGTGTAACACTGCAGTCTCCATCTCTGCGCCCTGTATATTTGTTTTATTATTGCACTACTTGCTCTATTTAAGTAATGGGTTGACCTGCCTGTACACCACACGAAACAGAGCTTTTCACTGTGTGATAAAGTTTTGAAATCTATTCTGCGTGCAGTCAAATCTGTCTCCACTGCTTGCTGAGGCTGTACGCTCTGCACCTTAGCCACTTGATGTACACAAACAATGGTACATATTAAACAAGGACTTTTACAAAGGATTCAGCGGGAGAATGTTCCAGATTTGTTCCAATGGACAAAGATGAGGAGAATGTCTTCTGCCAGAGTGTCATAACTTGTTGGGAGCAGAGATATTGCTCATGTCCAAGATTGAGACAGGTGATCTCAGCACAACGGGAGGGGGTCATGGGAACCAAAGCAAGAGTGGGTGAACAATGAGACTGCAGGGACTCTGTGCCAGACAGTGTCCTTGGAGAGAGATAGTCAGCTGGTGATTTCAGTCGGGGCCCTTGATTGAATCTGACCCAAAACCTACACCGACCATTTCTCCCCACAGATGCTGCCCCTTTGTGTCCCCTTGTTTTGGTCTCACCTACCAGTGAAAACAATTTTCCTGCCTCTATCTTATCTATCCCTTTCATAATTTTCTATGTTTCTATAAGATCTCCTCTCATTCTTCTGAATTTGAGTGAGTATAATCCCAGGTGATTTAGTCTCTCCCTTCAAGGGCCAACCCCTTCATCTCCAGGATCAACCTGGTGAACCTCCTCTGGACTCCCAGGCCAGTCTATCCTTCCTCAAGTATGAAAACCAGAACTGCCCACAGTATTCTAAGTGTGGCCTCACCAGGACCTTGTATAGTTGTAGCAGGACCTCCTTGCTCTTGAATTCAATTCCTCTCGTGATGAAGGCCAACATTCCATTTGCTTTCTTAATAACTTGTTGTAACTGCAACCCCACTTTTTGTGATTCATGCACAAGCCCTCCCAAGTCCTTCTGCACGACAGTAGGCTGCAGGTTTTCACCATTACAAAGGACTCTTGGATGAGTACATGGATGGGAAGGGTTTCGAGGGATATGGAATAAATGTAGGCAAATGGGATAGCCTACTTAGTCAACATTGACGCGTTGGGTCATGGGACCTATTCCTGCTGCATGGCCCCATGAAAAGTTGTTCCTTTTTATTATTGTAACAAACTTGTGTTATTATTAGTCTTTAGGTTGTAATATATATTTTTAGTACTCTGAGGGTTGGACAGGGAAAACACACAAAACAAAGCACCATTTTGAAGAGTCACCATGGCTCCTATGACCAAGCTGTAAACAGAGTCATCAACCTAGTATTATTGTTCCATTGAAAGCCTGCTTACTCAAAAAGACAGCTTATCTGCTTCTTCTGAGCAGCAATAAGTTTGGATTGTTCCATTAAAAGTTTGAAACAATAGATGTTTTCTAAGAAGACACCTGTCCAAACAAGTGGGAGGTCACCTGCCATGAGTTGTGCTTTTGGGAAAATGAAACCGGGAACCGGTTTGATCAAAACAGCCACGTGATTAAATTCACTTGGAGCTGCATTTTTAACGTCATCAGAGAATCATCTGCAGCCAGAATTAAAGTGGCTTCAGAGAGGATGGCCACTTCGACTGTTTCTCTTGGTCAAGAGAAAGAGCAGTGTGTCACTGTAGACTAATCCATGCCTGGGCAAAAGAAAGCAAGATAATTCTTGCAGTTGGATCATAACCATTTTTGATGACTACTTTGTTGAACCCTTGCCTATGTTTGTGAAAGCATAGCAGAAATCACAAGTTCTGTAACCTCTAAGCAAGAGAGGGGAAATTGTGAAATCATTCGTATGAAGAAACATTTCTTTGAAAACAACTGGCCAAGAATTCATGAGTTTTGATAAGTCTCAAGGTACTTCATAATTACTTCTGAACGTCAACTTATAGATTCTAAGTTTCAACACAAGATGTTTAAGACTGAACTTTGATTCATCTCTTCAGGATTGCAAGTTCGTCACTCTGGGAGCAGAGTCTCTACCAGCTGGAACAGCAGCTGTTCTGTAACAGCAGGACCAGGCTGAAGGCTTGGGGGTCCTGCTCCCCATGGGGAGACTGCACAGGGGGCATCCTGGGAGCCACTGCCCACAACCTGGGGGAAACAGGAAAGCCAGGGGGCGACAGAGCATGGGCACAGGTGTCCTCCCCTTTCATTTATCTATCTATTTATTTATTTAGACATACAGCATGTTAACAGGCCCTTCTGGCCCACGAGCCCATGCTGCGCAATTGACCGACAACCCCAGTAGGTTTTGAAGGGTGGGAAGAAACTGAAGCCCATGGAGGAAACCCCCATAGACACAGGAAGAGGTACGTTCTTCCCCCTTAGTCTTCCGTCTTTAATTAACATGTTTGCCTGATTTTTTTTTATACCTTGAGGAAGGGCTCAGGCCAGAAATGCTGGTTATATATCTTTACCTCCTTTGGACACTGCGAGACAGGCTGAGTTCCTCCAGCATCTCTGTGTGTTTTAACTACAATCAGTGTCTGCAGACTTTTGTGTTTCATTTCAGCATCCAACATCCAGGTGGGGTGGGTGGACGTCAAGGGTATGTATATTTTACACAGAGAGTAGTGGATGTCTGGAATGCATTGCTGGGGGCAGTGTCGGAGGCTGGTACAATAGGGAGATTCAAAAGACTGACAGGTACATAGATGCAAGAAATATATGGACTACGCAGGAGGGAAAGGGGTGATTGATCAAAGGTAATGGGGAGAAGGCAGGGAAGTGGGGCTGAATGGGAGAGTGGATCAGCTCATGATGGAATGGTAGAGCAGACTCAATGGGCCAAATGGCCTCCTTCTGCTCCTAAATGGTCATGCAGCATCTGTGGAAAGCTGTATCCAGAACCATTAACCGGACAGCCATTGTGTTTGATGTTGGAGAATTACCAGCAATTAGACATAATTCTTCCTACCCCTTTGTGGCGGTAAAGTTCATGCGAACACACACTGATGAACACACGTCCATGACACACACACACACACACACACACACACACACAGACACAGGAACACGCATCCATGACACCACACACACACAGGAACGCACATCCATGACACCACACACGCACACACAAAGAGCTGTATCCCAAGGGACATAAAAGCCAGAGATTGTGACTCACTTTCCCAGAAGTTTCTTGAAACCCTTGTTCTTTTTGTTCTCCGAGGATATCGAGGAGAAATGGTCTGTCTCAGTGGCCGTGGAGAGAGGTGAAAGATCAGGGGAGCTGAGGTTGGAGTCGATACTTCTCTCCATTCCTCCTGGTGGGGAAATCACAGCATTAGATACAGGAACAGTGCTGGTGCAAACCAAAACCATTTACACTGTAGCTCACCAGGTTTGGTTCTCTGGTAGAAGGTGAATCCTAGTTATTGTTGATAAGAACATGGATTCTTGTTACTCACTGAATGACAGCTGTAGTTCACCAGGGTAGGGCACTGGCTTCCTGGAACAAGGAGTCAATTCTGCTCTTGACTGTTCTGGCATCTGAAGAGATTAGGTTCTTTGGACACATCTATATACAGGAAGGGTCCACAAGGAGATGGACCAAATGCAGGGACATGTCAACTTGGTTGGGCTGGGCTGCAGAGCCTGCTCCTGGCTGTATGACCCCTGGTAACAATAATCCATCACATCAGATTCAAGGACAATTTCCTTCCTGCTGTTATCATTCTTGAATGGACCTCTCCCTGGTAAAAAAGAGTGCATACTGTGTTTCAACTGCACTTTCATCTCTGACCTGCAATGCCTCCGTTACACTCCATTCTGCACTCTCTGACTTACTGCAACACCAGACTTTGCGCTTTTGGTTATTCTTGCACCGCCTGCTGGTCTTAAGTATGGGTTAACTTGCCTGGATAGCAGGCAAAAAAATAAAGCTTTCTCTTGTATCTCGGTACCCAGAGGAAGTGGGGGAGGGACATTTAAAGACATATGGATAGGAACCTGGTTAGGAAAGGTTCAGAGGGATAGGGGTCAAATGGGACAGCATGGACAGGTTGGGATGAAGGGCCTGTTTCTGTGCAGTATAACTCGATGACACTCCACACAGTCCAATCCTACTCTTCCCTTACCCTCCAATACAGTTATATGATTCTTGTACATATTTAAGTTGCTACTTTTTTCATCAGTGTTTGTGGAAGGTTTCATAGGACATTGCAGCACAGTTCAGAGCCTTCAGCCCATGAAGTTGTGCTGACTTACGTAAACCCATTCCGCAGCAATCTAATCCTTCTCTCCCTCACACCCTTTATTTTTCTTACATCCGGGTCAGGATCCAAGAGCCTTTTGAATGACCCCATTGTACCAGCCTCCTTCACCACCCCCTGCAACGCTCTCTCACTGCTCTCTGTGTGAAAAAAACTTACCTCTGGCATCTACCCTAAACTTTCCTACACTCACCTTAAACAGACGTCCTCTGGTATTTGCTGCTGTCACCCCAGGGGAAAAAAAAGAGCTGCTGTCCACCCTCTCATAATCTTGTACACCTCTATTAAGTCACCTCATCCTTTCTCGCTCCAAAGGGGAATGTCTCAGGTCTAGCAATCCAGGTAACATCCTGGTAAGTCTTCTCTGCACCCTCTCTAAAGCATCTATATCCTTCCTGTAATGAACTGAACAATACTCCACCTTCTGGAAATTTTATTTAACTAGCTCCTCAGACAGCCTGCTTTGGGAGAGTGTTGAGTTAAATGAAACTTTACACCAATGGTTCTCAGCCTTTTTCAATCCACTCACATCCCACTTCAAGTCATCCTTATGCCATCGGTGCTCTATGGTTAGTAAGGGATGTGGGTGGAAAGAAAAAAGGTTGAAAACCACTGTTTTAATCGTACCTCATTGACTCATTATTGTGAGAAGGTTGAGAACCACTGCTTTACACTGACAACAAGTGCTGGCCTTGGCAGTGACTCAGTTCTCTGTATATTTTGAAAAGGAACATTGTTTGGGAACCAAACATATTTGAGTTTGGTTTATGGTGTCTGATTTTTAACACATTGGCCTTCATAAATCAAGGTATTGAGTATAAGAGTTGGGATGTTATGATAAAGTTGTATATAACATCAGTGAGGCCAAATATAGAGAATTGTGTGCATTTTTGGTCACCTAACTACAGAAAAGATATCAATAAGAATGAAAGAGGGCAGAGAAGATTTACTAGGATACTGCCCAGACTTGGGAACTGAGTTACAGGGGAAGTTTAAACAGGTTAGGTCTTTGTTCCTTGGAGCACAGGAGAATGAAGGGAGACTTGATAGAGGTGTTTAAAATTATGAGGGGGATAGACAGAGTAAATGTAGACAGGCTTTTTCCACTGAGGGTAGGTGAGATTCAATCTAGAGGACATGGGTTAAGGGTGAAAGAGGGAACGTGAGGGAGAACCTCTTCACCCAGAGTGTGGTGGGGGTGTGGAACGAGTTGCCAGCTGAAGTGGTGAATATGGGCTCAATTTTAACATTTAAGAGGAACTTGGATAGGTACATGGATGGGAGAGGTGTGGACAGCTATGGACTGGGCGCAGGTCAGAGGGCCGAGGCAAAATAAATGGTTCAACACAGACTAGGAGGGCCTGTTTTCTGTGTTGTAATGTCTATGGCATCATCAGAATTGTTGGTAAATTAACTCTGGCAAGTTGTTGCTGGCACAGCTGGGACTCTTGGCGGTCCACGGACACGTGGTTCCTCGTTGAACGCACTATGCCATCGTTCACTCATCCTCGAGAGCCCTGCTCCAGACTGTCCCAAAAATAAACAAAGCTAGGAAAGTCCTGGCCAGTGAAGAGGTGCTCACGGGATTCCGTACCTAGAGTGGGAGCGCTGGTACTCCTGTTTCGGTCTTGAACCATCCAGCAAAGCAGCGAACCACGTGGAGAGAGGAAAAATAAAAAGTGGAAGAGGTGCGGCAGAAAGGGAGAGTTTCACAAGTGAGATCAACTCAATAAGCAGGAACAGCAAACACGTGCAAAAACACACTCCACAGCAAACCCCAGCACTGCCGACGGACACAACACCAAGAAAACACTGGAAAAACACAATTGGTCAATCAGCACCCACAGAGAGAGACAAACAGGGACAACACTTTGCTTCAAAAACAATATGTCCAGTTTGAAGACGTGCCCCTGCTTTTACTTCTGTAAATAGTTGGTCTGAATTTCAGCTCCAGACACCATTTGAATATAAAATTAAATAATGCCCTTTGGGGTATTGTGAGCAGTTTTGGCCTCCTCGTTTAAGAAAGGATGTGCTGGCTTTGGAGAGAGTTCAGAGGAGGTTCACAAGGGTAATTCCCGGAATGAAAGGGTTATCATATGAGGAGTGTTTGACAGCTCTTTTGGAATGTTGAAAGTCATGGACAGAGTAGATGTAGAAAGGTTGTTTCCCGTGGTGGGAGAGTCTAGGACAAAAGGGCACAACTTCAGGATTGAAGGATGTCTGCTTTGAACAGAGATGCAGAGGAATTTCTTCAGCCAGAGAGTATAATTTGTTGCCGCAGGTGGTTGTGGAGGCCAGGTCGTTGGATGTATTTAAGGCAGAGATTGATAGGTTCTTGATGAGCCAGGGCATCAAAGGTTATGGGGAGAAGGCTGGGCAGTGGGGAAATGAATTAGCTTATGATTGAATGGCAGGGCAGACTCGATGGGCTGAATGGCTTATTTCTGCTCTTATGTCTTATGGAATTCTTCTTCTAAACAGTAAAAATGCAGAAATGCTGTAGGGCAGCACGTTGGGCATTATAGATAGCACAACACTTTTACAGCATCAGGACCAGACCCGGGGGTGGGGGGGGGGGTTAGAGTCCCGCGTTGTCTGTAAGGAGTTTGTACATTCTCTCATTGCCTGCATGGGTTTTCTCTGAAAGCTCCAGTTTCTTCCCACCGTACGAAGACTTACTGTGGGTGTGAGTTAATGAGGTGTAAATTGTGTGGCACGGACTCATGACCCGAAATGGCTTGTTGTCGTGCTGGATGTCTAAGTTAAAAAAAACTCAGCAGGTCTCTGAGCGTCCATAGGAGGTACTATCTCCCACAGCAACCTTGCTGTCCCTTGTAAGGATTCCATTCCCCTCTCTCACTTCTTTCACACCTCCAATGGACACTGTGAGATCTGTTGAGTTCCTTGTGCATTTCAGTGCTTTTATTACAATCACAGCATCTGAAGACTTTTGACTTTCATTTCTTCTTCTAAACGTTGACTTGGAAGTTTATCCATCTTAGTTAACATTCTACCTCATCAAATCTCTCCTGCCAGGTCACCTCTGGGGCTTCCCAGTTTCCTTTGGGAGATTCTCAAGGCAAATTCAAGAAATTCACTCTTTAGGGCCATCTAGTGGCCAGAGTGTGCAACACTACCCTGTGACATTTGACACAGGAGATGTTGACATGGCAAATTATAATGGAATGCATTTGCAGTAAAGTGTGGCATCAAATCTGAATGGCAGAATGTACCATTAACAGGCAGGAAGGGTGTGGCATGCAAAAGTGGTGTGGACTCAGGGAGAATGGGGAGCAGATACACAGTACTGTGGGGTCCAATCACCCATTTCTACTGTCTATGGCTCTGTACAGGGTTTAAACGGCTAAGGGTCTGGGCCCAAAATGGTGCTTGGCATTGGTGTCATGGGCTGGCACATACATGGCACGAGTAATAAGAAGAACATCCCCCTCCCCCGCTGAGGTGGAGAAGACGGCCCTGAGGACAGTGGCCATGGTGGTGGTGGACCAATGAGGGGGGTCTACAGCTGAAGGACACACCCGTGTGGCTTATGGGCGAGGAATCCAGACGGGCTGTGGGCGGCTCAAGGTCAAAGCCGCGGGCTGCTGGGAGACTGCCTCATGAGAACCAGGTATCGGAACTGGGGTTAAGGACAAGGAGGGCCCACGAAGGGTCCTGGGCACTTGAGGGCTTTCTTATCATGTCGGAGGTTTGGATCTGGAGCTTGGGTTGCCGATGGTTTGAACTGAACTGGAATCTTGTGCGGTTGCAGAGGCTGCGGGAGGCAAATCCATGGATATTGACTCTGGTGGGGGGGTGTCCTCTCTTTCTCTGACTGTAAGGGGCGCTGGGCAGTGCTAATAGCAAATCTTTGCCTGCGTTATGGTAGGCTAAAGGAAATATTGTGTAACATTACATTTCTGTTTTATTACATGACCATAAATAATATCTGATCTACCAATGGCACCATTGTAAGCACAGCCATGAGATAGTGGGACAGCTTTTGGGAACAATATTTTCATTCAGGCTTTCAGTTCAAGAAGGCAGCTCATGAACTTACCGCCGATGTCTCCCTTGCACTTCCTCCCATGATTTTGTACATATGTCCTCTGGCGCTGGCCTCCTACAAGATTATGAGACTCTATCAAGTCTCCTCTCATCCTTCTACACTCCACAGAGAGAAGTCCCAGCTCTGCTAACCTTGCCTCATAAGACTTGTTTTCCAATCCAGGCAACATCCTGATGAATCTCCTCTGCACCCTCTCCATAACTTCCACAACCTTCCTGTAATGAGGGAACCAGACTGAACAAAATATTCCAAGTATAGTCTCGCCAGAGAACATGATGTGGTTGTTCCTCAAATTCCTCCAAACCGTACTGGGTTGGTAGCTTAATTGGGTGGCATGGGTTTCAGAGGCCAAAAGGGTTTCTACCCATTTGTATTGTTTTTTAAAAAACAAAGTTCACAAATACCAATTTTGGTAAAACTATTTCAGCCACAAAGCGGCCTGTACCAACCGAGAGGGACTCTGAATCGGCCATACATACTCAGGTTGGTGGTTGAGCTCTCCCAGTCTTCAGCACCTCCTGCTGTTGAGCTTGGGTCAGCAGCGAACCCTTGTTTCTGAGAGAAATGGTCACCCTTGTCCAAGTGATTTGAGGCTGAGACTTTCCCTGGAAAGGTCTGGTACTTGCTGTCATCCAAGTAAGGCTTTCGCTGTTGAACAAAGGCAAGAGATGCTCAATAGATATCAGACGCATCGTGACACTGAACAGAAGGTGACGGGCAGTATAAGACCAGCTGGTTTCTCAAACCTGCTCCAAACCACAATGACAACATCTGGGTTAAATACTTTCTCCCTTTCATCTTTGGTCCCTCGACAACCCATTCCCAAACTGTGGAGAGGGTGGCTAGGTTGGGACTTTTCTCCCAGGAACAGAGCAGGCGGAGCCAGGAACTGATGGAGGAGCTTGGATAAGGTGAATGGTCACAGGTTACTCCCAGGGTAAGGGTTATGGGGAGAGGGACTCAGTAGGAGAATGGATCAGCTCACATTGGAAAGGCAGAGCAAACTCAATGGGCCAAATGGTCTACTTCTGCTCCTATCTCTCATGATGTAAGGGAATCTAAAACTAGAGAGTAAATCTTTAAGATGAGGGGTGGGGAAAGATTTAAGAGATCTGAGGAGCTCCTTCTTCACACAGAAGGTGGGGGGTGTGTGGAACAAGCTGCTAGAGGAAGTGGGAGAGGCGGGGACAATTATAACACTTAAGAGACATTTGCACAGGCCCATGGATGGGAAAGGTTCTGAGGGGTATGGTCCAAACACAGGCAAACGGTAGGCAACTTGGTCAGCATGGGCAAATTGGGCAGAAGGGCCTGTTTTGGAATGAGAAAACTCGAATTAGGAGAGAGACCAAAAGAAATTTCTAGAGAGGTTGGAGGACCTGTGGATTTCCCTGGCATGGAATGCAGTGGAAGCTAAGATAGTTTCAGTTAGAAACAGACACGTTTGTAGACTGAAGAGCATGGGGTGAAAGACGAATGTGACATGGAGACAGATAAGATCTAATCCAGTACTACTGTTGAGTTCCAGCCAACAGTATTTCTGACTCAGGAAACTTTTGCATAGTTTCTGGAATCCTTGTGCGTCTACACTTAAAAACGGACAGGGAAAGAAGTTCAGGAGAAATTTCTGTTATAGCCAGTCCATGCCAAACTATTCTGGCTCATCCCACTGGCCTGCACCCGGGCCGTATCCCCGTGTACCTGTCCAATCTTCTCTTAAATGTCAACATCAAAACCCACATCCACCACCTCCACTGGCTGCTCATTCCACACTCTCAGCCCTCTCCAAGTGAAAATGTTCCCTTTAAACCAGGGGCGTCAAACTCAAATTCACGGAGGGCCAAAATTAAAAACTTGGACTAAGTCAAGGGCCGAACTAAATATTTATTGAAAATTTTCAACAACATCTGGAGGTTTTCTCTTCTTTCAACATATGTAATGTTAAACTTTTTCTTATTAAAATAAATGTTTAATAATAGTTTTGGATAAACTCTTTCCAGAAGCATTAACAAATGAGAAATAAAATATTCAATAAATAATATTTCTCTATAGAGGATTTGTCAAATGTTGCTAGCGTGCTGTCGAATAGTAAAATCTGAGGGCTATTGAGAATGTGGGAGAATAACATGATTCCTGAAACAATCAAATGGGTGACTGATTGTGGGCATGAACTCTAGCAGGGTTATTTGCCATGCCCTTTTTCCATTGGTAGAGATATCCTTTGATTTACACACTTTTCAAGTTTTATTCCTAATGAGCTTGTATCCAGGTGCAGGACCATTTTTAACCAGGAATATATTTATCACTGTGACATGAAACTATTGGAAGATCGTTTTATCCTGAGATTAAAGTTCATAATACTTACTCAGGCCTGTGTGTGGGAGGGCGGGGGTTTGCGGGCGATCGGGTTGGACAAAGACAGTGCGGGAGCATCGGCTCTCGCTGCAGGGTGGCATCTCGGCGGATCAGCGGCCCCGTCACCGTGAGTCGCGGGTCGGCCTGCGGCAGGGAGGGGAAGTGGGCAACAGTCTTGGCGAGGTCAGGCCCGAGGCCTCCGGTTCCGGGTGCTGGGAAGCGGCCTTGGCTTCCCCTGACACCGGCCAGGCCACAAAACCAGAGTCCACGGTGAGACCCTGCAACGTAAACAGGAGGTGGGGGCGATTAGCGGGCTGACGCCAATGCATTCTGGGATTTGAAGTATTAGCTGTGCATGCGCTATACTGGCGCGGTGGCCAGCGGGCCACCTCTAATACATTTTTGAAATGATCTTGCAGGCCAAATATAATTATATCGCGGGCCAGAGTTTGACTTGTGTGCTTTAAACCAATGGTTCTCAACATTTTTCTTTCCATTCACATCCCACTTTAAGGAATCCCTACGCCGTTGGTGCTCTGTGATTTATAAGGGATTGCTTAGGGTGGGTTGTGAGTGGGAAGGTAAGGTTGAGAATCACTGCTCTAGACCTGATTGTTACTGAAATATTTTGCTTGAGAAAAATTGTCATTGGCCCATTTCCTTTGGAATTATGAAAAAAAGTCAATGCGGTATGATTAAAATAGTGGTTTTCAAACTTTTTCTTTCCGCCCACATACCACCTTAAGCAATCCCTTACTAATCACAGAGCACCAATGGCATAGGGATTCCTTAAAGTGGTATGTGAGTGGAAAGAAAAAGGTTGAGAACCACTACCTTAAACATTTCACCTTTTACCCTTAATCCATGTCCTCTAGTTCTTTTCTCAGCCAACCTCCATAGAAAAATCTTAATGAATCCAGAGCAGAACAAACAGGTTGAATGTTTCCCATGTGGTCTCCAAATTCTACGATTCTACTAGTCTCTAACAATCTTGAACTCCCCCAGGTGCGGCTGAGGATTCTAACAGTTCTCAGTCCTCCGAGCAAGAGACATTTCACCTCAACTGAGCACCAGTCTACTGTTGAAGGGACTCGTCAGAATAAATAGTTTGAGGATTTGTGGAATTTGTTGTCACATACAGCTGTGGAGGCCCGATCATTGGGGGAGTTTAATAGGTATCTAATTAGTCAGGGTATCAAGGTCTATGAGAAAAAGGTCGGAATTTGGAATTAGATGTGAGAACAGTTTAGCTTAAGGTGGGTTGTGATGGGCTGAATTGTCTACTTCTGTTCCTTTATCTTGTGGCATGGACTAGGTGACCTGTTTCTGTGCTGTAGTGTTTTATGGCAATAACAGAAACTGCACCTGATCATCTCTCCCTATCTGTTTTAAGTGTAGACACACCAAGAGTTCAAAGAAATGTCCATATCCCAAAGTTTCCATAACTCAAGAACACTGATGGTTGGGATCTCAATAGTTGTAATGGCTTAGATCTTAGTTAGAATTAGTAAATTAGTGTAGATCTGCATTACAGGTTCAGCTACCAGATTACAGAATATCAGAAAGAAGGTTTCAACCTGATCCCTTCCTTCCCAGTACAGAGAATGCCTTTATGAAGCAAGGTTGATAAAGCCAGACTTTTTTTTAATTTGTAGTGACAGAAGATGAGAGGTGATTTAATAGAAGTGCATAAGATGATGAATGGCTTAAATATAGTGGACAGCCAGAACCTTTTTCCTGGGGCAATAAAGGACAACAGTTAAAGGTGACTGGAGGCAAGTTTAGGGGAGACATCAGCGATACATTTTTTTTTATACAGAGAGTTGTGGGTGCCTGGAATCCATTGCCGGGGGTGGTGACAGAGGCTGTTACAATAGGGACATTTAAAAGACTCTCAGACAACCACGTGGACGTAAGAAAAATTGAGGGTTGGGGACGCAAGGTTAGATTGTTGTGGTGTTTGGTTTACGTAGGTCAATACAACATCACGGGTTGAAGGGCTTGCTCTGTCATGTTCTCTTGTCTATGTGTATGCAGTGAAGCAGTTCCCAGGTTGCATGGGTGTGACGAGCTCAGCGATTGAAGACATCCGAGAAGATCTGTCTCCAGAAACTCCAGGTTGCTACACGAGGCTTCATCATTACCTAGCCAAGGACTGAAGGGAACTTCGCAACAACTGGTTGACTCTTGACCACCACCTACTGGAGGGAGGGGGGAAAGTTTCTCGATCAATCCCGCCAGGGCACGAGTTCGGGGTAACTCAGCAAGAAATGCCAGCCTCCCCAGCAAAGCCCATCACCCCTCCAGAAATGGATAAGCCCAAAACAGCCTCATCAAAAACAAAGGCATCGCAGAACTTTGCAGCAGGGGCTTAAGTAGGTTAAGATTATGTTGGAGATTCCAAGGATTTCATTTAAGAGCAGGCTGACAATCCCCTTTCCCACTAGGCACATGCACGCGGACATTGAGTGGCACAGTAACCAATGGGGGTAGCGAAGAGGATATTAAAGGTTAAATAAACAAGTTAATACCTCAGATTGCTGGGGTTCCTCATTCTCACTGACTGAGAGCTGCGGAGTTGGAGGAGGAGAGAGGAGGAAGGTGGAGTTAATGCACAGACTGATGGAATGAAGAATTAATATCGACATTTTGTTAGTGAACACTGTGAGCTCTGCCACACAAAAGGAGAACACAGCCACGTTTGGCTCTGGAAGCATTGGAAGGCATTTCGATGAGCAGTGTGCTCGACTTCTCTGTCAAGCGTTTAACCATCTGGTTTCTGTGGCCAGAGGTTTCCAAAGGAATGCTGCTCCACTACACTCCCGTACAGCCCAGCCCCAACACTAGGATTTTGCTCTTATCTATAAAAGCCATCATCCCTTAAAGAGTCATTGACATGGAGCAGGCCGTTCGGCCCAAATCATCCCTTCTGGCCAAGATGCCATCCAGAGCTGGTCCCATTTTCTTGCCTGTGGTTCATATCTCTCCAAACTTTCTAACTAGGGACCTGTCCCAAATATCATAACTAGACCAGCTCTACCACTTCCTCTGGCAGCTTGTTCCACACACCCTCTGAGACAGGAAGATACCCCTCAGATCTTTCATAAATCCTTCCCCTCTCACCTTATATCTGTGTGTGCTAGTTTTAGACTCCTCTACCCTGGCAAAAATTACCATGCTGTTTATCTATGTCCCAATGGACAATGTGTCTGTCTCCGCCTGACAAATGGTTTCAATCTCGCCATTATCAGACTCATGAATGAGCCCCAAAATAGTAACATTATGTTGCCTCTGCTCAGTACCAACTGACCTCTCTTTGCACTTCTGTACTGTGCCTTACTTGTTGTACTATGTACGAGATGTCTAACTGGATTGCTCGTACAACTACCTCTATCACTGCATTTTATTGAGTCACACAGCAGGGAAACAGGCCCTTTGGACCAACCTGCACATGCCGACCAAAATGTCTCGCTGACACTAGTCTCACCAGCCTGCAACTGGCCCACATCCCTCTAAACCCATCCTATCTGTGTATCAGTCCAATTTTTAAAATCTTCAACATTTTAAATCGCCTCCTCTGGATAATGAATGGCGGAGCAAGCTCAACAGGCTGGATGGACGACTTCTGCTCCTATTTTTTATGCTCTTATTTGGGGTACATGGATAGAAAAGGACTACAAGGATATTGGCTGAAGACAACAAGCTCAGGAAGTTATCTCGGTCAGCATAGAGAGTTGGGCCAAAAGGCCTGTTTCCACATTGTATAACACTATAACTGTGTTACACATCAGGGCAACTTTCCCAGCCATGGCTCCTAATATTCTTTTGATACCCACACTGTCCTGGAACAATACAACTGGTGCATCCTAATGACATTCCCTTCCACTCCAAGGCTCACCTAACTCTCGCTGTTTTTGAGAACTTCCCAATGACCTCTCCACAGTAAAACCCAACATATTTGTGGTTGCGTGGAACTGAGAGTCCGGATTTGATTCTCCCTCTACCCCCACCCGAAGTGAATAGGCATGGCGCTGACCTTCTGAGATCGGACCGTATTTAGCTCCTCCAAGCTAGCGGATGTCTGCCTTGGCTGCGTCCTGCAGAATTTGAGAGGAAACGATTGTCAGAGCAGGGGTTGTGGAGACTGCATTCGTAAACAGAGAAGGTACAGTCACAAACAGCGAGACGCTGGTGGGGTTGGGTGGGGGGAAGACTCAATGGGTCGGACGGCATCTGCGGGGGGAAATGGTCAGTCATCATTTCAGGTCGGGCTGTTGGTTGAGGCTTGTCGTCGTGGTGAAATGAGGGCGAGGTGGGAGGAAGGGGAGAGGATGGATCAGACTAGGCTAATGAGGAACTGTTGGGTTTTCCCAGAGGTAGGAAGTGAGGGGGCTCTCCCTGAAGAGAAGATTAGGGGGAAAATGAGAGGGGATGCAGGCAAGTATGGGGATTGGGAGGGTAGGTGTTGTGCGTGTGAAACCGGTTCAATGGATCCCAAGGGTAACGAGTCTGAACACAGGCTGGTTGAACAATAGTGTTTTATTTACACACGTAGGTAGTGGTAAAATACACACTTGCTGGATTAAACGATACACTCACAACCACTCACAGGTTGAAGGCTTTACAATTGTCACATACAATTCCCGCCACCCCTTGATATCTTTAGCAGGCACGGCTCTTATCTAAACTAAACTAGGCACAGAGATTTCTAAACACAAGGTACTACAGCTCCCAGCCCTTTGTCTGCACACCTTACCAATAACTCTCCAGCACTGTCCAACCTGGAGAGGGGCTCAGGTTCATCCCAGAAGAGAAAGAAACAGATGGCCCAGAGGTGGTGGGCTTTATAGTGCTATCAGCTAGAGGGTCCAGCCCAGGTATCAATGAGGTAATTAAAGGGGCCAATGGCCAGGTGTGTGTGGGTTTGACCCTCATTGGCAGGTGAGGTGACTTTCGACTAGGTTCCAGATGGAGAGGATACATGACCCTCCACAATCCACACTCTCACCAGGTTCTAGACGGCAAGATCCGTGACCCTCCACAATCCCACCTGGTTCCAGAGAGGGTCATGTGACCCTCCAAATCCACACTCCCACCAGGTTCCAGTCGGAGAGATCATATAATCCTCCATAATCCGAGCCACGGTGGGGGGAGGGGTGGAATAAATCGAGGGTGAGGATGAAGGTTTGTGGGAATGAGGCGATCAGTGGGTTTAGTTTCTATTTCACAGACACACAAAAAAGCAGGGATCAGAACCATGTGCCTGACATTTGTCGTACGTACATCAAAGGTGTCTGTTACTCAGAGAGTGGTGGGTACCTGGAATGCCAGGGGTGGTGGTGGAGGCTAGTACAATAGGGACATTCAGAAGACTCTTAGACACGCACATGGATGTAAGAAAAATAGGGGATTATGGGTGTGAGGTCATTTATTCAGGTGGGCGTGGGTGATCAGGTCTCTTCATCCATCACAATCTCTGAATTAAGATGTGATCTCTCCTGTTCCCATTCAGTGAAGACTCCATCTTTGAGCTGAAACCGAAGTCGATGTTGAGTTCATGATTATACAAGGGAAAATACTGAAGTGGTTTCCTGTTTTCTTCTTCAGATGCAGTGTCCACATTGGATAGGTCACCCTGGCCATTGATCAGCAGATTGATCTGCCCATCATTTTTAGCTATACCACCATATTTGTAGAATCTGCTTGGAAATACCATCCACCATCTGCAATCCATGGTTTCATGTGACCCTGAATTGGAGGCTAAACAGGTCCTACACCTTGCCGACACCAAAGGGTGTGAGGCAGGGAAAGGTTAGATCATTGTGGAGTAGGTTTACATAGGTCAGCACATGAAGGAACTGTACTGTACTGTAATGTTCTATGTTCCCTATCTCCACATGATCAACTCATGTTCCTTGTTTGTAGGTGAAGGTGGGATGAAGGTGGGATTTAATGGGAACGTGTGGAGAATGATTAATGTAAAAACACAATGTTGGAGAAACTCAGCAGGTCAGTGCCCTTTATGGAGTAAAGATAAAGATACATCACCAACATAATGGGCTTGAGGCCTTCATCAAGGAATGGACAAATGTGGGCAGGCCCCCGAACAAAATTGGGGGGGGGAGGAGGCAGGGGGCACCATAGATCCAAAGGTGGATAAGGGAGGGAGGGCACACCAGCAAATGAGGAGAGGGATATAGGGGGAAAGGGGTTGGAGAGCTGGAGGAAAGGAGACAGAGGGATGGGGAAGGGAGGGAGAACAGAGAGTGGGCTGGCAGAAACCGGAGAAATCGATGTTAAAGTCATCTGGTTGGAGAGCATTATCAATGATTAATATTAAATGAGAAAATACACGGATGCAGGGGTCATTGGTGAATGCAAGGAGGACTGATCCTGAGAGAGAGAGGAACTGGTCTGGTTGAACAGTTCGGTGGAGAACCTGGGCAGCCATGGGAAGGACGAGGTATCTAGCCCCACAAAGTGCCTTTGGTGGTGAGATCCAGAAACAATGTCTGGCTGGCACAGAGATGCATTCTCCCCCCCCCCCCCCCCCCGGTGAGAATATTCCCTCGCATCTCTCCCCTCACCCTCCCAGACCTTCACTGCCCCCCGCTCCTTCCACCCACCCCCATCTTTGGAGAACCCCAGTGCTACCTTTGAACTTGCTTACCTTGGTTCAATCTCAACGGGAGTCAGGTACAACCTGCCTGGGGACGATGGAACACCAAGTGGTACCTAAGAAGGAATTCCAGAAAGATTTACCATCGACAAAAGTCTGAGGAAAGAAGTGGAAGCCCCTTGCTTTTCTGCGGCTTCAGTAGTTCACGACCAATGATTTTCGAAAAAATTCATTCGTGCCAGAGGTGGGAAAAATAACAGCCATTTTGTGGACAGCAAGATCCCACCAGTGACACGACAACTGATAGCTCAGGCGGGAGAAATCCCCATCGGATTCTCTATTCGACCCATGTGTCCACTTGACTGGACCGCGTAACCAGAGGGCTTGTGTGCATGCATCCCCAGCAGTGCAGCCCTCTCTCAGTACACAGATTTGTCTGCACTCAAAGTTCTGGAATCATGGAGAGGTACAGCACAGAAACAGCCTCTTCGGCTGTGTGCAGCTGTGCTGACCGTCAACCGCTCATTAATACTGTCCCAACATTAAACCCGCTTAAACGTTGGTTCCCCTTGACTTCCCACGGATGCTGCGTGACCAGCTGAGTTTCTCCACCACGTTGATGTGTTGCACTTGACCCTGGTGTCTGTGGACTTTCTTGTTCCATTTAATTATTCTCCCCAAATTCTTATCAACTCCCACCTTCATCTACGGACAAGGAGTAATTTTATTTCTCTAAACACCTTGTGCAATTAACCCACCAACTCCGCAGATCTTGGGACATGGGAGGAAAGCCCGGTGGGGGAAACGCAGACTGTCACAGGGAGAACGTGCACACACTGTGCTTGGCATCACCGCTCAAAAGGGTGATTGAAACGCACATCCATCAAAGAAAAATCAGGTCCCTGCCTCTGGGCCAAGATAAAACTGAACAAAAAAATGACCCACTTCAAAAGGTAACTTCACAACCATTACCTCTGCTTTCAATTCTTCTGAGTGGCTCATCTTGGTGGGAGTAGGTGCCTTTGAACAGACACTCAGATCCTCTTCGCTGGTACCCACTTGTAGCTGTTCTGAAGAACCTTTAGCAAAGCAATGGTGGGAAGTTTACTGCATGCTTCTACAGTTCAAAATCAACTTCATCTGACCATACATATACAACTAGACAAAACAGCGCTTCTCCAGACCACGGTGCAAACACATACACAAATGCATATCGTGTGTGTGTGTGTGTGTGTGTGTGTGTGTGTGTGTGTGTGTGTGTGTGTGTGTGTGTAAAAAATACACACACACACATATATATATATATATAGACAAGTATATGATTAGTCAGGTTATCAAGGGTTATGGGGAGAAAGCTGGGGAGTGGGGCTGAGTGGGTACATGGATCAGCTCATGGTTGGGCAGACTCCATGGGCCAATAGGCTTATTTCTGTTCCTTTATCTTGTGATATACACACAGGACACAGGACAAAATGTAACGGTTAGCACAGCACTGTTCCAGCGCCAGCAGCCCAGGTTCGAATCCGTAAGGCTGTCTGTAAGGAGTTTGTACATTCTCCCCGTGTCTGCATGGGTTTCCTCTGGGAGTTCCAGTTTCCTCCCACTATCCAAACCCACTACTGGGTGTGTAGGTCAATTGGGCGGCACAGGTTCATGGGCTGAAAGGGCCAGTTAACGTGTTATATGTCTAAATTTAAGTTAAAATATATATAGTACAACACTCTGATTATCCAAAATCGCATTCTCTGAAATCTTCATTTATCCAAAAAATTTTTTGGATAAATGGGGATATCCAAAACAAATCAGAAATCCTCATTTGACTGAATTTTTTCAGAGCTGACTGACCTCACAGATTGAAAAAAATTTCACTCGACATGATATGAGAACGACGATGGTCCTCATTTCAGGTAACTCCCTTCCCCTCATTGACTTTTCTCTCCAACTCCCCCTCTCAAACTATGCGTCACCGTCTCCCAGCTGCAAGCAGTTGGAACCCCCTTGTCCTGGTGTCGTCAAGGAGAGCAGCCTCTCGGGTTTAGTGTTCCCTCCTGGCACACTGGATGCTGACTCCAAACTCTCCCCTTGGCCTTCTATGCAGAAGGCCTAGGGGAGGATTCGGAGTTGGGACTTGGGCGTTGGGAGCTCCGGTGACTGGGGAGTCAGAAGCCCACTGACTCGCCAGTGAGTGTTCCACCACCCCGAGACACCTCCCTGGGGATCAGTGGCAGTGGTGAGTTCGTGTCAGAGATTGGCGGTGGTGGTTGGGAGGTCACGGTGATGGTGTTGCAGCCAGCGTTTCTTTTGGTGAGAATTACACATTATTTTAATGTTTAACAAGCCTTCTCTTGTTTAAAAATTGATACAAGTGATTTGCTGTTGCTACTGGTCTGTTTTTAAAAAATGACCAGTTATCCAAAAGAATTTTTATCCGACATAGGCCTAATCCCAACCATTTTGGATAATCGGAGTTGCACTGTAGAAAGATAACATTTAAAGTGAATATATATAAATATTTTGATTTGATGATTCTCAGTTCATCAATCTCACAGTCTGCAGGAAGAAGTTATTCCCCAGCCTGGCAGTCTGGATTTTGATGCTCCTGTACCTCCATCCTGATGGTGGTGGGTAGCTTGACCGAATGGTTAGTGTAGCAGTTAGCATAATTCTATTACAGCACCAGTAACCAGGGTTTGAATCTGGTGCTGTCTGTAAGGGGTTTGCATGTTCTCCCCGTGTCTGTGTGGGTTTCCTCTGTGTGCTCCAGTTTCCTCCCACCCTCCAAAGATGTAAAGTGGTTGTGGGTTAATTGAGGTATAATTTGATGGAATGGCTGGAAATGGCTTTTACCGTGCTGTCAATAAAACACAAGATCTAGTGTGCTGGATGGAAAGGGTCCTCAATAATTCTTTGAACCCTTTTTAAGTAACGCTCCCGGTGAATATCGTCAGTGGAGGAAAGGGAGACCCCAGTGGTCTCGACCATTTTGATGACAGAGAACCACAGAACAGTTGCAGGTCCTTCTGCCCACCATGTGCATGCTTCCAAACCGCTGGCCTGTGTGAAGCTTTTAAGAGTGAAGGCGGTGTTCGTGATTAATGGCAGGGTCCTTATCTCCGTGCAGGAGCAGAGGGATCTTGAGGCCAAAGCCCACAGATCCCTCAAAGTTGCCCCGCGAGTTGATAGGGTGGTTAAGAAAGCGTATTGTGTTCTGGCCTTCATTAGTCGGGGAATTGAGTTCAAGAGCCATGATATTACTCTTTAGTTCTAGAAAATTCCAGTTGGACCAAGCATTCAGTTCTGGTCGGCTTGTTGCAGGAAGGATGTGGATACTTTTGAAAGGGTGTAGAGGAGAATAGATCTTATGATTGAGAGCACAAGATCATGGCTAAAAGGTTGCCAGTCAGTGGGTATGTTGCCTTCTCTTCAAGGAGGCTTTGCATCTTTTCCTCTCTCTTCCTATGGCAGAGCTTGGGATAAGGCATTTAGTGACAGGCATGCATGGGACAGGACCCATAGCCAAGTGCTGGCAGCATTGGCCTGGGAGAGAGGAATGAGGGGTGTTGGCCATTTAGGGGTTTATGGTATTGTGCTTTGAAATCAATTTGCAAACCAGTAACACCAAATTGAAACTGGACATTGAACATTTCAAAAAAGATATTACCGGAATAATTTTGTGTATTACAAAGTAAATAAAAGGAAACGTAGTTACAAATCCCTGTGCCTTGAAGCAAGGAGCCCAGGGTTCAGAAACAGAGGAGGGCTCTTGCTGGTTGCAGTAACTGACATACTCCCAGCAACCTCAACCAAACTCTCCATATCCTAACTTCTGAAGTCTAAATTCAACGAAACAAACTATACCCACGTAGAACAATATCTTAAAATTAGTAAAATTCTAGTGCAGTCCAGACTCTTTGGCCCACGATGTTATGCTAATCTATGTAAACTGACTCCACAATAATCAAATCCTTCCCTACCTTAAACCCAGAACCCTCTATTTTTCTTACATCCATGTTCCTGAATCTTTTGAATGTCCCTATTGTACCAGCCTCCACCCACCACCCACCCCCCCCCACCCCACAAGCAGTGCATTCCAGGCCACCAACTGTGTAAAAAAAAAACATACTTTTGATGTCTCCCTTAAACTTTCCTCCCCCCACCTTCTACAGATGTCCTCTGGATTGCTGACCAAAGCAATGAGCAGATATAGGGGGTGGTGGGATACACAAATGTGCTGGAGAAACACAGCAGGTCACACAGCATCCACAGGTAGTAAAGGGTAGTCGATGTTTCGGGCCTGAACCCTTCACCAAGGAAAGCTGGACTGCTTGACACAATGGGCTAGGAATTCAGTCAACAACTGGAGATAATGCATTGGGATGCACACCAAGGACCATCATTCACTATGGAATATAGAACATTATAGCCAAGGGAGCGGTTATTGTCAGAGAAGGCAGAGTCAGAGTGGTAAAAGGTTTTGGCTCCACAGGCTTCAGCACAAACAGGTAAGAGGTGAGGGATAGTAGGGGTTGAAGTAGAAAAGGGCCACCCTTTTCAAGGAACAAAAAGGATTCATCCAATAGGGAAGGTTTTATATATCATGTATTTTGTTCCTCCGGTCATAAACCGTGGGAATGGCAGCCAAGGCAGGGGAATTATTCTTATGCAGGATGTGGGTCATTAGGGAAGCCGGAGGTATCCTTGACAACTTCATCTGCAAGAAGTGCATCCAGCTGCAGCTCCTGACAAACTGAGTTAAGGAATTGGGGCTGGAGTTGGATGAATTTTGGATCATTCAGGAGGCAGAGAGGATGAGAGGCAGGAGAGGGAAAGGGAGCAGCCAGGCAGTGCAGGGCACCCCAGTGGCCGTTCCCTCAATAACAAATATACCATTTTGGATACTGTTGGGGGGGACACAGGAAACAACCTATAAGGGACAGGCCACTGCGATCAGGTCTATGTCACAGAATCTTGTCCTGTGGCAAGGGAGGAGAAGAGGTGAGCTGTAGTGATGGGGGATTCCATAGTTAGGGGGACAGATAAGAGGTTCTGTGGAAGAGACTGAGTATCGCGGATGGTATTTTATCTCCCTGGTGCCAGGATCCAAGATATCTCAGATCGAGTTCATGGCATTCTCTGGAGGGAGGGTGAGCAGCCCAGATGTTGTGGTCCTGCAAGGAAGTCAGTAAGTTTGCAGATGACATGAAAGCTGGAGGTACTGAAGATAATGCAGAAGTTTTTCGTAAGTTACAACAGGATCTAGTCAGGATGCAGAGTTGGGTGAAGAGATTGCAGATGGATAAATGTGAAGTGATACACTTTGGAAGCTCAGACTTGTGGTCAGAGTACATGGTTAATGGCAGAATTCCTAACAGTGTGGAGGGACCTTTAGTACATCCCTCAACACTACGAAGAACCCATCTCACTGTGCCAAACAAACAGAGAGCCTACCTTGAGCCATCAGCATCATCTGCTTCATCAGTTTGCACTGGGCCAGGACGCGGCTCAGCTCCTCGATCCGCAAATCCTGGCCAAACAAAAACCCATTCAAACCGTTGACCCCTTGGCAATGAAAGGAGTGCATTTTTATAACACATTTTGCAGCAAAGCGCTTCGCGGCTGCACAAGTGGGTATCAGGAGCCGCCCAATCATACAAGTTCAAATGGTTTACTTTAGGAGTTCATGTCCCTATCATCAAATTTCTCTTGTGGGTGAGGACAGGCTTCTTAGATTTGATAACGTTGTTCCAAGGCTTCCTAGTGCTTTTTTTTTCAAATGTTGTTTTTGCTTTTCATAGTTATTATTTTTATAGATTAGTATGGGGGGGGGGGGTTAGTATAAAGTGAATTCTTTTTCTCTTGTTCTGTCTGGGGTGTTGAAGACACTATTGTTTTTCATTGGTTGTTGTACATTGTAATCTTGTCAACCATGTCTCCTTATTTTCTCCGTGCATTGTGTACTGTGTTTCATTATCACATCAAAATTCAATAAAAAGATTGGAAAAAGAAAAGGAAAGCAGGGAAACGTTCCAATTGATCTTGGCACAGTAAGATCCCATCAATAGAAAGAGATGGGGAGCAAGCCAGGCCATGGCCTTCTGCAACGAGGAAGTGACGTTGAATGGAGGATGGGAGTTGGCGGAAGTCAACTGTGGAATGGCATCCATGGGATCTTTTGCCCAGGGCAGGTCTCAGCTGATGGACATCACGTCCAAAGTCACTGCACACCCGCAATGCCACACTGGTGCTGCCTCCTGAACCTAGGGTCCAGATCTCTAAACCAGCCATTCTCAACCGGGGCCCCCAGCCCATTTAAGTAAAAACTTTGCTTTCTTTTTCACCTCACGTGACACAAGTATTTTTTTTAAATGTTTTTTATTTAGTCAGTAGGCGAGAAGTACAGGAGACACCAACTGGGTGGGCCGGTTGGTGTAGCGGTTAGCACAATGCTGTTACAGCGCCAGCGATCGGGACCAAGGTTCGAAACCTGAACTGTCTGTAAGGAGTTTGCATTTTCTCCCCGTGTCTGCAGGGGCTTTCCCCTGGGGGCTCCATATTCCTCCCACTGTTCAAAACATACCAGGGATGTAGGTTAATTGGGTGTCAATTGAGCGGCACAGGCCGAAATGGCCTGTTACTGTGCTGTATGCCTAAACTTAAAAAATCTAACTTTTAAACTTGACTGCTGCACAGAGAAGGGAGCCCATAAACTTTGAGTAGGGTCCTAGTGGGGCCAGAGCCCCCCTAAAAAAACTAGGTTGGGAATGGCTGACCCAAACCACAAGCTGCTGCTTTGGAGACGAGGGCTCCCTTTGACCTTCTATCTGAAGCTTCCCCCCACCCCACAACCGTGAACTCCAGTACGACAGAAGGACAGCCACTCCCTTTGGAAGGTGGAGAGTGTCGGAGGTGGGGGTTGTGGTCGGAACGATGGACGGTAATGTGCAGTGGGAAATTATTTGCGGACATTACCTTTTCTTCATTGGCAGAAAGTAATGAATCCAGTCCGACCTTTAGTTTCTGCACCTCGTGGTCTGCAAGAAAGTTGGTTAAAACGTCAACTTGCTGCTTTGGACATGCAAGTCAGAGGGTTCTACAGCATAGAAACAGGCCCTTAGGCCAAACCAGCCTATGTTGACCAAGCTAGTCCCACTTAAACAAGCTGGGCACTGCACATCACTCCTTGATTCTGTTCAGCAAGGATAGCATCTATTAAAATTCAGGAGTAAATCACAAAATCCTGTAGACACCGTGGTTGAGGTAAAAATAAAAAGTGCTGGAGAAGCTCAGCAGGTCAAACAGTGACCTTTATGTAACAAAGGCAAAGATACAGAACCAACGTTTTGGGCTTGAGCCCTTCACCAAAGTCCACCTCACTCGGTGAAACGTCGACCGTTCTTCTCTCTCACTGATGCTGCTCGACGCACTGAGTTTGTCCAGCGGATTGTGATTCCGGTGCCTCCAGTTCCTTGAAACTTCCTCACCAGGAGCTGGTGCTACCCATTTCATTTCCCTGACCCACTCTCACATCAACATGTCTGCTCATGGTCTCGTGAACTGCCTGGACTGAGACCACCCGCAAATTGGAGGAACAACACCTCATCTTCCAGCCAGGCACCCTCCAACCAGATGGCATTAACATCGACTTCTCTGGTTTCCATTAGAAACATCCCTCTGTCACCTTTCCCCAGCTCTGCTTCCACAGAACCAAAAACAACCCTCCCTTCCTCAATCAATTCTCACCCTTCCTCTCTCCTGTGTCCCATCCATGTCCAATCTTTTGCCTGTTGGTCTATACTCCTCCCCCTGCTCTTTCTTCCTCCCCAAGCCCCTGTCTGCTTTTTACTCATACCTTGAAGAAGGGCTGAAGCCTGAAGCATTAATTATATATCTTCACCTCCTATGGACACCGTGAGACTGGCTGAGTTCCTTCAGCATTTCTGTGCTTTTACTACAACCACCGCATCTGCAGATCACCAAATTGTGGCAGGCTCTTTCATTTTGATGGCTGTGCGTGCAATTGGTCCATTGTGATCGAGCCACTTGTCCACCAGTTCCGGTGACCTAGTATTGATCCTGACCTCCCGCGCAGCCTGGGTGGAGTTGGCACGTTCTCTCCCAATAACCCCCACCTCCACCTGCCTCAGGTACTCCACAAACCAAAATTACATAGGGTTGAAGGTTACCTGGCTGGTGCAAATTGTCTCCACCTTGTAGAGGCGGTGGAATCTAGGGGGAGTTGATAGTAATGTGGGGAGAATTAACATGGGTTGAATATAGGATTGATGTAAATGATGTACTCAATTATGTACAATGTATATGATTAATTTATCACTAACAGATTAGATATGTAGAGGTACATATGTAGAGTATAGCACCTACGGGAATGGCAGAAAGTGATTTTCCTGGTTGCCTGAGACTGCGTGTTGCGTGATTTCTGAACTAACGGCGATTTTGAACTTCCATATTTTTTACCCGTTTAGGCCAGTGAGACTGGACAGAATAATTGTTTGGCACAGATTAGAAGGGCCGAAGGGGCCTGGTTCTGTGCTGCAGTGTTCTACGGGTGTGAGTTCTAAGCTCATTCTCTGAACATTTAAGATGATCCTTAAAATCAGGCCAAGCCTGCGTTACCTCTCCAAATATCTCCATTCGTGTGAATGTTCCTATGACGATTTTGCAATGTTAGTGCAATTTGTTGTTGTTGGTGCACCAGCCACAGAAAGCTATTCTACTCCCAACAGTTGATAAAGATAAAGAGATTATTATCATATACGCAAGTACAGTGTACAGAGGCACTGGAATTCTTACTTGCTGCAGCCAAACAGGTAACTATAGTTAAAGAGGCATTACAATAGTATACATTATACAACATCTCTGAAGATCTATCATTGGACCACAGTGCCAATGCATCCTTGAAGAAGGTCTGTCAGCAGCTGTACTTCATGAGAAGTTTGAGGAGATGTGCTACATCACCAAAGACTCATAAATGTCCACAGGTGGACCTGGAGGAGCATTCCAACTGTCTGGTACGGAAGTGCCAATGCACAGGACAGGAAAAAGCTGCAGAGAGTTGTAAACTCAGCCAGCACCATCACGAGCACCAGACTTCACCTCATCGAGGACGTCGACAAGAGGCGGTGTCTTAAGGAAGCAGCCCCCCCCATCCTCAAGGACCCCCACCACCCAGGCCTTGCTCTCTTCTCACGGCTTCCATCAGGAAGGAGGTGCAGGAGCCTGAAGACGAACACCCAGCGGCACAATCCGCCAGCAGATTTCTGAATGGACAATGAACCACAGACATGACCTCACTTTTTCCACTGCTTTTGCCCTAAATTGTTTTTTTAAAAAGAATGTAATTTATAGCAAAACAATGAATTTTGTGACATATGAATTCTGATTCTAAATGACCCCAATATGGAACTAGATAGTAAATATAAAACACACATTTAGTGTAAGCTGAGGTCAGTGTTGTGAGAGTGCAGTTAAAGGTTAGACACAATGTGGGTGATTTGGGTAAATTTGAATATATTTTGGATGATTCTCAATTGGGTTGGGCAGTTTATTACTGGGTGGAGAACTAGCCTAAGAGATTAAGACATTACCTTCACTCCAACTCAGCACAGGTTGTGTGGAATCTAATAACAGCAGGTGTGTGAGTTCAACTTCAGAACCTCCCACAATACTGCACTAAGGGCTACATTTTACACAAATATAGTTTGTTTCCCCACATTCTCACCTAAATTCTTCCCCCTGCCCCACCTGCACATATCCAGGATGTGGGAGGAAACCAGAGTACCCTAGAGAAACCCATGCGGTCACAAGAAGAACATGCAAGCTCTACACGGACAGCACCTGAAGTCAGAATTGAACCTGGGGCCCTGAACCCTCTCGCCCTTACCTTTTTGTTCAGATGCCTGCTGACATTTTTCCATTCCTTGATGAAGGGCTCAAGCCCAAAACATCAGTTGTATCCTTATCTTCGCTGTATAAACACTGTTTGACCTGCTGAGTTTCTCCAGCAGTACACCTTTACTTCAACCCCGGTGTCTGCATTTTTGTGCTTTACTCCTTAAATCTGGGGCACTGGCATCTGTGCTGCCCCAAAGTCACTGGGAGGTGTGCTCCACACAAGGAAGCCTGGAACACTCCTCCATTCTGTCCAAACATCAGCGGGAATTTTTAGGTCAGTAACCTTTGGATTTTTGTTGGTTGGTGATGTGGATAACAAAGCTTCAGGAAATGCAAACCAGCCACCATCTGGTTAGCAGGGACAGCCTCAAGGGGCTGAATAGTCTTGTTTTGATATTCCTTAAAATCCAGATGAGGTGATCCATGTTCGACAGAACAAGTAAACCAAAATAAAATTGCAGATGCTGGACAAAGGAGATAAAAAAATACCCAGAAAATGTTGGAAATACTCAGTGGGTCAGGTAGCAGCTGTGGAGAGAGAAATGGGCAGAAGTTCTGGTTTGTGCCTCTGCACCAGGACCGGCCGTACGGTTCGCCCTGGGACCAGCCGTGTGGTGTGCCCGTTATGATTTGAAGTGGGATCACCATTCTCTTAAAGGACATGCTTTGACAGAACCAAAGGATACTTCAGCCCATCTCACCCTATTGACCTGCACCTAGACCATAGTTCTCTATGCACTTCCTATCCATGTAGCTGTTGAAATTTTTCTGAAATGTTAAAATTGAGCCCACATTTATCTTCAGCTGGCAACTCATTCCACACTCCCACCACTCTCTGTATGAAGAAATTCCTCCTTTTACCAGGGCTGTAAAGTTACCCTAGCGGTTGGCACGACGGTATTATGGCACCAGCGATTGGGTTTCAAATCCTGCGCTGATAGCAGCTCATATGCTCTCGTCATGTCTGCGCGGGCTTCCTCTGAGCTCTTTGGTTTCCTCCACTGTTCAAAAATGTATGGGATTGTAGATTAATTGGGTGTAATTGGGCAGCACGGGCTCGTGGGCCAGAAGGGCCTGGTACCTTGCTATATGTCAAAATTTAAACATTTCACCTTTCACCCTTAACCCATGTCCTCTACTTCTTGTCTCACTCAACCTCGGTGGAAAAAGCCTGTTTGCATTTACTCTATGTATATCATAAGACCACAAGACATCCAGTAGGAGCAGAAATAGGCTATTCAGCCCATCAAGCTTGCCCCGCTATTCAATGAGTTAATCAGTTTTCCCACTCAGCCCCAATCCCCAAACTTCTTCCTATAGCCTTTAATCGCTTGGCTCATCATCAACCTATCAATCTCTGCCTTCACTCAATGACACCCTCCACTACCACTTGTGGCAACAAATTCCACAGATTGACCACCCTCGGGGCAAATAAATTTCTCCGCATCTCTGTTCTAAGTGGACGATCTTCAATCGTGAAGTTGTGCCCTCTCTTCCTAGACTCTCCCACCATGGGAAACAGCTCTGTCCTTGCCTTTCAATATTCAAAATATTTCAATGAGATCCTCCCCCTCATTCTCCTAAATTCTAACGAGTACAGGCCAAGAGCTGTCAAATGCTCCTCAAATTCCTGGAATCATCCTTGTGAACCTCCTTGGAATCCTCTCCAATGTCAGTACGTACTTTCTTAAACAAGAAGCTCACAATGCTCACTGAGGTCTCCCCAGTGCCTTATAAAGCCTTAATATCACACCTCGAATCTTATATTCCTCTTGACGTGAACGAACTCCAACATTGCATTCGCCTTCTTCACCACTGACTCAACCTGCAAGTTTACCTTCAGGCCGTCCTGTACAAGATCTCCCAGGTCCCTTTGCATCTGGAAAATTTCAATATTCTCCCCATTTAGAAATTAGTCTGCCTTCATGATGGCACGATTAGCGCAACGCCATTACAGTGCCAGTGAGGTGGGTTTGAATCCGGTGCTGTGAGGAGTTTCCCTGTGTTTGTGGGAGTCTCCTCCCATCCTTCAAAACATATGGGAGTTGTGGGTTAATTGGGTACACAGGCTTGTGGTCTGGAAGGACATACCATGCTGTATATCTAAATTTAAATTTATAAATAAAAACAAATTAATATTTAAACTCTGTCAAATCTCCCCTCATTTTCTTATGCTCCAATGAATGAAGTCCTAACCTTTTTAACCTTTCCCTGTAACTCAGCTCCTCAAGTCCTGGCACCATCTTTATAAATCTTCTCCGCACATAGTGAAGGATGTAGGTGGGATTCCATTACACGCGCAGATCCTGGATTTTGGCCTAATATTACAATGTTAACACAGCCCAGAGGACGGACAATAGCATTGCCCATGGAACCTGTCTGACCACATGCAGGACCACCACAGTTTGAGAAGCACAAAAGCTGGAGATGCTGCAGAATCATGAGCAGACGAAGGCCCTCTACCCACGGATGGACAAAGGCCCTCTACCCTCGGATGGACAAAGGCCCTCTACCCACGGATGGATGAAGGCCCTCTACTCACGGATGGACGAAGGCCCTCTACCCACGGATGGACAAAGGCCCTCTACCCACGAATGGATGAAGGCCCTCTGCCCACGGATGGACAAAGGCCCTCTACCCACGGATGGACATAGGCCCTCTACCCACGGATGGATGAAGGCCCTCTACCCACGGATGGACAAAGGCCCTCCAGCAATTCAAGAAGTAAAAACAAATTCAAATACTGTAGGAACTCATCCATAGTAGATAAGGATACATTTGCTGATATTTCAGACCTGAGCCCTTCTTCAAGAAACCACAATCTTTTTTGTGCACCATCCAAATCAATTCCAAATTTTTTGTTTTTTATGTTACTTAGGAGGAAGATCTCTGGATTTTTTGGTATATTGTTTTCTGTAATTTTATTTAATATTTGGTTTAGATCTTCCCAAAATTTTTCTACTTTCTCACATGTCCAGATTGCATGAATTGTTGTTCCCATTTCTTTTATACATCGAAAACATCTATCAGATACTGTTGGGTCCCATTTATTTAACTTTTGAGGTGTAATGTATAGCCTGTGTATCCAGTTATATTGTATCATACGTAACCTCGTATTTATTGTATTTCTCACCGTTCCAGAACATAACTTCTCCCATGTTTCCTTTTTTATTTTTATATTTAAATCTTGTTCCCATTTTTGTTTAGTTTTACCATTTGTTTCCTCATTCTCCTTTTCTTGCAGTTTAATTTGGTATATAGAAATGAATAAATGTATTCCATTAGAAAAAATAACATATAGTTTAAGAAATAATATTGAAATATTTGAACAAATATAGGAGCCTTACAGGAAACACAATAGAGAAAACCTACCGGGGACATTCACTACCTAAATTAACGAAAGGAGAAGGAAATGAAAAGAATTGACTCAGTGGAATTTCTTGTTTATTTTTATTGAATGACAACATTGTTTGACTGGTTTAATGTATCCTAGATTTTGTACTTTAAATGGACGGGGAGGAGGTAGGGAGGTAGGGAGGGTGGGATGGGATGAGGGAGGGGGGGGGAGAAAATGGCACTGTATATATTTGAAAAGGAAAAAGTATGTATCATGGTCAATGTGGTTTATGGTGTGAAAAATAAAAAATTAAAAAAAATAAACAAAAAATCACAATCAGAATTTATTGTTCAAGAACAAGTCGTGAAATTAAGCAAAAACTAGGAAGGGTCAGAATGGAGACAGTGCTGGCTGATCCAGAACAACAGAAGGTGTTCATTGGATGATAAGGGTGAGAATTGATTTTGGCTCAGTGAAAGGAGATGGGGAAAAGGGAGGGAGACAGAGCTGAAAACAGGGGAAGAAGTTGGGTGGGGATTTGGTGGGGGGGGGGGTTTAATGAAAGCAAGAGATTTAGGTTCATTTTTTAAAAACACCAACGCTGCGTTTCAGGAAATTATTTCCAATTTCCCAGAATGCAGTCTGTGTAAAAAGTTCGGAACGGGAATAAGGACTCATTCCTGGTCCGACATTTTACCTCCTTGACCCCTACTTATTTTCACCCATTGTCTGCAGTCTAAATTAAATTGCAGGCGACCCGTGAACAATGGGCTAATAAATACCGCACTTCAGACATTCTGTCTAAACCTGCGGCGCGTTGCAGATATTTGGAGATTTGGTCGTTGTTGTGTGAACGGCCACTCCAGGATGGTAGGGAGTCACTTCAGAGGGGAAAAATCACACGTTCGATGTAAAAAAATAAATGTTAATGCCATGCAGTTTAAAAAGAACCACTGTTTGAGACTGGGGTGCAGATTAATAATGGCTGATTTGAATAAATTTGCAATTCAAATATCTGCAGTTTGAAGTGAGAATTGAGGAGAGGGATTGTTCACACCCTGTCAGTTCCAGATTCTGTTGAAAATCCCTTTCCACTGAGCTGCTGGTGCACAGAAAGATCCAACACGAGCGCCTGCAGAGGCTGTGATTGTAGTAAAAGCACAGAAATGCTGGAGGAACTCAGCAGGTCTCGCAGTGTCCGCAGGAGGTAAAGAAACATCATTGACGTTTCGGGCCTGACCCCTTCCTCAAATTACCCAAGGTAATTTTCGCAACCTACATGGACGATCCCACCAACAGATACATCTTCCACTCTCCACCTTCCATAGGGACCGCTCTCTCTGATCCCTCCCCACCAATTGCTCCCTTGGCACCTTCCCCAGTGGGTGCAGGAGATGCTCCACCCGCATCCGCACCTCCTCCCTCACCACCATTTGAGGCACCAAACAGCCCTTTCAAGTGAAGCAACACTTCACGTGTATCCGCAGGAGTTACCTACTGAATCCGGTGCTCCCAGTGTGACCTTCTCTACATCGGGGAGACTGGACGCAGACTGGGAGATCTCTTTGCTGAGCACCTTCGCTCTCTCTGCATCAGTGACAAGGATCTCCCAGCGTTAACCATTTCAATTCTACGCCCCATTCCCATGCTGACATGTCTGTCCATGGCCTCGTGCAGCGTCAAACCAAGACCACCTATAAATCGGAGGAGTCACACCTACTGTTCCATCCGGGCGCCCTCCAGCCAGATGGCAGTGACATCGACTTCTCCGGTTTCTGCTAGCCCACTCTCCATTCTCCCTCTCTTCCCCATCCATCTGCCTCCTTTCCTCCAGTTCTCTACCCCCCTCCTTTTCCATTCACAGAGCCATCCCCCCTCCCTCTGTTTACTGGTGTGCCCTCCCTCCTTTATCCACCTCTTCCCTGTAGGTCTGGGCTCCTCCTCTCCCACCATTTTGTTCAGGCACCTGCTGACATCTTGCTCATACCATGATGAAGGGCTCAAGCCAGAAACATTGGTTCTGTGTCTTTATCTTTGCTACATAAAGTTTTCTGTTTGACCTGCTGTGTTTGTTCAGCATCGTGTGTTTTTACTTCAACCATGGTGTCGGCTGACTTTCGTGTTTTACTTCAAGTACTTTTAGGGTAGCATGGTTAACACAACACTGTTGTAGTACCAGTGATCGGGAGTGGGGTTTGAATCCCGTGCTGTCTGTTTGTACGTCCTCCTGCCTCTTTGTGGGTTTTCCCTAGAGGTTCCAGTTTATTCCCACCTTTCAAAACATACCGGTGGTTGTAGGCCAATTGGGTGTAATTGGGCAGCGCTCCGAAATGGCCTGTTTCAGAGATGTATGTCTCTAAGTTTAAATACAATAGAAATTTAAATTGAAAAATGTAATTAAAATTTTAAAAACATTTAAAATTTACTTGTTTGGCTGCAGGAAGCAAGAATTTTGGACATACATTGATGACAATAAGCGCATCATCACCTACTGAGGACCTTCTCCCTTCCCTCAGTTTTGTCCTCCCCTCTTCGAGGCCTTCTACTTCCTCCCAAACATCCCACACTCCCCTGCTTCCCTACCCCACCCTCCATACCCCTCTTGCCCCAAGTCCAAACCCACCCCCAGCAAGGAGAAGGTTAGAGCTTACATTTGTCTTTGAGTTTTTTCCTGTACATGTCCTCTGCGATGGCCCCGGTGAACAGCACCAGCAGGAGGAGATCGCGGGAGCAAAATGGAAAGGTTAAATGCTGAAACCATAAAAAAGGCTAAATGACAGGAGGGAACTGCTGATGGGGTGGAGGGCCTGCTGACCTGAGGGTTCCCTCAAAATCATAGCACACCTCCCATCCACCGCATCCCCCACCTCCCTCTTCCTTTCCCCATAATACCCTCCACCCTCCTCCCCAAAGACCATAAGACATAGGAGCATAGAACATGGAACATTACACAATAGTACAGGCCCTTCAGCCCATGATGTTGTGCCAAACTATACATATTTTTCCTAAAAAAAAACTAAACCCTTCATACCTCATAACCTTCTATTTTTATAGAGCATAGAATGTTACATCACAGTGCAGGCCTATTCAACACCATTTCATCTTGAGCTGATCCATTTTCCCACTGCATGGCCTTCTCCCCATAAACCTTTGATGCCCTGGCTAAACAAGAATCTGTCAATCTCTGCCTTAAATACACCCAATGATCTGTCCTCCTCAACTGACTGTGGCAACAAATTCCACAGAGTTACCACCCTCTGGCTGAAGAACTTTCTCTGCATCTCTGTTCCAAGTGGACGCCCTTCAATCCTGAAGTTTGCTCGCTTGTCCTAGATTCTCCCAGTATAGGAAACATCCTTCCTATATCTACTCTGAGGCTTCACAAACACTCCAAGGCACCACCAGATTCTCTCTCACACATATATATACCTGAGCCAGCCCCTCCTGAACCAGTCACACGGGAGCCACCAATGCATGAACTGGTTTCAGACTTTTACTGGAATAAAGCCTGTTGTACAGTCTTTCGAGTTTTGTGTTTGCTGGCTGCTACCTCACTGCACCATGCACACGCGTGCACACACACACACACACAATCACTTCATTTTGTTTTCAAGTTCCATCATTATCAGAGTCAGACATTTTGTCATGAATTAGATCAACACGCTACTGACTGGGACAACCTCAAGGCTTGGGGGGGAGTGGGGGGTGGAAAAGTTAGAGAGGCAGGAGATCCAGGGGTTTGAGAGCGATGGTGCAGAAGAGGAGAGACCTGGGGCAGATCAGCTATGATTTTGATTTGAATGGCAGGTCAGGGTGGTGGGGCTGAATGGCTTTCTCCTGCTCCTTTTACCCTGTGGCCATTGTGAAGGCTCACGGCCATCAGCACAACTGGAGACAAAGCACAGACGAACAACCCCCACCCTATCTCCCCCCCCCCCCCCACCGTGAAGGGGCCACAGAGTGAACAAGAATCAATCCAACCAGAAATGATGGAGGCAGAAGGCAAACTGAGGGCTGGTGACGAGAGCTCGGCTGGCTGTGCTGCTGAGGTTAACAAGATGAACTCAGCGCCCAATCCACTCTTCTCAGCTCCTAGAGGCTTGTGTTGGTTTTATTAACCAATCACCCCTGTAGCGCAAGGGAACAGCATCCAGCAAGGAGCTGATGCCATTAAGCCAGGAGAGAGAGAGTGAGAGAAATAAACTGTACCAATGTATGAATCTCTGGGCAAAAAATATCGGAGTTCTTAAACAGCTCTAGGCCGTGCTTCCCAACTCCTTCATGTCTGCATGGGTTTTCCCCTGGTGCTCTGGTTTCCTCCCACCCTCCAAAAACATACCGGGGCTGTAGATTAATTTGGGTGCATCTGGGCGGCACGGATTTAAGTGGCTGGAATCGGCTTCTACCCCGTCTGGCCAATAAAATTTGAAAAAGACAAAGCTGGAAATAGCAGACTGGACAGCAGGTACAGAGAGAAAAAGACCAGCTCGACCGAGACCCTCTCCACGGAGAGTGCTTGTTTGCTATGTGTTGCTCGCATTTACTGCAGTAACAGTTGTTCCAGGCATTAAGGGAGGTTTAAAGTTCAAATCTATAGTCAGAGTACGTACATGATACTACATACAACCCTGAGATGCTTTTACTTGCTGGCCAGGCAGAATGATCACTTATCGGTAGACCAAAAAAATAACTGTACTCAGGAAAAGATATGTACACAAGAGAGAAATGTAGCAAGGAAATGCAAACAAACTGCTGTACAGAAAATAAATATTCAGTAATAAATAATGTGCAAAGTAGGAGTACTTAAATGAGTCCCTGATTGAGTTTTTCGTTGAGGAGTCTGATAATGGAAGAGTAGCAGCTATTCTTGAACCTGGTGGTGTGACTCTTGTGGTACCTAGACCTAGTTTCTGATGGTAGCAGTGAGAACAGAGTGTGTGCTGGGTGGTGTGGATCCTTGATGATTACTCCTGCTCTCTGACCAAGTCCAGGAAATGGCTCAGAAGTTAAAAGTTCAGCTATAAACAAGCGTGGCTCAAAATGGGCAACACCTTCTATTGCTGATGCTCTATGTTCTCACGGGTCAGATAGGGCTGTGGAGATCACACCTACCTCGGTCTGACCCCTCACTCTGCACGGAAGCTCGGGAAGAGAGTTGGCTCTGTAACCGCTCAATTTCAATATCTCTTATTCTGAGCAGTTCCTGAAGATTTTGGATTTCTTCCTGGAAAGGAAGAGAAAATTCAAACCATTGGTAACTTCCAAAAATCAGAAATTTGCTTGAATAAACAGGAGAGTGGTAACTTTAATGGGCTTTCAAAGAATTGTCAGGAACTCCATTTATACCACCCACTATCTAAGGCGAGATGGGAGAAGTTTAAGAAGGTGCTGATGTGGCAAACCTTTCACTTAGAGGATGGCCTGCATCTGGAACAAGCCAGCAGAAGAAGCTGTTAAAGCAAGTACAATTATGATATTCAGCAGAACAATAAGGCTTAGGAGCAGAATTAGACCATTCAGCCCATCAGGTTTGCCCTGCCATTCCAATCATGGCTGATGTATATCCTCCAAACCCTATTCTCCTGCCTTCTCCCCATAAACTTTGACGTTGTCACTCATCAAGAACCTATCAATCTCTGCCATAAATGTCAAATTTCAGAGTACATTCGTGGCCTCACATGCATCCCTGAGATTCTTTTACTGTGGGCGAAGTAATGTAAGAAAAAAACTGTGCACAACATATGTAAAATAAAGAAATGTAAACAAACTGCAATAGAGAGGAAAAAGAATTAAATAAAGTGCACAAGTAAGAGTCCTTAAATGAGTCCCTGATTGAGTTTTTCATTGAGGAGTCTGATGGTGGAGGGGGAGCATCTGTTCCTGAACCTGGTGGTGCGAGTCTTGGGGCACCGATAACTCTTTCCTGATGGCAGCAGTGAGAACAGAGCGTGTGCTGGGTGGTGTGCATCCTTGATGATCGTTGCTGCTCTCCGTCGACAGCGGTCCCTGTAGATGTTCTCGACAGTGGGTTTTTGCCTGTGATGTCCGGGGCTGTGTGCTCTTCCTTTTCAAGGGCTTTGAGGAAGGCGGTGAACCCAATCAGCTTCATTCCATTTGTCAGGTTTGACAGCAGGTCTCATCACAGCTTCTTTGACTGAAGCCTGCGTATGCCCTGTCTTGACTTACCAAAACATGACACCTGGAATGCATGGCTGGGGGTGGTGGCAGAGGCTGGCACAATGGAGTCATTCGATAGACTCTTAAGACAGGTGCATAGATGCAGGAAAAATTGAGGGTTATGTGTGTGGGGTAGGGAAGGGGTTAGATTGTGGTGGAGTAGGTTTATATAGGCCAGCACAACTTCATGGGCTGAAGGGCCTGTACTGTGCTGGGAAGAGCTATGTACCTCACTCTTCTCTGAGTGAAACCAGGGATGAGGGGGTTAGTCTGAGGAGATGGAGTTGTCTGGGACTGTACTGCCTGAAATTTAGAAGAATGGAGGGGATCTTATAGAAACGTAGAAAATTATGAAAGGCATAGTGTGGTGATACCTGCAGGAAGAGCACTGGAGGACACATAACACCCTGGCTAGCTGTCAGTCAACCTGAACTGATGCGGCTTATATCTTGGGTAGATGATTGGCAGCCAACCAGGTGGGGTTTAGCCCATTTAGGTTGACTGATTGACAGCCGGCCAGGTGTTGTCTGTCCTCCAGTGCTCTTCCTGCAGGTTCAGTGGTCGCCCCCTGCAGTAGACTAGTGGTGTATCACCACACATAGATAAGATTGAGGCAGATAAACTGTTCTCATTGGTGGCGAAGACTAGAACTAGGAGATAAGCCTCAAGATTCAAGGTAGTAGATTTAGGATGAGATGAGGAGGAGCTACTTTTCCCAGAAGATGGTGAATCTGTGGAATTCACTGTCCATTGAAGCAGTGGAGGCAACCACTGTAAATATATTTCAGACAAGGTTGGATAGATTTTTTACATACGTGGGGAATTAAGGGATATGAGGAAGAGGTAGGTAGGTGGAGATGAGCCCATCAGCAAATCAGCCGTGATCTCATTGAATGGTGGTGCAGGCACGAGGGGCTGGATGGGTAACTCCTGCACCTAGTTCTTATGTTCTTAAACTATCTTCCATTCCTTGGCCCACATCCCCATTTGTTGAGGATCCTTCAGTTAACCCACTCTACTGTCCATCATACCACACCTCAGTGCATTCCACACAAAATGAAGTAAGTGGGAACTGCCAGCATCAGCGATGGCAAGTGTAAATCTGTACCTCTGTGGCATCCAGTTTTTCTTTGTATTCTATCTTTTCACTTTCTAGTTCCTCCACCTTGGACTTCAGTCTCTGTAGTTCCTGGAGCAAGTTCTGCAAAGTCAGTAAACACGAGTGAAGTTAGCAGAGGATGCCAGCTCGTCGGAACATCTGTACCATGGACTGGTGCCAAGAGCTGACTTAGAATTGGCAGGGTCAGAAAATAAGGATTAGCAGTAGTCTTCAATACTTGACATTGTGAATCTGTGGGAGTTGATTAAGTTATAAGCAATAGCAGGAGTAGGCCATTTGGCCCTTCTAACCTGTGCTATTGTTCATCACTATGACCATTTTCCTGCCCTCTCCCTCACGTCTTTCATTCTTTCTGTATCCAGTGATCTGTTGATCATTTGTTCTGCATTAACACTTACAGAGCGTTTATTGGCCTGCAAGGTCGAGAGTTCCAAAGGCTCAACACCACCTGAGAGAGGAAAGATTTCCTTATCTCAATCCCCCATGCTGATCCCTTATCCTGAGATGGTGGCCCTTGGACACAGACCCTCAGCTAGTGGGTATCAATAGATCTACCTATTACAACTCTGTAGGAATATTAGAAGCTCACAGAAGGCCATTTGAACCATTGAGTCCATCTCGCCATTTCTCTTCAATCCTATTCTCCCCTTTCACCCTGTAACCCCTACCTCCATCTAAAATGCATCTAATAAGATCTCCTGCAATCACACAAACCCCTCTCCCCTCCATATACTCCATCTGCACTTCCCACTGCCTTGATAAAGCAACCAACACCCCATCCACACTCTCTTCACCTCCCCCCACAACTCCTGTCAGGAAGAAGTTACATGAGGTTTCGCACCCTCAGATTCAGCGACAGTTTCCGTCCGGCTGTTATCAAACTGCTGAATGGTCCTCACACTGGTAAAATTATATTTTCTGTGTACCAAACGTCCTCTCTCTGTAACTCTGCATTGTGTTCTTACTGCTGTACTATGTATGGGTTGGCGAGCTGGACTCAAAACAAACATTCTCTCTGTACCTTAGTACATGTGACAATAAACTTGAAACCAGTCTTTTCAATTTCTCCTCATGCCTACCACTACAAGAAGTGAGGCAGTGAATTTTAAATTTAATTTTAAAATTTAGACATACAGCACGGTAGCAGGTCATTTCGGTCCACGAGTCTGTGCCACCCAATTACACCCAACTTACCTACACCCCCGGTACATTTTTTGAAATTTAGTGTAATTTGATCCCAAGGATAAGAATGGTGATTGTATATCTTATTGAGAGGACAGAACACATTCAGAAGGAATGAGATTCCATCTATAACTCCCACTGCCTTGTTAAAGCAGCCAACGTATTAAAAACTCAACCCACTCTGTCCACAGTCTTTTCACCCCCTTTCTCAACAGGTTCACGTGTGAGATCCCATACCAATGGGTTCAAGGACAGTTTCTTTTCTGCCGTTATCAGACTCCAGAATAATCCCCAAAATAGTAAAATTATGTGGCCACTGCAACTCTGCACTTTTGTACCTCGTCTTACTTGTTGTACTATGTACAAGGTGTCTAACTGGTCCGCCCAATGAACAACAACTATCACCACAGCTTTGGTACAGGTGACAAGAAGCTTGAAGAGATGAACAGGCAGCTGTGTGTGGACACAGAAAGACAGATCATGCACAGAGACACAGCCTTGACCCTTCCCAGAAGCTTGAAGCCAGAAGTAAAACTAAAACATATTGGAACCTGCTGAGCTCAGAAGTGGGGACCTTGTGTGCAAACCTGCTCATTAACGACGGGCGCAGTGCTATCAGCATACTCTCAATGTATTCCTCCCCTCCATAAACCAAACATTCTCACCCCTTAGGGTCCTACTCAAAGTTTATGGGCCCCCTTCCCTGTGAAGCAGTCAAGTTTATTCTTTTTAATTTGACTTTTTAAAATTGAACTTGGACAACAAGGTTTTCCAGCCCGCCAGCCCATGCTGCCCCAATTCCCCAATTAACCTACGACCTCCATAGTTTTGGAGGAAACCGGAGCACCCAGAAGAAACCTACTCAGAGTCAGGGAGAACATACCAACTCCTTATGGAGAGTGCCGGACCAGGGTTGTAGGTGCTGTAAAAGCTTGGCGCTAACCATTATGCTACCGGGCCACCCCTGCTGTTTCTCCTCCCTTCTTTCCACCCCTCTGTTTCCCCTCCTTTGTTTAGTTGATTTCTTCTGTACTTCTTTCTTACAGTCTAAATAAAAAACATTTAGGATTTCAGTCTGTGTCCCTCTCCCTCCCTCCCTACCCCCCAACCCCCCAAAATGTGCTGTGGCCCCTAGAGAGGCCGTAAAGCCCCTGTTGAAAATGGCTGGTCTTGGGGACGGATTCCTTTCCTGAAAGCTGACTGATGGACAACCACAGCTGGTTCTCGCAGCCAGGTCAGTGACCAAGGCAGCTCCCCCCGGGGACTGCAGCCGGCGGTATGGATCGAATCTCCACACCCATTCTTCACACCTCGAGCGACTGCTGGAACAGCGGGAAGCCGCTGGGAACAAACCAAATTCGCCTGCGGCTTTAAGATTCAATGAAACCTGGCAGGACCGCGGCCAGGATAAATCTTGGGCAGAACACAGAAATGCGAGAAGCTCAGTTGCTCACGTATCTGTGATAAGTGAAAGGCAGGCCTGAGCCCTTGTCAATCCTGTCACTTTGAGGGTCCGTACTTTCTGCGCAGAGTGCGCTGGCTTCATCGTGATGCCTGGATAGCACGCTTTTCACTGCATCTTTCTATACAGGACCATACCATCAGCCAACCATTGCCACCCATGGAGTTTTGATCCATGTATATTTTGTGTGGGTGACAATGAGTGGTGGGCAGTGAAGAAAGTTACCCAAGGGAATTGTGATCAACTGGAGAAATGGGCTAAATTAGCTATCATTAATGGGGCCCAAAGAGGCCCCCTGGGGGCCAAAGCACATATGGAGGAGCCACGAACTGAAATCATTAAATATATTTAATATTTTTTAATGCCGGTACGAGAGAAGTTTGGAAGAAACCAACTAAACACTGTTAGCATAGAGGTTAGCACAATGCTATTCCAATGACAGCCAATCCGCATTCAGTGCTGTCTGTAAGGAGTTTGTACGTTCTCCTCGTGTCTGCATGGGTTTCCCCCCACCCTTCAGAATGTGCGGGAGCTGTAGGTTAACTGGGGTAGTTAGGTGGCACAGGCTCGTGGGCCAGAAGGGCCTGTTTACTGTGCTGTACGCCTAAATGTAAACTTGACTGGATCACGGGGAAGGGGGCCCATCAAATTTGAGCAGAGTCCTAAGGTGGCCAAAGCTGATAAAAGGTCGAGAGTGGCTGGGGTGAGCAACGGTAAATGGAATTTAATTTAGGTAAGTATGTGGTGTCATGCTTTACTAAGTCAGGACAGGGGGCTTCACAAGATTCAGCAGAGAGGCCATGACGAGACTCAGTGCCGCACCTGACAAGTTCTGTTGGGCTCACAGCCTTCATTAGAGACCCATGAGATAAAGATCCATGGGGAGAGTGGATGTCGTACATTCAGCCAGCGGAAGATTGGAACATTTTGCTTCAAACTTTCCGCAAGGTAAAGCACAGTGATGAACACAGGAGGGTCACTGGAAATTATTTATTCCTTTCCCAGAAGAATAACGATAATGTTTGCTGTCATTCACATTGTACGAGGTGGAAAATCTTGTCATATGGTGCAGGGACCAATGCCTGAAGAGGGCACACAAAATCAGTAAACCGGTGCGGACTCGAAAGGCCAACATGGCCTGTTTCCGCTCCGTAAATGGTTATATGGTTAAGAGTAACCACCTGAGTCTCAACATGGACAAGACAAAATAAATACTGTAGTCGTTGACTTCAGGAGGACCAGGAACGACCACCCTCCACTACACATCAGCAACTATAGTGGAGAGAGTGGAGAGCACCAGGTTCCTTGAAGTTCACTTATCTAGTGACCTATCGTGGACACACAGCATCTCCTCACTTGTCAGGAAGGTGCAACGGTGACTGGCCACAATGATGTCAACTTTCTACAGGAGCTCTATCGAGAGGCTTCCTGGGCAGCTGCATCACCGTGGGGTACAATTGCTGCCAAGAAATAGATCAGAGATCAATCCCTAGGCCATAAGAGTGGCAAAGAGGATCACTGAAGTCTCCCTCCTCTTCCATCAACGTGATCTATTGCGATTGTCATCGAGGACCCCTTCCACCCTGCACACATCTCTCAGCTGCTCCAGTTGGGGAAAAGACACAGGAGGATTAGAGCCAGGACCACCAGGCAGAGTAACTTCTTCCCATGAGCAGTGAGCAGTGAGATGCTGAACGACCAAAGGAACGGCTCACACTGACCCTCCGAGACACTCATATTCATAAAACAATATTTATTTATTAGTATAGATGAAATACTTGTCCTGAATATGTATTGCGTGTCTGTATGTGTGTTATGTCTAAGTGTTTTTCACTGAGAATCAGAGAACGCGGTTTCGTTGGGTTGTACTTGTACAATCAGATGACAATAAATTTGACTGATATCGTACGATGAACAAATGCAGAAAAATTCTCTCTGCTGCAGGTAAACATGTACCTGTAAAAAAAAACAGTGAACTTAAAAAGACAATAATTACAAAAGATAGATAATAAATATTCACATTATCCTAATGCAAAGAAAGTGACTTTGTGATAGGATGGACAGTCCTTTTGTGGTGTCGGAGTAGTCCCTGATTAGAGTAACCAGGGGGAAGTTCAAGAGCCTGACAGCTGATGGAAAGAAACTGCTCTTGAACCCAGAGGTGCTGGCCTTCTTTCCACTATTTCTGAGCTGTTACTGAAACAGACCATGAGACTTCAATTAGAAGTAAAAATAACCACCCCCCACACCCGTCCTCTCCCTGTCCCAAACTTGGTAAAGTGCCGAGGGAAAGTTGTATAATGTATAGCAGAAACTGACTTGGAGAACAGAGAGAGCTGTTCATTATTGACTCGTGGAACACGTTGAATCAATTAAAACCCCTCACCCCAGGATTCCCTCACCAGACTAATTATAATGCTGTAAGCTTTCAAAGCTACAGCCAGAACAACAAGCAAAAACGTTCATAAAAACTACATGGAAATTGGAAACAGCAGCATTGCAGGAGTCAGAGAGATTCCACTTTGAGTGCAGGATAAAAACTTCACTGAGCCTACTCCTGAAATGGTTCTGGCATTAGTCTACCAGTCCCCACGAATATTTGTTTGCATTATTGCAAATACTATAAATCTTCCTGAGAACACTGTTGCAGAATGGAGCTTGCTCCCTTCAGAGAAAGTTGTGTTTAAAACTGCTGAGTGGACATTTGTATTAACTTAATAAATAACACGACCTTCACTGTTAACATCGACTGCAGTACTTCTGAAAGGCTCGTTTAAAAAAAATTCCAACAATCCAGCATCCTCAAGACTTCAGTCCGATTATTCAGATTACTGCACGTGAATATAGTTTTTAATTCTCCCACTTTAAGGATGTTTAAGCAGTAACGAAAACATAACTGATAAATCAAAAGAAAGTGTAGGAAATGGGGCCCAGCTGAGATTTAAGGGGCGTGCAGGAAGAGTCCCAGTGAAAGGTTAGTGGGGTTCAGATACAGGGCCCCGGTGAAGGTTCAGACCAGGCACAGGGTCCCGGTGAAGGTTCAGACCAGGCACAGGGTCCCGGTGAAGGTTCAGACCAGGAACAGGATCCCGGTGAAGGTTCAGACCAGGCACAGGGTCCCGGTGAAGGTTCAGACAAGGCACAGGGTCCCGGTGAAGGTTCAGACCAGGCACAGGGTCCCGGTGAAGGTTCAGACCAGGCACAGTGTCCCGGTGAAGATTAAGACCAGGCACAGGGTCCCGGTGAAGGTTCAGACCAGGCACTGAATCCCAGTGAAGGTACAGACCAGGCACAGAGTCCCGGTGAAGGTTCAGACCAGGCACAGGGTCCCGGTGAAGGTACAGACCAGGCACAGGATCCCGATGAAGGTTCAGACAAGGAATAGGGTACCGGTAAAGGTTCAGACCAGGAACAGGGTCCCGGTGAAGGTTCAGACCAGGCACAGGATCCCGGTGAAGGATCAGACCAGGCACAGGATCCCAGTGAAAGTTCAGACCAGGAATAGGGTCCCGGTGAAGGTTCAGACCAGGCACAGGGTCCCGGTGAAGGCTCAGACCAGGAACAGGGTCCCGGTGAAGCTTCAGACCAGGCACAGGTTTCAGTGAAGGTTCAGACCAGGCAAGGGTCCCGGTGAAGGTTCAGACCAGGAACAGGGTCCCGGTGAAGGTTCAGACCAGGCACAGGGTCCCGGTGAAGGTTCAGACCAGGCACAGGGTCCCAGTGAAGGTTCAGACCAGGCACAGGGTACCGTTGAAGGTTCAGACCAGGCACAGGGTCCCAGTGAAGGTACAGACCAGGCACAGGGTCAAGGTGAAGGATCAGACCAGGCACAGGGTCCCAGTGAAGGTTCAGACCAGGCACAGGGTCCCGGTGAAGGTTCAGACCAGGTACAGGGTCCCAGTGAAGGTTCAGACCAGGCACAGGGTCCCGATGAAGGTTCAGACCAGGCACAGGATCCCAGTGAAGGTACAGACCAGGCACAGATACCCGGTGAAGGTTCAGACCAGGCACAGGGTCCCGGTGAAGGTACAGACCAGGCACAGGATCCCGATGAAGGTTCAGACGAGAAATAGGCTACCGGTAAAGGTTCAGACAAGGAACAGGGTCCCGGTGAAGCTTCAGACCAGGCACAGGATTCGGGGAAGTTTCAGACCAGGCAAGGGTCCCGGTGAAGGTTCAGACCAGGCACAGGGTCCCGGAGAAGGTTCAGACCAGGCACAGGGTCCCAGTGAAGGTTCAGACCAGGCACAGGGTACCGGTGACGGTTCAGACCAGGAACAGGGTCCCGTTGAAGGTTCAGACCAGGCACAGGGACCCGGTGAAGGTACAGACCAGGCACAGGGTCAAGGTGAAGGTTCAGACCAGGCACAGGGTCCCGGTGAAGGTACAGACCAGGCACAGGGTCAAGGTGAAGGATCAGACCAGGCACAGGGTCCCGGTGAAGGATCAGACCAGGCACAGGGTCCCGGTGAATGTCCAGACCAGGCACAGGGTCCCGGTGAATGTTCAGACCAGGCACAGGGACCCGGTGAAGGTCCAGACCAGGCACAGGGTCCCGGTGAATGTTCATACCAGACACAGGGTCCCGGTGAAGGTTCAGACCAGGTGCAGGGTTTTGGTGAAGGTTCAGACCAGGCACAGGGTCCTGGTGAATGTTCAGACCAGGCACAGGTTCCCAGTGAAAGTTCAGACTAGGAACAGGGTCCTGGTGAATGTTCAGACCAGGCACAGGGTCATGGTGAAGGTTCAGACCAGTCACAGGGTCTCAGTGAAGGTTCAGACCAGAAACAGGGTCCCGGTGAACGTTCAGACCAGGCACAGGGTCCCAGTGAAGGTTCAGACTAGGCACAGGGTCATGGTGAAGGTTCAGACGAGGCACAGGGTCCTGGTGAAGGTTCAGAGCAGGCACAGGGTCCCGGTGAAGGTTCAGAGCAGGCACAGGGTCCTGGTGAAGGTTCAGTCAAGGCACAGGGTCCCGGTGAAGGTTCAGACCAGGCACAGGGTCCCGGTGAAGGTTCAGACCAGGCACAGGGTCCAGGTGAAGGTATCTCTAAATTACATTTTTAAATAATGATACATTTTACATCCATGTTCATTTTACATCCAAGGTCCCTAATTTCCGTATCCTTTCCCTGATTACTTCTCAATTTACATCCCCCCCCCTCAATTCTTTCACTTCTGAAAGGTATTCCTCATTTTCTGATCTCTCTCCCTGATACACGCTTACTTTATAGAGCCTTTAACATCCTGCTGCACTGTGGCAAATCTTTTTTTTTTAAAAACAAGGATTACTGTGAACATTTATTATGTCTTACACAGTTTTATTGCCTCTTTTAATTCATTGAGTTTGTTGTTATAGTTTGTCTTTCCAATGATCTGTTCAACTGCAGTATCAACAATTTCGGTGCATCCATACATTAGCCAGGAAGGTGAAGCAGCCCCTACACTTCCTAAGGAGGTTGAGGGGGGCAAGGCTACAGCCCCCTGCCTCATCTTGATAACCTTTTACAGGAGCACGATTGAGAGCATCCCTTCCTGGCTGCACCTTTGTGCAGGACAGTAGCTGCAAAGTATCGGACTGGAAGTCGATACAGAGGGTCATCAAAATGGCCAAGATCACCAGGATTAGTAAAACCACAGAAATGCTGGTTTACCCTTCCCTCTGTTTAATGACATTGAGTGGGCGCGTTGCTTAAATAGGGCTCAAAGAATTATTGAGGACTCTTTCCATCCAGCACACAAGATCTTTGACCCAATTCCATCAAGGAGCAGAACATCAAAATCAAGACTGCCAGATTGGGAAATAGTTTCTTCCTGCAGTCTGTGAGATCGATGAACAGTATTTTGTAACCTTGGGATTCTTATAAATGAAACAAATTATTCTGAAATAAAATATATATTTTTTACATTCATTATGTCCTTATGTATATGATAATTATATATCATGTATTGTGTGTGTATGTGTGGGCACTCTGGTCCAGAGAAGTACTGATCCATCTGGTTGTGTATGTAGTCAGATGATAATAAATTTGAACTGAAGAAGAAAGAAAAAGATTGTTATTAACTCTTAACATTCAGGGTTCCCTGAACTTCTTGTTCCACCCTTTCAGCTTCAGGAACCACGCACTCTCTCAAATCCACTGCTGAAAGTCTCCTGCATATTGTGCTTGGACTTTATTTTAAAGCTGTTGCTTTACTTTTGCAAGATCGTGTGTAACGACGTGAAACTGATGTTCCGCTAATTCAGGGTATTAACTTCAGGTCCATCCTGATCCCTTTCCAGAACAGTCTTGAGACACAGACACTCTCCCACTGTCACTCCAAACACACAGCCCAGTTCACATCCCTGAAATGACCAACAGACGACATGCAGCTGTTTGAACTCAGGGGCAGTGGGAGAAAAGCAATGGGCTGGAACCTTTCACTGCAGCGTGTTTGTTGCTCCAGATGCCAGCATCACCTGTGTGATCCCCGTGGTCCCTGATTGTGGCTCCGCCAGGGCGGACGGACACAATGACCACTCCAGCATGGACTTTAAACACCAATCTGGAAAGTGAGGGGGGGGGGAGGAGGGAAAGAGGAGGGGGGGACGGGGAACACGGGGAAGAAGGAAATAAATTGGAATGGGGACAGTGAGGGCACACTGGCCGTCACTGAGGAAGTGTGTTAGGGCAAAGGCAGAAGATTTAATGATAAACAAAGTTCATGAAGGGAATAAGCTGACAGGCTGATCCTGGAGATAAAAAGGTGTGGCTAACCTCGCTGTTCTGGAGATCATCATTCTCCTGCCGGTCTCGTTCTATTGCAGCCAGTGTAACTTTCAGGCTCGATATCTCCTCCATGAGATCCAGTTTCTGGGACTCCAGTGCTGACCTGCTCAGCAGCTCCTAGAAACAGCAGGAAGACATATTTACAGACTAGAAAATCATCCCCATTTTCGACCCATGGGTCATGGAGAGACAGAGGGAAGTGGTGTCCGAATGGAATCACTTCTCTTCTGAAAAGTTGATAGGATAGTTAAGAAGGCCTATAGGATGCTGGGCTTTATTACTAGGGGGATTGAATTCAGGAGTAGAGAGATCATGTTGCAGCTCTACACATCCGTGGTGAGACCACACTTGGAGTATTGTGTTCAGTTCTGGTCACCTCATTATAGGAAGGATGTGGAAGCTGTAGAGATGGGGCAGAGGAGACTTACCAGGATGTTGCTTGGATTGGAAATAAGTCTTTTAAGGGAAGGTTAGCAGAGCTGGAACTTTTCTCTTTGGAGCGTATCCTTTCCTGATACATCACAGCTTGGTACGGGAACTAAGTCTGCAGACGCTGTGGTCTAAAGCTCTGGAAAAACTCAGCAAGCCAAACAGCATCCATGGAAAGCAAGAAGCTGTCAATTTTTTGGGCCTGAACCCTTCTGAAAATCTGGCAGATGCCAGAATACGTTGGGGGGGGTGGGAAGAGGGTGAAAGGGAAAGGGACACAGGTTGACAGGTGTGAGGGGGAAGAGGGCTGAGAAAGGTATTCTCTGAGAGGAGAAGAAAAGGAATTGGGTGGGAGCTGGTGGAAAGGAGACTGCTCTGTCCAAGAGTTGAAGAAACCACAGAGAATTGTGAATGAAATTCAAACCATTACACAAACCAACCTCCCTCCATCGACTCAGTTTATATATCCCACTCTCTGGAAAGGTGCCAACATAATTAAAGAACCCACCCCACATCAGTTACATTCTCTTCTTCCCCCCCCCCCCCCCCATTCAGGCAGTGCTTGAAAAACAAACCTGCAGATTCAAGGTAATTTCTTCCCTGCTGTTATCTGGCTCTTGAATGAATCCCTCATTGGTAAAAGATTATATCCCTGCACCGTGCCCTCCTTATAATTCAAGTCAACCAGGCCCAGGAACATCCGTGAGAATCTTTTTTGCATCTCGTTCCGCACACAGTGTGGTCTCACCTACATTTTGTACAATTTAGGGGAGCAAAACACTGTTACAGCATCAGCGATCGGGATCAGGGTTCAAATCCCGCACTGTCTGTACGGAGTTTGTACAATCTCTCAGTGTCTGCTTGGGTTTCCCTGGGGGCTCTGGTTTTCTCCAACTGTTCAAAACATACCAGGAGTGTAGGTTGATTGGGTGTAATTGGGCGGCACAGACACGTGGATTGAAAGGGCCTTTTACCGTGCTGTATGTCTAAATTTAAATTTAAACTGACGCATGCAGAACCTGCTACCGTATTCAGTGTCCTGACAAGCGAAGATAAGCATGCCAAATGGCTTCACCACCCTTGTCTCCCTCTGTCATCACTGAAACGATCTCATGCTATTTGCCCATACTCATTACCATTCTGTTGGCTGAGGTTTGTATCTCTAGCGAGCCTGAAACACAGGCTTCCAGATTAAAGGACAGTTTCATTCCTGCTATGATCAGATTCTTGAATGGACCTCTCTTTGGTAAAATAATGAAGGTCAGAGTCTGTTTAACAGCACTTTTCTCAATATCCTTTATTTTGTTTTTGTAAAACTGCACCCTGCACTCTGTGACACACTGTAACACTGCGTTCCTGTGATTGACTGTAACACTCCACCCTGTGCCTTGTGACTCTCTGTAACACCCGCCCTGCAGTCTGTGACTCTCTGTAACACTGCACCCTGCTGTATTAGATATGGGATTTCTTGCCTGGATAGCACACAAAATAAAGCTTTTTGCTTTATCTTAATGCACGTGAAAAAAAACAATTAAATTCAGTAGCCCCTGCTTCACTCCCACTATTTTGCAAAAGAACTCCCTGCCAAATCCAGATGGGTTAAATCATCCCAAGTTCTTGGAAAAGGGTTAAAGAAAAATAACCCAACAATAACCTTTCACCTTTGGCCCAGATTTCATTGCTCTCGAAATTTCAACAACTCCCTTCTGATCCTGGGTTGATTAAATATACCGATTCTTGTCCTTCCTCTGGCAGGTCATGAGAAAGAAATCAACTCAGTGACCTAAGAAAATGTAACTCTCAGCCGCTGACATGGAATTAGGAACTGTACAACACAGGAACAGGCCCTTTGGCCCACACGTCTGTGCTGGATAAGACATCCAAATTCAAATAAAATTTTGATTTACCTCATGACACCCTTCCATCCCCTTCACTTTTATGTGCCCATCTGGAAGACTCTTAAACGTATCTGCTTCCCCCACGTCTTCCAGCATCCCATTCCACCTCTCTGTGTAAAACATTTGCTGCACACATCTCCCTTAAACTTCCTCCCCCTCACCTTCAAGCGTGTGACACTTTTACCCTGGAGAAAAGATTTGGATTGTCCACCTTTCATGGTTTTATAAACCTGCATCAGGTCTCCCCGCAGCCTCCGACGCTCCAGAGAAAACAACCCCAGTTTGTCCAATATTTTCCCATCCCCTCTAAACCAGGCAACATCATTGTAGGCCTCCACTGTTCCCTTTCCAAAGCCTCCACATCGATATTGTAATGGGGCACCCAGTATTCCCAATGCAGCCTGACCAAAGATTTATCCCACTGCAACTTAACCTCCTTGTTTTTATACTCAATGCTGCCCACTGAAGCCTAGTGTACCATATGCTTTCCCTGCCGTCTATCTCATTCACCATTGAAGGACGGCTTTGCTCGTACTGGAGTTGAGGTTTATCCCGTTTCATTGGTAACAGGGTCCCACCAGTTCAGAAAGTCGGGTGTTGACACGTCACACCAGAGTTCAACTCCCACATGTATCAACAGCATTTCAGTAAGTGGGGGAAGGGGGGGCTTGCCATTTTCTTCCTCCCCCCCCAGACTTCCCTGAGGAGGCACAGCTCCGAGGGATGGGGTAGTGCTCAGAGAGGGTAGCTGCAGGAAGCCAACACGGTGAGAGGGGCGTTCCAGAAGGAGCACCAGCCTGTCGCAGAGGCAGTCCCAAGACATCACCTCACTGTGGGAGGGGCTGAATTGTGGGAGGGATGGCGCTGAAGGAAACAGTCGTGAAGAGGATGTTTAAGACCATTAGAGAGAGGAGCAGAATTAGGCCATTTGGCCCATTGAGTCTCAACTATTTAAATCATGGCTCCTACCTTCCTCACATAACCATCAACACCCTTACTAATCAAGAATCAATCAATCTCCGCTTTAAATCTACCCAATGACTTGGCCTCTACTGCTGCCTGTGGCAACGAATTCCACAGAGTCACCCCTCCTTCAGCTGAAGAATCATCTCCTCATCTCTGTTCTAAAGGAACGTCGTCATATTCTGGGGTTGTGCCCTCTGATCCTAGACTCTCCCACTGCTGCAAACATCTTCTGCATTGAGCACTTTCCTTCATCCAGTGGTTATCAACTGCCCCCCCCCCCCCCCCCCATACCATCTTAAGTAATCCTTGACTAACCACAGAGCACTTATGGCATAGGATGGTAAGGGCATTTAATTGGTCAGGGCATCAAAGAGCAGGGACATCACATTACCACTGTACATGCAGTATTATGTGCAGTTCTGGACACCCAGCAACAAGAAAGATGCCTAAACATACTCTGCTGGAGGAACTCAGAAGGTAGAGCATCATCCGCGGAGAAAAAGGACGGACCAGGTTCCAGACCAGAACATTCTTTCTATTCCACTGATCCTACTCGATATTCTGGGTTCCCCCAGCAGAGTGCGTTTGCCGTTCTTCTTAGGTGCAGGTTGACTTGTCTGGAAACCACACAAAACAAAGCTTTTCACTGCATCTCAGTGCGTGACTATAAACAATTCATTTTGTGACAGACCAACAGAATCTGTGCTCCGAACCTCAGCAGAAAAGGCAGAATATCAAGAGTGCCATTAATATGAGACATCCATGTCTCCTTGTTACCTTGTATTGAACACACCACCTTGTTCTGGGAATGAAAGGGTTCTCAGATAAGGAGAATTTGACAGCTCTTGACCTGTACTCATTGGAATTTAGGAGAATAGTGGGTGGGGATCTCAATGAAACATTTGAAATGTTGAAAGGCACGGATAGTGTAAATGTAGAAAGGTTGTTTCCTGTGGTGGAAAAGTCTAGGACAAGAGGGCATAACTTCAGGATTGAAGGACGTCCGCTTAGAACAGAGAAGTGGAGGAATTTTTTTAGCCAGAGGGTGGTAAATCTTTGGAATCTGTTGGCACAGGCAGTGTGAAGGCCAGGTATTTAAGGCAGAGAGTGATAGGTTCGTGATGAGCCAGGGCATCAGAGATTATGGGGAGAAGGCCGGGCAGTGGGGCTGAGTGGGGAAATGGATCAGCTCATGATGAAATGGTGGGCCAGACTCGATGGGCTGAATGGCCTTCTTCTGCTCCTATATCTTATGATCTTTCTAAAGAATCGGTGTGATTGAGACTTTTTTTTGGTTCCTGTTCCTCCCCCCCCCTGCCCCCCACCCCTCCACCATGGCATGGATTTATTTTCAATTCCCTTAAAATCTGGGAAGTTGCATATTTGTCATGAAACAAAACCACTCAAATTTTCTTTTCTTAAGTGAACTTCTGTTGTACTAGTTTGGCGAGCTACCAGCTACGACAAAAATAGCAACTTCCGTTTGATTTCATGTTAATGGAAGTCTGCAGCATTAGTCTGTACGCTTCAGTAAAAATGTTTCCTCCTCACTGACCATCAACACAGGCGTACCTCAAGGATGCGTGCTTAGCCCACTGCTCTGCTCGCTGTATGGCCAGGCACAATGCAAATGCCATCTAAAAATCTGCCGATGACAACTTGGTTTGTCAGCAGAATCACAGACAGCAATGAGGAAGCGTACAGGAGGGAGATAGATCAGTGAGTTGAGTGGTGTCACACCAACAACCTTGCGCTCAACATTAACAAAACCAAGGAGATGATTGTGGACTTCAGGAAGGGGAAAACCAGGAGAACACAACCCAGTCCTCATCGAGGGGACAGCAATAAAAAGGGTAAAGGATTTCAAATTTGTGGGTGTCAACATCTCTGAAGATCTGTCCTGAGCCAGCAGCTGTTTTTCATGAGGAGTTTGGATTTGGTACATCACCAAAGACCTGCCAAGTGTACGTACCATGGAGAGTATTCTGATGGGATGCCTTACTGTCTGGTATGGAGGTGTCAATGCCCAGGACAGGAAAAGATGACAGAGAGTAATGAACTCGGCTAGCGCCTTCATGGGCATCAGTCTCCACTCCACCCAGGACATCTACAAGAGGCGATGTCTCAAGAAAGCAGCCTCTGGGCTGTAGCTTTACCCTTGCTATGAAAAGGACCCTGTTTGACTTGCTGAGTTTCTCCAGCATCTTGTGTTTTAACTTCAACCGCAGTGTCTACAGACTTTCCTGTTTTACTTCCATTCCCTCTTTACCATCAGGAAGGGGGATACAGGAGCCTGAAGATGAACACCCAACGGCTTCTTCCCCTCTGCCATCAGATTTCTGAATGGACCTTGAACGACCTCACTTTTTTTTCTCTTCTTTTGCACTAATTTTTTTAAAAATAGTATTTACAGAAATGTAATTTATAGCAATTTTGCAGAAGGACGCTGCACAAAACAAATTTTATGATACACATTCATGATGATAAACTGGATTCTGGTTCTGACAACATTAGGAGAAATCCTAGAAATGTTCAGCAGGGAAACAGGGTCTGTGCTTATCATATTGTCTGCTTGGACCAGAGTCCTTTCCAATCAAAAGTTCCTGTCCTAATGCCTTTTTCAATGGCAGATCAACCCAGATGCTACTGATGTGGCCTCCTCTACATTGGAGATAACTGGACACAGTTTGGGAAATCACTTCATTGGGTATATTCTCTCTGTCCTCTGTGACAGTGAGGACCTCCCAATGGCTAACCATTTTGATTCCATGCACTGTTTCCACACCGACTTATCTGTCCGTGGCCTCGTGTATTGCCAAAACTGAGCCCAGCAACTGTGGACTTTCTAGTTTTACTCCTTTTAGTCTTTTGCCTTTTATTTCAACCTATGGGCACCAGGATTTAGAGTCTATCAAACCTGCTCTGCCATACAATGAGATCATGGACACGGACTCTGCTCTACTTACCACCACCCCACCCCCCCACCCCACCTCTTCTCCAAGACCTTTCATTCCCTGACTATTCAAAAATCTATCTGTGCTTCAGAGACATTTAACAGGGCAACCTCTACTGCTTCAATGGGCAGAGAATTCCATGGATTCACCACTCACTGGGAAATGCAATTCCTCCTAAATCCACCCCCCCAAATCTTGAGGCGAAGTCCTCTGGTTCCATTTTCACCTGTCAGTGGAAACAATCTCCCTGCTTTTGTCTTATCTATTCCTAACGTGACATTATATGTCTCCACAAGAATGAAGTAACCACGTGATAGGGAGGGGAGAAGGATAATGGATAGGTCGGGGGAGGGGTGAAGGATGATTGACAGATGGAGGTCAGTAGGGCGGGATAGTAGACAGATAGAGGGTGGTCAGGGAGCTGGGTAAAAGATGATGAATAGATGGAGGCTGGTCAGCGGGCAGGAAAGGATGATTGACAGATGGAGGTGGGCTGGAGGAGGGATGAAGGATGATGGACAGATGGAGGCTGGTCAGGGGTGGGGAAGGATGATTGACAGATAGAGGTGGGCTGAGGGAGGGATGGATGATAGACAGATGGAGGTTGGTCAGGGGGCGGGGTGAAGGATGATTGACAGAGGCTGGTCAGGGGGCAGGGGATGGGTGATTGACATGGAGGTGGGTAGGGGCAGGGGTGAAGGACAAATGGAGCCCAGTCAGGGAAGGAACGTGAATGTATAGAGAGCTGCTGGTGGGTGGTGTGGTGCCCCAGAGAACATCCCTCTCTGCGTCGGCCCTCATCAGTGCTTACCTGCTGCAGCATCTCCTCCGTTGAGTTGAGTTTTAGCTGGTGTTCCTCCAAACACGACTCCAGGTCCCTGATCTTCTCTCCTTGCGCCTCCACTTGGTCTGTGAGCACACTCACCTGGCAGCACGGGGGAACGGAGAACAGTGAGCTGGATCGACCAGTCCCAATCAACTTATTGGGAAATAAACCCCACACTGTAAAGGCAATCACATCACCATGCCTCCCCAGCCCTCTCTCCTTCAAACTTTGCTGCTGAACATCTGTAGTCTGTCTCTGTTGATGAGGAAGTGGAATTGTTTTGCTCTCATTTGCATCTTGCTTGTGTGCGGAGATCTGCACGCCTACCACAGAGCCTTTTTGTGATTCCCAGCAGGAATGTGGGACAGGCAGTGGCGGGGTGAGTCCTGATAAGCCACGGATCGGGCCTGGCAGCGTTGATCAAGCCAAGACTCGAAACTGGAATGCAAGAGCAAACATGAAGAGGCAGGCACCTATCCCACAACCGGTGAGCAGTGCTGAAGGTTACTGCTCACGCAGGGCTGTGCTAGGCAAGAGCAAAGGCTAGTCGCATGTGGAAGAGTCAAAGGTCGCGTCACAGTCAGGAGAAATCACACCAGTTTCACTTTAAACACTCAGCTCTCCACCCCCTTTGCTTCTCTATTCACAAAGCCATCCCTCCTCCTCCTGCACACTGCTGTACCCTCTCTCCCTTCTCCACCTATTACCTCCTCCTCCCCCCACCTCTGCTACTACCCCTTACCATTTTTTTGGATGCCTGTCGACATTTTCTCCATACCATAATGAACGCCTCAAGCCTGGAACGTTGGTTATTTATCTTTATCTTTGCTATATAAAGGGCACTGTTTGACCTGCTGAGTTTCTCCATAGCAGAGTCGTGGAGATATTCAGCACAGAACGGACCATTCAGCCTAAAGTGTCCCTGCCAGCCAAGATGGCACCCTGGGCTAGTCACATTTGCTTGCATTCTGCAATACTCTTCTAATCTCTTCTTATCTGTCCAAATGTCATCGGAATGTCAGAGTTATTCCTGGTTCCATTATACCTGGCAGCTCATTCCAGAACCAACCACCCTCCGTATCTGGAACCTGAGGCATCTCCAGAGATATGTACAATCACAGAGTTTGCCATGTAATATACTCGTGTAATAGTCAATCCCATGAAATAGTCAACTCTTCTCCCCCCCTCCCCAACATTGGCCCATAAATTGCATATTTTCCATATATCCCACATAAATGTCAAACCGCCCCCCCCCCCCCCCACCCCATCAATTCTGGCCCCGACCGCCTACCCATCCAAGCTGCTGGCACCCCATCTGTGGATCTTCGTATTGTCCAAGCTCCCGATGCCACGTTCGTGAACCCCTGCCTTGGCCGCCACCCATCTGAGCACCTGATGCCATGAACATGGACTTACCACCCTGACCTGGCCATTCGAGTCCCCAACTCTTTGAATGACACAGGTACTTATCCGCGGTCAAAGTAGTATCTATGAAAAAGTTGACCTCCCCAAATTTGACCTGAAAAATTGGTGTCCAAAACTCAACCATTACACAAGTAACAACAGCTTATGGCATGGAAACAGGCCATCTTGGCCCTACAAGTTCACGCCAGTTTACTCAAACAACTCCGCTAGCTCCCCCCACCTATTCTCTGTCCATAACTCTCTAACCCCCTCTTATCCATGTAAATATCCAGCCTCCTCTTAAATGAAAGAATTGACTCTGCCTCAACTATTTCCTCTGGAAGATTATTCCATTCAGCCACCACTCTCTGAGTGAAGAAGCATTCTCTAATATTTCTCCTAAAATTTTGCCCCTTTACCCTCAACTTGTGTCCTCTTGTTTCAACCTCCCCTGCTCTTAGGGGGAAGAGCCTATTTGCATCTAGTCTATCTACTCCCTTCATAATTTTAAACACCTCTATCAAATCCCCTCTTAACTGTCTACGTTTAAAGGAATAAAGTCCTAACCTCTTCAATCTTTCTCTGTACTCTAGGTATTTTAAGCCAGGCAACATCTTTGTAAATCTTCTCTGCACCCTCTCCACCTTATCTATATCCTTCCTATAATTTGGAGACCAGAACTGAACACAATACTCCAAACTTGGCCTCACCAACGCCTTAAACAGTCACAACATCACTTCCCAGCTCCTACACTCTATGCTATGATTTATGAAGGCCAGCATACCAAATGCTTTCTTAATCACTCTGTCAGCATGAGGATCCACATTAAAGGAACCCTGCACCATAACTCCAAGATCTCTTTATACTTGAGCATTCCCCAATGTCCTCCCCTTTACTACATATGCCCTATTTTGACTATTTTTACCAAAATGAAGCACCTCACACTTCTCTACATTAAATTCCATCTGCCATCTTTCAGCCCAACTCTCCAAACCAAATCCTTCTGTAATCCCTGAAAACCTTCCTCGCTATCCACCACTCGCTCTATTTTCGTATCATCTGCGTATTTACTTACCCAGTTAACCACCCCATCATCCAAATCATTAATATAAATTATGAACAACAGGGGACCTAGCACTGATCCTTGAGGTACTCCACTCGTCACAGGCTTCCATCCTGACAGACAGTTGTCCACCATGATCCTCTGCTGTCTCTCCTCCAGCCACCTCTTGACCCATTTTACTATTTCTCTATTAATCCCTAGTGACTGAACCTTCCTTATTAACCTTTCATGTGGAGCCTTATCAAAAACTTTGTATAACCAGAGAGTTTAGGTTTTAGATTGGGAGGTTTAGGGGCTGTACAAAAGCTGTTTTTAGCAAGAGGATGATTGGAATCTGGGACACAATAAGGGGGTGGTGGAATATGCGACTCTCACAATATTCTGGTATCTAGAGCCATCAGGTTATGGACCAAGGGCTGGCAAACTAAACCACTGGATGGGTGTGATGGTCAGCATGAATAGGAAGGGCTGAAGGGCCTGATTCTGTGCTCTCTGAGACCCTGAGACCACTTTTGCTCCCACTGGAGCAGAAATAGCCAGACCTAGGAATGTGTCTGCTCTACCAACGACCAGGAATTCAGAGACTGTGATCAAAATCCTGTGGACACCCCCCTGCAACCTCTGCCAGGAGTACTGGGCACCTGTGCAAAAGGATCTCAGCCATCCCATCTTGTTCAAAGGACCTGCCTCCTTTGGACATAGCACACGTTCCTCTGTCCCCATGGGAGCACATTCCCCTCACCCTACCCCAGCCTAAATCATTGCAGCAGCACTTGCCAGTGGCTGGAAGAGTGCTCCTTGATATATATATTTTAAAAAAAACACTCCTTTTGTGAGCTGGCCACTGAGATGACAACTATGATGACAGCCAGACCTTACAGAAAGCCAGTACAGTATCCTGGGCTGAAATTGGTGCAACCTGGTCTTGCACTTGGTAGCACTACAGAAGCCAGTGTTCTTTCTGGGGCTTTTTACGGGCAGCCCGAGATCAATATATTTAGAAGGCAGCGACGGAATTTCTAGACTGTGCGGCCATCCCCTGGCACCAGACATGTGCCAGATGTAGCAGCCAGCTCACCCACCTGCAGCACCAGGCACTCCCGATCACTCTCCAAGCGTGTCAACCGGTCCTGGCAGGTCTCATTGTTGCCCGCAACCCGATGATTTCCCTGGACACGAAACAAAATCAACAATCAAGCTCCATCAAAACTCCACAAACCAGCATCGTTCACCACAGGGAAGGCTGGCTTTGAACAGACCACAGGTAAATAAAATGAGCTGGGGGCAGGATACATTGGGAGGCTTCTTGCTCAAAGCTGGTGCCTGGTCACATGAGTTTAGGAAGTTGAATGGGTAGTCCTTCATCCCCCTCCCACCTTGTGCTCTCTGCCCATGCTCCCCCCCACCCCTCCCACAAAGCCCAGCACAAACTTGAGGCTTGTCGCATTTCTGTTAGAGTATGTGGCAGCGAGTAGGATCCAGTCTTGAATTCGGCCTGTTAAATGCTATTTCTGCCAATAGTCCATCACTTTGATGATCTCCCCCACAATATGTAAAGCCAATTAGCTGAGCAAAAAAGCTTCTAAATGCTTCTGAATTTCTACAGATGTAACGTGGAAAGCATTTGGACTGGCTGCATCACTGACTGGTACGGAGGTGCCAATGCACAGGACAGGAAAAGGCTACAGAGAGTTGTGAACTCGGCCAGTGCCATTATAGGCATCAGTCTTCACTCCATTAAGGTCATCTACAAGAGGCAGAGTCTTAATAAAGCAGTCTCTACCTCAAGGGCCCCCCACCACCCAGTCCATTCCCTCTTCTCACGGCTACTATCGGGAAGGAGGTACAGGAGCTTAACGTTGAACACCAATGGTACAAAAACAGCTTCTTCCCCTCCACCATCAGATTTCTGAACGGACAATGAGCCACAGAGACCACCTCACTTTCTCTTCTTTTGTACTAATTTATTTTTAATATGTAATTTGTAGCAATTTTTTTGCACCTGTGATGCTGCCACAAAACAACAAATTTAGTGACATGTTCATGACAATAAAGTCTGATTCAGTGACCTCAAGCAGAAAGACTTAATTTAAATAGCCCCTGACCCAACCATCTTGCAGGAGGCAGGTGAGAAGAAGAGGATTGCGATAAAACTTTTGGAGTTAATCGGAGAACACTTTCTCACACTAAGGTATGGTCAAACAAATAGGGCTGTAGCCAAACTCAGTCTGTTGACGACGGAAAGGACACCAAGGGCCAGGGGAAGTGGTAGAGATGGGAACAGTTACATTTAAAAAAATCATTTTGACAGGTACATGGATGGGAAAGGTTCAATGGTGTATGGGCCAAATACCGGGAAATGGGATTAGCATAGATTGGAATCTTGGTCAGCAGGGACAATGATGGGCTGAAGGGCCTGTTTCCAGGCTGTGCAACTCTAAGAATCTATGCTATGGGAATATTTGTGATAACCCAGGAGAATAGACAGCACCTTAACACAATGCTTCATCCAACAATGAAAACACAAAAACAAGGTTTTAAGTCTGAAATGCTGCATGTTATTTCATCGATATAACAAGTAGTACATGTGGTGCGATAGGGTGATGTATTGGTTGGTCAAGGTGGAAGCTTTTAAGATATCATATAAACATTAATGGAAATTGCAGTTGAAATACATTTACATAAAGGTACTCCCCGTCTTGCCACCTACATTCATCTGCGCATATGAGCAAATTTTTAAAAAACATACAAGAAAAAATATAAAATTTACACTGTTTATTTTGTACTTGACAAACTATAACAGGGATACAGAGCATGTAAGAGCCAAAATATGTGTACTTACCTTGTTAGTCGGCATCCTGGGTACGCCATCTTGATTTTGGTGCGATTGCGCAAGTCTTTGGTTGGCGCATGGGCATTGGGTTCGCGTATTGGAGTTCGGTCGATGCATGCGCGAGAGTCAAGGGCGTGAATTCAATATTGTCAGGGTGCTTAACTCTTGTGCATGCGCCAATCGAACTCAATGATACTTAAAATATTATATGGGTGGAAAGAAAAATGTTGAGTACCACTGGTCTAGAGCAGTGGTTTTCAAACTTTTTCCCTAGTCACATCCCACTTTAAGTAATCCCTTCACCATTGGTGCTCTGTGATTAGTTAGGGATTGCTTAAGGTGGGATATGAGTGGGAAGGGAAGGCTGAGAATCACTGCTCTAGACCCAATTGTTACTGAAATATTTTGCTTGAGAAAAATTGTAATTGGTTCATTTCCTTTGAAGTTCTGAAACCATGCACATAATGAGTCAATGAGGGATGACTAAAACAGTGGTTTTCAAACTTTTCTTTCCACCCACATCCCACTTTAGGCAATTCCTTACTAAGCACAGAGCACCGATGGCATAGGGATTACTTAAAGTGGTATGTGAGTGGGAAGAAAAAGGTGAAGAACCACTGCTTTAGGGTATCCTGCATGAGGACTCCCAGGTCCTTTTGCACCTTGGAATTTTGAATGTTCTCCCCATCTAAATAATAGTCTGCCAGAATCCATTGATTCCTGGATCATTACCAATGCCTCCACAATCTCTGCAGCGAACTCCTTTCGAACCCAAAAGTGCATTCGATCTGGTCCAGGAGACTTCTCTACCTTGAGAACACTTAGCTTCTTGCAGGCCTTCTCTCTCGTGATCTTCCCAGCACTCATTTCTCTTCCCAGCACTCACTTCTCTTCCCAGAGACCTTTGAGAGTCTGGTATGGTATTAATGTATTCTACTGTGAAGACTGATATCTTATCCTTTCCTATCCATGAACCTGTCTAGATATAATTTCTGGCGCTTGTCCCGCCCCTCAGGTCCTCTTTAAATCTTTCGCCTCTCACCTTAAATCTATGCCGTCTGGTTTTAGATCTAGACTGTAACCATTCACCTTTTCCATGCCCCTCTTAATTTTATAAACCCCCTCTTTCCACCCCCCCCAACTACCTTCAGCCTCCTACATTCCCATCCCATCCACCCTCTCCCTGTAACTCAGAGCCACCAGCCCCAGCAGCATCCTTGTGAATCCTTTCTGCGCCCTTTCCAGCTTTCTGATACCCCTCCTAGCTGGCCATCATTTCAGGGTTCAGTGAGGCACAATATACAGGGAGAAGAGGGATGTCTATCCAGTGCCAGCAGTAGTTTGATTTGGATGCCGTGTTCGGTGCAGACAACCCTGAGGCTAAGGGGCGACCCTATGGAGGTTTAGAAAATCACTAGGGCCGAGGATAAAGTGAATGAGCACAGTCCTTTGATCAGGGTAGAAGTTTAAGATAAGAGGTGAAGGAATGAAAGGGGCATGGTGGGTGTGTGGAACGAGCTGCCAGAGGAAGTGGTAGAGATGGGGACAATTTAGAAGGCATTTGGTCCATGGACTGGGAGGATACAGAGGGATGTGGGTCCAATGCAGGTAAATGGAACTAGTGCCGAGGCAACAAGGTCCCCACTTTTTTAAATCATTAATAGACTTTGTTCTCAATAAACTATTTTTCAAAAAGAATACCGCTCCAAGAAAGTTTCACATCCATACATTCCCAGCACTGCACATTGTTATGTTCATTTCTATTTACATAGTTACACCCCTGTGACACGTCGTCATTACTCTCCTCTCTGATGATTGAGGGGCTTCCCCTTGGTCTCGGTCCCTCAGTGCCCAGTAACGGAAGGACTCTAGACTGTGGTCCTTCCCCACAGTGCCCTCGCGTTGGCTGAGCCAGGCCTCAGTGTGTCCCTCAGCACGTACTCCTGCAGCCTGGAATGTGCCAGCCAGCAGCGTTCCCTCACCCACATCTCTGTGGGCTGGAAAACCATTAGATTTTTGGCAGATCAATGTGCAATTTTCACCGAATTGATGGTGGTCTTCCAGCAGTTCTTGTCATCTGACTCTGTGTGGGTCCCTAGGAACAGCCCGTAGATCAGAAAGGCCTCTGTCCCGCTGCTGCTGGGTTTGAACTGTGACATGGACCCTTGAATCCTTCTCCACATACTCATAGCGAATCTGCATTTTGTAAAGAGGTGGACGACCATCCAACAGGGTCAGCTTGGACTAGATAGGGTGAAGAGCCTGCTTTCTTTCTCGAATACTTCATTGGCTGCAATGCACTGTGGGCTTCAAATTAAACTGATTAAATACTTTATAAATTAATATTTTCTTCCTGAAAATCTCTCTTTGATGGAAATATCAGTCAACTTTCTTAACATCTCCACATTGTACTGTATCAGATATCAGATTATCTTGGTTCCATTAAAGGTGCTATCGCCAGTGCAGGCTTGTTCTAGACCAACTCCTGTAAGACCTCAACTCTTAAGCAAGAATAGGGATGCAACCTGCAAATTAGGAGCTATCGTCAATCAAATGACTCAACACAGCACCCCACCAATTGCCCCATTGGCACCTTCCCCTGAGACCTGTGCCCACACCTCTTACCTCTCCAACATTTGGGGCCCCAAACAGTCCTTCCAAGTGAAGCAACACTTCATTTGTGAACCTGCGGGGGTCATCTACTGTGTCTGGTGCTCCCGTTGTGGTCTCCTCTACATTGGAGAGACTGGACACAGACTGAGAGATCGCTTTGCTGAGCACTGCTGCTCTGTCCACTGCAATAGCGGAGTATCTTCCAGTGACCACCCATTTCAATTCTCCGCCCCATTTCCTTGCCGACATGTCTGTCTATGGTCTCACACCCTGCCAGACTGAGACTACCCGCAAATTGGAGGAACAACACTTCATCTTCCGACTGGGTAGCTTCCAACTGGATGGTATTAACCGACTTCTCCAGTTTCCATTAGAAATGCCCCCCCATCTTCTTCCCCCTGTTTCCTTTCCTCTAACGCTGTCTGTCTGTCTCTCTCTTCCCTTTTCCAGGACTCCTTTCACAGAGTAAAATCAATGATCATCTTTCCTCTTATCATCTCCAATTAACACCTTTTGTCTGTTGGTCTGGACTCCTCCCCCTCCCATTCCTCCCCGTTTAATTCAGAGCCTGTCTTTGTTCACTCACATCTTGAGGAAAGGCTGAGTTCCGAATCATCAGTAATGTACTTTTACCTTCTATGGACGCAGTGAGTCTGGCAGAATTCCTCCAACACTTCTGTGTTTCGATTCCAAGGAATAAAGCCCCAGCCTGCTCAACCTCTCTCTGCAGCTCAGCACCCCCCACCCCTGAGTCCTGTCAACATCCTCGTAAATCTTCTCTGCTCCTTTTCCAGCTTGATGACATCTTTCCTGCAGCGCAGTGACCCACACTGAGCACAACGCTACAAATGGGGCCTCACCAATGTCTTATACAACTGCAACATAACCTCCCCACTTCAGTACTGGAGAACCTTAGCCTGAGCTCTGGGCACAGGGCACCAAAGTGGGAGAATGCCCACTCCTACCCAGCTCCGCTGAGACTGAGGGCCCGGGAGAGGACCCTGCAGGGTTGGGAACCACAGCAGCAGACCAATGAGGGGCTCAGTGGCTCGCACCAGGCCATGGGCCGCTAGAGTCTGGCTTGTGTTGGAATCTAGGGGTTAAAACAGTATGAAATAAATGATTAATTAATAAGTGTATATTTACTGCATGGTTCAGGGAAAAAGGAATGTGATTAAGTGGCAATCACAGTATGGAGCAAAGTTGGCTGAGCAAAATTGTCTGCTCCAAAATACAGGGAGAGGAAATGCATAAAACGATTTAGGAGGAATGCTCAAACTGAAGGAGGTGGTGAGTAGCACAGGAGACACAGGCCAGACCAGAACAAAGAATGGCCTGCAAGAAACAAAGGGAATGGAAAACCAGTCTAGGAGGAAGATTAAGGCATGAGTAGGTGTTAAAGAGAACAGCAGAAATTGGCCAGACAAGAACAGAATGGTGATTAGAAATATCTGGGGATGAATTAATTTCTGATCAACACAACAGGATAGTCTGGCCTGGAGGATTAAGATGGGAGTGCTACACCCCAGATATCTGCAAAACAGGAGATGACTTGTGATAACCCTTATGCAAAAAGATCTAGCAAAGGAAGACAACTTTTGTTCTGTATGATAATGAAATCTAGCAAAGGAAGCCAACTTTTGTTCTGTATGATAAGGTTGACCTATATAAACTGAACCAACTGGACAATAGGGGTCAGTCTTGGGGAGTAGCTCACTGTGCAGGTGACCTATGAACTAATGAGTGACCCAGAGCTCTGTTAAGTTTTATTCTTGTGCTGTGTAATAAATTGACTGTTGAACCGAATACCTTCTCCTATCACTTCATTCAAAGAACACGCTGGACTCAGACTACACATAGACTAAATTAAGAGTAAGGTAAAGCCAGAGTCCGACACTTGTGGGGAACCAGCTCTTGGGACCGGGATCCGTGAGAGTGCCGATGGCAAGCTGGGCTCCCAAAGGGTCTCGGGCACCGACGGCTTCTTGATTGTATCAGGAAGTCGGGAACCAGGAGCTTGGGATCACTGCTGGAATGGACAGGAGGTTGAATGGCTGCAGGAGCACAGGAGGAGAATGCACAGACACTCAACATCTCTGGAGGGACTCTCTCCTCCTCCTCTTTCACTGACTGGCATACAAGGAGAGATTGGGCCGTATGGGTCTGTACTCACTGGAATTTAATAGAATGAGAGGGGGATCTTGTTTCTATAAGATTATGAAAGGCATAGAAAAGATTGAAGTAGGCAAGTTGTTCCCATTGTTAGAAGAGACCAGAACTAGGGGATATTGCCTCAAGATTCAGGGTATAGATTTAGGATGGAGATGCTTTTCCCAGAGGGCAGTGAATCTGTGGAATTTGCTGCCCATTGAAGGTGACCTCAGTAAATATTTTTAAGAAAAGGTTGGATAGTTTTCTACATAGTTGGGGAATTAAGGGATATGGAGAAAAAGCAGGTCAGTGGGGATGAGGCCATCATCAGATCAGCATGATCTCAACTGGCGGAGCAGGCTGGACGAGCCGGATGGCCGACTCCTGCTCCTATTTCTTACGTTCTTACAATTGTCAGGGCGCTGGGCTCGTGGTGTCCTGTGTACACCTCAGAAGCAAGCAAAAAGTGACCAATTTTGGATAATATTTAATTTTGTGTATCAGTACATGACAACAAAGGAATTTTCCTTTTGCCTCTCCTGACCCACACTCCGAGATTGCTGTACAAACACCGACCAGTTTTCCCACTCTTGGAACAAGATCCCACTTTACGAGTCGCAGCCTGGTATTTCTCTGCGGACGGTGCATGCTGTTTTAAACATAGAGATGGGAGCTGCAGCCTCACACACCCCCTTCATCCCCTCCATGACTCTAGACAGCACTGGTTTGAGTCCAGTTACCCACCGCCCCAAACACACGGCTCCAATCACACAGAAATGTGAGCTATTTCCTGATCTGTAGTCTGGTGGGTTGAATGCAAGATCAACTGTCCAGCCACCCCTCTCTGTCCACAAGCTGCATTACCGCAGAACTTCCACCACAAGTGTATTTTGTAAAAAGGCATGCATCACAAGACCTACATAAACATTTAAGCAAACTTTAAACCAACGAAGTATTGTAATCACGTCAAGATGCAAACTTTGAAATGTAGGTTTTTGGAAAAGTTGGTTCCGTAATTATAAGGTTTAGAATTAGCAAAGCAACAATAAATCCACTCAAGGTGAGAGGAGGAGAGAAGTGAATTCAGGGCAAACTGTTAAACATCCACAGATTTCTCCAAGTTCGGGAACAGAATATACTCACCCTTTTCAACCAAGTGAGATGTCTGTAAATATCAATCTCACCATCCATGCTATGCAGTAGCCATTGCCATAGGGAGGTGGAGAAAGGGGGAAGGGAAAGAGAGAGAGAGAGAGAAGCAGGCAGAGAGTGAGAGCAGAGAGAAGCAGGCAGAGAGAGAGAGAGAGAGAGAGAGAGAGAGAGAGAAAGAGAGCAGAGAGAGATTTCAATTGAGTGTTAGCCCCTCTGCAGGCTCAGTCGCAGTGTACTGCACTGATTTAGAAGGGATTTAAATACATCCAACTCGTTTCCCGTCAGACTGGCCTCTCCGAGGCTGAGTAGAAACTAAAGCTGAGACAACGTACAACCCCAGACCAAACGTTCCGCTTCAGTAAATCCAGCACATCTGGCTTGCAACATGAATCCCAAACTTTGACGAAGGGCTTTGGCTGGTCAGCTTGCCAGCGCATTGGGTTACTGTGGCAGAAAAAGCTGTCAGCAAACTCACTGCCGGGACAGCGTAACCCGATTCGTGGCTTCCATTTAAAAAAAAGTCAACTATTTGTTGTTAAGCCAGCAATCTCATTCGGACAGAGTGAGGCCAACTCGGGCTCCTGTGCAGCAGTACAGACCCACCCTCTCCAATCCTCCCCCCATGCTCCTCACCCTTTCTCACACGCCTGGCTAAAAATACCATCTTCGACTTGTCTGTGACCTTCTTAAAGGTGAGAAGTCCGGTTTACAAAAGTTTAAAGTTTCCTTTTCCTTTGACAGGGGAAAAGGTTACTTATGATCAAAGTGGAGTTGGATGAAACAATCTGCTGGAGGAGCTGTGTAATGTATGGTGGAAAGTGTGCTGACTAGTCTGGTTTGGGGACACCAATACCCCTGAGCAGAAAGCCCTGCAAAAGGTAGTGAACACTGGTCAGGACATCATGGGCAAACCACACCCCCCCCCCCCACCCCACCCAGCTATTGATCTACTGGGAACACTGCCATCGGAGAGCAGCAGCAAACATCAAAGACTCTCACCACCCAGCACACACTCTGTTCTCACTGCTGCCATCAGGAGAGAGGTATCGGTGCCAGAAGACTCACCCCACCAGGTTCAGGAACAGCTGCTCCCCCTCCTCCACCAGACTCCTCAACAACAAACTCAACCAAAGACTCATTTAAGGACTCTTACTTGGGCACTTTATTGATTTTTTTTCTCTCTCTCTGTTTTGCACAGTCAGTCTGTTTACATTTCTTTATTTGTTTACATGTGTACATTGAGCACAATTTTGTTTTGCACCAGCAATTAATGGTCATTCTGCCTGGCCTACAGGATAAAGAATCTTTGGGTTGTATGTGATGTCATGTATATACTCTGACAATAAATCTGAAATCTGAACTCGGCGGGTTGTGGGGAAAAAGAACAACCAGAACTTCGGGCTGAGTAGTACCCAATATTTAACAGGATACCTACACAGCAAGTTTGGGCAGGGGTCCCATTTGGAGATCTAGTACACCTGTGGAAGTTCACATTAGCAAGTTCATCTCTCTGAGGATCTCAAGATCAAATTCATATGTACCAAGTGCAGTGATAGATGTTGTTTGGTGAGCAGTCTAGTAGACATCTCATATACAGTACAATTAAGATGCACTAGAGAAGTGCAGTATTACAGGGAGAGATGAGTTGGGAGGGAACAAACGCAACATAGTTTTACTGGTGGGAGGTTCATTTATAGGAGTTTGATAATGGCAGGAATGAAACGATGGAGGCAGGAAATTAAGGGTGTGGGCTAGGGAAGATTTAGATTGTTGAGTAAGTTTATATAGTTTGGCATAGCATCCTGGGTTGAAGGGCCTGCATGGTGCTGTAATGTTCTATTCTTGAACCTGGTGGGGCATGATGTCACATCGGTGAATCTCCATTCTGACTTCAGGAACGGAGTTACAGGGAAAGGAGAAATAGGTCAGCACTTTATTCCCTGGAGCATAGACGAATGAGGGGAGATTTGATAGAGCTATTTAAAATTTATGAGGGGGATAGACAGAGTAAATGTAGGTCAGTTTTTTCCACTGAGGGTAGGTGAGATACAAACCAGAGGACATGGGTTAAGGGTGAAAAGTGTTTTAACCCCTAGATTCCAACTGTTGGAATCTAGGGGTTAAAACAAAAGGGAAAAGTTTAGGGGGAACATGAGGGGGAACCTCTTCACACACAGAGTGGTGGCAGTGTGGAACAAGCTGCCAGCTGAGGTGGTGAATGCGGGCTAATTTTTAACAGTTAAAAAAGAATTTGTACATTGACAGGAGGGGTATGGACAAGGTGGAGGTCAGTGGGACTAGGCAAAAATGGTTCAGTACAAACTAGAAGGATTGAAGGGGCCTGTTTCTGTTCTGGAGTGTTCTATAGTTCTATGATTTGGGGGTGGGGGGGGCATCCTTTTAATAAATATTCTTCCAGACGAGGTTGGGGGGTGAAGGAAGTGTAGCTGGGGTTGGATGGGCCTCTTAACCCAATGCAATTAGTTAATGTTCTCAGCTCCACATTCTGAAACCCAGCAAATGCAGACTCTGGAATTTTTTGGTATATATAGGTTAGTGCAAGGGGTGGGGGGGGGGGGGTTTGAAGGGAAGGTGGTGGGTGGGATAGGTCCTCAGTTCCTATTTTTCATTCTGAAACACAAGAGATGCAGACACTGGAACCTTGAGTGAACCATCAAGATGTTGGAGAGACTCAGTGGGGCAGGCAGCATCCATGGGGAGAAATGGTTAGTGTACATTTTGGGTCAGATTCAATCAAGGGCCCCGACTAAATCACTGTCTGACTATCTCTCTCCACTGACGCTGTCTGACACAGAATCCCTCCGGTCTCAATGTTCACCCACTATTACTTGTTTCCCATGGCCCTCTCCCATTGTGCCGAGATCACCTGTCCCCACCTCGGTTGTGGGCAATATCTCTACTCCCAACAAGTTATGACCCTCTGGCAGAAAACATTTCCCCCCAACTATGTCTTATGAGGAACATCCTCCCACTGAAGGTTTTGGAAAATTCCTTGTTTAATCTGTGCCACGAGCACCCAGGCTCCTCCACTGCTCCCCTGGACCACAAGTGGACAAGACAGTGAAGGAAGTTGGTCAAGGTCTCGAGCATTTGGAATGGGACTCTAGCCAGGAGAAAGCTGTGGTAACCACACATTGGCAGTGGAATGTTGTGGAACGCTGATACCAGTCATCTAGAACTGTCAAATCAAGATAATGATTCCTCAGAGGATGGGAAGTGCTTGGAATAAGCACTCTACTCCACTTCACCAGCTACTTCCCAGCCACAGATCAAATCCAGATAAGCTCCAGATACACGCTCAACAATGTATACAAGCGCCAAAAATTCTTACTTGCTGCAGCCGAACAAGTAAATGCAAAGGAAAACTATAACAGTAAACATGATTAAAAGAGGCATAAATACACAAGTTAGATATAATTTTTTTTTAATATGCAGGTGCTTCTCCACTTACGATGGGGTTACATTCTGGACAAAAACCATCGTAAGTGGAAAAACTGTAAGTTGAAAAAGAATACCACAACATACCGACCACCGTAGTCTAGCCTACCATTAAACATACACAGTTGAAAGCACTGAAATATTGCCCGGCATTGTGAGAGCATAGCCTACCGCATATCACAAGCGCTGGAACAGATCGAAATTCAAAGTACAGATTCACCCGATCATAACTTTGAAAAATTGTAAGTCGATCCTTTGTAAGTAGAAGAGCATCTTGTACATTTTTTTGGTAAATCTGCCTCACCCACAAGGTTGTATGTGATGTCATGTCTGCACTCGGACAATAAATCTGAAACAGTCACAGTTATCCTCATACAACCATGCAGACAGTCCTTTTGTGGAGTCGGAGCAGTTAACAGGAGGAGGTTCAAGAGCCTGATGGCTGTTGGAAAGATTCTACTCTCGATTCTAGAAAAAGCCTGTGATTGTAGAGAAAACAGAAATGCTGGAGGAACTCAGCAGGTCTTGCAGCATCCAAGGGAGGGTTGAAGGTAAAGGTTCCATATTGTCACGTAATACTACATTTAGAAATTCTTTAACTTTGTCTACCATAAGGAAGACAGAGAGTGTCCACCTCATCCAGAGACCCGCACAGAAATGAGGCCCCAGTGAGGAACGAACTCATAACCCCAGGTTCACAAAACAGTGCTCTAACCACTGAGCTTTCAGTGGTATATAACCAATATATCGAGCACGAAACCTTCTTCAAGGTAGGAACCATGAACCTAAAGGTGCTGGTCTTCATGCAGCCCGAAGGTAGAGAGTGATACTTGAAGACTGACTCTACTTTGCACCCAGGAATCTCTCAACGTTTACCATCTCCAGATGCATTCAGTTCCCCAGATGCTGCACCGTCCCTCTCGCCAATGAACCAAAGTTCCAGTCCAAAATCGAGAAGCGTTGGACTGTGAATAATTTTCAGAATTGCACAGCAAAGCAAATCTCCTGCTCGACATTTGGTTGGACACGAACATCCTTCAGAATCTTCAAGTCTATTTGCCACAAGTGAGGGTGAGCCCTCTGTTCTCTCGCTTAGCTTAATTCTCTTCTATCTACCCATTACCTGTTAGCCAGTACTCCTCCCCCTTCCCCTTCCCCTTCCCCTTCCCTCCTCCTCTCCCCACATTTGCCTGTTTAGCCAGATCCTCAACAAAGGGCTCAAGCCCGAAATGTTGACTGGCTTTTATCATTCGGGGCCCTGCAGTTCTTCCAGGTGAAGCAACAACTTCACTTGCAGGGGTCATCTACTGCATCCAGTGGCCTCGACTGACTGGATGTAGACTGGGAGACCGTTTTGTCAAACATCTTCAGTTTGTCCACTGCTAGCAGGGATCTCCCAGTGGCCAACCATTCTAATTCCCTACCCCATTCCATGGTCTTGTCCACTGCCCAACTAAGACCACCCACAAATTAGGAAAACCACACCTCACATTTGGCACCTTCCAACCGGAAGGCATTAACATCAGCTTCTCTGATTTCCGCTTGCCCCTCCCCCATCTCTTTCTGACACCATCCCTATTTCTCCTTCTCTCTTTCCCCCAGCTCTGCATTCACAGAGCCACCCCACTCCCCCCCAATCAATTCTCACCTGCCCTCCTAATTATGGCCTGTTGGCCTGTGTTTCCACCCCTGCCCTTCTCACCACCGGTTTAATTCAGGCACCTGACTGTTTTCTGCTCACACCTTGACGAACGGCTGAGGTATGAAGGTACTTTATGTCTTCACTTCCTGTAGATGCTATCTGACTCGTAGAGTTTCTCCAGAACTTTAGTGCAGAGACAGTGACCATTCACGTTATCAATGCCATGTACCCATGATTCTCTGCTATCCACCCACCCTGGAGGCAGGTTAGAGCAGACAATTAACCAGATTTGCTACTATTTTTCGGGTGCAGGGTGCAAGATGCCTCATCATTCACACATTCGTCAGCTCACCCACTAACAGGGTCTGTTGTGCCAATACCTTGATCCGCAAGTGTGTGTTAACAGGTTCAACCAGGAGTGCGCGTCAGGAGTCTCTGGTTAATTTTCAGAGAATAGGAACGGCTTGTGTTGAGAGAAAACACGCAAGGTGCATCAGACCGTGCCATCAGCGGGGGAAGGCAGGGAGACTTTTGCCAAGGCCGCACTTTTAATGCAACAGGTTGCTGTGGGCATGAACTGCACCAGAACAAAACCTATTCCCCGAGAGAATGAGGGATCCATATGGAGAGGGGTGTGAGCAGAGGTCTGTTATTTTGGACTCTGGATAGAACACGAATGTCAAACAAGTAAATCTGCTTGTGTGCTCAAGAGATTGGCATGCTTTTTCAAAAATTAATATCTTTTATCTTTCATCTTACAGTGTTGTCTTGCAACAGTGAAATTAAACTGCCTTTTTCTGGCATTCTTTAATGAAAACTCCCATCCTTGGCTATAAATGAGGTTCTAATGTGGCTGAAGTTTACACCTTATTTCTGTGACAAGCTTTTCCTCTGGACCCCATAGGCAATATATTGAAAAAACAAACTGGCATTCAGTGTGGGGAAGGGTGGGGGGGGGTGGGGTGAGAGGTCAGTGTGCACAAAGGTAATTAGAGAGAGCAAATGGAGAAAATAATGAAAGAAATCAGAAGCAAAAACACAAGGAAATTGGTGAGGAGAGAGAGAGAGAACCAAAATAAAAAAAAAAGTGCTGTACAGAGCTTGAAAGAGACATTTGTCCTTTCTGACCTCCTTTGCAATGTTCTCTCCTGATCTGGGTGAACCCAACTGTCAAAAACGTGAAGTCTACTGTGCGGAGCGGAAAGTGTCACCTTGGGCAGAGAGCTGATTTACCACCGGCTGCTCTGACATGTTCCAACAGGGTCCCAAGAAATGCAACAATGTTCCAACTGGTTCCAGGAAGATAGAATGAGATCAATGCTGACATAAATGGTGAATAGATTCCCAGCGTCAGAAGTGTGTCCTCGTTCACACTGAGTTACCAGGTGCAGTTGCCTCCCCACACTTGGTCAACTGAGATCCCTGAAATGTTCAAAGTGACCTTTTCACCCAATGACCTTTCCAGCATTCCCGACTAACCTGCTTTGGCTGCGCTCTCAGGCAATAGCATCTCGGAGAGTGAGGGGATGCCTCCTTGTCCCTCCCTCATTCTGCACTCATACATCTTCAATCTTTGTCATCTGATCCCCGCACCAACAGAAATTATTTCAACAAACATATCCCAATCATCTCCTGCCACTGATTTGGGAGAGTTGCCAACGAATGAAAGGGCCCGTCTCTCCCCGCTCACACTCTCTTCTTCCACCTTCCCATGCGGCAGGAGATACATGAATGTGAAATCATGGACCTCCCGATTCAAGGACAGGCTTCTCTACTGCTGTTATTAGACCCTTAAATGGACCTCCCATTATACAAGATGGTTAAATTGTACCTTCCTGTTTAGTACTAGACCAGTGGTTGTCAACCTTTTTCTTTCCACTCATGTCTTCTTTCTTTGGCTTGGCTTCGCGGACGAAGATTTATGGAGGGGGTAAAAAGTCCACGTCAGCTGCAGGCTCGTTTGTGGCTGACCAGTCCGATGCGGGACAGGCAGACACGATTGCAGCGGTTGCAAGGGAAAATTGGTTGGTTGGGGTTGGGTGTTGGGTTTTTCCTCCTTTGCCTTTTGTCAGTGAGGTGGGCTCTGCGGTCTTCTTCAAAGGAGGCTGCTGCCCGCCAAACTGTGAGGCGCCAAGATGCACGGTTTGAGGCGTTATCAGCTCACTGGCGGTGGTCAATGTGGCAGGCACCAAGAGATTTCTTTAGGCAGTCCTTGTACCTTTTCTTTGGTGCACCTCTGTCACGGTGGCCAGTGGAGAGCTCGCCATATAATACGATCTTGGGAAGGCGATGGTCCTCCATTCTGGAGACGTGACCCATCCAGCGCAGCTGGATCTTCAGCAGCGTGGACTCGATGCTGTCGACCTCTGCCATCTCGAGTACCTCGACGTTAGGGGTGTGAGCGCTCCAATGGATGTTGAGGATGGAGCGGAGACAACGCTGGTGGAAGCGTTCTAGGAGCCGTAGGTGGTGCCGGTAGAGGACCCATGATTCGGAGCCGAACAGGAGTGTGGGTATGACAACGGCTCTGTATACGCTTATCTTTGTGAGGTTTTTCAGTTGGTTGTTTTTCCAGACTCTTTTGTGTAGTCTTCCAAAGGCGCTATTTGCCTTGGCGAGTCTGTTGTCTATCTCATTGTCGATCCTTGCATCTGATGAAATGGTGCAGCCGAGATAGGTAAACTGGTTGACCGTTTTGAGTTTTGTGTGCCCGATGGAGATGTGGGGGGGCTGGTAGTCATGGTGGGGAGCTGGCTGATGGAGGACCTCAGTTTTCTTCAGGCTGACTTCCAGGCCAAACATTTTGGCAGTTTCCGCAAAGCAGGACGTCAAGCGCTGAAGAGCTGGCTCTGAATGGGCAACTAAAGCGGCATCATCTGCAAAGAGTAGTTCACGGACAAGTTTCTCTTGTGTCTTGGTGTGAGCTTGCAGGCGCCTCAGATTGAAGAGACTGCCATCCGTGCGGTACCGGATGTAAACAGCGTCTTCATTGTTGGGGTCTTTCATGGCTTGGTTCAGCATCATGCTGAAGAAGATTGAAAAGAGGGTTGGTGCGAGAACACAGCCTTGCTTCACGCCATTGTTAATGGAGAAGGGTTCAGAGAGCTCATTGCTGTATCTGACCCGACCTTGTTGGTTTTCGTGCAGTTGGATAATCATGTTGAGGAACTTTGGGGGACATCCGATGCGCTCTAGTATTTGCCAAAGCCCTTTCCTGCTCACGGTGTCGAAGGCTTTGGTGAGGTCAACAAAGGTGATGTAGAGTCCTTTGTTTTGTTCTCTGCACTTTTCTTGGAGCTGTCTGAGGGCAAAGACCATGTCAGTGGTTCCTCTGTTTGCGCGAAAGCCGCACTGTGATTCTGGGAGAATATTCTCAGCGACACTAGGTATTATTCTATTTAGTAGAATCCTAGCGAAGATTTTGCCTGCAATGGAGAGCAACGTGATTCCCCTGTAGTTTGAGCAGTCTGATTTCTCGCCTTTGTTTTTGTACAGGGTGATGATGGTGGCATCACGAAGATCCTGAGGCAGTTTACCTTGGTCCCAACAAAGCTTGAAAAACTCATGCAGTTTGGCATGCAGAGTTTTGCCGCCAGCCTTCCAAACTTCTGGGGGGATTCCATCCATACCTGCTGCTTTGCCACTTTTCAGTTGTTCGATTGCCTTATATGTCTCATCCAGGGTGGGAACCTCATCCAGCTCTAGCCTTAGGGGCTGTTGAGGGAGCTGGAGCAGGGCGGAATCTTGGACTGAGCGGTTGGTACTGAAAAGAGATTGGAAGTGTTCTGACCATCGGTTGAGGATGGAGATCTTGTCGCTGAGGAGGATTTTGCCGTCTGAGCTGCGCAGCGGGCTTTGGACTTGGGGTGAGGGGCCGTACACAGCCTTTAGAGCCTCGTAGAAACCCCTGAAGTCGCCAATGTCCGCGCTGAGCTGTGTTCGTTTGGCGAGGCTAGTCCACCACTCATTTTGGATCTCCCGGAGTTTGCGCTGAAGATGGCTGCATGCGCGACGGAAGGCTTGTTTCTTCTCTGGACAGGACGGCTTTGTAAGGTGAGCCTGGTGGGCAGCTCGCTTCTTTGCCAGCAGCTCCTGGATTTCCTGGCTGTTTTCGTCAAACCAGTCCTTGTTTTTCCTGGAGGAGAAGCCCAGTACCTCTTCAGTGGATTGCAGTATGGTACCATACCATGAGCTACCACTCATGTACAACTTTAAGTATTCCCCATCCCATCAGTGCTCTGTGATTAGTAAGGGATTGTTAAGGTGGGATGTGGGTGGAAAGAAAAAGTTTGAAAACCACTGTTTTAATCGTCTCTAATTGACTCGTTATGTGCATGGTTTCATAACTCCAAAGAAAATATTTCAGTAACAATTGGGTCTAGAGCAGTGATTCTCAACCTTCCCTTTCCATTGACATCCCTCCTTTACACTCACACCCTTACTAATCACAGAGCACTGATGGCATAGGGATTACTTAAGGTGGTATGTGAGAGGAAAGAAAAAGGTTGAGAACCACTGATCTGGACCCTTCAATATTTGTTTTATTGCAACACTTTTTATTCTTGCATGACCTTCTCTATTATGTAGAGGTTGACTTGTCTGGATAGCATGCAAAATAACGACCACCAGACATCAGAGCGGAAATAAGCCTTTTAGCCCATTGAGTCTTCCCCTCCATTCATTCATGAGCTGATCGATTTTCCCCCTCAGCCCCATTGCCCGGCCTTCTCCCCATCATCCTTGGTGCCCTGGCTAGTCAAGAACCTGTCATTCTCAGCCTTAAATGCACCCAATGACCTGGCTTCCACAACCTGTTCACCGGACCTCTGTTCCCCATCATGTGCTGTAACCAACATTGGCTGACGCTTCAACCTCACCCCAATTTAGACACTTTTATCCTCGGTTTCCAACACCGCAACCTTCTCCAACCCCACAAGGTGGAGGCTGGTACAACAGGGACTCTTAGACAGGCACATGGATGTACGGAAAATGGAGGGTTATGGGTGGGGACTGGTGGTGGTGGAAGGGTTATATTGTTGAGGAGTAGGTTTACATAGGTCAGTATAACATTGTGGGCTGAAGGGGCCAGACTGTGTTGGAATGTTCCATGTTCTACTTAGGTGTCGCTGGCCTAGATAAGATCCTTAGACAGACGTCTGGTATATTTTTATGCTATAGATCGCAGCAGGATTCACAAGGACATTACTGAAGTTGGAGGGCTTGAGTTGTGAGGAGAGACTAGACAGGTTAGTCCCAGACTTCAGAATCTGAGTTACAGGGAAAGGTTAAACATATTTGGATTTTATTTCCTGGACCGTAGAAGGGGAGATTTGATAGAGGTGTTTAAAATTATGAGGGGTAGGTAGATAGGCTTTTTCCACTGAGGGTAGGTGAGATACAAACTAGAGGTTAAGGGTGAAAGGGGAAAAGTTTAAGAGGAACATGAGGGGGAACCTCTTCGCACAGAGAGTGGTGGGAGTGTGGAACGAGCTGCCAGCTGAAGGGGTGAATGCAGCTCAATTTGAACATTTTGGAAGAATTTGAACAGGTTCATGGATGGGAGGGCTATGGACTGGGTGCAAGTCAGTGGGACTAGGCAGACAAATATTTCAGCACAGACTAGAAGGGCCAAAGGGGCCTGTTTCTGTGCTGTAATGTTATGTTTCTCAGGTTCTGCAGTAAACTTAAGTGCTGGATAAACTCAGCAGGTCACACAGTGTCCATGGAAAACTAAAGATAGTCGACATTTTGGGCCTGAACCCTTCAACAGAGTGGCAAAAATCAGGAAGAGGCCCAAATAAAAAGTTTGGGGAGGGGTAGGAATGGTAGAGGGTGGAATGTGGATACAGGTGGAAAAGGAGAAAGGTCTGAAGGGGGCAGAGGGCCGACGGGGTAGGGGGCGGAGGGCCGACGGGGTAGGGGGCGGAGGGCCGACGGGGTAGGGGGCGGAGGGCCGACGGGGTAGGGGGCGGAGGGCCGACGGGGTAGGGGGCGGAGGGCCGACGGGGTAGGGGGCGGAGGGCCGACGGGGTAGGGGGCGGAGGGCCGACGGGGTAGGGGGCGGAGGGCCGACGGGGTAGGGGGCGGAGGGCCGACGGGGTAGGGGGCGGAGGGCCGACGGGGTAGGGGGCGGAGGGCCGACGGGGTAGGGGGCGGAGGGCCGACGGGGTAGGGGGCGGAGGGCCGACGGGGTAGGGGGCGGAGGGCCGACGGGGTAGGGGGCGGAGGGCCGACGGGGTAGGGGGCGGAGGGCCGACGGGGTAGGGGGCGGAGGGCCGACGGGGTAGGGGGCGGAGGGCCGACGGGGTAGGGGGCGGAGGGCCGACGGGGTAGGGGGCGGAGGGCCGACGGGGTAGGGGGCGGAGGGCCGACGGGGTAGGGGGCGGAGGGCCGACGGGGTAGGGGGCGGAGGGCCGACGGGGTAGGGGGCGGAGGGCCGACGGGGTAGGGGGCGGAGGGCCGACGGGGTAGGGGGCGGAGGGCCGACGGGGTAGGGGGCGGAGGGCCGACGGGGTAGGGGGCGGAGGGCCGACGGGGGGAGGGGCAGAGGGCTGACGGGGGAAGGGGCAGAGGGCTGACGGGGGAAGGGGCAGAGGGAGAGAGGGATGAGGGAAAGTGTGACCAGAGGGAGGGGGTTTGTGTCTGGAACTAAAGGTCATAGATTTAAGGTGTGAGTGGAAAGATTTAAAGAGGGACCTGGGGGGTGGTTTTCCTCCACCCTGATGGTGGAGGGTAAGTGTAACAACCTTGCAGAGTAAGTGGGAGAGGCAGGGGGAATTGGAACATTTATAAAGGTACATGGATATGAAAAGTTTAAGGGGGTCTGGGCAGGCAACGGAATTACTGAGAACTCCATGCAGGCTGCCGGCTGCGGAGACTGGCTCGAGACTAGCTGAAAGGGTACCATGCATCGGAGCCTGGAGAGAGAGGGTGCTGGAAGGTTCCTGATTGTGCTGGAGGTTTGGATCTGGAGCTCAGGTGGCCGATAGTTCGGACTGGACTTTGTATGCGGCTGCGGGAAGGCTGGAGTGAACCCACGGACACTCGGTGACCCTGAGGAGAACTCTCTTTTGCTTCTCTTTCTCTGAGTGTAAGGGAGAGGTGTGCAATATTACACCGTCTTTATTTCATGACTATAAAGGAACCTAGAATCTATGCAGAAACTCTACAGGTCCCTGTTCCCCTGAAAGAGGAAAGCCCCTCACCTCCCACACCGTCAGAATCTACATGCCCCTCTCCCCCAGCTCCCCTCCCCAGTTTCCTGCTTACAGCCTCTTCCGCCCTCCCCCCCCTCCACAGCTCCCCTCCCCCCACCACTGTTTGACACCAGTCCAAGGCAGCAAGCACATTTGGGTCTGGTTTCATCCCCCAGATTCCTCCTTTGGATCGACACACATCTTCCTTCCTCTCACCCCCTCGTCTTGGGCAGATTCCCTCCCCCCATAGCCCCCCTACCCCCCCCCCCACCACACTATCTGACACCAGTCCAAGGCAGCGGGCACATTTGGGACTGATTTCATTCCCCAATTCCTCATCCAGACTTACACACAGCTTCCCGTTAAAGCACGAGCCCTGATATTAGTGCTCAGCTGACAGTCAGGGCTCTCTACGAGGCAACCCACTGAAGAACAGCTCCTGACGCCAGACGCCCTCTTTCCTAAAATTAGCGATTAGCGGCTGTAATTGGATCCCAGGGGTTTTTGAAGTGTAAACACGTGAGATGGAAGTGACAGATTAAAAAAACAGCCAGATTCTGCCTTGATGTTCACAAATTCTGTAAACTCTTCGTGAAGGTGCACTTGCTGTCGGCAAGGTCATTGGCTCCTGGTCCAGCTTCATGGACACTCACTTCAACTGTCTAGCTCCAACACAGCAAGTTCAGATGCACCAAGATTCAGTGACAGAGTTGTTTTGCAACGAGATCAGCTGGGCATCCCATGTAGAGCACCACAATTAGGACACAGCCGAGAAGTTAAAACACAGAGTTGCTGGAGGAACTCAGCCGGTCTCGCAGCGTCCATCGGAGATAGCAATGTATAACTGACATTTCGGTCCTTGAAGAAGGACTCAGGCCTGAAATGTCAGCAACATATCTTTATCTCCAATGGACATTGCAAGACCTGCTGAGTTCCTCCAGCACAATGGTTCTCAACCTTTTCCTTCCCACTCACATCCCACCTTAAGTAATCCCTACGCCATGGGTGTCTGTGATGAGTATGGGATTGCTTAAGGTGGGATGTGGATGGAAAGAAAAAGTTTGAAAACCACTGTTTTAATCATCCCTCATTGACTTGTTATGTGCATGGTTTCATAACTCCAAAGGAAATGGGCCAATGACAATTTTTCTCAAGCAAAATATTTCAGCAGTAACATTTGGGTCTAGAGCAGTGATCCTCAAACTTCTCTTCCCACCTTAAGCAATTCCTTACTAATCTCAGATCACCGATGGCGTAGGGAATACTTAAAGTGGGATGTGAGTTGAAAGAAAAAGATTGAGAACCACTGCTCCAGCATTTGTGTGTTTTTACTACAATCAAAGTGTCTGCAGTTTTGTGTTTCACTCTCTTCACAACATATGCACAGAGTTACAGAGAGAAAAGGCTTCTTCAGGTGTACTCTCTGCTAAGAATGTGCCTGAAGAAGAGAAATATAACCATATAACCATTTACGGAGCGGAAACAGGCCATGTTGGCCTTTCGAGTCCGCACTGGTTCACTGATTTTGTGCGCCCTCTTCAGGCATTGGTCCCGGTAGATCTTCATTCAATAACGATGGGCGAATTCAATGCAGGTGGAATCAGATAATAGCAAAACTATGAGCAAACAGATTGGCTGTCTGTGTACCAAAAATAGTAAAACTTGACGAAACTGGATTTATTAAGAAAAGACAAACAATGGACAATATCTCTAAGTTCATTAACTTAATCCATGCAGTACAAGGAAAGAAAACTCCAACAGTGCCTTTAATCTGGTGCTGCGGTGATTCCAGTTTAAATCGGCTCTTTGATTTGCTTTACAGGTGGCAGCGCAAGAAGCGCAGCGCTGGCCACCTGAAGGGGCAGCTGCACCAGGATGCGCATCTGAGCGCACTCCAGCTCATGTCCCTTGAGCTGTCAAGTTAGGATGGCTGGCTGTCAGCTGTGACAGCCAATGCTGGGACATCCCCTGTGGAAGGTCCCCACACTGATTGCTCTGTCCCCTGGCGGGGGAGAGGGGGCTGGGACGGCCGGTGGGGGAGAGGGGAGCTGGGGCGGCCAGCGGGGGAGAGGGGGGCTGGAGTGGTCGGCGGAAGAGAAGGGGTACAATGCCGGTACCTGACTCGAGTGCCGTACTCACCCACCGGCCACCCCAGCCCCCTTCTCCCCCGCCGGCCGCCCCAGCCCCCATTCTCCCCTGCCAGCCGCTCTAGCCCTGCAATCCCCGTGCTGACAGCCCAGCCAGCTGCCCCTGCCCCGACATCCTGCACCGGGGGCAGGGGGAGCTGGGAGAGGAGCTGTCAGGCACTCACCAGCTGACTGTCACCCCGAATGCAGCCATTTTTAGGTGGCTGCATTCAGATGGCTGGGGAGGCTACTGTGCTGCGGTGATTTTTCCCTCTCGGGGATGGTTACAAAGTTCGCCTCGCAAGGGCCTCCTGCATATTCACGTGGCCTCCCAACAGCCACATATTGCCAAAATATGCGGCTTTTCAAGCGGGGCAATTGGCTACCTGAAAGTTCCTATAGAGAAGGTGAAATCTGAGAGGGGGGTGGCGATAGGAGAGGGAAGTGAAGGTGCGAAGAGTTGGAGTAAAGGACGCAAGAGGGAAAGAAACTCTGGGGTCCTTATATAACCTTCATCCACAGAACTATTGTACATTGTACAGGACAACTCCATATTGGACGATCCCAGAATTTCAACCTAAAACATTGGTTTTGAGTGATACCCTTTCGATAAGGTGACCCTCCCGTCCAAACTGGCATTTACCAATGACCGGCGGATGCTGTTAAGAGCAAATCACAATATTTTAATAGCAAATTATCATTTAAAGGTTGAGATTTTATTTGGATATTTTAAAGTAAGCCACTGCTGGCTCCTGTAATATGCCAGTTAAAGCCAGTACAGAGCTAACGACAGATGGACCCAGCAGAGGAGTGCTGAGACAGTGCAATAACTAATGGGGAGTGCGCGAGATTTCTTCAGATCCGGCAGGAAGATGGCAGTGGTGTTGAGACTTTGTCATCAAGGTAAGAATTTTAGACCTATTGTATAGGATGCCCCCTAATTTTAAGGTGAAATTTTAAAGTTTGGATCATCCTATACAATAGTATATATGGTATTTTGCAGTATCGTCCCTACCATGGATGTCAGCCTCACGGGCTGCAGTTAACAGGCGTTTCCCTGATGCTTTTCTTGAAAATGGGAACCAAGACATCAGAATCTTCTCTTGTGTGTAGTAAAGAATCAGGTGCCTGCCAACGTTTGTCCATACCTTAATGGAGGGCTCAAGCCAGGAACATTGGTTATGTATCTTTATCTGTGCTATATTGTTTGACCTGCTGAGTTTATCCAGCGTTGTGTTTTTAACCCCTTGGAGTCCCAGGTTGTATTGTCACATTCAAACTTCAGGAGAGGGAACAGCAGGCAAAACCTGACATTGTTCCATCTGCTGGGTCTGGCGGGTCACGGCCAGCAGTCGCTGGAGACAGGCGACCACCTCACTACGTGGGAGGAAACTGGAGCAATTGGAGGGAACCCTCACAGACAAGGGGAGAATGCTTAAACTCCTTACGGTCAATGCTGGATTCGAACCTGGGTCGCTGGCGCTGTAACAGTGTTGTGCTCTCTCTTTGGCTTGGCTTCGCGGACGAAGATTTATGGAGGGGGTAAAAAGTCCACGTCAGCTGCAGACTCGTTTGTGGCTGACAAGTCCGATGCGGGACGGGCAGACACGATTGCAGGGGAAAATTGGTTGGTTGGGGTTGGGTGTTGGGTTTTTCCTCCTTTGCCTTTTGTCAGTGAGGTGGGCTCTGCGGTCTTCTTCAAAGGAGGTTGCTGCCCGCCAAACTGTGAGGCGCCAAGATGCACGGTTTGAGGCGATATCAGCCCACTGGCGGTGGTCAATGTGGCAGGCACCAAGAGATTTCTTTAGGCAGTCCTTGTACCTTTTCTTTGGTGCACCTCTGTCACGGTGGCCAGTGGAGAGCTCGCCATATAACACGATCTTCACTAACTGCTACGTTAACACCTACTGGTCTTCAGAATGTGGGAGGAAGGAACACCCTAAGGGAAGATCATACCAATGCTATGTGCCAAACGCAGGCAGGAGGGCCAGTTTGGCCAGCATGGGCAGGTTGGATCGAAGGGCCTGATTCCAAGTTCCACACGTGGAGCGACGGAGGTCTCCATTGCTGTGCGGGGTGAGGGGAGGGGGGGTCACTACCCACTGCAGTGATCCAATGATCAGGTGCCCGCTTTAAGCAGCTTTGGCACTTTAGTGTCACTCACCGAGTAGCTGTCCAGCCAGCCAGCGAGGGCCTGCAGTGTGGCAGCGGGGATCTGACTTCGCACCTCCTCCTTCTCCCGCTCGTTCCTCAACATCTCCAGTCCTGCTCGCAGATCCTCAGCAAGTTGCACAATCTGCAGTGACCTCAGGTAGGTGGTGGGATAGGGGAGCCGATGCTGTACACCCGTTGGAGATCTCTGATGCTGCTTTAGAACCTGTGGAGGAAAGGAGAAGTACATTCACCTTGAAATCTCACCAAACCCCCCCCTTCCACATCAATGTTGAACACAAGACCACAGACCTAAACAACTCAGAGCGAGGTTCTTACCCTGTGACAACACATTAGCAAGAACGATGAGTCACATTACAGATTGGTGGAAAATCTAGTGAAAAGGTGTGAGGGTAACAATATGGGCATGATGAAGGAGATGAATGTGGACTTCAGGAGGACCAAGAATGACCACCTCCACAACACATTAATTGGTTGGTAGTAGAGAGAACAAACTTCCTTGGAGTCCACTTAACTTATCGTGGACACACAACTTCTCATTTGACAGAAAGGCCCAACAGTGACTGCACTTCCTGAGAAGGCGGATGCGGGCAAGGCCTCCAGCCACCAACATGTCAACCCTCTACAGGAGCTCTATCGAGAGTGTCCTGGCTGATTGCATCACAGTGTGGTACGGTTGCTGCAGAGAAATGGATTGGAGGTCAATCTACAAGATTATAAGAGTGGCAGAGACGATTACTGGAGTCTCCCTATTCTACTGGATCATTGTCTGAAGAGGGCGAGCAAAATCATTGAGGACCCCTTCCACCCTGCACACAGCATCTTTCAGGTTCTACCCTCGAGTAGTGAGAATGCAGATTGATCAAAGGAACTGCTCACTGTAACCACCTGAGACTCTCATTTGTACAAAACAATAATTTTTAATTTACTTGTATAGATAAAATACTTGTCCTGTATATGTGTTGTTTGTCTGTACGTGTGTTGTGTCTGGTAGTGTGTCTGTGTCTTTTGTACCGAGGACCAGAGAACGATGTTTCATCTTGTACTTGTACAATCAGAAGACAATAAACTTGAACTTGACTTGATCCCTTTATTCTCCCCACATTCCTATTAAATTCCCCCTACCCCCAGATTTCACCCCTCACTCACACACTTAAAACCACAACAATCATATTTTAAACAGGCTATCCAGCATCTTAATTTCCCCTTCTGCTGTCCAATCAGACCAAGAATAGCCTTCTATACAGTTTTGGAGAAACACAGCAGGTCAAGCAGCATCAATGGAGAAGAACAGTCGACATTTTGAATCGAGGCTGGGGAAATGTAATAGAGAAGGCAGTGTGAAGAGGAGAGAATGGGACGGGTGGGGCAAGAGCCACGGGTGAGATTGGTTGTCCAGGGAGAGGTGAAATGATACACAGAGGCAGACGCCAGACAAAGGGAGAGGGAGGCAAGAGAAACCAAGGGGTGAGGTGGAGGAAAATGAGTCCATCGAGTTTATTGTCACCTGACTCCAAGAGCACAACCCGATAAAACAGCACTTTCCAGTCCTCAGTGCAAAACACTCCGACGCACAACCAGACACAACACAGATGGGGGAAGATAGGGTGATAAGAGACAAAGCATGTGAGGTGAATCTCTGCTAAGCTGCCTGTCTCCCCTCTGGCAAGCCTTGCTGTACTAACATTGACTGTGCATTATCTCTACCATTAAAGACACTCCCCTTGGGTATAACTGTGCTTGCACCCATTGTCTTTCATTATTGTACCTTAAGTTTCTGCTAATAAAAGCCATGAATATTGTTTGGCCGCATCATCTTTGTCTGCTTCATCACTGGCACTACAGCATGCCGGTGATGGGATCTAAGAAGGGAAGGTGAGAATGGTGGGATAGAATGGTGGGTTGAACTAAAGGGGGGGTGGGGGTGAATAGAGAGTGGAAGGATCCAGCACAGAGCAAACTCCCAGCCTCAATAAAAGGATTCGGCACAAAACGCCGACTGTTCTTTTCCACCCACGGATGCTGCTCTCGACTCGCTGAGTTCCTCCAGCAGAGTGTGCTTGGCTTCAGATGCCAGCCTCCGTGGTGTCTGCCAGCAAAGGCCAAGTCATTGGGTAGATTTAAAGCGGAGGTCACAGAGAGTTGTGGGGGCCTGGAATGCATTGCCAGGGGTGGTGGTGGAGACTGGGACATTCAGGACATTTAAGAGACTCCAAGAGAGGTCCATGGATGAAGGAACAATAGAGGGTGATGAGGTAGGGAAGGACTCATTTTGGTAAGATGAGTAAGAATAGATAATTTGGCACAACATTGAGGGTCAAAGGGCCTGTACTGAGCTACGATGTTTTATAGGGTGTCAAAGGTTATGGGAAGAAGACAGGAGAATGGGGTTGAAAGGAAAAGCTACGGTTTAAATGTCAGGACAGCTCTTGATGGGCTGAATGGCCAAATTCTGCACTTTCCACAAGTCTCCAGATCCACATCAGGTTTCCATCCAGCCCTTGGTTCCCTCAAAACTAAATTCCAGATAGACAGTGACGTGAACAGGAAAGGTTTAGATTAGCTGTTCTTTACCAGATGCCTATGGTAAGAGCGCCACCGTCAAGTTAGACCTTCTGAAGTGCATCACTTCACACTTGTGCGGATTGAACGCCATCTGCCACTTCTCCGCCCAGCACTGCATCCTGTCTATATTCTGCTCTAACCTACAACCAGCTTCTACAACAGCACATTGAACCAAAAGCCTTCTTTTCTTTTCACCTCATTTAACACAAATAATTTTTACTTTTTTTGTGTGTGGTTGGTAGGAGAGAAGAACAGAAGGAACCAAAACATGACTATTTCACAGGGAAAGGGGGACCCATAAACTTTGAGTAGAGTCCTGGGGGGGTGGGGAGGGGGGCTTAGCCATAAAAAGATTAAGAATGCAAATTAGACCAACTCAGGTAGACCATTTGATCAGCATGGATAAGATGGGCTGCTGTAGAATTCTAAACCCCAACTCAGAAATGAACTGCAAAGGGGATCCTTCAATTCTAAATTTAAAAGCATGGAACAACTTGCATCAAATGTGATTTTTCAGAAGTGTTAAGATGAAATGGTTGGAGAAATAAATCAGGAACAAAACAATTAAAAGGAGACAATAATTACATCAATTAAACATGGAATTTAAATCAAGATTAGACAGTTACCTCATGAGGTTAAATTATTTTATTTGCTTGGCAACCTGACTTCATCCCTTACATCTGCAGATAAATAGATGTAGAAAGCCTAGACAGATTTTAAATTTAAGCTCTCTAATAGACATTTTTTTTTAGATATTTGCAAGTTCGGAATTTTGTTCAGTCTAAATTGAACACTTTTTTCCTCAAATCACAGACTCCAATATTCCTGATATATTTTTTTGATCTATATTTTGTTTACAGTGGACTGATATTACAAACTTATAGTGATTTATTGGATTTATGACTTGCTCCAATGGCTAAGATTAAAAATGATTGGGAGTGTGATCTCACTATAACTTTTTCAGATGAGGATTGGTATTCCTCTCTTCGCCTGATCAATGATTCTTCATTTTGTGCTAGGTGCTGTTTATTACAATTCAAGGTGGTACACAGAGCACACGTGCCTAAACTCAAATTAGCCCGTTTCTATTCAGATGTTGATCCATTTTGTGAAAAGTGTAAAATTTTTGAAGCTTCATTGATTCATATATTTTGGGAATGTCCTAAATTAGGAGGATATTGGGAGAATATTTTTTTCAGTCTTTATAGAACACTACAGCACAGAAAACTGGCCATTAGGCCCATCAAGTCTGTGCCAACCATTGCTCAACTACCCTCAAAAACCTTTATCAACAATTTTTAAGATGAACCTAAATCCATGCCCTTTAATTGCCCCGCTTGGTTTCTCATGTGAACCTGATAAACTTTTATCGGCACCTCAAGAGAAACTTTTAGCTGTTAGCATGTTGACAAGCAGACGGACAGTTTTAACGAAATAGAAAGATGGATTCTCACCGACTCAGACACCGTGGCTACAGTATGTAATGTCGTATCTAAGTTTAGAGAAAAATAGGTATAGTATTAAAGATAAAAAGTTACAGTTTGACAAGGTATGGGGCCCATTTATAGAACAGTATCATAACTGACGGTTTTAGATGATATGGATGCTCTAGGGCAGATCCGTCCGTCCTCTGGAGGTCGCAATTTGATCCACCTTTGTATTTTTCCTATACTGTTGATTAGAGGGAGGGGGTAGATTCGTTTTATGGTTTTTTTCTTTCTTTTAGACATATGGATTAATGGGGTTTCATTTCAATGATCCTCGATGGTATTACTTTTTTTAAAAAAGATATTTTATATCAAGGTTTGCTATAATATTATTTAACTGATTTTTATGTATAATCATTTTAACAAAATCACATTTAACAATTATTGATGGAATTTAAAATTTGTCGAATTGTGCATTTAATTATATGCCATGTATATGTTATCACATTGGTTCACTATATTAATAACTTGTATATGGATTAAAATATTTGAGAGAGAGAGAGCGAGGGCTCCAGAGGGAAGGTCAGTGTCAGGTGAAAGTTTGACAAAGGTTAAAGGTGTTGTAGATCGTGTAGTGCAGTGGTTCTCAAATTTTTTCTTTCCACTCACATACCACCTTAAATATTCCCTATGCCATGGGTGCTCTGTGATTAGTTAGGGATTGTTTAAAGTGGTGTGTGAAACTGATAGCATTAATATGGCCACTTGTACTCCTCAGGGATGTTCCAGTAACCGGGAGGTGACTACTGGCGGAAAAACAGACTACCCTGTCTCCTCACACTGCACCATCCCCATCTATATATCTCTCAGCAGGGTTTGCTGTAACAATCAACCTCTCCGACCTCTACCATTGGTTTAATCATACACGGGCTATTTGGTCCATCTACTCTCCGCTGGTAGAAGCGGATGGGAAAGGGAGAGAGAGGGCGGGAGAAGGGGTGGGGGCGGCATGAGAAAGGAAGCGGGGGGGACACATGAGAGGGAGCGGGAGAGATGTAATGAGTGGATGGAACCACTGGGTGCCAGTGGTGCACAAGTCAACACAGGAAAGCCCTGGTCAGAGTCGGACTCTGGAAATTCACGGCTGAGATTGTTCTGATGCAGGCCGTCTTGTAGAAGATGGGCCAGGGACATCATGGTCTCAACACTAATCCCCAAGAGCCCCAACACTGACCTCTGCATCTGCGATACGGGACAGTGATTTGAACTGACCGAAGTGTCCGTCTGCCCTCAGCTGTGTTCTTCTCCTGCCTCCCCCAAACATTCATCGCTGTGTTGCTGAATGTGAGACCACAAGGGAGACACAGTGAAGCTCTATTGGGGCCATCGAGTCACAATTCCGCTGCAGCTTTCACGGCCTCTAGAGTTGCTACACGGAACATTAGCGCACAGGAGCAGGCTATTCAGCCTGTGAGTCTGTGCTGTTCACAGTCAAATTAAACACCCATTTAATTTAATTAAACACTCAGTCTTTATTCAGGGCCTTCCTTATATCTTGAGGAAGGGCTCAGGCCTGAAATGTCTTTACCTCCTATGGACGCTATGAGAGTGGCCAAGTTCTTCCAGCATTTCCATGTGTTTTTAAAGTATAACCATTGTCTGCGCATGAACCATATCCATTCCCTGCATGTTCATGGGTTTTCCCTTTTCCTTAGAAGCCTTTTAAACACGACTCTTGAATTGGTTTCCATCACTGGCCCTGGCAGCCCATTCCAGTCACCAACCACTCTCTGTGTATAAAACTTGCCCTGCATATCTGCCTTAAACTCCCTCTCCCCCCAACTTAAATGGACATCCTCTACCATACGGCACTCTTACCCTGGGAGAAAGGTTCGAACTATCTACCCTCCAGCTGATCAATGCAGTGGGAGGGGCATCGGAGAAGGGTCAGATTTTTATGTAATTTAAAATCTTCAAAATGTGGAATGATCTGCAACATCAGTGGTGTGTGTATGTCTCCCATCATCCCCCCTCCACTCTCTCTCTCTCTCCCCTCCCCTCCCCTCATCTCTCTCCTCCATCAATTCTCTCCTCCCTCCCATTTCCCATCTCTCTCTCCTCCCCCTCTGTCTCTCCCTCTCTCACCTTTCCTCTCCCATCTACCTCCTCCACTCTCCCCCTCATCTCCACCCTCACCCCCTCCACTCTCCCTCACCCCCTCCACTCTCCCTCACCCCCCTCCACTCTCCCTCACCCCCCTCCACTCTCCCTCACCCCCTCCACTCTCCCTCACCCCCCCTCCACTCTCCCTCACCCCCCTCCACTCTCCCTCACCCCCCTCCACTCTCCCTCACCCCCTCCACTCTCCCTCACCCCCCTCCACTCTCCCTCACCCCCCTCCACTCTCCCTCACCCCCCTCCACTCTCCCTCACCCCCCTCCACTCTCCCTCACCCCCCTCCACTCTCCCTCACCCCCCTCCACTCTCCCTCACCCCCCTCCACTCTCCCTCACCCCCCTCCACTCTCCCTCACCCCCCTCCACTCTCCCTCACCCCCTCCACTCTCCCTCACCCCCCTCCACTCTCCCTCACCCCCCTTCCACTCTCCCTCACCCCCCTCCACTCTCCCTCACCCCCCTCCACTCCCCTCACCCCCCTCCACTCCCCCTCACCTCCCTCCACTCTCCCTCACCCCCCTCCACTCTCCCTCACCCCCCTCCACTCTCCCTCACCCCCCTCCACTCTCCCTCACCCCCCTCCACTCTCCCTCACCCCCCTCCACTCTCCCTCACCCCCCTCCACTCTCCCTCACCCCCTCCACTCTCCATCACCCCCCTCCACTCTCCCTCACCCCCTCCACTCTCCCTCACCCCCTCCACTCTCCCTCACCCCCTCCACTCTCCCTCACCCCCCTCCACTCTCCCTCACCCCCCTCCACTCTCCCTCACCCCCCTCCACTCTCCCTCACCCCCCTCCACTCTCCCTCACCTCCCTCCACTCTCCCTCACCCCCCTCCACTCTCCCCTCACCCCCCTCCACTCTCCCTCACCCCCCTCCACTCTCCCTTACCCCCCTCCACTCTCCCTCACCCCCCTCCACTCTCCCTCACCCCCCTCCACTCTCCCTCACCCCCCTCCACTCTCCCTCACCCCCTTCCACTCTCCCACCCCCTCCCTCTCCCTCTTACCTCCCCCACCATGTGTTCGTCTCAGTCTGTACACATAACTTGATGCATAGCCATGTTAAATACATCACATTCCAGCCTGCTGTCTACATGATCCCTGCAAATATTGACCCACTCCTGGGGACCCCATCCTTCATCCTACCTCAACAGACATTGTCCGCAGGGAGACGGGAACCGGCACGGTCAGGGTCTGGGCTCAGCAATGTGCAGCTGAGACTGACACTTCAAATTAATTATCTGCATACACCCTTTCACCTCCTTCCAGGGGCCTCAACAAATACTGCCTAGGTTTCGCAGGTGACGTGAGACCCCTGAGCAAACCTAGAGTGTACACATGGACTCCATATGAAAATGCTGGCAGGTCATAAAGACTGGGAACAGGAGGCCACACCGTTCTTTGACTGACCCCAGTCAAACCTACTGAGTCCTGGAACCAAAATGAGAACAGAAAGTTCTTGGAACATTTAGACAGAGAATATCTATGAAGGGAGAAACAGAGCTAAGGATTCCGATCAAAGACCCTCCGTCACAACCTGAAATGTTCACCCCGCTGATCTTCCCGCAGATGCTGATTGACCAGCTGAGTATGTCGACCACCACCTAGATTTTGCTTCAGATTTCCAGGATCTGCAGGATTCCCATACCCACTTGGTGCCTTACAGAACCTAGCCCCCAACAGCCAACAACTCAGCCGCAAAATGCGAATAGTTGGGGCAGGCATCTACAAATGCAAGCTTTCTTTCGCTCCATTACTCCCAGCCCTTCTCCCAATGGGAGCTTACCTGCGATGATGTCATCCATCTGCTCCAGGGCTGCTTCAAGCAAGTGAGTGGCATCGGAAGCCATGTTGTCAGCCAGTGCGTCTCGCTAATTAACCCCACCTCGCGATCTCGCTGCAAACAAAAAGAAAGGAAAGCTAAGGCTGGGTTACTAGGATCCAACAACAACCAGCATTTGCATGCCCCCTTCTAAGAACAGAAGGACACAAGAAATAGGAGCAGGAGTAGGTCCATGTCATTCATTGAGATCACGGCTGATCTGATGAGAGGCTCATCTACCCTTTCTCTCTATCCCTTAATTCCCCTATTGTAAAAATCTATCCAACTTTGTCTTAAATAAATTTACTGAAGTAGCCTCCACTACTTCAATGGGCAGATAATTCCATAGATTCACATCAGAAACTGGCAAATTTCTACAGATGTGTGGTAGAAAGTGTACTGATTGACTGCGTCATGGTCTGGTTTGGGGACACCCATACCCCTAAGTGGACAGCCCTCAAAAGGTAGTGGACAGAGCCCAAGACATCACTGGCAAAATCCTCCACAACATCAGAATCAGGATTTATTGTCATGAACAAGTCATGAAATTCAGTGTTTTGCGGCAGCGTCACAGAGCAAACGTCCATATTATAACCATCTTACAACAATACTATAAAAAAATAACAGTGCACGAAAAGTCAGGCAGTGTCTGTGGTTCATTAATTATTCAGGAATCTGATGGCAGTGGGGAAGAAGCTGTCCTTGAGCCGCTGAGTTCTCGTCTTTAGGCTCCTGTACTTTTTCCCCGATGGTAGCAGAGTGAAAAGGGCATGGCCTGAGTGATGGGGGTCTTTGAGGATAGAGGCTGCTTTTTTAAGACACTGCCTCATGTAGATATCCTCGATGGAGTGAAGTCTGGAGCCTGTGATGCTGCAGGACGAGTTAACAACCTTCAGGAGTTTATTCCTGTCCTGAGAGTTGGCACCTCCATACCAGGCAGAGATAAAACTAGCCAGAATGCTCTCCACAGTACACCTGCAGAAGTTTATCAGAATCTTTGGTGACGCACTGAATCTCCTCAACACCTCACAAAGTATAGCCTTCTTTGTGATTGCATCAATGTGGAGGCTCCAGGAAAGATCATCAGAGATGTTGATGCCCAGGAATTTGAAGTTCCTGACCATCTTCACTACTGAGCCCTCGATGAGGACTCTGTCGTGTTCCCTGATTTCCTCCTGAAGTCCACAATCATCTCCTTGGTTTTGCTGACGTTTAGCGCAAGGTTGTTGTCATTACACCATTCAATGATCTGATCAGTCTTCCTCCTGTACACTTCCTCATTGCCATTTGTGATTCTGCAAACAACATCGAGAACATCTACAGGGAACGCTGCCATTGGAGAGCAGAAAACATCATCAAGGATCCACACCACCCGGCACACGCTCTGTTCTCGCTGCTGCCATCGGCAAAGGGGTATCGGTGCCTCAAGACTTGCACCACCAAGTTCAGGAACATCAGGCTCCTCAACGACAAACTCAATGAGGGACAAATTTGTGGACTCTTACTTTTGCACTCTATTGATTTTTAATTATCTCTGTATTGTATTCTCTTATTTACATTCATTATCTGTTTACAGTTCTTTATTTGTTTACACGAATACAGTTTTTTTTGCACTACTCTTGGGGTAATTCTGCCTGGCCCACAGAAAAAAGAATCTCAGGGTTATTTGTGATGTTATTTATGTAGTCTTGACAAATAAATTGGAAATCTGAATCCCTCTGGGAAAACCAGTTCCTTCTTATCAGTGTCCTAAATCTTAGGCCCCAAATCCTGAGGCTATGTCCCCTAGTTCTAGTCTTCCCCACCAATGGAAACAACTTCCCAACCTCTACCTTAACTGTACAAAATGAAGGGAGAGAAGTTTAGGGGAGACATCAGGGGCAAGTTTTTGTTTTTAGAGTTGTGGGTGCCTGGAATGCCTTGCCAGGGATGGTGGTGGAAGCTGAAACATTGGGGGCATTTATGAGACTCTTAAACGGACACATGGATGAAAGAAAAATAGGGGGTTATGGGGTAGGGAGGGTTTAGTACTTGTTCTATGTCTTTTATAATTTTATACATTTCTAAGATCCCATCTTATTCTCCTCGATTCCTACAAAATGAGCTGCTGTACTTCACAGGAGAGCTGACAAACATGTCCTTGGCCACCCTTCCTATCCACGGATCCATTGGAACATTGTAACCGTGCCTGCTTCCACAGTTTCCTCTGGCAGCACATTCCAGATTCAGACCACCCTCTGGCTGAAAAGGTTGCCCCTGATGACCCCCTTAAATCTCCCTCCTCTCACCTTCAACCTCTGCCCTCTCACTCCAGAATCACATTATCTGGGAAAGAGACTGGGAGCATCACCTTATCCACATCTCTCATGAATTTATAAACCTTATGGTCCTGGGCTGGGAAATGAGACCCAGCCTCTCCAGTCCTGGTGCAGCCTGATGAATCTTTTTGCACTTCTTTTAACTTATTGACATCCTTCCTTTTGCTGGCTGACCAGAACTGTAGCCAACAATTGGGAGGCAGTGTGATTACCATATCGCTGTTACCGCGACAGCGACCTGGGTTTGAATTCCGTGCTGTCTGTAAGGAGTTTGTACATTCTCCCCATGTCTCTGTGGGTTTCCTCCAGGGGCTCCTGTTTCCTCCCATCATTCAAAACATACCAGGGATTGTAGGTGTAATTGGGCAGCCCAGGTTGGTGAGGTGGAAGAGCCTGTTACCACGTTGTATGTCTAAATTTAAAAAAAATATAAACAATGGCCAACCATTTCACTTCTGTGCCCCTCTCATGCTATGCCTGTCCATGACGTCTTGCACTGTCAAACTAAGGCATTCTACTTGGCAGCATTCCACAGTTAAAGGTAATTTATTAGAATAAAAAATGGGGGTAAAATTCCCACAGGATCCAATGTTATTTTTACTGGGAGATTTCAGAGGGGTTAAACCTAAATTAAAATTGAATATGTATGAAGTGAAATTTGTTCAAATTGTTTTAGCAATAGCTATAAAATGTATTGCTATAACTTGGAAGTCGGATGTTGATTTGAGAATGCAGACATCCGGAGTTGGATTCCACGAGAAAATTACTTAAAATTTAAGAGATAAATAATACGGTACCCATATTTATACGCTCAATACTTTTCTCACAAATTCAGTCCATAATAATCCCATGCATACATTAAAATATTAATATTAAAATAATCTCAAACATTCCCTTTCTCTTATATGTCTATCACACTCACACATGCCCACCACATGATACTGAAAAGTGAAGTACTCCTGTTGTGGTTTACTTGTCCTGTTCTTTTTCTCTTTTCTTGCATTTGTAGGGGGTTGGAGGGAGGAGGGTGGGGGGTAGCAAGAGGTTTCCACCATCTTATCTTATTTTCTTTCTTATATATATTTGGATTGAATTAGAAATATTGTAACTGTTTATTTTGTGGTTTTAAATTTTAAAACAACCTGCGATTTTCTCTGTACCCTGCTCTACTTGACTTCTCAAGTAGGAGATAGAGAGAGGAAACGCAAGCAAGCTTTTTCCATCTCAGTTCAGAGAGATACAAACCAGAGGATATGGGCTAAGGGTGAAAGGGGACAAGTTTAAAGGGAACATGAGGAGGAACTTCTTCACACAGAGAGTGGTGGGGGTTTGGAACAAGCTGCCAGCTGAAGTGGTGATTGCGGGCTCAATTTTAACATTCAAGAAGAATTTGGACAGGTACATGGAGATGGGAGGAGTGTGGAGGGCTGTAGACTGGGTGCAGGTCAGTGGGACTAGGCAGAATAATAGTTTGGCACAGATGAGAAGGGCCGAAGGGCCTGTTTCTGTACTGTAGTGCTCTATAGTTTAAGTTTATTTTCAACCAACTACTCATACAACCAGACCAAAGTACACACATTCACACACATGCTCCATACTTTTCTCACAAATTCAGTCCATAATAATCGCATGCATACATAAAAATATAAAATAATTTTTGAATTTAGACATCCAGCACAGTAACAGGCACTTTCAGCCCACGAGCCCGTGCCCCCCATTTGACCTACAACCCCGTCCATTTCAAACGGTGGGAGAAAACCAGAGCCCCCAGGGGATAACCAACACAGACACGTAGAAAACGTACAAACTCCTTAGACTGCGCCAGGTTTGAACCCTGGTCGCTGGTGCTGCAACAGCGTTGCGCTAACTGTGCCACCAATAATATTTACACATACACATAAGTAGAAACCCAAGGCTACAGGATACCATTCATCAATTTCACAGCCTGCGGGAAGAAGATATTTCCCAGCCTGACAGCTCTCATTTTGATGCACCTGTACCTCCTGGGAAGCGGTAACAAAGCAGACTTCCATTGAGTCTGTGCATTGTACTATTGTATAAACTTCATTCATACAAAGGGTTAACAGGAACAGAGTTAGAGGTTGAAGGACATGCACTGTGCTCACAACTTTGGTGATGTGGAAACAGGAATTTCAACACAACCATTTAAATGGTGGTTATTCCTTGCACATTGTGAATCAGGGTATTTGTTAACTTTGGGAGCCCCTTAATTTAAACACTTTGTCACTAAAGGCAAAGTTTTTAAATGACAGCGATAATCTATTTATTTAATATTCTGATAAAGGAGTGAGAGTTCTACAGCACAAAGGCCCTCTGGCCCAACTTCTCCATACTGACCCAGCTTGCCTCCATTCAGCCCACATCCTCCTGAAGCTTTCCTATCCAAGTTACAGTTGATTCTCAACCGATTATTCAAGTCCAACCCGACGAAAGTGTTCTCCAGTCCTTGGTGCAAAACACGCAGACACACAACCAGATATAACATGCATAGAGACAAACAATACATCCGCAGGACAAGTCTTCAATCTATACAAATAAATCAATCAATATTGTTTCATAAATTTGAGAGTCTCAGAGGGGGAATGTGAGCAGCAAAAAAGGATATGGCAAAGTCCTGTCCACCCATAAGCTCAAGGCTCCCCTCTGAATCACAGCATTTTCTGCAGTCCAACCAGTGACTCTTGGTCAGAGGAGGATGGGGTGGGGTGCTGGAATCTATCTCAGTCACAATGAAACAATGAACAGAATACCAAGCAAACACACACCCTTCATTGAAAGATGTGTGAGCAAAGAACAACTGTTTTGAAACACACTCACACACGTAAAAGCAAAGCAAAGCAAAACTTCCTTTCAGAAGTCAGGAGGATTGGCAGTAAAGGGGAAAGAACCACGTCCGGAGTCCACTGCAGTTCAGTTGACAGGGACTCGCTGTCAAAGTCTAAGGGTGATTTACATGTGAACTCTGAAGAATCCGTCCTGCCTGTTCATTCTCTGGCATCAGACCAACTTCCTGACAGCTGGCTGTTAAACAACGCAGCCCACAAACTGACTGCAGCTTTCATCGGTGGTGGCGGGGTGGTGGGGTGATAAATCTGCGCCTTGATTTCCACAGTGTCAAATTATTAGCTTTATACATTTCCCAATAAAGTGAGAGGGCGCCCAACACCTTTCCAAGTTAGCAGCTTCACGGATGTGTGAATGGGCAGGGTCCAATTCCTGGGCTCGTTCACTGCCTTATCACGACCTAGTGAAACTTGAACCAAGTAATTAACCACCACCGTCAATACCAAGTAGCCGATTTGTCGGCCAATCACTGCAGCCGGGAGCACAAGTGACAAAGGATGGGGCAGTCCAGTCTTCCGGCGCTGTCCATGTGGAGTTTATATGTTCTCCCCGTTACCTCATGGGTTCCCCCTCCAGTAACTCCAGTTTCCTCGCACATCCTAAAGATATGATAGGTTAATTACCCACTTTAAGTTTCCCCCTCCCCCAATGAGTAGGTGAGGGGTAGAATCTGTGGGTGAAAATAAAAAACCGAGTGAAACACAAAAGCCTGCAGACGCTGCAATTCAGTAAAAACACAGGGACGCTGGAGGAGCTCAGCAGGTCTCACAGTGTCCAGAGGAGGTAAAAATTTATAACTGTCGTTTCTTCAAGGTACGCAATTTTCATCCTGGGTACATAAGGCAGCACCAGTGTAGAGAAGGAAGAGTTGGGGGGCCTTGCCTGTGTAGGCTTGCACCAAGCATTGCTCCTCGTAGCCAACAAAAGGCAGGCAGAGCTTGGACCCACGCGGGTACCCATTCCTTGAGGAAGAGCTCAGGCCAAAAAGGTTAGTTATATATCTATATCTCCCATGGATGCTACGAGAACGGCCGCTCCCACGCTGGCTGCGGGGGGCCCCAGCCTCCCACGCTGGCTGCGGGGGGCCCCAGCCTCCCACGCTGGCTGCGGGGGGCCCCAGCCTCCCACGCTGGCTGCGGGGGGCCCCAGCCTCCCACGCTGGCTGCGGGGGGCCCCAGCCTCCCACGCTGGCTGCGGGGGGCCCCAGCCTCCCACGCTGGCTGCGGGGGGCCCCAGCCTCCCACGCTGGCTGCGGGGGGCCCCAGCCTCCCACGCTGGCTGCGGGGGGCCCCAGCCTCCCACGCTGGCTGCGGGGGGCCCCAGCCTCCCACGCTGGCTGCGGGGGGCCCCAGCCTCCCACGCTGGCTGCGGGGGGCCCCAGCCTCCCACGCTGGCTGCGGGGGGCCCCAGCCTCCCACGCTGGCTGCGGGGGGCCCCAGCCTCCCACGCTGGCTGCGGGGGGCCCCAGCCTCCCACGCTGGCTGCGGGGGGCCCCAGCCTCCCACGCTGGCTGCGGGGGGCCCCAGCCTCCCACGCTGGCTGCGGGGGGCCCCAGCCTCCCACGCTGGCTGCGGGGGGCCCCAGCCTCCCACGCTGGCTGCGGGGGGCCCCAGCCTCCCACGCTGGCTGCGGGGGGCCCCAGCCTCCCACGCTGGCTGCGGGGGGCCCCAGCCTCCCACGCTGGCTGCGGGGGGCCCCAGCCTCCCACGCTGGCTGCGGGGGGGCCCAGCCTCCCACGCTGGCTGCGGGGGGCCCCAGCCTCCCACGCTGGCTGCGGGGGGCCCCAGCCTCCCACGCTGGCTGCGGGGGGGCCCAGCCTCCCACGCTGGCTGCGGGGGGCCCCAGCCTCCCACGCTGGCTGCGGGGGGCCCCAGCCTCCCACGCTGGCTGCGGGGGGCCCCAGCCTCCCACGCTGGCTGCGGGGGGCCCCAGCCTCCCACGCTGGCTGCGGGGGGCCCCAGCCTCCCACGCTGGCTGCGGGGGGCCCCAGCCTCCCACGCTGGCTGCGGGGGGCCCCAGCCTCCCACGCTGGCTGCGGGGGGCCCCAGCCTCCCACGCTGGCTGCGGGGGGCCCCAGCCTCCCACGCTGGCTGCGGGGGGCCCCAGCCTCCCACGCTGGCTGCGGGGGGCCCCAGCCTCCCACGCTGGCTGCGGGGGGCCCCAGCCTCCCACGCTGGCTGCGGGGGGCCCCAGCCTCCCACGCTGGCTGCGGGGGGCCCCAGCCTCCCACGCTGGCTGCGGGGGCCCCAGCCTCCCACGCTGGCTGCGGGGGGCCCCAGCCTCCCACGCTGGCTGCGGGGGGCCCCAGCCTCCCACGCTGGCTGCGGGGGGCCCCAGCCTCCCACGCTGGCTGCGGGGGGCCCCAGCCTCCCACGCTGGCTGCGGGGGGCCCCAGCCTCCCACGCTGGCTGCGGGGGGCCCCAGCCTCCCACGCTGGCTGCGGGGGGCCCCAGCCTCCCACGCTGGCTGCGGGGGGCCCCAGCCTCCCACGCTGGCTGCGGGGGGCCCCAGCCTCCCACGCTGGCTGCGGGGGGCCCCAGCCTCCCACGCTGGCTGCGGGGGGCCCCAGCCTCCCACGCTGGCTGCGGGGGGCCCCAGCCTCCCACGCTGGCTGCGGGGGGCCCCAGCCTCCCACGCTGGCTGCGGGGGGCCCCAGCCTCCCACGCTGGCTGCGGGGGGCCCCAGCCTCCCACGCTGGCTGCGGGGGGCCCCAGCCTCCCACGCTGGCTGCGGGGGGCCCCAGCCTCCCACGCTGGCTGCGGGGGGCCCCAGCCTCCCACGCTGGCTGCGGGGGGCCCCAGCCTCCCACGCTGGCTGCGGGGGGCCCCAGCCTCCCACGCTGGCTGCGGGGGGCCCCAGCCTCCCACGCTGGCTGCGGGGGGCCCCAGCCTCCCACGCTGGCTGCGGGGGGCCCCAGCCTCCCACGCTGGCTGCGGGGGGCCCCAGCCTCCCACGCTGGCTGCGGGGGGCCCCAGCCTCCCACGCTGGCTGCGGGGGGCCCCAGCCTCCCACGCTGGCTGCGGGGGGCCCCAGCCTCCCACGCTGGCTGCGGGGGGCCCCAGCCTCCCACGCTGGCTGCGGGGGGCCCCAGCCTCCCACGCTGGCTGCGGGGGGCCCCAGCCTCCCACGCTGGCTGCGGGGGGCCCCAGCCTCCCACGCTGGCTGCGGGGGGCCCCAGCCTCCCACGCTGGCTGCGGGGGGCCCCAGCCTCCCACGCTGGCTGCGGGGGGCCCCAGCCTCCCACGCTGGCTGCGGGGGGCCCCAGCCTCCCACGCTGGCTGCGGGGGGCCCCAGCCTCCCACGCTGGCTGCGGGGGGCCCCAGCCTCCCACGCTGGCTGCGGGGGGCCCCAGCCTCCCACGCTGGCTGCGGGGGATCCCAGCCTCCAATGCTGGCTGCGAGGGATCCCAGCCTCCAATGCTGGCTGCGGGGGATCCCAGCCTCCAACTCTCGCTGCGGGGGTCCCAGCCTCCAACGCTCGCTGCGGGGGATCCCAGCCTCCAACGCTGGCTGCGGGGGGGGGGGGGGGTCCCAGCCTCCAACGTTGGCTGTAAGGGATCCAGATGTTGACGGGTGGTCTTGGTAAAGGGTCCCAACCTGAAATGTTGACAGATCATTTCTCCTCTAACAATTCTTTTCCTGCTTTTTAAATTTTGCGATGCAAATTCAGATGATGCCATAAACTGGCTCATCTGGTTTTGATCTCACACCGGCCTAAAGCCACAGGATGGTTTCACCTGTCAAACCCGGGTTTCGGGTGCAGCAGGGGCGGTGCTGTGCAGGTGGCCTGGACCCAACATCCTACATCCCACTCACCTTTACCTTTCAGGTGTTTGATGGCAGCTTGACCAGTGATCGTCCTTCCTCCATGGCCAAGGAACCAAGGAACGTGCGATACAGCAGCTCGGTGCAACAATTCGCAGCAGGCTGTCAGCAACTCCACAGTATCAGCCCATTCCCCCCCCCCCCCCAAACTACATCAGCGTCCCTGCTGCATGCCCAGTTCAAGTGCATTGTCACATTTCAAAATACATGGCAAGCAATCCAGCCGAACTGCTCATACATAGTACAAGTACAGAGGGTCAGAGTTACAGAGAGAGATCAGCTAGCAAGGAGCAAAGGTAACATAATTTCAAGTTCGTTCAGAAGTCTGTTTTGATTCTCTTTCTCTGGCTGTTCACCGCAATTTGTGCTGATGGTGAATCTTTGTGTGACTAAATCCAATTTCATGTAACATTACACCTACTTTATTACATGGCATTAAAAGAATCTAGAATTGTCAAAGATAGTGGTGGGAAATTAATCTGCAGGCTTGTGAATATTCTTCCTGACGGGATGGATGGATGGGGGGGGGTTGGAAGAGTGTGGCCGGGGTGAGATGGGTTTGCTAATGTGTTGGCTGCTTTTTCAAGGCAGCTGGAGTTGTAGACAGAGTCGATGGAGGGGAAGGGATGTGTATGATGGAGTCAATGGAAGGAGTGGGTGTGTATGATGGAGTCGGTGGAGAGGAGGGTATGTGTGATGGTGCTGATGGAGGGGAGGGGGGTGTGAGGGTGTGAGCCTCTTTCACAACCCTATGCACATTCTTTTGGTCTCCTTCTATTGCTTGTGGTAAATTGGATCAGCAAGTTTGCAGATGACACTACGATTGGAGGCATTATGGACAGCGAAGATGGTTTTCAAAATTTGCAGAGGGATCTGGACCAACTGGAAAAATGGGCTGAAAAATGGCCGATGGAATTTAATGCAGACAAGTATGGGGTGTTGCATTTTGGAAGGACAAACCAAGAAAGGACATACATGGTAAATGGTAGGGCACCGAGGAGTGTGGTAGAACAGAAGGATCTGGGAATTGAGATACGTAATTCCCTGAAAGTGATGTCACAGGTGGAGAGGGTTGTAAAGAGAGCTTCTGGCATATTGGCCTTTATAAATCAAAGTAGAGAGTTGGGAAGTTATGGTAAAGTTGCGTAAGACAATTAGAATATTGCGTGCAGTTTTGGTCACCTAACTGCAGGAAAGATATCAATAAGATAGAGAAAGTGCAGAAAAGATTTACTAAGATGTTGCTCGGACTTCAGGATGTGAGTTTACAGGGAAAGGTTAAACAGGTTAGGACTTTATTCCCTGGAGCGTAGAAGAATGAGGGGAGATTTGATAGAGGTATTTAAAATTATGAGGGGAATAGACAGAGTAAATGTAGATAGGCTTTTTCCACTGAGGGTAGGTGAGATACAAACCAGAGGACATGGGTTAAGGGTGAAAGGGGAAAAGTTTAGGGGAAACATGAGGGGGATCTTCTTCACACAGAGAGTGGTGGGAGTGTGGAACGAGTTGCCAGCTGAAGTGGTGAATATGGGCTCAATTTTAACATTTAAGAAGAATTTTGGATCAGAGGGGTATGGAGGGCTATGGTCAGTGGGACAAGGCAAAAAAAAAGGTTCAGCACAGAAGAGAGGGGCCTGTTTCTGCATTGTAATGTTCTATAATGTGGTTCAATATTTAAATCACTGCAGAAGGTGCACACATTACACACAGCTTTGAAGTATTATTCTTTCCAGCATAGTGAAAACTATTAGCTCTGTTCCAACAGCAGGTAGGAAAATTATCCTCATAAACCACTGATATTCTAGCCAGATATACAATTTTCAGCCTATTGCTAATTAAGGCGCATGTTACTATCACAAACAGGGTGGCATATCAAAGGCAAATCCCACTCATCTATTCCTTGGAAATCAACGTCAATGGAACATCTCAGCTCCCGGTAGAATCCGTTCAAGCCTGTTTCGCGGACTACATTGAGCTCTGAAACATATCGACTATTCATAGGTCAGAAAGAGATCAGTGGGACTTGGTAGGTTCAGCAAAGACTAGACAGGCCTGTTTCTGTGCTGTAGTATTTGATGGTTCCATGAGTAGATAGTTCATAGAAAAAAACCTGTAAAACTACATGCTAAGTGCAGAAGTGAATTTAAAAATACATTAAAAACATGAAAAAATAGGGAATAAATTTTCAGTGTTATCCTGGTGCAAAATAGTGCAGACAGACCTTTTGTGGTGTCGGATCAGTCCCTGATTAGTGTAACAAGGGTGCATGAAAAATAGAGCATTATTGGTACGAGGTGGAGAAGGTTTAGTTTGTTGAGTAAGTTTATATAGGCCAGCACAACATTGTGGGCCAAAGGGCCTTTACTGTGCTGTCATGTTTATGCCTGTATGGAAGGTTCAAGACTGTTGGAAAGAAACTGGAACCTCGAGGTGCTGATCTTCGACATTGATGTGCCATCAATTATAACAAATAGTTGGAGTTGTGAAACTATCAGGCTTTTATTCACTATAGTCTGGAACAACGATCAACCTCATTGCCTGATCAAAGAGGAAGGGAAAGCATACAAGGGGCTATGGATAGGATCAGTCTCAGGGTGGGGGGGGGAGGGGGGTGAGCGTGTCCAGCTGGCAGCAGCTAATCACGGTTTAACAGTGGTTTACCACAGACATACTGAACAGTAACAGGCTGTTCCAGCCCATGAGCCCATGCCACCTAAATAACACAATTAGCCAACAATTTGTATATTTTGAAGGGTTGGAGGAAACTCGACTGCCCAGTGGAAACCCTAATAGGTCGCGGGAAGTACCTACAAACTCCTTACAGTCAGAGCTAGATTCGAACCTACTTTGCTGGCGCTGTAACAGCATTGCGCTAACCATGTCTGCAGGAACAAGTTCCGCAGAGGCTTGGACATCAGGGAGGAAATTACAGATCCGATCGGAAAGCAGCTCAAATTCTGGCAACGCAGAGAAGGAGTAATGTTTCAGGAGCTTGGATTCCTCCTGTGAACTGCTATCAGTACGAAGCATGCTGAGGCAGTCTTGCTCAGATTCCCTGAAGAATTTCTTCACACCCAGCTCTGAGCTCATATGCTCCCAGATCGCATGTGATGCTAACTTAATAGTGCTGCCAACAGCATCACACTCTCAACCACAGAGATGTCAGCTTCAGTCTCATTCAAGTTTAGTTGTCGAGCTTCAAGGCAAAATGAGAAAGTTCATTTTGCAAACAGTCCAGCATGTCGATCCACACATAGTACAGCAGTTCAAAACACAGCACATGGATTCACAAAAAGCAAAACAATAAATGCTGGTCAGGTAGTGTCCGTGGAAAGAGAAGTGGAGTTAATATTCCAAATAGGCTCCCCTCTGGCTTCATTCTTCCCAGGGGCACACAATTGCACTTGATCAAGCATTGTTTAATGTTCTTCAGTTTCAGCTGGGAAACACTTCATTATAGAAAGATAAAAGAGTCTAATGGTGGAGCAGGGAGAGAGAGAGAGAGATGGGGGGGGAGAAGAAAGAGAGAGAGAGAGAGAGAGAGAGAGAGAGAGAGGGACACACACACAGTGCGGGGGGGGGGGGGGAGAGAGAGAGGGATTCCCCCCCATTGCCTGTATAGCAAAGGCCTAACAGCAGAAAACCAATTTGCAAAGCAATGGGTCCTCCATGTCAAAGCTGTGATCACTTACTGTCAGTTCAGCAGCTTACATGGATCAATGATAATTATAGGGCACGGGTGTTGTAAACTGTGGATAAATTGATAATCCGAGAACAAATTCAATGAAATGCAAAATAACTGGAAGCAGATGTTGATAGCTGGAGTCAGTTGGAGCTCGAGAGCGAACACAAATTGCTGGAGGAACTCCGTGTATCCAGCGGCATCTGCAGGGGGACAGGAAATGTTGACGTTTTGGGTTCTGATGTGGACCGGAAACACCGACAATTCATTCCTTCCTCAAAGATGCTGCTCAGATTACTGAGTGTTCCTTCAGCAAAAACATTTGCCTCACCCCACCCCCCTCCCTTCTCCCCAGTTGATCTTGCTCCATTTCTCTCTCTCATCTGGCACCAATCACCTGTTGCTCTGTATTTAAATTTTAAATTTAGACGTACAACACGCTAACAGGCCCTTTTGGCCCACGAGCCCATGCTGCCCAATTTACCCCCAATAAACCTACACCCTGGCACATTTTAAATGGTGGGAGCCCCGGGGAAAACCTATGCAGACACAGGGAGAATGTACAAACTTCTTACAGACAGCATGGAATTTGAACCCTGGACCCGATCGCTGGCACTCTAAAGGCATTGCGCTAACCACTAAGCCAACCATGCTGCCCTCTCCCTTCCATTTCTTTTATTTGACACTGCCAGCTTTTTCCATACCTTGAAGCAGAACTCAGGGCCGAAACGTTGGTAATATATCTTTACCGCTTTTGGATGCTGCTGGGTTCCTCCAGCATTTCTGCGTTTTTACTACAATCACAGCACCGGTTGACTTTTGTGTTTCCCACCTGTCAATCACCCCTCACCCACTTCAACTGGACTTTCTGTCCACAGATCTCAATCAGAGAAGATTGGGAACAACATGTCCTCCACGGTCACAACATGGGTGTTCTTCAAGGATGTACTCAGTCCCCGACTCCCCTCCCTCTGCATCCACAATTGTGCAGTATTTAGCTCCAACTCCACCTTCACGTTTGCAGATGACATCACAGTAATGGGCCAGATATCAAATAACGATGAGATGAAATAGAGGAAAGAGATTGAAAGTCAAGTGGCATTGTGCCAAGATCACAACCTCTCTCTCAATGTCAATAAAACCAAAATGATCACTGATATCAGGAAATAGGCTGAGTTCACAGCCCTGTCCACATTAATGGCGCTGAAGTCAAAAGAGTTCCAGTTTAAATTTAGACATATAGCACGGTAGCAGGTCATTTCAGCCTACGAGTCCACGCTGCCCAATTTACATCCAATTAGCCTACACCCCCGGTATGTTATTGAATGGTGGGAGGAAACCGTAGGAAACCTACGCAGACATGGGGAGAATGCACAAACTCCTTACAGACAGCATGGGATCTGAACCACAGTTCCGATCGCTGGCATAGCTAACCATCCAGATTTTAGGAATAACCATCTCCACTGACCTGACATGGAACAAGCAGATCAACACGATGGTCAATAAAGGGCACCAAAGCTTCTCCTTTCTTTGAAGACTAAGGAAGATCGCCCCCCCCCCCCCACCCCCACCTCAACCATGGCAACATCGAGAGCAGACTAACTGGATATATCACAGTATGGGACGGGACAAGCTCTGCTCAAGATCGAAAGAAGCTACAGAAGGTGGTGAATGCAGTTTAAAGACTTGTAGTAACTTCCCTCCCCTCCGTGGACTCCATCTACATCTCCCACTGCTCAGGAAAGTCAACCGACACACTGAAGGACCTATCACATCCCAGACACACTTTCTTCTCCCTCCTCCCATCGGGGAGAAGGCCTAAGAGTGTGAAAACGCACACCAACAGGCTTAAAGACTGTTTCTTCCCCGCAGCCATCAGGCTCCTGAATGAACCCCACCATGGTGCACTCACGCTGCTCTTGCTTGGTGATGATTGATCTCCTCCTTCATTGTAACCCTACACTGCTCTTTACCAGCTGAATGAATGGTAGAAATAACTTCTTAGATTGCTCACAGAAGAACCCGTCCAGGTAATGTAACAAGTAAACTGAAAATGTGCGCTGATGGGGTTTTAGATTACTATTGATGGCGAAACATGGAAATATTACATGTGATTCTTCATGCTAAATATCCCAGCTCACATGGCCCCACAGTGCCCATGGCAGCAATCTGTGAAGCAAAGATTCCCACCCCTCCCAGTCCCACCCGTCCCAGATTGGTCAACAATCAACTGAAGACAACTCCCCATCCAAACCATGAGTCATGAAAAGAACTGGTTTTACCAGCAAGGCCGAACTTGTGCTAGGAGGAAGTATAGAGGTTTAACCTGTGTTGTACCAGAACTATGGAACCAAACCTCACCAGCAGACAGAAACAGCCCAGGAAAGGGTATGCACTTCATACATGGTGAGATAGTTAATCCACCATCCAATATGATCGTCCAAGATCATAAGAATTATACAACTCATGAACATGCTCTTTGGCCTAACCCAGTGATTCTCACCCTTTCTCCACCACCGCCCCCCCCCCCCTCCCCACCGTCCCCTTCACATACCACCTAAAGTAAGCCCTTAGCAACCACAGATCAGCTATGGCATAGGTGCTCTGTGGTTAGTAAGGGATTATTTAAGGTGGTATGTGACTGGGGGATAAAGGTCGAGGATCACTGGCCTAGCATTCTGCCCATATCCCCAAACATTTCCCATCCTGTACCGGTTGGAACTGCCCCTTCCTGTGCCAGCCCATCCCATGTAGCCTCCATCCTCAGGGTGAGAAACTTACCCCTCCCACCTTGAATCCATGCCTTCCACATATATATATATATATATATTTTTTTAATAGATTTCTCTTTCTCCCTTACCCTTTAATTCAGATGCCTGCCTGCTTTTCACTCAAACCCTGAAGAAGGGCTCAGGCCCAAAATGTCAGATATATATTTTTTACCCCCTGTGGATGCTGCATCAATGACGAGACTGGGATATTCAAAATTAATTGTGATTGAAAGAGAAGTGTCCGCACTGGACACAGAATTAACCAGGATTCAGAACCCAACATCATTCCTCTGTGCGGCTCAGTGGATAGAGACACTGCCTCAGTGGTTGACACAGACTTGGTGAGCTGAAGGCGGAAACGACTACAAACCCAACACTGCTCCAAACGCCCAACTCTCACTAAAGGGTCCCTTCTGCATCTGTAACTGGTGAATAGCTATCCTCTTAACCAAAATCCCCGCGGTATCTACACTGCCTTGACTACTGATCTCTCAATAGGTGTGCTGACCCTCCCTTATCCACCTATTACCTCCTGTCTGTAGGACTGTGCCTCTCCCCCCACCATTTTGTTCGGGTCACTGCCTACATTTCCTCCACGATGAAGGGCTCAAGCCCGAAACGTCAGCTCTCTATCTTTATCTCTCCTACATAAAGGACACTCTTTGACCTACTGAGTTTCTCCAGTGTTGAGTTTTTATTTTACCCATGGTATTTTAACCTGATGGCCTCTCCCAAATAAACATAAGGATGGGAATGAAAGAACAGTAGGCAGGCCCTTCGGCCCACATGTCTGTGCTGTCCGCAATGACCAAAACAAACTGCTGCTTGCCCCTGATAGACCTCCCTCTGACACCTGCATATTCATGTGTCTAGACCAGCCATTCTCAACAGGAACCCCGAGGGTCACGGACTGAATTTAAAAAAAATAGTCGGTAGGAGAGAAGTAAACCAACTAAACCTGACTGCTCCACACCCATAAACTTTGAGCAGAGTCCTCAAGGGGGCCATCGCTGTATAAAGGCCAAGAGTGGCCGGTCTGGAAGCCTCTTAAGCTAATGTTGTATCCACCACTACCCCTGGCAGGCTCTTCCACCACCACCCCTGGCAGGCCCTTCCACCACCACCCCTGGCAGGCCCTTCCACCACCACCCCTGGCAGGCCCTTCCACCACCACCCCTGGCAGGCCCTTCCACCACCACCCCTGGCAGGCCCTTCCACCACCACCCCTGGCAGGCCCTTCCACCACCACCCCTGGCAGGCCCTTCCTCCACCACCCCTGGCAGGCCCTTCCTCCACCACCCCTGGCAGGCCCTTCCTCCACCACCCCTGGCAGGCCCTTCCACCACCACCCCTGGCAGGCCCTCCCACCACTACCTCTGGGAGGCCTTTTCAGGCTCTCTAGGTAAAACATTTACTTCGCACATCTCCCTTCCCCTCACCTTAAACTCATGTGCTCCATTGTTGACGTTTTTAGCCTGGGGGATAAAAAATTCCGACCGTCCACCCTATCAACGCCTCTCATTATTTTATTAACCTCAGCCTCCGATGCTCAGGAGAAAACAGCCCAGGCTTGTCCAACCTCTTCCCGTAGCTCTAAACCAGGCAACATCCTGGTGAACCTCTTCTGTACCCTCTCCAAAGCCTCCACATCCTTCCTGTAACAGGCTGACCAGATTCGTACAGGGAAATGAGGAAATGGCTCCAGTAAACTTAAGACTCTTCATCTTAAATGGAAAAAAAAATGTAATCATACTCACTTCATAATATTCCGACCAAGCACTCAGAGCGAGAAGGGAAAAATGGTGCCAAACACTAGTCAGTTGGTTCCCTGGAGTCACACAAAAGCCATTTGCAGAGAGCTCGATGTGAACCTTGCAAGGAAAACCACATCTGCCTTCAAGCAAAGTGGAATAGAACCACCCACAAAGAACCCACCCTCAGACAAGCAAAGTGCTCTCATTATCCTGAATCTCTGCACACAATGAAACACTTGCCAATCGTTTGCTTGTCCCATATGACCGCGATCAACTGATCTGTTCCCACCCATTGTTCTGGCAAGGCGCAGAATGGAACAATTCTACTCCCAGCCGAGGTACTGAAGCTGGCCACGTGTAATGGATACTGGAGTTAATCCCCAGTGCGAAACTGGGTCAGGTTTGCACAGTATCAGCACAAGACTTTCCCTCGTAGGCAAAATGAAGTCAGCCTCGTGTTCATAAAGTGTCCTGGGTGCAGCAAGATTAGAAACCTGCCACACAGCACCTGAATGGCCAATCTTCCCATTTTGTTACTCATGCAATGACAACCTTGGTTTGGAGCAGATCAGACAAAGACAGGCATTACACCAGGGGAAGATGTTAGAGGTGGTTAAACACTTGGCCAGAACTTCCAGTGTCCACCCTGAAGGCGGAGAGGGAGCTTAGTCAAGCGGCGGGTTTACTGTCCCACACATTATTCTGCTGGAGAAACGATGAGCCGAGTACTGTCAGTGGGAGTAAAGGAGCAATCAATGGTTCTGGGCAGAAACCCTTCCCCAGGATGGGGGATGCAGAGAAGAGAAGGCAGACTAACAACACAAAGGATTCCTCCCTTCCCCCACCACTATCAATCGCCCTGGTCACAACCTCAAGACTGAAGTGTCTCCTCTTCGAACAGAACATTGAAAGGTGCAGACAGAGTAGATGTACAAAGGTTGTTTCCCATGGTGGGAGGGTATAGGACAAGAGAGCACAACTTCAGGATGGAAGGGTGCCCACTTAAAGCAGAGATGCAGAAGAATTTCTTAGAGCCAGACAGTCGTAAATCTGCGGAATTTATTTTCACAGGCGGTTGTGGAGGCCAAGTTCACTGGGTGTATTTAGGTTCTTGATTAGACAGGGCATCAAAGGTTGTGGGGAGAAGGCTGGGCAGGGGGCTGAGTGGGGAAACAGGATCAGCTAGGATTAAATGGCGGGGCAGGAGCATTTCTGCTCCTTCTTCTTATGGCCTCTTCTCACTGCTACCTTCAGGCAAAAGGAACAGAAGCCTGAAGACTAGTACCTCTAAGTTCAAGAACAGTTTCCCCCCCACCCAATAGCTATCAGGCTCTTCAACCTTCCTGTTGTACCCTAACCAGAAACCCCAGGACCACCTTAAGATCTATCTGCACTATTGAAACATCTTTTTCTTGCAGTAACTGCAACTGTGATAATTATCTATCCTATCACATTTAGGGCCATAGAACCATAGGACATTACAGGCCCTTCAAGTCTGTGCCGAACTATTATTCTTCCTAGTCCCACCCGGCTGCAACCATTTCAAATTTTAAAATGTAAGTTTACATTTTAAATGTAAACATACATCACGGCATCAGGCCTTTTCGACCCACTAACCCCTGGAGCCCAATTAACCTACAACACCCATAACATTCTGAATGGTGGGAGAAAACCAGAGACCCCTGGGAAAATCCCACGTAGACACAAACTCTTTACCGTCAGCGCGGGATTCGATGCAGAATGACCCAGAAAGAGTAAACCTCAGAATTCAGGCAACGTGGGCTGGGGAAAGTGTGCAGACCAACAAAAGGTGCTAATTGGATATAATAAGGGACAAGGTAAGAATTTATCATGTCGGTGCAGAAGGAGACAGGGAAGGGAGAGAAGGAGCTGGGGGAAGAAGACAGGGAAAGAAGTGAGGGGGAAGGGGGTATTTTAACAAAGCCCAGAGAAGTCAATGTTAATGACATTCGGTTGGAGGGTGCCCAGTCAGAAGATGGGGTATTGATAAGCAAGATTCATTGCCAGACTACATATGCGACATCACATACAACCTTGGGGTTCTTTTCCCTGCGGGCCAGGCAGAATTACCACTTATTGGCAGTGCAGAAAAAAACTGTACACAACGTACACATGTAAACATATTGTGCAATATAGAGAGGAAAACAAATCAATAAAGTCCTTAAATGAGTCTCTGATTGAGTTTGTGGTTGAGGAGTCTGATGGTGGAGGGGTAGCAGCCATTCCTGAACCTGGTGGTATGAGTCTTGTGGCACCTGTACCTCTTTCCTGATGGTAGCAGCAAGAACAGAGCATGTGCTGGGTGGTGATTTTGATGATTGCTGCTGCTCTCCGACGGTAGCGTTCCCCATAGATGTTCTCGATGGTGGGGCTGGTACAAATGGATGACAAATGAACTTGAATTTTATATAAATGTTAAAATGGTGTAAAGAGTGGATTACCCTTTTGTCAGGAACTGTGGGCCATATATTGGACAGGTTTACGTGCTGTTGCTGTTCTGGTCAGGGGGTTTTGTGGATGGCACGGTTTTGTGGATGCCACAGAGTTAAATCAAACACGGAGCAAGTGTGGACAGAACAGATAACAGTCACATTTAGCAAGCATCTTGCGCAAGCAGCAGTGGATCATGTTGCACAATCCCCCTTACCGACCCCACTGCCTGAGGGTCTCAGGGTACTAGCCTTGGTGCCATAAGATAGACGGACGGCAAATTAACAATGAGTCAACATTTGGAAACGTGGCAAAGTCTGCAAAAACCACTAAAACATTGACAGCAGTGTGTCCGTCTGTGCGATGCACAGGGGAGGAATGGTTTGGATTTACAGAACAGTCACTGTTACCTTGAGACAAACAAGAGAGACTGTAGGGGCTGGGAAAATGGAGAATCACACTGTATGCCCTCAGCACATCAGGCTGTATACAGGTACATTTCTTCAGACGTGTGGTAGAAAGTGTGCTGACCGGAAAGTCCTGCAAAAGGTAGTGGACACAGACCAGGACATCACAGCAAAACCCTACCCACCATCGAGAACCTTTATGGGGAATGCCACCGTCTGAGAGCAGCAGCGATCATCAAAGACCCTCACCACCCAGCACACAGTGTTCTCGCTGCTACCGTCAGGAAAGAGGTACAGGTACCACAAGACTCGCATCACCAGGTTCAGGAATGGCTGCTACCCCTCCACCATCAGACTCCTCAACTCATTTAAGAACTCTTACTTGGGCACTTCATTGATCTTCTCTCTGCATTGCACCATCAGTTGTTTACAGTTCTTTATTTATTTACATGTGTACATTGTGTACAGTTTTGTTTTGCAGTGCCAATAAGTGGCAATTCTGCCTGGCCCACAGGAAACAGAATCTCATGATTGTACGTGATATCATGGATGTACTCCTGACAATAAATCTGATCTGGAAGACAAAAGATGTTTAACAAGAGAGACCCCATTTCTTCTTCTCCCTGCCATCTCTTTCCCCATCCCCACCCTCTCTGTCTGCCTGTTTCCACACCTTCCTCCCCTCAGCTTTCCACCCCCTTTTCTTTCCTCCTATCAAAGTACACCTACCTCCAAGCATTTCTTCCCCCTTCCACCTGAACTCACCCACCACCTGCCAGCCCATTCTCCTCCCTCCTCTTCCACCCTTTTATTCAGACACCTGCCCATTTCTTGGTATTTCTGATGAAACATTTTGGCCCGAAACGTCGACTGCCTATTGCGTGCCGTGGATGCCGCCTGATCCACCAAGTTCCTTCCGCTCCCTGCATGCTTATAGTAATTATTTCCAGCTGTTGTCAGGGCTTCGCAGCCATTGAAGGACACGGCAAGATCCCACCCACAGCACAGTGAATAGCAGTCACTCTCAGCTTTAGAAATGCTCAGTTAGCAGCAGAGGGCTACAGCTAACAGAGCTGTTATCACCCTCCCCCCCCCCCCCTCAGATGCAGACACCTGGGCTTAATCCCCACCTCACGTGCTGCTTGCGTTGGGTCTGCACATTCATAAGGACATGAGCAGGAGTCGGCCATCTGACCTGTCCAACCAGCTCCACCATTCAATAAAGTTGTGGTTCAGTGAGGCAGCCTCCAATTCTCCTTGACCAAAGAATTCCACAAATTCACCACTCTCTGAGAGAAGCAGTTCCTCCTCATCTCCATCCTAAATGTGTTCCCTGAATCTCGAGGTTCCGGCCCCCAGTTCTAGTCTCACCAGCAATGGAAACCACCTCCCCACTTGCATCTTATCCATTCCTTTCATCATTTTGTGTATCTCTGAAAGATTCCAAGCCCCCACCACTTCACTCATCCTTCTGAACTCCAATGAATACAGTTCCAGGCTGTTCAATCTCTCTTCACATGCCAGTCCTTCCACTTTTGGAATCAACCCGTGAACCTTCTCTACAACACCTCCCAAGCCATTCGCCCTTGGATGGTGTGGGTATGACTGAGGTTAATTACCTCCTGAAGATTGCCCCTAGTGTGTGGGTGAGTGGTAGCATCTGGGATGGGTTTGATGGGAATATGGGGGGAATAATATGAGAGGATTGGTATCTAGCCTAGAATTGATGGGCCTAGAAATGATGGGCTAAAGGGCCAGTCTGAGGTGTATGTATCTGAGAGTGATGCATCTGAGAGTGATGCATAGATAGTGTCTGGATTCTTGTTTTTACATGATCCATATCCATTTCCCACAGAACCAAATGTCTATCGAGAAGCCCCTTAAAAACTACTTTTGTATTTGCTTTCACCACTTTTCCTGGCAGCCAGTTCTAGGCACCCACTACTCTCTGTTCCCTGCACATATAACCATATACAGCACAGAACAGGCCAGTTTGGCCCAACTAGTCCATGCCGGAACAAATCCCCACCCTCCTAGTCCCACTGGCCAGCACCTGGTCCATACCCTTCCAATCCTCTCCCCTCCATGTAATTATCCAGTCTTTCCTTAAATGTAAATAATGTTCCTGCTTTAACCACTTCCGCTGGAAGCTTATTCCATATCCCAACCACCCTTTGCGTGAAGAAATTTCTCCTCATAATTTTCCCCTTTCAATCACAAACCATGGCCTGTTTGAATATTCCCCACTCTTAATTGAAAAAGCCTATCCACGTTGACTCTCTCTGTCCCTTTTAAAATTTTGAACACCTCCATCAAATCCCCCCCTCAATCTTCTATGCTCCAGAGAAAAAAGCCCCAGGCTGCTCAACCTTTCTCTGTAACTCAAACCCTGACATCCTGTTAACATTCTCGTGAACCTTCTCTGCACTCTCTCTATTTTGTTTATATCCTTCCTATAATTTGGTGACCAAAACTGCACACAGTATTCCAAATTTGGCCTCACCAATGCTTTGTACAATTTCATCATAACATCCCAACTCTTGAATTCAATACTCAGATTTATGAAGGCCAACATTCCAAATGCCTTCTTCACCACTATCTACCTGAGAATCAACGTTGAGGGTACTGTTTACCATAACTCTTAAATCCCTTTGTTGCTCTGCACTCCTCAATTGTCTACCATTCAATGCATATGACCTATTTAGATTTGCCTTTCCAAAATGCAACACTTCACACTTATCCGTATTAAATTCCATCAGCCATTTCTCAGCCCACTCCTCAAGCTTTCCTATATCTCTTTTTAAGCTACAGTAATCTTCCTCACTGTCCACAATACCACCAATCTTTGTATCATCTGCAAACTTACTTATCCAATTCACCACCCCTTCTTCCAGATCGTTAATACATATAACAAACAATAGTGGACCCAGGACCGATCCCTGAGGAACTCCACTAGTCACCGGTCTCCAATTTGACAAACAATTTTCTACCACTACTCTCTGACACCTCCCATTGCTGAATCCATTTCACTACTTGCTTATTTATACCTAATGCCTCTACCTTTTTACCTAACCTCCTGTGGGGAACTTTGTCAAAAGCTTTAGACATATCGCTTAAAATTCCACCTTTGCCTTACCTTAAATGCACATCCTCTTGTGAGCGATTCTCTTGTGCTGGAGAAGAAATGTTTGCTGTCCTCCCTATCAATGCTTTTCATAACTTTATAAACTTCAAACAGGCCTCCCCCTAGCCTCTGACGCTCCAGAGTAAACAACTGCAGTTTGTCCAACCCTATCACCCGCGCTCTCTTACCTTGAAGAAGGGCTCAGGCCCGACATAGTGGTTATATTTATCTCCTACAGGCACTGCGAGACCGGCTGAATTCTTCCAGCGTCTTTGCATTTTTATTAATAATCAAAGGGTCTACAAAGTTTTGCCTCTCTTCAAAACTAGGCCACACCCTGGAGAACCTTTCCTGTCCCCTTTCCAAAGGCTTATCATCCTTCCTGTCATGGGGCACCCAGAATTCCCCTGTACTCCAAATGTGGCCTCACCAAAGTTTTATATCGCTGCACAAAACTCAAAACGATCAACCAGTTTACCTATCTCGGCTGCACCATTTCATCAGATGCAAGGATCGACAACGAGATAGACAACAGACTTGCCAAGGCAAATAGCGCCTTTGGAAGACTACACAAAAGAGTCTGGAAAAACAACCAACTGAAAAACCTCACAAAGATAAGCATATACAGAGCCGTTGTCATACCCACACTCCTGTTCGGCTCCGAATCATGGGTCCTCTACCGGCATCACCTACGGCTCCTAGAACGCTTCCACCAGCGTTGTCTCCGCTCCATCTTCAACATTCATTGGAGCGCCTTCATCCCTAACGTCGAAGTACTCAAGATGGCAGAGGCCGACAGCATCGAGTCCACGCTGCTGAAGATCCAGCTGCGCTGGGTGGGTCACGTCTTCAGAATGGAGGACCATCGCCTTCCCAAGATCGTGTTATATGGCGAGCTCTCCACTGGCCACCGTGACAGAGGTGCACCAAAGAAGAGGTACAAGGACTGCCTAAAGAAATCTCTTGGTGCCTGCCACATTGACCACCGCCAGTGAGCTGATATCGCCTCAAACCGTGCATCTTGGCGCCTCACAGTTCGGCGGGCAGCAACCTCCTTTGAAGAAGACTGCAGAGCCCACCTCACTGACAAAAGACAAAGGAGAAAAAACCCAACACCCAACCCCAACCAACCAATTTTCCCCTGCAACCGCTGCAACCGTGTCTGCCTGTCCCTCATCGGACTTGTCAGCCACAAACGAGCCTGCAGCTGGCGTGGACATTTACCCCCGCCATAAATCTTCGTCCGCGAAGCCAAGCCAAAGAAAGAAGACTTTTCTACTCAATGTACTGTCTAACAAAGGCAAGTACACCAATCTCTTCTTCATCACTTGAGCTATTCGAGTAGCCACTTTCAAAGGGAGTGGCTACAGGAGAGTGCCACAGAAGCACTAAGTCAGATGTGAGCTTACTGTGGGGACAAACTGCCTGTTCCTGCGTCTCCTCCTCGAGTTGTCACTTCCCCAAGAGTCGATCTGGAAGGCAACAGCCACCCAATAATGGACACACTGTCCCATCACCAACAAGAAGGGTGATTGAGTTGCTCCGCTCAGCACAGCACAACAGCAGTGTTGTTCATTGCCCGTGCCGAGAGGGATAGCTCTGCCCGCCTCTGACAGGCACACAGCTGTCGACCATGGAAAGCTGTCTGTGTTGCTGGGAGGGGCACCTGGACTGAGGCAGGTCACTTCAAACCCACGTCTCACCACCAGACCCAGAATGGGGGGGGGGGGCAGGGGGAAGGCAATCTCCCCAGCCTCTGAGGGAGTCAACAGTTAGCCTGTCCAGCTGCGCATCAGTGCTCCCACACTTGGCAGATGCCCCTCCAAGCAGAAAGATATAGCACGCTTGGCCACAGAGTCATGAAGCACAAAACAAGCCCTTTGGCCCAACTTGCATATGCCAACCAAGTTGCCATTCTGGGCTAGTCCCATTTGTCTGTGTTTGGTCCCAAGCACTTCCTACCTAAATCTCCGTCTCTTGAACAATAGGTACCTAGTTTCTACTGGGACCTCATTCCAAGTACAGTCTTACCCTCCTTATCCAAATGAAGGGAAGTTTAAAACTGGAAGTTAAAGGTTTAAGGTGAGAGGGGAAAGTTTTAAAGGGGGCCTGAAGGACACTTTCTTCACACAGAGGGCATACTGCTGGTGAACCTTCTGGGATATCTCAACTTATCAAATTTTGTCCACTCACTGACCCCCAAATTGACACTGTTTCACCAGTGCACGTGCACTCACTCACGTGTGCAGACCCACACGCACGCAGACCCAGGCACACCCAGACCCAGGCACACCCAGACCCAGGCACACCCAGACCCAGGCACACCCAGACCCAGGCACACCCAGACCCAGGCACACCCAGACCCAGGCACACCCAGACCCAGGCACACCCAGACCCAGGCACACCCAGACCCAGGCACACCCAGACCCAGGCACACCCAGACCCAGGCACACCCAGACCCAGGCACACCCAGACCCAGGCACACCCAGACCCAGGCACACCCAGACCCAGGCACACCCAGACCCAGGCACACCCAGACCCAGGCACACCCAGACCCAGGCACACCCAGACCCAGGCACACCCAGACCCAGGCACACCCAGACCCAGGCACACCCAGACCCAGGCACACCCAGACCCAGGCACACCCAGACCCAGGCACACCCAGACCCAGACCCAATAAACAGGAGCCCAATCCTGCCCTTAAAAAGATTGAGTCCTTGTGTCTAAATTCACTCATTTCTACCTGGGCACCAGCTTGCATTTGTTCTGGATATTCCTTACTTTTGTGCAAGCACAGAGCCCATTTACCCAAAACTAAAGTCCAGAATTTCTCTTGAAAAGCTACACACACATCTGCGCTCTTTGACTGCAGGAAGTTACCTCCTGTGCCCACACCCCCAACATATAGTCCAGCCAGCCAATTGCAGCTGGTATTTTACATTTTGATAGCCGGCTTGTGAGGAGCAGGGACACAGCAAAACCCAGCGTTGTGGATTTGCTGCCCTCTGCACCAATATTCATCAGGAGTTTTCCCACAAGCTGAAGCCTGCAGATTCATTCAGCATTGCCCAGTTACCTTCAGCTCTTGGATGTCTCCCCCGAAGCCTGCCGAGGGGTGTACGATTGACCCTTCCAGGGCTCTGTGGACTCCCCTTGTAACTCAGCCCTGTACTTGACTGATGTGGTGGCTGAGTTCAACTCTTCCTTTTCAAAGTACAGCTGCATGGAGCTCAGAGATAGCGGGCCAATAACCAGTGAAACCCTGCCCTCCAAACACAGAGCCGCACACTCCCACCAATCCCCAGGACAGAGAGAGAGGAAAACTGCTTTTACTTGGATAAAAGAAAGAGCGGGAAGATAAGCAAAAGGAAACGACAGACCAGGAGGAGGAATGAAATGAAGCTGAAAAGGAAAAAAATGTTTTCAAAGAGTCAGGACATCCAGAAATCACTGGCTCTGTAAAGACTAGGAATATACTTCAGAACAGCTATTCTCAACCTTTTATTGGCGATGACCCCCTCCCCCCACCCCCAGACCCCGCTCAAAGTTTATGGGCCCCCTTCCCTATGAAGCACTCAAGTTTTGGTTTCTTCTATTCTTACCAACTACACAGAAAAATCACGTTAAGCGAGGTGGGCCTGTTACCGTGCTGTACGTCTAAATTTAAAATTTTTAAAAATTAATTTGAAAAATATTTAGATGTACAGTTACAGGCCCTTCGGTAATGAGCCTGTGCCACCCAATTACACCCAAATGGCCTACGACCCCAGGTACTATTTCTTTGAAGGGTGGGAGTAAACTGGAGCACTCGGAGGAAACCCATGCAGACACGAGGAGAACTTACAAACTCATTACAGACAGCGTGGGATTCGAACCCTGGTCACTGGTGCTGTAACAAATCACGCTAACTGTGCCACTCATTATGCTTCAAAGACTTTTGGACAGATGATATGAAAAGGAAGGGGTTAGAAGGATATAGACCAAATGCAGGCAAATGGGACTAGACCAGGATAGAATAGACGAGTTGGGACGAACGGCCTGCTGCGAGACTGTCTAAGTGAAAATTAAACATTTCTTAGAAGGCTGGAGAGCTTGATGCAGGGAGGAGGCTCACCCTGGCTGAGGAACATAAGAGCTTGCGGTCAGTGTGTTAAGTCAAAGGGTGAGACAATGGGAGATGTTGATCAAGGTGGCTAATCTTTGGAAATCTCTTCCCGCAGAATAATCAAGGTTCAATGCCTGAATTTATTCAAAACACAGTGATGGATGAGGGAATCCAAGAATATGAAGGTGGTACAGAACAGTCATGACCTAGAAGAATGGTGGGTGACGGCAACACCACATCTTACAATCTTAGTTGTACTAAAGTAAAAACACAACGCTGGAGAAATTCCGCAGGTCCAACAGTGCACTTTATAGAGCAAAGATAAAGATATAGAACCAATGTTTAGGGCTTGAGAACTTCATCAAGATTTTGTTCGTGCACTGCCTAAATCTTGTCCATACTTTGATGAAGAGTTCAAGCCTGAAATGTTGGTTTTGCATCTTTATCTTTGCTCTATAAAGGACACTGTTTGACCTGCTGAGTTTCTCCAGAGTCGTGTTTTTGCTTCAACCACGGAGTCTGCAGACTTTCATGTTTTACTCCTGCTGTACTAAAGTATGGGTTGACTTGCATGGATGGCACACAAAACAAAGCTTTTCATTTTTACCCAGAGCACGTTGCAATGAAGTAACAATTCACAATGACCCTGTGCTGCTCCTGTTTCTCACATGGGAGGGGAAGCAGGGGGATTTAGTATTGGAACTGCAAGCAGTTGTAAACTGCCCGTGGGGGTGTTTCGGGCAGATACAGTGAGGACTTAAAGTGGAACTGGAGAGGGACTTTCGAGAACAAGGAGTTCAGAGAAAGAGTGGGAAACTTCCACCCTGACCCAACTTCACTTGGTCCATCTTTGCTCTCGCCCCTTTTTCAATCTCTGTTTCCATCTCGGGAGATGAACTTTCTAGACATCTACAAATCCACTAACCCCCACAGTTGCCTAGACTACACCTCTTCACACCGTGTCTCTTCTATCCATTATCTAATTTCCTCTGTCCCCTTTATATCTGCTCCCTGAATGAGGTCTTTCACTTCAGATCATCCGAGATATCCCCCTTCAAAAAAAAGTTGTTTCCCTGTATTTCCATCAACTCAGCTCTTACATGCATCTCCTCTATCTCCAACGCATTTGCCCTGGCCCCCTCTGCCCCAGACACAGCAAAGACAGGATTCCCACCTACCACCCCAGCAGCCTCTGCAGTCCACATTTCACCCTCCACAAATTCTGCCACTTAAAACTTGATCCCATCGCTAGACATCTTCCACTCCCCTACTGTCTCCATTCTCTGTAGGGACCCGCTGGATCTCCTTCATCCAGTCGTCCCTTCCATCCAATCACCCCCTCAGTACCCCTCTTCTCTCACCACTATTCGGGGCAAGACTTCACCTGCCAATTTTCATGGGCCGTCCACTGTATCCAGTGGTCCCGATGCAGCTTCCTCCATGTCGGAGAGACTGGGTGATCACTCCATTGAGTGCCTTCGCTCTGTCTGCTGCAATAACAGGGATCTCCCAGTGGCTACCATTTCAGTTCCCTCCCCAACTCCCATGCCAGCGTGCCTGCCCATAGCTTCAAGTTGAGGCCACATATAACCTGGAGTAACAAAATATTATATTCCATCTTGGCAGCCTCCATCCAGACAGCATGAATATCAACTTCACCAGTTCCCACTAACCCCCTCCTCGTCTCTTTCCTTCCCTCATCCCTCTAACTCCGGCTTCCCAACTTCTTCCTCAGCCCACTGCCCTTCCACTCTCCGCACCTTTCCCCCCTCCCCCACCTGTATTCACCCATCACCCACCCGTCTGTGTTCCTTTGCCCTTTCCAACCCCCCCCTTACCTTCTTATTGGGGCTTCTGCCTGATTTTCAACCCTCAGACCCAATGCCTCGACTGCTTTTTATGCCCTCAGGATGCCTCGAGACCTGCGGAGTTTCTCCAGCATATATGTGTGCTGCACTACATCCCAACATTTGCAGATTTATGGTTTTGCTGAGCAGAAGGGGTAGCACAGACTTGATGGGCCAAATGGCACCCTTTGGTTGTTGTAACGACCCTATTATGATTATTCTGAAAGTGAAGCCACATAAGCCACCCAAAGCAAGGTGAACTTCACACCAGGAAGGGGAGGGCAGTGGCTGTTTTACCAATTTCACTAGACAACGCCCATTAACTTGTAACTGCTTTTTGAAGTAGGGAAATCTAAGCACATCTAGCAATGTAGGGCCAAAACCGGCTCAATACCAGCCAAAGCCTGACAGGATGCACCTCGCCTGTGGTAGAAGCCGGCAGTGAAACCCAGCAGAAACCCTCTGCCAAGGGCAGGCTCGTGACAAACCTGCCTCAGCGCAGAAAAGGCTGGAGTCTGTGCTGGTGTTTTCACCCCTCCTGCCTCTCCCGCTTCGCACCGAGAAGGGTTAACAGTAAAGATTGGCGAGATGAATCTCAGCTGTGTGCCGTACAACAATTACAATCTATTCACTCAGCAAATAGTTCTCTTAAAGGACAGAGGAAACTGGCCAAGCCAACTCTTCCCAATAAACATAGAGCATATTATCTCTTATTTCATTTTCTCTTTTTAATGTAATACAATGCATACCATTGTAGTTTTATTTTTTTAAAAAATGACGTACCTGTTCAACTGCAACAAGCAACAATGTCAGAGCATATAGAGAACATTACAGCAGAGTACAGGCCCTTCAGCCCATGATGTTGTGCTGACCAATGTAAATGAACACATCAATCTCAACCTTCCTGACCTCACACCATGACCTCTATTTTTCTTGCATCCATTTGTCCAAATTTAGACATACAGCGCGGTAAAAGGCCAGTTCAGCCCACGAATCTATGCCGCACAATTTATACCCCATTGACCTATGCCACCGGTACATTTTAAACAGTAGGAGGAAGCCCAAGGAGACACAGGGAGAACGTACAAACTCCTTACAGACAGCGCAGGATTCGAAGCCCGGTCCCGACCGTTGGTGCTGTCAAGGCATGGCGCTAAGCACTATGGCAACTGTGCTGCCCTCTCCCTAACATTTCTCTTAAATCTCTCTATTGTTCCAGCCTCTACCCCCACCCCCAGCAATGCATCCCAGGCACCCATAACTCATAAATTTTCCTTCCTTCATCCTGTGGTGTTTGCTACTCTTGCCCTGGCTGTCCACCTTAACTAGGCTTCACATAATCTATTGCATCTCTATTAAGTCGCCTCTCATCCTTAGTCGCTCCAAAGAGAAAAGCCCCAGCTTTGTAAGCCTTGCTTCATAAGATGTGTTCTCCAATCCAGGCAACATCCTGGGAAATCTCCTGTGCTCCCTCTTCACAGTGTCCAAAGAGAATGTTTGTTGGGAATGTTTAAAAGACATTGATAGGGAAGGTTTGGAGAGATACAAACCAACGACAAGTAAATGAAACCTGGCTAGGCATGGGAGAGTGGGGCTGAAGGGCCTGTTTCACTACTCTATGACTTCTTAAACCAGTGCTTCTCAACATTTTTTCTTTCTACCCACATACCACCTTAAGTAATTCCTTACTAACCACAGAGCACCTATGGCATAGGATGGAAAATGGGAAAAGGTTGAGAACCACTGTCTTAAACCATTCCTTAGACAAACCATCTATCACTGTGGTCACAGAACAAGAATGCCTGCTGACTCTGTGAGAGATGCTAGAGGAATTTAGCAGGTTTCACAGCGTACTCAGGAGGTATATAACCGATGTTTCAGGCCTGAGCCCTTCATCAATGTACGAGCAAAAAGTAGGCAGGTGCCTGAATAAACAGGCAGGGGGAGGGGGGATGAAGGGACAAGAGGAGGAGCAGAGGCCAACAGACAAGAGGTCATTGATGGATGTGGACAGGAGGGTAGGAGAGAAAAGCTGAGAATTGATTGGAATTACTGTGAATGAAGAGCTAGAGGAAAGGAGAGGGATAGGGGAAAGAGAGAGACGGGGAGGGGGGAGTAACGGAAACTGCAGAAGTCGATGTTAATGGTTGGAGGATGTCTAGACAGAAGATGAGTTTTTTTCTCCACTTTGCAGGTAGTCTCAGTCTGGCAGCGAATGAGGTCATGGAAAGACATGTCGGCAAGGAAATGGGGTGAGGAATTGAAATGGGCAGACACTGGGAAATCCACGCTACTGCAGAGGACAGAGCTGAGGGGCTCAACGAGGTGATCTCCCAGTCTGCATCCAGTCTCTCCGAAGTAGAGGAGACCACAATGGGAGCACGAGATGACACACGCAGATTCACAAGTGAAATGTTGCTTCACTTGAAAGAACTGCTTGGGGCCCCAAATGGCGGTGAAGGAGACGGTGTGGTCAGAAGTGAAGCATCTCCTACGGCCACAGGGGTTAAGTCCCAAGGTGGCGATTGGTGGGGAGGGAGGAGTGGACAAGGGAGTCACAGAGGGAGCAGTGGACAAGGGAGTCACAGAGGGAGCGGTCCCTGTAGAAAGCGGAGAGGAAAAGATGTGTCAGGTGCTGGGACGATGTGGATGTCACAATGACCCCATGCCGGAGTTTGGGGAGTGGAGCAAACACAGCACCAGGGCCATTGACCCAGATTGGACTGGAAATTCCAGCGATTTCAGATTAATTACTCAAAAACAGGATGCAAAGTAGAGAGAATGATCCAAGGAACCAAGTAAGGTGATTAAAATAAAATCGAACAGTTAGGTGGAAGGATCTTCTCCACCGATGTGACCCCATGACGTTTCCATTTTAATTTCAGATATCTATCATTAAATGTAAGCCACTGGAGACCAAATTTGGAAGCAGAGTATAAACTGCAGTTAGCACACGCAACTGAGGACACGTTTCCCTGCATCGACAAACGAAAAGACCCATCCCTTCCTGGTCACTCTGCTCTCCACGGGCAGAAGGTACTAATTTTAATTTAGGCCTACAGCACTGTAACAGGCCATTTTGTCCGATGAGCCCATGCTGCCCAATTTACACCCCATTAACCTACACCCCCTCCCCGATGCGTTTCAAATGGTGGGAGGAAACCAGAGCCCCTGGGGAAATCCCAGGCAGACAAACTCCTTACAGACAGTGCGGAATTTGAACCCTGGTCTCGTTCGCTGGCATTGCGTTAACCGCTACACCAATTGTACAAGAACATGAAACCACGAACCTCCAGATTTAGGAACAGTTTCTTTCCTGTTGTTATCAGACTCTTGAATGGCGTGAAGCAAGGCTGTGTTCTCGCACCAATCCTCTTTTCAATCTTCTTCAGCATGATGCTGAACCAAGCCATGAAAGACCTCAACAATGAAGACGCTGTTTACGTCCGGTACCGCACGGATGGCAGTCTCTTCAATCTGAGGCGCCTGCAAGCTCACACCAAGACACAAGAGAAACTTGTCCGTGAACTAAACTTTGCAGACGATGCCGCTTTAGTTGCCCATTCAGAGCCAGCTCTTCAGCGCTTGATGTCCTGTTTTGCGGAAACTGCCAAAATGTTTGGCCTGGAAGTCAGCCTGAAGAAAACTGAGGTCCTCCATCAGCCAGCTCCCCACCATGACTATCAGCCCCCCCACATCTCCATCGGGCACACAAAACTCAAAACGGTCAACCAGTTTACCTATCTCGGCTGCACCATTTCATCAGATGCAAGGATCGACAACGAGATAGACAACAGACTCGCCAAGGCAAATAGCGCCTTTGGAAGACTACACAAAAGAGTCTGGAAAAACAACCAACTGAAAAACCTCACAAAGATAAGCGTATACAGAGCCATTGTCATACCCACACTCCTGTTCGGCTCCGAATCATGGGTCCTCTACCGGCATCACCTACGGCTCCTAGAACGCTTCCACCAGCGCTGTCTCCGCACCATCCTCAACATTCATTGGAGCGCTTTCATCCCTAACGTCGAAGTACTCGAGATGGCAGAGGTCGACAGCATCGAGTCCACGCTGCTGAAGATCCAGCTGCGCTGGGTGGGTCACGTCTCCAGAATGGAGGACCATCGCCTTCCCAAGATCGTGTTATATGGCGAGCTCTCCACTGGCCACCGTGACAGAGGTGCACCAAAGAAAAGGTACAAGGACTGCCTAAAGAAATCTCTTGGTGCCTGCCACATTGACCACCGCCAGTGGGTGATATCGCCTCAAACTGTGCATCTTGGCGCCTCACAGTTTGGCGGGCAGCAACCTCCTTTGAAGAAGACCGCAGAGCCCACCTCACTGACAAAAGGCAAAGGAGGAAAAACCCAACACCCAACCCCAACCAACCAATTTTCCCCTGCAGCCGCTGCAACCGTGTCTGCCTGTCCCGCATCGGACTTGTCAGCCACAAACGAGCCTGCAGCTGACGTGGACATTTACCCCCTCCGTAAATCTTCGTCCGCGAAGCCAAGCCAAAAAAAAGAGAATGGACTTCACCCTGGTACAAAATTTAGTGCTTTTCTCGATATTCTGCACTTGGTTTCAGTAATACAATATCCTTTTTGGCGAGTCTAAAGCTGCAGTCTGCACTTTAATGTAGGATACAACATATTTTTGGATCAGCTGCTTGCTACAGGCCAGGAAGATCCTCCCTCAATATTCCCCCCTCAACAGCAGTGAACAGTCCTACTTAACTTTCAACCATCCATCTGCACAGGGATACAGAAGGCTCAGACATGCGTGTTTTTGGGACTGATCCTAGAACCACATCTGGATGATTAGGCTGCAAAATCCACCGTTTTAGTCACATCTTCCTCGTGTGGGCTTTTTAGCAAGCTGGATGGAGTCAGAGAAGTCTGCAGACACTGTGGTGGTAGTGCAATACACAAACGTGCTGGAGAAACTCAGCAGGTCATGCAGATCAAAAAGGAAGCCAGCCACCATTATGTCAACCTTCTACAGGAGCCCTGTCGAGCATCCTGGCCCACTGCGTCACAGTGTGGTACAATTGCTGCAGAGAAATTGACTGGAGATCAATCCACTTATTGATTGATAAGTATGGCAGAGAAAATCACTGGAGCCTCCCCCCCACCCCCCAAATGAGCATGATCTACCGGGATTTCTGTTTGAAGAGGGTGCATAAAACCAGTGAGGACCCTTTCCATTCTGCACGCAGCACCTTTCAGCTGCTCCCCTCGGGGAAGAGGTACAGGAGTATCAGAGCCAGCACCATCAGGCTGAGGAATAGCTTCTTCCCACGGGCAGTGAGAATGCTGAACGACCAAAGGGACAGCTCACACTGACCATCTGAGACTCTCATTTGTACAACAATATTTATTTATGTTTATGATAAAATACTCATCCTGCCTCTGTGTTGTTTGCCTGTATGTGTGTTAAATCTGTTTGTGCATCTCCATGTTTTGCACTGAGGACTGGAGAATGCTGTTTCGTCAGGTTGTCATGGATTTACAAAAGGTAAATCGTGCTTGACAAATCTATTGGAATTCTTTGAGATGGTGACAGGTAAAATAGATGGGGGAGAGCCAGTGGATGTGGTGTACCTGGACTTTCAAAAGGCCTTCGATAAGGTCCCGCATAAACGACTGGCTTCTAAAATCAAAGCTCATGGGATTGGGGGAAAAGTATTGATGTGGATTGAGAACTGGCTGGCAGGTAGAAGACAGAGAGTTGGGATAAATGGCTCGTTTTCTGAGTGGGAGGCGGTGACCAGTGGGGTGCCACAGGGATCTGTACTGGGACCCCAGCTGTTCACAATTTACATTAATGATCTGGATGAGGGGATTGGATTTAATATCTCCAAATTTGCAGATGACACTAAGCTAGGAGGGGTTGTGTGCAAGGAAGAGGGGGTCAGAAAGTTCCAGTGTGATTTGGATAAATTGAGGGACTGGGCAGATACATGGCAAATGCACTACAATGTGGATAAATGTGAGGTTATCCACTTTGGTAATACAAACCGGAGGGCAGATTACTATTTGAATGGTAATAGATTAAGAGATGGGGAAGTGCAGAGAGACCTAGGGGTACTTGTACATCAGTCTCTGAAGGCGAGCATGCAGGTACAGCAGGCGGTTAAAAAGGCAAATGGTATGTTGGCCTTCATATCAAGAGGGTTTGAGTATAGGAACAAGGATACTTTACTGCAGCTGTACAGGGCCTCGGTGAGACCCCACCTGGTGTACTGTGTGCAGTTTTGGTCACCTTATCTAAGGAAGGATGCTCTTGCAATGGAGGGAGTGCAGAGGCGATTCACCAGGCTGATACCTGGAATGGCAGGAATGACTTATGAGGAAAGATTGCGCAAATTGGGATTGTACTCGTTGGAGTTTAGAAGATTGAGAGGGGATCTCATAGAGACATATAAAATTCTGGCAGGACTGGACAGAATGGATGCAGATGGGATATTTCCAATGATGGGAAAATCCAGAACCCAGGGCCATGGTTTGAGGATAATAGGCAAACCATTTAGGACCGAGAAGAGGAGGAATTTCTTGACCCAGAGGGTGGTGAATCTGTGGAATTCATTGCCACAGAGGGCAGTAGAGGCAGGTTCATTAAATATATTTAAGAGGGAATTAGATCTATTTCTTCAGTATAAGGGTATTAAAGGTTACAGAGAGAAGGCGGGGACGGGGTACTGAACTTTAAAATCAGCCATGATCTCGTTGAATGGCGGAGCAGGCTCGAAGGACCTACTCCTGCTCCTATCTTCTATGTTTCTATGTCCTTGTGCAATCAAATGACGATAAACTTGACAAGGATATAACCAACATTTTGGGTCTGATCCCTTTCTTTAGGAGTGAGAAAACAGACCCCTGAGAACAAGACCCATCAGCCAAATCACACCCATACTTGCTCTTTGGAACCTCAGCAAAGCTCTCTCCTTGAGGAGCTACCTCCTGGTTGGGAATCGATTCAACTTTTTCAAAAAGTCATTGATCTGAATCTGCTCTTCTCTTCATTCCAATAACAACTTTAAGTTTTTAATTTTTAAAAATGTAGACACGCAGCACGGTAACAGGCCATTTTGGCCCATGAGCCTGTCCTACCTAATTTACACCCAAATGACCTACACCCCACCCCGGTATGTTTTGAACTTGCAGGCCAATACTTTGCCAAAGGACATCCTTTACGGAGAATGAACAATAGGCAAGAGGAACGTAGGTGGACCTTAGCCTTGCTTTAAGGACCTCTGCAAACGCAGTGTGAAAGCCTTAAAAATCAACGCAGAGTGCTGGAAAGTCACAGCAGTTGACTGCAACAAATGGTGAGGTGCTCCATCAATGCCTAGAGCAAGGCGAGAGAATGATCTTGAGTCAATCTGAGGAGCGGAGAGCTAAGTGAAGAGCATAGCAGACAACAGTTCAACTATGCCCTATATTTGCAGCAACTGTGGTAGAGCCTGCTGTTCCAGAATCGGCCTCCATAACCACAGTCGGGAAACCAATATTATTTCCATGAGACCAATAGATCAGGTGGACACAAAGTCTTTCCTCACCCCCTTCCTCTAGTGCAGTGACCAAAACTGTGCACAATATTCCAAGTGCGGCCTAGTCTATGTCTTGTGCAGCTGCAACACAACGTTGGAACTCTTGCTCATGAAGGCAAGCATCCAGGATGCCGTCTTCACAATCTGCTTGGTTTGCTGCTTGCAGAAAGCTTTGGCCCCACACCCCAAGGTCTCTCTGCACAGTGACATGCTGGAATGAACCCACACCCCAAGATCTCTCAGTAGATTGATGTTCCACTGAGAACCCACACCCTGATGTCTCTCTGCACACCAACACACCCAAGAATCCTGCCATTTACTCTGCACGTCCCTTCAATTTGACTTCCCAAAGTGCATTTCCTCACACTTCTTCAGAATAAATTCCATTCCCCCACTCCACCCAGGACTTTTCTCAGTTGTTACTTTCCCCAGAGGACCCCCATGGTTGACTGACCTCACTCAGAGCTGCAATGACTCCACAAGATCACACCCTACAGACCCTCACAACCAATGAGGTATTCCTAACAATTGGTCACTGTTGCACTGTGAGAATAATTAAGAAAATACGGTCCACTTAACCAATATTTAATCTTTGCCAAAGGCAATAAAACAGATAACTAGGCTGTTTAACAACCATCTGTGGGAGCAAAAATGTCCAGTATTTTACTGAGATAACAACATTAACTACACTTTTCTTGGAGTTCACAAGAAAATCTATGCAAATCCAAGTTCTTCCTTCCAATTAAATCTGTACTTCTCCCATACTGCTCAGTGTCACTTTCAACCAAATATTTATCCACACCCTTTGGACAGGAAAATAAATGAAATGTCAATTAATTCACTTTGATGTCAGGCACCAGCAGACTCAACAACAAACTCACAGACTTATTGATTTTTTCCGCCCTCTGCAAATTGCACAGCTTTTTTTTAACCTTACATGATTTGTTTACATGGATACACATCTTCTTGAGTATAGTTTTTTTTACACTGCCAATAAGTGGTAATTCTGCCTGCCCCACAGGGAAAAAGAATCTCTGGTTTGTATGTGATGTTATGTACGTACTCTGACAATAAATCTGATCTTTGAACTATTTCTAAGGTACAAATGGGACAAGCTTTCTTTGGTCCTTGATACAAAAACAGTGAAACACAAGTACAGACTAACTCTACATGTATACAGAAGCTGGATACATGTTAAAAATGCTAGAGTCACGGGGAGTTGTCTTAGCAATTCAGCGTTCTCACTGCCTGTGAGAAGAAGCTGTTCCTCAGCCTGGAGATATTGGCTCTAATACTTCTGTATCTCTCTCCTGACGGGATTACATTTAAATCCCTGTTGCTCAGAATTCAAGCAACCAGCTAAAAAAAAAATAGGTAAAAATACAGAAGTTTAAAATTGGCACCCCTCCCCCTCGCCGTTAGCTCACCAATCAAGCAACTGGCAGATACACTCATCTACCAATTCCCATAGGTATCAGACACCCCATTTTTTTTTTTTACAGTACATGGACGAGATAATGTGTGTGCGGTGGTAAAGAATAATTCCTGTAAATCACATAGATCTGGGGTGGGGGGTTGGGTGTGGTGGGTGGCTGGGAAACCTCAGTGATCCTCTGCCACTCTTATGTGCCTATGGATTGACCTCCGTTCTAATGCTTCACATCAACTAGACCACATTGTGACACATCCTGGCAGGGCACTCTTGATAGAGTCCATTTGTTCCTGTTGAAGGTTGGCATGATGGTGTCCGGTAGCCTTGGCTACTTCAGTCTTCTCAGGAAGTGCAGTCACTCTTGCGCCTTTCTGACAAGTGAGGAGGTGCTGTGTGTCCATGAAAGACCACTAGTTATGTGGACTCTGAGGTTGAATTTAAGTAGCATGGCAGATAAGATAGCTCATAGGAGAAGTTTTACAAATTCACAATTTAAAACAATTGAGATATTGGGTTAGATCTCCAAAACAGATGCCACGTGGATCTAGGTTAAAGGGATACCTTGGATGAGGAGAGGTCCAGGGAGGGATCTGCAGAACACAATGCTGGAGAAACTCAGCAGGTCAAACAGTGTCTTTTATGTAGCAAAGATAAAGATAAAGATACAGAACTGACATTTTGGGCTTGAGCCCCTCATCAAGGTTTGGAAAAATGTCAGGAGGTGTCTGAACAAAAAGGTAAGAGGGGAGGAATGGTCATAAAGGCAGGAGGTGATAGGTGGAGAAGGGAGGGAGGGGACAGCAGTGATCAAGGGGAGGAGGGATGGCTGGGTGAATAAAGAGGGACGTGGTGGAGAGCTGGAGGAAAGAAGACAAGGGGAAAGGGATGGGAGGGAGAACAGAGAGTAGGTTAGCAGAAACTGGAGAAGTTGATGTTAAAGGCATCCAGTTGGAAAGTGCCCAGATGGAAAATCAGTGTGTTCTCCAATTTATGAGTGTTTTTGATGGGACAGTATGAGACCATGGACAGACATGAGCGCAGGAGTGGGGCACGGAATTGAAATGGTTGGCCACTGACGCACACAGAGTGAAGGGTGCTCAACGAAGTAATCTCCCAGTCTGTGCCCAGTCCCTCCAATGTATGAAACTGTACGCAGACAAGGAACTACCTGAGCCACTCAGCAGGTCAGACAGCATACCTGGGTAGAGAAGGAGACAGAGAGATAGGGAAGGGATGGGGAAAGGAGAGCAGGTTAGCAGAAACTGGAAAAGTCGATGTTAATGCCATCTGGCTGGAGAATGCCTTGATGAAGGGCTCAGGCCCGAAACATCAGTTACGCACCTCTAACTTTGCTATATAAAGGACAGTGCTTGACTTACTGAGTTTCTCCAGCTTTGTATTTTTACTTCAACCACAGTGTCTGCAGACTTTGTGTTTTAACCGTAACATTCTAATAATTCTTCTGTCCCCTTTCCTTCCTGCTATGGGACAATCAGAATTGCACACACCCAGCATTTGTCCATTTGTTCCAGTGGCACAACTTGGCTGTCTTCGATCAAACAGACAACAATCTAAACCAATTTGATACTTACATTCAGGCAACAAGACAAAACGCAGAGCTTACTCCACAGAAATGAAAGATTACACAGCAGCCTTAAGGTCAATGGAATGTTTTAAAAAAATAAACATACCAAAGGGTCATGTGCAACTTGCCCATTGAACTGGTTTTCCTTTCCCAGTGACCTTCTAAACATTCGCCTGCCTCTGCCAGAGGAAGTCTGTGGGGATGTGATGGTCACACAGAGCAGTGGCCGCTAGAGAAGGCGTGCTTTTAAAATTTAAGTATTTGCTCAGCATTTTGTGTCCCAGTACAGGATCCGCAAACAGGGCTGGACGACATTCCGATGCCCCTCCCATGGACAGGACACAGAAGAAATAAAGGGTGTACACATGGTGAATGGTAAATGGTATATAGGTCACAGAGGAAAATTGGCAGTGCTATCGATAGCGAGTTAGGTAACAGAAATAGTGTCAGAGTTTTGTGCGTGTGTGTGTGTTCATGTTCTTACATGCACCGTGATCTGCAGGGATGCTGCTTTACCTGGTTGTATGGGCACAGTCACACGATAATGAACTTGAAGAGTTAGTCAATTGCAGGGAGGGCAAGCTGCTACATTTGGGAGATTTAATGTGTACACCAGTGATTCTCAACCTTTTTCTTTCCATCTTAAGTAATCTCTCTGCCATCAGTGCTCTGTGATTAGTAAGCAATTGTTTAAGGTGGTGTGTGAGTGGGAAGGGAAGGTTGAGAATCACTGCTCTAGACTCAATTGTGACTGAAATATTTTGCTTGAGAAAAATTGTCATTGGCCCATTTCCTTCGGAGTTATGAAACCGTGCACTTAACGAGTCAATTAGGGATGATTAAAACAGTGCTTTTCAACCTTTTTCTTTCCACCCACATCCCACCTTAAGCAATCCCTTACTAATCACAGAGCACTGATGGTATAGGGATTACTTAAAGTGGGATGTGAGTGGAAAGAAAAAGGTTGAGAACCACTGGCTCTGTAGAACATAAGCAATGAATAATGAGGTCCTGAGGTGCCACTTTTTTTCCTCGATTGCCATGGAGAGCGGACAGAGGAAAAACACGCGAGTTCACGGCCCATAACTGAATTGAACGGCTTATTGTCAAATTCACTGAAGTACAGTGAAGGACGTTGTTCTGCGTGCTCTCTAGCCAACTCAACCAGTGCATTTGCACAGCAGGCGGTGCAATTATAAAGTGTGGAGTATCACACCACAGCAAAACAAACTTTTGACCATTCAAGGAGAGCCAAGTCTCTGGGTTCACATCATAGTTCACTTGAAGGGTTGTGTGACCACCAACACAAGAAAAAAGGAGCAGGAGTGGGCCATCTGGCCCATTGAGACTGCTCCGCCATTTGATCCATGCCTGATCTGGCCAAGGAATCTCCTTCCCTTGCCCGCCCATTTCCCCGCAACTCTCAATTTCCCCCACCTCACAAAATATCCACGTTTTAACCCTTTGGACTCTGGCCATTTTTAACCTTTCTCTGGACTGTGTCCGTGGGTAAACTACAGTACAAATCAGCAGGTGGCTGGATATAAAACCAGTCCTGGAAAGTGGGGACATGGGAGTGTACACACCTATTGGTAGTCCATGAAAACCGGGACACACCAAAAAGTTAAAGGTATTTCAGGAGGCGGCCTGCTGCTTCCTTGGACAGAGAATTCCACAGATTCATTACTCTCTTGTTATACCTCATCTGGTCTCAAATCTACTCCCCTCAGCCTCCTACGCTCCAGTGTGCAAAGCCCCAGCCTATCCAGTATCTCCTTGAAATTCATTTCCAACAGTCCTGGCAGTATTGTTAGGAGTCATTTTGCAGACTTCCCCATTTAATAACATTAATGCATGAGTTATTACATAGTCCAAGAATTATTAAATGGTTTGGTCAAGTTAGTATGATGATAAACCTGACTATTGTCATCCGATTGTACAAGTACATCCCAACGAAACAGCGTTCTCTGTTCCTCGGTGCAAAACATGCAGACACACAACCAGACATAATTTGCACATGGACAAAAAAAATACATAGGCAGGACAAGTATTTTAACTATAAAAATAAATAAATATTGTTTTGTACAAATGTGAGTCTGGATGGTCAGAGTGAGCAGGTCCTTTGGTCGTTCAACATTCCCACTGCCTGTGGTTCAAGGGATTAAAGGTACAAATTTGACATTTCAAATGTAATTGCAGCTAATTTGTGAAGATTAAAAAATAAAGAACAATTACAGTACGGAGCAGAATAATCCAACTTCATCGCCCAGTCAGACTCGATGAATTACAGGTCACTGGAGGGGAAGTGAAAACTTACCAAAACCCAAACTATTTCCTCAACAACATTAATGTCTCCATCCAGATCAAATGACATTGCGCATCGGCAAAAACAATCGCGGCTTTGTGAGGCTGCCACACATCTTTTGTGTTGGGATTGCAGCCAAACCACTGTAGCAAAGGGTCTCTGGAAGTCATGGAACGGGTTGGCCGAGATGTTGGCGTACGAGCGAGCGCAGGAAAAATGGTAGGAGGTATAGACAAGGTGAATGGTCATTGTCTTTCTCCAACCCCACCCCACCCAGAGTAAGGGAGTATAAAACTAGAGGACTTGTGTTTAAGGCAATAGAGGAAAGGTGTTCAAAGCTTGCAAAGTGATCTGGACCAGCTGGAAATGGGCTGCAGGTCAGTGGGACAAGGCAAAAAAAAACGGTTCGGCACAGACTAGAAGGATCGAAGGAGCCTGTTACTGCACTGTAATGTTCTATGGTGGTTTCTCCCTCAAAGGATTTGGCAGTGGAGCAGAAGGAAACTGGAAAATTGGAGGATCAGATAAAACACTGGAGGAACTAAGCAGGCCTGAAAACATCACCCCACCTCCCCCCTTTCCTTCCTAACATGATATGCTTACCTCTCCTCCCAGAACTCATCTTCCTCAGCCCCTTCCTCCCATCATCTCTGGCTTCTTACATCAATCTCATTCCGCCTCCACCCTCATTCTTCTCTCTCCCACCTGTCTTCACCTATCATCTGCCACCTTGTGCTCCTCTGCATTTTCTTTTGGTTTCCGCCCTCATTCTTCCCAGACCCTATGAAGGTCTCAGCCCGAGACATTGACTGTCCCCTCCACAGATGTTCCGCGATGCGTTGAGTTCCTGCAGTACCGTGCAAGTTGACGTGGAGACTTTACATTTATTTACAGCATGGTAAAAGCCCATTCTGGCCATTGAAATCTGTGCTACCCCAATCGCACTCAAATTAACCTAAAACCCTGTATGTTTTTGGAGGGTGGGAGAAAATCCACGCAGGTCAAAGGGAGAACATACAAATTCCTTGCAGACAGCACTGGATTCGAACCATAGTTTCTGGCGCTGTAATAGTGTAATGCTAACCAATATGCTAACCATGTCACCCTCGTGTTTTCCAGGGTTATAGCCTGCAACTGCAGGCACAGAGCAGCCACATGGGAAATATGGGCAAATGGGGTGTGTGTCTACGATCTGCGGCTCTTGCTTTGGATTTGGAGAATCTATCTGTCGACCTGGGAAACATTTTACTGTCCTCAGCAATTTTGAGAATTGTGAAAATTGCCAGGGTCAGGTCTTAAAAGTTCCTTAGTGTGGTGTGAAATCTGCCAGGGACTAATAAAGGAAACAAAATTATTGGAGGAACTCAGCTGGTCCTCCACGGAAAGCACAAGGCAGTTGACATTTCAGGCCTGAGCCCTTCATCAGAAAGCATCCATGGGTAGAGAGGCCATGTTGCAGCTCTACACATCCGTGGTGAGACCACACTTGTGTTCAGTTCTAGTCACCTCATTATAGGAAGGATGTGGAAGCTATGGAGAGGGTGCAGAGGAGATTTACCAGGATGTTGTCTGGATTGGAAAATAAGTCTTATGGGGCAAGGTTGCCAGAGCAGGGACTTTTCTCTTTGAATGAGATAGACAACTACAAGATCATGAGAGGTATAGATAGGGTGGAGAGCCAGCTCTTGATTCCCAGGGCAGCATTAGCAAACACCAGAAGACATCTGGACAAAGTTAAGGGAGGGAAGTTTAAGGGAGACATCAGGGGTAAGTGTTTTTTTTCCCCCCACAAATTGTGGTGGGAGCCTGGAATGCCTTGCCAGGGGTGGTGGTGGAGGTTGAAACATTAGGGGCATTTAAGAGACTCTTAGACAGACACATGGATGAGAGAAAAATAGAGGGTTATAGGGTAGGGAGGGTTTAGTTCGTTTTTTGAAAGGAATATATGGATCAGCACAACATCGAGGGCTGAAGGGACTGTACTGTGCTGTAGTGTTCTAAGGACTATGAAACATTGACTGCTCCTTGCTTTCTGTGGATGTTGTGTGACCTGCTGAGTTCCCCCAACACTTTTGTGTATAGTTCTCCAGCGCCTACAGACTTCTTGTTTATCAGGAAGCAGAGCAGTAGAATGGTTCGATTCCTGCTGACAGGAACATGGCAAAACAGAGATGTTCATGGAAAATGTTAGGAGGGTGATGTATTTGAAGATTTGTCAAGGGAAGGAACACAAGGACAAGCCCCTCGAGTCTGTGCCACATTCACATTGACCTCAACCTCGCATTCCTGCACTAAGCCCACATGGAAAGGGTCCAACCCAGATTCACCACTCACCTACCCACTGCAGCCTCAGTCATACATCTCTGGGACATGGGAGGAAACTGGAACACCCTGAGGGAAACCTATGAGGTCACAAGGAGAATGTGCAAACTCCACACAGACAGCGCCCAAAGTCAGGGCCAAACCTGGGTCACAGGAGACAGTGGCTCTCCTAGCTGTGTCAAGGCACTACTCTCAATATCCAAAAATCACATTGATCTCGACGAGGAGAATATTCTTCAGGCAGGGTGGTTGTGGGGGTGGTGGGGGGGAGCTGCTGAATTTGTTGCCACAGACGGCTGTGGAGGCCAAGACGTTGGGTAGGTTTAAAGCAGAGATTCTTAATTACTGAAGGATTCAAAGGTTATGGGGTGAAGGGAGGAGAATGGGGTTAAGAGAGAAAAATACACCAGCCGTGATTTGAATGGTAGGGCAGTCTCAGTAGGCCGAATGGCCTAATTCTGCTCCCAAGTCGTACGATGTCTCGAAAGATCAAGAGCTGTGGTGCAATAAACAGTGGTCGAAACTCATTAAAAGTAACAGAATAGATCAACAGAGTTCTTGCAAAACATATTCGGGATCCTTTCGAATATTAACTGAGGCAGATACAATGGGCAATCAAGATGTGAGAGAGTCCTGAAAAGGGAGTTGGATGTGACCCTATTGACTAAAGGAATCACAAGGTATGGAGAGAAAGTGGGAATAGGGGATTGAGTTCACATGATAGTATTGAATGGTGAAGCAGGCTTGTAGGGCTGAATGTCTACATAAGAGCTGGGACAGCCCTCGCGAGTGTTGTGGAGATTACCTTGCCTGGACTGGGAAACTGTCGCCATGAGAAAAGATTAGACAGGCTCAGAGGCTGTCTTTGGAAAAAGATTTAATCCCCACTATTGATGAAGAGTCCAAACCAGAAATGCAACTACTTCTCTCTCCACAGATGCTGCCTGACCCACTGAACAGTTTTTACACATTTCCAGTTTCTCCTTCAGATTCATAGCATCTGAACTTCATTGATTTTCACATGAGTGTGGGTGTGCAGTGACAAACAGACCCAACACGGAAACACAAAAGTCTGCAGATGCTGTGATTGTGGTAAAAACACAATGAAATACTGGAGGAACTCAACTGGTCTTGCAGCGTCCACAGGAGACAAAGATAATATTGCTGATGTTTCGGGCCTGAGCACCTTCTGCAAGACCAGCTGAGTTCCTCCGGCACTTCAATGTGTTTTTACAAATCGACCCTTGTCAGCTACGCTGAGACTGCAGTGGTAAGCCACCCTATTGTTACATTAATGAGGATGGCTAGTATCTGAGAATGTGGACAAAAGGAAGCAAAAAGCTGTCAAAGGCAGAGATGTAGGAAATACCTAACTGGTCAGGCAGCATCAATAGAGAGAGGAGAAACTGGGCCAACATTCTACAATTTTAGCCAACTTGTTTCCCAATTTTGCAACAGAACTTCCTAGCTTTAGGTTGTCCATCAATGAAACTCACTCATCCCAACTCTATCCCACAGGTTCATTGACATATACAGCATTGAAACAAGCCAACTCTCCCATGCTGACCAAGTTGTCCACCCAAGCTCATCCCACATGCCTGCATTTGGCACATATCCCTTTCTGATCTACCTACCTGTCTCAATTTCTTTTTAAATATGAAGTAAAACATGAAAGTCTGCAGACATCACGATCGAAGTAAAAACACAACGCTGGAGGAACTCAGCAGGTCAAACAGTGTCCTTTGTCCAGCAAAGATGAAGATACAGAACCAACGTTTCAGGCTTGAGCCCTTCTTCCAAGGTGTAAAAAAAAAAATGGCGGCTGTTGTCTGAACAAAAAGGTAAGGGGGTGAGTGGGAGGAGCACAGTCCCAAAGGCAGGAGGTAATAGGTGGAGAAGGGAGGGAAGGCACGTGAGGAGGAGGGATGGCTCAGTGAATAGAGAGGGAAGGGGGTGGAAAGCTCAAGGAAGGAAGACAGGGGGAGAGGAAAGGGAGAGTGAATGGAGAGCAGGTTAGCAGAAATCGGAGAAGACAAATTTAAATGCCATCCGGATGGAGAGAGCCCAGACAGAAAATCAAGGGTTGTTCTTTCAATTTACGTGGTCTTGGTGGGATAGTACATGAGGCCATGGACAGACATGTGGGCATGAGAGTGGGATGCAGAACTGAAATAGTTGGCCACTGGGAGGTCCCGGTCACTGATGTGGACAGAGCGAAGATGCTTAGCGAAGTGACCGCCCAGTCTTTTTGAACAGTACCTTCCTCTACCACCTCCTGTAAGTAGTTTGTTCCAGAGACCCTGTAAAAAAAGGTCTGCGTAAAAACAAAATAAACTTCCCCTCAGGTCTCCTTTAAATCTGAAGGATATTTACTACCTTGTCACCAGAGCGTGACCTTGAATTATTATTTCCTAATCAGTGGATCACAAGGAATGAAGCATTCGCCAAGAGTAGTCACTTACAATATAGGAAATTTAGTGGTCAATTTTTAGTTCAGAGTTTTCTGAAACGGAATGCTATTTTTTTTTAAAAAAAGAGGACGAGACACAAATTGTCTGGAACATCTGCAAAGAAATTTGGTTCAAAACTGTGCCAAGTGATCTTTAACATGTGCCTGTCTGCAAGTGACAAGGCAAGATTCCAGATGCTGGGATTCCATCCAAATCAAATCTCCCCAGCATGTACACACTACCAGATGTGCAGGACGTGTTAGGATCTTGTCTGATGACTGAACACCAAAGGACGACTGAAGTCAAATAGTCATGTGATGCACAGAAAAAAAGATTCAACGACTCCCTTAAAAGTTAAAAAGTTGTGCTCGTTGATGATTGGAGAGGGTTCAGAGGAGCTTCACATGGAACGAAGGGGTTATCATATGAGGAGGGTTTAACAGCTCTTGGCCTGTACTCACTGGAATTTAGGAGAATTGAAACATTTTGAATGTTGAACAGCATGGACAGAGTAGATGTAGAAAGGTTGTTTCCCCATGGTGGGAGAGTCTAGGACAAGAGGGCACAACTTCAGAATTGAAGGGCATTTGCTTAGAACAGAGATGTGGAGAAATTTCTTCATCCAGCGGGTGGTAAATCTGTGGAATTCATTGCTATAGGCGGTTGTGGAGGCCAGGCCATTGGGTGTGTTTTAAGGCAGAGATTAACAGGACAGCAAAGGTTATGGGGAGAAGGCCAGGCAGTGGGGCTGAGTGGGGAACTGGATCAACTCATGATTAAATGGCAGGGCAGAATCGATGCGCTGAGGGCTTTGGGCGAGGAAGCCAGAATTGAGGATGTTAAGGGAATGGAGGGATATCTATCAGGTGTGAATAGCAAAGCCTTAGGTTTTGTGCTCAGCACATTCATGTGGGCTGAATGGCCTCTTCCTGTGCTGCTCAAGGAAGAACAAAAGAACCTCAAAACCAAGAACCATAGATACTGCAACATCCCTACACTTTTGTCATCTGTGTGAAAGGAAACTTTGAGCCGAGTTTTATCTAATCAATTACCTGGCTACTCTGTGTAACATTAAGGACCAGAAGGCATGGTCTTACTCTAGAACAAGTGATGACAACAATATTTACCTCAAGGAGCAGTCAGAGCCTGGGGTTAATGAAGCACTGTGAGGATATCGTCAGGTATGGTGTATCTCCTCATCCTCCTTCATTAGTCCCTCAGAACCGCCATTTTCCCACCCAAGTCTTGTGGGTTCTGTGGTTCGAGTCCAACCAGAACACACAGGTGTCCAAGAGCAAAGGTAGGTGGACAGTTTGAAAGGTGGTGTGGTCTTTCCACTGCATGCGTGCCTTCCCAGTGCAGAGGCTTGAAGTTCTCAAGCACATCCCAATCCGCCTCTGCCATTTGAGCAGCAATGGGCGAGAGACTGTTAGCCATCCATGGGGACGTTGCATTTACCAAGAGGCTTTTCAGCACATCTATGGATCCACATGATGGAGAATGTCACCAGGAGCTAGCACATCAAGACAACCATAGGGAAGGCTCACCAACACCTCCACTTTCTAAGAGGCTTGCGATTTGGAAAAATACTGCATTAAAAAGTGTAGGACTAGCTGCCTGGTTTGATATTTCAAGCCTGGTTTGATATTTCAAGAACCCTGGAATGTAGAGGGCTGCAGAAGGTGGCAAACACAGCCAGGCCCAGCATAGGCTCTCGTCTTCTACCCACTCCATCTACTGAGGTGCTGCCTGAAGAAGGCAGCCCACATTATACAGGAACCCCATCACCCTGGTCACAACTTCTTCTCACTTCCCCCTTCTGGCAGAAGGTAAAGCCTGAAGACCAGCACCTTTAGGTTCAAGAACAGTTTTTATCCAACTGCGTCAGGATTTTGAATCTTCCCTTACTACCCAACTTAAAGATTTGCCTGCAGTATTGAAACTCAACTTTTTATTTCTTATACTAAGTTTAAGGAACCCTCCAGCCATTAAAACCTTTGCCACCCAATTTCACTCGCAGCTCCCTGTACATATTTGGAGGGTGGGAAGAAACGAAGCACCCGGAGAAAATCGCATTTAGATAGCACCGGATTCGAATCCGCGTCGCCGACGTTGTAACAGCGTTGCGCTAATTTATTAAATTATCCTTGGGGATATTTAATGTATACTGTTTTAACTGGTGCATTTTACCTACCTGTTTAGCTTCAGATTCCAGCATCCGAGGTCTCCTGCAAGATTTCAAGGCAGCTTGGTTTGAGCGCATGCCAGAAAGTTTTATCACATGACGTGATCCTGTTCTCAGGCTCAATAGGGTTGCCTACTGATGGCGGCTCGTTTACCCAGAATCCTCGCTGTTCTGGAAATCGGTCTATTCACCCCATGGTCCTTGAACTCAATGATCCTGCACAGAGCCGGAGCCTCCCGGCAAGGAGGGACAATGGTTCCCCTTATCCTCAGGGAAGCCCCCCTACAAGGAGGGACAATGGTTCCCCTTACCCCCAGGGAAGCCTCCCTACAAGGAGGGACAATGGTACCCCTCACCCCCAGGGAAGCCCCCCGGCAAGGAGGGACGATGGTTCCCCTCACCCCCAGGGAACCCCCCCGGCAAGGAGAGACAGTGGTTCCCCTCACCACTTGGTAGAAGTGGTTTCAAAGCATCTAACACTGAAGTCGGGGACTGATTCAGTCAAACCCTGGACTCTGCCACGGGTGCGGAGTAAGCGATCCCTTAAATTATTCATGCTGTTTAAATTATGAACGACAGTTTCTGGAAATTGTACCCAGAGTTTGCAATGGTTGCTGTAAATGGGTGAAGGGCTGGTTCAAGCTTGAGGTGGTGGTGGGGGGGGGGGGGGGGGGGTGCACACCAGGGAGCTGAACAGGGACAAACTGCCCCAAGTGCAGCCCAGTGTCAGAGCTTGGCGGCGAGGTCCCAGCCAGCGGCACCAAAACACCCCACGACCGGCTCGACCCCTCTCCAGCGGGCTATGGCCACCCGGCTCATCAATCCTATCTGGCCATCGCCGAGCACAGCCTACACACCCCGAGACTGGGGGTTAACTGGAGATGAACCATTCAATGAAAACACACCCCCAACCTCACTCCGCTTCATTCCACGCCCCTGCTAACCCCGATTCAAACTGCTGACAACTTCAGGGGAAGAAATACTCGCAGAGACAGTTCCTTCCCCACTACCAATTGTTTTTAACCGGGAGCCTGCGAGCCTTTGGGACGATGCTACTTCGAAAGAGAGTTTTTCCCCCAGAAGAGTTGGAGAGAAAACTCTAACCCTGCCGGGCAGAGGTGGGACTGGGGACGCGGCCAGAGAGGGTGGGGACGCAACTTTGCGGGGAGGGGGAGATTCACGTTTACAACTGGAAACACAAAGGGAGCCCCTGGAACGAATACCCTAAGGACAATATGCAAATGCACTTAGGTACCACTGAAAACCTCGCGGACGAAACCAAACTTGTATGCAAAGCATTTCCAGTAACTAACATTGGACTGACAAGCTGCGAACAGATTAAAGACGATTAGAGCTTCAGTCGGGATATTCATTTAAATTCCGATATTACACAAGAGTTGAAGAGGTACAGACTTCATGAGTGGGGGATGGTCCTGGGACGTTGGCGAGGTAAATCCGAGGAAGCCCTTACCTGCTGCTTTCACCTTCTGCTAACGGAAGGGAACCGTTGCAGGTCGAGTTGCCCGGTCAAACCGAGGTCTGTTTCCCTGCGCACAGACTGTCCCACATGACAATCGGCCCCGAGTGTGGAGTGAGAGGCGCTGACAGTTCGTGGAGCCGCCCCCTCCCCCTCAAAGCAAAGAGGCGGCGCTTTCCCTCCCTGGGGAAGGGGGTGGGGTGAACCCGCTCCAAAATCCCCTCACTGGGCTGGTTGGTGTTTGTGCCTGATAACGCGAATCCCTCATCTCCAAATCCCAGTGGCCAACCATTTCAGTCCTGTGTCCCACTCGCATGTCCGTCCATGGCCTCATGTACCATCCCACCAAGACCACCACCCCCCCCCCCCCCCCCTTAAACATCTGAGTTTCAGTCTGGGCCCTCTCCAACTGGATGGCATTAACATCAACTTTTCCCATTCCTGCTCTCCTTTCCCCCTCCCTTCCCCCTGACAGCTCTCCACCCCCTTCCCTCTCTAATCACCCAGCCATCCCTCCTCCCCTTGTTTCCTGCTGTGCCCTCCCTCCTTTCTCCACCTATTACCTCCATGCCTCCCCCTTACCTTTTTGCTTGGAGGCCTGCCAATGTTTTCCATAACCTTGATGAAGGGCTCAAGCCCAAAATATTGGTTATATATGTCTATTTTTGCTATATAAAGTACACTGTTTGACCTGTTCAATTTCTGCAGCATTGAGGTTTTACTTCAATCACGGTGTCTGCAGACTTTCATGTTTTATCTCCACCGATTTCACTCCAGGTTGTTGTTATTGAAGTAGCAGGCTTGGCAGTATGTGTGGAAAGAAACATCCCCTCCCTCACCATCATTCAACACTTCACTTGTGAATCTGCAGGGGAGATCTCCTGCATCCAGTGCTCCTGGTGTGATCTCCTCTACATTGGAAAGACTGGATGCAGACTAGGAGGGGGAATTACTTCATTGAGCACCTCGAATCTGTCTGCCACAATATCGGGGATCTCCCAGTTCTCACCACCAGACACATCTTCCTTCTCCTCCTCTCTCCGCCTTCTGCAGGGACTACTCCCACAGTGACTCTTGCCCATTCCTCCCTTCCCACCAATTGGCACCAATCTCTGACACTACTCCACTTGCACTTCCTCCCTCACCACCATTTGGAGCCTCAGACAGTCCTTCCCAGCAAGCAACATTTCACTTGTGAATCTGCCCACATGATTTTATAAACCACAGGTACACCTCCCGTCAGCCTCGTGCACTCTCCAGAGAAAACTCCCAGCCTCTCCTTGTAATTTAGGCTCTCCATTCCCTGGAACATTGTCATGAATCTTTCTGCATCCTTTCCATTAATAACAAGGTCCATTCTATCTATGCTCCTCATAATCTTATGCACCTCTATTAAGTCACCTCTCACCCTTCAATGCTCCAATGAGAAAAGCCTCAGCTCTGAAAACCTTGCTTCATAAGACACGTTCTCCAATTCTGCACCCTCTCTACAGCATCTGCATCTACATTCAGGATTTGAATGTTTTGTATGATGAATTGGGGCCTCTGGATGATTTGCTGAAATATCTATAATTATATAACAAATCAGGAAAATGGATCAGATCATCGAGAATCCGCACCACCCAGCACACGCTCTGTTCTCGCTGCTGCCATCAGGGAAGAGGTGTAGGTCCCTCGTATCACCAGGTTCAGGAATAGCTGCTTCCCCTCCACCATCAGACTCCTCAACGACAAACTCAATCAGGGACTCATTTAAGGACTCTCACTTTGGACATTATTTATTATGGAATATTTCTTCTCTTTTTTTAACCATTTGTATGCACTGGCTTCTTTACATTTCTCACTTTTGTATACGCATCTCTCCTTGAGTCGAGTTTTTTTGCACGACCAATAAGTCGAAATTCTGCCTGGCCTGCAGGATAAAGAAGTTTAAGGTTGTATGCCTTCCTCCACTCCCCCCCACCACCACCCTTCCACTTCCCTCCAATCAATCTGTCGACACCTTCCACTGTCTCCGGAAGATTGCTAACATATCAGAGGAGCCATCCCACCCTGGTCACTCTCTTCTCACCCCTCCTGTTGGGCAGAAGACACACAAACTAAACCTTCAGATTCAAGGAGTTTCTTTCCTCCTGTAATCAGACTCTTGAATGAACCCCTCATTGGTTCAAAAAAGTGCTCCTGTACTGTGTTAACTACTTTTCTCTATACTTTGCACTTTTTGACTTACTTTAACATGGTACTTTTGCTTTATTATTGAAGTACCTACCACACTTATGTATGGATTGACTTGAATGGATAGGATGCAAAACAAAGCTTTTCATTGTATGATAGTGCATGTGACAAAGCAATGATTCTTCTATTCCATCCACAGATCCAATTTTCCACTAGTGTTGCCTATGTCTCTGTTGCCTGACTCCATTCCCACACCTGATATTTCCCCCCACCCCACTGCCCATTCCTCCTCCTCTCCACTTCCCTATCACTTCGCTGACTGCCCCTTTATGTGGCTCGTTGCCAAAGTTTATTTTGTAACATTTTCTGCAAAGTCCTGTGGGAGCTGATACGATCTTCAAAGCACTAAGTGTCAACAGTTATAGTTTTCTTTGGTCCTGAGAACACAAGTCAATGGAGGATTCAGCGAACTTGACCTTCAAGTTCTGAATGTTGTAGCAGTAAAAGCTTTGACCCAAACCTTTCCAGAATGCCAATAAACCTTCCTGCTTTGAATTGTAGTCCGTGATCTTGGTTTAATGATGGCCTTTTTGTGTTAAAATGCTCTCCCGCCACAGGCATGAAACAGAATTGGAAACAAATTGTTAACTCTTTATTTTCAAAAAAAATCTTAGTTTGCACATTGGTTATACCAAACATGGAGTTGTCTTACATTGCACATGAAGGAAAAACATTTTTATTGTACGTTGAAGCTCATTACACGCTCATACATCTGCCCCACACACACTTCTCTGTTACTCCACATACCGTCTTACCCATCCCCACTCTTCACCTCCCAGTTACCTTACAGTCTCACCTTTTTACACCACCTCAACATGCAACCTACCTGCCTCTTATCCCACTCTGACTAGCCCAGCTCCCTGTTACGCCACACACTCTTTTACCCCTACCCTACATGCTACCTCTCTGTACCCTCCACCCATTAGGAATAAGAGCAGCATCTTTATAAGAGCTGCATGGTGAGCAGAGCGGTTGAGCAATGCAACTATAGCGCCAGAACTTGGCTTGAAATCCAGCCCTGTGGAACACGAAAGTTTAGAGACACTGTGATTGTAGTAAAAACACAGAAATGCTGGAGGAACTCAACAGGTCTCTCAGAGTCCATAGGATGTAAAGATATATGACTGACGTTTCAGGCCACAATCCTTCAAGGTATGAATAAAAAGCTGGCAGGTGCCTGAATTAAAAGGAAGAGCAGGGGAGAAGTACAGGCCAACAGACAAAACGTGTTCATTGGAGATGGAGAGGGGAGTGGGAAAGAAATGAGATTTGATTCAGGGGAGGGAGGAGGGTTTGGCTCTGTGAATACAGAGCGAGAGCACGAGAGCGAGCGTGCACACAAGAGAGAGGGAAAGAGAGAGAGAGAGCAAGACCAGCGACGGCTTCAAATCCAGTGCTGTCTGTAAAAGAGACAGAGATAGGTGGTGGCGCTAATGGAAACTGGAGACGTCGATGTCCATGCCATCTGGTTGGAGGGTGCCCGGACAGAATATGAGGTGCTGTACGTTTTTCCCATGACCTGTGTGGGTGTCCTGCGGGTGCTCCGGTTTCCTCCCACTTTCCAAAGTCGTATGGGGTGTGCAGGTTAATTGGCCGTATTTGGGCGATGCCCAATTATAGGCCAGAAGGGCCTGGTACTGTGCTTCATCTCTAAATTAAATATTACCTTAACGTGGAGAAAACACTCGGCAATCCAGGCAGTGTCTATGAGGAGAGAATATGAGTTACAGGGCAAAGACTTTCATATGAATTGGCAAAAGCTAGAGCATGACTCAAGTTGCAGGAAAGGGGGAGGGATAGAGAGAAACCCCTTGTCAGTCTCAGGCAGTGGGACCTGGACATTTGTATCCTATTTAATGTGAAGTCTAGTTACGAGAGGAGTTTAAAAAAAATGTGTAACTATCCCTGGCTGCATTCTTGCAAAGTGCAAGAGTTCGTGGCCAGAAATACTACAGGCAAGTCCCGCTTTACGTGATTAACTCGTCCCACTTTTTAACTGGCATCGAATTCGTGTCAAGCAATTAATAGAATCAAGAGGAATAATTACAACAAATCCCCGGCCTTTCACGTTGTCCATCAAGACTAATAATGTGTTTTAGAAACACCTTTTAGCTGCCTATTGTAAGGTAAAACATCATGAGATGGGAATGTGTAAGGAGTTACCCTGCCCTGTACAGGGCTGTTACAAGATGTGAATGCATCCTTGTACTTACAAGATAAGAGAGACATTGATGGATTGAGAGGCAGGAAGCTAGCAGGGAAAGGATAGCAACAGTTTTAGTCATTGGACAAGTAATGATATGATGATGTTCTAAGCATGTATCCAAGGGTATAAAAAAACACCATTTTGCTGATAACGGCAGAATGCATTCTCCGACTAACTTTGTTAGTCGCAAGTGTTACAATCCGGTAATAAAGAACAAAGAACCCTGATTTCGACTCAGTCTGGTGTTTGTCTCACTCATTCATGAACAAAGCAGACCTAACACTATACATTGCCAAAACTGTTAAGGTTAATAAAAATATTTTTCATTAATTTCATAATTACATCAGAACTAAACTATTTCTTAGAAAAACATTTGTCCAAGGTTGACTGCACAGATTTGGATTTTTTTCCCCTTCATGATACAACGTCCTACAGCCAGTGATCGCTTTTTCTAAATGGCTGCGGACCTTCCAGGCTTTGTTCCATGTTAGGATCAACATTTAGATAAAATTCTTTGGCGGCTTCAACAAGTTCAAATCCTTTTTGAACAATTTCTGGGAATTTTGCAGGGCCAGCAGCTTCCCCTGGAAATTCTTACCTTGTGTCATCCTGCTCGAGGTTCAAAGTGGGTCAAACCAACCAAAACTTGTATCCCCTTGAAATTTATTGGCTTTAAGCATCAAAAAGATGTTTAAAGTTTTGGTTTGAATGTTAGTTTTTGTACTAAAGTGGGATTTGCTTTTGGCTACAACTTTCAATCCAAAGATGAAGTAGCTGATCTATTTCTGTCATCACTGGGCTTTAGTTTCATATAATTTGCACTTCCGGATGCAACTTTACCTTGTTCTTTATATTCGTGCTTCTGACTTAAACTTGTGTGGACCGTTCATTCATTAGGCCATTTCAGATAGCCCCAAAGTTGAGATGTAAAGATGGAGAAACTCCACCAAAACACATAATCACTTACCTCTCTGAATGTGTGGAGGCGGACTCCGAGCCATATATTCCTACCCCTCTCCGAGAGGGATAATCTCCGCAGCGCAGCCCTTCACTGATCAATCTGAATGTACAGACATGTTAATTGGCTGTTTGGGGGGTGGGCTGATGATGTCATTAGCCTGCGATCCATCTCCCCACTCACACCTCTTCCTCCAAGTTAGGAGCAGCGGAGAGGGGGCAGCCTGTCAGTGGGGCAGCTGGGACTGGCGGGGCAGTGGGAGCCGCCAGTGCGAGCTGTGATAGCCTCACGGGGCTGCCTTGGCCTTTGGGGCCACTCTCTGCGGCTCAAAACGCGGAGAGCAATGGCCGTCTTCCCTACCCATAATCCCTCACGCAGCCGAAACTGTTCTGGGAACCATTCTGGAAACCATAGAGCAGTTTTAGCTGCATGGGGGATTATGGGTAGGGAAGACGGCCATCACTCTGCCGTGTATTGATGACGGGTAGCGCTACGAGGAGCCTCTGGATATGAATGGGTCACTGGAGCAGCCTTTTAGGTCTGCTGTCTGAAGGGTAAGTTCTTAGTTTCCTATTTGCTCCATAAGCTGTTCTCAAGGCAGAGGCCCAACATGAAATGGCCTATTGGAGCCCAGACTGTGTCCAATTTTCGTGTTGCTGGTACCGTCTTCATCTTGTTGAATAACTTTCAAAGTAATTGCTCTTCTTTTTCCTTTCAACGTCCCACAGATTCTTTCCCACATTTTCCTTTATCTTTATTTAATAAGGGGGGGGGGGGTCACACACTAAGTCTGACTGTCATTTGTGCTTATTTTATTAAAGGGCCATTCAATTTAAGTTGCCCAGAAATTTCCAGAATAATTACACATGTGAAACAGGACATAGTAACTGAATTTAGATTTGATTGAAGTGGCGGATAGAAGGGTTTGCCTGTCGTGGACTAAATTGCACTACTTTATAATACTATACAGTATTTACTGTACGGAAACAAGCCATTTACTGTACCCCTAAACTAGCCCTTCTTCACACCTATCTCCTCATTCCCTTTTCCATCTGCAGGATTCTTTTCTTCTGTGTATCTTTATCCAGCTCCCCCTTTAAACGTGCCTTCTGTGAGGTGTCTCTGGGAGAATGAAAAGGCTCAACTTTTCCCTCTCTGGAGAAATGGGTTCTTTCCAATTCCTTCTCAATTTGTTTGTAATTGTTCTTGTTCTCTCATTTTCTCCCTCTCTCTTTCTCTTTCCTCTCTCATTTCCCCTTCATTCCCTTTTTCTCTTTCTCCTCTCCCTCTTCCCCCATTTTCTTTCCCCCTCTCAATCCCTCTTCTATCTCTCTTTCTCACCTCTCTTTCACCTCTATGTCCCTCTCTTTCTTTTCCCTCTCTCTTTCTCTGCTCTTTCTCCTCTCCACATCACTGTCTCCCTCTCTCCCTTCCTCCCTCACTCCACCCTTTCTCTGTCGTTCTATACAGACACAGATCCAATGTGATTATTTCTCCCCAATGGCTATAACCTTGCAATTCTGGGATCATCAATGCAAATCTTTTATTTCTGCATCCTCTCTCAGGGCCTCTATATCCTTTCACGTTGAGATAAACTAAAATACACACAAGCCTCTGAGGCTGCACACATCAAGGTTCAATGCAAGTTGAACACAAGTTCTCTGCTTTTCATCCCATCCCTCCAGAAATAACCACTTGGATTAACTAAAGCCCAGACATTGCTTCAGCTGAGATAAGGGCAACTGTACGACTCTACGCCGATATCCTGACACGGATGTCTAATGGACAAGGTTTCTACACACCACAAATCACGGCATCTGTTCATGATCACTTGTGTTTTATGTCCACACCCCTTCTGGCAGATGTCACCAACTGCTTTTGTAAAGGCTGCGGATATTTACATTTGGTTCTACTGAGTGATTGTTTACATCAGACATGGACAACTATTAAACTCTCTTCTCTTACTGAAGTTCAGTTCTGACTGCACAGAGTGAAAGGGAATCATATAGAACTGTACGGTACAGCACAGGTCCTTCAGCTCACCATGTTATGCTGACACATGAACCTACTCCACCATCAATATAACCTATCCGCCCCTCTCAGTCCATTACAGGAATGATATGGAGGCTTTGGAGAGGATGCATAGGGGATTGACCAGGATGTTGCCTGGATTGGAGGACGCGTCTTACAAAGTAAGGTTGACAGACCCTGGGGCTTTTGTCTGGATCGACGAAGGATGAGAGGTGATTTAATAAAAGTATGTAAGATTATGAGGGGTGGACAGCCAGCACCTTTTCCCTAGGTTGATAATGGCCAACAACCAGAGGATATCTATTCAAGGTGAGTGGAGGAAAGTTTAGGGGAGATGTCGGGGTGGCATTTTTTAGACAGAGTAGTGCGTTCCTGGAATGTATTCCCATGGGTGTTGAATGATGGGGCAGACTTGATGGGCTGAATAGCCTACTTTGCTTTTCTGTCTTATGGTCTCAGGGATAATGGAGGCTGGTAGAATGGGGACATTGAAAAGACTCTTAGATAGATGCATAGATGTAAGAAAAGTAGAGGCTTATGGGTGCGAGGTAGGGAAGGATTAGATTGTTGTGAAGCAGGTTTACATGGGTCAAGTCTATTATTATTCATTGAATAAGTACAGATTGGCGAAACAGTATTCTTTGGTCTTAGGTGTAAAACACATAGATGACGTAGCACACATATTTACAAGTGATTTATATGCAATGCAAATAAATAAATATTAAATATTTATTTAATGGTGGGCTGAAAGGTCTGTACTGGATAGTAATGATCTATGTACATTCAGTCCCAAAGATGAGGGGGTGGATGGGTTAATGAGCTTGCTGTAGATGGACCCTGGTGCACCAGAGAGGGGTAGAATCTAAGGGGGGGGGGGTGGTGATGGGGAAAGTGAGGAGAATGAAAGAGGATTGGTGTAAAGGGGCATAATGGTCAGCATGGAACTAAAGGGCCAAATGGCCTGTTCTACATCGCTGTTCCCTGGTTCATTTCCTGTGAACTTATTCCAGGCAGGTTCTGATGGAGAGATAACACACGAGTCAATAATGTCATTTATCTTTGGTATCAGAGTGCAGTTGCACTACAAAGTAGCTGTTTGACATCATGTCCACCTTATCTTAATGTAATGCAGACGTGCATTGGAGACAAGAGCAGAAGACATTTCAGATCTCACAGATGTTTGGGATTAGATCTGTCCACTTCGTGTCCAATAAATCAAGAATGGTAAATGGTTTCAGATGTACTGTCGATGGTGAAACTAGTTCCTGGATTTAATCCTCAGCAGAAATGAAAGCATTTGATCCTTGAAAAGGTTGGGTTCATTGTCCAGCCTGACCACATCTTTTCACTTCTTTCACCATTTCAATTCCACACCCCATTCCCACAGCGACATGCCTGACCATGGCCTCGTGCACCCAAACCAAGGCCACCCGCACATTGGAGGAGCAACCTATTCTGCCTGGGTACTTTCCAACCAGATGCCATTACCATAAGCCACCAGTTTCTATTAATCCCCTCCTCCCAGTCTCTCTCTTTCCCTATCTCTCCAGCTCCCCACCCCCTTCCCCCTCCATTCAAAGAGCTACCCTCTCCCCCACCACCTACCCTTCCACCCATATCCACCTGTTAGCCTGTGCTTCTCCCCCTAGTCCCTTCCTCCTGCCTCTCCTCTCTTCACCAGATAGCAGCGAGCAAGCACAAAACTCAAAAGACTGTACAACATGGTTTATTCAGATAAAAGTCTGAACAGCAGTTCATGCTTCGGTGGCTCCCGTGTGACTGGCTCAGGAGGGGCCAACTCAGGTCTATATTCGGGCCAGTTGGTTGACAGCCAGCCAGGTAGAGACAGCCCCTTAGGCGGTCTTCCTGCAGGTACAGAGAACGCCCCCTGCAGTAGGCTGGTGGTCGTATCACTATAAGACCCCTGTCTGATTTTGGTTATATCTAATGAAGGGCTCAGGCCCAAAACATTGGCTTCCCTTTAATTCCCTGTGGTTGCTGCGTGACCTGCTGAGTTTCTCTAGCACGTCTGTGCATTGCACTAGACCCCAGCATCTGCCGATTTTCTTGTTTAACAATATCATTAATTTCACTGCTCAGTGAAGAGATTCACATCAGTGCATCTGGAACAAAGCTGTTAATTATCACCACTTTCAACCATGATTCCCTTTCTCAATGCCTGCAGTGGGCATCACCTGTAAAATGCACTGCAGTGTGCTTGTCCTGGTGACTCTCAACCCAGGATGTATGCATGGGTGAACATCCTTCCTTGTGAGTTCCTCTCCAGGGAATGCATCACCTCAACTGAGAAATTTATCCACGACTGCATTGCCAGGTTGTGATAGTACAGATCTATCACCAATGTACATAGTGTATATAGTTACTGTATCTAGACTGTGCTTACAGCGATTGGCTGAGAGCTAAGCCAAGCCTACTGTCTAGGCCTTGGGTTGTGTCCCTAGCCAGGTCGGATCATTCCAGACTGGTCGGCCACCTGTGAAGAGCTCCTGTCTTTTGCTAATAAAAGCCTTGGTTTGAATCAACAAGTCTTTGATTCTTTCGACGAGCTCTACAATTTTATTAGCAAAAAGAAAAAAGAATTTTTTTGAAAGGGATGGAGCGTCTGACTCGGCCAGAAAAACTTGATATCGACCCATAGTCAGCTACAGCCTTCAAAGCCTTTAAGTTCTGGCTGCTGAACTTTGAAAACTTCCTGAGATTTATTCAGGTGGAGGAGGATAACCAGCGTCTAACAGCATTGCTGTCTATGGTGTCCTTGAGAGTCTACGAGAACATCCAGGATGAGACCACTTACACCGCAGCCATAAAGGTACTGAAAGAACTGTATGATCAACCGGTGAACAGAGTTCATGCCCGGCTCGTGCTTGCGTCGAGGAAGCAACAGCCCAGCGAGTCCAGCAGGGCATATTTACAAGTATTAAAGGCGTGGGGCAAGGACTGTAACTGTGTGGACAAAACTGCTGCCGAGATCACAAACGACCTCGTCCGTGATGCCTATGTGGCCGGGCTCCGATCGAACGAAGTGAGGCTGCGCTTGCTCAAGCAAGGGGTAGAAAAACTAGAGGACGTGGCCTGGATTGCAATCACAATGGAGGATGCAGCCTTAAAGTCAAACGAGCTCTCTAGGGACTGGACCCCTCGTTCTGATGTGAGTAGAGTGTCCTTCTACCCTACCACCCCCCGATATACTGACGGCCTGTCGGCTGCTGCTACCCTGCCTCCTGCGAACCCAAGATGTGATTTCTGAGGGAGGGACAAGCACAGCAGGTCCCAGTGCCCAGCAAGAAAAGCCAGGTACCAGAAGTGCCTTAAAAACGGCCACTTTGCTGCAGTCTGTAGGTCTAAAATGACCACCGGCAAACACAGTGCCTCGTGTGAAGCCCAATCGCCACTATCCCATTCAAACTCTTCTTCCCCAGAGCTCTCGTCCAATGAGACGAGGGCTCCCCTGCACGGCAATGCCTGATGTCACGGGGACACCGAACCCGGAAGGGGCAGCCCACCCTCGCAACCATGGTGTTGGCCCGCCTCTCGCCCCCGTGCGGAACACTCGACCCGGCCTCGGTCCCGACTGTGGCTACCGCTGCTGCTGCCGCCACCACAGACACCCCCGGGGTGTAGATCATCGGATTGGAGGTTAATCCACAGGACTACAGGAGTAGCAGAGAGGATTCACTGGGGTCTCCCTCTCACCCCATCGACATGATCTACTGGGATCATTTTTTGAAGTGGATGCCCAAAATTGTTAAGGACTCCTCCACCCTGCACACAGCATCTTTCAAGTACTCCTGTCAGGAAAGAAATACAGGAATATCAGAGAACGAACCAGCAGGCTGAGAAACAGGTTCTTCCCACAAGCTGTGGGAATGCTGAACAACTGAAATGAACTGCTCATCTAACTCTCCGAGACTCTACTATTTATTAAATAATATATTTTTTTAGAAATCTATATATGTACTGCATATGTACCATTTGTCTGGATATATCTTTGTGCACTTTTGCACTGAGGACCAAGAACGCTGTTTCATTGAGATGTATTTGTACAATCAGATGATAAGAAACTTGAATTTGATATTGCTAGTCCTTCACTGTCACTGGTTCTAAAATCTGGTTCTCCCTCCCCAACGGCAGTATGGGAGCTCCTTCTCTAGAGGCAGCCCAGTGGTCATGAATTGCATCGAATCTTACTGAAAGATTTAAGATCACGGGGAGAGGGAGGTTTGAGCAGTTCCCATGGGGAGGAACAGAGAGCTAATGCGTGGGATTAAGGGGTTGCAGTGGAGAAATGCTATCCCCTCAGAAGGGAGTGAGTGTTTGGAAATCGTCTGTTTGCAGTTCTCCATGTGTGGATGTGGAATTAATGTGCTCGAGGTGGTGATGGGAGGACTTCTGGTCCTTGCGATTGAGGAGAGTGGAGATGAGGGCAGGGCAGAGCAGGTTTGAGAATTCCGACATCCTCCCCTAGCTCCTTTCATTAGGCTCTATTGTCCAACTAAGGTGGGTTCCTCCTCAAATCTTCCAATCTGGTGAAGGGCCTTGGACCTGAAACATCGACATTGTTTCTTACCCTACAGAAGCTGCTTGACCAGCTGGGAATTTATTTGTGAGTTCTAGCATTTCCTGGTTTATTTCATCTTCATTTATTTGTCAGTGATTGCTCGTGTTCCATGTACTTTCTACTCCGAATCTCTGCACAATCTTCAGGGGCTAAGATCAGGACTGAAGTTAATAAAAAAAAAATTAGACATACAGCGCAGTGCCAGGCCCTTTTGGCCCACGAGCCCGTGCTGTCTAATTACACACCCAATTGACCTACAATCCTCGGTACATTTAGAGAGTGATGAAGTGGGCTAGCGCCTTGGCACAGCTGCCAGTGATGGGAATTGGGGAGGTCAGAAAATGAAAGAGCACCAAGAAAAGTGGGAGGAAACCAGAGTCCCCCGGGGAAAACCCATACAGACGCGGGGAGAACGTACAAGCTCCTCACAGGTTCCAACCTGGGTCCTATTCACTGGCGCTGTAACAGTGTTTCACCAACCATGCTGCCCTCCTTCACCCAGAGCTGATACCTGCAGTTTACTGCAAATTCAGCTGCAATCAGTGACAATAATAACAAGAAATGAACAATAACCTCAGAGTGGAATGCACAGCTGATCCTCAATCTCAATATGAAATTCTCACTCTCTCCCTGTTCATTCAAAGGTCTTGTGTCTAGAAATAGATTCAGCTGCTTCTCAATTATACCCAGGAACAGAACCATGGCACAAAAAGCAGTCACTTCAGCGCAACACACCCAAACCAAGAAGTTGTCCACCTATTTGCTTGCCTCTGGGCCGCATATCTCCAAACCTTTCCAATCCATGGACCATCCCAAATGTCTCCTCACCTCTATCTCGTCCCTGTTTTCACCACCCTCTGTGTGAAGGTGACCTCAGGTACCTTTTAAATCTTCAGAATTAGAATTTATCGTCATGAACAAGTCACAAAATTCGTTGTTTTGCGGCAGCGTCACGGAACAAACATTCACATAAGCCATCCTACAGCAATAAATGAAAATAGTGCAAGAAAAAGTCCAAGTGAGGCAGCATCTGGGGTTCACTGATCATTTGGGAATCTGATGGCGGAGGGGAAGAAGCTGCCCTTATGCCATTGAGTGGTCATCTTCAGGCTCCTGCATAGCTTCTCACTTGCTCTTCTCCCTCTGACTCTTTCTCCTCTCACCTTCATTTTAGGCTGCCCTACCCTGGGACCTAGGCTGCCCTACCCTGGGACCTAGGCTGCCAGCATTCACCTCATCATGATTTTGTATACTTGTATAAGGCCACCCCTCAATCTCCAATGATCCAGGGGGGGAAATAAAACTTCCCAGCTTACCCTGCCTCTCCTTCCAGTTCAAACCACCAATCCCAGTAACATCCCCATGAATCTTTTCTGCAGTCTTTCTACAGGGAGTCCCCAGGTTATGAACATCTGACTTACAGAAAACTCGTTCTTATGAATGGACTACGCGCGGTTTCCGGTGAGTCAGCTCGAGTGAGGAGAAGGCCGTCCGCCATTTTAAGCTGGATCACATTGCCGTTAACACTGTGTTGAGTGTGTCTACTTCAATAAATGGAATCCAGTAGATTTATATGCATAGAGAGGTAAAATATACACCATGTACTAAGACTAACTGATGCTAAATAAGGACCACACATACCTGTTCCAACTTGATATAAATTTGACTTAAAAACCGACAGGAAAAGATCTCGATCGTAACCCAAGGACTGCCTGTTCACAATCCCCTGATTGATGAGGATTTGACCTCCACTGCCCTCTGTGGGAGAGATTTCCACAACTTCATGATGGGAATAGATGTGTGTGGGGTGATTGAGGTCTTCAAGGATTTTCCATGCCCTCTTCAAACAATGGTCCTGAGAGATGACATCAATTGGGTGGGGTGAGGGAGACCCCAGCAATATTCTCTGCTGCTCTTATGGTTCTGTGATATCAGCCTCCGTGGCAATGAATTCCACAGAATAAATTTGTAAGAACATGTGACATCAGCGCTGAATTAAACATCAAGCAACAGAGTGGGTGACTGAGAACTAAGGAGGGCTCTGATAGAAGAGAGTGGTGGAGTGGGTCAGCGCCTTGGCAGCTAAGGGCACAACTGCCAGTGAAGGGAACTGGGGATGTGCAGGAGGCCAGAAACGGAAGAGCACTGAGATTTTGGAAAGGCTGCAGGATTGGAAGAGGATCCAGAAATAGGGAGGCATTGATTGATGGTAAGGTTTGAAGAGGAAGGTGTGAGTGAGGGAGAGAGGAAGGAAAGTGAAGAGGGAGGCAGAAAAGAGAGAAGGGGTGGGGGAATCTGCTACCCCTCAATCTTCAGACTCCATAACAACAAACTCAATCAGGGACTCATTTAAGGAATCTTACTTGTGAACTTTCTTGATTTTTTAAATTCTCTCTGTATTGTACAGTTTGTTTACATTTGTTACCTGTTTACCATTCTTTATTTGTTTACATAAGGTCAGTCACTCGGTCGGAGTGCTACTGGTACCACGTAACCCAGTACAGCACGTCGTGTGGTCGGCGACTAAACTGGCTCCCCCACCAGACTTACCTGGTGCGGAGGGTGGCTAGACACCCTGCAGGATGAAAAACAAGACCTGTCAAAGGGTGGACGGACCCTCTCGTAGGGTCAACGGCCGTCTAGCAAACACATGCCATGAAGCGCGGGAAGGGCATCACTTGCATTGAAGCTTGGCCTGGCCATTCACTGCCACAGAACTTCCCCCAGCCGTCTCGGACCTCACCATGCTGCTGGGTCTGGGAGGGGATGTCAAGAGGGTGGGTCTGGTCCTGTGCAACCCCCTACTCACCTAAATCCATTCACGCACACGCTGTTCCTTTCTGAGGAGTGGAGTATCCTTATATCAAACCCCACAAACTGACTGAAAGGAATCATCATCGTCCTATGGGATGGATGGACAGAAGATTTGTTTACGTGTTTTACGCTGTGCACAGCTCATTTTTTGCACTACCAATAAGTGGTAATTCTACCTTGCCCGTAGGAAAAAGAATATTAGGGTTTCTATGTGATATCATGTCAGTACTCTGGCAATAAATCTGAAATCTGAATCTGAAGGTTAAGCTTTAGGGTATTCTGCTCATGGACTCCACTGAATTTTGAATTTTCTCCCCATCTAAAAAATGGAAGAGTGCTGAGATTTTGGAAAGGCTGCAGGATTGGAAGAGGGTCCAGAAATAGGGAGATGTTGCTGGCAAAGTTTTAAGAGGAAGGTGTGCGTGAAGGGAAGGGGAAGGATTTGGAGGGATGAAGCGAAGAGAGGGAGCAGAAAAGAGAGGAAGGGGATGAGTTCCAATTTGCTCCTCCAATTCACGTGCCATCTCAACCTCACAGTACCCAAGACTGTGGACAGACATGTGAATGTGGGAATGGGATGTGGAATTGAAATGGGTGGCCATTTGCTGTTGCAGCGGACAGAGCGAAGGAGCCGAGTGAAGCGATCTCCCAGTTTGCGTCCAGCCCCTCTGAGGCACAGGAGACCACAATGGGAGCACCGGATGCAGTAGATGACACCTGAAGATTCACAAGTGAAGTGTGGCTTCACTTGGAAGCACTGTTTTGGGACCCCGAGGGAGGCAGTGTGGGGGCAAGTGTACCACTTCCTGCAATCACAGGGGTGGGTCCCAAGAAGGCGATTAGCACGAAGGGAGGAGTAGATGATTGCGGAGGGAGTGGTCCCTGGAGAAAGCAAAGGGGAAGTTGTGACTGGTTGTGGGATCCCATTGTAGGTGACAGAAATTGCAGAGAATTTGGATGCAGACATTGGTGGAGGGGTAGGTGGAACTGCTAGATTGAAAATGATATATTGAACGTAATTGCTTGTTGAAGATTTATTTAATTCCTTTAAGTTTCTGAGGTGCTGTGGTGGGTTTGAATTCTTGCCTCTAATCCTTAAGCTCAGATCTCTGCATTGAATTAGCTCAGCAACAATATAGCCCTCTGTGGGAAATAGTGGAGTCTTTGTACTGAGGCAGGCAGCTTTGGGACACTTGTTCAGAGATATCTAGTAATCAACTGCCCTCTACCGGAGAGCACATCCTTTTTCACACAACACCCTTTGCAGACATCTAAACACACCTGGGATTCTCTGCAAATTTCCAAATATTCCCACAAACCTTCTGCAAATGTTGACCCTGGGAAATTTCTGCAGCTGATGACCTAGTCCAGTGAATACCTGCATAGTCCAGGGGAGCCGGTTTCTATTTGAATACTGTGTCAGATTGACACATTTCTGAATATCTTCATGGATAGTATAGCAGTTAGGACAATGCTGTTACAGCGCTAGCGATTTAAACCTGAGCTCGAAACCAGCGCTTTCTGTAAGGAGTTTGGACGGTCTTCCCAATTCTGCATGGGTTTTCTCCGGGGACTCCGGTTTCCTCCCACTGTTCAAAACGTATGGGGATTGCAGGCCAATTGGGTGTTATTGGACAGTATGAGTTTGTGGGCTGAAGGGCCTGTTACGGTGTTGTATGTCTAAATAAAATAAATTGGAGGTCTGCAGCCTGTTTCGATACCTTTCAAGTACTAACCCTCCAGCAGGAAGAGTGGTTTTCACCTCCTTCCTGACTCTCCACCTTTCACTTCTGTTCAGTAGCCATTCATCTCCATCCTTCCCCAACCACTCTCCCCCTCTTTACCCCCTTTATACAGAACCATGGAACTGTAGAAATGAAACTGAAGTTTTCTAAAAAGACATCTATGTTGACTATTTTAGGTTAATTTTTACCTTTTAGTTTTTCTATATTGAATTAGAACCATTAAGAATACAGACACAATTTAGGAAAATTTTGGTAATCATAGTTTTCCCCTTGCCACTTCTGTTGCAACAAATAATCTTTTCCAATCCTCTGTTAGTACAGGTTTTAAGGAATGGTATAAATTAGGCATTAAAAGTTTTAAAGATCTTTTTATTCGAGGTAATTTTGGTTCTTTTGAGCAACTAATCAGCAAAACTTAATTTTTCTAATAGACACCTTTTTAGATCTTTACAAATTAAGCATTTTGTTCCGTCCACACTTTCTGATTTTCCTCGAATCTCTGAAGTGAATATTCTTGATGTATTTTTTGATTTGCTGTTTTCCCATGGAGGATTAATATCAAATATTTATAATAATTTAATGGATTTAAGAATGGCCACGATTAAGAATGATTGGGAGTGTGATTTGAATAGAGCATTCTCGGACACGACTTGTAATTTGATTAATGAGTCTTCATTTTGTGCGTGACATTGTTTGTTGTAATTTAAGGTGGTGCACAGAATACATATGACTAATATTAAATGATCTCATTGTTATCCTAATATGGATCCATCATGGGATAAGTGTAAAATTTTTCAAGCTTCATTTATATGTTTGTTTTGGGAGTGTCCGAACTTGGAACATTTTTGGAAAGAGATTTTTCAAACTTGATCAACGATTCTAAAGACTAAATTAGAACCATGCCCTTTGATGGCTTTATCTGCAGAAGAGGATAGATCTCCGTCCTCAACTCAGAATAGAATCTGAGCTTTTGCTTTGTTGATAGTTGAACGAGCAACTTTGATGAAGTAGAAAGATAATGTTTCACCCTCTCACATTCAGTGCTTACGTCATATCATGTCTTATTTAAGTTGGGAAAAAAATTAGATCCAATATTAAAGATGCAAAGTGTGAATTTGAGAAGATGTGGGGCACATTCATGGATTATTTTCATCAACTGAGGGTTGAAGTGGGGTGGATGGTCCGGGGACTCCCTGTCTGGTGTCTGGGGGCTGTTATTCGATTCATATTTACAATATATACAGATCACCTTGTTTAGAGGGAAGAGGGAGATGAGTTGGGAGAACTTTTTTCCTTTTTATTCTTAAGTAAAGAGGGGTTTAACTACAGATCACGGACCATATCACAGAACAACATGATCACAGCAGAGAAGTGCAAAATATCGAATACAAGGGAATTTTACGTGTACTATTTGAGTAATTTTTGTATTTAATATCATTTTTGGACTTGGTACGAGTTATGATTTTATTGTTTAATTACTATAATTAGAGAATTTGATGTCCTGAATGAAATAAATAATAATTATGGTTCTACTTCTAATTTACAATTGATATGTGACATGTAGATGATAGGATTTGATTTATGTTATCATTAGTTTACCTTGTGTAAAGGGTTTTTGTTAAACTCAATAAAAATATCTTAAAAAGAAAGAACCATAGAACATTACAGCACAGAAACAGGCCCCTTTGGCCATTCTAGTGTGTGCCAAACTATTATTTTGCCTTGTCCCACTGACCAGCACCCAGTCCACACCTCTCCCATTCTGTCCAAATTATTTTTAAATGTTAAAATTGTGCCCTCATTCATCATTTTAGCCACCATTTTCTGTGCAAAGAAATTCCCCCTCATGTTCCCCATAAACTTTTCCCTTCCAGTCTTAATCCATGTCCTCTGGTTTGTATCTCACCTACCCTCAGTGGAAAAAGCTGATCTGCATTTACTATCTCTATTACCCTCATAATTTTAAATACCTCTATCAAATCTCCCCTCATTCTTCTACGCTCAAGGTAATAAAGTTCTAACCTCTTTAACTTTTCCCTGTAACTCAGTCCCTGAAGTCCAGGCAACATCTTAGTAAATCTCTGCACACTTTCAATCTTACTGATATCTTTCCTGTAGTTAGGTGACCAAAACTTCACACAATACTCCCCATTTGGCCTCACCAATGTCTTATGCAACTTTACCATAACATCCCAACTCCTGTACTCAATACTTTGATTTTGCATTTTGTCGTGGCTACCCCTCATGGTCGAGTATGTTGGCCTTCATTCTACTTAAAGGCTCTAAGGTGGCTTACGAGTCCACTCTTCTTTGAAAATTCTTCCGCAATTTATGAATATGATTTATGAATATGCCAAAAACTCTTTACAACCCTTTCCACCTGTGATGCCACTTCCAGGAAATTATCTATCTGTATTCCCAGATCCCTCTGTCCTACCGCACTCCTCAGTTCCCTACCATTCACCGTGTACGTCCTTTCTTGGTTTGTCCTTCCAAAATGCAACACCTCACACTTGTCAGCCTTAAATTCCATCTGCCATTTTTCAGCCCATTTTTCCATACTTGACATCTCCCTGTTCCACTGTCCTGACCAGAAACGTCGACTTACCATCACTCCCCATGGATGATCCCTGGTCTGCTGAGTTCTTCCAGCTTCTCCGTCTTCACTCAAGATTCCAGCATCTGTAGTTGCCGTGTTTCTCTGGAATCCACTTCTTCCCACCCAACATGTTCATCCAGCATCGCCCTGGAAAGCCTTGTGCTACTGTTGCCCTTGCCCCCGCCCCATGTGATGAACTTTCACCTTTCCGAGGCTCTACAGACCAGCCGTTCTCAAACCTTTTATTGTCGATGGCCCCCTTCAGACTCTGCTCAAAGTTTATGGGCCCCTTTCCCTGTGAACTGGTCAAGTTTTGGTTTCTTCTGTACTTCTCTCCAACCGACTACATAAAAATATTTATGTTACGTAAATGTGCAGAGGCCCACCCCCAGGGGGGTGGTTGGGCCGCTGTTGAGAATGGCTACTCCATAAAGTGGGCTTGTAGTTGTGTGGCAAACACAGCGACCAATTTGCTTACGGCTACACACTCTACTGGTCTGGCAAGCCTTCGGATGAACGACGCCTATCTGGTGTAGGCTTCATGGTCAAGAGCTTCATTGCCTCCAAACTCGAAAACCTTCCGACAGGCCTCTCGGACCGAATCATGTCCATGCGACTCCCCCTTCAAAACAAGCGTCGCGTCACCCTAATCAGTGTCTATGCTCCAACCCTCCAGGCGGAACCAGCAGAAAAGGACAAGTTCTACACCGACCTGCGCAACTTCATCCAACGCACCCCTACAGCCGACAAGGTTGTCATCCTGGGCGACTTCAACGCTCGTGTCGGCAAAGACTCAGAAACCTGGCCAGGAATCCTGGGCAAGCATGGCGTCGGCAAGTGCAACGACAATGGGCGCCTCCTGCTGGAGCTCTGCGCAGAACAGCGGCTTGTCATTACAAACACCCTTTTTCAGCAGAGGGACAGCCTTAAGACCACCTGGATGCATCCCCGATCCAAACACTGGCACCTCCTGGACTACATCCTGGTGCGAGAAAGTGACAAACGAGATGTGCTCCACACCAGGGTCATGCCTAGCGCGGAATGCCACACTGACCACCGGCTGGTTCGCTGCAAGCTCAACCTTCACTTCAAGCCAAAGCCCAGGAACAATAAAGCCCCCAGAAAGAGGTTCAAAGTTGGAAACCTGCAGTCAGACGAAGTGAGAGGAGACTTCCAGGCAAACCTCAAAGCAAAGCTCGACGATGCAACCCGCCTCACGGACCCGTCCCCTGAAACCCTCTGGGATCAGTTGAAGACTACCATACTGCAATCCACTGAAGAGGTACTGGGCTTCTCCTCCAGGAAAAACAAGGACTGGTTTGACGAAAACAGCCAGGAAATCCAGGAGCTGCTGGCAAAGAAGCGAGCTGCCCACCAGGCTCACCTTACAAAGTCGTCCAGTCCAGAGAAGAAACAAGCCTTCCGTCGCGCATGCAGCCATCTTCAGCGCAAACTCTGGGAAATCCAAAATGAGTGGTGGACTAGCCTCGCCAAACGAACCCAGCTCAGCGCGGACATTGGCAACTTCAAGGGTTTCTACGAGGCTGTGTACGGCCCCTCACCCCAAGTCCAAAGCCCGCTGCGCAGCTCAGACGGCAAAGTCCTCCTCAGCGACAAGATCTCCATCCTCAACCGATGGTCAGAACACTTCCAATCTCTTTTCAGTGCCAACCGCTCAGTCCAAGATTCCGCCCTGCTCCAGCACCCTCAACAGCCCCTAAGGCTAGAGCTGGATGAGGTCCTCACCCTGGATGAGACATATAAGGCAATCGAACAACTGAAAAGTGGCAAAGCAGCAGGTATGGATGGAATCCCCCCAGAGGTCTGGAAGGCTGGCGGCAAAACTCTGCATGCCAAACTGCATGAGTTTTTCAAGCTTTGTTGGGACCAAGGAAAACTGCCTCAGGATCTTCGTGATGCCACCATCATCACCCTGTACAAAAACAAAGGCGAGAAATCAGACTGCTCAAACTACAGAGGAATCACGTTGCTCTCCATTGCAGGCAAAATCTTCGCTAGGATTCTACTAAATAGAATAATACCTAGTGTCGCCGAGAATATTCTCCCAGAATCACAGTGCGGCTTTCGCGCAAACAGAGGAACTACTGACATGGTCTTTGCCCTCAGACAGCTCCAAGAAAAGTGCAGAGAACAAAACAAAGGACTCTACATCACCTTTGTTGACCTCACCAAAGCCTTCGACACCGTGAGCAGGAAAGGGCTTTGGCAAATACTAGAGCGCATCGGATGTCCCCCAAAGTTCCTCAACATGATTATCCAACTGCACGAAAACCAACAAGGTCGGGTCAGATACAGCAATGAGCTCTCTGAACCCTTCTCCATTAACAATGGCGTGAAGCAAGGCTGTGTTCTCGCACCAACCCTCTTTTCAATCTTCTTCAGCATGATGCTGAACCAAGCCATGAAAGACCCCAACAATGAAGACGCTGTTTACATCCGGTACCGCACGGATGGCAGTCTCTTCAATCTGAGGCGCCTGCAAGCTCACACCAAGACACAAGAGAAACTTGTCCGTGAACTACTCTTTGCAGACGATGCCGCTTTAGTTGCCCATTCAGAGCCAGCTCTTCAGCGCTTGACGTCCTGCTTTGCGGAAACTGCCAAAATGTTTGGCCTGGAAGTCAGCCTGAAGAAAACTGAGGTCCTCCATCAGCCAGCTCCCCACCATGACTACCAGCCCCCCCACATCTCCATCGGGCACACAAAACTCAAAACGGTCAACCAGTTTACCTATCTCGGCTGCACCATTTCATCAGATGCAAGGATCGACAATGAGATAGACAACAGACTCGCCAAGGCAAATAGTGCCTTTGGAAGACTACACAAAAGAGTCTGGAAAAACAACCAACTGAAAAACCTCACAAAGATAAGCGTATACAGAGCCGTTGTCACACTCCTGTTCGGCTCCGAATCATGGGTCCTCTACCGGCATCACCTACGGCTCCTAGAACGCTTCCACCAGCGTTGTCTCTGCTCCATCCTCAACATCCATTGGAGCGCTTTCATCCCTAACGTCGAAGTACTCGAGATGGCAGAGGTCGACAGCATCGAGTCCACGCTGCTGAAGATCCAGCTGCGCTGGGTGGGTCACGTCTCCGGAATGGAGGACCATCGCCTTCCCAAGATCGTGTTATATGGCGAGCTCTCCACTGGCCACCGTGACAGAGGTGCACCAAAGAAAAGGTACAAAGACTGCCTAAAGAAATCTCTTGGTGCCTGCCACATTGACCACCGGCAGTGGGCTCATATCGCCTCAAACCGTGCATCTTGGCGCCTCACAGTTTGGCGGGCAGCAACCTCCTTTGAAGAAGACCACAGAGCCCACCTCACTGACAAAAGGCAAAGGAGGAAAAACCCAACACCCAACCCCAACCAACCAATTTTCCCCTGCAGCCGCTGCAACCGTGTCTGCCTGTCCCGCATCGGACTTGTCAGCCACAAACGAGCCTGCAGCTGACGTGGACTTTTACCCCCTCCATAAATCTTCGTCCGCGATGCCAAGCCAAAGAAAGAATCCTGAAGAGTAGATGACAGGTGGCCCAGGAATTAGTCCCGCTTCTTACAGCTTCAGGGACCTCAGATACTGTCTATGTGGAGTTTGCATGTTCTCCCTGTGACTCTGTGGGTTTACCCAAGGTGCTCTGGTTTCCTCCAACTTCTGAAAGATATTCTGGTTAATAGTCTTAATTATCCCTGGTATAGTGGAAAGAATAACTAATAAATAGGGTGTGGTTTGTGCTAACACTGGCCCTGACCTCAACCTCATGGAACGTGGCAGGAACATCATTAGTTATTTGAATTAATGAATCAGGATTCAATTGAACCAGTCTGTGTCCCTGAAGGGACACTGCTTTTCTATCCCCTATTGTTAAGGGTGGCGGGCAATGATAGGCAATGGTGACTCTTGGCTTGACTCACAGTGGACAAATGTTTAGGTATATTACATTTTTAATGCCTTATTACATGACAATAAAAGGAACCTTTGAAATGTTTCAGGGGAACTTTTTCCACACAGGAGTGAGTGTGGAACGAGCTGCCATCTGAAGTGATGAATGCATGCTCGATTTCAACATCAAAGAGAAATTTGAATTGGTGCATGGTTGGGAGGGGGTATGGTCTAGGGGCAGGTCAGTGAGACAAGGTAGAATGATGGTTGGGCAGAGACTAGATGGGCCTGTTTCTGTCTCACAGTGTTCTATGGTATGGTTCTGTTACATCATGCCTACATTGTTGTAAAAGAAAATTGGATCTATTGACTAAGTCACAATTGTAGCATGCAGCCATTGTTGAAACAGAAACACAGGTTTATTGTAAACTAAGTTGGACGTGGATAATTAAACGTCCTATTCTGTAATCAACCTTTATCTTGCCAGTAATTAGGTCTTTGTAACTCTCATTCTATAATCAAAATTTAGTTTTACTCTTTATCAGGATTCTGCAATGTCCACTGAGAGTCTAAAACCTGCATCAAACTCATGCTCAGGATATCAACTTTAACCTGGCCTCTCGCTGCACACCAGTTTTAATATCCTTCATTGTTTATAGTGAGCGCCGACTCCACATGGCCCATATGTTGCCCATATGCTCCTTCGGTGTGTAACAAGTGTCAAAACATTCTAAAGGGCATGTGGGAGAGACATAGTAATTAGGGTGGCACAGTTAGTGTAGAAAAGCGAATCCCACGCTGTCTGTAAGGAGTTTGCACATTCTCCCAGTGTCTGTGTTGGTTTTCCCCGGGCACTCCAGTTTCCTCCCGCCATTCAAAACGTACAGGGGTTGTAAGTTGATTGGTGTATTTGGATGGCACGGGCTCGAGGGCTGGAAGGACCTGTTACTGTACTGTATGTTTAAATTTAAATTAAAAAAAAAATTACAAGGAAATTAGGAGAGGCAATGGAATGGATGGGATTGGTCTATTGGGTTGGGTAGGTTTCTTCATCATTGATAAGTAAATGATCAGATAATCCCTTTAATTGATCGAAAGATATTTACCGGGACACTGAAGAGGCTTTAATGCTCAAACATTGTGGAGAAACTCAGCAGGTCGGGCAGCGCCCTTTTTGGATGCTGTGTGACCTGCTGAGTTTCTCCAGCACATTTGTATATTCCACTTGACCCCAGCATCTGTAGCTTTTATTGTTAAACTGAAGAGACTTCCCCTTGTCTTCTTTTGAACCATACAGTGGAACCTGAGAACTTGTAGAAACCTGAGGAAATGATCCACAGAAGATCCCATACATCGTAGATAGCCATAGGAATAGTAATGCTGTAATAGCAGGAGATTTCAAATCCTCTCATATTGACATGGTGTGGTGTTCAGAATAAGTTCGACTGGTTCAAAGAGAATCAAGGCTGGACAGGGGAATTCATAAAAAGACACATGCTCACACAGACCAACCTGGAATAATACACTTATTAGCACCTGCAGTGTAGTTATTGCTGCTAAACATTCTCAACTTCAGATTGGGAACACAAGCGTTTACACACACAATACCCACCACCCTTCTCTATCTCTAGCAATCACAACACACTAATAAACAGTAAATTAATTACAACTAACAAGTATATTAAATGAACCTGAAGTCCAGTATCGGTCGCAGCTCAAGTTCCAGGATGGGCCTGCAGCTTGGAGTTCAATGATGGTCTCCATGCAACAGCAAGAACAGAGAGAGGTAGAGAACCTTTCATGTGACCTGTGAGGACCAATCATATGTCAACCTCACCTGTGGGCTGATCGCACCATTGATCGGCACCTGGAGGACCAATTGCACATCTAACCGTTCATTGGCAGGTGAGGTGATTTCTGACTAGGTTTCAGCCAGAGAAGTCACATGACTCTCCACAATCCACATGACATATGATGCAAAGGGCTTGGATGGGGAAGAATTTGTTCAGTGTATCCAAGAAGGATTTATTGTGCAGGGCACTAGAAGAGAAGGGGGCAACTCTAGGCAAGTGTCTGAAATTTCAATGTGGGAGCATTTTGGGACCAGTGACCCTCTGTTTTGCAAGATAAAGTGGTAGAGGCAGGAACAATTATGATGTTCAAATATAATTTGGACAGGTAGGAAAGGTTCAGAGAGATAGGGGCCAAGCAGAGGTAAATAGGACCAGATTAAATAGATAACTGGGTTGGTATGGAGCAGCTGGGCCAAAGGGCCTGTTTCTGTGTTACAACATCTTTTTCCACACAACATATTCACCTCTGGCAGTAGATTCCTATTTGGGATCCCTTGCAGATAGACAATTCTTGCATTCCCAAGGGTGATTAGAGATGGGTCACGTCTCCAGAATGGAGGACCATCGCCTTCCCAAGATCGTATTATATGGCGAGCTCTCCACTGGCCACCGTGACAGAGGTGCACCAAAGAAAAGGTACAAGGACTGCCTAAAGAAATCTCTTGGTGCCTGCCACATTGACCACCGCCAGAGGGCTGATAACGCCTCAAACCGTGCATCTTGGCGCCTCACAGTTCGGCGGGCAGCAACCTCCTTTGAAGAAGACCGCAGAGCCCACCTCACTGACAAAAGGCAAAGGAGGAAAAACCCAACACCCAACCCCAACCCACCAATTTTCCCTTGCAACCGCTGCAATCGTGTCTGCCTGTCCCGCATCGGACTTGTCAGCCACAAACGAGCCTGCAGCTGACGTGGACTTTTTACCCCCTCCATAAATCTTCGTCCGCGAAGCCAAGCCAAAGAAAAGATAATGTCGGTCTTAATGATCAGAATCAGAATTTATTATCATGAACAAGTCATGAGATTCGGTGTTTTGCAAAAGCATCAGAGGGCAAACATTCATATTATAACCATTTTATGACATTACTGTAAACAATTAAACAAAAATAGTGCTCAACAAGTAATCATTCAGGAATCTGATGGCAGCGGGGAAGAAGCTGCCCTTGTGCCGCTGAGTGCTCGTCTTCAGGCTCCTGTACCTTTCCCCCATAGTAGCAGAGTGAAGAGGGCATGGCCTGGGTGGTGGAGGTCTTTGAAGATAGAGGCTGCTTTTTTAAGACACCATCTCATAGAGATATCTTCGATACTGGAGACCAGGTTCATTTGAAACATCGGTTTCATTATCATCACTATTATAAAGTACATGGTGTGACCAGCATTGTGTGTTTTTCTACATTGTGGATGATGAGGCATTTTAGGGAGCTTCTAAGGTTTCAAGAGTTGTTTTATAGATGCAAGTCTTGGTGACTGACAAAGCTGTTAGGTCTGTGATACTTCTGAGTTCACGACTGGCAGCTACTCCTTAAAAGCTAACGTGCTACATTTCTGGCCAGCCCACGATCAAAGCCAAGCACTGTTACTGGGCTTCCTCTTGGAGGCAGTCTTTGCTCAGCCAAGATTGCTCATGACAGTTCAATGAGAAAGTCAGCAGACATTGGGGTCAACTGCAGCACACAATCACACTGAAGAAACGGAGCAGGCCACGCAGCAGACTTAGGATTTATTTCAGCCCATAGCACCCTTTCACTGTGCTGTGCCCCCACCCCTTGAGACTGGCTGGTCTAAACACTTCTTAAATGCTGAAACTGCTGACGTTGGGGACAAATGAGAAGCTCGAGGAATAGGCAGCATCCATGTGCAGAAATGGTCAGTCAATTTTTTGTGGGGGATAAAAGTGGGAAGGGCAGATATCAGGGTAGGAATTTCAGTGCATGTGTACATTGTACTCATGAATATGACAATAAACTCTCCTATCTTCTCCTTGAACACATTTAATGGCCTTCGCTGTTCTCTCTCTCTCTCTCTCTCTGGCAGTGAATTTAATATATGGCAGAAACAGAGTGGAGGAGAAAAAGAGAGGCTGATGAAGAACGGGGAGGGGTATTGGAGAGGAGATAGGAGACAGTGGTCGAGGGAGATACCACTTGGGTGGGAATGGAGGAAGGTCAGAATTAACAGTGAAGTGGCACGGTGAGCGTAGTGATTAGCGACTTGGGTACCAATCCTGCGCTGTCTGTAAAGAGTTTGTACGTTCTCCCTGTGCCTGCGTGGGCTTCCTCCAGGTGCTGTGGATTCCTCCCACCCTTCAAAATGTATGGGGCTTGTATGGGCAGCACGGGTTTGTGGGCTAGTAGGGGCTGTTACTGGGCTGTTGTATTTAATTTAAAAAGCAGGGAGGAGATAGATGGAAATTCTGGAACCAGATAGAGACGGAAAAGTCGATGTTCATGCCATGATGTACCTTCTTCCCATGTCTTTGTGGGTTTATCTGGGTGCTCTGGATTCCTTCCACGTTCCAAAGATGTACGGAGTTAGTAGGTTAATTGATCACATGGGTTTATTTGTGCGGCATGGGCCTGTTAGAGTGCTGTATCTTTAAGTTTTAAAATTAAATTTAGACATACGGCACAATAACAGGCCATTTTGACCCACGGATCTGTAGTGCCCAATTACACCAAATTAACCCACACCCGTTTCAAATGGTGGGAGTAAACCAGAGCCCCCGGGGAAAACCCATGCAGACATGGGGAGAATGTACAAACTACTTACAGACAGCACCAGATTCGAACGCCGGTCCCGATCGCTGGTGCTGTAACACCATTGCACTAACCGCTGCGCCAACCGGGTCTCCCAAATCAAATCAAAATCAAACTAAATTACAAATAGTCAACAACATCTTGTACAGTGGTGACATGATGTCCCACCTCCTGTACTCAGTGCACTGACTGACAAAGGCAAGCATGCCAAATGCCTTCCTCACCAGCCTGTCACCACATTCAGGGAACTATGCACCAGATGGGTCCAAGTGGGAAGAGGGATGCATCTGACTCGCGTTTGTTGGAGCTGTGTGATAGTTACCTGGGTTGTAATAGGTCCAACCCGTCGTAAGGTTTCAAAGTGATACAAGTATTTTATTTTAATAACCAATTAAAATTTACAAGGCTCTTGTAATTTCATGTTTGTTTCATGTCATCAGACTGCTGTGTTGAGTGGAAAATTCTACAAAAGATTTCTCCAACATTCATGGACCATAAAGTGGTTACTGTGTTTCCACCACCTGGAGTGAGAGTGATGAGGTCCACATTTAGATCGATGAGGACTCTTTATATACGTTCTCCCCACGTCTGCATGAGTTTTTCCCCGGGGCTCTGGTTTCCTCCCACCATTTGAAATGGGGGTGTGGGTTAATTTGGTGTAATTAGGCACTTCGGATTCAATGGGCCAAAATGGTCTGTTCCCAATTAAGAGGTTAAATGTGAAAGATGAGATGAGATGCCAGAAGGTGACCAGACCATGGGTAGAAGTCAGAGAGTCATGTATCATGAAACTACTGTGTCTAAAGAAAGCAGCCCCTTGAGGACCCTCACCACCCAGGCCATGTCCTCTTCATTCTGCTACCATCAGGAAGCAGGACCAGAGCCTGAAGACGAACATCCAACAGTACAAAAACAGCTTCTTCCCCTCCACCATCAGATTTCTGAATGGACAATAAACTACTGACATGGCCTCACTTTCTCTTTTCTTTTTGCACTAATTTATTTATTTTTAAAATGTAATTTTATAGGAACATTTGCACCTGTAACGTTACCACAAAACAACAAATTTCGTGACATGTTTACGACAATAAATTCTTGATTCGCAATGTACTTTTGTCCAATTCCCATTACATTCCATCAACTACCCCAATCTCCCACCCTAATCCTAACCCTCTCACACTTAGAGTCATCAACAATGACTGATTCACCCACAGTTCTCTGAGAGGTGGGAGGGAATCAGAACACCTCGGGGAAACATTGTGGGTCTAAGAGTTCTGATTGAGGCTCGTTGTCCTAAAACATCATCTCTGCTTCTCTCTCCATTCACACGGCTAGGTTTTCAGCACCTGCAGGTTTTTTTTAAATTTTCATGTGTGATCAGAATTTTAACAGTCCAGTTGCCTGAAAGCCATAGTGTCCATATAACAAAAAAAAGTTAAAAACCTTTTGAACCACATTTCCTCAGATTTGATGAAGAATTTTGGTTTGAAACACTGACCATCCTTAATCTCCCGCTGATGTTGCCTGACCTGCTGAGTTCCCCCAGCGGATTCTGGTCACCTCGTTACAGGAAGAATGTGGAAGCTACACATGTGGAAGCAGAGGATATTTACCAGGATGTGGCCTGGTTTGGAGAATGGCTTATGTGGCAAGGTTAGCAGAGCTGGAACTTTTCACTTTGGAGCTTAGAAGGATGAGAGGAGATTTAATAGAGGTCTACAAGATTATGAGAGGAAGAATAGAGTGGACTGCCAGCGACTGTTTCCCAGGGCAGGATCAGCAAACACCAGAGGACATCTGTACAAAGTGAAGGGAGGGAAGTTTAGGGGAGACATCAGGGGTACGTTTTTTGCACAGGGAGTTGTGGGGGCCTGGAATGCCTTGCTGGGGATGGTGATGGAGGCTGAAGCATTAGGGGCATTTAATACAAGCACATGGATGAACGTAAAATAGAGGGTAACAAGGTAGGAAGGGTTTTGTTTTATTTAAGTTGGCACAACATTGAGGGCGGAGGGGCCTGTACTGTGCGATAGCTCTTGGTTCTAGCTTATGATTAGCTCCCAGCTGTTGTAGATTTAACCCAAAACTACTAAAACAAACATGGCGGCACTGCTGGAATGACTGCAATGGCAGTGCCCCTGCTGGTGTGGACACAGGGAGATCAGGGAGCAGAGACACAGAACTCCTCCGTGGGGTTTTATTGCCGATGATCTGTACAGGCTTTAAACAGGGTCTGGGTCCAAGATGGCGACACCTCAAGGGGTTGCAGACTCTGGTGGATCAGCAGACCAGTGCAGGACCCCAGCAATGAGGAGAACACTCCCCTTCCTTCCCACTTCTTTGAGGAGAAGCAGAAGAAATGACTCAAAGGGACGGTGACCACGGTGGTGGACCAACAAAGGCCTCAGTGGCTGAAAGATCCACCCAGGCGGTGAGCTATTGGTAACTTATGGGTGAGGAACCCACACAGACCGCGCACGGCCTGCTGGCAACTTGAGGTCAAAGGACTCGCACCAGGCTGCTGGAGACCGGGCTCATGGGAACCAGGTATCGGAACCTGTGCTGAGGGCTCCCAAAGGGCCCTGGGCACTGAAGACTTCCTCATTGTGTCGGAGGTTTGGATCTGGGCTCGAGTTGCCAATGGCTTGAAGTGAACCGGAGTCTTGTACGGCTGCAGGCGAATCCTCTCGGCGACTCTGAGGGGGACTCTCTATAGCTTCTCTTGCCCTGACTATAACAGGCGTCAGGCAATGCTAATGGCGAATCTTTGTCTGCCTTTGGCAATTTTGTCTAATAGTGGATTTCTGTTTTATTCCACAACAATACATAGTATCGGATCTGTATCGAGATTCCTGCTGGACGTTTCTTCCTTGCACTAACTGCAGCTGTGATTTTCATCTGCCCTTTTACATTTATTATTTATTTTCCTGTCTTGCAATCATGTGGTGATTTCAGTTGTAGTTGGTGAATCTCGGTATCTGTGGGGCTGCAGCAGGTAAGAATTTTGGACCATTGGTACCTTGTAATTTATGTATGGAACAAAAAAAATTCTTGTCGCCTTTGAGTGGCCCGAAGGCATTAGGACCAGCTCTACAACTTGGTGTTTGGTTTAAGTTGTTGACCTACAAAAGCAGCTGAAAGAAGTGGGAGAGATAAACCTTATCCTTTGCAAAAAGCAGACATGGAAAGTCAAATGTTTACCAGTAGTTTCAGTGCATTTAATTATTTTATTAGCAGGTGATGAAGAAAGATTAACTGGTTTTGCATTTGCTAAAACATATTTCACATCCTCAGGACACTCCCCACGCAAGACTGGCAAAGAAACACAGAAGGTCTACCTCTGTGTGGTAAAACCACATATATGGTTGTAAATACCTCCACCTTGTACATTCGACCCTGCTCTTACTGGCCGGCTTGTGACTCCTCCCTGTAAAGGCTGTCATGCCACGTCCCTGCCCCCAGTTTAAGTCCAGGTCAGTGTGCATCAGCAACTCAAAGGATGCCATCCATCTCCAGCTAATAAAAGCACTTCAATCCTTTGGTTAATTGATTGTGTATCAGTCTGCTGATGTGTGTTGGTCCAATTTCACGCAGCAAGGTGCAACAACAACCAGGCAGTGAGTGGCTGATTAATCGTTGACTGAGTCAGTGTTGGTGGAGTGGTGAATGGCAAAGGATGGCTTCCCTGCTCTTCCTTGATCAACCGCACAAGATCATCGCCATCTCCTGAGGCCAGCCAAAGGATAACCACCCCCCCCACCCCACCCCTAACACTGCCAAACTCAGTGGATGTTCTATCAAAGACCAGCATCTGCTTTTGATGAGCTAAACAGGAAAGTCTGTAGGTGCAGTGATTTAATTCAATACACAAAAGTGTGAGAGAAACCCAGTGGGTCACAGAACATTCCTTATGTGGCAAAGAGGTGTAACCAGCATTTCGGGCCTGAGCCCTTAGTCAAGGTATGAGCAAAAAGCAGGCAGGTGCCTGAAGTACATGGTAGGACAGTGGTTTTCAGCCTTTTCTTTCCACTCACATTCCACTTTAAGCAATCCCTGTGTCATCGGCGCTCTGTGATTAGTCAGGAATTGCTTAAAGTGGGATGTGGGTGGGAAGGGAAGGCTGAGAATCACAGCTCTAGACCCAATTATTTCTGAAATATTTTGCTTGAGAAAAATTGTCATTGGTCCATTTTCTTTGGAGTTCTGAAACCGTGCTCGTAACAAGTCCATTACGTATGATTAAAACAGGGGTTTTCAAACTTTTTCTTTCCACCCATGTCTAGGTGGGTTTTCCCTGGGGGCTCCAGATCCCCCCACTGTTAGAAACCTACTGGGGGGTTGTAGGTTAATTGGATATAATTGGGAAAAAAATGACCTGTTACCATGCTGTAAGTCTAAATTTAAAAAAAAACTATTCAAAATAGAACATTCCACAGTCCAGGCCCTTCATCCCAGGATATTGTGCTAAGCCATATAAACCCACTCCACATCAATCTCATCCTTCTCTCCCTCACACCCATAACCCTCTATTTTTTGTACATCCATGTGCCTGTCAAAGAATCTTTTAAATGTCCCTATGGTACCAGTCTCCATCACCACCCCCAGCAATGCATTGCAGGCACCCACCTCTCTCCGATACCTACCTCTGACGTCTCCCCTAAATTTTTCATCCCCCACCTTAAACAGATGTCCTCTGGTATTGGCTATTGTTACCCCAGGTAAAGGGTGCTGGCTGTCCACCCAATCTAAGCCTCTAGTAATCTTAGGCATCTCTATTAAGTCACCTCTCATCCTTAGTTGCTCCAAAGAGAAAAGCCCCAGCTCTATCAACCTTCCTGCAGATGACGTGTTCTCCAATCCAGGCAAAATCCTGGTACATCACCTCTGCCCCCTTTCTATACCTTCCACAGTGTTAGAAAGCAAAGAATCAGTGAAAAACTCATTGAGTGGAGGAACAGACTGGATGATTTGTATTTCTGCTGCATGTTTGAGTTCCCATATTCCACACCTGAGTTCTTAGCCCATTAATCTGACTATTAGTTTTTAAGGTATGTGACATTGCCATTTTAGCTATAAAACATAGGAGTAGGAAGAGGCCATTCAGCCCATCGAGTCTGCCACATCATTTAATCATGAGCTGATCCATTTTTCCACTCAGCCCCACTGCCTGGCAGGCATATTCTACTGCATCTGATGCTCCCTTTTGTGGCCTTCTCTAAGTTGGAAAGACTGTGCGCAGAGTGGGAGTTCGCTTCACTGAGCACCCTCACTCAGTCCACACCAGTGCCAGAGACCTCCTAGCGGCCAATCATTTCAGCTCTGTGTCACACTCCCACACCTGTCCATGGCCTCGTGTAACATCCCACCAAGTCCACCTGCAAATTGGAGGAACAACTCCTGATTTCCGTCTGGGCTCTCTCCAACCGAAAGGCATTAACATCGACTTCTCCGGTTCCTGCCAGCCCAATCTCTGTTCTCCTTCCCTTTCTTTTTGTTTTCTTTCCTCCAGCTTGTCACCTCCTTCCCTCTCCGTTCATTGAGCCATCCCCCCTCCCCCGGTTTCTGCTGTGCCCTCCCTCCCTTATGCACCTATTACCTCCTGCCTGTGGGACCGTGCTCCTCCCCCTCCCCCCATTTTGTTCGGGTGCCTGCCGACAGTTTTCCATACCTTGGTGAAGAGATCAAGCCCAAAGCGTTGGTGATATATCTTTATCTTTGCTGTATTAAGTGCCCTGTTTTGACCTGCTGAGTTTCTCCAGCGTTGCGTTTTTATTTCTACATCTACTCTGTCCGTGCCTGTAGAACTGAACCTGCTCTTGTCCTGGGCAGTTCGGAGTTGGCCTCGGAGTGAATGAAGATTTCCAGTCTTGCTCCATTTCCGGAGCCATTGGCAGTTCAGAGTGGATGGGATTCAAGGAGGGAAGAGTGTGAGCTGAGCAGTCGGGAAACTAATGGAGCAGATTATTTCTGTTTCTTTACTTCCCATGGATGTTGCGTGACCTGCTGAATTTCTTCAGCACGTTCGTGTATTGCACTCAACCCCAGCACCTGCAGACGTCCCTGGTTAATACCTTCAGCGATTTGTTGTTTTGCTCCGGATTCCAGCGTCTGCAGCCTCTCGTGTGTCTCTTTGCAAATTCTTGTACTTACACGGCTCCCTTTCAAAACCCTGATGGTGTCATCCATCCCGGGACCACTTGCTGGGTCGTTTAATTCATTTTTGATGTCACTATTGGTTGCTCTGCCAAGTCCTGGACCCCTTCACCAATGAGAACAATTCCTCTGCAACAGTTCTGTCCATACCCTTCAAGTTATTCAATCTTTTTATCAAATCTCCTTGCAACCTCTTGCTCTTCCCTGGAGAACAACCACAATTTTCAAGTACTGGTATATCTGCAGAACAAGAGAACTTGTGGGTTGTTTATTTTCTGGAGTTTAAGAGGCTGAGGGGTGACTGGATAGAACTTTACAAAATTGTTGAAAGGATTGACAGAATTTTTTTCCCTGGGGTAAAGGCATCACTCATGAGAGGACAAGTTTGAGGAGAAGGGGAAGAGTTTTAAGGGAGATGTGCAGGGAATTTTTTTTTGAAACATGGAAATCTGCCTACACTGTGATTGTCGTAAAAACCCAAGAAATGCTGGGGGAACTCAGCAGGTCTTGCAGCGTCCGTGGGCGGTCAAGATATGTTACTGACATTTCGGGACTGAGCCCTTCTTCAAGGTATGAGTAAAATGCTGGCAGGGACCTGTATTAAGAGGATGGGGAGAAGGAAAGAAAGGGCAGGGGGAGGAGCCTGCAAAAAGACTGAAAAATGGCAGGGGCTTGGGCCACACTCAAAGGGCTCTGGGGCACAGGGAGTGGTGGGTCCTAGGAAAAGGCTGCTGGTAATAGCAGTGGAAGTAGGAACAATAGTGATGTTTAAGAGGCTTCTAGAAAGACAGAAAGGGATGGAGGGATATCAAGTGCAAACTGTAGAGCTTTGGTTTGATATACAGAGGTGTAGGAGAAACAGCAGCATCCATGGAGAGCAAAAGGCAGTCGACATTTCGGGCCTGAGTCCTTCTTCAGTAGTGTTGAAAATCTGACAGACTCCTGAATAACGTGGGCCTCGTGGATGGGGCGTGGGCCTCACGGACGGGGCGTGGGCCTTGTCAACAGGGCTCAGGCCTCATGCACAGGGCTTGGACTTCACCCACAGGGCATGGGCCTTTCTGACAGGGCTTGGGCCTCATGGACAATGTTTGGGCCTTGCGGACAAGACTTGGACCTCGTCTATAGGGCTTGGGCCTCACCCACAGGGCTTGGGCCTCACAGACAAGGTTTGGGCCTCATGGATAAGACTTGGACCTCGTTGATAGGGTTCAAGCCTCACCCACAGGGCTTGAGGCTCATCCATAATGCATGGGCCTAACCCACAGGGATTGGACCTCACGCATAGAGATTGAGCATTGCTGTCAGGGCTTGGGCCCTCACTCACAGGACTCAAACCTCGCTCACAGTGCTTGGGCCCTGTTGACGGGGCTTGGGCTTCATTGACAGGACTTGGGCCTCGTCGACAGGGGACAGGGTTAAATAAACCATACAAAGCTATTGAACAATGGACAATTTATAAGGATTGCAGGTGTGGGAAGTGATACAAATAATTGTCAGAAGCATGATTGCCTTGGGTTAAATCTGGGCCAATTTACAGACAAAACTCAGGTGGAAGTTACTTGAATTCTGGAGAGTTTTGGGGTTTCTTCTTGGTGATGAATTTGTAGATTGTCTGGTAGCCATCATCCCAGGCATAGAGTTGGCGGTCTCGAGGATTGTAGTGGATCATGGAGTGCCTGCTGTAGCGCTTGGGGAAGTAGAGGGCAGGGAGCTCAGCAGTGCTCACCATGTCAGTGACGTCGTAGATGCACTGGACATGAGACCGGCCGCCATGGTGGGTGTTGTAGACCACGTAGAGGGTACCGCAGACCATGAAGGCGGCCTCGGCCCCCCTGCTGGAGCAAGAGGTGTCCCAGGAGTGTTCCACCGCCAGGTTGGCCTGGTCAATCTTGGTCAGCATGATGGTGCCGACCCCGTGGCCCTCAGGCTCAGCGTGGATGGCCCAGAGGCCCTGCTCATCCACCGCCAGGTCAATGAAGGTGTAGGGTGAGAGCTGGTAAGCTGGAATCAGGCCCGCCCCCTGGAGCAGCATGCGATCGTTCACCGTCCCGTTGCGGAGGTGGTACTTGACGATCAGGTTGAGGGTGTCGTTGGAATGGTAGTAGAGGAAGCCATTGTAGGCCACATGTCCCGTCCCCTGCCAGGCCATGGGCAGGACCACCCTCTTGGGCGCCAGCCTGCCTGGGCTCTCAGTGAAGGCCCTGATCCCGGCGAACTCCACAAGCGAACTGCTGCTAGTTCCACTAAAGAAATAAATCTTCTGGAAATCCCGGGCAGGGTCCTTGATCCAGGATCCTTGCGCATCACCCACTCTCTTCACGATCTTCAGGGACTTGATGCTCGTGAGAAGGCTATCACAATCTGCAGGGAGTGAGGACAGAGACAAATTTAAACAAGCACGGCCCTGTGGCCTTATTCAAGTCCTTGCTAAAGACCTGTTCACTACCTACACCATTCAGAATTGTTTTGACATATTTCCCTCTGATTTCTCTCACTGAGAGTTTAATCTTTTCATTGTAAATGGGTTAATGCCAGTATCGAAAGAGCAACAATGATTTAAATTTATCATTTAGAGATACACCACGGTAACAGGCCTTTCCGGCCCACAAGCCCACACTGCCCAAATACCCCCACGTGATTAATGAGCCTACTAACTACGTATGCTTTTGAAGGGTGGGAGGAAACTGGAGAACCCTGGGAAAACCCGTGCAGACACGGGGAGAACGTACAAACTCCTTACGGGTAGCTCAGGATTCGAACCTGAGTCACAGGCGCTGCAATGACATTGTGCTAACCTTTACACTAAGTTGGCTAGAAGACAATGGTCATTGTGGACTTTATCTAACATTACACCATCAGAGAGAGAGAGAGAGAGAGAGAGAGAGAGAGAGAGAGAGAGAAAATATAATCTGCTCCATTAGTTTCCTGATGGCTCAGCTCGCACTCTTCCCTTCCCAAGTCCCATCCACTCTGAACCGTGGGCGGCTCCCAAAATGGAGCAAGACCAGAGATCTTCATTCTCTCCAAGGCCAATTTTGAACTGCTGGGACAAGAGCAGGTTCGGCTCTACAGGAAATGTTAAAGGTCACTCACCCACACAGCTCCGAAACTAATGGTCAGAATAATGGGCTGAGAACTCGGGTGTGGGGATATAGGTCCTTGAAAATAGCAGGTGCCCAGTAGAGCGGGGAGCGGAGACATAGCGCTGCTCTCCCGGGTACTACTGCTTGGTCGTGAAGTCGATCGCTCTGGACTGGCTTTAAATGGCCTGTTAAAGGGGCCAACAGTATTTTATTTTAAGATCCTGCAACTACGGGGGGGTCTGTGCCCAAGATGGCAGTGCCTGGGCACACTGCAGGTGCGCAGCGGACCAGCACAGGGTACCAGAAATGGAGAGAACAACCTCCCCCCCTATCCAGAAGGTGAAGCAAAGGAGATGACCATACAGGGCAGGGACCACAGTGGCGGACCAGCGAGGGGCTCAGTGGCTGAGGGACCCACACAAGCTGCAGACGACTTGTGGTCAGGGGAACCTGCATGGGCTGTTGGAGACCGGCTCACGGGAACCAAGCATTGGAACCGGGATTCTGAAGGGATTTGCTTTCTCCCATTGTTAGGGGTGCCAGGCAATTCTCTTATAGCAGACTAACGTTGAAGTATACCATGGATACTTTTTTTTTTTTTTTTTAAATTTTTTATTTTTCACACCATAAATCACAATAGCCATGATATACACTTTTTCTTTTCCACACATTTACAGTGACTTTTTTCTCCCTCCCCCCTCCCTCCTCCCAAGCCACCCCCCCACCCCCCCCCCTCTCATCCATTTTAGGTATACAATCTAGGTTGCATTAATTCAGTTAGACAATGTTGTCATTCAACAAAAATACACCAGAAATTCTACTGAGTCCATTCTTTTCTTTTCTTCTCCTTCCATCAACTTAGGTAATGTTTGTTCCCGGTAGGTTTTCGCTATTGTATTTAATGTAAGGCTCCCATACTTGTTCGAATATTTCAATATTATTTCTTAAACTATATGTTATTTTTTCTAATGGAATACATTTATTCATTTCTATATACCATTGTTGTATTTTCAAATTATCTTCCAATTTCCAGGTTGACATAATACATTTTTTTGCTACGGCTAGGGCTATCTTGACAAATCTTTTTTGTGCATCTTCCAAGTCAATTCCAAATTCTTTATTTTTTATGTTACTTAGGAGAAAGATCTCTGGATTCTTTGGTATATTGTTTTCTGTTATTTTATTTAATATCTGATTGAGATCATCCCAAAATTTTTCTACTCTCTCACATGTCCAGATTGCATGAATTGTTGTTCCCCTTTCTTTTTTACATCGAAAACATCTATCAGATACTGTTGGGTCCCATTTATTTAACTTTTGCGGTGTAATGTATAGTCTGTGTAACCAATTATATTTTATCATACGCAGCCTCGTATTTATTGTATTTCTCATCGTTCCAGAGCATAACTTCTCCCATGTTTCCTTTTTTATCTTTATATTTAAATCTTGTTCCCATTTTTGTTTAGTTTTACCATTTGTTTCCTCATTCTCCTTTTCTTGCAGTTTAATATACATATTTTTTATAAATCTTTTGATTAACATTGTATCTGTAATCACATATTCAAGGTTACTTCCCTCTGGTAAACTCAAGTTGCTTCCTAATTTATCTTTCAAGTAGGATCTCAGTTGGTAATATGCCAGCGCTGTATCTCCAGTTATATTGTACTTATCTCTCATTTGTTCAAAGGATAAGAATCTACTTCCTGAAAAACAATTTTCTATTCTTTTAATCCCTTTTTTTTCCCATTTTCTAAAGGCAAGGTTGTCTATTGTAAAAGGGAGTAGCTTATTTTGCGTCAATATTAGTTTTGGTATTTGGTAATTTATTTTATTTCTTTCTACATGAATCTTCTTCCATATATTGAGGAGATGGTGTAATACTGGAGAAGTTCTATGTTGTACCAATTTTTCGTCCCATTTATATAATATGTGTTCAGGTATCTTTTCCCCTATTTTATCTAATTCTAGTCTCGTCCAGTCTGGTTTTTCCCTTGTTTGATAAAAATCTGATAGGTACCTTAATTGTGCGGCTCTATAATAATTTTTGAAGTTTGGCAATTGTAAGCCTCCTTGTTTATACCATTCTGTTAATTTATCTAGTGCTATCCTCGGTTTCCCCCCTCTCCATAAAAATCTCCTTATTATTTTCTTTAACTCTTTGAAGAATTTTTCTGTCAGTTGTATTGGCAATGCCTGAAATAAGTATAGTATCCTTGGAAAAATGTTCATTTTAATACAGTTTATCCTTCCTATCAGTGTTAGTGGTAGCTCTTTCCAATGCTCTAAATCGTCCTGTAATTTTTTCATTAGTGGATTGTAATTGAGTTTATATAATTGGCCTAGATTTTTGTTTATTTGCACACCTAGGTATCTTATTGCCTGCGTTTGCCATCTGAATGGGGATTCCTCCTTAAATTTTGAGAAATCCGCGTTATTCATAGGCATTGCTTCACTTTTATTTACGTTTATCTTGTATCCCGACACTTCTCCATATTCCTTCAATTTCTTATATAGTTCTTTTATTGATAGTTCTGGTTCTGTTAAGTACACTATCACATCATCCGCAAACAGACTGATTTTATATTCCCTGTCTTTTATTTTTATTCCTTTTATATTATTATCTCTTCTTATTGATTCTGCTAGTGGTTCTATAGCTAGTGCAAACAATAATGGTGATAGTGGGCATCCCTGCCGCGTTGACCTGCTTAAGTTAAATTGCTTTGATACATGTCCATTTACTGTCACTTTCGCTAACGGTCCCTTATATAATGCTTTAATCCAATTAATATACTTCTCCGGTAAACTGAATTTTTGCCATACTTTGAACAAGTAATTCCATTCTACTCTGTCGAAGGCCTTCTCTGCGTCTAAAGCAACTGCTACTGCCGGTGCTTTATTTCCTTCTACTGCATGAATTAAGTTAATAAATTTACAAATATTGTCTGTTGTGCGTCTTTTTTTGATAAATCCAGTTTGGTCTAAATTTACCATTTTCGGTACCTGTTCTGCTAATCTGTTCGCTAATAGTTTAGCTATTATCTTATAATCTGTGTTTAGCAGAGATATTGGTCTATATGACGCTGGTGAGAGTGGATCTTTCCCTTGTTTTAGTATCACTGTAATTATTGCTGTTTTACATGAATCTGGTAAGTTTTGTGTCTCATCAATCTGGTTGATTACATCCAGGAGGGGCGGTATTATTAGGTCTTTAAATGTTTTGTAGAATTCTATTGGGAGTCTATCCTCTCCTGGTGTCTTATTATTTGGTAAATTTTTTATTATCTCTTGTATTTCTACTGTTCCAAATGGTTCTGTTAATTTATTTTGTTCCTCTATTTGTAGTTTTGGTAGTTCAATTTTAGTCAAAAATTCATCTATTTTCCCTTCTTTCCCTTCGTTTTCGGTTCGGTATAATTGTTCATAGAATTCTCTGAAGTTTTCCTTAATTTCTTTTGGATTATATGTAATTTGTTTGTCTTTTTTCCTTGTTGCCAATACCATTTTCTTAGTTTGCTCTGTCTTAAGCTGCCATGCTAAGATTTTGTGTGTTTTTTCACCTAGTTCATAATATTTCTGTTTTGTCTTCATTATATTCTTCTCCACCTTATATGTTTGTAATGTTTCATATTTTATTTTTTTATCCGCCAATTCTCTTCTTTTGGTTGTATCTTCCTTTATTGCTAATTTTTTTTCTATGTTTATTATTTCCCTTTCCAACTGCTCTGTTTCCTGGTTATAGTCCTTCTTCATCTTGGTTGCATAACTTATTATTTGCCCTCTAATGAATGCTTTCATTGCGTCCCATAGTATAAACTTATCTTCCACTGATTCCGTATTTACTTCAAAGTACATTTTTAATTGTTTTTCAATAAATTCTCTAAAATCCTGTCTTTTAAGTAGCATGGGGTTTAATCTCCATCTATACATTCTTGGAGGGATGTCCTCTAGCTCTATTGCCAATAACAGGGGTGAGTGGTCCGATAATAGTCTAGCTTTATATTCCGTTTTCCTAACTCTCCCTTGAATGTGGGCTGGTAACAGGAATAGGTCTATCCTTGAGTATGTTTTATGTCTAGTCGAGTAGTATGAGTATTCCTTTTCTTTTGGGTTTTGTTTCCTCCATATGTCCACAAGTTTCATTTCTTGCATTGATTTAATTATAAATTTGGTTACTTTGTTCTTCCTGTTAATTTTTTTCCCCGTTTTATCCATATTTGGATCCAAATTCAGATTGAAATCCCCTCCTATTAGTATGTTCCCTTGCGTATTAGCTACCTTCAAAAAGATATCTTGCATAAACTTTTGATCTTCTTCGTTAGGTGAATATATATTAAGTAGATTCCAAAGCTCTGAATATATCTGACATTTTATCATAACATATCTCCCTGCTGGATCTATTATTTCCTCTTCTATTTTAAATGGCACATTTTTGCTAATTAATATAGCCACTCCTCTTGCTTTTGAATTATACGATGCTGCTGTTACATGTCCTACCCAATCTCTCTTTAATTTCTTGTGCTCCAATTCAGTTAAGTGTGTTTCTTGGACAAATGCTATATCTATTTTTTCCTTTTTCAGTAAATTTAGTCGTTTCTTCCTTTTAATTTGGTTATGTATTCCATTAATATTTAGAGTCATATAGTTCAGCGTAGCCATTTTATATTTTGTTTATCTTCTCTTTCCGTTTTTCCATCATTACCTTTCCTCCTTTTCCATTTCTGTTTTCTTATTTTCAACTCTTTACCAGACAACATTCCTACAACATCCAACATTTTCCTTATTCTCCTATTTCTATCTTCTTTATCCCCAATCTCCCCTTCCCCTCCTGAGTTGCCCTTTATCCCTTGTCGGACAACCACATCTCCCCTCTCCATTTGGATTTGCGAATCCACTCGCAAGCGTCAACTGATTTTGCAGTGACCGCTCTTTTCCCCCACCCAGCCCCCCCCAGAAAAGATTTCGCTTTTTATATGTCACAAAGGTCACTCTTTTAATTCCCTCCTTATTCTCTCTATTCCATTACCTTCTCTTATTAATTCTTGTCTATACTCTCTATGTTTTCCTCTAATTACAGATACTTTCACATATGCCCATTGTCTCTATTCACTCTTATACCTCTTTACCCGCATACATATCAATCGTGGTCATTTTTACCCTCCTTACCCTTCTTCATCCCTCAGTCTATTTTTGTCTTTACCCACATACATATCAATCGTGATAATTTTTGCTCTCATTACCCGTCTTCATCCCTCAGTCTATTTTTGTAATTGTTCTGCAAATTTTCGTGCTTCTTCTGGATCCGAGAATAGTCTGTTTTGTTGTCCTGGAATAAATATTTTCAATACCGCAGGATGCTTCAGTGTAAATTTATATCCTTTCTTCCATAAAATCGCTTTTGCTGTATTGAACTCTTTTCTCTTCTTTAGGAGTTCAAAGCTTATATCTGGATAAATGAAGATTTTTTGCCCTTTATACTCCAGTGGTTTGTTGCCCTCTCTTACTTTTTCCATTGTCTTCTCCAGTACCTTTTCTCTTGTAGTATATCTTAGGAATTTTACTACAATAGATCTTGGTTTTTGTTGTGGTTGTGGTTTAGGGGCCAATGCTCTATGTGCCCTTTCTATTTCCATTTCTTGCTGTAGTTCTGGACATCCTAGGGCCTTAGGGATCCACTCTTTTATAAACTCCCTCATATTCTTGCCTTCTTCATCTTCCTTAAGGCCCACTATCTTTATGTTATTTCTTCTGTTATAATTTTCCATTATATCTATTTTTTGGGCTAGTAATTCTTGTGTCTCTTTAGTTTTTTTATTAGATTCCTCCAATTTCTTTTTTAAGTCTTCTACCTCCATTTCTGCTGCTATTGCCCGTTCTTCCATCTTGTCCATTTTTTTCCCCATTTCTGTTAAGGTCATATCCATTTTATTTATTTTCTCTTCTGTGTTGTTTATTCTTCTTCTTAAATCATTGAATTCCTGTGTTTGCCATTCTTTAAATGACTCCATGTATCCTCTAACAAGAGCAAGTATATCCTTTACCTTGCCTTTCCCTTTATCTATTTCACTGTACTCTTCCTCTTCTTCTTCCTCTGGGTTGACCATCTGTTGTTTCTTTGCTGCCCTTTCCTCCTCTTCTTTCTTGTTTCCATTGTCTTCTGTGGTCTCTTCTTGCTGCAGGTGTTCTGCAGCTGTCGTTGCCGGCTGTGGAGATCGACTCCCCAGCTGGACCCCCCTCCCGTCGGTGTGTTTTTTTGCATGCGCATCGCGCATGCGCGAGGAGTCGCGCATGCGCGGTTGCGCACTTTTACTCGGCTCTGTGAGCCATTGTTGTAGTTCTTTTTCTACCGACCTGAGGTAGTGGGGCCCTCTCTCCACAGCGGGCCTCTTCGGACAGGTAAGGCCTTCACCCTTTTCCTCCGTTGTCTTCTCTTCCTCTCTTCTTTCCGTTGATTTTGATTTTTCTCCTTTTGTCTCCATCTTCTTTCCACCTTTATACTCACTTTTCTTTAACTTGTATTTCTGTGCCTTTGTATTTTCTCTTGTTTTTCCCGACTTTTCTGGAGAGGGCTGGAGTTCACCGTCCGGCCACTACTCCATTACGTGACTCCTTGTACCATGGATACTTTTAACGTGAAAATAAAAGGAACCTTGAACATGGGTTGTTCCATGTCCCACTCTCACTCCCACACCCAATGAGTATTTGAGCAAGATGGAGGGTGAGAGAAAGAGTGCAAAAGTTATCCAAATCCAGGAAAATCATTGAGGCAGATCAAAATGATACCAATGTTTTAAAACTGACAATAGGTTGTTGTCCCAGGGTAAAGTCTTGCCACATGCATATTTGACCACATGGAATGCTGAATCCAGCTGTTGGGAATAGTTGGAACCATATTCTGAATGTCCAAAAGCCACTGGAAGATTTTTACATTTAATTTAGACATACAGCACGGTAACTGACCCTTTTGGCCCACGAGCCTGTGCCGCCCAATTCACACCAATTAACCGGCCAACCACTTGCATTTTGGTGGGAAGAAACTGGAAGACCCAGAGGAAACCCATGCAGACATGGGGAGAACGTACAAACTCTGAACAGACAGTGTTGGATTTGAACACACTGTGCCGCTAACCAAGAGCTGTGAGATAATGTTGCAGCTCTAGAAAACCCTGGTGAGACCACACTTATGTTCAGTTCTGGTCACCTCATTTCAGGAAGGGTGGAAATGATTAGGAGAGGGGGCAGAGGAGATTTATCAGGATGTTGCCTGGATTGGAGAATGTGTCTTATGAGGCAAAGTGGAGTGGGTTGGGGAACAAAGAAGGATGAGAGGTGACTTAATAAGATTATGAGGGGCTTAGATAGAGTGAAGAGGCTGTTCCTTATTCCCAGGGCGGCAATAGTGAAAACCATAGGATATTTGAACAAAGTGAGGGGAGTAAAGGTTTGGGAAGATGTCAGAGGTGAGTTTTTTTTTCCACAGAGTGGTGGGTGCTGAGAATGCGTTGCCGGGGGTGATAGTGGAGGCAGGAAAAATAGTGACATTTAAAAGAAAAGCAGATGGATGTAAGAAAAATAGAAGGTTATGGGTGTGAGGTAGAGGAGGTACTGATTGATGTGGAGGAGTTTAACATTGGTTGGCACAACATTGTGGGCTGCAGGGCCTGTACTGTGCTGGACAGTTCTAAATTCTATTTCTAGGACACAACACCCTCAGACAAGCTATTAATTTTGAGAAGTCAGTTTCAAAGAGCGACTCAGAACTCCCGTCAACATACTGATGCCTTGACATTTGTCCCTTGTCAGTGGCACAAAATGAACGTGAACTTTAAGTCCATGAGTAAACAACGTAGATTTCACAGCAGCCAATATTTATCTCCTCAGTGATGGGTGGGGGGGGGGGGGGAGGGGAAATAGAATATCTTTGTGGCTCACACAAGTCAAATGCAACTTTTATTTTCTGACGAATGAATCCTAAGAAGTGGATTATTCTCTTGACGCCTGAAATCTGCCAGGTTTTATTTCTAGGGACTCATGTTAAACATACATCAGAATGCACATCTGTGGATATTTCATCCAACTATTGTTTGCAATAGTAATTGTGGTCACGGGTTGTATTAAAAGGGGCGATGAGTCCGCATACAGGAGGGAGATTGAAAACTTGGCCGAATGGTGCACACAATGTCAACAAAACTAAGGAGCTGCTTGTTGACTTCAGGAAGGGAAAGCCAGAGGTTTACAATCCAGTGTTCAATGGGGGAAATCAGAGGTAGAGAGGGTGAGCACATTTAAGTTCTTGGGAGTCACTATCTCAGAGGATCTTTCCTGGACCCAACACATCAATGGCACATCAGCGCCTCTACTTCCTCAGGAATTTGTGGAGGTTTGGTATGACATTGGAAAACCTGGAAAATTTCTACAGATGTGTGGTGGAAAGTGTGCTGAGTGCCTGGTATACTCCTGAGCGTAAAGCCCTGCAAAAGATTGTGGATACAGCTTTACAGCAGCTCCTTTCACAATGTCAAGGCTACCAAAGTGCCGCACGCTCAATTGGTATGACATAGCTTATTAGGTATGTATTCCAAAAAACCCAAAAATATGCTTTAGTGATAATGTTTGAGGAATAAATAAGATTCAGTATCCCAAGAAAAGTTCCTCGCACTGGTGTCTTTTGTGTTCTCCTGAGAGAAGACAGGATCTGAGTTTCAGTTTTTCAGTGCCCCAGCAGAAACTTTAGTTCTGGCAACTGAGGCAAGAGGGTGCCCACTGAATCCACAGGGTCCATGTCTTAAACACTATCTTGGAGGGAAGGTCAGAAAAAGGAATCAAATTGTTTGACAAGAGGATGCCAGAGGAAGCTATGGAAATAGTGTTCAATATAAATTCTGTTCAAAAAATACATTTGGACAGAGGGATGGATAGGAAGGGTTTTGAGCAGCGGTTCTCCACCTTTTTCCACTCACATCCCACTTTAAGCAATCCCTATGTTATCGGTGCTCTGTGATTATTAAGGGATTGCTTAAGGTGTGGGTGGGAAGGGAAGGTGGAAAACCACTGCTCTAGACCCAATTGTTACTGAAATATTTTGCTTGAGAAAAATTGTCATTGGCTCATTTCCTTTGGAGTTCTGGAATCGTGCACATAACGAGTCAATGAGGGACAATTAGAACAGTGGTTTTCAAACTTTTAACCCACATCCCACCTTAAGCAATTCCTTACTAATCACAGAGCACCGATGGCATAGGGATTACTTAAAGCAGTATGTGAGTGGAAAGAGAAAGGTTGAGAACCATTGGTTTAGACCACGAGATATAGAAGCAGAAGAAGGCTATTTGGTCCATCAAGTCTGCTCTGCCATTCCATCGTGAGCTGATCCAGTCTCCCACTTAGCACCACCCCCCTGCCTTCTCCCCATAATCTTTGATACCCTGATTATTCAGCTACCTGTCTATCTCTGCTTTAACTGACCAGGCCTCCACAGCTGGTCGTGGCAGCAAATTCCAGACGTTCACCATTACCCGACTAAAAAATTCCTTCGCAACTTGGTTTTAAATGGGCGCCCTTCAATCCTGAAGTTGTGCCCTCTTGTCCTCGACACCCCTTACCACGAGAAACAACTTTGCCACATCTACTCTGTCCAGGCTTTTCAAAATTTTAAATGCTTCTATGAGATCCCCCCCTCATTCTTCTGAACTCCAAAGAGTCCAGTCCAAGAGCCAACAAATGTTCCTCAGATGCTAATTCCTTCATTCCAGGAATCATTTCTTATAAACCTTATCTGAACCTTCTCCAATGCCAGCACATCCCTTAATATATAAGGAACCTCGATCTATACTCCGTACTCCAAGAGTGAACTCAATAGTTCTTAATAAAGCTGCATTAGGAGTTCAGGCTACAGTTTTCAGTCCCTTATTTATAAAAAGATGTGCTGGTGTTGGAAAGTCTTCAGAAAAGCACTGTAAAAGTGTCGCACTAACTTGACATGAGGAAGAAGGTCTATCAGGTGGTTCCAAGGATAAGGAGCTGTCCCGAAGGAGTGAGGAAGCACTGGGCTAAACTTTATCCATGATTCCTGGAATCATTTCTGATGCCATTTACGAGAGAGATGAGGAGGACTTTCTTTAGCCAGATATGGATCAAATGAAGGCAAATAGGTCTATACCAGAATGGACAAGTTGGGCAGATTCTAAAACAACTAATACATTTTATGAAGTCATGCAGCCACAATTCAGCTGAGAATGTTTGTTCCGTGAATGGGCAAGATCATGGAAGTGGGCTGCTGTATAAACCTTTGACTCTAAAAGAAACAGGAGCAGGAGTCGGCCATCCTGCCTGTCGAGGCTGCTCCACCACTCAATAAGATTGTGGCTGATCTGGCCTTGGACTCGGCTCCAACCCCCTGCCTGTCTCCCATTGCACAGAAGGCTACCCAAGTCTTAAATACACTTTTAATGAAGCAGCCTCTCCTGTTTCCCTGGGGAGAGAATTGGGCAGCGTGGTTCATGCAACACTATTCCAGTGCCCCGCGACATGGGTTAGAATCCAGCACTGTCTGTAAGGAGTTTGTGCGTTCTCCGTGTCTTGCATGGGTTTCCTCCCACCCTTCAAAAGATTAATTGGGGTATTTGGACAGCATGGGCTTGTGGGCCTGATGAGTCTGCTATTAATGCTCTATGTCTAAATTCAAACCTGTACAAACAAGGATTCCACAGACTCATTCCTTTCTGTCCATACCTCCAGGAGGACGTATCTAAATAAGGCATGTGTCTTTGATTTTTTTATCTTTGCTGGTTTGACTGGTTCCTCCCCTCTTACAAAATCCTACAAGAGAAGATTGCAGACGTGTGCTGAGGAGGTGTCACTGGAATTAAAGTTGGAAATTGAGTTGTGGGGCTCCATCTACCACCGTTAACATAGCTCATTAACTCAACAGCAGTTGACAAACTGGCCTTCGTCTCATGGAGTGGGAGCTATTCTCTCAAGGAGGAGTGTGGTCTGATTTACACTATTATAACCTCACAGTTTAAAATGGGTTTACAAATCCTTGAACCTGCAGCAAAGTCAGAAGGCAGGTCAGGAAGAAAGAAGATTTATCAACATTATCCATATCCTTCAAAGTGCCCAGCAGAATAACTGGTGTTATAATGTAGAAAGTGACTGTTGCTAATTACAGGAAGGAGGTGGGGACTTTGGGAAGGGTACGGAAGAGGTTTACCAGGATGATGCCTGGATTAGAGAGGATAAGTTATGGGGAGAGATTCGACAAATTTGGTTTAATTTTAATTTTTAATTTTCTTTATTTACAACAAGGTAGGCGCCTGAATAAAAAGGCAGGGAGTGGAGGCCAATGAAAGGAAAGATCAATTAGCTCCAATCAAGGGCAGCATGAGAGCACTGTTGTGGGGTTCATTCAGAAGCCTGATGGCTGCAGGGAAGAAACTCACTTTAAGCTTCTTGGCAGTAAAACGCAGATTCTGTTGACACTGTGGTTAAGTGAAAAAACACACAAATGCGGGAGAAACTTGCTTGTGTGCAATTTCACACTCTTTATCCTTCTCCCTGATGGAAAGAGGGAGAAGAGAGTGTGTCCAGGGTGTGATGGGTTCTTCATTCTGTTGGCTGCCTTTCTCAGATGTTGATGGAGTCCATAGAGGGGAGGAAAGTTTGCGTGATGTTCTGAGCTGCATCTCGGGCTGAGCAGCTCCTGTGTCACGCTGCGATGACCCCAGCAGGTCTACTCTCGATGGTACACCAGTAGAAGCGGTTGAGGAACAGGGGGACATGCCCAAACTTTCTTAGTGTCTGAGGAAGTAGAGTGATTGGGGCACTTGCTTGTCCCAGCTCAGGTCATTGGAGAGGTTTATTCCTGAGGACTTATCTACTCTTTCAACTTCAGTGCCATCAATATGGACAGGGGTGTGGACTATGCCCTCACCTGAAGTCATTAATCATCTCCTTCATCTGAAATGAGGAGAGAGGTTGTTAGTTTGTGTTCGTATAAGACAGTTGATGAGGTTGATCAGGCATGATCTTACTGAAGGGAGAAGCAGACCAATACGATGGGCTGAATGGCCTGCTCCTTCTTGGATTTCAGATTCATTGTCAGAGTTCCCACACGACATCACATATAACCCTAAAAATCTTTTTCCTGCAGGCAAGGCAGAATTTGCCACTTATTTGTATGCAAAAAAAACCCCTACACAACGTACACATGTAAACAGATAACGAGTGCAAACAAACTGACTGTGCAATACAGAGAGAATTTTAAAAAATCAATAAAGTGCCCAAGTAAGAGTCCTTAAACGAGTCCCTGATTGAGTTTGTTGTTGAAGAGTCTGGTGGTGGAGGGGAAGCAGCTGTTCCTGGACCTTGTGGTTCATGTTTGAGACCTTGTACCCCTCACCCCAGTGTTTAGCCTGTTATTTTGACAATTAGTCTTGGCAAGGCACAGTAATGAATCTAGTCTCATCTTGGTCAATCCGTAATTGACCTTGGAGTGAACTCTTAAGCTGCTCAGGGTTCAGGTTGGATCAAACTTGGGGAGAGAAGAGTGTGAGACAAATAGAGCAGTGTCTCTTTTGATAGTGTGACATTGGACCAAGTCCGGACTGATGTTGGCTTCAAGCCAACTGGTGTAAAGGTTAAAATGTCACCGAAAAATAATCAAGGGTAAAGTTTTTTAAAGATTCTGTGTCATGTTTGCAGATTCTTAAAGTTATACTGTTAGCAGCCTCAGGACTTGATCCCCGTGCTCCTAATAAAAAAGCAACACAATGACACAGCCATCATGGTCTGGTATGGGGACACCAACATTCCCAAGCAGAAAGCCCTGCTAAAGGCTGTACCCAGGCTGACCGTACCCATCTACACCAAGTCCATTTGACTGCACTTAGACTGGATCTGAACGAGTGAAATTGTCTGAAGAATTTCACTGTTTCCATTCTAACTAAAGTTTTGATTTAATTAAATTGTGTGATCTCCTCATTTACACCTCAAGGTAGTGTTTAATTGGCTGTGAAGTGCGTTGGGATGGTGGGTGGGTATGTCAGAGGCTGGACAAAAGCCTTTGGGGAGGGATCGGACTGAATCATGAAAGGCTGCAGACACTGTAATTGCAGTAAGAACACAGAAATGGCAGGAGAACTCAGCAGTCTTGCAACATTCATAGGAGGGCAAAGGTTAGTGTAGCAGTTAGTGCAACGCCTTTACAGCGCCAGCGGGGTCCGAATCCCGCGCTGTCCTCAAGGAGTTTGTACGTTCTCCCCGTGTCTGCATGGGTTTTCCCCGGGGGCTCCGGTTTCCACCCGCCATTCAAAATGTACCGGGGGTGGGGGGGGGGTTGTGGGGTTAATGGGGTGTAAATTGGGGTGAAATGTCCTGTTACCATGCTGTATGTGGGGATGGGGCGTGGAACTGAAGTGGTTGCAGGCTGGGAGATTCCCATTATGGCCACAGACAGAGAGAAGGTGCTCAAAGTAATGATACTCCAGTCTGCATCCGGTCTCCCCGATGTAGAAGATACACTAGATGCCTCCACACCCTCCTGCATTGAATGTATTCAGAGGGGCCAGAGTGTGAGGTATCCGTCTGCCCATGGCACAAAAATAGATGGGAGGGCATGGTGCAAGTAAACCATTGGGACTCTGGAGGAGGGTAGAGGTCGGTTATGTGAATGGGGAAGAACTTGGCAAACAGAACTTCATATGGGATCAATGAGAGGAATCAAAAGGCTGTCCATTATCTCAGAGAGAAACTTCAGCTAGGCCATACTTTCAAGTATTGTGTGCAGTTCTGGTTGCCCCATTACTAAGAACATGGAGCCTTTGGAAAGGATAACACCCTCAGAGGGAAAAAATTCCTTATCTTCCTCAAAGTTTCCACACAGTTTGATAGGATAGTTAAGAAGGCTTATGGTATTCTTGCCTTCATTAGTCAGAGATTGAGTTCAAGAGTCAAGAGGTAATGTTGCAGTTCAATAAAACTCTGGTCAGACCACATTTGGAATATTGCATTCAGTTCTGGTTACCTCATTACTGGAAGGATGTGGAAGCTGTGGAGAGGGTTGACCAGGATGTTGTCTGGATTGGAGAATGTATCTTATGAGGCAATGTTTGCAGAGCTGTGATTTTCTCTTTGGAGCGAAGGATGAGCAATAATTGAATTGAGGTCTAGCGGTCACAACAAGGACCTTTTCTCCCGGGGCGAGACTAGCAAATGGCAGAGAATATCTTGATAAGGTGAGGTGAGGAAAGTTTAGTGGAGATATCAGGGAAATTTTTTTTTAAACTTAAGGCGGGATGTGAGTGTGGTGCGCATTTAGCCAGAATCAGACACAAACAAGGTAAAGACTGTACAACAGGCTTTAATCCACAAAGTCTTCCACAGAGCCAAGCTGGCTGTAGCTGCAGCAACTCTGAGTTAGGCCTCGGGAGGCCGGCACAGGTTTATATCCTGGAGGGTGATTGACACCCGACCGGGTGAGGCTTGATACATTCAGGCCGACTGATTGACAGCCGGCCAGGTGTTGTCCTGTCCCCTTACTCTCCTGCAGGTACAAAGATTGCCCCCTGCAGTAGGCCAGCAGTGTACCACCCCATTCTTTAAAATTGTCCTGGGGGGGGAGTAACAAGGAATCGTACCCACTATACAAAATACAATATTTACAGATTGAGACGATCTGGCGGCCGCCGGGGTCTCTGTGACCGTCGTAGGATTGGCTCCTGGTCACTGGTTGGAGGGGAAATGGGGGGGGGGACTGGCGGCAGTGGTCTGTGTGACTGGTTTGGTGCCGCACGGAGGGGTGGCCAAGGTTGTCATATTGGATGGCTGGGGGAGGGCAGGTTCGTCTCCCAGGGCTGAAGCGGGCCCCTGGTGGTCAAGGAGGTCATAGCTGCCTGGGGACGGGGATGTATGCCTGATCAGAGTGTCCTGGGCTGAAGGATGCCGTGGAGTGGCTTGCTGGTGCCAGACTGTGTCCTCCCTGCCACCACCGAACCTAACATAGGCGTAGTTGTGGTTCACATGTAGGAGGAAGATCTGCTCGACCAGGGGTTCAGCCTTGTGTGTCCGTACGTGTTTACGCAGGAGCACAGGACCCAGGGACGTGAGCCATGCCAGGAGGGACATTCCAGTCACCGACTTCCTGGGGAATGTGAACAGACATTCATGAGGGGTCTCGTTGGTAGCCATACATAGTAGCGACCGAATGGCATGGAGCGCCTTGGGCAGGGCACCCTTTTGACTTGAAAGCCAGGAGGACTGCCTTCCAGACCACCCCGGTTTGGCGTTCCACTTGCCCATTGCCTCTTGGGATATAACTCGTTGTGCGGCTAGTTGCGATGCCTCTTCCCGTCAGGTACTGGCGCAGGTCGTCACTCATGAAACTAGACCCCTGGTCACTGTGGTTGAAAGCAGGGTAGCCAAACATGGTGAAGATCTGCCCCAGGGCCCTGATGACGGTGGCTGTTGAGGTGTTCGAGCAAGGAATAGCAAAAGGGAAGTGTGAGTACTCGTCCACTACCGTAAGGAAGTAGAAGTTTCGGTTCGTGGAAGGCAGGGGCCTTTTGAAGTCCATGCCGAGACGCTTGAAGGACTGTGTGGCCTTTACGACATGGACCTGGGGCGAGCGGAAGAAACGGGGTTTACACTCCGCGCAGACCCGGCAGGCCTCGGTCATGTCCCTGACGTCCCAGATGGTATACGGCAGGTTCCGGGACTTAATGAAGTTGTACAACCTCATGACACCCGGATGCCAGAGGAACTGATGCAATGCCTGCAGCCTGTTGTCGTGCATAGATGCGCAGGTCCGAGAAAGGGTATCGGGGGAGTCGTTAAACTTCCCAGGGCGGTACTGGATGTCGTAGCTGTAGGTTGCCAGCTCGAATCTCCAGCACAGGATCTTGTCGTTCTTGATCTTGCTCTTGTGGGTAGTGGTAAACATGAATGCCATGGCCTGCTGGTCCGTGAGGAGGGTGAATCTCCTGCCAGCCAGGTAGTGGCGCCAGTGGCGGACCGCTTCCACAATCGCCTGGGCTTCCTTTTCAATGGCGGAATGCCCTAGCTTGGAGCCGTGGAGGGTCCTAGAGAAGAAAGCGACGGGGTGACCCCCTTGGTTGAGGGTAGCGGCGAGGGCTACCTCGGAGGCATCACTCTCCACCTGGAAGGGGGCGTCCTCATCCACAGCCTGCAACGTAGCATCCGCAATGTCCTGCCTGATGTGGTTGAGGGCTGCCTGTGCCTCGGGTGTGAGGGGAAAAATTGTAGCTTGGGCCAGTGGGTGGACCTTGTCCGAGAAGGAAGGGACTCATTGCAAGTAATAGGAGAATAGGCCAAAGCACCTGCGTAGGGCCTTTAGTGTGGGGGGGGGGGGGGGAGAGGTAGCTCCATTAATGGGCGCATCCTTTCTGAATCTGGGCCGACGACCCCATGGGCCACAATGTACCACCGGATGATGAGGCGGGTGGTGCTAAACATACACTTCTCCTTGTTGTAAGTGAGGTTCAGCTCCCCGGTCGTCTGGAGGAATTTTTCCAGGTTAGTATCGTGGTTCTGCTGGTCACAGCCGCAGATAGTTACATTATTCAGATACTGGAACGTCGCATTGTCTACCGTGCGATCCATCTCCCACTAGAAGACGGAGACCCCATTCGTGACCCCACTTTGGCGGAACTGGTACTGGCACCCGTTTGCCTTGAAGGCGGTGTAGGGCTTGTCCTTTTTGTGGATGGGGATTTGGTGATTCGCCAACTTCAGGTCAATCGTGGAGAAAACCTGGTAGTGGGCTATCTTGTTGACCATGTTGGCGATCCTAGGCAGGGGGTAGGCGTCCAATTGGGTGTACTGGTTAATGGTTTGGCTGTAATCCACAACCATCCTTGGCTTACTTCCCCCCTTTGACCACCAGGACTTGGGCTCTCAAAGGGCTGTTACTGGGCTCTATGACACCTTCCGCCAGGAGTTGCCACATCTCCGCCTTGATGAAGTCTCTGTCTGCGGCGCAATAACACCTACTTCTGGTGGCGATCGGCTTGCAGCCTAGTGTAAGATGTGGGAAGAGTGCCAGTGGGGTGATGCATAGTGTGGAGAGGCCGCAGGTTGGCCAGTGCTGGTAGGTTGGCATGCTGTGTAACGTGTGTGGAGGTTGGGGCCCCAGAAAGGCAAGGGTGACATTCTGCAGGTGGCACTGGAAATCTAGGCCCAGGAGGACTGGGGCGCAGAGCTTGGGCATGACCAGGAGCCTGAACCCTGTGTAAGTCTTCCCTCCCACAGTTATATCAGCCGAGCAGCGCCTGAGGGTACCAACAGTCTTATCTTTGGTGGCAAGGGTGATCGAGCAGGTGGTGGGGTGGACTTTTAATCTCAGGGAGTGGGCCATGCTCGGGTGAATGAAGCTCTCAGTGCTGACACTGTTGAACAGGCATTTTGTCACCTGCCCGTTTGACTTGCACGCCCATCATAGAGCGCCCGAGGTCGTGAGAGATGTCCCTGGTCAGCGTTGGTGGCAGCCAGGACCGTCTTGGGGTCAAAGTCGTCACTCTTTGGTTGTGTGCGGCGATTTATGGCGTCCAGAGGCGTGGGGAGTGTTGGTAGGGTGGCCTGGTCATCACCCGTGTTGACCACGTCGACATCGGTCATGGGGTGCGTCTGGAAGCATGGGGAGTGTCGGTAGGATGGCCTGGTCATCGCCCACGTTGACCACGTTGTTCTCATCGTCATCACTGCTGCCTGGCCCAAGATGGCGGCGGCACGTGGGAGCCCGCTGCGTGGGTGGCCTCCTTCCCCAGTTGTGTTCGTTGTGCCAGGGGAAATACGTCATCGCAGCCGGCAGCAGTGATGTCATTACGTTTGCCGGAAGTGACATCATGCCGTGACCCAGAAGTGAAGTCGCTGTAGTTCTTGGTGAGCGGGTGCTGGCGAGGACGGGGGCTGGTCCGGGTGCTCGGGGCACACACTGCGATTGTCGCTGGCAGAGCCGGATGCTGCATCGTCGGAGTCAGGGAAGGCGGAAGCTGTAGCGAAGACAATGGCGTCGCCCGGCGCGTGCACATGGAGGGGTCCGCGGGGGAGGTGGGGAGGTCATAGAGGGCCGCTGAGCTGCCGGCTGGTTTTGAGAGGCACACTTTAGCAAAGTGGTCTCTCTTGCCGCATTGGGAACAGTACTGGTTCCTAGTCACACAGTTTCGACTCTATCGTCGGTCTGACCCACACCAGGTCCCACAGTACTTACAGAGGTACCGGGCGCCTGCCGCAGCGACGTTCTCCTCCCCAGCTCAGTCTGGGGCTGCAGCTGCAGTGTGAGAGGGCCATGAGGGAGCCTGGAGGAACCTGGAATCGAAGGCTTCCACTGTCTTGGTCAGGGTGTAGATACTATCTTCCAGCAGCTTCTGCCGGATGGCCTCGAGCTTAACCCTCAGACAAAGGAGTCCCAGAATAGTCTCTTGACCTCCTCTGCGCCTACCCCAAATTCAGCCAGACACGGTCGGGCCAACTCTCGCAGGTGTCCCAGGTAAGACTCAACCGTCTCCCCGGGTTGCTGGGCTCGGGTGTTGAGGAGGTACCTTGCACAGACTACATTCATGGGGGGCTTGTATAAGTTCTCAATGATGTCCATTGTGCTCTTGGACGTGGAGCAGCCTTTGGTTGCCTGGAAGGCGTGGGGACCCAGCTTTGACTGGAGTAGGACCAGCCTCTTTCGATCTGAGTCCAGGATGCCGCCTGCGTGCGCCTCGATGATTGCCTCGACTGCGTGCTGCCAGATCTCGAAGCGTGTCTGGGCTTCTGAGTTGCGTGGGTTGACTTCGAGGCTTCCTGCGCACAGGAGTTTTTCCATGGCAGCTGTGGGAAAATTTTGTGGATTAAATTGTGGTGCACTGTTAGCCAAAATCAGACACACACAAGGTAAAGACTGTACAACAGGCTTTAATCCACAAAGACTTCCACAGGGCCAGACTGGCTGTAGCTGCAGCAACTCTGAGTAAGGCCTCGGGAGGCCAGCACAGGCTTATATTCCGGAGGGTGATTGACACCCGACTGGATGGATCTTGATCCATTCAGGCCGACTGATTGACAGCCGGCCAGGTGTTGTCCTGTCCCCTTACACTCCTGCAGGTACAGAGGTTGCCCCTTGCAGTAGGCCAGTAGTGTACCATCACAGTGAGTGGAAAATAAAAGGTTGAGTACAACTGATTTAAAGTGAGTGGAGAAAAGTTTTGGGAAGATGTCATAGGTAAGTTTTTTTTTTACACCCACAGAGCTGTGGGTGCCTGGAATTCATTGCCAGTGGCTGATACAATAAGGACATTTAAAGGACTTTGATTGTTGATTGTTGAGGAGGTTTATATAGGTCAGCACAAGAACATGGCTGAAGGGCCTGTACTGTTCTTAAATCTCTCCCATTTCACCATAATTTATGCCCTCCAGTTCTAGAATGGTTTATCCTGGTAAAAAAAAGCTGAGCACATTCACTTTATCCATTCCCCTCATGATTTTATAAACCTCGATAAAGTCACTCCTCACCTCTCATTTTCTTGGGAATAAAGACCTGTCCAACCTCTGCCAGTAACTCAATGCCTCCGCTCCCAGTGACATCCTGGCAAATCTCCTTTGCACCACTTCCAACTGACTGATGGAAAGAAGCTAGATCAGAATGACACCAGACTCTTGGCAAATTTCTACAGGTGGTGAACATTCTGACTTGTTGAATCACCGTCTAGTATGCTCTACTCATTATACACGCATGACTCTGCTACCACCGGGAAGGAGGTACAGGAGCCTGAAGGCGAACACCCAATGGTGCAAAAACAGCTTCTTCCCCCTCTGCCATCAGATTTCTAAATAGACAATGAACCACAGACACTAACTCACTTTCTCTTCTTTAACTTATTTATTTTTAAAATATAATTTATAGAAATATTTTCACTTGAAATGCTGCCGCAAAACAACGAATTTCAAGACGTACTCATGACAATAAATTCTGATTCTGATTATCTTTTTCTCTCTTGCTAAGTTAATATATCCTGTTGTGGTGGCTGTATCTTATGTACATGTGGGGTGAAGCAAATAAGAATTTCAATGCATCTGTACATTGTAATGATCAATATGACAATAAACTCTGTAGTTGGGCCTAAAGGCCTGTAACCATGCTGTAAAACTCTAGATTTACTGCCCCTGCAAATCAAAACCATGGGCAACCCCTTCACAGGGCTATTGCAGCGATGGGTTCAGCTCTTACCTGAAGACAAGCGGAACTTGGCTGTTCTCTTCTGCTCCTGTTGATTTTCCTGTTCGGCCACTTTTTCGTCAATCTCCAAGCACGGTTGTGTGGGCTGTTGGGCCTCCAGGTAGTCAATGTCTTTTTCGACCCTCTCAATTCTCGATTGTAGGACCTCCATCTCATTTTTGAACTCACTTTTGTAAATATTCAGTCCATCCAAGCGGAAGATGATTTCTTTTCTGAAGTCCCTGAACTCCCGGACATACTTGTTCATTTCCTGATTGCATTTTTCTAGCCTGTCCTGGGGATTAAAGTAAATTCATGAAGCAATAACTTTGCCTGACACAAAGGGTTATTACACAAGGGCAGTAAACAAAGCCAGGTCCATCACAAGCTCCAACCTCCCACCTTTTGCTGACATCTATGTGAGGCGCTGCCTCAAGAAGGCAGCCAACATCATACAGGGCCCCCCAACATCCTGGTTACAACCTCTTCTCACTTCTACCTTCGGGTAAAAGGTACAGAAGCCTTGACCAGCACCCCTTTGGTCAAGTGAAACACAAAAGTCTGCAGACCCTGTGTTTGCAGTAAAAACACAAAAATGCTGGAGGAACTCAGCAGGTTGTGCAATGTCTATAGGAAGTAAAGGGTAACCGATGTTTCGGGCATGAGCCCTTGGTCAGGGTATGAGCAAAAAACAGGCAGGCACCTGAATTAAGATGGGGGGGGGGGAGGGGAGAGGAGGGAAAGGGCACAGGCCAACAGCCCATAGGTGGAGATAGATAGGAGAGCAGGAGAGAAGAGATGAGAAGTGGTTGAGGAAGGGAAGCAGCACGATCAGCGTAATAGAGAACACAACGTTATTACAGCGCCAGCGACCTGGGTTTGAATCCAGTGCTGCTGTAAGGAATTTGTATATTCTCCCTGTGTTTGCGTGGGTTTCCTCCGGGTGCTCAAGTTTCCTCCCACTCTCCAAAACGTAAGTTAATTTGGCAGCACAGGTTTAAATGGCTGTGGCAGGCTGCTGGTGACTCGAGGCGAGGAATCCACAGACGCTGTGGGCTGCTGTCGGGAGACGCACCAGGCTGCAGACTGCTGGAGACTGGCTTGAAACTGGCTGAAGTGGTACCAGGTATTGGAGCCGGGATGCAAGGGGGTGCCGAAGGCACTGAAGGGTTCCTGACCGTGCTGAATGTTCAGATCTGGAGCTGATGGTTTGGACTAGACTCTGTGTGGCTTCGGAAGCGCTGGAAGAAAATCTACGGACATTCAGTGACTCTGGGGGGACTCTTTTTTGCTTCTCTTTCTTTAACTGTAAGAGGCACTTCAGGTAATTTCACTTGATAGTGAATTTGTCTGTCTTACATCAGGCAAAAGCAATTTTTTTTTATTTTTATTTTTTAATTTTTTTATTTTTCACACCATAAATCACATTAGCCATGATATACACTATTTCTTTTTCACACATATACAGTGACTTTTTCTCCCCCCCCCCCCCTTTCCTCCCAAACCACCCCCCCACCCCCCCCCCTCTCATCCATTTTAGGTATACAATCTAGGTTGCATTAAGCCAGTCAGACAATGTTGTCATTCAACAAAATTACACCAGAAATTCTACTGAGTCCATTCTTTTCTTTCCTTCTCCTTCCATCAACTTAGGTAATGTTTGTCCCCGGTAGGTTTTCGCTATTGTATTTAATGTAAGGCTGCTATACTTGTTCGAATATTTCAATATTATTTCTTAACCAATATG